>NC_057386.1:109734612-110967790 GCF_019320065.1 Cervus canadensis
AGGACATGGAAGCAACTAGATGCCATCAGCAGACGAATGGATAAGAAAGCCATGGTACATAGACACAATGGAATATTACTCAGCCATTAAAAAGAATACATTTGAATCAGTTCTAATGAGATGGATAAAACTGGAGCCCATTATACAGAGTGATGTAAGCCAGAAAGATAAACACCAATACAGATACCAATGCATATATATGGAATATAGAAAGATGGCAACGATTACCCTATATGCAAGACAGAAAAAGAGACACAGATGTATAGAAGAGACTTCTGCACTCTACGGGAGAAGGCGAGGGTGGGATGATCTGAGAGAACAGCATTGAATCATGTATATTATCAAGTGTGAAACAAATCGCCAGTCCAGGTTGGATGCATGAGACAAGTGCTCGGGGCTGGTGCACTGGGATGACCCAGAGGGATGGAATGGGGAGGGATGTGGGAGGGGGGTCCAGATGGGGAACACATGTAAATCCATGGCTGATTCATGTCAATGTATGGCAAGAACCACTACAATATTGTAAAGTAATTAGCCTCCACCTAATAAAAATAAATGAAAAAAAAGAGTCAACTTCCCCCAAAGTGGTTTTGAAATTACACCCTTCAGGCTGTGTCTGGATGGGAAACAACAGCCAACTGTACCTTACCCTGTAGTGTATGTGAGTGTTACACAGTGGATGTGTGAGTTTGAGATTTTAAATGAACCAAAATGTGTTCACGGGTTAGTAAAAGTCTAAGGTCATCACTTAAAATAGATGCCTAAATTTAACTGAAGATGTTGTTGTTAAATCACTAAGTTGTGTCCAACTCTGCTTGTGTTTTAATTTTGCATTGTCATGACACAATTTCTACAACATAATTTTCCTTGTAGCCTGTGTTCTTTAAACAAGATAATTTTAAAGACTTTCTGACACGTATGGCATCTCCACTGAGGGATTTTTACATCGTAGCCAGACATTCTATCTGTGAAAACAGGGCAAGACTGAGTTATCAGAGCCATGGGTCGGTCTCAGATCTGAGATGAGGGACAGGACACAACACGGCAGGTCGTTGTTGTCAGGATACTCAGACGTGACCATAGGGAGCAAACCTGACTTAGACATGGTCCAGTAGGAGCAGCAGTGATCGCCCCAGGGGCAGAGCCCCAGGAGAGCCTCTGCTTTCCCAGCCGAGGGCCCCAACAGCTTCTCTGCTCACTGTGCATAAAATCAATCCCACAGCAGCTGAGCACAGGCACTCCTCAGCCAGGAATCATTTCCCAGGTCTCAGGACCAGGGTTTCTCTCCCCACCTGATTCCTCACTTGATGGCACATAGGACAGTGTGTGAGGTTTCAGGGGCTAAATCAGCCACACGAGGGATTCAAAATCCCCTGGGACACAAGGGGAACCTGGGGAGGAGCACGGAGGGGAAAGCTGGGGTCACACCTGAGAGCCAGAGCCCTGAGGCTTCTCGGGAAAGGAAGGTTAGAGAGGTTCAAGGAGGGGCCGAGGAAGTGAGTGTAAAGTTCAGGAAGATTTGGAAACATGTCCATGATCATCTGATAGAGTGAACTGGATCATCACCATGGAGGTCAACACTGTAGGTCTGTAGAAAGAGAGAGGCCCAGGATCAGGAGGAAAGTCATGAATGAGGGGAGCAGGAGGGCAGGCTCTTAGCAAAGAGATGAGGAGGAGGAAGAGCAGGCTGAGCAGAGCTGGAGGGGTGCAGGGGGTGGGCTCCGGGGGCTCCTCCCCTCCTCTGTTTCTGAGAAGAGGGTGGGGACTGATGACCACCTCACCCCTTCAACCTCCAATTCTGGGTGCTCGGCTCCATGTGCAGCATCACTCCCAGGAGGAGCCCTGCGGGCCACGGCTCAGAGTTTGTCCCCTGAGAGGAAGCACCTGCTGTCACGTCCAACTCAGGCCACTGAGCCCGGTGCAGGGCCAGGTCAAAGGACCACGTGGGTGTGTTGAGATTTTGCCAGTTCTGAGCTGATAAACAGCGCCCCTGTGATGAACTCTGCAATGTTCATGGTGTTGAAAGTGTGAGCAAGGTGCTGCTCAGTTGCTTGGTTCTCAATCCTGTCTGACTCTTGGGACCCCATGGACTGTCTCCCGCCAGGCGCCTCTGACCATGGGATTCTCCAGGTAAGAACATTGAATTGGGTTACCATTTCTTGCTCCAGAGGATCTTCCCAGCCCAGGGATAGAACCCACATCTCTTATGTCTTTTGCATTGGTAGGCGGTTCCTTACCACTAGTGACACCTAGGATGCCTTGTGAGGAAGGAGGGGCGGCCTTTTATCCCCCTCACCAAATACGTTACCAATGAACAGATAAATGAGTTAAATAATAAATATTACATATCTTTGATACTATACAGAGAACTTTTTAATTTTCAACCATTGTATTTTCAGGTTATTCTAACAAGCTTGTTCTCCTGATTCCTTTTTTTCCCCTTCCATTTATATCCTTTTCCTTTGGACCCAAGAGTTTTTGTATTTGCTCACCAGATAGATTTGATGATTTGTCCGTAAAAATATCTGTCACCTGATTTCATCATCTGAGGCATCTCAGCATTGCAGTTTATGCTGTCTCACCTCCCTTCAATATTTAGTTTCCCGGTTCTTGATCGAAGTGACAATTTTTACTGGATCCTGGAGTGTGTGGAAATTACTTGAAGAAACTCTGAATTCCATTTCCTTTTCCTTTAACAGAAGATCCTTCTGTGGCGGAAGGACAGGGATGTGTGTTCACTGCCCACTGACCCAGCAAGGGCGGCACTGATCCCCCTGCTCTGTGCTGCTGACTCCGACCTGGGAACCGGGGGCAACTGCTGTCAGCAGCTCCTTCATCCAGGGCGTGTGTGACCACCTCTTTGAAATGCTGCCCAGGGGAGGGGAGTCGAGCTGACGGGGCAGCTGTGCTGAGTCAGGGGACACTCAGTCTGCTGGGTTCCATGCTCTCAGGGACTCCAGGAAGGGAGGGGCAAACGCCTTGACCTGGGAGCCCCATGGCTGTGAGGGAAGCAGAATTTTGTCTCTTTCCACTCTGGCCTGAAGCACTGAGGAAACTTTCAAGCCATCAGCCCATGAGAAACAATAATAATCAGTGTCGTCCTCAGCCTGAACTGAAGTGGTCAGAGAGGCCGACTTGCCACACTTGGATCCAGAGAATCAATGGGAACCCTGAGGGTTGTTTGCTGTTTTCATAGATCAGAGGTGTGGGGGACGATCCTGGGAGCTGTTGGTTCAGCTGACATAATTACACCCAGTGTTGCTCCTGTTTCCCGTACAAGAGATGGTGACCCTCTGTCCCAAAGTCCTGGACACGGAGGGCGGCTGATTGAGCACAGTCTGGGCCCATGAGCCTGGAAGGGGGAGAGACAGAGATGGTGACTGTGGGCTTCAGGAAGGAGAGGAGGGAGAAGGGACATGTGTTTTCCCAGGGCACTTCCCCTGTCCCCCCATCCAGTCACCTGTGCAGAGAGCAACCAGGGTGAGGAGCAGAGGGGACCAGGCCATGATGGACATGGTCAGGGTGTCCTGCCTTCTATGGCCCCACAGCTGAGCAGAGACACAACATACCTCTCCTTCCCCTCTTCATGCTCTGAAAGGGGAGGATCCTTTCATGAAAATGACCCACCGTCCCCAAACAATTTTCTGATGCCTCCCTGGGCCCTGGGTCAGGCCCCTGTGCCTGAGGGTGGCCAGTGGGCTCACTGGGGCAGGGCTGTGGGGGGCCTAGGGTTGGGAGGTCACACTGGGGGCCAGGAGCAGAGGCCACCAGGCAGCGCCAGGGTCCCAGCGCCCATCCCCCAACCACCCTCAGGCTCGGCCCCCGCGCGCCCCCTGGTGTCCAGGCCCAGGCACACATCCTGCGACCTGGTGACCAGAGCCCTTGGGGCAGACCCTGGCCCTGCTCTGTGCTCTGTTTCATTCTTGCCTTCTGGGCGGGCTTCCGTTCTGTGTCCCCTGAGACCTCAGGGCCGTCTGTGGGCTCCCCTCAGACCCTCAGGGTGAGTCTGTACATGGCGCCCTCACAGCTCAGGGTCAGGACTGAGGAGACGTCAGGCACACGTATTCCTTTAAGTCAGGGTCAGGTCAGGACAGTGATGACCCCGTGGATGCAGCCTCCTGACTGCGCAGGACGCGGGTGCTTTCTCCTTCGTTAGAAATGAAACAGTGCCTTACACACGCACACAGACACACGCAGATTGCTTTGAGGTGCTCTCCCAGTGAACTATAAGCATTTTGTTTTTATACTCCGTGACCCCACTGTAGTAGTTCCTGGTCTCCTCTTTCCTATGTAAGTTAAATAAAACATTTGCCAAGTGTTCACTCCCTATTGGCTTGGGAATCAGAAGCTGCCTTCCTGAGTGAGGCTAACTCTGCTCCCAGCTCCCAGGATGCAGAAGAGAAGGTGACTGGGGGGGACCATCTGTGTCCAGATGCTCGGATCATGATCACCCCCATCCTCATCTTTCATCCAAGGTTAGGAGCCCGCAGTCATCAAGGAACCTGAGTGACCATATCTGGAGCCAAAAGACCGATCCCGGATCCTGAGGGTTGGGGACCAGCAGGCCTCATGGTTTGAGGTCTCTGGCTGGGACCTGTTGGTTCCCGGACACCTCACACCACCAGCTCTGCTGCTCTTTCCAGGACTGGAGGACCTGAGCACTGAACTGGACAATGGGCCCGGCTGACGCAGCGCAGACTGTGCTCAGGACTCTGTGCTCAGCGGGGAGGGGACAGGTGGCACGTCACTGCTGCACAGCCTGACTCTGAGCAGGCAGAGTGACCCTTCTGTGGTGTCAGGATCAATCACCCTTCCTTCTGACATCTAAGGGCTCTGCCCCGTCCCCTCTGCTCATACCCGCTCCTACTTCTCAAGGGAAAGCAGGTATAAGGAAGCAGCACTATAAATCATGAAGGGCTTGCACTATCTGCCTACTCAATGCCTTCGTGGAAGAAAATATTTCACTCCTGTTCAAATTTTCTTTTGTATTTCTACTGAAAGTTTATCGTTGCCATACAAACATGGTCAAAGTTTATGCTTTTAATTTTACAGCTGGAAACAGATTAACAAACACTTTTTTTAATTGTTTTTATTAGTTGGAGGCTAACTACTTTACAATATTGTAATTGTTTTTGCCATACATTGACATGAATCAGCCATGGACTTACATGCATTCCCCATCCTGATCCCCCCTCCATCCGCCCTCCCCACCCCATCCCCCTGGGTCTTCCCAGTGCACCAGCCCTGAGCACTTGTCTCATGCATCCAACCTGGGCTGGTGATCTGTTTCACACTTGATAATATACATGTTTCGATGCTGTTCTCCCAAAACATCCCATCCTCGCCTTCTGCCACAGAGTCCAAAATTCTGTTCTGTACATCTCTAACACACACTGTGAACTACTTTTCAGTTCAGTTCAGTCCCTCAGTCGTGTACGACTCTTTGTGACCCCTTGAATCACACACACCAGGCCTCCCTGTCCATCAACCACCTCCCGGAGTTTACCCAAACTCATGTCCATCCAGTTGGTGATGCCATCCAGCCATCTCATCCTCTGTCGTCCCCATCTCCTCCTGCCCTCAATCCTTCCAAGCACCAGGGTCTCTTTCAGTGAGTCAGGTCTTCGCATCAGGTGGCCAACGGATTGGAGTTTCAGCTTCAGCATCAGTCCTTCCAATGAACACCCAGGACTGATCTCCTTTAGGATGGACTGGTTGGATCTCCTCACAGTCCAAGGGACTCTCAGGAGTCTTCTCCAACACCACAGTTAAGAACCATCAATTCGTCTGTGCTCAGCTTTCTTCACAGTCCAACTCTCACATCCATACATGACCACTGGAAAAACCATAGCCTTGACTAGATGGACCTTTGTTAGCAAATGAATGTCTTTGTTTTTTAATACGCTATCTAGGTTGGTCATAACTTTCCTTCCAAGGAGTAAGCGTCTTTTAATTTCATGGCTGCAAGCACCATCTGTAATGAGTTTCGTTTATATAATTTTAAAATTCTATAGTACTTTTAATAATTGTGAACTTGAAGGTTTTTGTATTCATTCTCATTGATTTTCAGCATAATTAATTCTCATATTAATTCTTCATTTCAAAATATTTTCACATATTTTTTAACTTCTATTATTGATTTGCCAAACTTACATGGAACTGAAGGTCTAGGAAAAACATTCCCCTACCGGGTGCGTGCATGACTCCACGTAACCCCACTAGACCAGGCTGTCAGCACCCCATATGTTTCAGGGCATCTTCACTTTCTGGGACCAGCAAAAGCAGCTGTGGAGAAAATCTATGAGTGTGTGTGTGATTGGTGGGGGGTTTGGTGGGGGTGGTCCTTGTTTTCTCTATTCAGAGTTTACGGGTGTGGTTCCATTTTAAGCCTTGGAAATGCCACCTTGAATTTCAGGATCCCTGAAATCACGCTGACACCCTCTTCTGTTAGAGCAGCACCCAAGTCATAATTCTCACCAACAGGTTGCAGGTCACAAAGGCACTCTTGGTGGAAAGGTGACCCCAGGTGCCCACTGCAGGGGAATCTCAGAACTCCCGCGCTCCTGGAGTTCAAGAACCTCTTGCTGCACCTCCCCTTCTCAGACATATCAGATTATCTGGGACTAGAGGAGGTTGGTTCCAGGACTGTTTTTTCCTCTATGTCTTTTCTCATAGTTTCTATTTCTTTGCTAGAACTTCCTCCCTTGTGCTTCATGGCAGGTGATGACCGTGTTTGCAGGGAGAATTGTGATCCATTTGGGAATGATTGCTATCTTTTGATTATTGGAGTATAGCTGCTTTACAACGATACTGTGGTGTTAGAGAAGACTCTTGAGAGCCCCTTGGACAGCAAGGAGAACAAAGCAGTCAATCTTTAAGGAAATCAACCCTAAATACTCCTGAAAGGACAATGCTAAAGCTGAGGCTGCAATACTTTGGCCACCTATGCGAACAGCCGACTCATTGGAAAAGACCTTGATGCTGGGAAAGACTGAGGGCAGGAGGAGAAAGGGATGACAGAGGATGAGATGGTTGGATGGCACCACCAACTCAATGGACTTGAACTTGGGCAAACACCAGGAGATGGTGAGGGACAGAAAGCCCGGCGTGTACAGTGCATGGGGTCACACAGAGTCAGACACGACTTTGTGACTGAAGAGCAGCAAGCTGCGTTCCACTGTTGTCCTCTGTTCAGTGACTGTATCTTAGTGACACTCAGTGTTTGGAACTAAAGCCTGGGGTATCTGCTCACTGTGTCTGTGGTTGCTCTTGCATGCTTGTCATTTTCAGTGCACAGACTTCTGATCTTCCTCAGATTTGTCTTAGAGTGTTTTATATTGATTGCACCATACACGTTAGTGTTTTTATTTTTACAAACTAGAGATTCATTACTGAACTACAAAATACAATTCACTTCTGCATGTTGACTTTTATATCACAAAATCCCAAGTGAAACACTCACAGAAGCCTGTCTTATTGACCCCTTGATCCTGATTTGGGCCTGGCCAGAAACCACCTCTTCTCGGCTCAACCATGGTCTCCACTGAAAGGTTTTTATCTTAACAAGCTATGTTTGTCCAAGAAAACTGCATTGAATAACAGTATTTTAGCAATCTAAAAGCTGAATTGAAGCAAAAGATACAATATTATGAAATCTGCAGGTTGGAGGAAAATAAGTTCCTTGTCTAACATCTGACAATTGAAGTCACCCCCTGAACTAGACTTCCTCCCAGCCACGAGCAGGCGTGAGTGGAGGTTTTCCTCTCACTTCCTCCCTGGTCTGAAGGGCCGTGTAAGCATTAGTGCCGCCATGCCCCACAGCACAGAGTCGGCCTCGGCCTCGGGCTGCAACCCAGAGACGAGCAGGAGCCCTTCGTTGGCTGAGGCGTGTTTGGATCCAGAGAATCTGCTGGGGACTCCAGAACCTCGGTTCTTATGGGAGTCTGACTTGACCCTCAGGAGGTACCATGGAGGGCTTCCTGGCTTCTGCTGGAACCAAGATAAGGAGAAATCACCAATATTGTAGCCACTGCTCAGGGTGCAGGAGAGTCTGGCTGACGCTCCTGGAGACGCAGAGAGGGAGGCGGGCTGAGTCAGCACAGGCTGGAAGAGGGAGCCTCCTCTTCTCCCCCAGCCTCTGCGGGAGGAGGGGCTGCCAAGCAAATAGGGCTCCACCCAGGGCCCGCCCAGCCCCTCCTGGAGCCCTGGTGGTGGAGCTCAGCTCACAGCCCAGACTAGGGAGCCCCTGGGAGGAAGCCCCTGCTGAGACCACATAGGTCCCTGCTCAGGGGTCTCTGCAGCCAGAGAGGACGCACCGCTGCGTTCCCTCAGGAGCACAGGCCCCTAGGCCAGCTCCTAGAGTAAGGGGTGTTCCCTGAGCAGCTGAGCAGGGACCCCAGGGCACTCCCAGCGCTCCCCCTACTGGTAACATGTGAGAGAAAGCTCGCAGAAAAGGGGGATGACATTCATACTGCTCTGAACAAGTATAGCACTGGCTCTAGTAGAGAAAAGATTTAAAAACAGGCTGAAACGCTTAGGAAAAAAAATAACACTTTATCATGAAATTATTCCACAAAAAGACACAATGTATTCTTATTTACCATATGTAACATACTTCAGCAATTACTTGCTTCCCACTGATTTTTTTGTCTACATATTTTTTTAACATTGAATAACATGAAAAATTTGTGGTTCTTTGAGGAAGTAGTTAAAGTGTCATACATACAACTCATACATAAAACACATAAAAGGGAAATTTACAGGACTTCCCTTGTGTCCAGTGTTTAAGGTTCTAGTTGCCAATGGTGGAGACATGGGTTCAGTACCTGGTCCGGGAAGAGTCCACATTTCACGGAATGACTAAGCAGCAGCCTGGGCCTCAGCTCAGCCCTGTGATGGCCAAGGAGCCCCAGCGCTAGCCATGAGACCAGGAAACAGAGCAGGGATCCCCAAGGGTCCACTACTACCATCAATGCAGAGAGCTGTTGGGACCAGGACACTTACTGGACGATGATGCCTCCTGAATCAGACCCAGCTCCACTCTGTTTCTCTGATTCTGACCTGAACCATCATGGACTCTGACCCCAGGGCCTCGGGCATTCAGGACTTTGCGCTCAATTTTAGATAATCAAACACTATGTGGTTGCCAGAGAAAAGTCTTGGTGTCGGGGCAGAATTAAGATGATCTGAACAGATTTTCAGGACCCAGTTCCAGGTGTGGGGCTCAGACCCCAGTTTTAAATCAAAGAAACAACAGAAGTGTCTGCATTGGCAGAAGATGCTTCAGCCCCGAGAGGCCCATGTCTGGAGCAGAGCAGGTTTTTGTCTCATTTCCCCCCTGCCTGGACCACTGTGCCATCATTGCTGCTAGTGTCATAAGCTGCCCAGTAATAATCCACCTCGTCCTCAGCCTGCAGTGAACTGATGGTCAGGGTGGCTGTGTTCCCATACCTGGAACAGGAGAATCGGTCGGGGACCCCTGAGACTTGACTGGTTTCACCATAGATGAGGGTTCTGGGGCCTGATCCTGGGATCAGTTGGTACCAGCTACCATAACCACGCCCGATGTGGTTGCTGCTCCCAGTGCAGGAGATGGTGACTGTCTGGCCCAGGGACCCGGACATGGAGGGCGGCTGAGTCAGCACAGCCTGCACCCAGGATCCTGGAAGGGGGAGAGACAGAGATGGTGAGTCTGGGGTCCGAGTAGGGAGCACGACCCGTGTGGCTTCCCATGGCCCTTCCCCTGTCCCCCCATCCAGTCACCTGTGCAGAGAGCGACCAGGGTGAGGAGCAGAGGGGACCAGGCCATGGTGGACATGGTCAGGACATCCTGCCTTCTGTGGCCCCACAGCTGAGCAGAGCATCCCCACACCAATCCTTCCCCTCTTCATACTCTGAGAGGGGCAGGGTCCGTTCATGCAGAGACCCCCCTCCCAGCTCTCTGATCCCTCCCTGGGCCCCGGGTCAGGTCGCTGTGCCTGAGCATGGTGAGCGGGTGGGCAGAACAGGGTTGTGTGGGGCCCAGGGGTGGGAGGTCACAGCAGGGAGCCCTGAGCTGAAGCCACCGTGCAGTGCCTGGAGCCTGGGCGCAGCGCTCCCAACCCACCAACCCTCAAGAACGGCCCCCGAGCGCCCCCTGGTGTCCAGCCCGCGATCCTTATCCTGGGACCTGGGGACCAGAGCCCTCAGGGACGGCTCCTGCCCGCCGGTCGGTGCACTGTCCCCTCCTTAGGGAAATACCCCACTTCTGTCCCCTGAGCCTCAGGGCTTTCTGGGAGCTCCCCTCGGACCCTTCAGGGGGAGTCTGTTATGGCGCCCTGTCTGCGCAGGGGTCAGGAGTGAGAAGGCGTCTCGGACACAAACTCCTCTCAGTTCAGGACCAGGTCAGGGCAGAGACATCCCGGAGAGTCCCTTCCCCTCGGTGGGCTCCCTGTCTGGTGGGGAGTGTCCGCCTCCCTCTGTGTGTCCCCTCAGCCCTGAGGAGGAAGGGTCTCTTCCCTCTGGAGGGAGGGAGGGTGGGGAAGAGGCCTGGAGTGTGACCCTGGACTCCTAAATGCCCGGAGCTTTGCTGTGCGTGCGTCTTTCCACACACCGGACCCCGTCCCGTGTCCTGTCCTATGAAGGGACCCATTCTGGGTGTCTCTCCTGCAGGCACAGGGCACAGAAGGCTGCGATCTTCTGACAGAGCAACCATTTTCATGATGGAGGCCATCTCATGCCGGGGTTGAGGCAGAAGGAGGAGCCCGGGATTGGGTAGGAAAGCCATGAATCATAAGAGGAGGGGAGGAGCCCTGAGGAAAGAGTTGAGGAGCCAGAGGAGGCAGGGGGAGCTGAGGGACTGAGGGGGCTCGGCTCTGGGGGCTCCTCCCCTCTCTGCTCCTGGGAAACGGGGTAGAGTCTGATGACCCTGAACAGGACGCCCTCTAATTTTGGGTCCTCAGCTCTTTTAAAGCTTCATTCCCAGAGCTTGAGGGGTCGGGTCTCTAAGTCTGTCTCCTGAGAGGAAGCACCTGCTGAGACCTCCAACTCAGACCAGTGATCCGGGGACAAGCCCAGGTCAGGGGACCATCTGGTGTGTTCAGGTTCCGCCAGTTCTGAGGGCGTGCACCGCGCCCCCTGGTGACGCACTCGGGGAATGTCCACGGTGGGAAAATGTGAGGAAGGAAGGAGCTGCACTTTTCTGTTAGTTCAGTTCTGTCGCTCAGTCCTGTTCGATTTTCTGTGACTGCATGGACCGCAGCTCGCCAGGCCTCCCTGTCCATCACCAACTCCCGGAGTCCACCAAAACCCATGTCCATTGAGTCGGTGATGCCATCCAACCATCTCATCCTCTGTTGTCCCCTTCTCCTCCTGTCCTCAAGCTTTCCCAGCATCAGGATCTTTTCAAATGAGTCCTCTCTTCGCATCAGGTGGCCAAAGTATTGGAGCTTCAGCTTCAACATCAGTCCTTCCAATGAACACCCAGGACTGATCTCCTTTAGGATGGACTGGTTAGATCTCCTTGCACTCCAAGGGACTCTCAAGAATCCTCTCCAGCACCACAGTTCAAAAGCATCAATTCTTTGGCACTCAGTTTTCTTTATAGTCCAACTCTCACATCCAAACAAGACTTCTGGAAAAACCATAGCCTTGACTAGACAGACCTTTGTTGACAAAATAATAACTCTGCGTTTCAATATGCTGTCTAGGGTGGTCATAACTTTCCTTCCAAGGACTAAGCGTCTTTTAATGTCATGGCTGCAATCACCATCTGCAGTGATTTTGGAGCCCAGAAAAATAAAGTCAGCCACTGTTTCCACTGTTTCCCCATCTATTTACCATGAAGTGATGGGACCAGAATCCATGATCTTAGTTTTCTGAATGTTGAGCTTTAAGCCAACATTTTCACTCTCCTCTTTCACTTTCATCAAGAGGCTTTTTAGTGCCTCTTCATTTTCTGCCATAAGGGTGGTGTCATCTGCATATCTGAGGTTATTGATATTTCTCCTGGCAATCTTGATTCCAGCTTGTGCTTCCTCCAGCTGCCCTTTTATCTCCCAACTAATAGCCCATCAGTGAGGGGTGTGTATCCTCTGCCCATTGACTCAGCAACTGGGTGCCCTGACCCATTACTCTGTCTCTGACTCTGACCTGGGCACCTGGGGCAACTCCTGCCAGCAGCTCCTTCCACCCAGGGTTTTGAGACCAGTCCTCGTAGGGCTGCTGCCCTCACGGAGGGGAGCCAGGCTGAGGGCGCTGCCGTGCTGTAGAGCGTGATGCTCAGCTCCCTGGACTCCGAGGACTTGGGGACCCCAGGGAGGGAGGGGGTGATCGAAGTGCCAACCACCGGCCCCCACCTCACATTCGGCACTGATGACCCAGGTGGGGTCAAGGCCCAGGTCTTCCTGGCCCCACAGTCACCAGCAGAGGGGACAGGGGTGGACACGAGCCTGCTTTCCCCCTCACTCAGTCTTCCCTTGCTGCTCCATCTCCCCACGCACGGTTTATGGGAGCAGGGCCTGGGGGGCGTTCCACCTGCTGAGGAGCCCAGCCATGACCTGGCATCCAGGCACCCAGGGAGTCAGCGGAGGGTGTGGGGATTTTTGGAGCCATTTCTGAATAAGGTTTTCCAGGAGCATAAGTCCTCCCATGAGCCTCGAGGTGTGTCCTTAGACAGCACAGGTTTGGGAAAATCCCTCCCAACTTCCAGTCTTATGTTTAAATAAAGACACAGTTTTCCCCACGGCTTCAGATGTGAATTGCATTTCTGGGGTTTTGGATTTATCAAAATCCAAAAACTGGGAGTGAATGTGTCATGGGGAATTAACATGACTGGGCTGAATTCTAAGACAATTCTCAGGGGTTATTTCACAATACAGACAAAGACATACATCTGGAACTTTGATGTTCCTAAATATTTGGGGAGAGGGGCAGTTTCTTGTTAACCACAGATTCCTGCCACCAACAAAAGTTGTGATTCAGGAGCTCTAGTTGGAAACTGCATTTCTAGAAAATTTCAGTGGTGGTGCCCCTTCGGGTAAATGGAATATTAATTTATCTGCAAGATCAAGTTCATGATGCTGGATATCTCTTAGTGTGATTTGAATGACAACAGTCCTATTGGAAGTGGTGGGGTTCTGAGTCTCCCTGTGGAGCTAAGCCTCCTTCCCAACAACATGGGCAGAGAGGGGTCCTCTGGACAGAGGGACACACCCGGGGAGAGCTGGGAGGAGACACGGGGCCATGAAGCAGTGGACAGGAGACGGGGCCCAGCGCCTCCCTCCCCACGGGGATCCTGACAGGTCCCACCTCTCTCTGCCTCTCCTGCCACTAAGGGCTGAGCCCTCTGAGCACAAGGGCAGGTTTTGGTAGCACTTCCCCACGGGCTTCCATCAGTCTGCCATTGTGACTACTAGTTCCCAGACCACAGTAATAGTCAGCTTCATGTTCGGACAGCGCCCCTGTGATGGTGAGGGTGGCTTTCTTCCCAGAGATGGAGCCAGAGAAGCGAGCAGGGACCCCAGGATATCAGCTGTTGGGCTGTAGATAAGCAGTCGGGGAGCCTGGGCTGGGGTCTGCTGGAACCAGCTGGGGTAGTTACTGGTAGTGACTGACCCAGAGCTGAGGCCACAGGTCAGGGTGACCGT
Organism: Cervus canadensis; assembly: GCF_019320065.1. Taxonomy (NCBI): domain Eukaryota; kingdom Metazoa; phylum Chordata; class Mammalia; order Artiodactyla; family Cervidae; genus Cervus; species Cervus canadensis. Next base: position 109,748,238 of record NC_057386.1, read on the forward strand.
CCCTCCCGGAGACACTGACAGTGCTGACTCTTGGACCACAGTCTGAGCATCTACCCCTAAAGGGAACAGGAGAGAGAGACAGAGTTTGTTATGGAGACAAGGGCCCTTAGACCCTGTGTGGAGGTGGCCCAAGGATGCAGAGTCCCGGCCCATGACCTGAGCCGTAAGCCAGCAAGGAGCCCGAACAGAAATACCATCCAGGCCATGGTGAGGTCCCTCCCAGGACGCGGCCTTCTCAGCCTCCTGGGCTGGAGGTGGGGTCCTGGACATTTCATGCCTCCAGCCTGTCAGGAGGAGGGGCCTCATGCAAGTCACTTCCTCCTCTCCCTGCCCAGGTCACCTGAGGTTCCCTGGGGTGGGGGGACTTAAAGGAGGCAGATGCTGGACCTCACACAGAGCAGGGACAGAACCAGAAGCAGCCCCTGAGTGATGGGGCTATGTCTTTCAGCAAACGTGCTCCCGTGACCTTGGTAACCTTGGTTCTCTATCCCATCCCTGGAGAGTCTGAGCCTGAAGGGGGAGTTTGCAAGTCTTCCTCTGCTGCTGCTAAGTCATGACAGGCAGCCTAGATTAGGAGTAGGCCTGGTTTCCCGGGGTAACATAATTATCAGGCCACCTGGAGCCAGCCAATCAACATGTGCCTAGCAAGAAAAAGGGAACCTATCAGGGGAAAGCTGAAAGCCCGCAAGGATTGGGCCAACAAAAATTGCCTTGCAACTATGTAAGTAATCCGCTTGCACCAACTACGCAATTGTACCCAATAAATACCCGAGAGAACTGGGGCTCGGGGCCTTTTCGTCCTCACACCCTTGGTGAGGGCGGGAGGCCCTGGCTCGAGTCAGTAATAAATTCCCCTATTGCAAGTTGCATTGTCTCGAGGAGTCTTCTTTCCCAATCGGGGATTTGGACTACGGGCAGGCCATTTAGGGGCTCGTCCAGGATCCCTTGACCAGGGAAGAACGCTCTTTGGAACAAAGGGGAAAAAGGACAGGTAATAGCACCGGTGCTCAGGCAGGTCTGGAAAAGTCCAGTGTAAATCCGAGGCCCTGCTAAAAAGCAGGAAGGTGTCTGGCATGAGGGAAAGCTTTCCATGAGGGAACAGATGAGCCTTTCCGGCTGGCGCGAGGCCGAGGCCAGCGAGCACGCTGGAAGGCAGCCGGCTCTGCGGGAAGGAGACCTCCTCTCCTAAGCCTGAATCTGGGGAACAGTGGACGCCATTCGGTAAGGTGACCCTTGTTCCAGAGGATAGAGAGACTCAGGGGGTCCCGCCCCCCAGTTCTGTGTTGTCGGCCAATGTGTGTCTGTCTATGTGTTTTTCTATGCCCTTTCGCGTCTGTATAACTGTCGGCATTGTCTCCTGTCTCGTTGTTCTCTGGTGTGTCGTTGTCTACTTCCTCCTATAAAGCCTTGGAGCCTCATTTCTGTTTCTGAGAGTTTCAGTGAACAGGCAGACAGTTGTCAGGGCAACTGACGAGTCCCGGCCAGGCTACTCTCTGGTGGATTCTGAAGGCCTCCCAACAAGTCAGCCCCAGTAACAGGAGACCGAGTGGGTGAAACTCTTTTCTTTTTTCTCGTATTCTAAACCGAGAATCTGGCCAAATAAAAACCCATCTGTGTGAGCACGGGACAGGCACTTAAGAGCCAATAGGGCGCCTGCCACTGGAAGACTCCTGTGAAAAGATAAGGGGGTCACGGAACGGGCTAAAAACCCTTAGGGTGCCCGCCCCCAACAAAAAAACTTCCGTACAACGACTAAGGCACTCAAATAGTTCCACGAAGCATACCACAAGCCCAACCTCCTAGCCGCCACCACTCCCGATAGGATTTTTTGGTGGTAATTCTCGGTGACCTTCTTCTGACTCTCGCTATGGGGCAAAGAGAATCAACCCCACTCTCTCTCATGACTGATCATTTCTCAGATGTCAGGGCTAGAGCGTATGATCTGTCGCTACTGGTTACAAAGAGTGAATTAATAACCTTTTGCTCTGCAGAGTGGCCCGCCTTCCAAGTTGGATGGCTTCCAGAGGGAACTTTTCAACCATCTATTATTCGGGCGGTGAAAGAAAAAATTATGGCTCCTGATCCCTGGGGCCACCCGGGCCAAGTCCCATATGTTATGGTCTGACGAGATCTAGTAGAAGATCCGCCCAAATGGTTAAAACCTTTTGTTCACAAACTCCCTGATTTTGTTTGGGGGTTATGGAAACCCCCACTCCCCCAGAGGAAGCCGAGAAGAATAAGGGCCCAAAATCGGTCTTGCAAGAATCCTCGTACCGGAACCTGATTGACTTGGAGACAGAAATTAGGCCCCCGCCATATGCCCCTCCTCCGTTGCAGGTTCCCCCAGGGGGAAGAGCCCCCCCCCCCGAAGAATCAGACGGGATAAGGGAACCCCTACCCCGGAGAAAGAATAGAAGAAATAGGGGTGAACAAGATGATGGGAACCCAGAGTTACCTTCATCTACTGTACAGGCACTCCCCGTCCGAGTGAGACCAGCTAACCCAGACGGAGAGCGAACCTATCAGTACTGGCCCTTTTCCACGAGTGATCTGTATAATTGGAAAACCCAAAATCCTCCTTTTTCGGAGAAACCTCAAGGCCTCATTGACCTCTTAGATTCCGTTTTGTTCACTCATAACCCCACCTGGGATGATTGCCAGCAGCTGTTGCAGGTGCTCTTCACCACGGAAGAACGGGAGCGAATCCTGGCAGAGGCGCGGAAACGGGTCCTGGGGGTCAACGGGAGACCAACTGCTCAGCCTCATCTCGTGGACAAGGGGTTTCCTCTGTTGCGGCCTAACTGGGATTTTGAGTGAGTGGAAGGTAGGGAGCGTCTCCGAGTGTACTGCCAGACTCTAATGGCTGGCCTGCGGGCCGCAGCTAGGAAGCCGACAAATTTGGCGAAGGTAAATTTAGTAAGACAAGAGCCCACTGAGAGCCCGTCAGCCTTCCTAGAGAGGCTAATGAAAGCCTTTAGGCAATATACACCTATAGACCCCCAGGCTGAGGAATCACGTCCTGCAGTTCTACTAGCGTTTGTAAATCAGGCAGCCCCAGATATTAAGAGGAAATGACAAAAGATAGAGGGGTTAAGAGAACAGACAATACAAGACTTACTGAAAGCAGCTGAAAAGGTATTTAATAATAGGGAGACCCCAGAAAAAAGGGAGAAACAACTTCGTCGAGAGAAAAGGGAACTAGCTGAGAAGATCAGGAAAGAAGATAGAGAACATAGGGCGAAGGAAAACCGGAAGACCCAGAGAGAGCTAGCCAAGATTCTTTTTGCGGGGATGAAGGCCAGAACAGAATTGAGGGAGCCTCGAGGCCCCCAGACGAGAGAAAAAGAGAGACCAAAAAGGCAGGCCCTAAAGAAAGATCAGTGCACTTACTGCAAAGAATGGGGGCACTAGAAAAATGAGTGCCCTGAGAGGGACCCGAAGAGAGGAACAACCAGAGAGAGAGAATTTCCCCTGGAACTCGAGTTCTATATGCGGAGGAAGACAGTGACTAGAGGAGTCAAGACTCGGCACCCCTCCCCGAGTCCTGGGTAACCATACATGTGGAGGGGAAACCCGTTGGCTTCATGGTGGACACTGGTGCCCAACACTTTGTTTTAAATCAAAAACTGGGACCAGTGTCTAAGAAAACCAGCTTGGTGCAGGGAGCCACGGGGACAAAAAGATATTGTTAGACCACAGAACGGAAAGTAAATCTGGGGACCCACCAGGTGTCCCATTCGTTTTTGGTGATACCAGAATGCCCAGCCCCTCTACTTGGACGGGACTTGTTGACTAAAGTTAATGCTCAGATCCATTTTGACCCTGGGGGAATGTCAGTCACGGATGGACTTGAACAGCCGATACATGTCTTGTCTCTAGCTTTAAGAGATGAATACAGACTTTTTGTGCCTAAGCCCTCAGAGGTTATAGCACCAGATATACAACCGTGAGTCCACAAATACCCGTTGGCATGGGCAGAAACAGCAGGAATGGAACTGGCTAAACAGAGACATCTGGTCGTCATGGAACTAAAAGCCGAGGTGAGTCCTGTGAAGGTGAGGCAACACCCTACGAGCCAGGAGGCTCGTCAGGGGATCACTCCCCACATTCGACGGCTCATGGATGCCGGAATTCTCAAGCGGTGCCAATCCCCTTGGAACACCCCCTTACTACTGGTGAAGAAGCCAGGGAGTACAGATTACAGACCTGTCCAGGACCTATGAAAAGTCAACAAGCGGGTGAGTGACATACACCCTACTGTCCCCAACCCGTATACCCTCCTGAGCAGTCTGCTGCCTGAGTACACTTGGTACACTGTGTTGGACTTGAATGATGCTTTTTTCAGCCTACCCCTGGCGGCCCAGAGCCAGGAGATATTTGCCTTTGAGTGGACTGAGGGGGAAGGATACCACCCTCCAGAAGGATGACAGAGATAGATGGTACCGAGATCAAAACAACAACCTGATATTGCCTGCCATCCTGGGTCGTCACCTATGTGAACACCTGCACACAACTACACACTTGGGGGGCGGGGGGAAGACTTTGACACTTCTCCAGACGGCCTGCCTGAGGTTCCCTCGACAAAATGCAACTGTACGAGAGATAATCCAGGCTTGCAAAGCGTGCCAGCTGATGAGGACAGGGAAAAGGCAGCACACTGGAACAAGGTACCGAGGGGAAGAGCCAGGGCAACACTGGGAGATAGATTTCACGGAGGTAAGACCAGGCAAGTACGGGTATCGCTATCTGTTGGTTCTGGTAGATACCTTCTCGGGATGGGTAGAAGCCGTCCCCACTAAGGGAGAGACAGCAACAGTGGTTGCTAAAAAGATCTTAGAAGAGATAGTGCCTAGGTACGGGCTGCCAGTGACTATGGGCTCTGATAACGGACCTGCCTTTGTGAGCCAGATTGTACAAGGGCTGGCCCAAGCTCTGGGGACAAAATGGAAGTTACATTGTGAATATAATCCCCAGAGCTCAGAACAGGTTGAGAGAATGAATCGGACCCTAAAAGAAATTCTGACAAAGTTGGCAATAGAGACTGGTGGGGACTGGGTGACCCTCCTTCCCTTCATGCTCTTTCGAGTGTGTAACACCCCTTATAAGCTGAATCTTACCCCTTTTGAGATTCTATATAGAAGACCCCCTCCTGTGTGTCCTATATTCAAGGGAAAATGCCTACCACCCCTTACCTTGGGACAATTTCAGCAAACACTGATGGCATTAAGTAAGGTGCATAGCCATGTTTGGAAATTGATTCGAGAGATACACGAGGGTCCAAGCAAGGAGACCATCCCCTCACATAATATTGGCCCGGGTGACTGGGTTTGGGTAAAACGACACCAATCTAAAGCATTAGAACCTAGATGGAAAGGCCCTCATGTTGTTCTCCTTACCACTCCTACTGCTGTTAAGGTCAACGAAATCGGGCCCTGGGTTCACTGCAATCACGTGCGGCAAGCCACCCCGGAAGAACAGGAGAAGGCACAAGCAGAATGGGAGGCAAGACCTCACCCGTCAAATCCTTTGAAACTGAAACTCGTACGACGGGAGCCCTCTTAACTCTCCTGCTGGTAACAGTTTTCATCGGCCCAGAAGCAACCAGCCACAACCCCCATCAGCCAGCTAACCTGACTTGAGTGATCTACAATCCTGAGACTAGAAAAGTGCTTAATTCGAGCTCCAACGTGGCCCCCAAAGAGACATGGTGGCCAGTACTGACCTTTAATTTGTGCGTGCTGGTGGCTGACAGTAGTGGGTTTGGTCCCCACCAACTGACCAAGTTCTTTGCCCATGGCTCTTTCGGTCTGTTCACCCGTAACTGTGAGCGGAAAGGCCCACAGTACTACGAACAGGTGCCTGTCTATGTCTGCCCGGGGGGAGGAGGAGATCGGAACCAAACTGAAAAATGTGGGGGAGTTGACTCTTTTTATTGCACCGCTAGGGGTTGCAAAACCACGGGAACAGTCCATTGGCTCACTAACTCCGACAAGGACCTCATTCAGGTAAAATTACCCCCGAATTCCCAGAAATGTCCAACTAAGGGAGTATCATCCAAACCTGGGCAATGTTTCCCATTACAGATCAAATTCACAGACAAAGGAAAGAAATTTACCAGGTGGGATGTTGGCCGAGCTTGGGGCCTCCGTCTTTGCAAGACTGGCTATGACACAGGATTCCGGTTCGAGCTTAAATTAAAACTGGGACCGCTCTATTTGGCACCCAAAGTAGCCTTAGGACCAAACCAGGTGATAGAACAACCCCAAAGCCTCCACGCACCGTGGGACCCCCCAGGGTTGACATGTCCCCACCAACAGACCCCCTTATGAAAAAGATCTCCTCGGCCTATCTCACCCTAAATGCCAAACGGTTGCTGGCTTTGCTATAATATGTCTCGGCCTGCAGACAGCAGCAACAACCTGGGTCAGGCCGGTGGACAGTAGGCTCCATTACGGGCATAGGCACCTGTATAGGAACTATCTCTAAGACTTATCAATACCTATGTGATAATAATTCAGTCCCTAGGACTAGCCTCCCCAATTCTACTCACCAGTGGGTACTTCCACCAAAAAACGGGTGGTAGACTTGCTCCGCCGGACTAACCCCGTGTGTCCATAAGGCAGCACTTAATGCCTCCCAAGATTTCTGTGTCCTAGTCCACCTGATCCCCCGGGCTAAAATATTACTCAAAGGAAGAGCTACAACCAAGGTTAGACCCATCGGGTAAAACGAGAACCAGTCACTGCCCTGACTTTAGCAGCCCTATTGGGTGCTATAAGGACGAGAAGTGAGATCGCAGCCTTAACGTTACAAAATAAACAGTATAATCAACTAAGGGCTGCAATAGATAAAGATATTGAGCAACTCGAGAAGTCCATTTCACACCTGGGGGCTTCCTTGAGCTCCTTGGCTGAAATAGTGTTACAGAATAAGAGAAGTTCAAATTTGTTGTTTCTGCAACAAAGAAGATTATGTGCAGCACTGAGAAAAAAAAGCTGTTTCTATATCGACCATTCAGGGGTGGTACAAAAATCTCTCCAGAAAGTAAGAGAGGGACTAGCCCAGCGGAAGAGAGAACGAAAAGCCCAACAAGGCTGGTTTGAATCTTGGTTTCAGCGCTCCCCCTGGTTGACCACTTTGATTTCCACCCTCCTGGGTCCACTCATAATATTAATATCGTTACTGACCTTTGGTCCATGCATTTTAAACCGTCTGGTCTCATTTATTAGAGAGCGCCTAAATACCATCCAAATTATGGTATTGAGACAACAATATCAGCCAATTTCACAGGGTGGAGAGAAGGATTCCTCTACAAAAGTACAAAGACAGGGGGGAAATGTGAGGCCGTCATGGCTAACGCCATGACAGGCAGCCTAGATTAGGAGTAGGCCTGGTTTCCTGGGGTAACATAATTATCAGGCCACCTGGAGCCAGCCAGTCAACATGTGCCTAGCAAGAAAAAGGGAACCTATCAGGGGAAAGCTAAAAGCCCACAAGGATTGGGCCAACAAAAATTGCCTTGCAACTGTGTAACCAATCCGCTTGCGCCAACTACCCGATTGTACCCAATAAATACCCAAGAGAACTGGGACTCAGGGCCTTTTCGTCCTCACACCCTTGGTGAGAGCGGGAGGCCCTGGCTCGAGTCGGTAATAAATTCCCCTATTGCAAGTTGCATTGTCTCGAGGAGTCCTCTTTCCCGATTGGGGATTCGAACGACGTGCAGAACACTAGAACGCAATCTTTTTAACTGTCTCTAGTCCCAGCAGTGGGGGGAGCAGGACGGGAGGTGGGAAGAGACATGTAGAAACACATGGCCAGGCTTGCAGTGACAGCCTCCTGTGCTGTGAAAAGCCACGACCATAAGGAGTAACGTCAATAGAACTGTGGATTTTAGGGGTAAAGGTCAACATGTCATCATGCAATGATGATAGCTGGCAAGTTCAGTTCCAACAAAGTTGGCATACATGTCTCATCATAGAAATAGAAAAGCACCATGTATGATCAGGTAGGTGTGGTGAGCATCGTGGACACTGTAAATCCCTTCCCTGTGGTTCTGCTGTGGAGCCGATGGACTCGGGAGGAGGGATGTGGGGGCAACGAGGGTGAGAAGGAGCTCAGACACCTCAAGTGTTAACGTGTGTGGAAGAGATGGGATATGTCTTGTTCATCTCTTGTTTCTTTGACATAAAAATGTAAATACTATTCTTAGTTTGTATTCATGTTGGATTTATTGCTAAAGTAGCTCTTTATTAAAATTCCCAGAAATTTGTTTGAGAACTACAACTCATAGAGATGAAAAATATATATTCCTACTTCATTTTTTTCTTATTATATGAACATATTGATGACAGTTTGGCAAAACATGTGATTTCATATATTTCATATTACAAATATTAATATAAAGTATTAATATAACGGGAAGGAAGTATATAAGTAAGGAAGCCACAAAAACTGAAACAATATGAGTTTCAATAGTTCACTATAAAATGTTGAAACTGCCAAATAACACAACAGGGAACATTTTAAAATTACAGAGATGGTGACAAAGAGTCCTTGCCTTCATCCCTCTTCCACTGTGAACACTGGGCGTTCTGTCGGCAACGGGGCACCCCTCTGCAGGGGTCTCTCATCCCCTGTCCAGTAATCCCTGGACTGTGAAGTAGGAAATGCTCCGATGGGGTGGAGAGGAGAGGAGGGGAGGGCAGGACACAGCCAGCAGGTGTGGGTCAGGAGAACCACTCCCGGGGTTCCCCGCATCCTGTGATGTATCACCGGTTCCCCTCACTCCTCAGGGTCTCTGCTCTGACCTTTCAGGAGCAGAGTTCACTCCCTGGGGGACAATCCGCCTGCTGGGATGGTCCAAAGACTCTGCTGAAGGCACATCTGGGAAAGCCTCCTGCTCCTGATCTCAGGGGAGGGAGCACAGCTCCACGGCTCTCTTGATCACACGGATGATCAGGGTGCACTTCAGTGGTGTCAGAATCTGTTTACATTTTCTGAGACTTCAGCAAAACTGACTGAACAATTGGGAGTAGACTGATTATGAACCAGAACATGCCCCAGGAATTCATTGATTCTGGGGAATTTATTTAAAATTTGACAGTTCTCTGAGAACAAGCCCCTGACAGGCTGAGGTTCTCGTCCCAGTTTCCATCTGCCTGTGTCTCTGTGAGAAGCCCTGTTGTACCAGCCTGCACGGTCAGAGTCAGCCTCGGCCTCAGGCTCCAGCACAGAGACGAGCAGGAGCCCTGCGTCGTCCGAGGCACCTTTGGATACTGAAAACCCGCGGCGGACCCCGGAGCCTGGTTCTTCCTGGAGTCTGAGTGGTAGGACAAGGAGGACTGAGGAGGCCTCGCTGGCTTCTGCTGGTCCCAGTATAGAGCACAGCGGCGACAGGGATGTCCCTGCTCAGGGTGCAGGGAGCCACAGCGTCACCTGTGGTCTGGGGGGGACAGGGGTCTCCCCACACACGTACCATGACACACCACTGATGGTTCAACAGTCCAGGGCATCGGGGCTGCGGTGTGGACACCCACACCAACCAGCTCTAGGGGCTTAGCTGTCCTGTGTGAGAGAAACCAAGGATAACCAGAGGTGGAATTCATATACCTGCAACCTTATAGACGACAGCTAACAATACAGCCATTAAGTTGAGATTCTTCTAAATTATCAGTTGAAAATAACAGGAAAACACACTACTCAAGATCAGAAATTAAAATGATAGTGTTTGAACATGGTGGTTTGAACAAACTTGCTTTCCACTAAATGGTCTTACATGGATAGAAGGACTAGGAAGAGCAGCCTAGGGCGTTGTGAAAACCTTGGCAGTAAGTTGTGAAGTTCGGCCAAACATTCGTGTTCCCACCATGTGAAATGAAATACGATTTCTGTCCATTTCAGAGGTGCTGCTACAGTGTATACTTTGACAGAGATGTTTCAGCCCCGGGAGGCCCATGTCTGGAGGAGAGCAAGTTTTTGTCTCACTTCCCCCCTGGCCTGGAGCACTGTGCCATTGTAACTACTACTCTCAGAAGATGAACAGTAATAATCCCCCTCGTCCTCAGCCTGGAGCGAACTGATGGTCAGGGTGGCTGTGTTCCCAGACCTGGAGCCGGAGAATCGGTCGGGGATCCCCGAGGCTCGACTGGTATCACGATAGATGAGGGTTCTGGGGGCCGATCCTGGGAGTTGTTGGTACCAGCCCACATTATTACCATAACCAACATTGCTGCTGCTTCCAGAGCAGGTGATGCTGACCCTCTGGCCCGGGGACCCGGACACGGAGGACGGCTGAGTCAGCACAGCCTGAGCCCAGGATCCTGGAAGGGAGAGAGACAGAGATGGTGACTCGGAGGTCCATCACGAGAGCAGGGAGCAGGGCCCGTGAGTCTTCCCGAGACCCTTCCCCTGTCCCGCCATCCAGTCACCTGTGCAGAGAGCGACCAGGGTGAGGAGAAGAGGGCACCAGGCCATGGTGGACATGGTCAGGGCGTCCTGCCTTCTGTGGCCCCACAGCTGAGCAGAGCGTCCCCACACCGCTCCTTCCCCTCTTCATACTCTGAGAGGGGGAGGGGCCTTTCATGCAAATGACCGTCCTCCCCCCGACCTCCCACAATGCTCTGATGACCTCTGGGACCTGGGTCAGCTTCCTGTGCCTGAGGGAGGCCACTTGCAGTCAGACGTGGGGTTGCGTGGGGCTTGGGCGTGGGAGGTCACAGCGGGAACCCTGAGCAGAAAGCACCAGGAAGGACCAGGGGACTGGTCTCTGCTCTCACAGGTCCAGACACTCAGGACAGGCCTCCGATCGCCCCCTGGTGTCCTGGCACAAACACATCCTGACCTGGGGATCAGAGCTCTTAAGAGGCAACTTTCCCCAAAGTGGTTTTGAAATTGCACCCTTCAGGCTGTGTCTGGATTGGAAACAACAGCCAACTGTACCTCACCCTGTAGTGCATGTGAGTGTTACACAGTGGATGTGTGACTTTGAGATTTTAAATGAACCAAAATGTGTTCATGGATTAGTAAAAGTCTAAGGTCATCACTTAAAATAGATGCCTAAATTTAACTGAAGAAGATGTTGTTGTTAAATCACTAAGTTGTGTCCAACTCTGGCTCTCTTAATTTTGCATTGCCATGGTAATATTTCTAAAATATAATTTTCCTTGTAGCCTGTGTTCTTTAAACAAGATAATTTTAAAGACTTTCTGACACGTATGGCATCTCCACTGAGGGATTTTTACATCGTAGCCGGACGTTCTATCTGTGAAAACAGGGCAGACTGAGTTATCAGAGCCATGGGTCGGTCTCACCTGAGATGAGGGACAGGACACGACACGGCAGGTCGTTGTTGTCAGGACACTCGGACGTGACCATAGGGAGCAAACCTGACTTAGACATGGTCCAGTAGGAACAGCAGTGATCGCCCCGGGGGCAGAGCCCCAGGAGAGCATCTGCTTTCCCAGCCGAGGGCCCCAACAGCTTCTCTGCTCACTGTGCATAAAATCAATCCCACAGCAGCTGAGCACAGGCACTCCTCAGCCAGGAATCATTTCCCAGGTCTCAGGACCAGGGTTTCTCTCCCCACCTGATTCCTCACTCGATGGCACACAGGACAGAGTGTGAGGTTCCAGGGGATAAATCAGCTACATGAGGGATTCAAAATCCCCTGGGACACAAGGGGAAGCTGGGGAGGAGCCCGGAGGGGAAAGCTGGGGTCACACCTGAGAGCCAGAGCCCTGAGGCTTCTCGGGGAAGAAGGGTTAGAGAGGTTCAAGGAGGGGCCGAGGAAGTGAGTGTAAAGTTCAGGAAGATTTGGAAACATGTCCATGATATTCTCATAGAGTGAACTGGGTCATCACCATGGAGGTCAACACTGTAGGTCTGTAGAAAGAGAGCGGCCCAGGATTGGGAGGAAAAGTCATGAATGAGGGGAGCGGGAGGGCAGGCTCTTAGCAAAGAGATGAGGAGGAGCAGGAGCAGGCTGAGGAGAGCTGGAGGGGTGCAGGGGGTGGGCTCTGGGGGCTCCTCCCCTCCTCTGTTTCTGAGAAGAGGGTGGGGGCTGATGACCACCTCACCCCTTCACCCTCCAATTCTGGGTGCTCGGCTCCATGTGCAGCCTCACTCCCAGGAGGAGGGCTGGGGGCCGCGGCTCAGAGTTTGTCCCCTGAGAGGAAGCACCTGCTGTCACGCCCAACTCAGACCACTGAGACCGGTGCAGGGCCAGGTCAAGGGACCACGTGGGTGAGTTGCCCTGTTGCCAGTTCTGAGCTGATAAACTCCGCCACCTGGTGACGATCTCTGGAACGTTCTTGGTGTTGAAAGTGTGAGCGAGGTGCTGCTCAGTTGCCTGATTCTCAATCCTGTCTGACTCGTGTGACCCCATGGACTGTAGTCCACCAGGCTCGTCTGTCCATGGGATTCTGCAGGCAAGAACAATGCAGTGGGTTACCGTTTCTTGCTCCAGAGGATCTTCCCTACCGAGGGATAAAACGCACATCTCTTAGTCTTTTGCATTTGTAGGCGGGTTCTTTACCCCTTGGGACACCTGGAAGGTGGGGCTGCCTTTTTTCCTGTCACCAAATACCTTACCATGAACAAATAAATGAATTAAATAATAAGTATTACATGTCTTTGATAGTATACAGATAACTTTTTGTGTTCACCCATTGTATTTTCAGGTTATTCTGACTATCTTGGTCTCATGATTCTGTTTTTTTCCCTTCCATTTATATCCTTTTCCTTTGGGCCCAAGAGTGTTGGTATTTGCTCATCAAATAGATTTGATGACTTGTGTCTAAAAATATCTGTCACCCGATTTCATCATCTGAGGCTCTCAGCATTGATGTCTATGCCGTCTCACTTCCCTTCAATATTTAGTTTCCTGGTTCTTGATCGAAGGGACAATTTTTACTGGATCCTGGACTGTGTGGAAATTACTTGAAGAAACTAGGAATTCCATTCCCTTTTCCTTTAACAGGACATCCTTCTGTGGCGGAAGGTCAGGAATGTGTGTTCACTGCCCACTGACCCAGCAAGGGCGGCACTGACCCCCCTGCTCTGTGCTGCTGACTCCGACCTGGGAACCGGGGGCAACTGCTGTCAGCAGCTCCTTCATCCAGGGGTGTGTGACCACCCCTTGTGAGATGCTGCCCTGGGGACGGGAGTCGAGCTGAGGGGGCAGCTGTTCTGCAGTCAGGGGACACTCAGTCCCCTGGGTTCCGTGCTCTCAGGGACTCCAGGAACGGAGGGGCAAACACCTTGCCCTGGGAGCCCCATGGCTGTGGGGAAAGCAGAATTTTGTCTCTTTCCACTCTGGCCTGAAGCACTGAGGAAACTTTCAAGCTGTCAGCCCATGAGAAACAGTAATAATCAGTGTCGCCCTCAACCTGAACTGAAGTGGTCAGAGAGGCCGACTTGCCAGACTTGGAGCCAGAGAATCAATCTGTGACCCTGAGGTTCGTTTGCTGTTTTCATAGATCAGAGGTGTGGGGGACGATCCTGGGAGCTGTTGGTTCCAGCTGACATAATTACCCCCAGTGTTGCTCCTGTTTCCAGCACTAGAGATGGTGACCCTCTGTCCCAAAGTCCCAGACACTGAGGGCGGCTGAGTCAGCACAGTCTGGGCTCAGGATCCTGGCAGGGGGAGAGACAGAGATGGTGACTGTGGGCTTCAGGAAGAAGAGGAGGGAGAAGGGACGTGTGATTTCCCAGGATCCTTCCCCTGTACCCCCATCCAGTCAGCTGTGCAGAGAGCGACCAGGGTGAGGAGCACAGGGGACCAGGCCATGGTGGACACGGTCAGGGTGTCCTGCCTTCTGTGGCCCCACAGCTGAGCAGAGTGTCCCCACACCGCTCCGTCCCCTCTTCATACTCTGAGAGGGGAGACTCCTTTCATGCAAATGAACCCCCTTCCCCAAACAATTTTCTGATGCCTCCCTGAGCCCTGGGTCAGGCCCCTGTGCCTGAGGGTGGCCAGTGGGTTCACTGGGGCGGGGCTGTGGGGGTCCCGGGTGAGAGGTCACACTGGGAGCCAGGAGCAGAGGCCACCAGGCAGCGCCAGGGTCCCAGCTCCCATCCCCCATTCATCCTCAGGATCGGCCCCCGCGCGCCCCCTGGTGTCCAGGCCCAGACACACAGCCTGCGACCTGGTGACCAGAGCCCTCGGGGCAGACCCTGGCCCTGCTCTGTGCTCTGTCCCATTCTTGCCTTCTGGCCGGGCTTCCGTTCTGTGTCCCCTGAGACCTCAGGGCCGTCTGTGGGCTCCCCTCTGACCCTCAGGGTGTGTCTGTACATAGAACACTCACAGCTCAGGGTCAGGACTGAGGGGACGTCGGGGACACGTATTCCTTTAAATCAGGGTCAGGTCAGGACAGTGATGACCCCGTGGATGCAGCCTCCTGACTGCGCAGGACGCGGGTGCTTTCTCCTTCGTTAGAAATGAAGCAGTGCCTTACACACGCACACAGGCACACGCAGATTGCTTTGAGATGCTTTCCCAGGGAACTATAAGCATTTTGTTTTTATACTCTGTGATTCCACTGTAGTAGTTCCTGGTCTCCTCTTTCCTATGTAAGTTAAATAAAGCATTTGCCACGTGTTCACTCCCTGTTGTCTTGGGAATCAGAAGCTGCATTTCTGAGTGAGGCTAACTCTGCTCCCAGCTCCCAGGATGCAGAAGAGAAGCTGACTGAGGGGGCACCACCTGGGTCCAGGTGCCCAGATCATGATCACCCCCATCCTCATCTTTCATCCAAGGTTAGGAGCCCGCAGTCATCAAGGAACCTGAGTGACCATATCTGGAGCCAAAAGACCGATCCCGGATCCTGAGGGTTGGGGACCAGCAGGCATCATGGTCTGGGGTCTCTGACTGGGACCTGTTGGTTCCCGGACACCTCACACCGCCAGCTCTGCTGCTCTTTCTAGGACTGGAGGACCTGAGCACTGAACTGGACAATGGGCCCGGCTGACGCAGCACAGACTGTGCTCAGGACTCTGTGCTCAGTGGGGAGGGGACAGGTGGCACGTCACTGGTGCAGAGCCTGACTCTGAGCAGGCAGAGTGACCCTTCTGTGGTGTCAGGAACCAGCATCCTTCCTTCTGACATCTAAGGGCTCTGCCCCGTCCCCTCTGCTCATACCCCCTCCCGCTTCTCAAGGGAAAGCAGGTATAAGGAATCAACACCATAAATAATGAAGGGCCTGCCCTACCTGGCTACTCACTGTTTTCCTGGAAGAAAATATTTCACTCCTGTTCAAGTTTTCTTTTGTATTTGTACTGAAAGTTTATCGTTGCCACACAAATATGGTCAAAGTTTATGCTTTTAATTTTACAGCTGGAAACAGATTAACACACACTTTGTTGTTTTTTTTTAATTGTTTTTATTAGTTGGAGGTTAATTACTTTACAATTTTGTTCTGATTTTTGCCATACATTGACATGAATCAGCCATGGATTTACATGCATTCCCCATCCTGATTCCCCCTCCATCCTCCCTCCCCACCCCTTCCCTCTGGGTCTTCCCAGTGCACCAGCCCTGAGCACTTGTCTCATGCATCCAACCTGGGCTGGTGATCTGTTTCATGCTTGATAATATACATGTTTCGATGCTGTTCTCCCAAAACATCCCACCCTCGCCTTCTCCCACAGAGTCCAAAATTCTGTTCTGTACATCTGTAACACACACTGTGAACTACTTTTCAGTTCAGTTCAGTCCCTCAGTCGTGTACGACTCTTTGTGACCCCTTGTATCACAGCACTCCAGGCCTCCCTGTCCATCAACCACCTCCCGGAGTTTACCCAAACTCATGTCCATCCAGTTGGTGATGCCATCCAGCCATCTCATCCTCTGTCGTCCCCATCTCCTCCTGCCCTCAATCCTTCCAAGCACCAGGGTCTCTTTCAGTGAGTCAGGTCTTCGCATCAGGTGGCCAACAGATTGAAGTTTCAGCTTCAGCATCAGTCCTTCCAATGAACACCCAGGACTGATCTCCTTTAGGATGGACTGGTTGGATCTCCTCGCAGTCCAAGGGACTCTCAGGAGTCTTCTCCAATACCACAGTTAAAAACCATCAATTCGTCTGTGCTCAGCTTTCTTCACAGTCCAACTCTCACATCCATACATGACCACTGGAAAAATCATAGCCTTGAATAGATGGACCTTTGTCAGCAAAGTAATGTCTTTGTTTTTTAATATGCTATCTAGGTTGGTCATAACTTTCCTTCCAAGGAGTAAGCGTCTTTTAATTTCATGGCTGCAATCACCATCTGTAGTGATTTTTGTTTATATAATTTTAAAATTGTATAGTACTTTTAATAATTGTGAACTTGAAGATTTTTGTATTCATTCTCATTGATTTTCAGCATAATTAATTCTCATATTAATTCTTCATTTCAAAATATTTTCACATATTTTTTAACTTCTATTATTGATTTGCCAAACTTAAATGGAAGTGAAGGTCTCGGAAAAACATTCCCCCACCCGGTGCATGCATGACTCTACGTAACCCCACTAGACCAGACTGTCAGCACCCTTTATGTTTCAGGGCATCTTCATTTTCTGGGACCAGCCAAGCAGCTGTGGAGAAAATCTATGAGTGTGTGTGTGATTGGTGGGGGGTTTGGTGGGGGTGGTCCTTGTTTTCTCTATTCAGAGTTTATGGGTGTAGGTTCCATTTTAAGCCTTGGAAATGCCACCTTGAATTTCTGGATCCCTGAAATCACGCTGACACCCTCTTCTGTTAGAGCACCCGAGTCATAATTCTCACCAACAGGTTGCGGGTCACAAAGGCACTCTTGGTGGAGAGGTGACCCCAGGTGCCCACTGCAGGGGAATCTCAGAACTCCCTCGCTCCTGGAGTTCAGGAACCTCTTGCTGCACCTCCTTTTCTCAGACATATCAGCTTATCTGGGACTAGAGGAGGATGGTTCCAGGGCTGTTTTTTCCTCTATGTCTTTTCTCACATTTTCTATTTCTTTGCTAGAACTTCCTCCCTTGTGCTTCATGGCAGGTGAAGACCATGTTTGCAGGGAGAATTGTGATCCATTTGGGAATGATTGTTATCTTTTGATTATTGGAGTATAGCTGCTTTCCAATGACACTCTGGTGTTGGAGAAGACTCTTGAGAGTCCCTTGGACAGCAAGGAGAACAAAGCAGCCAATCTTTAAGGAAATCAACCTTAATTACTCCTAAAAGGACAATGCTAAAGCTGAGGCTGCAATTCTTTGGCCACCTATGTGAATAGCCGACTCATTGGAAAAGACTGTGATGCTGGGAAAGACTGAGGGCAGGAGGAGAAGGGGATGACAGAGGATGAGATGGTTGGATGGCATCACCGCCTCAATGGACTTGAACTTGGGCAAACACCAGGAGATGGTGAGGGACAGAAAGCCCAGCGTGCTACAGTGCATGGGGTCACACAGAGTCAGACACGACTTTGTGACTGAACAGCAGCAAGCTGCGTTCCACTGTTGTGCTCTGTTCAGTGACTGTATCTAAGTGACACTCATGTTTGGAACTAAAGCCTGGGGTATCTGCTCACTGTGTCTGTGGTTTCTCTTGCATGCTTGTCATTTTCAGCACACAGACTTCTGGTCTTCCTCAGATTTATCTTAGAGTGTTTTATATTGATTGTATCATACATGTTAGTGTTTCTATTTTTAGAAACTAAAGATTCATTCAGTTCAGCTCCTTGAGCTCTGGCTGTGTCACTGACAGTATTGTCTGTAATTCCCTGCACAACACTTGGCAGAGTCAGCGGGGGACAGACGAGCCTGGCTTGTCCCCCTGGTCATTCTCAGGCTGGGGTGTGGCCTAGAAGTTTGGCCCCTCCTTGGCTGCCAAGGTCTGGGATGGGGACCTGGAGAGCTGACCAGCCTGACTCCTGGCCAGGCTAAGGCTGGAGGCTGTGATGGGCTGGAGCCCCAGTGGCACCTGACCCCCAGGGTCATGGGGCCCTGCCCGCTTCAGCCAGGAGGGTCTGGGAGACCAGGTCCCCGCACAGTGATGCTGAGACCCCTGCCAGGGTGCAGTTGCTAGATTTCATCTGCCAGCCCTAGAGGTCATCAAGGGTCATCATCAACATCAGCAAGGAGAGTCATGCTGGTTGTGCTGGGGACTCTGACTCTCAATGTTGTTGATAAAATGTGGACCTGATTCCCCTCCACATCTTTATGGGCGGAGAGGTGTCCCCTTGAAGAGCTGGACACCTCAGAGGAGAGACAGGAGCAGGCACGGGGCCATGAACCATTGGAAGGAGATGGGACCCCAGAGCCCCCTCCCCATGGGCTGCTGAGCATTTCCGCCCTCTCTCTGCCTCTCCTGCCTCAAAACTCTGAGCCCTCTGAGCACAAGGGCAGGTTTTGGTGGTGCTTCCCCATGAGGTTGCATCACTGTGGTATTGTAACTACTACTACCCAGACCACAGTAATCGACAGCCTCGTCCTCAGGCTGGGCCCCCGTGATGGTGAGGGCGGCTTTGTTTCCAGAGATGGAGCCAGAGAAGTGAGCAGGGATTCCAGAGGGGCGGCTGTTTGTGCTGTAGATAACAGTTCTGGGAGCCTGGCCTGGGGTCTGCTGGAACCAGCCGGGGTAGTTACTGCTAGTGACTGACCCAGAGCTGAGGCCACAGGTCAGGGTGACCATCCCTCCTGGAGACACTGACAGTGCTGGCTCCTGGACCACAGTCAGAGCATCCACCCCTAAAAGGAACAAGAGAGAGACAGGGGTTGTTATGGAGACAAGGGCCCTGAGACCCTGCGTGGAGGTGGCCCAAGGGTGCAGAGTCCCGGCCCCTGACCTGAGCCATAAGCCAGCAGCCCGAGCAGAAGCACCGTCCAGGCCATGGTGGGGACCCTCCCGGGACGCGGCCTCCTCAGCCTCCTGGGCTGGAGGTGGGGTCCTGGGACTTTTCATGCCTCCAGCCCATCAGGAAGAGGAGGGGCTTCATGCAAATCACTTCCTCCTCTCCCTGCCCAGGTCACCTGAGGTCCCTGGGGTGGGGGGACTTGAAGGAGGCAGATGCTGGACCTCACACAGAGCGGGGACAGAATCAGAAGGAGCCCCTGAGTGATGGGGCGACATCTTTCAGCAAATGTGCTCCTGTGACCTTGGTGACCTCGGTCATCTATCTCCTCCCCAAAGTATCTGAGGCTGAAGGAGGAGTTTGCAAGTCTGTCTCTCTTGCCCCAATAATCTAGCCTTTCCCAAACCTGAGCCCATCTTTAGAACACTCTCCGTCCTTCTCCGGGAACTGCTGTGTCCCGTCTGTGTGATGCTATCCGTCCTTGTCCCTCCAGCCCTGAGCCCAGTAGGAAATCCCAGAGCCTGTGTCTGCTGTGAAGGGAAATGCGTGGCCCTTGAACACAATCTTGTAAAGTGTCTCTAGTCCCAGCGCTGGTGAATCAGGGGTAGGGGTTGAGAGTGACATGTAGAGACACAGGCCTGGGGTGACGGCCTCCTGTGCTAGAAAAACCATGACAATGTGGAGTAGCTTCAATAGACCTGTAGGGGAAAGGTCACCATGTCATCATGCAATGATGATAGCTTGCAAGTTCAGTTACAATAAAGTGGGAACATGTGTCTCATCATCGGAAATAGAAAAGCACCATGTGTGAACAGGTAGGTGTGCTGAGCACCGTGGACACTGTAAAACTCCCTTCCCTGTGGTTCTGCTGTGGAGCCGATGGACTCGGGAGGAGGAGGGATGTGGGGGCAACGAGGACGAGAAAGAGCTCAGACATCTCAAGTGTTAACGTGTGTGGAAGAGACGGGAAAAGTCTTGTTCACCTCTTGTTTCTTTAACATGAAAAATGTTAAATGCTATTCTTATTTTGTATCCTTGTTAGATTTGCTGCTAAAGTAGCTGTTTAATAACAATCACATGATTTTTGTCAGAGGTGTTAGAGAACCTCAACTCATAGATGTGAAAAATATGATATTCCTAGTTAATCCTTTTCTTATTATACAAATGTACTGATGATAGCTTTGGAAAATATGTGATTTCATATATCTCAAGTTTTTAGATCAGAGAAGTGGCCACATAAAGGAAAGGAACAACTAACGAAGCCACAAAACCTGAAACAATGTCAGTTTCCATAGTTCACTCTAAAATGTTGAAATTGTCAAATAACACAACAGGGATAATTTCAAATGACATAGAAGGTGACAAAGGGTCCTTGCCTGCATCCCTCTCCCACTGTGAACACCAGGTGTTCTGTGGGCAACGGGGCAGCCCCTCTGCAGGGGTCTCTCATCCCCTGTCCAGGTATCCCTGGAGGTCGAGGTTACTGCAGGAAGTTCATTTTTGTTTTATGATCCTCCCTCTGTCTTTGGTTGGATGTCAGGTCTGGGCACTGACCCCACGACAGAGGAACAGGAAATGAGAGGCAAGCCTGTGGCTCTGAGCTGAGAGCTGCCGCGTCTCCTGGGGGCCCAGGTGCAGGAACGTCACCCTCCTGTGAGGACCCTGCTGCCCGCGTGGGTAAGAGCCAGGGGAGGAGGTGCCAGCCTGCCTGGCCAGGACCCTGAGCTCTCAGGACCAGGCCCACAGCGCCCCCTGCTGGACTCAGACCTCCCCCTCCCGCCCTTCACACAACAGCCTCCTGGAAGGGCTTTCTCACACTTGCAGGAGGGTCATTCTTCTTTTTTTTTTTTTTTTAGCTCTACCACTTTGTTGCTACCAGCCCACCTCCCTCCACCCTCGTGCACACACGCTCAGTCATGTAACCCCATGGACTGCAGCCCGCCAGGCTCCTCTGTCCATGGACTTTTCCAGGCAAGAATACTGGAGTGGGTTGCCATTTCCTTCTCCAGGGAGGGTCATTCTGATGTCACCTCCCAGGGCAGTAGAATGAGTCCTCTCCGTGGAGTATGGATCTGGTCATTAATTTTTCCAAGTAACTTTGACTTCAGACCTTTTAATGCAGTGCTGATAAACAAATGAATTTCAGGATTCCCTGAGGTCTGAGTTTGCTCTGCCTCGCTCCTGGGTTCACTATCAGAACACAACCACCTGAACCAGGTTCCAGGATTCAAAATCCCAGATGCCCGTGGTTTGTTTCTGGTCACAATTCTGTCTGAGTTTCCCTCCCAGGTTGATATGTGGTTGATGTTGGTTTTGCAAGGTCACTAGGGTCTGTCCCAACCCGGAGTGCACCGCTCTGTTCCTATCTCTGTCTTTCCCAAGACAGTATGAGGTTCTCAGGATAACAAATATTCCCTTGATCACTTTCAGGGATTCTCATTTACCCTTGAACATGGTCCTCACAGTACTTTTTGACTCACATATTTAAAGATTAAAGATGTTTTGAGTCGAATTTTGTAAGCTTTCTATATTAAATGCTTGATATAAAAGATTATAACTATAAATGGGAATCTCATCCTTGTCAGGGCTCCTCCTTCATTCCTGATTGAGAAAACCTTCTGACCTGTTACCTGATCTTCACTGGACATGGTTGACATTCATTTGTTAGACTCCATAGATTTAATGAGGGTGGGTTTATAAGGTCTGTATCCAAAATAGTGACATTTGTCCAATATCATCTCAAACAAGGAACCAGGGAGGGAAAGGTGGGAAGTTCATGAGGGAAAAGAGGGGAAAAAGGACAAGTGAGGAATCTGAGAGTCGCATCCTAAGGGGGAGGGTCTCCTTCACCTGGAGAGGAGGGCTCCGAGGGTGCAGTGTCCCGAGAAAAGGAGGCACCCAGCTTCCCTAAGGGTCAGGGCTCAGGGCTGAGCAGGAGAGGGATGTTTGGGGGAAGGGAGAGGCCCCTGGGGCTCCAGGGCACAGATGCTGGACTTCTCCTTCCTCGGCATCCTGCTCAGTACCTGTGAGGGACCCTGTGTATCTGGGCACATGGGCATTCTGCTTGGATTTGGAGACCAGAGAGAAAGGGAGACAATTTCACGGACCCCAAAATGATGGACCAGGATGAGGGTATGAGACTGCCTGGATTTAACAGCAGAAGTGACAGCAGAGACCTAACCCAGCCCTGCTGAGGTCACCATCAGGCTCAGGGCAGTAATGGTCCCACACGGGGGTAGAGGGCAAACTTCCGTCAGACATCCCCATCACACGGGAATTCCTTGTGGCTGTGGTTAGTGATGAGGTCTGTGACACTGATGACCAGTTTCCTCATCAGGATGGGGTCCAAAGTGATCAAGGAGGGCGTGGGGACCAACCAGGAGCCAGAGAGCAGGGCTGAACCTCTCAGTGTCCCTCACCTCTGTCCTGGTCACAAAGGCAGGGCTTTGCCTGGAATCCCTGGTCATCATTGCTGTGGGGATCCCGAGGTCCCTGCTGCTCCCTCTGCAGGAGACAGTGTCCCTGGATCTGGGCTCATCAAGGGCATCACAAGCAGAGGGACGTGGGCATATCTTGGGGAGCCCCTGCTCCTGACAGTCCACAGACCACCCCGACTCTGAAGTAGGAAATGCTCCGATGGGGTGGAGAGGAGATGGGGAGGGCAGGACACAGCCAGCACCTGTGGGTCAGGAGAACCATTCCCGGGGTTCCCTGCATCCTGCAATGTGTCACCGGTGCCCCTCACTCCTCAAGGTCTCTTCTCTGACCCTTTCAGGAGCAGAGTTCACACCCTGGGGGATGGTGCGCCTGGTGGGATGGTCCACAGACTCTGCTGAAGGCGCATCTGGGAAAGCCTCCTGCTCCTGATCTCAGGGAAGGGAGCTCAGATCCACGGCTCTCTTGATCACACGGATGATCGGGGTGCACTCCGTGGTGTCAGAATCTGTTTACATTTTCTGAGACTTCAGCAAAACTGACTGAACAATTGGGAGTAGAATTATTATGAACTAGAACATACCCCAGGAATTCATTGATTCTGGGGAATTTATTTGAAATTTGATAGTTCTCTAAGAACAAGCCCCTGACAGGCTGAGGTTCTCGTCCCGGTTTCCACCTGCCTGTGTCTCTGTGAGAAGCCCTGTTGTACCAGCCTGCATGGTCAGAGTCAGCCTCGGCCTCAGGCTCCAGCACAGAGACGAGCAGGAGCCCTGCATTGTCCGAGGCACCTTTGGATCCAGAAAAACCCGCGGGGACCCCAGAGCCTGGTTCTTCCTGGAGTCTGAGTGGTAGGACAGGAGGGCTGAGGAGGGCTCACTGGCTTCTGCTGGTCCCAGTATAGAGCACAGCGGCAACAGTGATGTCCCTGGTCAGGGTGCGGGAAGCCACAGCGTCACCTGTGGTCTGGGGGGGACAGGGGTCTCCCCACACACGGGCCGTGACACACCACTGATGGTGTCACAGTCCAGGGCATCAGGGCTGTGGTGTGGACACCCACACCACCCAGCTCTAGGGGCTTAGCTATCCTGTGTGAGAGAAACCAAGAATAACCAGGGGGTAGAATTCATATACCTGCAACCTTATAGACGACAGCTAACAATACAGCCATTAAGTTGAGATTCTTCTAAATTATCAGTTGAAAATAATAGGAATACACACTACTCAAGATCAGAAATTAAAATGATAGTGTTTGAACAAGTTGGTTTGAACATGGTGATTTGAACAAATTTGCTTTCCACTAAATGGTCTCACGTGGAGCAGAAGGACTGGAAAGAGCAGCTGAGGGCGTTGGGGTGAAAACCTTGGCAGTAAGCTGTAAAGTACAGCCAAACATTCGTGTTCCCACCGTGTGAAATGAAATACGATTTATGTCCATTTCAGAGCTGCTGCTACAGTGTCTGCTTTGACAGAGATGTTTCAGCCCTGGGAGGCCCATGTCTGGAGCAGAGCAGGTTTTTATCTCACTTCCCCCCAGGCCTGGAGCACTGTGCAATCTTCATAGCTACTACTTCCGTAAGTTGCACAGTAATAATCCCCCTCGTCTTCAGCCTGGAGTGAAGTGATGGTCAGGGTGGCTGTGTTCCCAGACCTGGAGCCAGAGAATCGGTCCGGGACCCCTGAGTGTCGACTGGTGGTATCATAGATAAGGCTTCTGGGGGCCGATCCTGGGATCTGTTGGAACCAGCCCACATCATCACCACGCCCAATGTTGCTGCTGCTCCCAGTGCAGGTGATGGTGACCCTCTGGCCCGGGAACCCAGACACGGAGGGCGGCTGAGTCAGCACATCCTGGGCCCAGGATCCTATAATGGGGAGAGACAGAGATGGTGACTCTGGGGTCCAGACACGAGAGTGGGGAACACAGCATATGTGTCTTCCCAAGCCCCTTCCCCTGTCCCACCATCCAGTCACCTGTGCAGAGAGCGACCAGGGTGAGGAGCAGAGGGGACCAGGCCATGGTGGACATGGTCAGGGTGTCCTGCCTTCTGTGGCCCCACAGCTGAGCAGAGCGTCCCCACACCGCTCCTTCCCCTCTTCATACTCTGAGAGGGGGAGGGGCCTTTCATGCAAATGACCCCCCACCCCCAGCTCTCTGATGCCCCCCTGGGCCCTGGGTCAGGTCCCTGTCCCTCGGGGTAGCCAGATCGGGGGTGGGGTTGTGTGGGGCTTGGGAGTGGGAGGTCCCCGCTGGGAGCCATTCATGTAAATGATGACCCCCCACTCCCTGTTACACTGTGGGTTCATGACCCTTCAGAACAGCCTGGGAAAGCCCCCTGGTGTCCCGTCCAGACACACTTCCTGTTACCTGGTGATCAGAGTTAACTCTCCCAACACTGGTTTTGACATGACACAGTTCAGGAAGTGTTTGGTTGGAAAAGAACTGCCAAGGTAGTTCACCCTGTAGTGCCTGTGCGTGTTACACTGTGGGTGTGTGACTTTGAGACTTTAAATGAACCAAAATGTGTTCATGGATTAGTGAAAATCTAGGGTCATAACTTTAAATAGGTGCATAAATATAACTGAAGGAAATGTTGTTCAGTCGCTAAGCTGTGTTCGACTCTGGTTTAATTTTGCATTGCCACGGTATTCTTTTTAAAACATCATTTTTTTTGTAGGTTCTGTTCATCAAATAAGACAATTTTAACTAAATCACATGAGAGGTATCTTATGAAATTTTATTATTAAATGAAAGAACATTTTTACAAAGATATTGGCATTCTTAATTATAATGGCCTCTGAGTGAGGCAGGGCCAGAAGCAACCTCTCTAACAGTTATGGGTCTCCACTGAGGGATTTTCATGTCTTAGCAGGAAGCTCTATCTGTGAAAACAGGGCAGGCTGAGTTATCAGAGCCACGGGTCCGTCTCAGGTCTGAGATGAGACACAGGCCATGACAAGGCAGATCAGTTGTCCTCAGGAAGCTGAGACGTGACCACGGGGAGCAAACCTGACTTAGACATGGTCCAGATGGAGCAGTAGTGATCGCCCCTGGGTCAGAGCCCCAGGAGGGTGCCTGCTTTCCCAGCCGAGGGCCCCAACAGCTTCTCTGCTCACTGTGCATAAAATCAATCCCACAGCAGCTGAGCAGAGACACTCCTCAGCCAGGAATCATTTTCCAGATCTCAGGACAAGGGTTTCTCTCCCAACATGATTCCTCACTCAAGGGCACAGAGATCGGAGTGTGAACATTCACGGGATAAATCAGCTACTAGAGGGCTTCATGGATCTCTTGGGAAACAAGGGGAACCTGGGGAGGAGCAGGGAAGAAACAAACTGTGGTCACACATAGACCCAGAGACCTGAGGCTTCCCGGGAAGGAAGGGTTAAAGAGGTTCAAGGAGGGGGAGGAGGAAGTGAGTGTCCAGTTCAGGAAGATCTGGAAACATGTCCATGACCTTCTGACAGAATGAGCTTGGTCATGACCATGGAAGTCACCAGTGCAGGTTTGTAGAGAGAAAGGCTCATGATTGGGGAAAGTCATGAATGAGGGGAGCTGGAGCAGAGACTCTTAGCAAAGAGATGAGGAGGAGCAGGAGCAGGCTGAGGAGAGCTGGAGGGGTGCACAGGGTGGGCTCTTGGGGCTCCTCCCCTGCTCTGTTTTTGGGAAGAGGGTGTGGACTGATGTCCACCTCACCCCTTCACCCTCCAATTCTGGGTGCTCGGCCCCTTGTGCAGCGTCACTCCCAGGAGAAGGCCTGGGGGCCGAGGCTCAGAGTCTGTCCCCTGAGAGGAAGCACCTGCTGTCATGTCCAACTCAGGCCACTGAGCCCGGGTGCAGGGCCAGGTCAGGGGCCACGTGGGTGTCTTGAGGCTTTGCCAGTTCTGAGCTGGTGCACAGCGCCCCCTGGTGGCCTATGTGGGAACCGTCACCGTGGTGAGATTGTGAGCAAGGTGCTGCTCAGTTGCTTGGTTCTCAATCCTGCCTGACTCTTGTGACCCATGGACTGTAGCCCACCAGGCTCCTCTGTCCATGGGATTCTCCGGTGTGAACACTGAAGTGGGTTGCCGTTTCTTGCTCCAGAAGATCTTCCCAACCCAGGGACAGCGCCCACATCTCTTATGACTCTTGTCTTATGTTGGTAGGAGGATTCCTTACCACTAGTGACACCTGAGAAGCCTCATGAGGAAGGAGGGATTGCCTTTTTTCTTGTCACCAAATACTTTGCCAATGAACAAGTGAATTAAATAATAAGTTTTACATGTCTTTGATAACATACAGAGAATTCTCTTTTATTTCCATGTATTTTATTTTCAAATGATTCTGACTACTTTTTCTCATGATTCTTTTTTTTTTCTTTCACTTATCTCCTTTTCCTTAGGACCCAAGAGTGTTTGTATTTGCTCATCAAATAGATTTGATGATTTATCCCTAAAATATGTGTCACCTGATTTCCTCATCTGAGGCATTTCAGCATTAATGTCTATGCAATCTCACTTCCCTTCAATATTTAATTTCCTGGTTCTTGACAGAAGTGACAATTTTTACTGGATCCTGGACTTTGTGGAAATTACTTGAAGAAACTCTGAGTTCCATTTCCTTTTCCTTTAACAGGACATCCTTCTGTGGCGGAAGGTCAGGAATGTGTGTTCACTGCCCACTGACCCAGCAAGGGCGGCACTGACCCCCCTGCTCTGTGCTGCTGACTCCGACCTGGGAACCGGGGGCAACTCCTGTCAGCAGCTCCTTCATCCAGGGGTGTGTGTGACCACCCCTTGTGAGATGCTGCCCTGGGGACGGGAGTCGAGCTGAGGGGGCAGCTATGCTGCAGTCAGGGGACACTCAGTCCCCTGGGTTCCGTGGTCTCAGGGACTCCAGGAAGGGAGGGGCAAACACCTTGCCCTGGGAGCCCCATGGCTGTGGGGGAAGCAGAATTTTGTCTCTTTCCACTCTGGCCTGAAGCACTGAGGAAACTTTCAAGCTGTCAGCCCATGAGAAACAGTAATAATCAGTGTTGTCCTCAGCCTGAACTGAGGTGGTCAGAGAGGCTGAGTTGCCAAATTTGGAGCCAGAGAATCAATCTGTGACCCCTGAGGGTCGTTTGCTAATTTCATAGGTCAGGAGTCTGGGGGCCTTCCCTGGGAGCTGTTGGTTCCAGCTCACATAATAACCCCCAAAGTTGTTGCTGCTTCCAGTACAAGAGATGGTGACCCTCTGACCCAAAGTCGCGGACATGGAAGGCAGCTGAGTCAGCACAGCCTGGGCCCAGGATCCTGGAAGGGGGAGAGACAGAGATGGTGACTCTAGGGTCCAGACACGAGAGCAGGGAGTACGGCCAGTGTGTCTTCCCAGGGCCCTTTCCCTGTCCCCGCATCCAGTCACCAGTGCAGAGAGTGACCGGGGTGAGGAAAAGAGTGGCCCTGGCCATGGTGGACATGGTCACTGCATCCTGCCGTCTGTGGCCCCACAGCTGAGCAGAGCGTCCCCACACCGCTCCTTCCCCTTTTCATACTCTTGAGAGGGGGAGGGTCCACTCATGCAAATGACCCCCCATCCCCCCGACCCCGGGCCCTGGGTCAGGCCCCTGTGCCTGAGGGTGGCCAGTGGATTCACTGGGGCGGGACTGTGGGGGTCCCGGGGTGGGAGGTCACACTGGGAGCCATGAGCAGAGGCCACCAGGCAGCGCCAGGGTCCCAGCGCCCATCCCCCTAACCACCCTCAGGATCGGCCCCCGCGCGCCCCCTGGTGTCCAGGCCCAGACACACAGCCTGTGACCTAGAGCCCAGAGCCCAGGTAGCAGGGAGAACTACCTGCTCTGTGCTCTGTCTCTTTCTGGGGGGTCAGGCCAGGTGCCTGTTCTGTGTCCCCTGTGACCTCAGGGCCGCCTGTGGGCTCCCCTCAGACCCTCAGGGTGAGTCTGTACACGGCGCCCTCACAGCTCAGGGGTCAGGACTGAGGGGATGTCGTGGACACATATTCCTTTAAATCAGGGTCAGGTCAGGACAGTGATGACCCCGTGGATGCAGCTATATACTCCGTGACCCCACTGTAGTAGTTCCTGGTCTCCTCTTTCCTACGTGAGTTAAATAAAATATTTACCACGTGCTCACTCCCTATTGGTTTGGGAATCAGAAGCTGCCTTCCTGAGTGAGGCTAACTCTGCTCCCAGCTCCCAGGACACAGAAGAGAAGGTGACTGTGGGGGCACCACCTGTGTCCAGGTGCCCGGCTCATGATCACCCCCATCCTCCTCCTCTTTCATCCAAGGATAGGAGCCCCCAGTTGTCACGGAATCTGAGTGACCACACCTGGAGCCAAAGGACCCATCACGGATCCTGAGGGTTGGAGACCAGCAGGCATCATATCTGGGGTCTCTGGCTGGGACCTGTTGGTTCTCAGACACCTCACACCACCAGCTCTGCTGCTCTTTCCAGGACTGGAGGACCTGAGCACTGAACTGGACAATGGGCCCGGCTGAGGCAGCGCAGACTGTGCTCAGGACTCTCTGCTCAGCGGGAAGGGGACAGGTGGCACGTCCCTGCTGCACAGCCTGACTCTGAGCAGGCAGAGTGAGCCTTGTGTCGTGTCAGGAACCAGCATCCTTCCTTGTGACATCTAAGGACTCCACCCCGTCCCCTCTGCTCATACCCCCTCCTACTTCTCAAGGGAAAGCAGGTATAAGAAAGCAACACTATGAATAATGAAGGGCTTGCACTACCTGGCTACTCACTGTTTTCCTGGAAGAAAATATTTCACTCTTGTTCAAATTTTCTTTTATCTTTCTTGCTGATTGTTTATTGTTATCATACAAATACAGTCAAATTTTATGTTTTTTTAATTACTGGGACCAGAATAACACACAGTTTGAACTACTTTTAAATTTATATAATTTTAAAGTTATATACTATTTTTGATAATTGTGGACTTGAACAATTCTCATTTTCATTAATTAACATTGTCATTAATTTTCAGTGTAATCTCATATTTATGACTCATTGGAAAACATCTTTTGCTAGGAAAGATTGAGGGCAGGAGGAGAAGGCGATGACAGAGGTTGAGATGGTTGGATGGCATCACGGATCCAATGGACTTGAACTTGGCAAACTCCAGGATGGTGAAGGACAGGGAAGCCTGGTGTGTTGCAGTCCATGGGGTCAGACACGACTCAGCGACTGAACAAGTTGCTTTATGATGCTGTGCTACTTTTCATGACTGTTATCTAAGTTACACTCAGTGTTTTGAACTGAAGACCAGGAGTCCCTGTTCACTGTGCCTTTAATTTCTCTTGCATGCTTGTTTTCAGCACACAGACTTCTGATCTTACTCAGATTTATCTTCAAGTGTTTTATATTGGTCGTATCATACATGTTAGTGGCTTTATTTTTAGAAACTGGAGATTCATTGCTGCTGCTACTGCTAAGTCACTTCAGTTGTGTCCGACTCTATGCGGCCCCACAGATGGCAGCCCACCAGGCTCCCCCATCCCTGGGATTCTCCAGGAAAGAATACTGGAGTGGGTTGCCATTTCCTTCTCCAATGCATGAAAGTGAAAAGTGAACTACAAAATACAATTCACGTCTGCATGTTGACTTTTATATCACAAAATCCCAAGTGAAACACTCACAGAAGCCTGTCTTATTGACTGCTTGACCCTGAGCTGGGCCTGGCCTGAAACCACCTATTCTAGGCTCAGCCAGTGTCTCCATCGAAAAGTTTTTATCTCTGAACAAGTAATGTTTGCCCAAGAAAACCGGCATTGGATAAAACTATCTTAGCAATCTAAAAGCTGAATTGAAGCAAAAGATACAATATTATCAAATCTGCTGGTTTGAGGAAAATCAGTTCCTTGTCTAACATCTGACAATTGGAAGTCATCCCCTGAACTAGACTTCATCCGAGCCGCGAGCAGGCATGAGTGGAGGTTTTTGTCTCACTTCCTCACTGGTCTGAAGTGCCGTGTAAACATTACTGCCGCCATGCCACACAGCACAGTAATAATCGGCCTCGTCCTCGGGCTGCAGCCCAGAGATGAGCAGGAGCCCTGCGTTGGTCGAGGCATCTTTGGATCCAGAGAAGCGGCTGGGGACCCCGGAACCCTGGTGCTTATCGGAGTCTGACTTGAACCTCAGGAGCTACTGGGGTGGGCTCCCTGCCTTCTGCTGATACCAGTATATAGTATAGCTGCCAACACTGTAGCCGCTGCTCAGGGTGCAGGAGAGTCTGGCTGATGCTCCCGGAGACTCGGACAGGGAGGCGGGCTGAGTCAGCACAGGCTGGGAGACGGAGCCTGCAGACACAGACACGCGGGAGACCGGGCAGGAGCTGCGGGAAAGGTTCGCAGAGTCTGCGCCCCGGGGGCTGATGCAGGCCGGGACCGAGCCCTGGTGCCTGGGGCCGTCACTACCTGTGCAGAGAGAGGAGCTCGAGCAGGAGAGGAGTCCAGGCCACGGTGCTCACAGGACCCTGGTCCCCACAGTGGGGCTGGGCTGCCCCAGGCCTCCTGTTCTCCCCCAGACTCTGAGAGGAGGGGCTGCCAGGCAAATGGTGGCCCACCCAGGGCCCACCCATCCATCCCCTCTCAGCCCTGATGCTGGAGCTCAGCTCACAGCCCAAACTCGGGGATAGAGTGGAGTTCCCTCTTGGGAGCCCCTGGAGGAAGCACCTGCTGAGACCACATGTCAGGGGACCCTGCAGCCAGAGAGGACACACTGCTGAGTCCCCCCCACCGGGAGTGCAGTCCCCGCCCCGAGCCCAGCTCCTGGAGGGAGTGATGCTCTATGAGCAGCTGTTCAGGGACCGCACGGCAGTCCCACAGCGCCACCTGCTGGTCACATGTGGAAAATACAAAACAAAAAGCAAAAATAACCTCTAGAATTAAGGAGGTAAAATGCAAACTTTTCTAGGAAGGTGCACATCGGTGGGCTAGTAGAGAAAACAAGCAAGAAGATTAATTTCCTCAGAAGAAGATGGAAATTTTTACTATGAAATTAGTCCACAAAAAGACATAACATGTATTTCCTCACCTGAAATATGTAACAAACTTGAGCCACTACATTGTTCTAATTGATTTGCATTGTATACATGTCTTTTTAAAAACATTGAAAAAGATGCAATATTTCCTAGTTTATTGAGAATTAGTTAAAACATTTGTACATATACCCAAAAAATTTATAAGAGGAAATATTACCAGCCACTAACATTAAATATTGATCAAAATGTTCTAATCAGAAAGTTAACAAAAAATTCCAAATTTAAGAATGTGATACTGATACCAAATGTTGTTTTCTCCCATCTACAAGTTGTATTTTATATTAAGATATATTAAAAAATAAATTTAGAACCAAGAATAAAATCCCTGTAAAAATAGAAACACCTAAACATAATTGTAGTATGGCTAGTACATACTCATTTACATACATGTAATTTTTTACAGGAGGACAAGCAAGAGGACTTAATGTCTCCATTAATTGGGAAAAGTAAGCGACAAAAATAATGTTAATCAGTGTAAAGTAAAATTATGGTTTTGTGTTCAGATTAGATGTTCTTGTAACTTAGCTATTTAATAAAATTCATATGATTATTTTCTTTTCTCAACACGTCTTTGCGAGATTCATCTCACATCAAACAAAATATTCATTCTAAATGAATTCTAAAGTCCTGTTATTCCAATGCATGGATGATTGTGTAGGGAAAAATAGGAAAATAGGTGAAGATAGGAACTGGTAAATGACATAACCATCAGCGTGTGGCCCAGGCCCCTTGAAGGAGGGTGAGAAGGTGACAGGAAGCATGGGTGTCCCACGCCCTGTGTCCAGATTCCAGAAGCACAAGGCAGGGCAAAGGCCTCCAAACCCACATCCCGTCACTGTCCCCTAAAGGACAGTCTTGGTTCAGGAGTGAGGACGTGAAGGGAGGGGTCCAGGTTGTGGAGGAGGGCCCCCAGGACCCTGCTCTTGAGACAAAGTTGTTGACATGGAGAAAGTCCCTCCCCTGGGGTCTCTTATCCTCTGTCCAGGCATCACTGTAGGTCAAGTTTACTGACATTTCTGTTGTGTCATTTCCCATCCATCCTAGCCTGGACCTCAGGTCTAGGCACTGACCCCGCGGACAGAGGAGCAAGACTGTTGCTCACAGCTGAGAGCTCTCATGTCCCCTGGGGCCCAGGTGCAGGAAAGTCACTCTCCAGTGAGTGCCCTGCTTCCCACGTGGGCAAGAGCCAGTGGAGGAGGTTCCCAGGCTGCCTGGTCAGGAGCCTGGAGCCCTGGGTGAGCCTGAGAGGCTGTCACAGGAAAGGCAGGAGCAGCAGCCTGGGCCTCAGCTCAGCCCAGTAAGGGCCAAGGAGCCTGAACGCCAGACTTGAGGCCAGGGAACCAAGCAGGGACCCCCTGCGTCCACTACTAGCATCAGAGAGAAGGAGAGCTGCTGGGACCAGGACACATACTGGACACTCTGATGAGTCCAGAATCAGACAGAACTGTACTGGGTTTCTCTGGTTCTGACCTGACCCATCATGGACTCTGACCCCAGGGCACCTGCCCCTGGCACCAGGGATTTCTGCTCAAGTTAGGAAAATCAGACAATGTTTTGCTGCCAAGGCAAGCTGGAGAAGGGGTGAATTAAAAAGCTGTGAACATATTTTTCTAGACCAAATTCCCTGGTGTGACTCTTAACCCAGTCCTCAGCCAAACAGACAAGTGAAGCGGCTGCCTTTGCAGAGGATGTTTCTGCCCTGGCTCTAAGAAAACAGCAAGTTTTTGTCTCACTTCCCCCTGGCCTGGAGCACTGTGGGACTAATAAGACTGAGGTTAGCAGACGCACAGTAATAATCAGCCTCGTCCTCAGCCTGCAGCGGAGTGATGGTCAGGGTGCCTGTGTTGCCAGACTTGGTGCCAGAGGATCGGTCGGGGACCCCCGAGGGTCGCTTGTTACTATCATAGATCAGGGTTTTAGGGGCTGATCCTGGGAGCTGTTGGTACCAGCTCACACCCAATATGCCAGTGTTGCTGCTGCTCCCAGTGCAGGAGATGGTGACCCTCTAGCCCGGGGACCCGGACACGGAGGGCGGCTGAGTCAGCACAGCCTGGGCCCAGGATCCTGGAAGGGGGAGAGACAGAGATGATGACTTGGGGGTCCAGACACGAGAGCAGGGAGCAGGGCCCGTGAGTCTTCCCAGGGCCCTTCCCCTGTCCCCCCATCCAGTCACCTGTGCAGAGAGCGACCAGGGTGAGGAGCAGAGGGGAACAGGCCATGGTGGGCATGGTCAGGGGGTCCTGCGGTCTGTGGCCCCACAGCTGAGCAGAGCGTCCCCACACCGCTCCTTCCCCTCTTCATACTCTGAGAGGGGGAGGGGCCTTTCATGCAAATGACCCCCCCAGCTCTCTGACCCACCCTGGGCCCCCGGGTCAGGTCTCTGTGCCTGTTTGGGGGCTGGGTGAGGACTGGGGCGGGGCTCTTGGGGCCCAGGGGTGGGAGGTCCCATCTGGGAGCCCTGAGCAGTGGTTGCCTGGCAACCTCAGGGGCTGGCCCGGCTCTCAGCCCACCAACCACCTCAGGAATGGCCCTTGCGCGCCCCCTGCTGTCCATACCCAGACATGCTTCCTGTGACCTGGTGACCAGACAGCTCCTGGCCCTGCTCTGTGCTCTGTCCCCGCCTCAGAGCCAGTTCAGGGGCCTCCCCTGTGTCCCCTGCGACCTCAGGGCCCCCTGTGTGCTCCCCTCGGGCCCCTCAGGCCGAGTCTGTCCATGGCTCCCTGGGCTGCTCAGGGTCAGGACTGAGAGGGCTTCTGGGGCACAAGTTCCTCTCACGTCAGGATCAGGTCAGGGCCGTGCTGGCCCCGGGGAGGCCCGTCCCCTTCTGGGCAGGATAGCGAGTCCCTCCTCTGTGGGTCCCCTCCCTGGTGGCCAGAGCCCTGCTTCCTCTGTGCTTCCCCTCAGCCGTGAGGAGGAGAGGGCTTTTCTCTGTTGAAGTGGGCAAATATAGGGGAAGAGGCCTGGGGTGAGACCCTTGATTCCTAAACTCTTGGATCTTTACTGTGGGCAAACCTTTCCACACACTGGGCCCCATGCTCATGTCCTGTCTTTTTTTTTTTTTTTTTTTCTTTTTTTTAGCTGTCTTATGAAGGGACCCCTCCTGGGCGTCTCTCCTGCAGGCACAGGGCACAGGCTGCAGGGAACAGGTCTGATGGTGCTCATGGCAGCTTTTATTGAGACTCTGAAGGGCTCTGAGCAGCGTGTTCCCAGGGAGCCTGATATGTGGTGGCTGTTAGGATGAATTGTTCCAATCATTGGGTTCGAGAAGATACAGTTCAGGGAAAGTTTGGTTGGAGAAGAATGGCCCTACTATAGTTTGCCTCGCAGTCAATGTGTGTGTTACACTGCAGGTATGTGACTTTGAGATTCTTAAAAAATATTTATTTATTCATTATCTGGGTGCTGTCTTAGTTGTGGCATGTGGGATATAGTTCCCTGACAAGGATGAAACCAGGCTGACTGCACTGGGAACATGGAGTCTTAGCCACTGGACCACCTGGGGATTCCCTGAGATAGTAAATGTATGAAAATATGTTAATGGATTAGTGAAATTTTTAAGGTCATTGCTTTAAATACATACATGATTTTAACTGAAGGACAATCTATGTTTATTTCAGTTTTTCATTGATAAGAGTTACACATCTGAAATATAATTATCTTTGTAAGGTTTTTTATTAAGAAAATATTAAATAAATGACATGACAGATCTTTTGAAATTTTTTATTTGTAAGTAAAACTTTATTTTTACACAGATATTTGCATTATTAATTTTTGGGTGGGTCTGAGTGAAGGAGAGCAGGAACCAGCCTCTTTCTGCCGCTTACAGCCTTTCCACTGCAGGAACTTTATCTCTGATTAGGAAGATGTGAAGACCTACAAGACCTTTTAGAACTAACACCCCAAAAAGATATCCTTTTCGTTATAGAGAACTGGAATGTAAAAGTAGGAAGTCAAGAAACACCTGGAGTAACAGGCAAATTTAACCTTGGAGTACCAAATGAAGCAGGGCAAAGGCTCATAGAGTTTTGCCAAGAGAACGCACTGGTCATAGCAAACACCCTCTTCCAACAACACAAGAGAAGACTCTACACATGGACACCACCAGATGGTCAACACTGAAATCAGACTGATTATATTCTTTGTAGCCAAACAGGGAGAATCTCTATACAGTCAGCAAAAACAAGACCGGGAGCTGACTGTGGCTCAGATCATGAACCCCTTATTGCCAAATTCAGACTTAAATGGAAGAAAGTAGAGAAAACCACTAGACGATTCAGGTATGACCTAAATCAAATCCCTTATGATTATACAGTGGAAGTGAAATAGATTTAAGGTACTAGATTTGATAGACAGAGTGCCAGATGAACTATGGACAGAAGTTCATGACATTATACAGGAGACAGCGGTCAAGACCATCCCCAAGAAAAAGAAATGCAAAAAAGCAAAATGGCTGTCTGAGGAGGCCTTACAAATAGCTGTGAAAAGAAGAGAAGCCAAAAGCAAAGAAGAAAAGGAAAGATATACCCATTTGAATGCAGAGTTCCAAAGAATAGCAAGGAGAGATAAGAAAACCTTCCTCAGTGATCAATGCAAAGAAATAGAGGAAAACAATAGAATGGGAAAGACTAGAGAGCTCTTCAAGAAAGTTAGAGATACCAAGGGAACATTTCATGCAAAGATGGGTTCAATAAAGGACAGAAATGGTATGGACCTAACAGAAACAGAAGATATTAAGAAAAGATGGCACGAATACACAGAAGAACTATACAAAAAACATCTTCATGACCCAGATGATCACGATGGTGTGATCACTTATCCAGAGCCAGACATCCTGGAATGTGAAGTCAAGTGAGCCTTAGGAAGCATCAATACGAACAAAGCTAGTGGAGGTGATGGAATTCCAGTTGAGCTATTTCAAATCCTAAAAGGTGATGCTGTGAAAGTGCTGCACTCAATATGCCAGCAAATGTGGAAAACTCAGCAGTGGCCACAGGACTGGAAAAAGTCAGTTTTTATTCCAGTCCCTAAGAAAGGCAATGCCAAAGAATGCTCAAACTACCACACAATTGCACTCATCTCACACGCTGGTAAAGTAATGCTCAAAATTCTCCAAGCCAGGCTTCAGCAATACATGAACCGTGAACTTCCAGATGTTCAAGCTGGTTTTAGAACAGGCAGAGGAACCAGAAATCAAATTGCCATCATCCATTGGATCATCGAAAAAGCAAGACAGTTCCAGAAAAACATCTATTTCTGCTTTATTTACTATGCCAAAGCCTTTGACTATGTGGATCACAATAAACTGTGGAAAATTCTGAAAGAAATGGGAATACCAGACTACCTGACCTGCCTCTTGAGAAACCTGTATGCAGGTCAGGAAGCAAAGGTTAGAACTGGACATGAAACAACACACTGGTTCCAAATAGGAAAAGTAGTCCATCAAGGCTGTATATTGTCACTCTGCTTATTTAACTTATATGCAGAGTATATCATGAAGAACGCTGGGCTGAATGAAGCACAAGCTGGAATCAAGATTGCCAGGAAAAATATCAATAACCTCAGATATGCAGATGACACCACCCTTATGGCAGAAAGTGAAGAAGAACCTCTTGATGAAAGTGAAAGAGGAGAGTGAAAAAGCTGGCTGAAAATTAAGATCATGGCATCTGGCCCCATCACTTCATAGCAAATAGATGGGGAATAATGTCCTTGTGGCAGAAAGTGAAGAAGGACTAAAGAGCCTCTTGATGAAAGTGAAAGAGGAGAGTGAAAAAGCTGGCTAAAAACTAAGATCATGGCATCTGGTCCCATCACTTCATGGCAATAGATGGGGAAACAATGACAGACTTTATTTTTTTGGGTTCCAAAATCACTACAGATGGTAACTGCAGCCAAAAAATTAAAAGATGCTTACTCCTTGGAAGGAAAGTTATGACCAACCTAGACAGCGTATTAAAAAGCAGAGACATTACTTGGCCAACAGAGGTCCATCTAGTGAAGGCTGTAGTTTTTCCAGTAGTCATGTATGGATGTGAGAGTTGGACTACAAAGAAAACAGCGCTGAAGAATTGATGCTTTTGAACTGTGGTGTTGGAGGAGACTTTCAAAAGTCCCTTGAACTGCAAGGAGATCCAACTAGTCCATCCTAAAGGAAATCAGTCCTGAGTGTTCATTGGAAGAACTGATGTTGAAGCTGAAACTCCAATACTTTGGCCACCTGATGCGAAGAACTGACTCATTTGAAAAGACCCTGATGCTGGGAAAGATTGAAGGCGGGAAGAGGAGGGGAGGACAGAGGATGAGATGGTTGGATGGCATCACCGACTCAAAGGACATGAGTTTGAGTAGACTCTGGGAGTTGGTGGTGGACAGGGAGGCCTGATGTGCTGCAGGCCATGGGGTCGCAAAGAGTCGGACACAACTGAGCAACTGATCTGAACTGAACTGAGGAAGATATGTGTCAAAACATGGCAGTCTGAGCGATCAGAGCCAGGGGTGGGTCTCAGATATGAGATGAGGGCAGTACATAACAGGTCAGACCTGTTGTTCTCAGAAGCTCAGAAGTGACCACAGGAAGTTAACCAGAGTGAGAGCAGAGCAGCGGTGATGGCCGCGGCAGGGAGGGCACAGGGCTGCTGTGGGTCTGAAGCACCTTGTAAATACCAGTGTTTTGGTGAACGGTAGCACAGTTATAATCAGCCTCATCCTCAGGCTGCAGCCCAGAGATGAGCAGGAGCCCTGTATTGGCCAAGGCATCCTTGGATCCAGGAAGTGACTGGGGACCCCGGAGCCCTGGGGCTTATTGGAGTCTGACTTGAACATCAGGAGGCCCCGGGGAGGGCTCCCTGGCTTCTGCTGGAAGTAGGACATTTGGTAGTCACCAACACTGTAGCCACTGCCCAGGGTGCAGGAGAGTCTGGCTGATGCTCCCGGAGACGCGGAGAGGGAGGCGGGCTGAGTCAGCACAGGATGGGAGTCGGAGCCTGCAGACACAGACACGGGGGCGCCGGGGCAGGAGCTGCAGGAAAGGTTCCCGGAGTCTGCGCCCCGGGGGCTGAGGCAGGCCGGGGACCGAGCCCTGGTGCGCGGGGCCGTCACTACCTGTGCAGAGAGAGGAGCTCGAGCAGGAGAGTCCAGGCCACGGTGCCCACAGGACCCTGGTCCCCACAGAGGGCTGGGCTGCCCCAGGCCTCCTGTTCTCCCCCAGCCTCTAGCAGAGGAGGGGCTGAGATGCAAATAGGGTCCACCCAGGGCCCACCCAGCCCCTCCTTGCCCCTGGTGCTGGATGGAGCTCAGCTCACAGCCCAGACTCAGAGGGTAGAGGGGAGTTCCCTCCTGGGAGCCCCTGGAGGAAGCACCTGCTGAGACCACACTGGTCCCTGCTCAGGGGACTCTGCAGTCAGAAAGGACACATGGCTGAGTCCCCCCAGGAGCACACACCCCACCCCCAGCCCAGCTCCTGGAGTGAGTGGTGCTCCCTGAGCAGCTGGGCAGGGACCCCAGGGCAGTCCCACAGCGCCCCCTGCCGGTAACATGTGGGAAAATTTTGTAGAGAAAGGGAATGAAATTGAGTTTTCTAAGAAGGCACATTTGTTCTAGTAGAGAAAATAAGTAAACAGATGAAGATGCTTAGAAGAAACAGAAAATTTTATCATAAAATTACACTACAAAAAGACATAATATATCCTTATTTAGCGTAAATATCTAACAAACTTCAGGAGTTATATGCTTCCCATACATTTGATTTGTATTTTTTTCAACACTGAAAAAGATGCAAAATTTGCAGTTCTTTGAGAAAGCAGTTAAAGTATTTTACATACAACCCATAAATAAAACACATAAGAGGGAAATTTATAAGACTTCCCTTATGGTCCAGTGTTTAAGGATCTGCCTGTCGATGAAAAGGACATGGTTTCAGTACCGGATCCAGGAGGCTCCCACATTCTGCAGAGCAACTCAGCAGGAAAGCAGAATTGCTGAAGCTCCATTCCCCAGAGCTAGTGCTCTGCAACAAGAGAATCCACCCCAATGAGAAGCCAGTGCACTGCAATGAAGAGCGGCTGCACCTCCCCACAACCAGAGAGCCCAGGAGCAGTGAAGACCCAGCACAACCATCAATCAATCAAGTGTAAAAAACAACCTGACAACCAAACCAGTAGAAGGGAATGTTACAAACCACTATCATTAAGTATTGATCCAAATACTCTAAACAAAATGAAAAATTAGAAAATTAGAAAAATTCTAATATCAGATTAAGAAATTGACAGTGTTACCAAGTGTTATTTTTTCAAATATTTTTATTTTATATTTTATATTAAGACTCTCAAACATAAATTTACAGAGTAATCCAGTTCACACACTCCCAGCCGCCCCCGACCTCTTCGGGCTCTTCTTGTGTCTCTGGACCCAGGGCGTTTGCCGAGACCAACCTGGGGGCATCCTCCTTGTCCAAGGCGACTGAGGCCGCCCCAGGGAGCAGCCTGGAGGGAACCTGGTGACCCTGGTGCTTGGTGGGCAGTGGGTCAGTGACGGCAAGGGGAAGGTGGGGGATCTGCTAGTGCAGGACACCAACGCTCTGTGCCACTGCCAGGGAGGAAATAACGCTGGCCTGAACAGTTGTAGATTCTGTGGAGGGTGATTTTCATCTTTTACCCAGTGGAATAATTACCCAGTGGAATAATTCAGGCTCCCAGTGGAGCCTGAATATTACTGCATTCATTGGAAATGATGTGGTAATTCATCTAGCTGGATTGTTTGAGGAAGCAGAAAAAAACATTCAAAAAGGGAAAGGTCTGGAAGGCTGGGACAAAGGCTTCTCATACCTGCCAGAGCTCATATTGTGCTTGATTTTCATCAAACAGCTGGTGGTATCCAGGAACAACAGAGAGGAGAACAAGCAGGAAAAAATTTGGGTACCACAAAAAGGGCATTTGCCCCCATTTATTCTTCCAAAGAGGACCAGAGTGGACTTAGGATATGCCATCTTATTTCCGACTTTGATGGCTTTTCTGAGAGGTCCCAAGTTCTGGCTAACCACTACAAATCTATATACCCCACTTCGGAAATAGACGTTGAAGATGAATTCCAAAAACTCAAGGGTTATATGGTAAGGATGAAACCAACTGCAAGATATATGGAGTTTAGTTCCTATATGAGGCTTTCCATGGACCATCAATGAAAACCTTGGTAGAAGGTGCAAATGCAGAACTGCTAGGTATTGATTTTGAAATTTATCCTTTCATAACCTCTTTGAACTGTACAGTTGAAGGTTTTGTACTGGCTTGGGTATGCCCCCTTAAAATGCTGGAGAAATGTATGGAGTTGTGAAAGCTTATACAGCTAGAGTTGGAATTGGTCCCTTTCCTACAGAGCAAGACAATGAAATTGGAGAATTATTACAAACAAGGGATAGAGAGTTTGGTGTAACTACAGGAAGGGAAAGAAGATCAGTCTGGTTGGACCTTGTTTTGATTAAATATGCTCATATGATTAATGGATTTACTGCATTGGTACCCAAAAGTTTTGGTATTTTGGACAAATTTATGGAAATCAGAGTTGAAGTTGCATACAAGTTAGATGGTGAGATTATAACTCATTTCCCAGTAAACCAAGAACTCTTAATTAAATGGATTTAAATATAAGACCCTCCAGAATGGAACACACGGATATAAGAAGCAAAGACATTTAATGAACTACCTATTAATGCCCAGACTTGTTCGATTTATTGAAGATGAAGTTCAAATTCCAGTTAAATAGATTTGCTTAGATACCAGAGCCTATGATTC
Organism: Cervus canadensis; assembly: GCF_019320065.1. NCBI lineage: Eukaryota > Metazoa > Chordata > Mammalia > Artiodactyla > Cervidae > Cervus > Cervus canadensis. The sequence continues at coordinate 109,789,292 of NC_057386.1, forward strand.
AACTCTTTTAAGGATTTCCAGTGATACAAGAAGCATTGCTGGAGAGGTGGGGAAAGGACTTTCTTAAATATTTCATTTATGATCTACGAGTTCTAAGAATAAAGACACTGAAATGAGTTTAGGCCCTACAGTCACTTCCAGTCTTTCAAGATGGATGACTGACATGGAGATACACTTTGGCAATTTGGCAATTTCCTTAGCTGGCATAACTGACAAATCATTTGTTGCTCCTCCTGCTCATGGTGTCATATTTTCTTTTAATTTTAATAATATAATCAATGTTGTTTGAAATCTAAAATAGAATTACTTTCAAAAATGAAGTTTTCCTTCATTATTGTTGTGTGTTCATAGGTTTTATCTCTATTGAATAGTAAGAATAATTAATGCAGTTTTGCACAAATATTTTTACATTCTTACTGGTCATCCAATTCTGTCACTGTAAACTTTGTTGTTCAAAAAAATGATGAGAGGAATCCTGTAAATGTTTGTAGTGATATAAATTCTGTTTAAATTTTGAACTGTTCATTTTCCTTTGAGACTGGCACAAATTTGAGCTTTGGTGGTAGGCGTGTGTTATACTCAAGGGTCCTTTAATTTGTACAAAACACAAAACATGTTTCTCTCTGTGAATTATTTAACACATTGAACATTTAATTAAACATTAAAAGGAAAAAACTGTTTCCTAGAATAACTACTGCAATGTTAAAAAAACTTAGTCATTAAAAGACCTGTTGTGATAAAATAAATAAATAAATTTAACACCAATAATAGCAAAAGCTACATAATATTGAAACACCTAGACATCTTAGTAACATCCTAGTACACACTAGGAGCATACACACCTGACTCCACACAGGTCACCCTGCAGAGCCTCTGCCCACAGCTTTGTCTCCTCCTCTGCACAGATGCTCCCAGGAGCCACCCACTCCTTAGAGACACCTTCTGATTCTCAGCTTCCAGCAGCCCCTCCCCGACACAGACTCGGCTAAGACCTCACATGGACCAGGAGATGGGAACCGAATCTGAACAGTTGGGTGCAAACCAAGAGTTCTAGGGGATGGGCCTCACGGAGATGAGGGTCCCCATCATGGAGGAAGGTTTCAGAGTGCCCTGAGTAGTTTCCCCACTGGTTGGCCCACCACCCATTCTGAGACTCAGCATTTTGGCCCATGCTAGCCATGGGCACCTCTTCTAACCTCTGGGAAGTCCTAGCCCCCATTCAGAGTGGCCCACTGTACAGCAAGCTTTGCTGATGGTACCCCCAAGAGAGTGGGCTGAGGGGCATTTCTAGGTCCACCCTGGGCACAGGAATATGCTTACACTGGGATTCTTGTCTCCTTGGAAACTGACCTTATTCCAAAATGTACATCTCCGTTCGCTGTGGCCCCACAGTCCAGACCTGCCTGTGGTGCAAATCCTATGTGTATGTGAAAGGACAGTGAAAGGACACTCAAGTGTTGACATGAGGTACTCTGTGAGCCATACATTCAGGGTGAGGACAGGAGCTCAGGATTCAGGGTCACCTCCCATTGGTCTGAATTCCCCTGTGAGCAGCATGACTGCCATCCCAGCTGAGCACAAACAGTCAGCCATGTCCTCAGGCTGGAGCCCAGGGATGGTCAGGGGTCCTGACGGACTTGAAACCGGAGGACTTCTCTGAGATAATAAGGACTGCTTGTGACTCCTTTGGGTCAGGAGTTTGGGGACCCAGCCAGGGTATGACTGCAGCCAAGATGCAGAAAATAACATAAACTAGGACATATTGAGGCAAAATCTAAGAGAAAATAAAAAAGAGTTTCTGAAGTAAAAATGTACAGGAAAAAAATTAGTTTATGTGACAAAATTGGAAAGAGGTTCAGATGTAAAATCTGGAAGAAACTACAGGGTTCTGAGGAAAAACTCTGAGAGAAAGTAAAAGGATATGAGTTAAAATCTGTCAGTAAGAAATAAGGTCTGAGGAAAAATCTGACAGAAAATAGAGGGTACTGAGGTTAAATCTGACAGGAATTAGGGGGTTAAGAGGAAAAATCTAACCAAAACTAGGGGCTTCAGAGGTAAAATTTGAGAAACTAGGGGGCTCAGTGGTATAATCTGAGAAACTACATAAAATTGAATGAAACTAGGGCATTCCAAGGTAAAAATCTAACAGAAACAAGGGGGTTCTGAGGTTAAAAACTCATAGAAACTAGGGGTTCTGAGGTAAAATTTGACAGAAACGAAGGGATTCTGAGGTAATATCTGACAGAAACTAGGGATTACTGAGGTGAAATGTGACAGAAACTAGGGGCTTCTGAGGTGAAATCTGACAAAAACTAGAGTGTTCAGAGGTAAAATCTGACAGAAACCAGGGGATTCTTAGGAAAACTGACAGAATCTAGGGTTTCTGAGGTGAAATCTGAGAAACAAGAGGGTTCTGAGGTAAAATCTGACAGAAACTAGAGGATTCTGAATTAAAATCTGACAGAAAATCAGGAGATCCGAGGTAAAATCTTACAGAAACTCTGGGGGTCTGAGGAAAAATTGGACAGAAACTAGGGCGGTGTGAGAAAAAATTTGACAGAAACTAGGGGATTCTGAGGTAAAAATCTGAGTAACAAGAGGGTTCTGAGGTAAAATCTGACAGAAACTAAAGGGTTCTAGGTGAAACCTGACAGAAACTAGGGAGATCTGAGGTAAAATCTAACAGAAACTAGGGGATTGGAGGTGAAATCTGACAGAAATTAGAGATTACTGAGATCAAATCTGACAGAAACTAGGGTTTCCTGAGGTGGAACCTGAGAGAAACTAGAGGCTTCTGAGGTGAAATCTGACATAAACTAGGGCCTTCTGATGTAAAAATCTGACAAAAACTAGGAGGTTCTGACATAAAATCTGACAGAACCTAGGGGGTTCTAAATAAAATCTGACAGAAACTAGGGGGTTCTGAGGTGAAATTGACAGAAACTATGGTCTTATGAGGTAAAATCAGACAGAAAGTGGGATTCTGTTGTAAAATCTGACAGAAACTAGGGTGTTTGGGTAAAATCTGACAGAAACTAGGGAGTTCTGAGGTAAAATCTGACAGAATCTAAGAGGTTCTGTGGTAAAATCTGACAGAAAACAGGCAGAACTGAGGTAAAATCTGACAGAAACTAAGGGGTTCTAGGTGATATATGACAGAAGCTATGGAGTTCTGAGGTAAAATCTGACAGAAATAGGGGCTTCTGAGGTGAAATCTGACAGAAATGATGGGCTTCTGCAGTAAAATCTGACAGAAACCAGGGGAGACTGAGGTAAAATGTGACAGAAGCTAGAGGGTTCTGAGGTGAAATCTGACAGAAACTAGGTGGTTCTGACATAAAATCTTACAGAGACTAGGGGCTTCTGAGGTAAAATCTGACAGAAACTAGGTGGCTCTGACATAAAATCTTACAGATACTATGAGATTCTGAGGTGAAATCTGACAATCTATGGGGCTGTTATGTAAAGTCTTACAGAAACTAGGGGTTTCTCAGATAAAATGTGACAGAAACTGGCAGTTTGTGAGATAAAATCTGAAAGATTTGGTGGTTCTTAGTTAAGTCTGACCAAAATAAGGAGATGGTCTGATATAAATCTGACAGAAAAAAGTAAAAATTTACAGAAACAAGGAGTTTCTAGGTAAAATCTGACAGAAATTAGGCTGTTCTGAAGTAAAATCTGACAGAAACTAGGGGGTCTGAGGTAATATCTGACAGAAACTGGGAAGTTCTGTTTGAAAAACTGACAGAAAGAAGGAGGTTCTCAGCTAAAATCTTAGAGGACATAGAGTCTTTCTGTGACCCAAAACGGCACAGGCCTACCAGGAAGCCACACAGCTGAGGACAGAGACCTCATGCCCCTCCCTTTGTGTGTAAAGTAAATTCATCATAGCAAGTGCCCTGTCTGAACTATAAATGATCCCAGTATTATAGTGTCGAAGCCTACTCTGCTCATCAACTGATAGGCCAATGAATTGGAGGAGATGTTCTGTGGCAAGGAATACAACTTTATTCGAAATCCTGGCTCATTGAGAAGATGACATATGAATGTCTCAAAATAACCAACTCCTCAAGGTCAGAATGCCAGTTTCTTTTATAAAACCAGAGAGCGATGTGGTGAGGAACTATAGTCAAAAGGTAGAACAGAGAGGGATAGGCTGTGAAGAAGCAAAGTAAACAGGGCCACCAGTCTTTAAAACATCTCGATGAAGGGCCAACCTTTGGAAGGACTATGTTAATCCCTTCCTTTCACAGGTGAGCAAGGACATATTATCTCTCCATGACCATAATAAAGGCACTTTAGTTTAACGATCAGTCAGAGGGGTAGAATCCTCCAATTGTCACTTTTCAGTCAATAAATCGTGTCTGACTGAGAACCTATCGACTGCAGCACGCCAGTCTTCCCTGTCCATCGCCATCTCACGGAGCTTGCTCAAACATCCTTCAAGTTGGTGAGGTCAACCAACCATCTCATCCTCTGTCATCCCCTTCTCCTCCTGCCCTCAGTCTTTCTCAGCATCAGGGTCTTTTTCAATGAGTTGGCTCTTCGCATCATGTGGCCAAAGTATTGGAGATTCAGGTTCAGCATCAGTCCTTCCAATGAATAGTCAGGATTGATTTCCTTTAGGATTGACTGGTTTGATTTCCTTGGTGCCCAAGGGACTCTCAAGAGTCTTCTCCAACACCACAGTTCAAAAGTATTAATTATTCAGCCCTCAGCCTTCTTTATGGCCCAAACCTCACATGTGTACATGACTACTGGAAGAACCATAGCTTTGATTATAAGAACCTTTGTCAGCAAAGTGATGTCTCTGCTTTTTAATATGTTGTCTAGGCTGGTTATAGCTTTTCTTCCAAGGAGCAAGCTTCTTTTAATTTCCTGGCTGCAGTCACTGTCCACAGTGATTTTGGAGCTCAAGAAAATAAAATCTGCCACTATTTTCACTTTTCCCTCATCTGATTGCATGAAGTGATGGGACCAGATGCCATGATCTTCATTTTCTGAATGTTGATCTTTAAGCCAGCCTCTTCACTCTCCTCTTTCACTCTCATCAAGAGGCTCTTCACTTTCTGCCATGAGGGTGGTATCATTTGCATATCTGAGGTTGTTGATATTTCTTCCAGCAGTCTTGAATCCAGCTTGTGATTCATCCAGTCCAGCATTTTCCATGATGTACTCTGCATATACATAAAATAAGCAGGGTAACAATATATAGCCTTAACATACTGCTTTCCCAATTTTGAACCAGTTCATTGTTCCATATCTGATTCTCACTGTTGCTTCTTTTCCTGCATACAGATTTCTCAGGAGGCAGGTAAGTTGGTCTGCTATTCCCATCTTTAGGAATTTCTCACAGTTTATTGTGATTCATACAGTCAAAGGTTTTTACATAGTTAACAAAGCAGAAGTAGATGTTTTTCTGGAATTATCTTGCTTTTTCTATAATCCAACAAATGTTGACCAAATTTGATCAATGTTTCCTGTGCTTTTTCTAAATCCAGCTTGTACATCTGGAGTTCTCAGTTCACATACTGTTGAAGCCTAGTTTGAAGGATTTTGAGCATGTCTTTGGTAGCATATGAAATGAGTGTAATTGTACAGTGGCTCCTCCAAATAAAACACAAATGTCAGTGAAAAAAAAAATATTCCCTTACTTACACCCTGAAATCCTCTTTAACTAAGTATTGGAGCCAGTAAAGGTGAATATTTTTCTACAGTCTCAGATCCACTCACAGTCAAGCTGCCCATGTGCTTTGACTCCTTGTTCAAGTCCTGGCTGTATCGCTCACATTATCTTTAATCTGTCAACCAGAAAAGATGCACAACTTGAGAGTTGCAAGTTAAGCTTTATTTGGGGCAAAATGAGGACTGCAGCCCAGGAGCCAGCATCTCAGATAGCTCTCAGAGACTGCTCCAAAGCAGCAGTGGGAGAAGATCAATATATAAGTTTCGGATAAAGGAGAAGTTCAATACCATTAAGCACTCATTTCACAAAAGGTTTTTTGTTAGTCATGAGGATCTGATGTCACCATGAAGGGATTTAGTACTTCTCTAGATATGAGGAGATATCAATGATTGAGATCATAAAATCTGTTCCTAAAAACATCAATTCAGTTCAGTTCAGTCGCTCAGTTGTCTCTGACTCTTTGCAACCCCATGGACCGCAGCATGCAAGGCCTCCCTGTCCATCATCAATTCCCGGAGTTTACTCAAATTCATGTCCATTGAGTCGGTGATGCCATCCAACCATCTCATCCTCTGTCCTCCCCTTCTTTTTCTGCCTTCAATCTTTCCCAGCATCACGGTCTTTTCCAATGAGTCAGCTTTTCGCAACAGGTGGCCAAAGTATTGGAGTTTCAGCTTCAACATCAGTCCTTCCAATGAACACTCAGGACTGATCTCCTTTAGGATGGACTGGTTGGATCACCTTGCGGTCCAAGGGACTCTCAAAAGTCTTCTCCAACACCACCGCTCAAAAGCATCAATTCTTCAGCGCTCAGCTTTCTTCACAGTCCAACTCTCACATCCATACATGACCACTGGAAAAACCATAGCCTTGACTAAACGGACCTTTGTTGGCCAAGTAATGTCTCTGCTTTTTAATACGCTGTCTAGGTTGGTCATAACTTTCCTTCCAAGGAGTAAGTGTCTTTTAATTTCATGACTGCAGTCACCATCTGCAGTGATTTTGGAGCCCAAAAAATAAAGTCTGACACGGTTTCCACTGTTTCCCCATTTATTTGCCATGAAGTGATGGGACCAGATGCCATGATCTTAGTTTTCTGAATGTTGAGAGCTTTAAGCCAACTTTTTCACTCTCCTCTTTCACTTTCATCAAGAGGCTCTTTAGTTCTTCTTCACTTTCTGCCATAAGGGCATTTCATCTGCATATCTGAGGTTATTGATATTTCTCCCAGCAATCTTGATTCCAGCTTGTGCTTCATCCAGCCCAGCATTTCTCATGATATACTCTGCATATAAGTTAAATAAGCAGAGTGACAATATACAGCCTTGATGGACTCCTTTTCCTATTTGGAACCAGTCTGTTGTTCCATGTCCAGTTCTAACCTTTGCTTCCTAACCTGCATACAGGTTTCTCAAGAGGCAAGTCAGGTGATCTGGTATTCCCATCTCTTTCAGAATTTTCCAAGTTTATTGTGATTCACACAGTCAAAGGCTTTGGCATAGTCAATAAAGCAGAAGTAGATGTTTTTCTGGAACTCTCTTGCTTTTTCAATGATCCAGAGGGTGTTGGCAATTTGATCTCTGGTTCCTCTGCCTTTTCTAAAACCAGCTTGGGAAAGACTATATAGAAGAGGATCTGACTCAAGTCTGAAGCGACAGGACAGCCAGACCCAGGAGCTCGTGGGGGTGATATGGAGGCATCACAGGTGGAGAAAAGTCACACATTGATGAGAACACAGTTTGCCCAAATCCCCTGGAGCAAACTGAGTGGTTTGTCAGCTGTCTAGCACACCTGCAGTTTCAGGAATGGACGTCACACAGCATCCCCCGCTGGCCATAGGGGCCGCATCCTCTGGTCACTGTGATAACAGTACGTGGAGCAGTGTTCTTTTTGTACTGTCATTTTTCCCCCGATGTCACTACCTCAGATAGAGTGAGTAGAGGCCTCAGAAGATCCACCACTGGAAGAGTGATGCTTTCACATCTGAATTTTTATTTCGATAGGAGCATATTATTTTTAAACTGTCAATCTCTGTCAACTGTACCCCTACAGCTCCAACCTTGCCGGCTGTTTCCAGACACTGCACAGATACGTGAAAGGTCAGTTAAAGGGTACAACAGAAACACACATGGGAAAATACCCTGTATGCATGTTTTTTAATGATTTTTTAAAAAACTTTTTTTATATGGACCATTTTTAAAATTTTCATTGAATTTGTTACAACATTGCTTCTTTTATGTTTTTCAGGGGGAGGGCGGTTGGCATGAGGCATGTGGGGGTCCTAGCTTCCTCACCAGGGATCGAACCCGTACTCCCTGAATTGGAAGGCAAAGTCTCAACCACTGGACCCCAAGGGGAGTCCCCAGCCTGTATGCATGTTGAGCGGCACAGGGAAGTTGGGCCAAAGAAGCCTCAAGAAATCTGATGCCTAAGTTTGGATCTGTAGGCCGTCAGGTGGTCTCCATGGCAGAGAGTAAGAAAGATCCCTGGAGTGAGATGTCAGGGCATGTACCAAAGGCAGAAAAAGAGGCAAGAAAAAGGTGACTGATGATCTTGGTGAATGGCCACTCAAGGGCAGAGAGGTGGACCCTCTGAGCACGTGACTCCAGCACCTCCAATTAGAATAGAAAAGGAAAATCTGGGAATAAGTCTATCCCCTTAGTTAAACCTTATTCCTTTTTACCAATTTTTACCCTGTGTGAACGTATATAACTTTAAGTTGCTGCAAATATATTCACAATGATAACTATACACTTACCAATTGTGAGGTCCAGTCACTTTTACTCATTAGTTTCAATGCTCCTAAATAGCATATACTATTTTTTTGAATAAAAATTTATTTTTATTGTAATTGGAGGCTAATTACTTTACAATATTGTATTGGTTTTGCCATACATTGACATGAATCCACCATGGGTGTACATGTGTTCCCCATCTTGAACCCCCCTCCCACCTCCCTCCCCATCCCATCCCCTGGGTCACCCCAGGGCACCAGCCCCAAGCACCCTGTATCATGCATCGAACCTGTGCTGGTGATTCATTTCACATATGATAATATATATGTTTCAATGCCATTCTCCCAAACCATCCCACCCTTGCCCTCTCCCACAGAGTCCAAAAGACTGTTCTATACATCTGTGTCTCTTTTGCTGTCTCGCATACAGGGTTATTGTTACCATCTTTCTAAATTCCATATATATTCATTATTATTCTGTATTGGTGTTCTTCTTTCTGGCTTACTTCACTCTGTATAATAGGCTCCAGTTTCATCCACCTCATTAGAACTGATTTAAATGTATTCTTTTTAATGGCTGAGTAATATTCCATTGTGTATATGTACCATAGCTTTCTTGTCCATTCGTCTGCTGATGGGCATCTAGGTTGCTTCCATGTCCTGGCTATTATAAACAGTAGCACACACTCTTGTCAGTAGGAACTCACCTCTTGTCTTTTCACAGGCCAGTTAAACAGTGCTCTGAGTTTCCCCAGATGACTGGTGAGGCTTGGGGAGCTCAGAGTTTGTGTCTCACTTCCCCCCTGGCCTGAAGCACTGCGTGAGCTTGGGCTGCTGTTCCAGGCTTAGCAGGATTAGTCAGCCTCCTCCTCCTCAGTTTGGAGCCCAGAGATGGTCAGGGAGGCCACCTGCCTGACCTGGAGCCAGAGAATCAGGCTGAAACCCCTATTATGTTATAGTATACTGGACTTCTCTGGTGGTCCAGGGGTTAAGAATCTGCTGGCCAATACAGGGACATTCAGTCCCTGATGCAGGAAGACTCCACGTGCCGCAAAGCAGTTAACCCCATGCACCACAACTGCTGAGCCTGCTCACCCTAGAAACTGCTCCCCAACATGAGAAGCCATTGCAATAAGCCTGGCAGCACAGCTAGAGAGCAGCCCCGGCTCCCCACAACTAGAGAAAACCCACGTGCAGCAACGAAGATCCAGCACAGCCAAAAATAAATCACTAAATAAATTAAAATGTTTTATATATATGCATAAAAATTATAGTGCACTATAGCCACTTTCCTAGTGGCTCATACGGTAAAGAATCCATCTGCAATATGGAGACCTGGATTCAGTCCCTGGGTTGGGAAGATCCCCTGGAGAAAGGAACAGCTACCCACTCCAGTATTTTTGCCTGGAGAATTCCATGGACGGTACTCTCCACGGGGTCACAGAGAGTCAGACACAACTGAGCTACTTTCAATTTCACTTTCACACTATAATATGGACTATATATTATAAATTGTATATCATATGTAATATGATATGGTATAATGTAAATTATTTATTGTATTATATATATACAATATTATATAATAATGATGCCCTTGGGGATCCAAAGAAATAAAATTCCGCACCACAGAAGACCACAGAACCAAGCTATTTATTTTAGGACAATAAATCTCAAGAAAAATTGAGTATGGCTCCCAGTCTTCTGCTGAATAACTTACAGATCATCACCTATGACTCCACAAATGTCCCTCCTCACAAGGACACAGTTGCAAAGTCCCCAGTGGGGAGCAAAAGTCTCCTGCCCTCAGGCCTGGGGTTCATCCACCTGGGAGCAGCTAAAAGCAAGGTACCCACTATTGGTTCCACAGCACCCCCTGCTGGTTCAAGTCGAACTCCCTCTACCCACAGAGCTGGTAATCCTGGGACTTCTCTTGTCACAAGATGTTACTGATGCTGAAACTCCAAAACTTTGGCCACCTAATGCCAAGAGCCAACTCATTTGAAAAGACCCCGATACTGAGAAAGATTGAAGGCCAAAGGAGAGGAGGACAGCAGAAGATGAGATGGTTAGATAGCATTACCAACTGAATGGACATGAATCTGAGCAAACTCTTGGAGACAGCGAAGGACAGGGGAGACCGGCGTGCTGCAGTCCATGGGGTGGCAAACAGTCAGATATGACTTAGCGACTGAACAGCAGCAATGAGAATTTGCAGCCCACATCGTTTTCATGACTCCAACAGATCAAGCAATGTCCTGGCCTTAAGGTTGCAACAATAAACACATGACTCTTTATATAACTTTACATGACTCTGGTCTCCCAAAGGAGGAAGAACTTGTTCTAGTTCTAACAAGTTAGCAGAAAGGACGTTTTAAGGAGAGGAAATAGAAAGCATAACACCTCTGTTGTATTTAAGGTCAAGGGACACCCAGGAGGTGGCAGAAGTCTGCAGTGTGTGCCACTTGCTGATGGTGGTAAGGTGGGGAAAGCCTAGGCAGATAAAGAAAGGAACAAGAGAGGCCTGTATGGGGGGAGGGGTGCTTTATGTGACAGGTAGCAGACAGAGGCGTTGTGACTGCAGCAGTGAGGTGAGAGGACACAGGGGGTGATGGAACCGTTCCCAAAGACCAACCTAGGCCCCTACCTGCAAATGCAGGGCTTTTAATAATTTTATTTGTTTATTTATTTTTGGCTTTGCTGGTCTTCATCATTGCACGGGCTTTTCTCTAGTTGCGGAGAGAGGGGCTACTCCCTAGTTGCAGTGTTCAGGCTTCTGGTTGTGGTGGCTGCTCTTGTTGTGGAGCACGGGCTCTAGGGTGCCCAGGGTTCAGTAGCTGCAGTGAGTGGGCACAGTAGTTGCAGCTCCAGGCTTTAGGGTACAGGCTCAGTGGTCGTAGCACATGGGCTCAGTTGCTCCTCAGCACGTGGGATTTTCCCAGACTAGGGAAACCCCAAACAAACACAGTTGTCAAGCCAACTCTTCTATATAGATTTCCCAGAGAAGGCAGGAGAACTCGCTTCTCTTCTAGGGTAATAAAGTAATAAAGCTCCTTTATTAATTTTTCAGACTGGTCAATGTTCAGGAACTGTAGACCCACAGGTCTCTGAGGTACCCTGGTTTCCAGACTCCTCCTCCTCCCTCCCCATGGGCCTGAGATGAGAGAATGTGAGTGCACGGCTGGAGGAACTAGAGAGGATGAAGTCAAATAGCTTCGAGAAGCAAGGGCTTCAGAAGGCCGGGATGCAGCACCTTGAGCCTGCATCCTGCGCACAGGATGAGGTAGGAGCTCAGAAGGCAAAAACTCCAGGCCTATAGTTGGAAGACAATGTGATGCCCAACAGAAATTCCTTACTCAGAAAGAAAAATGATCCAAAGGAGACCTGCTACTTGGTGGGTTTATTTATTTGGTGAAGGAAAGTTATAAATATGGAGCTTTCCAAATCCTTTCCTGCATGCTGTATGATGGTTTTAGACTCAGGTTCACAGGTCTCTCTAAAAAGTGACATTTTCTTACCTTACTCTAAGGTCAAAGTTTATTTTTTTTCCTAGTGATATCCATCTTTTATGCTCGAAGTTTAGTTAACTTGGGACTTCTATGGTGGTCCAGTGTTTAAGGGTCCATCCCGCTAGCAGGGGGCATGGGTTTGATCCCTGGTCTGGGAACTAAGATTCCACATGTTTCAAGACAAAAAAAAATAAAAATAAAAAACTATTTTTAAGTAAATAAATAAATTGATTAATTAAAGTGTGCAGTTTGATGAGTTTTTTTGTTTTTTTTTTTTAAGGTTTAGGTAACTTAGCCATACTCCTATTTTCTATATAGGGCCCATTTGATTTCCCTCTTGGCTCCTATTGAGGCTTTTATTTCATCCATGTTACTTCTTGATCTGCATTTAAATGGTCAGAAATGCTGACAGACAAAGGGGACACTTTAAATGCTGACAGATGTTGCAGGGGATACTTTACCCAGGATAGGGTCTCTGGGAGAGTGTGGGGGGTAATAGTAATGACCTGATGAGATGCCTCAGTCTACAGATCTCCATTATAATCATGAAATGGCCAGCAAAATGGTGGCCTAAGATATTCCAAGATTTCATTCCCCAACAGAAACATCAAAACAAGCAAAGCAGAATGTTATTTGAGCTCTGAAAAACAGTGAAAAGTTGACAGCAATCAAGCAAATGTTCAATCAAGAAAAAGACATCTTTAAAATGGTACAAGGGTTCATGAGGTGACATCAGCAAGACGTTGGAATAGAAAGTCTCCAGCTAGTATCCCCCCTCAGCAACAAAAATTCAGTATGGCTCCATGGGCAAAAGTACTTTTGGGAATCATGTGAATCCCTGATGGAGTCCAAGACCAGGGAGAGGCACTTTTAGAAGGTGAGCCCATGCCCAGGTCATTGTCTCACTGACTGGGGTCCCGTGTACAGACCTGAAAACAGATGCAGGAAAAGGATTTAACACATTTTAATGATTAAAAACTCTCAGCAAAACAGGCACTGAAGGAACTTATCTCAACTCAATAAAGGCCATATCTGACAAGCCCATAGCTAACATACTCAGTGGTGGGAACCTGAAAGCTTTCCTTCTAAGATCAGGAGTCAGACAAGGGTGCCCACTCTCACCACTCCTATTCAACATAGTACTGGAAGTACTAGCCAGAGCAATTAGGCAAGAAATCCTAAGAACTCCACACACACACAAAAGTTGTTCAAACTAATAAACAAATGCAGTAAAGTTGTGGAATATAAAATCAACACACAAAAATCAGTTGCATTTTTAAACACCAACAATGAACTACCTGAAAAATAAATAAATGAAATAATCTCATTTACAATAGCAGCAAAAAGAATAAAATAAGAACAAATTTAACCAAGGAAATGATAGATCTGTATACTGAAAACTATAAAACCTTGATGAAAATAACTGAAGAAGATATAAATAAATGGGAAGATATCCCACATTCATGGACTGGAAGAATTAATATTGTCAAAATCTCACACTTCCCAAGGCAATCTAGAGATTCAATGAAATCCCCATTAAAATACCAGTGATATTTGTTCACAGAAATAGGAAAAAATATCCTGCCACAAAAGTTTTCAAATAGATAATGAAATCTTGAGAAAGAAGAACAAAACTGGAGGCATGACACTCTGGGATTTCAAACTAAATTACAAATCTATAGTAATCAAAATAGTATAACACTGGGGTAAAAAAGAGATACATTGGCCAATGGAACAGAATCAACAGCCCATAAATAAACCCCAGAAAATGGTCAATTAATCTTTGACAAGGATGCCAAGAACACAATGAAAAAGGATAGTCTCTTCAATAAACGGTCCTGGGAAAACTGCATACTACATGCCAAAGAATTAAACTGGATCCCTATCTTTCAACACTGAAAAAAATTAACTTGAAATGGAATAAAGATTTAAATGTAAGACCTGAAACTATAAATTTCTAGAAGAAAATATAGGGGGAATCTCCTTGACCTTGGTGTTAGTAATAACTTTTCTGGATATGACATCAAAAACCCAGGCAAGCAAAGAAAAAAATAAATGCAAATGGGACTACATTAAACTGAAAGTTTTCTGCACAGCAAAGAGATCAGTCAACAAAATGAAAAGGCAACCTACAGAATGGAGAAAATATTTGTAAACCATATATCTGGTAAGGAGTTAATATCTAAAGCATGCAAACACTCATCAACTCAAAAGCGGAACTAGGGACTTCCTTGGTGGTCCAGTGGTTAAGAATCTGCCTTGCAAAGGAGGAGATTCAGGTTTGATCCCTGGTCAGGGAATTAAGATCCCACATGCAGTGGAGCTACCGTGCCCTTGCACTCTTGAGCCTATGTGCCACAACTAGAGAGTCCATGCACCACACTGAAACATCCAGCATGGCGAAGATCCTGAGTTGCATGGCTGCAACTAAGATCCAGCGCAGCCAAATAAATATTTTTAAATGCTTAAAAAAAAAAAAAAGCAAAGCCAAGTAACCTGATTTTCAAATAGGCAAAGGACCTGAATAGAATTTTTTCCAGAGAAGACATACCAACTACCAAAAAAGTATATGAAAAGGTGTTCAACATCACTAATTACTTGGTAAATGCAAATCAGCACCAAAATGAGATATCACCTTATACTTGTTAGTATGACTATTAAATCAAAAAGATTTAATATCCATTGACAGATGAATGGATAAAGAAGTGGTGGTACATATACACAATGGAATATTACTCAGCCATAAAAAGGAACACATTTGAGTCAGTTCTAAACAAGTGGGTGAACGTAGAACCTATTATACAGAGTGAAGTAAGCCAGAAAGAGAAAGATAAATATCATATTCTAATGCCTATATACAGAATCTAGAAAAATGGTATTGAAGAATTTATTTACAGGGCAGCAATGGAGAAACACACATAGAGAATAGACTTGTGGACATGGGGAGAAAGGAGGAGAGGGTGAGATGTATGGAGAGAATAACATGAAAACTTACATACTTCCATTACGATATGTAAAATAGATAGCCAACGGGAATTTGCTATATGGCTCAGGAAACTCAAACAGGGGCTCTGTGTCAACCTAGAGGGGTGGGATGGTGAGACAGACGGGAGGGAGGTTCAGGAGGGGAGGGGATACGTGTATATATATGGCTGATTCATGTTGAGGTTTGACAGAATACAACAAAATTCTGTAAAGCAATTATCCTTAAATAAAAAAAATTAATTAAAAAAAATCAAAAAGACTAGAACTTACAAATTCTGGCAAATATCTGGAGAAAAGGGAACCCCTATGCACCATTGCTGCTGTTGTTTAGTCGCTAAGTCATATCCAAATCTCTTGCGACCCCATAGACTGTAACCTGTCAGGTTCCTCTGTCCATGGATTTCCCAGGCAAGAATATTGGAGTGGGTTGCCATTTCCTCTTCCAGGGGATCTTCCTTACCCAGGGATCGAACCCATGTTTCCTGCATTGACAGGCAGATTCTTTACCACTGAGCCACTAGGGAAGCCCTTATACATCACTGGTGGGGTATAAATTGATAGTCATTAGGGCAAACAGTGTGGAGGTCCCTCAAAAAGTTAAAAATAGAGCTATCGTATGATCAAGCAATCTGACGTCTTTATATGAGTCCTGAGAATCATTATCACATGCTTTTAGGTTGATACACCCATTGTCAAAACCTCTGTCCCAACCCACTCCACACCCCTGCCCCGACCCCTCTGAATGCAGTGCTTGTAGAGCCACTTCCCCTTCTTGCATGGGCTGCCTCAGTCCTGTTGTGTAATACAAAGTCTAACTCAGATTATGTGCTCCAGAGAAACATAGAGGAACCTAGGAAACACAAAATAACTTCACTTTCAAGGGATATAATTTCTTGGTCAGGAATCTTATCCGCTCTACAAGGATCCCTCACCCCTTGTCCTCCTGACTCTTTTCTAGACCCTTCACCTCTCTCTTACCTCTCTCTTTGTCCCCTTCATCTCTCCCTAATCCTCATCCAGACTATTCAAATATTCTTAAAGATGCCATCTTTCCACACAGTGAACACCCCTCTCTCCACTTCCAGTTTTCACCCTGTTTCTCATCTCTCACCCCTCCTTCCCACACCTCACCTGGCCCAACATGGCTGCTGGAGGGCCAGGGTCTCAGAGCTTCAGAGGAGAGGTTTAAAGGTCTTCCTGCCCAGGAGATGGCTCTGATAGTGCTCCCCGCTTGCCCAAGGCTGATCATTAACCTAGAGCACATATAAGAAGTGGGCTGTCCCTGGGTTGGGGAAAGCAGTGCCTGCAACCATGGCCAGCACGCTAAGCCCCAGCACTGTGACTGAGACTCCCAGTCCTCCTGAGACATCAGAGCGTATACACAATGCTGCTGACATCTCCGTCATTGTCATATATTTCGTGTTGGTGATGGCCGTTGGACTGTGGGTATGTAGGAGCTTAGTGGGATGGTCAGAGTGGGCTCAAGGCTTGAGGGTGGGGGAAATGACTGAGGGAGGGAAAAGTGTGATGTGACAGAGCAGAGAGGACATTAAATCAGCTGTCAATAATCAGCTGTCACAGATTTTATTGTCCCTCCCTAAGCAGTCATTTTCTCATGTGTGATGTCAGTAATGCTTCCACTGATTTACTTTATTCTTCTAACAAGCCCATCATGTGAACAGGACTGTAGACTTACCCTGTTCGGCATTTCCAGCACCTGACATCATGAATAAAGATGTTGTGTTATTATCTCATTGATTTTATTTTCCTTTGCTCACTTTCTATTAATAACTTAGTTGATTTGGGTGCTTATGTCATTTACATTCTTTCTTTCTTTTAAGTAATGAGCTGGAGGCTGCAAGTTTTCTTCCAAGCACAGCTTTAGCGATAGATACCTCACATTGTATTCATCAATGAAAATAAACAAAGCAATTAGGACAGAAGTTGAGAAATATGACTTCTTAAAGTGCTTTGGTTTCTATGAAGGTGTGATTTTGAAGTCCTTGAAAACTTGGTGCTGTATCAGAGTTTTGAGGATAATGTTTCTCTTTAGGAGTGCTGGAAAAGAAGGTCATGTCTGTCAGAACCCTGGCCAGAGATTCTGGGACATCTCAGGGGCTCTTTCTGAGGCTTCACTCGTAAACGTCTTCTCTTCTGCTCAGGCAATGCTGAAGACTAACCGGGGCACTGTTGGAGGCTTCTTTCTGGCTGGTCGAGATGTGACCTGGTGGCCGGTGAGTGAGTCAAAGCTTCCTGGCGATACATTTCCAGTGTGTATGTTTAAGGACAAGCCAAGAAAACATGTAGAGTGCTGATCATGTCTGAGGTGCATTGATTGCCTGCTTTCTGGTGTCTCTTTTCCTAAACCCCCGACCTCAGAGCTCAGCCCTGTCGTTCCAATAAACGAGAATACATCACCCATTATGAGAGCAGGTGTAGTGTGGCATTTGGAAAGAGCTGGTTTGGCTCTGATTCATATTTTTTTTAATTTATTTTTAATTGGAGGGTAATTGTTTGCAGTGTTGTGTTAGTTTCTGCCGTAGGGCAATGTGACTCATCCATAAGTATACATACGCCCCCTCCCACTTGAACCCCCCTCCCACCCACCCTCGTCCTCTCCTCTGGGTCGTCGCGGAGCACCAGGCTGAGCTCCCTGTGCCATATAGCAGGTTCCCACCAGCTATCTATTTTACACACGGGAGTGTATGTATGTCAATGCTACTCTCTCAATTTTTAAAAATCATTCAGGGCCTTTCCTGGTGGCCCAGCGGCTGAGACCCCACCTTCTAATGCAGGGGACGCACGCTCGATCCCTGGTTGGGGAACTAAGATCCCACACGCCAAGGGATAACTAAGCCCGAGTGCGGCGACTAGAGAAGCCGACAAGCCACAGCTACTGAGCCCAAGCACTCTAGAGCCCATGCCCCGAAACAAGGGAAGCCTGTGCACCAAAATGAAAAGACCCAGCACAGCCAAAAAATAATTCAAAAATATGAAAACAATATTATATACCAACCATGCAAAAACTGATGACTGGCTAAATTTAGGCCACAAGCTATAAGCTTGCTGACTCCTGTCGTATGGAGAAGTAATGGAAACATCTCAATATTTACCTGAAGAAGTCTGATTTGGGACTTTTAGCTCTGACCCTAATCTCTTCCCTTGGATTCCAGATGGGCGCCTCCCTCTTTGCCAGTAACATCGGCAGTGGCCACTTTGTGGGGCTGGCAGGGACTGGAGCAGCTTCAGGAATTGCCATTGCAGCATTTGAATGGAATGTAAGTGATATCACGGGCTTTTTCTTTCAATCAAAACTCTAGATGTGTTTGTCTGTGCTACCCACTCCGGTATTCTTGGGCTTCCCTTGTGGGTCAGCTGGTAAAGAATCCACCTGCAACACAGGAGACCGGGGTTTGATCCCCAGATTGAGAAGATCCCCTGGAGAAGGGAAACTAACCCACTCCAGTATTTGGCCTGGAGAATTCCATAGACTGTACAGTCCATGGGGTTGCAAAGAGTTGGACACAACTGAGCAACTTTCACTTTCCCTTTTCTTTTCTGCATAGCACAAACTCCTCTTTGGTTTGACTTCTATTTCTCCTTCTTCTTGAACCTCAGGGCCTTCCCTGTGTAGCCCATTTTGCCCGGGCCATACCCTACCTCTGAGGTTTCACTAAAGCCATTATTCCCACCCTGGAAGTCATCTCTGTATCATTTAATCCCACTTTTACTTGACCTCCTTGATCATTTTAGCTCTCATTTCTCTCTCTCCCCCCGCCCCGAGGTATTATACATTCAGTCTGAATTAGAAGCAAGAAATTAAAACATGTACAAGTAATGACCCCTTCTTTGAAAAGCTTACGTCCCAGTGGGAGAGACAGATAAACATTCACTACAGTGTAGAAAGTACAAGGAGAGAAGCATGCATGGAGCACTGAGAGATCTCAACAGAAGGAAACAGAAGGGGCATGGATGGATGCGGACGGGGCATCCAACCTAGATGGTGGGTGGGACCAGGCAGGTGTCCAGGGAACTTCCTGAGGCTGCTGCCAGACAGAGGAGTAGAAATTGGCCAAGGAAGTGACAGAACAGTAAAGAGTAAACAATTTGGAGGTAGTAGAGCGAATCTCTAAGACTTGGTGATTGGGTTCCTAATTGCTGTACTGCCACCTCACCAGTGCAAGCTGTGTGTTCTTAATTAGATTCTAAGATCTTTAAGCACAAAGGGCCGTCTCCTCTCATGTCACTCACATCACCCCATCATTCAGCGTTTGACTGGGCACATGCTGTAAACATTTCTTGAGTTGACTGAGTGTCTTCGGTTCTATTCTCTTATCCTTTCTAGTGTTTGTTTGTGAATGTATATGCCTATCAGTCAGGGAGATGCTTACGTGGAAGAAAGTTGGATCATTGTAAAATATATGTATATAAACAGACTGTCCTGGATAGACTCAGCAAGGGACCTTGTGTCGTCACAAGTAACCGTGCCCCGCCCCTATTGAAGATTTTGCCCCAATAATTACTTTAGTAGTATCAGAGACTCAGAATGGACCCAGCCTCCGCGTGTGCCCTATGGTCTGGGTTTCACTTTGATGGTGCCATGGAGTCGTGAAAGGAGCCAGCCTCCAGAAGTATGGGCAAAATGCCCTATGGCCCCAGGGAGTGTGGTTATCAGCTTGCTGAGAGCCTGGCTCTTTTAGCTGTGACCTTGGATTTCTTTAATCTCTGTGAGGTTCAGGTTACCCCTCCATAAAACAGGAATAACTGTGCTTATCGCATCTGCCTCACCTGGTGCTGTGAGAACAGCATGAGTGATAGAAGTGAAGACGTTTTCATAAATGTTAATATTCATGTAAGATTGTACTATTATCATCATCATATATGGCAAGACTTGGGGAGGCAATGGGAATGGGAATATTCTGTCTCTAAATTTCTCATTGGTTTGTCACTCTATATGATTCCTGACATTCAAGAATAATTCCTGGGGACTTCCCTCGTGGCTTAGTGGTTAAGGATCCACCTTCCAATATAAGGGTTTGATCCATGGTGGGGGAACTAAGATCCCTCATGCTGCAGGGCAACTAAGCCCACTCGCCACACAGAAAGATTCCGTGTGCTGCAAGGAAGACTTGACACAACTAAACAATTTTTTTTTTAAAGAATAATTCCTTTTGGTTAAGATTGTATGACCTTCTAGTGGTCCAGCTGGGCTCAGATCTCTGACTGTCCATTTTTCACCACACATCTTTGCCACATCCTAAGCCCCAGGAAATGTGATCTCTGGATCATGGAAGCAGGAGAAAGAGACCCACAGCTGTCTTGGGATCATAACTGTTTGAGTGGGACAGGATTGAAGCAAACATTTTATCTTCAGACTTGGAGGTTGTGAAGCGAAAAGGCCCACAAGCCAAACCTCTCTAACTTCCTCTCTGTCCTTGGTTTCTTGTAGGCCTTGCTGCTGTTGCTGGTTCTAGGGTGGTTCTTTGTCCCCATTTACATCAAGGCAGGGGTGAGTATCCACAGGTGTTCTCTGGTGCACATGTCAGGCATTCATTTATTCCCTCATTTTTTCTGCTCAGCTATGAAACCTGAGTAACATTATTTGCCCCAGAATTTCTGAGCTTACGTTTACATAAGACCACTAACTACTGGACTTCCCTGGTGATCCAGTGGTAAAGAATCTGCCTGCCAATGCAGGAGACATGGGTTTGATCGCTGGTCCAGGAAGATCCCACACGTCGCCGGACAACTCATCCCATGTGCCATACTACTGAGCATGTGCTCTAGAGCCCTCGAGCCGCAACTGCTGAGCCCACGTGCTGCCCACAAAACTACTGAAACCAGCTCCTAGAGCCTGTGCTCTGAGACAAGAAAAAGCCACTGCAATGAGAAGTCCACGCCTCACCAGCAAGGAGCAGGCCCTGCTCGCTGCAACTAGAGAAAGCCTGCAAGCAGCAACAAATACCTAGCGCAGTCAAAAAATAATACAAATCATAAAAGAATTTTTAAAAATTAAAAAAAGACCATGAAGTGCTGCAGGATTGAAATGGCTGCAGTCAGCCATCCTCTTGCTGATCACTGTTGGGATTCTATTTCCCCGACATTCTTACCAATACATGATATTTTCCTTTATTCTAACTTTTGTTATTCTGAAGTTTGTAAGGTAGCTTTTTTTTTTTTAATGAGGGGAAGGAAGCACCATGCTCTGGTGGTTCCCCTTCAATCTGGGTGTTGCCAGCCAACTGGGGCGCTGCTGGGCCTCTTGGAGCCTAACTGCCACACTCACTCCCTCTGCAGATGAGGGGTGCTGTGTCCTGGGATAATCCCTGGGATGGGGCTCTGGGGGAGCAAGCTTTACTGCCTACTGCCTCTGCACGTCACTGTATAGCCCTTTGCTCATCATGGGTCCCTTCCCATCCCAGGCTTGGGCAAGCTCTGCCCTCTTTGGTGCAAGGATCCACAGCACATAACTCATGCATGTGTCCTTGGACATGGCTTACCATCCTTGAGGTGGTTCTGCACAGTTTCTGAGCCCCAAGAGTTCCCCTTCTTGTTTTTGATAATATTATATTAATATTTATTTAAGATTCTTTTCATTCATTAAGATGAAACCATGAGCTTTGTCTGCTGTGAAGGAACCAGAAAAATGTACCCTTTAAGCTGATCACATAGCTGATCTAGTATTTCGATAATGATAACCTCAGCTTTTTCTCTACATAGGATTTAATGTAACTTTTCTTTTCAATAAAGATAATCATGTGAATATACATACAGATGTATATTTGCAATTTATTCAATTATCTATTTATCATGTAACTGTAATTGAAGTCCGTCATTTATGTTGTTTTTGCTAGACTGCAACATTATCAGTGAAAATAATAAATATTATCTCTTGAGCGTCACCATTCATTTGGTGGTGTGGTAGGTATTTTACACCTACTTCCATATTAAAGCCCCATATTACAGGTGAGGAAACAGAGGTTCAGAGAGACTGTCATTTGCCAAAGGTCACAATCTGGGAACAGATCCCAAGAATGCTTGAGTCCAATGCCCATGTTCTTTCCATACTCACAGCTTCCTAAGGGGCTGTGCCTTCTCACTCATGTCTCCCTACCTTGGGGGTGTTACCCACCTTGAGGGTAACTGCCACACACAGTTACCTGTCCACAGAGGCTTAATACATGTTGGATCATCTGAATGTGTGGGACCCTGGAGATGAATCCCTGCTGGTGTCTGTCTCTGCAGGTGACGACCATGCCGGAATACCTGAGGAAGCGGTTTGGTGGGAAGAGGCTCCAGGTCTACCTCTCCATCCTCTCCCTGTTCATCTGTGTGGCTTTGAGAATCTCAGTGAGTTCAATGCCCTCCTGGCGTTTTAGCTTCATGAGGGACAAGAGTGCTAAGATCAGAGAACGTTATGGGTCAAGCCATATATGGATGTTTTAAAACTACTTGGGGTCTCTCTGAACGTGTTAATCACTCAGCTGTGTCTGACTCTTTGTGACCCCATGGACCATAGCTCATCAGGCTCCTCTGCCCATGGAATTCTCCAGGCAAGAATTCTGGAGTGAGTAGCAATTCCCTTCTACAGGGGATCTTCCCAGCTCAAGTATCAAACCCAGGTTTCCTGCATGGCAGGCAGATTCTTTACAATCTGAGCCACCAGGGGGTCTCTCTACCAAGATTTTATGCCAAAAAAAAAAAAAAAGGTGGGGAGGAGCTTCAGAAGCCCTGCATTCATAGAGTAAAAGAATTCTGAATCACAAGAGCCTCCAGAGTATAAACCCATCGTTTCATTAAGACTATGAAAAAAAAAAATAATGGATGTACAGAAAGAGCAGAATGTCTCATTCAAATATCACAGCAATTCAGTAGCAGAAACAAGAAGGATTCTCTAGCTCCCACCTCCCTCTGCACAATAACGTTTTCATTCTCATTGTCAAGGCCAGTCTAGGTTTACATTTTCCTTTTCAGCTTGACTATCTAACATGAAGACCAGAAGGGAAAGTGTTTTGTATTATTATACTGACTTAGCTTAAATGTACCTTATTTTATCTGAGATTGCCCATATGAAACAAATGACACAAACAAGAGTTAAAATAATTCTAAAGTTTTTTTTTTAAGTTAAGTCTCTTGGAGATATTTATTGAGGAAAGAAGAAATTTGAAGATTCAGCAGTACATGTAGAAACCAAAGAAAAATCTCCTCATGTACCAGTGATTAAGGACATAATCTGCAAGTTTATAGTCCAGGCAGTTCACTAGAGCAGAAGTTCACCCTGCTTATTGATCCTCTGTTGAGCCGAATCATGATTGGAAGTAAACCAGCTGCTTAGATTAGATGGCCCGAGCCTTCCTAATGCAATGTGAGCATTTCCCAGTACTTATTATACATTGTTGGGCTCCATGTTAGGGGAACAAGATTCCTGTTCACTAGCAGTTCACCACGTCGTTAAGGAAGGGTATAAGAATTTTACATGTGAAATAGCACTTTATGGCATTAGATGCAAATATATTAAACTAAGAGCTGGACTAGAGTGTGTAGATAAGTGCAGGAAATATGCTGCAGGGCGGGAAAGAGGATGGCAGTCCATGCTGGGTGGAATTGGAGGTCGTCCCCATTGGTGAGGGCTGGGGGCACTGAAGTCCCAGGACAGGAAGGTGAGGAGAGCCCAAGGGAGGCAGAGGAGCCTGCAGGTGTCGGGGGCTTCGTGCTTACATGCTCCTCCGGTGGGTGGGAGCTGGTGATCTCCGTTCTCCTCTGGCTCTGACATCTAGAGCTTTATGATGCTAGAGTATGAACGAGGTGCTGGAGCAGAATGACAGGTACCAAAGGGAGGCAGCCTCCTGAGGTGGTTGGTTCCTGCTGGGGGGGAGGGGGTGGAAGATTGGGGAGCTGAATGGAGCAGCACAGAGGCCCAGAGCATGCGTGTGACCAGGCACGGTCTGGCGTGGGCAGCTGGAAAGATCCTGTAGCAGGAGTCCATTCTTACCTACAAGGTTATATCTCAAGTGGTATCAATAGTCCTAGACACGACATTTTGTGTACTCTTATACAATGATAACAGCTTCTGTCCTGGTTACTTATTAAACAGATCAACAACTTTCACAGCCATCCCCTGCCCCAAGTTTTAAAAAGATCATATTGTTCACTGGTTCTCAACCTCCAGTAATGTGTAGGGTCCAAGAGTGCTCAGTCATGTCTGACTCTTTTGTGCCTCCATGGAATATAGCCCACGAGGCTCCTCTGTCCATGGGATTCTCCAGGCAAGAATATTGGAGTGGGTGGCCATGCCCTTTTCCAGGGAATCTTCCCAGCCCTGGGATGGAACTGGCATCTCCTATGTCTCCTGCATTGGCAGGCAGATTCTTTTCTTCTAGCACCACCTGGGAAGCCCCAAAGGATGGTATGGTCTCACTAGGCTTGTTGGTAGGTGGCAAGCAGAGAGAAAAGAAAGGCTTTTCCTGACTGGGAATCGAACCTGGGCCGAGGCTGTGAGAGTGCTGAATCCTAATCACTAGGCCACCAGGGAGCATCAAATGTTAATGGGAAGACATCAGTGATGAGCTGAGCGATGCAGTGCATGTTTCCTTTCCACCCTGATTGTTCTCTCTTTAGTCAGACATATTTTCTGGAGCCATATTCATCAAACTGGCCTTGGGATTGGACCTATACCTGGCGATCTTCATCCTCTTGGCTATCACTGCTATTTATACAATCACTGGTGAGCCCAAGCAATCTTTTGCCTACCTCACCCCAAGCTGTCATTAGCATTGTCACTGCCATGTAAGGATACCCTTTTATTTCCATTGTGAGATTCAAGCACAGATGGAGAAACATAACTAGAGCAAAGAAAACAGTATGAGGTGTGAGCACCATGACGTGGTAAACAGGATGGGAAAATGGTGACTTGGTTCAGCTATGCGTCTGGTACGCAGACCGGCATTTGGAATCCTGCGTAACACACGCATGGGAGGTCGGGATGAAATAGTGGCTTAGACCTGAGACTGGCAACACCAAGGCAGGGCCCAAGTGAGTACATGCCAGGGCACAGTGGTGGGACTATGAGCCACAGAATCAGGAAAGGAGAACAGGAGCAGAGGGTTGGTTGTGGGAGGAAAGATGTGGTAATAGTTCAAGCAGGCTTTCATGAGCCAGATACACCAGTGTTCTCCCTCATACATACTAACATGAAAATCATCTATGCCAGCTCAACTGGAAAAATAAAGAAAAAGTATAGCTGGAACAATAGAGACAGTCCTGAAGCCATTTTTATACATCAAGTACATGTCTCAGAATAAGTGACAGATAAGGGCATAAATCTCCTATTTTCAGTATCCATCTTGTTTCCCTCTCATAAAGGGAGTATCTCATTAACTGAGATTCTGTGAGCCCAGAGTTGAAAGGAAAGTTTTTGTTGTTTGAACAACACTGCAGGAAAACACAGCTCATCGAATGTACCTGGTTCTCGACTAATGAAACAATAATACATTCCAACGGGAGAGCAAAAATGGCCTTGCCCAGTTTTTTGAGAGCGAGTGTAATTGTGCTAAATGGAGCAAACTGAGGGATCCGCGAGGGAAAATCTATGGTATTAAAACTTTGCCTTTATCGCTATTTAATATTCAAAAACTCACACAAAAGTGGAACTCCACTATAATTCATAGAAACTGAGTCAAGTCAAGGCAAGGGAGACAAGAGGACCAACGACAGCCATAACTACTAAGGCGACAAAGATGCCGAGAGGGGCTTGTGGTCCATCCAGGAGCGTCTGATATGTTTTTTGCTGAGTTATTTCTAGAGTTTGGGTAGAGGAGAACACAGAGGTGACAGCAGATAGATGAGGACGCATGAGTAAAACGTCCTGATTCCTTTCTTTCTCTTCACAGGGGGCTTGGCCTCAGTTATTTACACAGACACCCTCCAAACGGTCATCATGCTGATAGGTTCCTTTATTCTCATGGGGTTCGGTAAGTGATAATGGTATGAGCAATGCCCTGGGGTCAGAAATCCTGGGACTTGCGTCTGTTCAGTCTGACTGCTCTTGACTGCTGCCTCCCTTCTATTTGGTCACATTTTCCAATCACTTGTATGATTCGGCGAACTTCTTTCTTTCGCGTACTCCTTACGCAGAAAGGAGTGTCTGCGAACTTCTTTCTTACTGTACTATCTCAGCATGAAGAAGTAAGGGAGAACTTTGCCTTCTATGGGGCTCCGTGGTAGCTCAGATGGTAAAGAGTCCGCCTGCAGTGCGGAGACCTGGGTTCGATCCCTGGCTGGGGAAGATCCCCTGGAGAAGGAAATGGTAACCCAAACCCACTCCAATATTCTTGCCTGGAAAATCCCATGGATGGAGGAGCCTGGCAGGTTACAGTCCATGGGGTCGCAAAGAGTCGGACATGACCGAGTGACTTCACTTTGACTTTTCACTTTTACCTCCTTTGAAAAACTATTGCTTCGATAAATTATTTTGTTTAATCTTAACATCCTTGTGTTCAGAATGGACAAAACTAGTACCACTGAGTTGACATTTTATGAAAGTATTGGTACATTAGATCCAATGCACAGAAACCTTTCATTTACATAAAATCCTCATAAAATGAAGGATTAAATATCAGGAAATATTTAGGTAACTGAATATTAACTTCATTATGACTGATGGAAATTACTGAAGAATATTCCTTACTCTATTATTATATAAGTAACAGATATACTTTGTATTTTCCTTTGTGACTCTCACTTATTAGTACCATCGGTTATTCATTCTTTTAAGTCATGCCAGATCACTACTGATGAATCTGATTTACAGCTTGCTAATTTGGGGCTTCTTTTATTATAGTTTTTGTTTTTGTTTGCATAGAAAATCCATGCATAAAGTAAAAAGGATATAGGGTGAAGACAAATGCCCTTTCATCCCTCCTTTGTCCAGCAGTCACCCTGCTCCAACACCCACTCGAGTTGCACTGAATGAAACATTCCTGAACACGCAGGCACCTAGTCAGAGCTTAAAGATACGAGGCAAAAACTGATAGAACTACAGAGACAACAAATTCATAATGATGACTGATGATTTTGTCAGAACATGGTTGCTATTAACCACATGTGGCTATTTAAATTTAAGCTAATTAAAAATTCAGTTTCTCACTTGCCTAGCCATATTTCAAGCACTCAATATATGGCCTGCACTTAGTTGCTCAGGCATGTCCAACTCTTTGTGACCCCGTGGACTGTAGCCCACCAAGCTCCTCTGTCCATGGGATTTTTCAGGCAAAAATACTGGAGAGGGTTGCCATTTTCCCCCTCCAAGGGATCTTCCCGACTCAGGGGTTGCACCCACATCTCTTGTGTCCCCTGCATTGCAGATTCTTTACCCACTGAGCCATTAGGGAAGCCCCAACAGATGGCCAGTAGCTACCACATTGGACAGCACAGGTATGTAACGGTTCCGTCATTGTAGGAAGTTCTATTGCATGACACTACCCCTGAAGCAACTGCTACTACCAATTCCTTGTGAACTTGCTACTTAGCCAGAATTTCTGTTATTCTCGTTCATGCTCCTTTGGTTTCTGGCCTCAGTGGTGTACACCCTGGCATCAGCTTCTCTAAGACTCACTTATCCTATCCCTATGGGTAGACTCTCACCTCCTAGGTCCTCCATGTATTTTTGCTACAAACCATATTTCCCTCATCAGAACAATTGCCTTGTATTGTCTGCATCTTCCATTAGGTTGAGTTTCTGCCTTGCACGTTCATTTTGCCCATAATCCCACCACAATATTTGGTATACAGAAACGTGTTAGCGCAAATTAAATAATGAATAAAGAAGTAAACTGTCGAGCTCAACTCCACAAATGTAGAATTGTAATACCTACCACTCCAAAATTTACTCTGATGAATTTAGTGTCATCTGAACCTTTATAAGTTGTCCCAAATGTCTGGGCTCATCTTTCTAAGGTTTCCATCCATTGTGGTTCTTTGCTACACCTGACTAGCTTTTCCAGACCCTCTCATTGGGGTAAGTTTCCCTATTTCCCCTCACCACGCATAGTCTGATTGGAGGTGTTTGAGTACCTCCACCACAAAGGAGTGGTTATGAACACCTTAGATGTCTAAGATTTGACAGAAATTTCATTTTATCCAATTCCTTTTCAGCTTTTGCCGAAGTCGGAGGCTACGAGAATTTTACAGAAAAGTACATGAATGCCATCCCAACCATAGTGGAGGGGGACAACCTGACAATCCAATCCAAGTGTTACACACCTCAGGGAGACTCCTTCCATATTTTTCGAGATGCTGTCACTGGGGATATTCCATGGCCAGGAACAATATTCGGAATGACTGTTGTAGCTGCGTGGTATTGGTGTACAGATCAGGTAAAGTGTGTGTGTGTATGTGTGTGTGTGTGTCTGTGTGTGTGAGACAGAGAGAGAGATACATGAATATGTTTATGTTGTTCTTTTTCTACTCATAGAAAAACATCTAGTTTCTATTTCATACACACACATACATCACTTAAAGAGCCAAAAACTTCTATGAATACGACGCTTGTTATGAAATAAATTTTAAAAAAATGGACCCTTTCCTGGTGGCTCAGATGGTAAAGAGTCTGCCTGCAAAGCAGGAGACACAGGTTAGATCCCTAGGTCAGAAAGAACCCCTGGAGACGGGCATGACAACCCACTCCAGTATCCTGGCTTGGAGAATTCCATGGACAGAGGAGTCTGGCAGGCTACAGTCCATGAGGTCACAAAGAATCAGACTTGACTGAGTGACTAATACTGTTACGAAAAATAGCTGTCTGGTGTCCAACTTTATACCTATTTCTCGTCTCCCAAAGGCAAACAATTTCAGCTCCCTCAGTTAAGTATTTTTGTATGTATTTTTATTCTCTAAATCCTGTACTCACTGTATAGTTTGTGAACAACTGGCATGGATATTACCTTAGAGTTCATTAGAAATGAATGCTCTTAGACGCTACCCACACCCATTGAATCAGAATTTTCTCATAAACCTGATTCCCGGGAGATTCAAATAAATCCTTGTATTGCTTCTTCTTACTTTTCCAGTTTTAGAGTTTTCTATTGGCTTCGCATAAAGAGAGATGAGAGTTTACCTTTTCAGTTTTCCACCCTCAGTCCGCTACAAGGCACATCTCCTGTTCATTCATCTTCCTAATAGATCCAGTTCACAATTTTGGCGAGATGTGCATTCAATGCAGCAATTTTTGTGACTACATAAATGTAACTCACAACCGAGCTCCATGTTCTCTGATTCATTTTTCTTTAGCTTTTTCTTTTCCCTAAAATGAATAACTCTAAATGCTTTTGTTTTAAATTTTCTTGGTGATTATTACTCATTCAATAACAAACCCTCAGCAAATTGCCTAAATCTCCTCTCAATTCTTGCAAACACATCAAGTATTCTGTGCGCTGCATGTTTCCTCTTGGAGCCTTTCATCTCTCACCAGCTCACGGGTTGTCCACTCTACTTGGTGCTCATCCTAACTCAGAACTCCCTTCATGACCACATTTGACATCCCCTTTGCTTCATTCTTGGCTTGTATTTCCTATTCCCAATATTCTACATCATCATCTTTCTTTGTTTAATCCTGCTTTTTGAGGCAATGAATTCTCCGGTTAGTTGCTGAGAAAGAAGGGAGATGTACTTGCTGTGAATTTGCATGTTTCAAAAATGTCTTCAACCTAACTCTTAGTAAATTGATCCTCTGGCCATGTGCACATTTGTAGGTTGGAAATAATCTTCCCAGAGTCATAGATTCATTGTATTTTGACTTCCACCATCACAGGTGAGAAGCCTGAAGTTACTCTTGATCTTTTGGGTGTGACTCTGCTGGGGAAAAAATTGAAGGCAGAAGTAGAAGAGGGTGATAGAGTATGAGCTGGTTGGATGGCATCTCCGATTCAATTGACGTGAACTTGGGCAAACTTCAGGAGTTAGTGAGGAACAGGGAGGCCTGGTGTGCTGCTGTCCATGGGGTCGCAAAGAGTTGGACATGACTGAGTGACTGAACAACTGCTTTTTCTCTCTGGAAACTTGCCTTTCCTTTGGCCTCAATATTTTGAAATTTCACCACAATGTACTATTGTGTGTGGATCTACTTTTACCCATTACGACAGGCTGCTGTGAACTTCTTTGATCAAGTAACTGATGTCTTGAACAATTTGGGGAGATTCTTTCTTTGCTGCCTTCCATTTTGTTTTGTTTTGTTTTCTTGTATTTGGAACTGTATTTTTGGATGTTGGTCTTCCTCAGCTGCTTCTCTAGTGTTTTACCTTCTTCTCTCCATCATCCTTCTCTTGGTCTTTTGCTCTACTTAATAGGAGACTTTCTTAATTTTATCCTCCAGTTTTTCTGCCTTTGTATTTAAAGCTTCTAAGATCTTATTTTTTGTTTTCTGGGTGCTCCTTTTTATAGCAAATGAGTTTGTTTTTATTTTGGTGGGGTTTTTTTTGGAAGTTTTCTTCTTCCTAAATAGTCTCTGTCAACTTAAACTTACAATTTCACAATTTTAACTCACTTTAAATCAATGGCCATACATGATGTTAGTGTCAGTTTTCTTTTTCTCTATGTAGTAAACTGATTTCTTCAACATGTCTATCAAAGAATGCATCCTTACACCACTGATTTGTGGAACCATCTTTATTACTTATGTTTTGCGTCTGACTAACTGACTAACTAACGTAAGTGACCTCACATTCTTCTTAGATGCAGGGGCTGAACCTGCTTGTCTGCTGACGAGGCTTCTCTCCTTACCTGTAATTCGTGTTGCCCCTCCAACCATCAGCTTCCAGGCCTCTGTCCAAAAATATCGCCTGCTCCATCAGCACTAAATAACACTGCCACTGTCCCTAACAGATCTGTCTCCCCAGAGACAACTAAGCAGAAAAAGACATCTCTGTTTTACAACATTCCTTGAGAAGAAAGAGTGACATCAAAATATTATTATGGTTGAAAATTCCACTTTGCTAGGAAATTACTAGTCAAGAAATTGTACAACTTAAGTAGGAATTATGAAATTATATACATTCATTTCCCCAGGACCATTATATTTGATTCATAATTCAGTGTGGTCTGAAGAAATCTGGAGATGAATATCTCAGAATTCTATTCTGAGGCTGCCTGACTCTGGTGTTTCCATGTCAGTGAGCTTGCTTTCCCTTCAGGATAATTGCCTAACAGTAGTAGAGAGAAACCAATGAGTATATGACTTACTTAGTGCCTGAAATATCAAAGACTTCCCAGGTGACACAGTGTTAAACAACCTGCCTGCCAGTGCAGGAGACAGGTTCCATCCCTAGGTCAGGAAGATCCCCTGGAGTAGGAAATGGCAAACTGCTCCAGTGTTCTTGCCTGGGAAATTCCACCTGGTGGGCTACAGTCCATGAGGTCACAAAGAGTCAGACATGACTGAGGGGCTGAGCGCATGCACACACACACAAATCAAAGGCACAACTTGTGGCAAAAGTCAATAGTGACAGCTTTGTACCTGGAAGAGCATGTGGCCCTTGTTGCAGTGCAGCCTGGGAACTGTAAACATGTTTTAATAGTAGTGATAGGTATTGATTTAAACATGACAAGAGTCTTACAAACATACCAAATATTCAGGATGCCCTACAAGAGATAACTTTATTTAGAGATGAAAAAACTGAGACTCACAGAAGTCAAATACTCATGTAAGAGGAGCAAGGATTCAAGTTCCAATTTTACTCTGAAGTCCATTATTTTCTGCTACCATGACTCTCTTTTTCGCTGTAACATTAATTCTGAAGTGAGGCACTCCCCTTCATTGACGTCACCCTCTGGTTTTCTTGTGACTACATCATGTTCCCCTGGCAGGTCATTGTGCAGCGCTGCCTGTCGGGCAAGGACATGTCACACGTGAAGGCCGCCTGCATCATGTGTGGGTACCTGAAACTGCTGCCCATGTTCCTCATGGTGATGCCAGGGATGATCAGCCGCATCCTGTTCACAGGTGAGTCTTGAATCCACAGATCCTTTTTTTTTTTTTTATTACATGTGAATTCTGAGTAGTGGTTTCAAGATAGATAAAAACTTTGATAAACTAGAAAATCCATTACATACGACGTAAAAACAGAATCCCAAGTGGAGAGAACAGCCTGTGCAGAGGCTCAGAAGCAGGAAATGTTGGCACACTTCACATTCTGTTCTCTTATTTCTTTTGTACTGTACGCCTGTCTGCTTGCAGACATTTGAGCTTGCGAGCCTGTTTTCATGAGTGGCATGGATTTAAGCTAGTCTAGAGGATAATGCAGGAGGATGAGATAAACTGGAAAAATGTGAGCTGAGTGAGCTGTGATGGTTGAGTCCAAGACATCTTTGACTGAGAATGTCGTCAAGATTCACTTTTACTTCTTGGTCCTTCCAAGATGGTTGGAGACTGGACTGGGCTTTGGAATTGGGTTGTATGGGTACTTTAACTTCTGAGCTAGCTGAAAGTAGCTACTAATGTTGAAAATCTTCCTTAAAAAATCAACTTTTCCTTTATTATGAAGGGTACAGGAAATATATTCAGCTGAGCAAGGCCTCTGGTTCTAGTGGGGCAATCCATCAGATAACACCAAATCCATATCATATTTTCTCAACTGGGCATCAGTTTATTTAGCTAAAACCTTGTTACAATGAAAATCACCTTTCTTCCCCAAAAATGATCCATTTTATTGTAAATAAATCCTTATAGGTATTCCTTGTGCTTCAATTCCCACTCTTCCTTATTTTTTTGTCTTAATTTTTTTAATGATGTTTATTACAAGACTACTGTTTCCTTGGGGGTGTGGTTTCACATTAAAACGATTCCCCTACACAGCAAGTTAGAATGTTTCTTTGTTCTTCTTACTGCAACATTATAGTGCTGTTGAAAATATCCAACAACAACAACAAAAAAGAAAATATCCAACAAGTAAAGAATGGTCAAAGAAAATACTATATCCCTCTTCATAGAAAATTGCACACAAGGGACTGAAGACTATCTCAAAAGTCAGGAAAATGCTGAAGTTATTATGTTAAATGTAAAAAGCAGATTACAAAATATTACCTCAACAATTACCATAGCTATGCAAAATATATATATATATAATTATATATATATTATATATATATATAATTTGGTGGAAAAGGATTATAAAAGACTATTGAAAAAAACAAAAGAAGTTAAAGTGCCAAGGCATTAGCATTCTGGGTGGGGTTTTTTAAATCAAGTTTTGCTATCTGTTGTCATAATATTGTTTAAGGAAAGAAAAAAAAAGATATCGTGCAAATGCCACAGTGAAGTAAGATATCATCCCTACATGGGGCAGTCACTCCAACAACCACCACAGGTGATACTTCTTCTTAGGTATAGGTGGTAAGGCACTGGGCTAAGTGATCAGACAAGGCTAACTTCCTGAGTGTTGTGGTGGGGGTGGGGTGCTGGAGGTGGGAATAGGGGTGGGGTTGGTTTTGTCTCTGGAGTTCCGTGCTCCCCAGAGGAGTTGCAGTCCTGCGGCTTTGTTGGAGAATGGAGCAGCTCCCTCTGTTTGCTGTCCTGCCGTCACCCAGCCACATCCCAAAGAAGAGTCCTGCCCCTCAGGTCAATGCACAGGGAGCTATAGGCATGAGACACTTAGGAGGTCATATTCTGGGCAAAAAGGGAGCAGGTTCAGAGTGTGGAGTTCAAAACTGAATCTCTAATTTCCATGCATGAAAATTCCTCTCACCCATGATCTTACGACTTGTCTCTATGTCCAGTGGTTGTAGATCTTACCTGTTTGGCCCCACTCACTGAACCCACTTTTCTGAATCTGCCCCCCCCCCCGCCCACTCAGAGAAGGTGGCCTGTGTTGTACCTTCGGAATGCGTGAAGCACTGTGGAGTTAAAGTCGGCTGCTCCAACTATGCTTACCCAATGCTGGTGATGGAACTGATGCCCAACGGTAAGAAAAGACGCGTGCTCAGATGACTGGATGGAGAAAATGTGATGCTCGGTAGAGACAGATGGGTGGATGAACAATAGACAGAGAGAGAGAGAGAGAGAGAGAGGTGTTGATAAGTGAACAGTATTCAGCTGTAGGGCTTCCCCAATGGATCAGTGGCAAAGCATCTGCCTGCAATACAGAAGACATGAGTTTGCCCTGGGTTGGGAAGATCCCATGAAGGAAGAAATGGCAACCCACTCCAGTATTCTTGCCTGGAGAATCCCATGGACAGAGGAGCCTGGCAGACCACAGTCCATAGGGTCACAAAGAGTCAGACACCGCTGAGCAACTGAGCATGCATACATGCATTCAGCCTTAAAAAAAAGAAGGAAATCCTGCCAATTGCAACAACATAGACAAAGGTAGAGGACATTATACTGAGTGAAACAAGTCAAGCACCTGAAGACAAATACTGCATGACATCACTTATATGTGGAATCTAAAGAAATCAAACTCCTAGAAGCAGAGAGTAGAGGGTGATCATCAGGGGCTTGGTGGTGAGGGACAGTCATGGGGAGATGTTGGTCAAAGGGTATAAACTTTCTGTTATAAGATGAATAAGTTCTGGAGACCTAATGTATATATTTTAACCATATATATATATGTATATATATATACACAGACATATACATATGTATATATAAACTATAGTTGATAATAATATACTACTAATACTTAAAACTAAGAGATTAGATCTCAAGTATAATCACCACAAAACCAGAATATGGTAACCATGTGAGTGATGGATATGTTCATTAGCCTGACTGTAGTAACTATTTCACATCACGTTATACACCTTAATACTACAATTGATATCTGTCAATCACACCTTGATAAATCTTTGTGCTGGGACTGCCTCAGAGGCCAGGTCTGTAGATGGGCCATGAGAAAGGGTTATGGCATAATCCTTAATCATTCTTACTTCCATTAATTCAGTTGTTTTCATCGAACCTCTCTTGAATACTTTCCATAGGCTACCAGCCCTGTTCTTGGCCTGGGGAATACAGAAATGAACCAGATATAATTCTTATTAGAAGAATTCTTACTCCTCTGAATTCAAAACTATCAAGGCAATCAGGGGCATTTAAATGATTGATTTATCACTAAAAGAGTTTCATAGCAATAAACTTATAAGTTCAGAGGGCTAGAGGTTAAATATTCATTCTGCTTTCTTTACAACAGTGGTATCCAAATAACATACCTCAATCTATTTAATTTGCAACTGTTTATTGAGTGTCTACTATGTGCCAGACACTGCTTTGTGCTCAGAAAACAACAGTAAAGTAGGCACA
Source organism: Cervus canadensis (assembly GCF_019320065.1). Classification (NCBI taxonomy): domain Eukaryota; kingdom Metazoa; phylum Chordata; class Mammalia; order Artiodactyla; family Cervidae; genus Cervus; species Cervus canadensis. The sequence goes on from NC_057386.1 coordinate 109,824,490, forward strand.
AAATCCCCTATTAAAATTCACATTCCAGTTTTGTGAGATAAAAAACAAACCACACATTATGTGAAATAAGTAAGTTATTAGGATACTAGACGGTGAGCAGGGTAAGGGGCTCAGTAGTGACCAGGTGATCCTGTACCTTAGACTCATCGAAGGTTGGCTAACACTTTTGTGACCTTTCTGCTCCCTGACCCACATGAGCATTGTCAAGCGGAAGGGAGCATGACCCACAAGTGACCCCATCTACCCTCTTTCACGCTTTGGGAAGCCTACATGGCATCACTAATAAGAAGAGGGAACTGAAGGATGAAGTTGCCACAGTTTTTCAGAACTCTGCTTTGCCCACCAAAGACGTCTTCAAGAGAGTCTCCCACTAGGCTTTTCCCTCTCCAGTTCCCTAACCTTCAGGAAGCCAAGAATTCCTCCCCAAAGAAAGGTGGCAGAACCCGGTTTCCTCTCTTTCAAATGGCCTCTAAGTTTATATTTACAACCAAAATTCTATGCTGGACTATTCTCAAGTCACCAGGAAATGTGCAGGAAGTGCCATATGATGATCCTTGTCGACAGGCACACCAGTCAGTGAATGTTCCAGATGACACTTCATCTTTGAACGGCTCTCTGGCTTGGCAAGGCCCTCGTAGACCATGGTGTTCAGTTCCTAACTAGTGACTGCACCCTCTCCCGGCCCCAGGACTGCGAGGCCTGATGCTGTCGGTCATGCTGGCCTCTCTCATGAGCTCCCTGACCTCCATCTTCAACAGTGCCAGCGCCCTCTTCACCATTGATCTGTACACCAAGATCCGGAAGAGAGCATCTGAGAAAGAGCTCCTCATAGCTGGACGGTGAGATACTCCTGGTTTCTGTCTAAACTTTCTCTGCAAAAAGGCAGGCATAGGGACTTCTCTGGTGGTCTAGTGGCTAAGACTCTGCACTCCCAGTGCAGGGGGCCTGGGTTCAATCCTTGGTTGGGGAACTAAGACTGGGTGCAGCCAAATAAATATTTTTTAAAAGAAATAAAGAAAAAGGCAGATAAATGAACTAGAATCTCCTCAACTTTGGGTTCAGGAAATTAACCGTAGCATTCTAGAGTAGGAGGAAGAGATCTTTACGCTCAGTTGCTAAGCTGTGTCTGACTCCTTTAAGACCCCATGGACTATAGCCCTCCAGGCTCCTCCATGCATGGGATTTCCCAGGCAAGAATACTGGAGTGGGCTGCCATTTCCTACTCCAGATGATCTTTCTGACCCAGGGATCTAACCCATGTCTGCTGTGTCTCCTGCAGTGGCAGACGGATTTGGAAAAGACATTAGAGGACATTTAATTCAACATCATCTTTATAGCTACAAAATTGGGGGCCATATTTTAAGTGAAATAGTTGCTTTGTCCAGACTTTCAAATGCCTCTGTTTCTTATTTCTTCCTCTCCTCACACCATCTCCCAACCACATCTTCATGATACTCCTTCCATGTTTTTCTGGGCGTGTAAACTTCCCACTTACTCTGATAGACTAAATGCATTGTCTCTAGAAGCTTCCATGTGTATCTAAACCATCCACACACTACTACAGAGGAGTTTATCAACTACATTCATTAAGAAATGAGGTGTTAAGAGAAACTGACCACCTATCTAAACAATTATGCATTATTGAATACAGTTACAAATGCTTTAGTAAATTAAGCACCTGAGGGAAAAATTCCAAGGGCTCACTTGGTCCAGATCTTGACTCTGGACAAAGGACAGGAAAAAAAATAAGACATCTGTGCTTTTGTGGTGGGGACAGTGTTGGACTAGAATTCAGCAGGTCCCAAGAGGCAGTGGTCACACTAAGAGGTATATAGTTTTAGGCATCATTCTACATTAAGTCTCAATGGTCTGCTAATAAGCTTTTCTTTTTATCTCTCTTATTAAATGTCTACTACATCTCAGAGTACAAATATGAAAAAAGGACATATTCATATATGAAGCAATTTCCTGCTTTGTGGGATTTATGCCTTTGTGAGGAAGGTAAACAATAAATGTGTGTTATACCTGTTTTCCCGGGTGGCTCAGTGGTAAAGAATCCGCCTGCCAACAAAGGAGATGCAAGGGACGAGGATTGGACCCCTGGGTCGGGAAGATCCCCTGGAGGAGGAAACGAAAACCACTCCGGTATTCTTGCCTGGGAAACCCCGTGGAAAGGGGAGCCTGATGTGCTACAGTTCTTGAGGATGTAAAGAGTTGGACATGACTGTCCACACACACACTCACACACATTCTATACCTGATAACAAAAAATGTTAGGTAGAAAAGCAAAACAGGGTTGAAGGCTGGTGGCTACTGAAGACAGGCGCTCAGGGAGTCCTCCCTTGAGGGTGTGACGTTTGAGCACAACCCTGAAGGAAGTCCAGGAGTGAGTCCCATGGCTCAGTGTGGACAGGACAGTAAGTGCTGCAGGCTTTCAAGAGTCATGTGTGTCATGCGTGTGAGGACCAAGGGGTGAGGCTGGCACATGAGGAGCAGCTGGGAGGGAGATAGGAAACACAGTCAGAGAGGTAAAGGGAGGTAAGGGCACACAGGTCCATTCACGTCATAACAAGACTTTGGATTTCATTCCACGTGTGTTAGAAATCAGTCAAAGATAAGAACAAGGGAGGTATGTGATTTGCTTTCCAATGAGGATAACAACTAGGATAGTGGGTGTTATCTATTGAATCTATACTGTGTTCTAGGCATCATGCTCAGACTTGCCATGGTTTATTACATTTAGTTATTGCAAAGTTGCAGAGGTTTTGTAAAGATTAAATGAGACACTTGTGCCTCAGTCTCCTGCCCAAATGCTTGCCCGTCTTGTCTCTCAATCTTCAGGTCTCTGTTTCAGGTGAGCACAGAGTTGTGATAACCTTTTACAGAAAGCCCAGTAAACTATGTTTGTTTGTTAACTTATACAACAAGCATAACTGAAGTTTAGAAAAGTGAATCAGTCAGGATCCCTGGACCCCAGGAGCCTCTAGAAGGTTTTTACTTTTATCAATATTTTAACCAATTTTTTTCTACCTGTCACAAAGTACTCAAGTATTAAAATGCACAAATTAGCATTTCTGGCCACTTCACTCAGCATATCTGTTTTAATTCCCACCTATACAAACTGACTTAGTTTCTCTCAAGCTAGGATAAAAGACCACCATGGGAGTCTGCTTTCTTTATCATGCAAATAATTGCTTCTTAATAGAAATAGTGTGTTGTAGTTTCAATTGATATATTGCATAAGCCACAGTACAGATTAATCAATTGCTGACATTTGAATATTTAATCTCATTGTTGAAGATATTATGACTAATTATAGATAAGCAATTGCTTTATTAGAATTTTACTAACAGATAATCACCAGGCACAGTGTGGCTCCATGTGAGGTCAAGGAGCTTGATTTTATTTGGAAAATCAATGAATGGCCTCAGAATGAATTCAAAACATAATACAAGTACCAATAAGGTTTTTGTTTAATATTGAAATAATTCTATTTTCTTCCCAGGTTATTTATCATTCTTTTAATTGCCATCAGCATTGTGTGGGTCCCCTTAGTACAGGTTGCTCAAAATGGACAACTGTTCCATTACATAGAATCTATTTCTAGCTACCTTGGGCCTCCAATTGCAGCTGTCTTCCTGCTTGCCATCTTCTGTAAAAGAGTCAACGAACAGGTAAGTGAAGATCAGGAAACTTCTCCCCTGCTGGAGTGAGAAAAAGGTATTTCATTCACTGGTAGGAAAATGCATTCTTCCCACCCTATTTATACATCTCAAGGCCCCTTTCAAGTTCAACTGTGGTCAGCTGCAATTCCTAATTCTAACTAAAGTGTATAGAAACATAGTGCACAGAGGACAGTCTTTTTATTTCTTACAAAATAGTATCTACATCCTCATCACAGAGTTGAGGAACACAAGGTCTGGAGTAAGACCACCAGGGTCCAGTCCTGGCTCTACCACTGAATATCATTGTGACCTTAATCAGACCACTTGACTCTCTGTAAAATTAAGACAATCACAATGCCTACCTTAAAAGATTGATGTAAGAAATTTTAAAAGATTTTTAAAACATGAAGTACTTAGAAGAAAATCTACTACATTCATAAAGATTTTAAAAATGTTTATTTTATGATGTATATAATTGATTATTATGGGCCTTGAACATTTAACTGCTTCTTTGTTCCCAGGTATTAGCCTTATTATTATAATTTTCAGATGAAGAACAGATGCCGAGAGATTAATATGTATGTTCTTTCCATATGTTACTTAACATTAGTAAGTGGAAACTTGAGATACAGACTAAGGTCTTCTTCCATCTAAAGCTCACAGTCTTAATCCCTATGCAATACTGTTTTTCCTAAACATAACATCTTGATCGGGCTTCCCTGGTGGCTCAGTGGAAAAGAATCCACCTGGAATGCAGGAGATGTGGGTTTGATCTCTGAGTTGGGAAGATCCCCTGGAGAAGAAAACGGCAACCCACTCCAGCATTCTTGCTTGGGAAATCCCATGGACAGAGGAGCCTGGCGAGCTATAGTCCGTGGGGTTGCAAAAGGTTCAGATACAACTTAGCCACCAAACAACAACGAATTATTGATCAGGGAAACAGGGATATATGTTTCTACTCCCACCAACTTCACAGATAAAATGAATGCTTTTAATTGTCAAAACCTTAATAAAGTTGTCAAACTATCTAATATCAATTCTTTAAATTGTGTAACATAAGGCATAGTTATGTTTATTCTCCAAAATGTCACAAGTTTTAACATATACATATATATAAAGTCAAACACAGAGGAAACTTCAGTTTGTGTCAGCATAGGCAGTAATGTCCTGGAGTCAGAGAACCAACAGTGGAATGATCTTTCAGAACCACAGACAGCAACAGCCCACTGGTAACACAGATATTTTCAGCTTTTCCCTGCTTTGATGACCTTGTGGTCAAGGATAGCCATTTGTTGGTCCTTAGTGGAGAAAACAGACAGGATGATAATTATGACTTTCTTGAACAAGTGTGTTGTCTTTTCTAAATACACAAATTTTACTCTTGTTTCTTTCTCAGGGAGCCTTCTGGGGTCTAATTGTTGGATTTGTAATTGGCCTCATCCGTATGATTGCAGAGTTTGTCTATGGAACGGGGAGTTGTTTGGCCGCCAGTAACTGCCCCCAAGTCATCTGTGGAGTGCACTATCTGTACTTTGCCCTCATTCTCTTTTTTGTTTCCATACTGATCATCCTGGGAATTTCCCTGTTAACAAAACCCATTCCTGATGTACATGTGAGTAATAAGTAATAGATATGCTCATTTTCAAAGGATTCTTTGCCTTTTAAAGCTTCAACTGGTGTATGAGTCCCATACAATGGGACCTGGAAATAGGGGTTTTAAACATATTATTGATGATTTTTAATAGCTACCAGAAAACAGAAATATTAAAACCATAAATAACTTTGTTTTTAAAAAAGCAGAAATAATTTTAAATGATAAATGTTTTTGTGGGTGAGAGTGGTGGAAGATCTCTTCTTTGTTGTCTGTACTTTTCTGTGCTGTTTGATTTTTTTGCACTATACAATAAACAAATGTATCATTGCATTATTGTAAACACTTGCTATCACTAATATGTTTGTCTCTGGCCTCTGGTTAGCTGTATCGCCTGTGCTGGGCTCTTCGGAATAGTACAGAGGAACGAATTGACTTAGATGCAGAAGAGGAAAGACACGAAGAAGCCGATGATGATGTTGATAATGGTAATACCTGATTTACATTTGGTTTTCTCATAGAAATTCTATGTAACTGTCTTTGGTTTTTGTTTTTTTTTTTTAATGCCTTGAAATTCAGCTTTGGAAAAAGCTCTTAGGTTTATGGCAAACTTAGACTTTAAAATCTTACCTTCCCAACAACCAAGACAATTTGCTACATGTGAAATCCGTCCCTTCATCCACTTGTCTGTCAGTCTGTCTGTCCATCCATCTACCATCTATCCATGTGTGCCAGGAATTCCTGTAACACTTAGCAGCTATAATCATCCTTTACGAGCACCTGTACTACATTGACAGGATTTTTATTTCCCGTGTTCTGTGATCATTTATTTCTTCATTTCAGATAATCCTGAGGAAACTCGTGGATGTCTCAGGAAGGCTTATGACTTGTTCTGCGGTTTGCAGAGCAAAGGCCCCAAACTGAGCAAAGAGGAGGAAGAAGCCCAGAAGAAGAAGCTGACAGACACGTCTGAGAAGCCCTTATGGAGGACAGTAGTGAACATCAATGCCATCATCCTCCTGGCAGTGGCAGTCTTTGTTCATGGCTATTTTGCCTAAACTCTGTCTGAGCTACTAGAGTATTTATTAAGCAAAGGATAATTTTATTGATTTTTCACTTGTATAACTTTTTTGTGTTGCAAAGACAGATAACCATTTTATTGAATTAGAAGACCATACACCTGGATTTTAGCTTTTGTTGTTCCTTTCTGTCAATAAAGAGAAAGAAAGAGTTGATAATTTAGAAAGTCAGTAAGTTGACTCAAGGTGTACGTAAACCAGAAGCACTGGGTCTAAATATTTTTTTATAGCTCAACAGGCAGATTGCCCTAACTTACATTCACTTTCTGCAATTTCCAGAGGTTTCCACTTAGAAGGAATGCCTCTCCCAACTCTGCCTCACATAGTAACCTCTTCATCTATCAAAGTGAACTTCTTCTGTCTTCCCTTCATTGCTCTCAAAGATTTGGAAAGTAGAAATATTTCCTAAAGGTTAAGAGGAGGTGAGTTGAAAATACCAGCTGTAAATATATTTGTGAATTTACTGGATATTATTAGCTTATATCTAAATAAAGTCACCCCCTACTAAATGTTAGCATATCAAGCCATTGATTTTTAGACTTTTTTTTAATTTTAATTTGGCCATGCCTTATGGCTATAGGATCTTAGTTCCTCAACCAGGGATTAAACTTGGGCCCTGGTTGTGAAAGCACTGAGTCCCAGCCACTGAACCACCAGAGAATTTGCATGATTTTTAGGCTACTTTTTAAAAATAGTTCACACAATTCATCTATTTAAAGTGTACAATTAAGTTTATTTCAGAATAGTTAGAGTTGTGCAATAATTACCAAATCTAATTTTTTATATTAACATTAATTCTTTACTTTGTTACTGGAATATGTCTTTCTCTGTATTTGTTTTATTTTGACATTGTGTGTTGTTCTGTGACTGACTTTTCCATATAAAATTTATCTTGGAGCTCTCCACCTATTAGTACATACAGATATCCCTCATTCTTTTTAGTAGCACATTATTCCATAAAATAATTTACCACAATTTGACCATTTTTCTACTGAGAAACATTCACATTTGTTTCAATTACTTGGTATTATCTACAATATTTGACTAATATGTGCATGCTAAGTCACTTCAGTTGTGTTAAACTCTTTGTGACCCCATGGACTGTAGCCTGCCAGGCTCCTTTGTCCATGGAATTTTTCAGGCAAGAATATTGGAGTGGGTTGGCATTTCCTCCTCCAGGGAGTCTTTCCCCCTTGGTAACCATAAGATTGTATTCTACATCTGTTTCTGTTTTGTAAATAAGTTCATTTGTACCATTTTTTTGATTCCACGTATAAGCAATATCACATGATATTTGTTTCTTTCTGGCTTACTTCACTCAATATGACAATCTCTAAGTCCATCTCTAAGTGCAAATGGCATCACTTTGTTTTTATTGGTGAGTAATATTCCACTGTATACATGTACCACATCTTCTTTATCCTTTCATCCATTGATGAATATTTAGGTTCTCTCCTTGTCCTGGCTATTGTAAATAGTGCTGCAATGAACAGTGTGTTGCGTGTATCTTTTCAAATTATGGCTTTCTCTGGAGTGGGATGCCCAGGAGTGGGATTGCTGGATCATATGGCAGCTCTATTTTTGGGTTTTTGAGGAAACTTCATACTGTTCTCCACACTTGCTGTACCAGTTGACATTTCCATCAACAGTGTAAATAGGTTCCTTTTTCTCCACACCCTTTCCAGTATTTACTGATTGTAGATTTTTTGATGATGGCCATTCTGACTGGTGTGAGGTGATACCTCATTGTAGTTTTGATTTGCATTTCCCTAAGAATTAGTGATGTTGAGCATCTTTTCCTGTGCTTTTGGCCACCCGAATGTCTCCTTTGGAGAAATATCTATTTAGATCTTCCACCCATTTTTTGGTCAGCTTGTTTGATATTGAGCTGCATGAGCTGTTTGTATATTTTGTTCATTGTTAAACGGTGTACAACTCCATTTGTTTAGTGACTGTCCCAGACTATTGTGGCAATGCCCATATTCTTTATTGATGTGGCCACGGAAGTCTTTGTTCCTTAGCTTCTGTTCAGTTGTTTTGATAGAGACTTCCTTGAATTCCAGGAAGTCTCCCAGTTTTCCAAACTGACTGTTCTGAGGCCCTTCTTCAGCTCCTAACCAGGCTTGCACTGGATCTGACCAAGGTGAAAGCTTAGGGTCTTCTCAGCCCTTTTCTAATCATGTGTCTTACCCTGGTCTTTCTAAATATGGCTTTCTAAATTCCCCAGTATATATAGTTGCTTTTGGATGTCTTAATTTCCCAATGACATTTCCCCAAGATTTTGCCTTAAGCAGTCTATGCTATGCTTTTTATTTTTAGGCCATGCTGCATGGCACGTGTGCTCTTAGTTCCCAGACCGGGGATGGAACCCACGTCCCCTGCCTTGGAAGCACGGAGTCTTAACCACTGGACCACCAGGGAACTCCCTACTGTATGTTTTGAAATAACAGGCGTCTGCGGCTTGCGGTTTGGCTTGCAGTGTTTTCAAGCTTCCTCACTCTTGAGTTCAGTTAGGTGAGACAGAGTGCCACCTAGTGTCAATTCTTCAGGTAGCCAGCCAGGGAGCAAAGAACAGGCTTACACAGTCATTTGTGAACACGGTCTGCTCCGCCCTCTCTGGACCTAGGGAAGTGGCTCCACACTGGGGGCACGGGCTACCCCTGCTCTAAGACTGGTGCCGCTTAATGGCAGGTGCTACTTTAAGACTGCCAGCACGCGGAGAGAAAGGGTGAGGGGAAGGAGTAAGAGTGCCACAAAACCTTCCAACCATTTCGTAGTGACTTTTTCTTGCTTCCTTGCTTGTTCGTTTGCTATCAACTTTTATAAACTGTTTTCTAGAATTCTCACAAAATTGGTTCTGACAGTTTCTGTTCAACTTTAAATGTTTCTATTGGAGGATGAGAGTATGGAGTGGCCTCCTCCACCATATTGCAGACATCACCATTTTTTTAATGTTTATTTATTTATGACTGTGCTGAGTCTTCACTGCTTTGTGGGCTTTTCTCTGGTTGCGCCAAGTGGGTGCTACTCTCTAGTGGGCTTCTCACTGCGGTAGCTTCTCTTGTTGTGGAGCACAAGTTCTGGGGCACTTGCCATTCAGTTAATTGCAGCATGTGGGCTCAATAGTGGGCTCCCCGGCTCTGGAGCACAGGCTCAGTAGTTGTGGCTTAGTTGATCTGCACCTTGTGCTTGTGGGATCTTTCCAGATCAGGGATCGAACCTATGTTTCCTGCATTGGCAGGCAGATTCTTTACCACTGAGCCACCAGGAAAGCCCTAGACATCACCATTTTTCAGTTCAGTTCAGTTCAGTTCAGTCGCTCAGTCGTGTCCGACTCTTTGTAACCCCATGAATCGCAGCACGCCAGGCCTCCCTGTCCATCACCAACTCCCAGAGTTTACTCAAACTCATGTCCCATTGAGTCAGTGATGCCATCCAGCCATCTCATCCTCTATCGTCCCCTTCTCCTCCTGCCCCCAATCTCTCCCAGCATCAGGCTCTTTTCCAATGAGTCAACTCTTTGCATGAGGTGGCCAAAGTATTGGAGTTTCAGCTTCAGCATCAGTCCTTCCAATGAACACCCAGGACTGATCTCCTTCAGGATGGACGGGTTGGATCTCCTTGCAGTCCAAGGGACTCTCAAGTGTCTTCACCAACACCACTGTTCAAAAGCATCAATTCTTCAGTGCTCAGCTTTCTTCACAGTCCAACTCTCACATCCATACATGACCACTGAAAAACCATAGCCTTGACTAGACGGACCTTTGTTGGCAAAGTAATGTCTTTGCTTTTTAATATGCTATCTAGGTTGGTCATAACTTTCCTTCCAAGCAGTAAGCATCTTTTAATTTCATGGCTACAAGCACCATCTGTAGTGATTTTGGATCCCAAAAAAATAAATTCTGACACTGTTTCCACTGTTTCCCCATCTATTTCCCATGAAGTGATGGGACCAGATGCCATGATCTTAGTTTTCTGAATGTTCAGTTTTAAGCCAACTTTTTCCCTCTCCTCTTTCACTTTCATCAAGAGGCTTTTTAGTTCCTCTTTACTTTCTGCCATAAGGGTAGTGTCATCTGCGTATCTGAGTTTATTGATCTTTCTCCCGGCAATCTTGATTCCAGCTTGTGCTTCTTCCAGCCCAGCATTTCTCATGATGTACTCTGCGTATAAGTTAAATAGTCAGGGTGACAATACTTTTCGGGTGATGTACTCCTTTTCCTATTTGGAACCAGTCTGTTGTTCCATGTCCAGTTCTAACTGTTGCTTCCTGACCTGCATATAGGTTTCTCAAGAGGCAGGTCAGGTGATCTGGTATGCCCATCTCTTTCAAAATTTTCCACAGTTTATTGTGATCTACACAGTCAAAGGCTTTGGCATAGTCAATAAAGCAGAAATAGATGTTTTTCTGGAACTCTCTTTATTTTTATTGAATTTATTTTTATTAAATTTATTTTATTTTCTAAACTTTATTACCTGGTGGGGGGGTGCGGGGTGCCACACCAAATGGCATGTAGGATCTTAGTTCCCGTGGCCCCTGCAGTCACAGTCTGGGGCACTAGGGAATTAGACTTAACCAAATGAATAAGTGGGAGAAGAGAACACAATTAAGCCTACAACACAAGTAAAGTCAGTTCTGCATCTTATGGATTTCCAAGTCATAGTTTCCTGTGGAAACAATAATCTGAAGTGGATGTCATGCAGCAAAAGGAAACAGAATTACAAACTGAACACATAGGGCCTGAGGGTGAGAGAAGGCAGGAGGGGCAGGGCCTTTGGATGGCAGGATCACAGAGGTTTTCAACAAAGAGTGTAAGAGAAAGCATCTGGGGCTCCCAGGACTCCAGCACCTTGACTCCTGGACTATCAGAAGGCACAAGCCAAGCATCAGAATTCTAATTTGAATTATCTAATGTTTAGTTTGGCTTTTGAGTGTGATTTAGGAATGCAGGTCCACACAGGAACCAGCTTCTCTCCAGCTGGGTGTGCCCTAGAACCAAACAGCATCATTACCTGTGTCCTAGGAGTCTTGGAAGAGCCGTCATAGAAGAGCAGAAGCTAATGTGACAGAAAAAAAACTGGCTGAGTCACGAATGCAATGTGAAGCTCAGGGATTGAATAACACTCACTTGAATCCTCCAGAGCCAGTCAAACAATCCTGCCCCGTTAACCCACCCACATCACCTTAACTCCATCCCCACCAACCTGTCAAGGCAATAGCACCTCATTCGAAACCTTGGTTCACCGAAATCCAGTTTGGAGGTTAGAAGGAGTATTCTTGGGACTGGGTTGGGGGTAATGTTAAACAAAAATCTGTCTCCTCCAGCTAAGCACACATGTGTTTTTCTTCCAAGGTTTGCTTTTGTGAAGCAGAACAAGCTGTAGCAGATCTTTCAGGAAATAGTGACTTCAGTACTAGTGAAAAGTGAGAGCTCTAATGAGCTTCAAAGGGAGAAATTTGACTGAGAGTAGCACTGACATATACACATGACCACGTGTAACATAGCTAGCTCGTGGGAAGCTGCTGTATAGCTCAGGGAGCTCGTGCCGCGCCCTGTGATGACCGAGAGGGGTGGGATGGGTCGGGTGGGAGGGAAGCTCAAGAGGGAGGGGAATACGTGTACACTCATGGCGGAGTCACACGGTTGTACAGCAGACACTAACACAACACTGTAAAGCAATCATACTCCAATTTTTAAAGTAATTTTTTTTAAGGTAGAGTTTTTTCCATGTAAACACCAATGCCTGACTCAATTGTACAGAAGAAAGAAATGCTACCAGGTCTGTCAAAGGCCCCAGAACCAACATCATTCTGCACAGAAGGAGCTTTGTCTTCTCATTTTGAGAGATTCCTTTTAAAATGGTCCTCCATATGTTCAGTTCAGTCGCTCAGTCATGTCCGACTCTTTGCACCCCCATGGACTGCAGCACGCCAGGCCTCCCTGTCCATCCATCACCAACTCCCGGAGTTTACTCAAACTGATGTCCATTGAGTTGGTGATGCCATCCAACCATCTCATCCTCTGTTGCCCCCTTCTCCTCCCACCTTCAATCTTTCCCAGCATCAGGGTCTTTTCAAATGAGTCAATTCTTTGCATCAGGTGGCCAAAGTATTGGAGTTTCAGCTTCAGCATCAGTCCATATGTAAAGAAGCTCTGTATGTAAAGAAGCTTTTTTCCTGACAGGGCATGGTTTTTCAGTTCTATAAACTAACATTAATGAGCAATCACTCTGCACCACAGCACATGCCTTGCATCTGAGGAAAGAAACAGCTCTTTCTTGCACCCCTGACATCATTCTAGTACAATTTATCACTTACTGGGACCTGGTTACCGAAGCGGTTCTCATGGAACACTGTGCATTGAAGGTAGAGTTACTCACCTCATTTTCACTAGAGGTTTTGAAGTTGAAATCCTCTCCAAACTTTGCTACATGTAGTTAACTTGTTCAAGTTGCTAGGTTCTACTAACTTTCCTGGCTTCTGCTTCCTAATCCATATCTCATGCCAACTAATTCTCACCACAGACATGGTCAGTATTTGTCTAGAATGGCTAGAAAACAAGAAATCAAGACATCATGGCTTTTCAGTGTTTTTATTTTTTTTTTACCAAAGTAATAAATTTTAATGAAAAGGACTAAATGCAGTTTAATATAACATCTGTTGGCATTCTTCATGTATGTAAGAAAGATGCCATCCTCTTTTCACTCATCCACTTTTCAAAGTGACCTTGTCACACCTAGAGGAGGTAGGTATATGCTATAAGCACCAAGGTCCTCATTTTTTCAAAAAGAAAAATACACAGTTGAGAAAAAAATAATTTACCACAATATACACAGTGAATCATTGGCAAGGTCAGAAACAGAATCTAGGACATCTAGATACTGAATGCCTGCTCAGTCCACCAGCTTTCAGTCATCATTCTTTATCTTCTCTGAGCTCAAAAATATCACAAACTCCCCACAAAGCTGAGTACTCTGAGTAATACTAGCTATGTGAAATTTTCCACTCTTCCCTCTTCTCTGCATGGCTTAAGGGAAATATGAGGGCACATCAAATATTTTCATTTCCTTTCATAAGAACAAGCCATTCTTTACCTGTTGAACCATTTTTAAACCCCAGGAACTACTACCTCAGATCCCACCTATTTGCTAAGCTAGTCTCAAATCAGTCAATACAAACCACATGACTTCCACAGAATTATATTACAAAATGATTAGATTTCACAGGTGGAACTAAAAGGATTAATCAAATTTAAATTTAATTTTTAAAATTTCTCCTTAGGAAAGAGGTACAACAGAAAATAAAAATGTTGGACAAAATACTACCTGGAACAGAGACCACCCACTCTAACCTTGTTCAATGGATGATCACCAATCAAGACACATAAGGGAAAAGAGCTGTGGCCACCTGAACTCATAGGGAGGAGGATCTTGGGCTAAAAGTATCAGTGTTTTAGGAGAGTGCGGCTGCTCTGAGATGACAAGTGCCGCCAGAGGCATGTTTGCTCTTTATGTGACACAGAGTCAATTACTAAGCCCCCACAGAATCAGTTACATCAGCGCCATGAGGCAGTGGAGCCTCTGGAAAATGCACCCCGATTCATTATAGTCACCAGAGAGTGTACTCTGTGCAGCCATGAGGTTAACCAAAAAGAAAAGTGAAGTCGCTCAGTCACGTGCAACTCTTTGTAACCCCATGGACTGTAGCCTGCCAGGCTCCTCTGTCCATGGGATTCTCCAGGCAAGAATACTGGAGTGGGTTGCCATTTCCTTCTCCAGGGGATCTTCCCAACCCAGGGATCAAACCCAGGTCTCCTGCACTGCAGGCAGACTCTTTGTCATCTAAGCCACCAGAAAAGCCCAAAAAGAAAACAAGCATTTATTAACAAATACACATGTCATCCATTCAGTCCACAAACATTACTGAGTGGCTAAGATAGTCCAGGCACAGGAAATGCCAAATAAATGAAATCTCAAACACAAGGAACTGACAATGAACATTTTCAAGAAAGCCAGAAAACCCCCTTGACTCAAGATTATCTGCTTTCCCCTCTGGCCCAAGGCTGGTGCCTGGATCCCTTGTATTGGCACTGGTACTGCCATGTCCAGGCCTCTCCTTCAAAGAGCAAACACCCAGGACACAGACCCCATCAAGCTTCCATCCTCAGGTTCAATGTGTTCATCAATTTATCAGATTGATTTTTCTTGTGCCAGGAAAACTTGACAAGGATTTCATGAGGTAGGGTGATGCTTTCTTTCAAAAAAAAATGAGGGGGGAGGTTAGATAGAGAAAGTGGTAGTAGTCAGGGGACCACAACTCTTTAAGCAATATTTAAGGATCACAAACAATGTTAACATGCTGAATCTACCTGAGAAAAACTTGCATCAGACATCACGGGGCTTCTGTATCTTAGTCTGCCTTTTCCTAGACACTGGACTGAGGGGAATTTCCTTCTGCGGCTCTGATATGTACAGATGACTGTACCACACTGGCCTCAAATATATAAGTTAACAGCAAATCAGTGATTTTTCTCCAGCTAGCCTGTAATTACAAATGTACACACTTATCAACAGGGCAGAGTTTACAACTGGCTGGTGTCCCTTTAACACCACTGAATGGGACCAAAGAGAGACAGAGTGAAGACTCCAGCCTCCACAAGCACAGCCTGCAGCAGAAAGCAGGACTCAGGCAAAGTAGGCGTGGCAGAAGACAGCCACGGCCAACAGAATGATGCCATTGATGTTCACTACCATCCGCCACAAACGGTTCTCCGAGGTGTCTGTCATCTTCAGCTTCATGGCTGCCTCCTCTTCCTTCGTCATTTTGGGGCCTTTCTGCTGGTCCAGGCCACAGAACAGGTCATAGGCCCGCCTGAAGCATCCTTTTTTCTCCTCAGAAGCTTCTGTGTCTGGGGAAAGGAATAAAAGGACTGTTGGATACAGAAGCAGGAGGCACTAGAAAAGACTTCCAGAGAAGATATCAGGCCATGATACATCTGCCACTTTGCACACAGCTCCCAATTTTCTTGTTTGCAGGAATAAAAATGGTACAAATTAATGTTTGGATAAATGTAATTAATTATAAGATGATGTTAATAGTTGGAGTCTATATAATATACTGTGGTGGTATATTTTACCTCTGTTGGGCCCAAAGGAAATACATTTTGATTTAGGACACTCAGAATCAAACAAGAAATAATGGCTTATGAGGGAGAAATGTTAACCATTGACTGGGGGACTGTGACATGTGAAGAATGTGGAAAACCCACCTCTCAACCAGAGAAACCCATATCTGTTTGCTACATCGCTGAAAGCAATGAGTTTGGCATGACTCAAGAATGTATTGACTGCACCTGGAAACCCAAGGCTTCACAACAGATCCAGCCATGTGGCAAGGATTGGTCTTTTCAGTCCCTGGTCCAGGGCAGCAAGTGAGCAGCAAGCGAGCAACAAGTGAGCAGCAAGTGAGCAACAAGTAAGCAGCAAGTGAGCAAGTGAGCATCAAGTGAGCTTAAGATCTGATACTGCTGAGTCAAACCATTCAACTGACCTTGACACTAAAAGTGGATGCCCACCAAGGGAACTAATTCTGTGCTCTGAACCCAGGTGTGGCATTAAAGGTGAGCAGACCTGGATTAGAATCCTAGGTTTGTGACTCACTAAATATGAAATCAAGCCCACTGTGTTTTCAGCACCATGGTCAGAGACCACTGCCCTCCCCTCTCCAGCCCAGGACCAGTAAATCACACATGACCTTGTGCTCCCACACCTCTGCACACCACACATCACCACGACCAACCTCCATGTGTGCACCCCTCCCATGTAGGGAGAAAAAGCTCCAACACAGAAATTGAGGAAGACACTGCTCCATGATCAGGATAAATCTCTAAGCATTGACTAAGCATTATCTTAGAGCTCTGAAGAATTGATGCTTTCGAATGGTGGTGCCAGAGAAGACTCTTGAGAGTCCCTTGGACAGCAAGGAGATCAAATCAGTCAACCCTAAACAAAATCAACCCTGAATGTTCATTGGAAGGACTGGTGCTGAAGCTGAAACTCCAATACTTTGGCCACTTGATATGAAGAGCTGATTTATTGGAAAGACCCTGATGCTGGGGAAGATTGAAGGCAAAAAGAGAAGAGGGTGGCAGATGATGAAATTATTGGATGGCATCACCAACTCAATGGACATGAGTCTGAGCAAACTCCAGGGGAGAGTGAGGGCAGGGAAGCCTTGTGGGCTGCAGTCCACAGGGTCACAAAGAGTCAGAAACCCCTTAGTGACTGAACAACAAATAACAACAAGCATTATCTTAGTGGACTTGCAGGGAAATCTGATATTTTAAACATTATATGTTAAGCCAGCAAGACACAATACCCTAAGAGCCTCCATCTCATCCCCCTGATATCACTAAAACTGACCATAGCTTTGGTTCCAACTGCTTTCAGTTTATAGGCTAGTGTCTTCCCTGTCCCTAGCCAAGCCCCAAACCAAGTAAGGGTGGTGAATATTTCACCTGTGCTTACTCACTGAGCACTGTAAACCAAGAAGGGAGGAGCTGGGACGATTCTGCATCCTCCTCCTCCCCTTGACAAGGCCTTGAGTGAACTGCCCAAAGCCCATTTATCCATCTCACCCCATACTCCACTCCTCACTCTCCTCCAGAAGAGAGATCTGAGCTTTGAAGGCACTTGGTGAAGGCTTCAGTAAGGTGGTCTTGTGGTTGGAGGAGTAACTTGGGAATAGGCTCTGAGCCACAAATCACCTATTTCTAAGGCATCCTCCCGGGCATCTTGAATGTCCTCGTCTTCTGCATCCAGGTCAATACGCTCCTCTTTGCTGTTACGCAGGCTCCAGCACAAGCGGTAGAGCTGTGGAGAAAGCAGGACAGGTTAGCAGGAAGATCCAAGTAGTGTCCTGGGCCAAAAAGTTGGGAGAACAAAGAGATGTGTGTCGAGAAGGGAAAAGGAATGTGGCTCTCAACTCCATCAACAACACAGATAACAGTTCCCATCCACAGCACTATCTCTGAATATGTTGGGAATGTGGATATAAATCATACACACACATGCACATACCATCCTCTAAGATATGGGCATATTCAGAGGCTAAGAGACTGTCATGAGCATAGAAATGTTTTGAATGAATGATCTCTTGTTACATATGGTAAATGAATTTGTTCCTTTTAGCTCTCATGCTAGGAAACAAGGCCAGGCACCCATTTATCCAGACAGCAGTGTAAGTAAGATCAGATTTTTGTACCATATTAATTGTAGACTCATGAGCCAGTTAGAATAGGAAGAGCTGGAGGTGTACTTTCTATGGACATGAAACCAGAAACTACTTTATTTCAAGAAGCATGGAACTAAATGAGTTTGGGGCTACAGTACTTTGAAAAACTGAGGCATCAAGAAGCAATTAATACAACATAAAGAGAGTCTGTGACAGAGTTGGCCAATAACCATGATGGCAGTTCTACTGCTATAAAAGCAATCTTTGTTTGACATTAAGATTGGTCACAGTTTTGAAAATTTGGTGGTGAGGTTAAAGGTCTGTTAGGGATTCCTATTTTTCTGTATGCATGAGAAAGGGACCAACAAAAGCCTTTCTCTTTCTCTTCAGACAAAAGTGATCTTGGGTTAACTCTCTAGCTCTGTTCCCTGGAAACCTGAAAAGGGAAGAATGCTAGCCGTGCTGGGTTACCAGACTACACTGCTTATGGTAAAAAGTGACCCACAATTGGTAATCTTCACCTGCACTGGGAGGGCTGTGAACATTCCCTAAACCAAGGGCAACATCTAGAGCTAAAGAAGAGTACCTGTCATCTTTGAAGTATTGAATCAATTAGACTTTGATACCATTTGAAATTTCTTAAATTCCATGGGCAACTGTTTGGAGGCTTCATTGGGGAAAAAAAATAATAAAGGGTATATCATGCTTCAGATTTCCCTCAGTGTGGTGACTTTTACAACTAGGTATGTTCCTTGCTGGAACCTTTGGAAGCTATGACCTAAAGACTATTACAAGAAATATGCATTCCTATCTGGGACATAAGCGTCCAAGCTGGGGTAACCCTGTGTCTGCCCATGTGATCTCATTGCCTTGTTCCTGAGTCATCACCCAGGCAGCAGGATCCAGAGAAGCAGTCCCTTGTACGGAAATGTGACCTGCTGAAGACACTCTTGACACTGTTCTGCTGGCAAACCATGTTTCCTGTCCTGTCCTTCTGTGCATGCTCAGTTGCTAAGTCGTCCAACTCACTGCAACACCATGGACTGTAGCCCATCCAACTCCTCTGTCCATAAAATTTCCCAGGCAAGAATACTCGAGTGGGTTGCTATTTCCTCCTCTGGGGCATCTTCCTGACACAGGGATCGAACCCAGGTCTCCTGCATTGCAGCTGGATTCTTTACCACTGAGCCATCTGGGAAGCCCATGTGTCCTTTTACATGACACCAAAGACAAGGACAGCCTATTTTAGTCATGAGAGTAAGAGACCTCTAACTGAGCCAAAGCAATCAAGTTGAGTGCTGCAGCATGAACATGAAACCAGCGCAAGACAGTCTTCTACACGGATACTCACATGCACATCTGCAATGGGCTTGGTGAAGAGGGAGACGGCCAGGATGACGATGATAGTGATGACAAAGAGGATGATGGCAAAATACAAGTAGTGGACACCACAGATAATCGTGGGACAGTTGCTGGGCTCCATGCAGCTCCCGGTTCCATAGGCAAACTCGGTGATCATACGGGACACCCCGATCAAAAATCCTATGATCAATCCCCAAAAGGCTCCCTGTGAAAGAAAAGCCTGGTTAATGAACACTGTATTTGGGAAACAGCTGTGCATTCACTGGGGGACAGAGACAAGAGAATAACAGTGAGAGAAATACGAGCTCCAGGCCATCTGAAACAGGAACACTGGAGTTGAGAACATGACTAGGAACATTACGTCAGGCCTTCGATGGCTCCATTTGCCACCTTTTAGTAACTCGACTTGGTATTTGCATGTGCTTAGTTGCCCAGTCATGTCCAACCAACTCTTTTGCAACCCCATGGACCTGCCAGGCTCCTCTGTCCATGGGATTTTCCAGGCAAGGGTACTGGATTGGGTTGCCATTTCCTCCTCCAGGGGATCTTCCCAACGGAGGGATTGGACCCGTGTCTCCTACATCTTCTGCACTGGCAGGTGTATTCTTTACCACTGAGCTACCTGGGAAGCCCTTGGTTAGAATAGCACCCAAGTTCTCAGTGCCAAAAAAGAACCCCTTTAACTTTAAAAATACTTTGAATTTCTCTACCTGCAGCTGCTATTACCATCAGACTCCAGATTTAGGTACATTCAGTTATAACACAATTACTTGTGAGCTAATCTGTATTCCTTGAAGACATGGGAAAGAAGCTGGGTCTCTTAGAGGAAGAGGAGAAAGGAACTTTTCCACCAGCCCCTTTTATAGATCCAAAGTACCCTCACCCTTATCCCTATCTGGCTGGAGTATCACTTTTTGGTCCTTCACTGGGCCCTGAGAAGTGCTGGCTGGAAAACCTAGCCCCCTGAAGAACCCAGGAGGTAGGCTGTGCTAGCACTTCCTATGGAGCTGTTCGCCCAGAGGCTACAAGCTTCCCAGAGAGTGCCACACAGTCAGAATCACCCAGAGTAGATGGAAAACACACATCATTACTTGGGAATTAATTTAGAACCTGCAGCAAGGAGGAGAGTCCCAAGGTCCCTGGAGGATTTTCCATATAAATCCTCACCAGCACCTTCATTCCTGCTCAAGATATCTGGAAGTAGAATTCTTCCCAGAGAATATACAAATCCAGATGAGAATTTCTGTGCCCAAATGACTTTTCTAAACATTCATGATACCTACCGGCTCATTGACTCTCTTGCAGAAAATAGCAAGCAGGAAGACTGCTGCGATGGGTGGTCCCAAGTAACTGGTGATGGACTGGATGTAGTCGAAGAGCTGTCCGCCTTGAGCTGACTGCACGATGGGCACCCAGGCGATGCTGACGCCGATCAGCACCAGCATGAACAACCTGAAATTAAGCCCCACAACAGGGTGTCAACAAACGGCTCCACTGCAATAGTTATAGATAGATAGACAGAGAAACTACCTGCAATACAGGAGACTCGGGTTCAATCCCTAGATCAGTAAGATCCCCTGGAGAAGGAAATGGCAACACTCTCCAGTACTCTTGCCTGGGAAATCCCATGTACAGAGGAGCCTGGAGGGCTACATTCCACAGGGTCACAAAGAGTCAGACATGACTGAGCGACTGAACAACAGCAACAGTAGAGATAGATAGATAGAAAGGTTTATGTGACCAGAGCAGGGAAAAATAATTAGCAAATTTGTTGAGACTCTTCTTCTGTATTCTGCTCCTTCAGAAATTTCCCTTGTGGCTCAGACAGTAAAGAATCCACCTGCACTGTGGGAAACGTGGGTTCAATCCCTGGGTTGGGAAGATCCCCTGAAGGAGGGCATGGCAACTCACTCCAGTATTCTTGCCTGGAAAATCCCCAAGGACAGAGGAGCCTGGTGGGTTACAGTCCATGGGGTCACAAAGAGTCGGACATGACTGAGCGACTAAGCACATAGCACTGCTCCTTCAGGAAAATCTTCTTGGCCTATAAGTAAAATGCACTTGATTTTTGATAGTAAAGTAGACCTACTAACCACCAGGAAAGAATCCAATTTGAGAGGCAGTGGTGTTTAGGAACAAAGGTGAGGACTTTGGAGTCAGTCTCCTTTTTTTTTTTTTTTTTTTTTGGCCATGCCTCATAACTTATGGGATCTCAGTTTCCCAACCAGGGATTGAACTTGCACCCTTGGCAGTGAGAACACGGAATCTTAACCACAGGACCACCTGGGAATTCTCTGAAAGTTAAAGTGAAGTTGATCAGTTGTCTCCGACTCTTTGCAATCCTATGAACTGTAGCCCACCAGGCTCCTCCATCCATGGGATTTTCCAGGCAAGAATACTAAAGTGGGTTGCCATTTTCTTCTCCAGGGGATCTTCCCAACCCAGGGATTGAACTCAGGTCTCCCACACTGCAGGAAGACTCTTGCTATCTGAGCCACCAGGGATCCCTAGCTCTCCTCCTTTTGAGTTTCACTTCAAGTCCTGAAAAGATGGGATGCATGCTCAGTTATATATGACTCTTCACAACCCCATAGACTGTAGCCTGCCAGGTTCCTTTGCCCTTGAGGTTTTCCAGGGAAGAATACTAGAGTGGGTTGCCATTTCTTCCTCCAGTGGATCTTCCTGACCTAGGGATCAGACCTGGGTGTCCTGGAATTTCTGCATTGGTAGAGAGATTCTTTACCACTGAATCACCTGGGGGAAATGGGAGGGTTCCTTTTAACCTCTTGATTTAATTAGAAAGAAGGCGGTGGTTCTCTTATCTCTTGAATTTAAGGCAGAAGAGTCTTAAGCTACCCTTCACAAAGTAGTGTTCTTGCTCACATATTTCTCCCTCTAAAGTGCCCCTCCCATTGCCTCCCATTTACTCAGATCCTATCCACCATTTAGACACAGTTTGAGGTCTCCCTCCCCCAGGAGTCTTGCTCAGCTACTGACTAGTACACTCATCTCTCTCTTCTCTGAGCCTGTGATTGCTCTTAACAGGCAGCACAGCAGAGTGTAGAATTGTTTCTTGTAACTGTAAGCTTATTGAAGACAGGGACAAACCCCAGAGCAGCAGTTATTGGATGCACAAAAAGTGTGAGCCCCAACACAATCTCAGGGCCAAGAGATCCAGCCCTGAGCAAAGCAACAAAATGATTTTCTTTCCATGTTGCATCTTGAGTGGTATACATAACAGACAATGCCAGTAAACATCTTTCAGAGGAAAACCCTGTCAGGGAACCATGCTGCTTCCTGTGAAGCAGAGGGCAGACTCTGGCCCAGTCTGACCACCCCTGGGTGCCAGGTGTCTCATCGCCTGCGAGTCACCTGTCATGTTCCTTTCCTTCCTTTGCCCTAGTCTTGCTCATGAGATTTAGGAGGTGGCAGCACTCCCTGGGAAGCTTTCCCTAGACAGACATCCCAGGGATTTTTTCACCTGCCCTGAGGAGGTTGGCCTGCCTTCACCCCCACAGAGAGACACAGAAGAGCTTCTGCTGGTCCTCTACCCAGAGCCTCTGCTCCATGGATAGTCAAGATAATGGGCACACCTGGCGCACAGATCCATACTTACTGTGTCAAGTATCCTGTTGTGTCCATTAGCCCACTTGACAATAACAAGTGCACACAGTCAGGTGTTTTAGACTTTACAAAGCACATTCACAAGCATAGTATCACCTGACCCTCACAATGGTCCTGTAAAATGCCACAGCAAAGGGTCAAGGCATTGGAGGCACCTGGGCCTAAAAGACACCCAGAGAGGAGAGTTGCAATGTGCAGGCCTGAGGAAGACAGTGTGGGATGGTATACAGGGCCTAGACAAGGACTCAGTTGGCCGTGGGTTCCAGTCCTGGCTCTGCTGCTGTCCAAACTTCCTTATTTAGGTATGACAAGCCTCATTTTGTTCACTGATAAACTGAGGTTAGATTAATGATCCCTGATGTTGTTTCATGCTCCAGATTAAATGATCTCTGACGTTTCATGTTCCAAAGGGACACTGTTTTAATGATCTTGGATTTAAAGTTAAATGCCACTGAGAGCAATATAACTTCCACGGTGGTTACTCTCATTCTACCCAGCATCTGCCAATCTTCCCCATCTTGAGAGAACCTCTCTGGTTATTCAAGTTTTCATGGAGCTTGACAGGGGGAGCTGTACTTACCTTCCTGCGATCATGAGCTCTTTCTCAGACGCTTTCTTCCGGATCTTGGTGTAGATGTCCATGGTGAAGAGGGTGCTGGCGCTGTTGAAGATGGAGGTCAGGGAGCTCATGAGAGAGGCCAGCATGACCGACAGCATCAGGCCTCGCAGTCCTGGAAGAAAAGGAGGCTCTGAGTGGTACATGCAGCATTTCAGCTCTTTTGTGCTTGAAAATTTGTGACAACTCAAGGTTTTTTGCCTTCTGACACCATGCCATATTATTTGATTTATCTCTCCAGAGAGATTAGACATTTAAGGAATGGACTGTGTCTTTAAATTATATTGGAAGTCCACAGCAGTCAACAAAGAGCTAGGGACAAAGTGTACATGCAATAAATGCTTTCCAGTTGGATTGCTGGCGGTAGTGGTGGTGATGGTTGTGTGTGTGTGTGTGTGTGTGTGTGCGCGCGCGCATGTGTTTCCATCTGAGCCTTTATAAGGCCTCTCATCTAAAAGATTAATGATAATGGAGAAATATTTACACTAGGATTCAAAAGATGAGGTTTCAAGAAAGTGAAAAGACAGCCATAGAATGGGAGAAAATATTTTCATATATCTAATAGAGTTTTGGGAAACTATTCTATCATCCTCTAGGTACTGTATCTGTAAATAATTTTATAGTTTTGTTTCAATCTACAGACTAACAAGAAGAAAATTAAAAGTTGCCTATTCTGATCATTTTGTCATTTGTTGGGAGGGTTTTTTAATGGTTCCTCTTGAGAGTCTGTCATGTAGACTACAGACTATTGGAGCTACGAAGATCATCCAACTCTCTCATTTTTCAGCAATAGAATAAAATGTTCATTTCAAGGAATTAGTCTGTAGGGCTTCAAGTCTTAGTTCTGCCCTTTGCTCAGAGTGATTTACCAGTTAATTGCTAAGCGGGGATATAGCTCTCTCCTTTCTGTATCACCTCTTATCAAGCTCACATTCATTTATTCACTCAACAAATATTTGTTGAACATAATTTTACAGCAGTCCAGGAAACAGACAATGGCATATCAGAGTAGCATGATGGAGACAACAAGAGGAGGTAGATGAATATATGGAGGTAATATTGACAGACTTTGGTGAGGGATTGGTGGGGTAATATTTACCAGCTAAGTGAAGAAGGCTGAATCCGCAAATGAGACTTAAAAGGAATAGCTGGAAAGGATGAGGAGAAAACAGGAAAGGATAGTATTATAGAATCCAAGAGGAGGGAATAACTCAAGAAAGAGGAGTGGTCAATAATGCTGAATGCTACTGAGGAACATATGGAAAATATCTATTTGATTTAGCATGGGGAGGTCACTGGGGAATCTGGTGTTTACAGAGGCCAGATTCCAGCCAAAGAGACTGGCAATGGTTTGTGCAGACACAATATTTTGTCTTGCGTGCCAGGCAGCTTTCTATCATGCATAATCCACTCTGGTATAGTGTTCAGAGCTACCTCACTCAGGATCTGCAGGTCCAAGGAAACAGCATAAACACCCCAACAGAGGCAAGAATACCAGCCAGAACTCTAAAAGAGCCATGATTCTTGCTAACTGCAACCTTAATTAATAAGCAGCCCAGTTCAGTGGAATTGTTAACTATTACTCCCATTTTTATCGAAGTTGAATACAAATGATTTGCTCAAGGTCATATATCAAGTCTGTGGTTTAAAAAAAAAAAACAAAAAAACAAATTCCTCAGTTCTCACCTTCAGCAGAGTTAACCATGCCAGACACTGAGTTACTGCATGACCTTAGAAAATCACTTTCTCTGTGTAGGCCTCAATTTTCCCAACTGTAAAATGAATAGGTTTTACTAGATGATCTTCATGTTTCCTTTCAGTAAAAAAAAAATGTTGTTTACTCTAAATTTTCCTGATGAATACCTTTGAATTTTTGGTCTCCTGGGACCCCTAACCTAAAGAGATTTCTATGCCTTAAAGCCAGAATTAGATTTTTAGTCAACATGAAGATGAAGAGTAAACACATAGGTCTACCCCAAAACTAACTATTCTGGACTGTAAGTCTTCACTCTCCTGGATTCCATATTCTCTATAATGAGACGCACCCTTGTATCTGATCTACCTACTGCCTTGAACTTCCTCATTCCAGAGCTAAAATCGCTCTTTGCCCTTCTCTCCATGTTTTTCCTTGGAAAAAACCTAGGAGTCAGTTTATTCTCCAGGTAGAATTCCATTTAGTTCAACCCTCATGTTAATGTCTGTTGGAGAGCATCAAAAGACCTTAGAGCATGAAAAAGTTGTGTTTTTTCCCTAACACGTTTTCAGATGATATCCTTCCCATGCCTGACTGATGGATGAGTGCCAGGACTCACAGAGCCCAACCAAGCCAGAGGTCTCCTTCCCACTGAAGCAAAAACAAGTTCAAATACTGAGGACCCCGGAGTGAGACTTTCTCTCCTAGACCCCCAGGCTCAGAAACAGCTTTGCTCCAGAAGGCCCACAGATAGCTATGTAGATAGAGCCCAAGTCCAACCAGCCTCCCAAGAGAGACCCTGCCAGCCAGGACAGCTCTCACCATTGGGCATGAGCTCCACCACCAAGGTCGGGTAGGCGATGTTGGTACAGCCAACCTTGGTGCCGCAATATTTCTCACACTCTGAGGGGACGGTGCAGGCAACTTTCTCTGAGGAGAGATAAAGAGTCATGTCAGCAAGCAGACATCAGAAATGTTTCCAAGATACACCTTGTTAAGCAGGCATGCGTGCTAGGTGCTCAGTCATGTCTGAGTCTTTGGGACCTCATGGACTGTAGACCACCAGGTTCCTCTGTCCATGGGATTTTCCAGGCAAGAAAATCAGTGGGTAGCCATTTCCTTATGCAGGGGATCTTCCCAACCCAGGGATCTAATGTGCATCTCCTGTGTCCGCTGATTGGGCAGGTGAATTCTTTACCACTCGAGCCACCTAGGACAACACTTCAAACAAGACATTCCTGCCCACAGCCCTGAAGTGGTTTCACAAAGAATGCAGCACCCAAGAAGCCCTTCTATGCCATCCCCCTGCCCTGCTGGTCCTGACCATCCCAAGCTCTGCCTGGGGAGGAAAGACAGCTTCTAGGCAGAGGAGGGAAAAGCGAAGAATGCTTAGGGAGGAAAGCAGAGGGAAGAGTCCCCAGACTTTAGCTAGCTACAGATGTGAGAATCAGACCATAAAGAAAACTGAGCACCTTCGAACTGTGGTGCTGGAGAAGAGCCTTGACAGTCCCTTGGACTGGAAGGAGATCAAACCAGTGAATCCTAAAGGAAATCAACCCTGAATGTTCATTGGAAGGACTGATGCTGAAGCTGAAGCTCCAGTACTTTGGTCACTTGATGTGAAGAGTCAACTCATTGAAAAGACCCTGATGCTGAGTAAGATTGAAGGCAAAAGGAGAAGGGGGCAAAAAAGGATGAGATGGTTGGATGGCATCACCAACTCAATGGACCTGAGTTTGAACAGACTCTGGGAGATGATGAAGGACAGGGAAGCCTGGCATGTTGCAGTCCATGGGGTCGCAAAGAGTCATACAGGACTTAGCAACTGAACAGCAACACACTACCATAACCTGGGGGTGTGGGGGGACACAGAGCAAAAGATGAGTAAATGTTAGCTAGAAGAAGCCCTAGCTAGAGGCATGTCATGACTTCAGAGACTCTGCAAAAGGGGAAACCATAATTGTCTACGTAAAGAACCAGGGAACACAATTACGCAAGTTCTGTGACCTCAAGTCACTCAGTGTCTGGGGCAGGGGGGACAATAATGCTTCGTAATCATGGCAAGAAAAGAAGAGGGCAGAAAAAAGGAAGAGGGAGCCATGGGGGTTTTCAAAGTGGGAAAGAGAGGTTGGCGAGTCCAGCAGAAGGTGTCACCTGTGAACAGGATGCGGCTGATCATTCCTGGCATCACCATGAGGAACATGGGCAGCAGCTTCATGTACCCACACATGATGCAGCCGGCCTTCACGTGCGACATGTTTTTGGCAGAGAGGCAGCGCTGCACAATGACCTGCCAGGGAAAGCCCAGTGAGGGGGGGTGTAAGCAAGAGACCCTGCAATATGTTCTGACCACCCCAGCTCCCACCACCACTCTGGGTCGTCAGCCTGGCACTCCCATATCACCAAGACTCAGCAGCCCTCAGACCACAGGAGCCTGCCCTGCCTTCCCCACAAGCTGCACGAAAGGCAGGAAGCTCTGCAGCACCCTGGGGAAGACCCTCTCTCCTCCCAGGTCCAACAGCATGGGTACCTGGTCTGTGCACCAGTACCACAGGGAGATGATGGTCAGCCCAAAGATGAGCCCAGGCCAGGGCAGGTCTCCCTTGAGAGGATCTCGGAAGATGTGGAAGGAGTCAGCCCTCGGGATGTAGCACTCTTCCTTTATGGTGGTGTTTCCATAAGAGGTCACAGTTGGAATGGCATTCATGTATTTTGTCACAAAGGCACCATACCCTCCCACTTTGTGGAAAGCTGGAAAACATTGGTGACAAAGTCAACTTCCTGAAACTCTCAGCTCTTCACAGCAGTTTCTTCTGTGGATGCCTGAGAAGCCCACAGCCAGAACTTGCACTGTGCAATCTCGGGCAAGTCATCGTCCCATTCTGGGCCTCAGCTTTCTCATCCATAGAATGCCCAGCCCCATCGGGGGCTACTGTGTGGGTCCAAAGCAATAACCTGTGAAAGTACTCCAACCATGAGCTTCTTTACAAAGGGCAAGTATTTGAATTATTAAAAGATAGACGTTGGTTTTGAACCAGATTCAGAGATTCTGCTTTCCCCCTCACCACCTGCTATCCTCAGTGGCCTTTGGGATCCTGGATGCAGACTAGGACCCCCCCATCCCAGCAGTGTGGTGGGATGGAAGAGGATGGGTGAGGAAGTCGGGGGCTCTGCCGCACCTTGGCTGTGGGAATAAGGTATTCTAGGCCCTGCCCTGTGGAATAAGGCATTCCTTTCTCCTCCCCCAGTCTCCTGAGGACACCAAGGAAAACCAAACGGAAGCTCTTGGAAAACACAGCATAGAGAGACAATAAGAGGCTTCACAGAACACCCAGAAAGCATGGGCCCCCTTAAAAATAAAATGGTTTTTTATATCCTCCCACAACAAATACCTCTATTTGCAGGGTTTTCGGTCTTGTCCTTAGGATTTCAAGACAAATAAAATTTCAAAACGGGGGACTGGGACTACAGAGTTGCTGATTTTTTTTTTTTTTTTTTTTTTGTCAAATAGGGAAGTAAATAAGAAAATGATCAATTCACAAAAGAAAGGACATTTAACTTTAAAAGGTAGATGACACAATCCAAGATTTAAGATGTGACATTTAAATATATTTAGTCTGATAGATATTTAGCCTTATCTTTTTTTTTCTTTTTTGTTCCAGCTTCTCTGTGGAGAGAAGACCATGACATCAGAGGCCCTCCCTGGGGCTCACTAGTCCAGACTGTGTAGAGAGGGCAGCAAGGAATCCAGGTATTACCTGGGCTGGACCCAACCTGAGACCTCCAGGGCTGGGGAAGATGTCCCCCGCACACCCACAGTGATGGCCAATCCAGGCCAGTCCACTCCCCCAGGGAGGGCAGAGTATGCCCAGTTCACTGCCCAGGCCAGTGGCCTCTAACTCTGCCTCCCCACCTCCCCACCTGCCCCTGCCCCACTTACCAAACCCAGTCAGGATGAAAGACCCCAGCAGCATGATCACCGTCTGCAAGGTGTCTGTGTAAATCACAGCCGCCAGGCCCCCTAAGAGCAAAGGATGTGATGCATCTGACCTCAGGTGGGAGGGCACCCCGTCAGCCCACCTCCCTTCCCCACCCACTCCCCAACTCCCACTCTCTCCCTCTGCACGTCTTCTGCACCCCTCAGTCACCCTCCTGCCCTCCTTCCTTCCCTCTTTTGTCCTGTTACAGCCGTCTGCCACCTACATGTTCCACTTTTCACAGAAAGGCTGGGAAGGCCTTGGAAAGAAAGTTTCCCCCTATATGAGGATGGAGAGTTTGATGTGATGCTTTAAGCCAGGAGAAGCATCTGCCACAGACGGAGAAGGGAAGAGCAAAGAGCTGACACCTCACAAGATGTCTGGGGACATGAGCAAATCAGCACATTTCAAAGGGCTACTTGTGTGTCCACTCTGTTTTCTCAGGCCGTCTGAGTAACTTGTCCCCAACACTATGGGACTCCAGCTTGGCAGCAAGTTCCATCACCTACCCTGCCTGCCCCTAATCAGAGTAGAGCAACACAGCTCTGCAGAGGTGCCCCCAATGGCTACTCATGTCTCCAGCTTCTCCAGTCACATCTTGAGTCTTCCTCTAAAATCTGTGTGTCACTCCCCCCTCCCTCCCTATAGTGCCCCTCACCCCCTGTCATGTCAAACCCAAGGTCTCTGTCAAATGACTTTCAATACCCCGAACACTGTGACCCCACTTCAGCCATCAGGTCTTACCACCTACACCCTCCACCCTTAACTACTTCCCACTGAGCCCCCTCCTCCAGCAGGACGCATCCACTTGCTCACCTGCCCAGCCCTGCCACTCCCACTCCTGACTCCCTTGTTCCTACATCTCTCTGCACCTGGCCCTCCCTCTCTGCTTCTCCCGACTAGGCCAAGTTCTCACCTATTCCCACCAACACTGGATTTTTCTGGGGCACCTACAACTGTTTCCTCGAACTGTCTCCTGGGTGGATCTCTTCCTTGAGATGAGAAGCCACGTCTCCTCCCTCCTTTCACCCTTCACAAGTGCCTAACCCAAGCTGGGCTGGGGCTGAGCCATTCGAGGGAACTCACCTGTGATTGTGTAAAGGGCGGTGATTGCCAATAAGATAAAGATGGCTAGGTAGAGATCCAGGCCCAAGGCCAAGTTGATGAATATGGCCCCAGAAAAGATGTCTGCCTGAAAGGAGAGGAGAGGTGGGTTTGGGGTGAGAGAGACCAGCTGAGGCACGTGAGTCAGCTGCAGGGACAGGTAGGAGGGCTTGGAGAGGTTAGCAGAAACTGACTCCTAAGTCATGTCAATGCCTGTGATTTCTGGGGCCCCACGCTGGCCCACAACCCCTTAACCTTTGGCTGAAATTTCACAATTAGTGGTTCATATCCTTATCCCCAGTTGAAAATATGGAAGACAAACAGTGCACAATTCCATGTATATGAGGATTCTAAAATAGTCAAACTCATAAAATCTGGGGCTAGAATGACTGTTACGAGGGGCTGGGGGAAGGTGGAGTTATTAATCAACAGGCATAATCTCTCAGTTAAGTAAGAGGAATAAGCTCTAAAGATCTGCCCCACATTGCACCTGGTCAACAATATGTATTGTACACTCAGAATCTGTCAAGAGGTTGGATGGCAAGCTACGTGTTCTGACCACAATAAAAGTAAAAATAAAAAACAAAAGGAGGACTTCCCTGGTGGTACAGTGGATAAGAGTCCGCCTGCCAATGCAGGGGACACTGGTTCAGTCCCTGTCTGAGAAGATCCCACAAGCCACAGAGCAACTACTGAGCCTGAGTGCTGCAACTACTGAAGCCCATGTGCCTAGAGTCTGTGCTCTGCAATGAGAGAAGCCGCCACAATCAGAAGCCTGTGAGCTGCAACAAGGAGTGGCCCCTACTCACTGCAACTAGAGAAAGCCCAAACACAGCAATGAACATTCAGCACAACCAAAAAATAATAATTAATTAATTAAAAATAAATAAACTAACAGAAATAATAGCAAAATAAGAATATATATGAAAAAACAAAAGGATATGAATACCTGAAAGAGAATCCTGCTCTATTCCTAAATTTCCCAAAACGCTTTATTCAAGATGATAATAAATACTCCATAATTAAAAAAAAAAAAAGAATTCTGTAAAAGAGGGCTGTGAAATGCTGAATTAAACAAAGTTAAGGCAGTTTCTTTACCCACAACTTCTCTGAGCCTTCAGTACACTGTGACTCCCCAGGAGAGAAATGTAGTAAATGACCCTTAACAAACTCACTCAACTGTGGAACTCTGTTTGCCAAGGAACAACTATTAACACCTTGAGGCTCCTCACAACCCACTTTGTGGGCTGCTGTTGTGAGCTGTTATCCTTCATTTACACCTCAGTGTAAAAGGTTTATCAGATCTACTCCCAAATGCAAGTGTGAGTGCTGGAGTCTGTGAGAGGGAAAACCACCCTCACCCTGGAATGGAGAGAGATGTAAACACCACCATGATTTTATCTCCTCTGTCTAGATGGGATCCATCTGGATTCAAACACAGCCAGAGCATCACCAAGAACCTCCTGTGTGGCAGGCTTGGTGATAGATGTCTTTATCTAGATCAGAGGTGTGCAACCTCTGGGCCAGTACCTCCTGTCAGATCAATGGTGGCATTAGGTTAGAAATAAAGTGCACAATAAATGTAATGCACTTGAATCAACTTGAAACCATCCCCTGCCCCCCAGTCCATGGCAAAATTGTCTTCCATAAAACCAGTCCCTGATGCCAAAAAGGTTGGGGACTGTTGATCTAGATAATCACAAGTAAGTTTAGGGGGAAACACTCCCTCTTCACTCCTGAATTCACTAGTGCTTGATGCAGTTATTTTTCTCCCTGCCTCATTTAGCCCCATAAAGAACTTTCTACCTGGCTGGTTGGTGCAGTTAAACCAACAGAGAGCCCTGGAGTCACCCAAAATGAATGTTCATGTAGTCTCCAAAATACTACCAGAAGGACAGTATTAAGGGATGATGGTGGTGAACCTTTTGTTTTCAAATCTCTAGATGCAAAAGAACTAGGCTTTCCCTAGATGCAGTGCAAGGACTGTTTTATTGCATAAAACTGAACACATTTCAGAGCATGTAAGGGGCCACCCGGTCAGGCCCTGGGGAAGGGCACGCTTGCATCTTCTCTTGATTTTCATCATCCCCTCTACTCCTCCTCACAGCTCCTCGGGGCCTCCAGTGGCTCAGTCCCACCAACCATATCTCCTATTCCCTGCCTCTTGGTTGGCAGAGAGCTCATCTCACACCAACTAATGTCTGGCCTCTTCCCCCAAGTCGGGCCTCTTGAGGACCTAGTGCCTTAGTTCCCGGCAGATTCTCTAGTCCCAGGGGACCTACTGTCACTGTCTTCCCTGGAAGAGGAAGAGAGGACATGGGGAGAGAGATGGTGACTTAGAAAGAGACCTCTGCCCTTAGGGTTGGTGGTGAGAGGACCTGGGTTTTATCCCCAATACTGCCAGGATAGGTCTGAGTGACCTTGGATAAGACATTTCACCTCTCCCTGTCTCAGGGTTCTCATCTTTAAAGTGGGAAGCTCTGACTCCCGGGGCTTGTGATCTTCAGTGGCTGGAAGTGGGAAAGATCTGCAGCTGAGGAAAGCATTCCCCTCCTAGGTCTGAGACCTCTTCTACCTTGCCTTCTGGAGCAGCTAAGGCTGAAGAGGAAGAAAGAGCCCCCTGCTGCACAAAAGCCTCGCTAAGGGTGAAATGGCCACTCCTGCTAGACTCTGCACTCTGGGCCATGTGGAACTGTGATGAGTGTTCACAAAGTCAATCTCTCCCCTCTGAGGCCTCTGTACTGTCACTAAAGTTATTTCAGTTTGAGGGGTTCCATTCATTGGAATGCTGTTAAATGTGCACACTGTAGATTCAGTAAATTAGCTAATAAGCATAAATGAGCTATAAAAAGATTACAAGGCTGTTTCTCCTGCCTTTAAAATGCCCTTGGCTTATTTTTCAGCATAGTTAATTTGTAATGCTTTATGACAGCACACCATAGCGGATTATGATACCCTCATTAATATTTGCTTTGCCATCATTAGTCACAAATAAGTAACACAATTCCTAAGATAACATTATAAATGAAGTCTCTAGAGACTATGGGAAGTGTTGGGCTAATTGAAATCTTGCTCTTATAATATGCACTGTCTCCAGTTAACAGGACAGATAAAGAATTTCAAGAAAACCTCCCTCATGAATTGGAAAAACTCTTCCTTGAAAAATTCTTCCTCCTATGAGTCATTCTTAACTTCAAGAATGAATTCTCTCTGCCCTTGGAACCCTGAAAGTCAGCAGGTGTGACCAAGGACATGATAGCTAAGCTTACTGTTAACCCCAGGCACTCTGACATGTCTTGGGGTCTCTTAGGTGCCCACATATTTCCCCACTTCATAAGAATAGTTTTTCCTCCATATCTAGGGGATTTTACAGCTGACCAAGGACTTTTAGATACATATGTTGTTCTGATTCTCAAAACAAGGTAACAGGACAAGTAAACTGACTCCACTTTATAGATGAGAGAGAAAAACTCAATGACTTGCTCAAGGGCTAAAATCCAGGATTTCCATCTCCAAATTCAGTGATTTCCCACAACATTCAAAGGTAAATGTCTTCCTTTCTGGAATAGTTTCTGCAGAGAGCAAGGTCTTTTTTTAATCGAAAAAAAAATGTGTTTACTTCTTTTTAACATAAAATAATTATGTTGTATGATTTCAAAACAATAGCACAGAAAGTTATACATTGAAAGTTAATACAGTCTTGCTTCTATCACTAGACCCAAAGACGACCACTGTTGAGAGTCTTTCATCCACCAGAGGATTTTTAGGTGGCTGGCTGAAATCTGTATATCAACAATTATGCTCCATGGCCCCTAAAAAATAATTGTTAAGGTGGAAATATGGGGAAATGTTTACAGTTTGATACTAAGAAGGGGGAGAATGACCATAAAATGGCTTGCGTATTCTGAATGCAGCTCTCTAAAGGAAAACACACACTATAGGCCAAGTCAAACTGTGAAAATGTCTGTGTCATAATTATAGGGTTATGGGTGCTTTTCCCCTCTAGATATTCTTAAATGCCATCATTATATTTTTCTTACAGTTCCAAAGGTGAGGAAACAGAAATTTAATGACACAATATATTCCCTATGGATATATGAATAATACACATTTTACAGTAAAAATATTCTTAAAATAGACCAGAAGAATACATACCAAGTTCAAGATAATGTTTACCTTTTAAGAAGAAGGAAATGGGGTTAAAAGGTTATAGATGAGCCTTACTATTATATTTTATTTCTTTTTTTTTAATGATAAACTATTTAGATCTATAGAATCTTGGTGGTAGTACTAGCTATATTATTTTTTGTACTTTACTGTATGTTTGAAGCATTTCATTACTTTTTTATTCATAAAATTTGAGGACTGGATGCAGAATATACCACCAGCTTTGATATAAAAGAACTTGCCTCTAAACCTGTGAAATCAATTATTTCATAGCTCATCCCAAATTGCTCCTTCTCTAAACCCCTCTTAGCCCTTACTAAAGAAGAAGGAAGGAAGTGAGGGGGGGGGGGGGACACAGAAATTTTTCCCAATGCTACTAAGCAAAACCAACTTGAAGTGAACTAGACATTTATGATCCTCTAGACCAGGGGCCAGCAAACTTTTTCTGTAAAGGCTCACTTCACACATGTTTTAAGCTTTGCAGGACATACAGTTTCTGTCCAACCTGCACAAAGTCATCTACTGTTGAAGCATGAAAGCAGCCAAAGATGATACGTCAATTAACGGGCATGACTGTGTTCCAATAAAACTTTATTT
The DNA here is from genome assembly GCF_019320065.1 of Cervus canadensis. NCBI lineage: Eukaryota > Metazoa > Chordata > Mammalia > Artiodactyla > Cervidae > Cervus > Cervus canadensis. Next base: position 109,859,198 of record NC_057386.1, read on the forward strand.
ACAAAAACAGGAAGGTGGATTTAGCCTTTGAAAGCTTGACTGAACAAGCTCTATGGAACTCACAGGGAACAATAAAATACAAATCCAGTTAGAAACCCTCTTAGAGTAACTAATCTCATTAGCCTTGGGAAGGTTATTTAGTCTTAGTTCTGATGCTTTGCAATTCTGTGATGCATGCATTTGCTGCCCATTCTAGTCCGAGTTGTTTCAGAGCACCCAGTAAATCTTGCCTGGTAATGAGGTTTGAGATGGAGAACTCAGTTATTCAAATTTCTCTATTTGTGAGTGAATGCACAAGGTGATAAGCATTCAAAACTTAAGCAAAAGCCAAAGCTCTTATTTTCAACCAAAGATACAGAATAGATAGCAAAGTTGCTATAGAAGTTTATCACAGTTGTGATCTGTGATAAGAGTCCCAGGAAACATACACAGGGATGTTTGGTCATCACAAGTAATTCATAAAATCTGAGGCTTTATCTCAAGTGATCTTGTACATTTGAATAAGAGACATGATGCCAGGAAATTTTACAGCACAGAATGCTTCTCCGAACTTGATAAGGCAGGGTGTTAGGGTGGAGTGGGTGGATGGGAGGGAGCCTATAAAATTCTGAGGAATACATGCTTGTATTCAGTCACTCAGTCATGTCCAACTCTTTGTGACCCCATGGACTATAGTCCACTAGGCTCCTCTATCCATGGGACTTTCCAGGCAAGAATACTGGAATGGGTTGCCATTTCCTTCTCCAGGGGATCTTCCCAACCCAGGGATTGAACCCAAGTCTCCTGTATTGGCAGGCAGATTCTTTACCACTGTGCCAACAGAGGAGCGCATGGAGGAAAAATGAAGTGTCGGTCTCAGAAACTCAGAGTCCAAAAGGACATGGCCCCAAGATGGCAGCCAGAGTCAAGATTCCATGCCACCCGTGGTCAGTGGCCTGGGCCACATCTGGGACACTGCACCTGAAATTCATTTCACTTTTTCTCTCCTATCAGTTACATGCCCGCTGGATCCCAACATCCTCCCAAAGCCTTCCTGTCAAGTCCCTGGTTGTTCCCTGTCTGGACGTGGATCTCAAAGGCCACTCTTCTTTTCTTATCCATCATAAACTACCCATGCCTCCACACACACAACAATAGTGATTAATCTCTGTGTGCAATGACTACCTTATTTTAATTAACAATTCCTTTTGTTCACAAGCTCTGAACTCACATGCATCTTAATGCGAGCTCCCAGAGAGTATAGTCACTATCAGTGTAATTCTTTTAAGGATTTCATGCTGTGTGACCCATGGTGAATCTGAAGTCAGGCTAATTTTTAAAGACAAAGCCTTGCCTGTCTGGCCTTCCCTGTCTCTCCCCACTGCCTAAATGGCCCACCTTCAGATCCTTCATGCAACCAGTGTGAGCTGACTTCTCCCTTCACAGTCCTCTCAAATCCCACTCTCAGAGATGTGGTTATATTGGAAGGTCACTTAACTGGTTATTTTACTTTTCCCCAAGGTCTTGAATTTTGATCCGTTTATACTGGACTTAGAAGACCCAGGGGACATATTGTCAAAAGCATCAGAGACTCTGCTTCTCAACCTAGCTCTGCTACTGTTTAACCCCACAAAGCCCCTTCTCTTCTCTGGTCCTCAGTTTCTCCACTGAAAAATGGGAGCGTCAATCATAGAACTAGATAATCTATCCCACTCTGTTATCCTATGCCTTCATCCCATCCAAGCACAGCACAGAATTGTGAGAATACGGACAATGGGACTAGAGAGACCCAGACTCCAGTCTTGTCTTTGCCTACACTAGCTCTCAATTGGAGACAAATTACTCAATTTCTCTGAGACTCAGCTTTCTCTTCCATGAATGGAAAATAAGTAAAAATCCCCACCCATGCCATACTCTTATGAGGACTAGAGATGGAAGAAGTCAAACCCCTACTGGAGACTAAATAAAAAGATTGGCACAAAACAAAAGGCAGAGGTCATCCTTCATATGCATTTTTCAAGAGATCACTGGCTCTGGGCATTGGGTGGACATTGGGCAAGGCCTCCAGTAAGCAGCCCCAGAAATCACACAGAAAGGGTGCAAGTTGCTTCAATCATGTCTGACCCTTTGTGACCTTCTGGACTGTAGCTCACTCAGCTCCTCTGTCCATGGGATTCTCTAGGAAAGAGTACTGGAGTGGGTTGCCATATTCTCCTCCAGGGAATTTTCCCAACCCAGGGATTGAATCCATATCTCTTACGTCTACCTGCACTGGCAGGCAGGTTCTTTACCACTAGTACCACCTAGGAAGCCCACAATCCATACTAAGTACTATTCAAAAGTAAAATTCAGAAGAAGCCAAGTGCTAGGGAAAGGATGGACTCCATCAGGACCTGAGCTGAGGGAGACTGCCCCTCAGGTACCTGTGGGATCCCACGTCCAGGAGGTTTAATCAGTAACCTGAACTATAGGTGAGGTGATTGGGAAGGCAGACAGAGAGGCTGAGCCTTGAGCTTATTTATATGACTGCTGCTGCATTGCTCCAAGGGCAAAGCTCAGCCAGCAGACTTTCCCCCACCTGCACTGTGGACTTGGAGAAGGTTGGCTTCCAAGAAAGGGAATGCCGGTGCCCCCCTCTTCATGCTCACTAGACAGGTGCCACCTCACAAGCTGAATCAGGGAGCAAGGAGCGGTCCCCATCAGCTTCTACGGGTGCCAGGGTCACCTCCGTACCTTTCTGCTTACATTCCTTTCCTCCTCTCGCCCCTGCCCTCCCCTCCCTCAGGAAGCCTGATTTCTCCACCCCTCCCAGCAACTCCCAGTCCAGTCTATACACACCCGTCTCTAAGGAAGTAAGACTGAAATGCCCAGGGTTTTCATCTTGTAACTAAAAACTACCCTGAAGGAAGGGAGGAAAAAGTGAAGGAGTGGAATCAACACACAGGCACCAGTCAAGGGTAGCAGCCCCTGATGTCAGGAAGCTGGGGAGGGAGAGAACAGTGAGGCTGGGTATCAGTCCCAACTCCAATCAAAGCCCTATGGGCCCAATTCCTGAGCCCATGTTCCCAGTGAGACCATTCAGTCGGGACATAACAATCGCTTCAATGGTTCTGGGAGAAACAGACGTCCATGGGCAAAAGAATGAACTTGGACTCTACTTCAATCATATACAAAGATCACTCAAAGTAGATCAAACACCTCAATGCAAGAGCTAAGACTATAAAACTCTTAGGAACAAACATAGCATTCAATCTTCATGATCTTGGATTTGGCAATGGATTCTTAAAATGACACCAAAAGCACAAGCAAGAAAAGAAAAAACATAAATTGGACTTCGTCAAGATTTAAAACTTTTGTGCATCAGAGGACACTAAAGTGAAAAGACAACCCACAGAATGGGAGAAAATATTTGCAAATCATATATCAGATAAGGGTAAGTTATTCGGAATATATAAAGAACAATTTCAATGCAACAACAATAAGACAACCCAATCAAAAAAAAGTATAAGAATGTAAAAGGTAATAATATAAAACAGAAAAATTATTGTGGTAGTCTGAAAATATATATACATATATATATATATGTATATATACATATATTTCCTCTAGAGAAAGAAAACAGTCAAATGCCAAGTGTAAATTTCATGTGACCCTGATTCAAGCAAATCAACTGAAAGAAGACATTTTCCAGATAATCAGGAAAATCTGAATATGGACCAGGAGTTAAACTACCCAAAATAAGAAATGACTATAAATTTTGTTAAGCATGATAACAGCATAATGGTTACGTGTTTTCAAAAGTTAAAGGTGCATTCCAAAGAATCTACAGTGAAATGACATGATGTCTGGCATTTGACTTAAAATACTACTGGAGAAAAAAAGATGGAAAGGAAGAGATGAACCAAGAACAGCAAAATGTTGTTCACTCTGAAAGCCAAGTGACAAGACTAGGTCCAGATTCTGACCCTGACAGGGTATAAAGGCTTACAGCCTTATGTCAGGGCCAGCCCTCAGGCATCCGTTACTCCCTTTTAATCTTCTACTAAGAACAGCTTTCACTGAACCTTCTCAAACCACTTATGTCTTCAACCTTCCCCACAGTAAGGAGGTCTGTGTGTTCAGTCCTTAATGTGTGAAATAGGACTTTACCCTCAGAAGCAAGAAGGCCTAAGGGACCGAGTTAACAGCAACAGAGCACTACTCTCTGTGGGCCAGCGTTTGCTGAGGAGCAAGAGTGGGCAGGTTCTGAGCCAGCCAGCGCCCAGCACCCGGGGCAGGGGACTCACCGAGATCTTGGTGAAAATGTACAGCACCAGGGACAGGACAGACAGGTAGACCTGGATCCGCTGGCCTCCAAATCGCTTCCGCAGATACTCTGGCATCGTCACCACCTGCACAGATGGAAGGGCTGTCACTGCCAGCCTAGGTGATCAGAAGGCCCAGAGCAAGCAGAGCAGGGCACCACTCTGGTGTCAGAGGTGTGGTCACACCTCTGACCCTGCTGGTCAGAGGAGTCTGAGAGGTGTCCACGTGTTCCTGTCCTCCAGCCATTTGCTCATCTCAATTTTACACTCCCGACCACTGCAGAGGCAACTTATCCCAGGACATAGTATGTGCCCAATAAACAATATTTTAATGAACACATGACTGCATATAACCAAGAAGACAGATCCTTGCCTTGAAGGAGAAAGTCATAGATAAATAGATCGGTGTGTATCTGTGCTCAGTCATGTCCAACGATTTTTGGATCCCATGGACTATAGCCCCCTAGGCTCCTCCACCCATGGGATTTTCCAAGCAAAAATACTGGAGCAGGTTGCCATTTCCTCTTCCAAGGGATCTTCCTAACCCAGGAATTAAACCCACATGTCCTGCATTGCAGGTGGATTCTTTGCCACAGTGCCACTGGGAAGCCCCTAAATAGATAGTCTTATACAAAGCACCTACTGTAAACAAGATGTCATAACCACAGTGGGACCTTTTCAGTGCCCTGAAACAAGATGGCCAGGCTGGGAGCATGCTTCACCCTGCTCTGAGCAGAAGCCTTGCCAAGGGTTGTGGCTGCTGGCCAGCTCAACTGCTCTCCTAGCTCCTTTCTGCAAATTCCAACCACACTCTGTCTCATGTCCCCAACCCTGAGCCTGCTGTCTCCTGGAATCAGACATGTGTCACCAACAGTCCATGAGCCTCCTGGAGATGCATGGTCTACCTGTGCTTCCTCTTTACTGCTTTCAGCTCCCAATGTATAGATGTACAGGTAGTAGATGCTCATTACATCTCACTGGATGGATGATGCTAAAGCTGTCTTATGTAAAATGTCAGAGGTTTAGTCAAGAGACTGAACACGCATTTGGTAGATGAGTACCAGCTGCATGCTCAGCAACAAGGACTGCTGATGTTTGTAAATGAAAAGAAACTATGGTTCTTTTTCTCATGCTGCTTCCCTTCCAGGGGCAGAGGTAGACGGTTATGTATCGTGAGCAATGCACGGCAGTACCTTGCAAGTATTCATTCACCCAGTATGAGGGAATGTGATAATTTAGGTGCTGAATAGACTGAGCCTGCTTAGGAGGGCTTCCTAGAGGGACAAGTCGTGGCCAAGTGGATCTGTTTAATGTCTCTGAGAGCAGTCGGGAACTTTATAGCCCAGGAAAGAGCCAAGTCATAGGCTCTTGTCCCAAAAAGTCTCCTCTGCTTTCCAGGAGGACCAAGTTTACACAAATACTTGCCAGCAGGAAAATACATCTTACATAATAACAGAGCAGATACTTACCCCTGCCTTAATGTAAATGGGGACAAACACCCAGCCCAGCACAATCACCAAAACCAGGGCCTAAAACCAAAAAAGAGATGGAGTCAAACCAGGAGGAGACTTAGCCCACACTACTGCCTGCAGGGCCCACAGCTGCTCCAGAACAACAACCTGGCATTTTCTCTTTGAGCTCTAGGGACAACTTCCTAAGTGACATCAGTGACTGAAGGAGACCTGTGATGCCTGATGGGCCCATGGGAACAACAGTTGGGCAACAGTGGACAGGGACCCAGGCGGCTACCCACTGGCATCACAGTCCCTTCGCCCTTCTCCCTGGCTTACAGGAGTAAAATACCATTTAGAAAGCTTTTAAAAATAATAATAATAATATTGGAAATCTGGTGGTAAGTATTTTCAAACCTCTAATGTGGCTGAAAGGGTAGGAGAGGGCTTGGCTTTTTTAAATTTATTTTTAGTTGGAGGATAATTGCTTTACAATGTTGTGTTGGTTTCTGCCGAACAACAACGTGAATCAGCCAAGATCATACATATATCCTCTCCCTCTTGAACCTCCCACACCACATCCCATCACTCTAGGTCATCCCAGAGCACCAGGCTGAGCTCCCTATGCTTTATAGCAGCTTCCCGCTAGCTATCTGTTTTACTCATGGTAACATATACATGTCAGTGCTACTCTCTCAATTTGCCCCACCCTTTTAAAAGAAGAAAGAAACACTAAGGCCATCATGTCAATGATTTCTCGTGGTGGAAAGGGAGCAGGACCCTGGGGGCCTGAAACTGAGCCCCTCTTCCACTGCACTGCAAGGTGGCCCCGGGAGGTCCTCTAATGTCTAGCACATCTCTGAGTGTGAACTGTACTGGCCGGCTGCTGAAGCTACTTCCAGGACCAGGACACAGAGTCTCCAGTGTTACTTACATTCCATTCAAAGCCCCCAGTGGCAATTCCTGCAGCTGCTCCGGTCCCTGCCAGTCCCACAAAGTGGCCGCTTCCAATGTTGCTGGCAAACAGAGAGGCTCCAATCTGGAAGCACATAAAGTTCAGGTGAGGACTCTGTGCTTCACCAGGACACTCAAGGCCAGACCAAAGATAGAAGAGACATGGCAACCAAGAGAAGGATAAGAAAGAGCAGAAGCCGCCCAGGAACCTGACTGCTAGAGTCTGCTGGGACCACTGGTTCAGAAGGTGAATGTGGGGACTTGGGGAATGGTGAAGATAAAAAGGGGAGGACTGGAGGAGCTGTGGGATGTATCCCCAGATCAGATCTCTGTGAGACCTTTGTGAGCCCAGTGCTCAATAGTTAAGGAGGTCTGGTAAGCCCACAGCCCATCAGGCCTCCTCTGGAAGTCTCCTCAGGGGCTGGGGGTGCAGGTGCAGGGCCTCTGCCATTCATCTCAGTGTTCTCCAGCACTGCTGACTGGGGACCTTGACCAATACAGGCTCTCAGGAAACGGGGACAGTTTCGCTGAAAGAAATCATTTAAAAGGAAGCCTCTGGACCTCAGATCACTTGTCACTTGTCAAAGAAGGCAAGGGGTAGGGCCAATAATTTCCAAGTGACTCCTAGCTGTTACATTCTGTAATCCCATTAGCTCCCAAGGACTTCACTTTTTTTTCACTTTTATAAGAGACACTACTAGTAATGATACTCTCTAAGGTGCTCAGTTGCTCAGTCAAGTCTGACTCTTTGTGACTCCATGGACTGTAGCTCACTAGGCTCCTCTGTCCATGGAATTTTCCAGGCAAAAATACTGGAGTGGGTTGCCATTTCCTCCTCCAGGGGTCTTCCCAACCCAGGGACTGAACTCACATCTCCTGTGTCTCCAGCATTGCCCACGAATTCTTTACCACTGAGTCACCAGGGAAGCCCAACATCTCTCTAAATTGATATATTTTTTTGGCCTTATCACAATCTTGTGGAATCTTAGTTTCCCCACCAGGGATCAAACCTGAGCCCCCGGCAGTGAAAGCATGGAGTCGTAACCACTGGATGGCCAGGGAATTCCTTCAATATAGTATTTTTATTTTTTACAAAGATCTCCAAGACCCCATGTATACATGTACAAAACACTGCATTTTTCAAAGATAGATTTATAATAACATAAGCTAGAAGACAAATTGGAAGGATGTGTATTAAATACCCAAGAGTGGAAGCCTGGGAGAGGAAAGGAGAATGGGACTGTGACTAGGAGATGAAGGAGGAAGTATCAGGGGAAACGAGAGAGGGATTTTGCACTGACTGATCATGACACTGTACCATCAACTCAACTGCATCTGAGATCCAAGAGAACTCCAAAAAGTTCTAGAGTTTTTCTATATCCAGGAGAAGAAGGCAGAGCAACATTTGAAAAGCACCACACTAGTATTAATATAATTATCCCCAGTCTTGCTGAGCAATGCAGAGAGGCTCTATTTGTCTAAAATCCCTAAGATGGTTCAAGCCTGGAACAAAACATATTTCCCAAAAGGCAGATTATTGTTCAAGGAACTGTCCTAACTCTCCCTCAATATATGATTTATAGCTGATATGCTTAGTGCCATATGCTAAGTCAGAGGAGAGGGTCTGGAGGTCTCCAGAATGATGAGGAGATGATGGTGTAAGTGGCTTCATTCATTCATCCCACAAATGTTAATTAGCACCTATTCAATATGTCAAGCTCTATTCTAGACACTGAGGATTCCTCTATGAAAAGTACTGACAAAAAAGAAAAGAAAAAGAGAGATCAGTGCTGTGAAGAGAATAGAAAAGTGTGATAGAGTGATCCTCTGTGGGGTGTCTAAACTGAGATCAAAATGATAAAAGAAGTCAACCACGCTGAGATCAGAGGGAAGGCATTCCAGCAAAGATCACCCCTCTGGCCAAGTAGGAAGGTCATCGTGGTTGGAAAGCAGAAAGAAGGCCAGAGTGGCTGCAGTGTATGGGTGGAGTGAGATGAGGTTGGAAAGCTGGGAGGGGTACATCACGTAGGTCCAAGTGGGCCGCAGTAGGAGTGTGGATTTTACCGTGTGATGGGAAGCCACTGGAGGGTTTCAAGCAGGGGAGGAACAGGATATAACCTGTTTTCAAGGCTTTCTCTCAAGTATGTGGAGAGTGTAGTGCTGGGGGCAAAAAAGAAAACAGAAACATGCAAGAGGCAATTGCCGCTTGTAGGTGAGAAAGGACAGTGGCTTGGTCTCCGGTGGTGGCAGTTGAGACAAAGACAAGCATAGACATTGGGGTACATTTCAGAAACAAAGTTGAAGAGCCTTGTTGATGGATCAGATGTCGGAGACTGGAGAGAGTGGTTAACAAAGATAATGCCTAGAATCAGGACTTCAGTGACTAGGTGGATGTCATTCACTGAGAAGGGAAACTGTGTACTTTAATTATTGCAGCTTAAGAATTTTAATCTTTTGTTGCCTATACTTTAAAGTGTGTTGAACAACATACACCTACTTGCCTTAGTTAAAAGAATAGGACCCGGTAAACTCTGCATAAAGAAGTAAATTACCAGGGACTTCCCTGGTGGTCCAGCGGCTAAGGATCTGCCTTCCAGTGCAGGGGACACGGGTCTATCCTTGGCCAGGTAACTAAAGCCCGCACATGCCACTACTACTGAGCCCACATGCAATGAAAAGATCCCAAATGCCACAACTAAGACCCAACAGCCAAAAATAAAAATAATAAATTAAGTAATTAAGTGAAAAAAAAGAAATGAAAAAAAAGAAGTAAATTACCATTGCCTCTGATCATAAATGGAATTCTCATGATGTGAAAATTCTATTGATTCACACTACAATTTGTCCTCATTATAGCATTAAACATTAAACATTAAAACACTTTTTGAGGGTAAAAAAGGAAGAAAAGGAAAGAGGAAGAGGGGAAGGGGAAACTGAGAGGAAAGCTGGCTGTTTAAGCACATCCACCTCCTCCTCAAAGCTTGGTGGGAATAACAGTCCACCTTTAATCAGAATTCCCTTCTGTGTGTAGCCTGCCTGTCATGATCCATCATCTTTTTTTTTTCATTTATCGTTTCTTACTCAATAAATGATTAAGCCTAATGTTGTACTATTAAGAGCATAATTATCAGTAATGATTAACTTCATTAGATTAACCTTAAGCTTAAGAAGTCCTCCCCAAGATACCCCCAAAGGGAGACAATGGACTTTAAGCAGTTGTAGGCTTTCTTGAGGTAGTCTGTCACCGTTTGATGGAGTGGTGGCCAGGGGAGCTCTGGGGATACTGGTCCAGATTCAGTTCATTTTTATCATGGTCATCACTGTTCTCCAGTCGTTCACCTTGGCCTCATCTGAACTCCTAACCATCGCCACAGGACCTGCACTGAACCATTTACACCTGACTCTGCCTTCACAATGGCACTGGCACCCAGCACTTTTCACACTGTCCTTGTACAGGCTGTCATTATCTCCCATTTTTTCTTTTTAAAAAAATTTTTTTAATTTATTGGCTGTGCCAGGTGTCAGTTGCAACACTCGGGATCCTCGACCTTCATTGTGGCACGCTGAATCTTTAGTTTCGGCATGAGAACTCTTAGTTGTGGCACATGGAATCTAGTTCCCTGAACAGGGGTTGTTGTTGTTCAGTTGCTAAGTCATGTCTGACTCTTAGCAACCCCATGGACTGAAGGATGCCAGGCTTCCCCGTCCTTCATCATCTCCCAGAGTTTGCTCAAACTCATGTCCATTGAGTCAGTGATGCTATCTAATCATCCCATCTTCTGCCACCCTCTTCTCCTTCTGCCTTCTATCTTTCCCAGCATCAGGGTCTTTTCCAATGAGCTCTTTGCATCAAGTGGCCAAGTATTGGAGCTTCAGCTTCAGTATCAGTCCTTCCAATGAATATTCAGGACTGATTTCCTTTAGGATTAATTGGTTTGATCTCCTTGCAGGGGACAGGGGCTGTGCCTACCCTCAAATCTTCTCCAGGCTAAGCTTTGTCTTCTCACGTGTCTGCTCCTCAAGAGCCACTTTTGTCGCTCTCTCTGCTGCCCGCAGCCCCAGTTATGACCCCAGATGGGCTTCAGACCTGAATCGACCAGTGCAGACATAACTGGACTGAATAACCAGCCTGAGCAGGCTACCCTTCTTGACTTCACATCTGTTTTTTACATCATATGGCTTCAGGTACTCTTTCAAACCTGCCACTCAGCACTGGGTCCTTGGCAGTGCTGAGGACAAAGCCAGTGCCTCTGATTCCCATCACTGTCAGAGACTCTGCCTCTAAATTATCTGGACCATTTAACAAAAACAAATTTCTTCTCATTGCAATTTAGACTCCTGATAATGTGGAATTATCAATTCCACATTAACAATACAGTGGCTCTATCACTTAGAATTCTTTCCTTCAATCCCTCCAGGATTTAGCACAAATTTGATGTCTTCCCATGAGCCTTTTCTAAAGGGACAACTACTGAAACCACAAGGAAAACATCTGGCCAAATTCATTTCTCCATACCTACTACAGTCAGTCCCCTACATACAAACCTTCAAGTTGGGAACTTTCAAAGATGCAAATGTGCGTACCAGCCCCGGTACACCAGCTGTTTTACTACTGTATTTTTCAAGGTGTGTGTGTGCTTAGTCACTCAGTCATATCTGACTCTTTGCAACCCTAAGGACTATAGCCTGCCAGGCTCCTCTGTCCAGGGATTTCCCAGGCAAGAATACCAGAGAAGGTTGCCATTTCCTTCTCCAAGGGATCTTCCTGACCCAGGAATTGAACCCACGTCTCCTACACTGGGGCTTCCCTGGTGGCTCAGACGGTAAAGCATCTGCCTGCAACGCGGGAGACCCGGGTTCGATCCCTGGGTCAGGAAGATCCCCTGGAGAAGGAAATGGCAACCCACTCTAGTACTCATGCCTGGAAAATCCCATGGATCGAGGAGCCTGGTTGGCTACAGTCCATGGGGTCTCAAAGAGTCGGACACGACTGAGCGACTTCTCTTCTTCTCTTCTCTTCTCCTACATTGGCATGCAGATTTTTTACCACTGAGCCACCTAGGAAGCCCTTTCAAGGTACTGTACTGTAAGATTAGAAGTGTTTTCTTTATTTTTTGCATTTGCTTTTTATGTATGTATTATTTCTGTGAAAAGTATTATAAACCTATTACAATACAGTACTATGTAGTTGACTGTGTTAGTCGGGTACCTAGGCTCACTTACAAACATGCTCTTATGTATTTAGGGGACTTACTGCATTAATGTCAGGAGTTGGAAGCTAGCAGGAACTACATCTATCTCTCAAACCAAAGGAAAACATCAGTTCATCTAACGATCATTCCTTCAGTGTTCAGCCCTAGGGCTCCCTGAACCAATGCTAATCACAGAGTGCCCTGTGGGCCTGGAGCACTGGCTTCACCCAGGTGCTCAGAAAGTTCAGTCCCCACCCCAGACCCACTGAATCAGAGGAGTAAGGATGCTTCTTATACACAGTAAAGCTAGAGAAGCCTGCCCTAGACTGTACTGAAAGTCACTATTCCTTCTTGAACTTGTTTTGGCCTCTTTTCTGGGGAGCGGAAGTGCAGTGACTAACTACAAACTTGGGATGCTAAGATGTGGAGGACAAAAAACTTGGGGCAAAAGAAGCTCCCTGCCCAAAATCTCCTACTTACCTCTAGAGTTGTTTGGGGGGTTTTTTAGTATTATTTTTATTTTAACACTTTTCAGAGTTTTAAAGGCCTATTACCATGGCAGTCAGGCTACAAAGTGGGAGACACTGTCACTTCCCCATATGCCAAGATAACAGCACGTGAACTGGAACAAGCTTTGGCCAATCTCATGGGTGAAACCCTAGAACTGGCAGGCTCAATTGAATAAAGACTTCCAGAGGATCCTCACACCACAGGAAAGTTATTGAGACATTTCAAATGGAAATCTACACAAGCCACTCAAAGGCTCTTTGGGAAATTCTTCCACAAACACTTTGTCACCTCAAGAGATGGAGTCATAAGAGTCCCAGAGGGTGATCTCAACCACCAGAGTCAATCAATAATGCCAACTGGAGGGCCCGTCTTTCCTGCCACGGCATGCAACTGGGAAGAGGACTTACAGGCTCTCAGTGGCCTTTGTAAACTAGCCCCGTCCTTCTTCTCCAGTCCCAGTAGCCCTCCACCCCCACCCCTAATGCCTTCCAAGTCCTCTGCACTCCAGTTAAATCACACAGACCCAGCCTCCTAGACATACTCAGGAGGCTTTCCTGCCTCCTGCTTCTGTTTGCACCATTTCCTTCTGCTTGGAATTCCCTCTCCATCAAGTTTTACCTGCAAAAACACTACCCCCATGTTCAAAGAGAAGTCCAGTCCCATCTCTCTGCTGACACCATCCAGAGCCAGGCTCTTCCTCCCCTGACCTTGCCCCACGTGTTGCCTGTTGCACTTTCCCGGTGCCTATCAGGCCCCATTTTGGTAACTGCTTCTGTATGAATGCTGTTCCCCAAACATCCTCTAGTTCTTAAAGAGCATTCATGCTTCCACTTGGCACAGGACCTTCCTTGCACATGGCAAGCACTCTGTAAAAGCCTGCTGAGTGAGTGTGTGGGTGGGTGAGCGACAGCAAATCCTTGGAGCTTCCTCTTGGGGAAACAACAGGAACCAAGTGACCGAATGCCCCTGCGCTGCATTGATTCCCACCGGCTGTGTGGTATCGTCACTCTTAATGGGGACATGCCAAGGATGGCTCTCTCCTGAGGAAGAGGCGATAAACCTGTCCTGCCAGGCCCACAAAGAGCCCATAAAAACAGTGAGGCTCATTAGAGACTATGAACTGCTCTGAGATGTCAATAGGGTGACCTGTAAGCTTAGTGTTAGTAAAAACAAGACCTCAAGGGGGGTCCAACCTTGTGTGCGTCTGCATCACCCTTGTATTTCCAATTCCTCCCTCATCCTTTGGGGAACTGGTCTAATCTAAATTAACATCTTGATTTCCTAGTAAAGAGTCTTTTCACAGGGGAAGTTTGAGAAGGTTTAATCTTTGACACTCACCATCTCTTAGGGATGATATTTCCTGGTTGGGGATAGAAGAGAAGGTGGGGTTCCTACATTCAGGCTATTTCATTTCTTGAGGCTCTGGTAAATATTAGACACAGGCCTTCTCAAGAGTCATCATAATCTCTGTTTACTCTACATCAACTCACATTCCCCATGGACAAAGGTGGCCTTTCACTTCTTATCTTCATGAACTCTCTCTTTGTCTCAGGAACCAAACAAGTGTGAAATCAGGAAACCACTGCCAAAGCTGTCATCTTCCCAGAGGCTGTAGGTGGGTGAGGTCTTCTGTTGGCATTTATAGGTCAAGGAGGCTGGAGACCAGTCCTCTCACAAACTCAGACAAACTCGTCCTTGGGATCATCGACAACTCAGGGCCCCTCACCTGAAAGGTCTGATCAGTATGCATGATCTCTCCCCTACGCTGGCCTCCCTTCAGTTCCCAAGTACCCCAACCTCCTCCCCACCTCAGACCTTTGACCATTCTGTCCCTTCTGCTTGGATTGCTTTTTCCGCAATCTTCACATGGCTGCCTCCTTCTCATCCTTCAGAATTCAATCTAAAAATGGCCTTCCCTGATCCTCTTGTGTAGGTTAAGACCCAAAACACTGCCTTCTTACCACTCACCACTGTTTGTAATTTTAGATACATTTTGTAAGAAGTTGTGTCATACACACACACAAATATACACCAGGACCTAACACAGATGTGACACATAGAAGCTAATCAACATGCAAATGTAGGATGAAATCACAGAAGTGCATATATAAATAAATGGTTGAATTCACACTTTAACAAGAAGGATTTGGAGATGAGACACAGGGATAAGGAGGATGATAAGGGATAATGATGATGAAGATATAAGAATGGCCAACCTGGGTAGCACTAACTGTATACTATTCTAAAAGATTTACATGTATTAACTAACTCAAACCTCAAAACAACTCTGTGATGTAGGCGCTATGATCTCTATTTTGAAATTGAGAAAACTGAGGCAGGAGAGGGTAAGTAACTCACCCTAGGCCATGGAGATAGGAATGGATAGAGCTGAGATTCAAACCAAGGCAGCCTGGTTCTTAATCCCAACTCCAAATCACCTCCCTAACATAGAGCTTACCCAAAGAGAAACAACCTCAAAATGAGCCATGTCACTGGTAGACAGGGAAAGCCCAGATACATTTCTAACTTGAGTGAGCCAAAGACTTCATTTTGGCTGATAGTTTCAGCACTCTGCTGACTTCCACCAACTAGCGACATTGATTATAAGTTACTTTTCCCTTTCTCTGTCGGCAAAAGTACTAACGTGTTAGAAAATGCTGGGAAGGCAGCCAGAGGCAGAGGAGAAGCCAGGAACTTAGGTACAAACTAGAGGACAGGAACTTGGCTACCCTCCAGGCAGCTGAGGCCTTGGAACACAAAGAATACGTGGGGTAGTGAGCACCTGCACAGAAATCAGAGAAACTCCTCAGAGGAGACCAACAAGCCTTGAAAGATGGGAGGGAAATGGGTCCAGAAAAGAGAGAGGGAGAGAGAAGGATGTGGGGGAGAGTGAGAGAGGGGAGGAGGAGGAGGCAAGCAGAGGGGAGGAAGAGGAGGAGAAGGAAGAGAAGAAAGAGGAGGAGGAAGAGAGAGAACAGGTTCTTCAAGAGCTAAGCAGACACTGACACGGCAGGCAAAGAAACTCTTACCAGGAAGGCAACACAGATATGCAGGAACTGACAAGTTTTGCAAAATTTTGACTCGAACTGAGAGAAACTACATGTCTGAAATAACAAGGAAGCATGGTCACACCAGATTTTACCACAATGTCCAGTATGGGCTGAAATCAGGCACTCTGATTAGGGCCAGGCTTGGTTTTCCAGTTTTACTACTAAAACGGAGCCTAAAAAAAAATATCCTAAAGGAAAAAAATTAGGTATACACAGGAACAGAAATGTGGAGCACTGCTGGAGGCAGGTTTCCACTTGGACCTCCTGAATTCTTAACTCTGCCTACACTGTACAATCTCTGCGCCAGAGCAGAATGTAGGCTGAGAGCTCAGGTGACATCAACAAAGGGATCCGGTGTGAGCATCTGGGGACACAGCTCTCTTCTCCCTCTCATTCTTTCAATTCAGTACATGCTGGATGCAAGGCCCCGGACTAGGTGTTGGAAGAGTTTTTCTTTTCTAATGATTAAGAAAAATACAGGCTCAGCTCTGAGATAAATGAAAGCACACACAGCTTCATGCAATCAGCAGGAAGAGAGGGCTGCCTGGAGACTTGGCAGTCACCCCCACCCAGGCTTATGAAGGCCAAGTACCTGTCTGTCTCCCATCTCACACTTTCCCGACCTTGCTCCCTAGGTGAGCGCTCTGCTTCTCCTGTGTCCATTCACTTCACTCCTGCTTTTCCTCTCACTCATGAGTTCCCACCTAGGTCTCAGGCCTGCCAGTCTCTTCCCAGTGGCCACTTCTAAGTGACTGACCTTTGATCTGATCCCTAGGTTTTAGACTTAGCGACAAAATTAGATACATTTCACTCAAGAAAGTTTAAGAAGTATGAGAAGCTGTCCTCTTTCCTCAGAAAATTTCCATCAGGGTCTCTGGTCAAACATAAATGAAAGAATGTCTTGGTTTTCAGATAAACCTGTAGACTGTGCCTATAGATCTCAGAAATTTCCATCTCAAAGAATAAGGAGAAAGAGAACTGAGCAACCAGAAGAACAGGGAGAACCCTAGCTCTGTTCTTATCTTGTGGGAACATGGGCAACTCATGGGGTTAATCGTCATTCTTGCTGGATGGCTGAGGATTCAATCAGATAAGTAATTGAAGAAAGAACAAGAGCTAAACCTGAGAGTTTATCATATGCCAGGTTCTGTTCTGAGACTGAATGTGCATCTTCACAACAGCCTCAAGTAAGTACTGTTTCTCTGTTATAAGAAAACAAATGTGAGTTACAGAGATATTCTGTAACTCAAACAGGGTCACACAGCTAATGAGGGGCAGAGGCTGAATTTGAACCCAAGCAGCCTGACTCCAGAGCCCAGGCCTGAATAAGAGGCCAACAAACTAGAGCCTACGGGCCAAATCTGGCCGTCTACCTGTGTTTTTTTTTTTTTTTTTTTTTCGTCTACCTGTTTTATAAATAAAGTTTTATTGGAACACAGCCATGCTCATCCATCTTATTGTCCATGGCTGCTTTGATGCTACAGCA
Source organism: Cervus canadensis (assembly GCF_019320065.1). Taxonomy (NCBI): domain Eukaryota; kingdom Metazoa; phylum Chordata; class Mammalia; order Artiodactyla; family Cervidae; genus Cervus; species Cervus canadensis. The sequence continues at coordinate 109,876,124 of NC_057386.1, forward strand.
GCAAGGTTAAGTAGTTGTGACAGAGACCATATAGCCTCCAGAAATATTTACTCTCTGGGCCTCTGCAAAGAAAGTTTGTCAACCTGTGACCTAAACCACTGTGATATACTCCTCTCTGATGATTCTCAAATAGTAAAGGAAGGAAAGAAACTATGGCTACTGAGAGACATACAGCCATCCTATTTCCACTGGAGACGGACTGGCTAGGATGATTGTTCCTTCCTCTGTAGTGTGGAATCTCAGCATTTCAGTACTGGTCAAGGCTTTGAGATCTTGATCTTACTATCTCCCACAGAGAGGAGACTCTCTGAGACTCAGAGAAGCTAATGATTGGCCTGACGTCACAAATCTAGGACAAGGCAAATCCTCCAGCTCCTTGTAAGATCCCCACTCCCTTTGGATACTAACTTCTGAAGTGTTCGAAAATGCCTTGAGGGTTGTTAAAGGGTTGGCTCAGCCCTGTTGTACCTGCTGCTCCATGGAGCTGCCTCTGCCAGTGGTTCTGGCTGGTGTAACCAAACTCTCCTCCAAAACAAAAGTTCTCTGTGGGGCTGTGTACATAGGGCTCTACCTCTCTGAGTAATTTCTGCTGCCACTAACCAAAGCATGGGGAATTTCCCCTTCAAAGCTCACCTTCCTGCTTTCACATCACCTACACCCTCAAAAAATCATTACAACACAACACCCAGGCAGTTGTTCGTCAACACACCAAGCCATGGTACCATAGAAAAGGGGACTCCTGGCCCACAGTTACATAAGGTTTCATTTTACTCACGATGTTTCGTGTTTCTCAGTGGGCTTGACTTGCCTCAAATTACTCACACTTCTGAGTCAAAGACCCCTGCCTGGCCATCTTTGTGAGCTAATTCCTCCTATAACGCAGCCCTAGAGTCCTTGCTCCTCCTCCTGATGGTCCCTCACTTCTATCCCCAGGCCAAGCACAAACTCTCTCTCTCTCTCAGCCTCATTAACTTTTTAGGAATGGAATCTTTTTCCAGAGTGCCTGGACCTCCACCTGTTACAGATCACAACTGCACCATTCAAAGTCACCAAAGCCCGCAGGTATACCCAAAAAAACTGGTCTCTCCTCTGTCCAATCTTCTTTTAGACTTTATGAGCTCTGATTTCCACTTGCTTTTCTCATGGATGACTATCCAGGCCCTTGGGGCTTCAGGTATATCAGTCCAAGGCCAGTGCAAATTCTTTCCTCCTAAAAACTCCCTGGGACTATTGTTCTGAAGCTTCTTTGCTTGCTCACCCTTGTTGCTGTTGTTTAGACACTAAGTCGTGTCCAACTTTTTTGCAACACCGTGAACTGTAGCCTGCCAGGCTCCTCTGTCCATGGGATTTTCCAGGCAAGAATACTGGAGTGGGCTGTCATTCCCTTCTCCAGGGGATCTTCCCAACCCAAGGATTGAACCCAGGTCTCATGAACTGCAAGTGGATTCTTCACCATCTGAACCACCAAAGAAGCTCAAAACATAGGTTGGTGGGTTGCTCACCCTACTATAGCACAAAGCAACAGATATAAAGGCAGATGAAGGGGACATGGCGGCCACCGGAAGCTGAGAGAGATATCAGCTCTGAGAGCCTCTGGTCCCTGCGATGTCCTCCTTGAGCCAGCACACTCGAGGACTGATATTCTGACAATAAAACTTACAGACCGATGACAGGTTTAAACTGACTTTGTATTTTAGTCCAAAGGGAAATTTAGAAGTATAGAAGTAGAGCTTTGATGCAGTTTAGACTATTTTTCAAGTTTGAAAAGTACTTTGATTTGCATTTTCTTGCATGCTGTGTTGTCCTTTCAGATGTGTACTGCAATAGTTTTGTTTTTTTTTTACTGCTATAGTTTTTAAATCACTTTAAATTTTAGAATGGAAATCATCATGATTATTTTTCTTCTAAATTAGAGGTTGTTAAATTTCATAAGTTAGCAGAACATTAACCTCAAACAAAATTTTAGTAGAGTCCCCTCATATAAAATAAGTAACAACCGGGTTGCTGGGAAGGAGAGCAAAAGCAGTCCCTGAAGCATCTCTGCAGCTTCCAAAGGTGTTAGCCGCTCAGTCATGTCCGACTCTTGGCAGGCAGATTCTTTACCACCTGAGCCACCAGGGAAGCCCAAGGGTTGTCGTGAACATTCTTTTAAGGACTACTATCTTAGAATATAACCACACTTTGAAAGCGAAAAGTGAAAGTGTTTGTTGCTCAGTCCTGTCCGACTCTTTGGGACTCCATGGGCTATAGCCCGCCAGGCTCCTCTGTCCACAGAATTCTCCAGGCAAGAATACTAGAGTGGATAGCCATTCCCTTCTCCAGGGGATGTTCCTGACCCAGGGATGGAATCTGGGTCTCCTACATTGCAAGTGGATTCTTTACCGTCTGAGCCATCAGGGAAGTCTATAACCACACTTCACAGAATCTAAAACACCAACTATTGTTAAGACATACCACATAGCACAAAGCTTGCCACTTAAAGTATGACATGCCACTGACTGACTGTCAGACAGAGTCAGTCTCAGAGCTGTAAAAATGTGGTCAATGTGTAGCTGGAATTGATGATTTACAGTAGGTATAAATAAATTACATATAAATCGTGTTCATTTACTCACACGGTCAATGTGAAAGCTAAATTTAAGTGATGTGGCAGCAATGGCTTTATATAAAGGCCAGCTTCCAGGTACTTGGCAGCCAACAAGTGCCAGCTGAGGGGTTCTGTCCTGAGTCTCCTAACCTTCCTTCCACATGTTAATGTTTGCATTTCCTGAGCCGCTGCCAAGCACAGTGCTGAGCGCTGTACATGCATAATCTCATTTAATCCTGACAAAGGTCCCCCACAGTAAGTATTATTCTCCTACTCCAGAGAAGGAGAAACTGAAGCTCAGGGAAGTTCAGTGACTTGCCCAAAGTCATACAACTAATACATGAAGCGGGTCAGATGGGCTGACTTCAAAGTCCATGCTCATTCTACTCTAGAATTTCCTGGAATTAGAGCATTTTCAGAATTGAGAGGGATTTAGAGATCACTGCATCCCCATTCAAGAATCCCCTTGAGGTTTCCCTGGTGGCTCAGTGGTAAAGAATCTACCTACCAATGTAGGAGACACAGGTTCAATCCCTGATCATGGAGGATTCCACGTGCATTGGAGCAACTAAGCCCATGTGCCACAACTACTGAGCCTGTGCTCTAGAGCCTGGGAAACACAACTATTGAGCCCACATGCCCTAGAGCCGATGCTCTGCAACAAAAGAAGCGACTGCAACAAGAAGCCTGCGAATGCAACCAGAGAGTAGCCCCTGCTCGCCCCAAATAGAGAAAGTCTGTGCACAGCAGCAAAGACCAGCACCACCAAAAATAAATAAATTTTTTTAAAATAGAGCTATCCAGACAGGTTAGATTTTTAATTTGTTGCCCATGGTTAATTTCCACAAAGAACCTTCTCCTAGAGCTCTGGGCTTCTTGCTGTTCTCTACGTTTAGGACTTTGAAGGAAACAAAACATTCCCCTATTTTAGCACTGGGAAGTGTAGAGTCGTAACCATTGAACCACCAGGGAAGCCCCTGAGAAGCTTTTTTTTTTAAATGCAGATTCTTGGAGCCCTCCTTCAAGGTATTTTATGTAGTGGATCTGGAATGAGGCCCGGGAATCTGCATTTTTTAAAAGTACACCAGGTGACCTGGATACATGGGCAGTTTATAAACCTTTCATATAATCTTATGAAACCTTAGATACCATTGTTGGAAGAAGAATTTGAGCCTCATCAAGGAAGCAGGGACTTCTCCACAAAAGAGGAACAATGTTACATTGGTCAGAATAATCCAACACTGAGACAGGAAAACAAAACCCACAGGAAACCCATATAAACCTCTGAACCTGACCTGTTTGGTCAGGGTGCGGTGGAGCCAATTCCTCTCATCAACCAACTCTCAGACCAGATCCAAACCCAGGCGTCATCAGGACATCATCACTGGTTAAGATGTGATGTGTTCCCAGGCCTAACCTAAAATGTCTGTCTCTTAAGGTGGTTCCACCCCATGTCTCTGCCTTCTCATCAGCTTCTCTAAGACTCAGAGAGTGGAAGCTAAGGGCTTATCCCTAATGAATCAGCCCCAGAAAATTTACATGAAGAGATATGAGTTTCCTGTTAAGGTCGGGGGAAGGAAGAGAAAAGAGGTCTGGATGCAAACCGAGGCTGGATGAGCACATGGCAGGCTTACTCTTGGGGGTGCTGAAGCATTCAATGGGGTGGGGTGTCAGTTTCCAAACAACTAAAGTAAACTTCAAAGTTCTACTCAGTTTTCTAATTCGGCAAATCTCAAGTCCACTGAGATTTCATGCCAGCCTCTGGTCTGAAGTATGTAGAGCAGCAGTGTCCGATAGAACTTTCTAAAATGATGGAAATGTTCTAGATCTGCAGCATCCAATATGGTGACCACCATCGACATGTACCTGTTAAGCACTTGAAGCATGGCTAGTGTGACTGAGGAAATAAATTTTTGATCTTATTTTAATTTCAATTTAAAAAACCAATGTGGTTAGTGGCTACCATATTAGACATTGCATTTCAACCTTGTCTTGAACTTTGTGGTCACAGTTGCCTATTCAACACCAGCCTTTAGAAAAGCATCAAAGGCCAAAGCATGAGAAGATAAAATGTATCATGAGAGATCACCATGAGGGACCCCCACAGAAGTCAGCAGCTGCCCAGTGTTCTTGGCGACCTTAAAGATAAAGAGAAATGACTTCAGGGATAAAGCTAGCAACTGTGAAGATACTGATTTACTTACTTGCTTGTTTTACATTTTGATGGTGCAGTGTAGTGTATGGGCACTTAACCCCCCAATCAGAGATCGAATCTGTACCATCTGTGGTAGAAGCATGGAGTCTTGACCACTAGACTGTCAGGCAAGTCCCAAGATGCTAATGATTAACTCCCATCTCCAAATAACTGATCAGAGGGCAGTTGCAGGAAGTGTCACGGTTTCCTCCTACCTTCCCTCTGTGCCGGGTGTTATGACAGTGACAGTCTCTACTTTCTTACATCTCTTCCTCCATAGCTGTCACTCTCTTCTTATTGTATGTACGCTTCATTAACCCCCCTTTCACCAGCCAGTCCTGCTTCTATCATAGGCCCAAGGAATTGCACAATTTGGTCAATCTGGTCAACAGTAGTTTCGATGAGAACTCTGGATAGAACCAGTCATTGGGCTGACCTGATAACCCAGCAGAGCCCTGAGGAGACAGGATGAAAGGGCCCTCCCACTTTCTCTTCCACCTATGCATATGTCCTGTGATGGGGATTCTTCTGCCCATGTGCAAGTGTCAGGGAAACCACCCTACATACATACAAAATACAAAATCCAAGAGATGAGGAGAACTGTGGTTGGGGACAGTAGGGGTCCCTCCTCCAGTTACTCTTCAAGTGTTTATTGAGAGCCTCCTGGGTATCAGGCCCTGTGTTAGGCTCCTGATGTAGACAGAGAAATTCTCTCCTCTGTGGAACTTGAATCAAAAAGAACTACTATTTACTGAGTTTCTACCCCATAAGAGGGTCTCCACGTCTCGTAATCCTCCTAGAAGGTAAATATCATCACTCCCATCTTATGGAAACTGACGTGGAAGCTCAGACTTGCCCAAGATCACCTTGGGCTAGGTGCTCTTTTTGCTCTTCCATACTGTCCTCCCTGTGAAGTCTTTCCTCTATTTATCCCTTGAAAAAAATGTCAAGCATTATTTCTTTAAAGCTTGTTCCCTTACCACTGGAGATTAAGGTGAATTGGTGACCTGGTGAGAAGGTGATCCATTTTTCAGGATCAAAGGCAAAAAGAAAGAATCACCGCCACCCAGAGCCAACAAGAAAATGGGGAATATCATAGTTCAGGGAAATATGTATTTCAGAGAAAACTTACCGGCCACCACACCATATTTCGTCCTGCCAGGAAGAAGCCTCCAACGGTCCCACGGTTAGTGGAAAACATGGCCTGGGGAGGAAGTGTCAAAAACTTAATAGAAAACCAGAACAGAGTAACCTTGCCAGCCAAGAGGACATCCCCTGTCTCCCCATTTACTTGCACTTTCTTCAACCTACTTTACTTTCTGAAACAATTCCACACTCTAGGACATCAGGTCACAGCTCGGTACCAGGAAGAATTTCCTTGCCACCAGGGTCATCCAGGAATGGAAATAGTGCTCCTGGGGGAAGTTTCTGCTGGAAGTTTTGGAGTCAAGCGCTGACAGTTTGGAGGCTTCCCAGGTGGCTCAGTGGTAAAGAGCCACCTGACAATGCAGGAGATGCAGGTTTGACCCCTGGGTCGGGAAGACCCCCTGAAGTAGGAAATGGCAACCCACTCCAGTATTCTTCCCCAGAAAATCCCATGGACAGAGGAGCCTGGTGGGCTAGAGTCCATAGTGTTGCAAAGAGTCGGACACAACTGAGCAACTGAGCACACACACATGCTGACAATTTATCAAGGTGATTTTGTAAAGTGGTTTAAACAAAAGATTTGAAAATAGGATGAAGAAGGTTGAACATGATCAAGTTAGGTCCTCACTTTATGAGAATATGTGAGGGACACTGTAACAGCAGTGCAAGTGGTGGTAAAGACCATGAAGAGGGTGTTCCCAGAAAGGACAGAGTCTTAGGGAGGGGTAAGGGTGAGATATTGGAAAGAGCATTGCCTTTGGCATCGAAAGTTCTGGGCTCTGGTCCCAGCCCTGGGGCTGATTCCTGAGTGGCTTCTAGTCACCCTCTCTGATCCTCGTCTGTTAAATAGAAAGGTTGGGCTCCCCCATTACGACTCGGGCATCCAACGATGCTGTTAATGCAAATGCTGCATAAAGCAGGGGTCGGTACATTTTTTTCCATTAAGAAAAAGGACATGTGACGTGAGCTTGTGCTCAGTCATGTCCAACTTTTTGCAATCCCATGGACTGTAGCTCCCAGGCTCCTCTGTGCATGGGATTTTCCAGGCAAGAATACTGGAGTAAGTTGCCATTTCCCCCTCCAGAGGGATCTCCTCAACCCAGGGATTAAACCCCTCATCTCCTGCATCAGCAGGCAGATTCTTTACCACTGAGCTACCTTGGAAGCTCTAAGAAAAAGGGCCAGGTAGTAAATAGGCTTTGTGGGATATATATGATCTCCACTACATATTCTTTTTGTTTGATTTGGTTTTTTACAACCCCTGAAAAGCATTTTTTAAAAAATCTTAACTTGTAAGCCATATAAAAATAGGCTGTGGGCCAGATTTGGTCTATGGGCTGTAGTTTAGCAACGCCAACACAAAGGGTTTCAGGATATCTTAATGAAGTCTTCCAGAAGGAATAGTCAGTCGAAAAGGATACAAAACTCCCCATAGGAGGTGGTGAAAGACACATGGAACTATACCCTAAAAAAATAAGAAATTCAAGAAACTCAAGCCCAGATACTATTGGATGAGGCAGCATTTTCCAATGATTAAAAGGATTTTTAAAAAAAGAAAAAATACTGGAAGAGACAGGGATGGACAAAGGGATTCTGGCCTGGGTGCCTTTTCTAAGTTGGGGAAGCACAGTGGGCCTGGATGACTGTTTCTGCAGCCTAGAGATCACACAGGAGTCAGGATGTCCACCCCTGAGCCAAACCACTCTCGACACTCCGTTGGAAGAAAGAAACTTAAACTAGAAGAAAGCTAGCATGTTAAATGATCAGGGGGTCGGAGGCACTAACTAGTAGGGAAAGACTAACTGTAGACAAACACTAAGAGGCTCATTAGGCAGCATTTAACAATACAAGTAATACGAATTCACAGATAATTGAGAAGTGTAAACATCATAACCATCGGGACTGGCAGGGCTTTGGTTAGGGGAGTTGAGCTTATCAACAGTTGTCAGGGAAACAGGAGGTACCGCTAGCAAACGATGGATTCCCATCTCCCTTGCAGCACTTATTAATACAAGCTGGGGTGAGGGACGAAGGCAGGCAGGGTGAGAGAGCACACGGTGCCATGGAAAACTGAGAGTCGGCGACCTGAGTCCCATGCATCTCAACCTTAGGCAAACCACAGTCACACAGAGCTTCCGTTTCTTATTCTGTAAGATGAGGACTAGCATTCCTGCCCTCCTTGTGGCTTTTTGTGAGATGTCCTGCCCATCTGACCACTTTTGCCCATTTTACTTAAAAGAGCAAAAATCATTCAGGGTCTGACTCATACCCTGGAGAGCAAATGATAATATTAGGTTAGCCAAAAAGTTTGTTTGGGTTTTTCTGTAAGATATTGGAAAAACACAAATGAACTTCTTGGTCAACCCAATTATACCTTTTAAAGATTCTTAGAGTCCATAATGAGCTTTCAGATGCATCTCCCAGACCCTCACAGCCATTTATGAGGAGTCATAAGAACAGGTAAGATTATACCCATTACACACCTGAATAAACTGAGACTGGACAGAGTTACCAACACTGAAAGAACACTGGAAGGTGTAGAAGCCAGTGGTAAACCTGAGAACCTTGGCCCCTGGCTGGACTTTCCAGAGTCTAAGAGGCTGAGGCTACTGAGCAAGAATCAGTCACATAGACCCCTTGTGACACTTAAGGCCTTCAGTCACATCTGGCTTCTTTTTAAATTACACTTTTCTTTTTAAAAATCAATACTTCCCTTTTTCTGTTAAATAAAAAAAAAAGCACCCTATGACCATGAAGGGGTTAATGTCCACCCTCCTCTCCTCTAAGTCAAAAGATTTCAATCACCTGCTAGCACCTCAGCTTCCTGGCCTGCCACCCCCCCATGGAAGCCTTTGAGAGTGACTGGAAGATGTTCACACTTAAAACACCTGTCTTCCAGTTGCTGGGTGTGCCAGAGTCTGTCCCAAGTGAAATTTCCAAGTTCAGGACTGCTGAGAACAAGTTTCTCTGGTTTGGTGTGTCCCCAGAGTCCCAAGAGGGAGCCCAGTCATTTCCTTCTCCCCAGCCCAGCCCAGGCCACACTCCGACCTTCCTCCTCCTCCTCCTCTCCCTGGGCCCAGCTCCCCCAGCTCTCTCTCACTTCAGCCCCTGCACGGGCACTGAGCCTCTCCCAGGAGGGGCCGCCCCACAGCATCTGCAGCTGACAGGTGCTGTGTCCTTCCCGACCCACCTGTTTCTCTTCCATCTGACTAAAGGCGGGAGGTAGTCACCTCCCTGAGTCTCACTTCTCAGCCCTGGGACCCTCCTGCAGCTGCACGCGGGTCCTCTGCTTCCTCTCAAGCCCCCAGCCTCTCCACCCTCTCACTCTCCTTCTCTGCCCACTGGCCTGGAATGGGGGAGCCTCCCTGGACACTGACCAGCACCCCCTCCCTTCTGCTCACCCTTGCTTGCCCCCTCACCTCACATGGTGCCCCCTGAACTCCTCTCAGACGTTTCCAAGTGACTTCCACCTAGCTCCACATACCCTTCAGCCCACCCTCCCCTCCTCAGTCTTCACCAAGACCGTGGTTTCTCCGTGGGCCCCCTTCTCCCTCCCTCCTCTTGGCCCTTGCGCCCTCGAGCCCCGTGTTCCAGGACCCCCCACCTACCCACAGTCCGACAGCCATCACCACCACGAAGTAGATGACGATGACAGAGATGTCAGCCGCATTGCGGATGCGCTCATGGGCCTTGAGGGGCTCGGCGGTGGTCGTGGCCAGGGGGCTCCAGGTGCTACCGTCCATAGTGGCAGCTGCAACGTGTCCCTCCTGCCCGGGCTGTTGGTCCCTTATACAGCCTCCAGGTTAATGATCAGCCTGGGGGAGGGGACCTGTGGAGTCTGGCAGCAGGACTGTCGTGCAGGGGCCCCAGCGCTGGTCGGAGAGCAACTCTGAGTGCAGAATGAGGACAAGCTGGCAGAGCTATTGGCAGGAGGTGGGCGGGTAGGTAAAGGCTCTCCAAAGAGCGGGGTGGGGCCAGCCAGGGGGCGGTGCCCATGGAGCACAAAAGCCCGCTGTGCTCCCATCGCTGGGCACCCGGCAGCCTCGCCCGGCCTGCTGTGGGGCCACACCCAGGCCAGGGCTCCAGCGGCTCTCTTGAGGAGCCAGGCTGCCTGGTGCTGGGGACCTAGAAGCCTCAGGTCACCTGCCACCTGCCCGTGGACCAGTCTTGTGTTCTCCACAGACCTGGCTTCTCCATGTGTAAAAGGCATGCAGGACTGTCCCAGGAATCAGCCAAGTTCTTGGTCTCCATGGAGAACATTCTGGGGAAAATCAGAAGTTGCTGGATGTTGCTGAAGAAAATTCAGCACAGTGGCAGTATCTTAGCCAAAGGGATGACCACTCACCCATCCACCTTTCTGCCCCTCCCTCTACAACCTGCAGCCCCCTGCACACGGTTATCCCAACTCAAGGAGGGAGACACCGAGCCTGGGAAAGGGGAGCTATTTCCTTGCCCTGTACCTCACCCAGTGATGTTATTTGGGGCCCTTCCAAGCCAGGGAGGGAAGATGCTAGAGAATCCCTCCCAAGGATCTCACCAAACCCTGGCCCTCTCTGGGGCTCAGCCTGTCCACCTGGAAACACATGTCTAATCTGGAAGTCAGGGCTCAGAAGAGAGAGGACGGTGAGAAGAGGCATGGCTCACCGAGGGCACGCAGCGAGCCAGTGACGGAGGTAACCATGCAGCCCAGGCCAACGCAGGCCTCGTTCAGAGCAGGGTTGGGGTGCTCTCAGGGGCTGGTGCTGGAAAATCCCGAGAAGGCACTCTAGAGAGGGCAGCCTTGCTGGGTGATGAGATGCTTAGAGTAGGGAAGGTCCACCCAAACCCTGCCAGGACGCTATGATGCCTCGGGCCCTCCCTGCCCACCAGACATCCAACCACTGCTTAAAGTCAAGCAGCCCATTCCTTTGCACCTCACTGCCTCCAAGGGCTACTCCCCTCCTGTCCCTCCAGTGCCTGTTCGTCCCCCCTTCCCCATCTGTTCCCCAGGATGATAAACTCTGTGAGGCTATGTCCAAGGCCCATCATAATACCTGTCCACCACGTGTGTACCTATGGTACGTGTGTCCCTGATTTTTGTTGGTGTTGATGTGTGGCAGAAACCAACACAACATTGTAAAGCAATTATCCCCCAATTAAAGAAATAAATAAACAGTGAAAAAAATAATACCTGTCCACAGGAAAAAGAAGTTCCCCATCTGGGGATCTTGGGAGCAGGGGCTCTTCACCATGGATGCCTCCCATGACTTAGAGCTCAGCCATCAGCCACAGTGTGGAGCCGCTCACCTTCAATCCATGTCTATCGGCTCCCGCATTGAGCAAAGATTTTTTCACCTGGCTCTGTGCCAAGCAGAGTCCTTGCCCTCAGGGAACTTCCAGTCTAATCTGGAAGTGAACCCCCACACCCGAGGAAAAGTCCAGCATTGAGCCCCCAGCTGCAGGTAGCCAGCCCATGCCCAGTTCTAAAAGTGAAGTCTGTGGAAATGAGAAAACTTAAAATGTGAGTGGGAGGTAGGCTCAGAAATGTTAATGGACCTCAGGGGGGACACAGCTGTTCTTTGACTCTTTCTAGGGCAGCAGAACATAGGTGGCCAGAGGAGGTAAGGCGCGGGTGGCAGCCAGGGAGAGACAGAGAATGCACTCATTCATTTATTCATTCATTCATTCTTGCAAAAAAAAAGCAGCTTCTGTGTGCCAGGTCATTGATGACACTGGGGTTACAGCTATGAATGAGACTCCCAGGGTTCTTGCCCTTCTCACAGGGTTTCCAGCCCAGTAGCGGAAACAGACTGTCAGCAAAGATGAGACAAATACTTCTAAAATTAGCACAGTGATGTGTGCTTTGCAAGAGAAGTACTAATGCTCCAAATATCTAGCAAGGATTTTGACCCGGGAATGAGTTGAGGTTGCGGGAAGGTCTGGTTTGGGCAGGACCCTGAAACAGAAGGAATGAGTCACGTGAGACAGGAGTGAGGGATGTGCCAGGAGAGGGCAAGCATGGTGACGGAGGAAGAGGATTCATCTACAGTGTGTAAGGAGTCACCAGCTGGGACTGGAGATAAAAAATAAACTAAAGGCATGTCATCAGCAAGCAATCCCCACCACGGCTATCCCCAAGCTTACTGAGGTCCTTTTGCAATTTCTCTTCCTCACTGGTCTTGAACAAATTAAGCCCAAGAAAACAGTATGGAGGTTTCTCAAAAAATTAAAACTAGAACTACCATATAAACCAGCAATCCCATTTCTGGGAATATATCCAAAGGAAATAAAAACACTGTGTCAAAGAGATATCTGTACTCCTGTGTTTGTAGCGGCATTATTTGCAACAACCAAGACATGGAAACAGCCTAAGCACCCACTGATGGATGAATGCATGAAGAAGGTGTGATATATATCATATGATGGAATGTTATTCAGCCATACAAAAAGAAGGACATCTGGCCATTTGCAACACCATGAAGGAATCTTAATGGCCTTGTGCTAAATGAAATGTCAGGCATGGAAAAACAATTGCTGCGTGATCTTACCTACACTCTAAAAATAAGGAAACTCATAGAACCAAAAAGTAGCATGGTAGTTGCCAGAGGCCGGGGGTGGAGGAAATGGTGGAGACATTGGTCAAAGGATATAAGTTCTAAGATTAATAAATTCTGGAAATTGAAAGCACAGTGTGGTGATTATAGTTAACAGTACTTTATTGGAAGTTGCTAAGAGATCTTAAGTGTTCTTATCACAAAGAAAGAAGGAAAAAAAGGTAACTACGTGAGGTTAGTTAACTTGATGGCAGTAATCATTTCACACTGTATACACATTTTAAATCGTCACATAGTACACCTTTTAAAAAAGTCTTGTGGTACAACCTAATTTTTTTTTAATTTCCCCTGAACAGATGCTTTCAGAGGAAGAAAGTATGATGCACCATTTGCCTTCACAGCCGGCCAGAGCTGCTGAGTCACTGCTCATTGGTGAGGATCCTATTCACCTCTCTCCTGGCCTCCCTGTTGCCAACAAAAACCAGGGTCTGGTCTTTTAAAAGGACCTTGTTACCAGAACCTCAGAGAAAAAAGCAGGCCAACCAACCTGACATGGGGAAGATGAGGCTAATGAAGAAAGACAGATGTGAGAGCACGAAGCAGAACCCACCTGAATCCACACAGGTTCACAACCTCTGGTCAGATTGGGGTCTTAAGTTTGAAAAGTCAGGTGCTCACAGGTTCACAGCTAAACCTGACTGTTGGAGAAAAATATTCAAATGACTCAGATTGCTAAGCTAGATCTACAGATGGCCAAGGAGAGACCCAAGATTTGGAGGGTTGTTGTTTTGGTTATTTCATCACTAAGTCATGTCTGACTCTTTTTGTGAACCCATGGACTGTAAACCCACCAGGTTTCTCTGTCCATGGGATTTCCCAGGCAAGAATACTGGAGTGGGTTGCCGTTTCCTTCTCCAGGAGATCTTCCCAACTCAGGGATCGAACCAGAGTCTCCCGAGAACCCTGCAAAAAAGGCGGGTTCTTTACCACTGAGCCACCTGGGAAGCCCTCATTATTAAATGTGAATTGTCCCGTCTCCTCTCCTCTGCCTGCCTCCTCACTGCTCATCTGTGCAGGTCTCACAAGAGTCCAACCTGCTCCTGCCAGCCAGGAAGGCCCTCCCCAGCAGGCCCTTCCATCCCTCGCTCAGTGAGGACCCCATGGTGGGATGGCCGGCTCCTGAGCACTTGTCACACAGCAAAGTCGACAGCCTTGATGGGGAGGCCGTGAGTTTGAGAGGGTGTCTGGGGAGGGGACCCATGTGTCTACCCGGAATCTCAGCTCAGCCATCACCAGCGGCAGACCATGGACAGCTCATAGGCATCTGTGACTCCCATTTGAGGAGAGACAAAGGACAGTCAGACAAGGACTGTCTTATGTACCTATGAGGTGCAAATGAGATGTGAAGAGGCCTGTTGACAATGAAAGGGTGAAAGCGAGGGACGGAGGGGGCTACCGTGATTTTTCTCTCCTTTACCTTTTCCCGGTTATAAGCACAGGTATAAGAATCAGGTTGTTGATTAGTCTAAGTGTTAGTTTCCTCAGTCTGGAATTACCACAAACTCAGTTGTAAATTACCACAAAACAGAAATTGGATTTCCCTGGTGGTCCAGTGCTTGAGAGTCCACCTACCAATGCAGGGGACACAGGTTCACGCACTGGTCTGGGAAGACTCCACATGCCGCAGGGCAACTAAGCCTGTGTGCCGCAACTACAGAGACTGTGCCCTAGAGCCCATAAGTCACAACATGAGAAGCCCACGCAAAACAACTACAGTGGTCCCCACTCAACGAACGCAGCTAGGGAGAGCCCAGCGTGCAGTAGTCAAGACCCAGCACAGCCAAATAAAATTAAATTAAATTGTTTAAAAAGACATGTATATTATCTAGGGTGAAACAGATCATCAGCCCAGGTTGGATGCATGAGACAAGTGCTCAGGCCTGGTGCACTGGGAAGACTCAGAGGGATCGGGTGGGGAGGGAGGTGGGAGGGGGGAACGGGATGGGGAACACATGTAAATCCATGGCTGATTCAGGTCAATGTATGACAAAAACCACTACAATATTGTAAAGTAATTAGCCTCCAACTAATAAAAATAAATGGAAAAAAAAAAAGCAAATCTATTCTCTCACTGTTATGGAAGGCAGAAGTTCAAAATCAGTTTTACTGGCCTGAAATCAAGGTGTCAACAGGGCCACTCTATTGAGGTTTGAGGGGAGGGTCCTTCCTCGCCTCTTCCAGCTTCCAGTGGCTGCCAGCATTCCTTGCTTGTGGCTATACCACTCTAATCTCTACCCCTGTCTCTTTGGGTGTGTGAGTGGTTAAATACACATGGCATAAAATTTACCATTTTAACTATTTTAAAGTGTATAGTTAGTGGCACTCAGTACATTCACATTGTTGTACAACCATCACCACCATCTATCTTCAGAACTTTTCATTTTCTCAGAATGAAGCACTGTACCCACTAAACAGTAACTCCCCATTCCCTCCTCCCCCAGCCCCTGGATATCACCATTGTACTTTCTGTCTCTATGAACTTGACTACTCTAGCGTCCTCGTGTAAGTGGGATCATACTGTCTGCCTCCAACTTCATATTGCCTTCTCTTCTGTGTTTGTCTGCCAGACCTCCCTCTCTCTCCCTCTCCTTCACAAAAACATTTGTGATGGCATTTAGGGTCCACCAGAATTACCTAAGATGATGTATCTTTATCTCAAGCTCCTTAACTTAATCACAACTGCTAAGACCCTTCTTTCAAATAAGGTAGCATTGACAGGTTCCAAGGTTAAGACCTGTTACCTCTAGGTGGCCATCATTTGAACCACTGCAATCAGCGATGGTGAAGAAGTCTGAATGTGGAAAGCGTTGATGTACCGAGACTGAATTCCCCTAAAACTGATGTTTCTTGCTGAATTTATGATTCACTTTTCTATCTGAAACGTGATTCTCTTTCTTGTCCAATCCCTGCTCCCCTAAGGATTGAGGAATATCAAAGAAAAGCTAGCTTAAAACTCAGTATTAGAAAAACTAAGATCATGGCATCCGGTCCTATCACTTCATGGCAAATACTAATAGAAAGGGTAAAAAATGGAAGCAATGACAGATTTTATTTTCTTGGGCTCCAAAATCACTGTAACAGTGACTGCAGCCATGAAATTAAAGGATTTTTGCTCATTGGAAAGAAATCTTTGACAAACCTAGACAGCATATTAAAAATCAGAGACATCACTTTGCACATATGCAAGGTACATATAATCAAAGCTATGTTTTTCCAGTAGTCATGTATGGATGTGAGAGCTGGATCATAAAGAAGGCTGAGTGTTGAAGAACTGATGCTTTCAAATTGTGGTGCTAGTGAAGACTCTTGAGAGTCCCTTGGATAGCAAGAAGATCAAACCAGTCAATCCTAAAGGAAATCAACCGTGAATATTCATTGGAAGGACTAATGTTGAAGCTGAAGCTCCAATACTTTGGCTACCTAATGTGGAGAGCCAGCTCATTGGAAAAGACCCTGATGCTGGGCAAGACTAAGGTCAAAAGAAGAAGGGAGCAACAGAGGATGAGATGGTTAGATAGCATCACTGACTCAATGGACATGAATCTAAGCAACCTTCAGGAGATAGTGAGGGATGGGAACCTGACATGCTGCAGTTCATGGGGTCACAAAGAGTTACATACAACTTAGTGACTGAACAACAACAACAAAGAAAGAGGGGACTGAAACCAAGCAGAACCCTGCAGGGCCTTCCTGAGTACAAGTCCCACCATGTCCCCTACTTTTTGTTTGGTCTTCCTCAATAGACTTCCCTAGTAGCCCAGACAGTAAGGAATCTGCCTGCAATGCAGGAAACCTGGGTTTGATCCCTGAGTTGGGAAGATCCCTTGGAGAAGGGAATGACAACCCACTCCAGTATTCTTGCCTGGAAAATTTCATGGTCAGAGGAGCTACAGTCTACGGGGTTGCAGAGTCAGACACGACTGAGTAACTAACACTTTCATTTTCACTTCAAGTTCCAAAGAGCAGACATAAGCATTTAACAAATAGAACAATGGTCGAAGGACTCCTAGGTCCTCCTGAAGAGACACAGATAACAATCTGATTCATACCTTTGAGTTGTTCTGCAGAAACTAAGACACCGCCCCCCAATGGTGATTACATGCTGACCACAAGCACGTAGACCCCAGACTGGCTGGAACCAGAAGGTTGATAATGAAGATTCCTGAAACATCACCCTGTTACCTCACCACCAACCAATCAGACTAATGTCCATGAGCTGATCCCTCCCGGGAGCACCCTACAAACCTCCCCTCAAAGTTGCCTTAAAAAAACCCTTGCCTGAAAGGCACTGAGCCACCCAGGTCTCTCATCAATAACCCGCATTCTCCTTACCTGGTGCCCTGCAAATTGATGCTGCACTTGGCTTCACCACAACCTGATGAGTAGGTTGCCTTTGCTGAGCTGAGCAAGCAGACCCAAGTTCAGTTTGGTAACAGGAGGAAGCAGGCTTGAAGCTGCTTCGGGAAGGGCAGGGAGGGGAGGAGGGAGTTGCTGGAGGGATAAGTCCAGACCCAGGGGTAAATGTCAAAAAGCTGCCAGGAGAAGAGGTGAAGATGAATAGAAGAGTTGGGAGAGGGAACCAGTGAGTTGGCCTCAGCTGTCCACCCCTCTCTCCTGAACTACTGTCTGGGCCCAGGGGGAGCAGGGGCAGAATGGAAAGCTGAAAGGGACAAAGTGCTCCTGACTCTCACTCTAAAGCTAAAGTCAGCAGGTGTTGACCTCTTGTGGTCTCCATCCCAGCATCAGAGCCCTGGCTAGGCCTCTGTCATGCTGGGTGACCTTGGGCAAGCATCCTACGTCATCTGAGAATCACCTCTACAGAGGGAGGTGGCAGCTGCATGCACTCAATGCCACTGAATTTTTCACTGCAAAATGGTTAATTTTATATTATGTAAATTTCACTCCAATCTTTTAAAAACCCATGCACAAGGTTACAGGTCTGGAGATCATAAAAATTTAATTCCCCAGGCAGATTATTTCTCCCCAACCTATCGGCTGATCCTAAAAGTTTCAAGAGCTTCATTCATTTGTCCAACAAGTCATTTGAGCAAAATGAAAAGGTGAATTTATTTCTCCATCAAAAGAATTCTCTTTGCCATCTAATGGCTGGTCCTGATCATCCTACATTGAGAAGCTCCATTCACGGATTCATTCATTCAAACTATCCATTGTATGGCAGGTATTAGGGGTTACAGACTTGAATAGGATACAATCTTTGCAGTAAACACAAGAGTGTAGATATCTCTTTGAGGTATGTATTTCATGTCCTTAAAATGAATACCCAGAAGTGGGATTGCTGAATCACATAGTATTCTATTTTTAATTTTTTTAATATCTTCCATACTGTTTTTCCATGATGGTCACACCAATTTACATTCCTACCAACTCCACATCCTTGCCAGTTGTTGTTATCTCTTGTCTTTTTGATGATAGTCAGTCATTCCAAAACGTATGAGATGTGGTTTTCATTTGCATTTTCCTGATGATTAGTGATCTTGAACACCTTTTCATGTACTGAATGACTCCTCAAATATTGTTTGCATTTCTTCCATTTTGGGGGTATTAAATGATAACTGTGTGAAATGATGAATATGTTAATAAATTTGATCATGGTAATCATTTATAATGTATCCATATATCAAATCATCACATTATACACCTTAAACATATACAATTTTGTCAGTTACATCTCAACAAAGTGAGTGGGGAAGAAAATACTAGCCAAAAAAGAAAAAAAGACACAAATTCTGCCTTGGGGCCCTCCCAGTCCATCAAGGAAAGTTTACATCCAACATGCATGTGCTGTTCCCTATGCAAGGAGGCCTTTTTCCCTGCTCTTCACCTGGCTAACTCTTAATTCTTTATCTCAGCTTAAATTTCTTCCAAGAATTTTCTTGACCTGCACCCTACCCCTAGCCTAAAAGCTCTTTGAGAACCCTGTTCTCAGTTCCTATTCTTGCCTGTCCTGTCCTTGTCTCAATTTTCAATTGACTTTTAGTTGTATAACTATATATCTAGGGTTCCCTCTAGACTATGAGTTTCATGTGGGTAGCCCCAGTATTTCTTGGCCATTCCTGTGCCTAGGACTGGGGCTGAGATATAGTAAATGCTCAATAAATATTACCTGGACAAAATGAATGAATTAAAATAATGAACACAAAAAATTATAACATGACAGATGATGAGGCAAGGTGAGGTAGATCAGGCTTAATTTTGTCCCACTAAAGGGTGCAGAGGGGACAAAAGAAACCCTCAACAAGGGGCTATTTGCACTGAGTGCTCAGGGAAGGTGCGTGTTTGCTGACACGCACAACTTAAAAACCTCGGAAACACAAGAAACGGGCAACACTGACTGCCTTCAGGGAGAATATCTGGATGACTGGGAGACTTTATATATGCTCACACTGGAAACATGAGAATGTCTAATTAATTAGTTCAGTAGATAGTAAGAATGAGAGAGGGTACGAGGGAAAGAGGAAGAAGCCTACACTAGGATTGCTGAACATTCAAGTATTTGGGGGCCTCAGAGATCTTCCAACCTGGCTTCATAATATGTTCACTGACTCAAGAAATATATTTTGAGGGACTGCCCTGGGGGTCCAGTGTCTAAGACTCCACACTCCCAGTGCAGGGGGGCCCGGGTTCAATCCTTGGTCAGGAAACTATTAACAGATCCCACATGCCACAACTAAGACCCAGCACAGCCAAACAAATAAATATTTTTTAAAAATAAAGAAAGAAAAGAAATATATGTGGAGGGTCTTATATACCCCTGGCACTGCTCTGGGTGCTGCAAATAGCAAGATGCAAAGATGCAGGAGTACAGAATCTAATAGGGAAAAGACCTTCTAGTGAGAAACTGAGGCCCAGAGAAAACAGGACCTCGTCAAGATCGCCCAGATTGCTGGTGGAAGAGCTGGGGCTGAAACCCAGGTCTGCAGGTTCCTGCTTGGTTTTATTATCTACCCTGGGATTAAAGTACAGTGAAGCAAATGGACTTAATTACCCAGGCAATGCTTGCAAGTGTAAAAATAAGTGAACCACAAAACTGGCTTCCCAGAAAGAGTTTTCATCTCCTACACATGCTTTCTAGTGGTCGTAGTCACCGCCAACCCATAAAAGATTTCCCAATATGATCTTCAGCCTTCATTCACACTAACAGTATTTGTTGTTTAGTCACTCAGTCGTGTCTGACTCTTTTGTGACCCCATGGACTGTAGCCTGCCAAACTCCTCTGTCCATGGGATTTCCCAGGCAAGAATACTGGAGTGGGTTGCCATTTCCTAGGAGTCATTATAAATAAATACTAATACACACACACACACACCCCTTTCCAAATGATGATTCATTTGTCCTTGTTGAGACACCAAAAATGCTAAGACAAAGTAATAAAGCATAGACTCAGCTAAAGAAAGATCTTCTGTCTGAGCAAAAGGAAAGACCTAACCCACAGTCAAGTATACCTGATCCCTGGGATTTTTTTAAGGGTCTTCACCAAGCTCTTCAATAGGTTTTTTCCAAGTTTGGAAAATCCTACCAGGAGGCAAGAAAAGAAGAGCATCACTCTCATTACACTGAATAACAAGGATGTAATCATCAGTGGCCTGGGGTTCAGCCTAATGTCTTAGGCTAACTTAAAGTATTATATATACATAAACATACAGCTGATTGACTTTGTTGTACAGCAGAAACTACACAACATTGTAAAACAACTATACTCCAATTAAAAAAGTATTATAGAACAGGTATAAAAATGAAATCATATATACACAAACACATATAAACATCCCCATAAACATAAACCCACATAGACATACACAAAAATATCAACTCCAAAGCACAGAGTAAAATTCTTAGTTGAAGAACCATCGATTCTAAATTGGCTACAGTTAAAGAAAGAACTTCTTAAGTTCTTTAAGTTCAGGCTTCCCTGGTGGCTCAGTCGGTAAAGAATCTGCCTCCAATGCAGGAGACCTGGGTTCAATCCCCAGGTCGGGAAGATCCCCTGGAGAAGGGAATGGCAACCCACTCCAGTATCCTTGCATGGAGAATTCCGTGGACAGAGGAACCCCAGTCCATGGGGCTGCAAAGAGTTGGACACAACTGAGCAACTTTCACTCACTCAAAGAAAGAACCATTGGGATGTTACAAAATGCAAAATCCTGAAATCTCTGTCTTCCAAGTGATTCTATGATTGAAGGAGGACCTCCTGGTTGACCTTCCAGCTTTAATTTGGCTCTGACAGGTAGGTCGAATAAGGAATTGATCTTTGCTGAGACTGTAATTGATCTTTGCTGTTGGGTGAGAGGAGAAGGTCCAGGGTTGTGTTTGAAAAAAGTGGAGAAGGAAACTGAGATTTTTTTATTACAGATTTAGGACATGGATCCAACCATAAGGCCTTATTTTTAAGGGAGGGCCACCACAAAGCCCATTTGCTCTGCTAGCCAGCCAGCAATCATCACAGATCTTTGTTTACTCTCTTGTTTTCATTCATCCTGAGTCAATACCCACTTGTTCCCCATTTCCACTCCTTGTGAGAGCTTCATCTGATATTCTCCAAAGTCAAGTCAAAGTCATTATTTCATGTGAAAGAACTATGAGCTTTTTGGGGCAAAGGCCTCTTCAAATCACCACTGTCATTAACATTGTGATTACACCCACATAGTCTTGATATGGGAGGGCTGCTTGTGCCTTCTTGGGCACCAGAAGTTGCTGGTGAGTGGCCTTGAGGGCCAGTTCTTTTAATACCTGAATCAGACATGTGTCGGGTTTTCAATTTCCACAATCTCTAAGATAAAAGACTCTTCAGGCTGAAAGAGGTTTAAGAGCATTTAATCCACCCTGTTACTTCTGAGGTGGCATAGTGGTAAAGAATCCACCTGCCAATGGAGGAGACACAGGAGATGCAGGTTCAATCCCTGAGGTGGGAAGATCCCCTCGAGTAGGAAATGGCAACCCACTCCAGTATTCTTGCCTAGAAAACCCCATGGACAGAGGAATCTGGTGGGCTACAGTCCATGGGATCACAAAGAGTTGGACACTGCTGGGTGACTGAATATGCACACATGCCCGTTTTATACTGGAAATTGAGATTCAAAGAGGAAGGGTGATTTGTCCAAGGTCATTGCCTGATCTCTGAGCTCCCAATCCAATGTTCTGCCTTTTTCTCCAAAAACATTGTTCAAACAAACTCTTACAATTTCTTATGAAGTTAAACCTACATGTAGCCTATGACACTGCAATTCCACTTGTAAGTATTTACTCAAGAGAAATGAAAACATGTGGTATGGTCTAAAAGTGCCCCCCTAAAATTCACATGTTGAGTTCTAACCCCAAAAGGTAATGGTATTAGGAGGCAGGGTCTTTGGGAGATGATTAGGTCATGAAGGTGAAGCACTCATGAATGGGATTAGTGCCCTTATAAAAGAGATCTCAGAGAGATGCTTAGCTCCTTCCACCAGGTGAGGACACAGTGAGAAGGCCCCAGCTCTGAACCAAGAAGAGGGCCCTTACCAAAATTCAACCATGCTGGCACCTTGATCTTGGACTTGCCAGATTCTGGAACTGAGAAATAAATTTCTATTGTTTATAAGCTACCTAGTCTGTGGTATTTTGTTATAGCTCTCCAGAACAGACTAAGACAACATAATCCACAAAAGGACTTCAACACAAGTGCTTACAATAGTTTTATCTATAGCAAGAAATTAGATGCAACCCAAATGTCCACTAACAGGTAAATCAATAAACAGACTTTGGTATAGTCATTCAGTATAATACTACTCATCAATAAAAAAGGAACAAACTACACAATACAACATGGATGAATCTCACAGACACTGAACTAGGAAAAGAGGGCAAACATAAAGAGTACAGACTGTATTATTTCATTTGTCATAGTTCTTAAAGAAGCAAAATTAACTATAAGTCTATGGTGACAGAAAACAGAATACAGTTTTCTGGAACAGGAGAGGGGTGATTAACTGCAGAAGGGCATGAGAAAATTTTCTGCAGCACTGGCAATGGTATATTTCTTCACTGAGATGGTGTTACATGGGTGTAAACATTTGTCAAAACTGACCAAACTAATAAACCTACTGAAAGAGACAAAAAAGCTGTACTCTGAAAACTGTAAGACATCAAACACACAAACAGATAAGAAGATATACCATGCTCATGGATTGGAAGAATCAATACGTCAAAAATGTTTATACTACCTGAGGCAATCTACAGATTCAATGCAATTCCTATCCAATTACCAATGGCATTTTTTCACAGAACTAGAACAAAATATCTTAAAATTTATATGGAGACACAGAAGACCCCAAGTAGCCAAAGCAATCTTGAGAAAGAAAA
Source organism: Cervus canadensis (assembly GCF_019320065.1). Taxonomy (NCBI): domain Eukaryota; kingdom Metazoa; phylum Chordata; class Mammalia; order Artiodactyla; family Cervidae; genus Cervus; species Cervus canadensis. Next base: position 109,898,997 of record NC_057386.1, read on the forward strand.
ATGGAGCTGGAGGAAGCAGGCTCCCTGACTTCAAATTATACTACAGAGCTATCATCATCAAAACAGTGTGGTAATGGCACAAAAATAGAAATATAAATCAATATTTAGACCCTAAATAGAAATATAGATCAATCAAAATATAGAACAGGATGGAAAGTCCAGAAATAAATCTATGTATCTATGGTCAATTAATCTATGACAAAGAAGGCAAGATTACAGAACAGCAGAAAAGTAGTCTCTTCAACAAATGGCGCTGGGAAAACTGGACAGCTGCAAAAAAAAAAAAAAAAAAATGACATTAGATCATTCTTTAACACCACACATAAAAATAAGCTCAAAATGGATTTTTTAAAGATCTGAATGTAAGTCTGGAAATCATAGAATTCCTAGAGGAACACTCTGACATAAATCATAGCAATATTTTTTTTTCAGATCTGTCTCCTAAGCAAAGAAAATAAAACTTTGAGAAAAAATGAGAAAATAAACAAATAGGACCTAATTAAACTTAAAAGCTTTTGCAATGCAAAGGAAACCTACTGAAAGGGAGAAAACAGTTGCAAATGATATGACTAATAGAGGGTTAATACCCAAAATATGTAAACAGCTCATACAACTCAACATCAATAAAAACAAACTTCCCAATTTAAAAATGGCCAAAAGACCTGAATAAATATTTTCTTCAGTCCACGGGCTCCCTTCATCCCCTCTGGCATCTTGCTACTGACCCTCCTCTTCTCATATTTCCAACTGAGCCAGACTTAGGTTCTAACTGGGTCCCAAAGTCTTGATGGACTGTGGGTGGATGGACAGACAGGAGATTCCCGGGAGCTCTGCTCAGCTCAGGACCCTTGACTCCTTCTCTGTGACCTTTAGCAGGGCCCATATCTTGAGCCTTATCACATAATGAGTTTGGTACATTCATAGGCCAATAAATCAGAAGGTACTCTTCTCTCAGAAGATATATAATTTAGGTGATAACCTCAGTCATGCCAACATGCTGCTGCTTAGTCGCTTCAGGCATGTTCAACTCTGCGTGACCCTATGGACTGCAGTCTGCCACACTCCTCTATCCATGGGATTCTCTAGGCAAGAGTACTAGAGTAGGTTGCCATGCTTTCCTCCAGGGGATCTTCCCGACCTAGGGATCAAACCCAGGTCTCCTGCATTGCAGGCAGATTCTTTATCACTGAACCACCGGGGAAGCCTCATGCCAACATACCCCCACTGAAAAATGTTTAAGGGGGCAGTTTCTAATTCTGTTATCACAGCTCCCTGATTACACATGTGTCACAAAGGCATCCACGGCTACCACACTAGGAGCCCAGAGCCAAAGTCTTGCCAAAGCCAGCTCACCACCCAGAGGAAGACAACTGGTCTACATGTCCAAATCTGCTCACCTAGATTGGAACTTTCTCAGTTTCTTTCAAAGATCTGGAAATTCCATGGCTTGACTGTGAACCCTGGAAAGTTCACTAGAGATGGCATGACTCATCCTCTATCTTTCACAAATGGGACACTGAGGCTTAGTGAGGCCATGCGGCTCAGCCAGAATTCAGGCCTGCTGCTGCCTTAATGCTTGCCCTATTTCACCCCTCAGGTTTCTGGGCCCATGGAGTCAGCCTTTTAATGCCTCTTCCAGTGCTTTCCTCACCCCTTCCCCCAGCAGCCTCCCAGACCATCATCTCTCCCCAAATTGTTGCTGCAGACTCTTGTCGTTTCCCTCCTCCAAGTCTCCGCTTCTACCAGTCCATCCTGGGTGATGTGCCAAGTCACTCTCTGACCTGAAAATTGTCAAGGGCTCCCCCTTCCTGCCAAAGAAAACCCAAAAGCCTTGACCTGGTGCTGAAGGCCCATCACCATCTGACACCAACTTGCTAATAGTTTCCCATTCCCCTTGACCTCCCCTCCCCACAGATCCTAGGCCTAGCCTAAATCAGCTGGTTGCTGTTCCTAGTATCTCCCTTCTGCTTCTGCATTTGGTCATGCTACTTCTTCTACTGAGTTTGCAAGCCTGGACTACCCACTGCTCACCTGTCACCTCCACCTGTCTAAACCACCTTCCTATAAGGCTTGACTCAAATGCCCTCTCACCCCAAGAAGCTTCCCCATACTCCACTCCCAATGGAAATTATTGCTCCTACCTCAAGACCCTTGGGCTCAAGACCTTGGGCTTCCCAGGTGGCACTGAAAAAAAAAAAAAAAAAACTGTCTGTAAATGCAGGAGACATAAAGAGACACAGGTTCGATCCCAGGGTCAGGAAGATCCCCTGGAGGAGGACTTGGTAACCCACTCCAGTACTCTTGCCTAGAGAATCCCTTGGACAGAGGAGCCTGGCAGGCTATGGCAGGCTACAGTCCATAGTGTCGAACAGAATTGGACAGGACTGAAGTGACTTCACACCACACACAAGAGCCTATGATGGATAAATCTTAAGCCTTAGGTATTTATGTACCTGTTTTCTCTCCTAATAGGATACAAACTTTCTCAAAAACAGAGTACATATTGATTTGTCTGTATGTTTCCCACAGGCCCAGCATGGTACCTTTTATTCATTGATTAATTCTTTCATTAATAATTTACTGAATGGAATTTTGGAGTCCAAGAGACCTGAGCATGAGTCCATAGCTCTATTTATCTACTACCAGATAGATCATGATAGTATTATGATCTTGAGTAAAGCACTTAACCATTCTGAGTCTCAGGTTTTCTCCTCTGTGAAATGAGGATAAGACCTAAGTCACAGTGTTACTGTAGTGATTAATGAGGTGACATATAGGATATGCTTAGCACAATGCCTTACACATATTAATAGCAATTATTCAATTAATAAGGCAATACTAATAATAAAAATAAACATAGCTCCTGCTATATGCCTGGAATTATGGAGAATGCTGGGGATACAGAGGTAAATAAAACAGGGTCCACGCCTTTGAAGACTCAGAGACCAGTGAGGAAGCAGCCAACAAGGGAACATCTAGGCTGCACATCGTACAGGGTGAGAAGAGCTCTGACAAAGACACCCACGGGGTGCTCCAGAGCTTCCGGAAGGGGCCCTGAATCAGGGCTGTGCCCCAGGAGGCAGGGGCTCAGGGAAAGCTCCCGGAAGAGTGATGTGAGTAGTTCTGGAAAAACTAGTGATAATGATCCAGGGGAAAGAGGCAAAATAGGCAAGAGGGGCACGAGGAGCACAGCGCACGTCAGAGCACCACTGTACCCTGCACACAGCCGGCGCTCAGTAAGAGGCAGCCTGGGGTGCAGGGCAGAGCCACAGGCTCATCTGCCACAGTCGCGGCGGGTGACCCTGGATAAGTCTCGTCCCGGTCCTGAGCTCACCGCCCTCAGGTGACCCACTCCCTGATGCTGAGGTCTGGGAAGGAAGCTGAGCCTCTGGTGCTCCCTCACTCCTCCGGCTGAGTCAGGTAAGGGCATGTTTTCACCTGCTCCATTCAGGAGTCTGGCCTAAGAGGTTGGCACCACCCTCTTTAGGTCACACCTGTGTCTGAAGTAAGAAACACTAATCACCTTACGAGCATTGTCACACCCTCTTCCTGGGAAGTTTTCCTTTCCACAGCTGGGGTGGGGAGCCCAGAGACTCCAGAGAGCGACCTGGTCTCAGGTTCTAGCCACAGGACACCTATTGTAGACTAGGAGCAATCACAGAATTCAAGGCAAAAACAAGCATCCTCAGTGACTGTAATTTTTGTTTATCTGGTAAGAAACAAATAAACTACATTTTAAACATTTTAAAACAATCTTTTTGAATGGAAAATTACTGATTTATATAAAACTGGTCAATTTTGTCAATGCAATATTTTCTTTCGATTTTATTAAGATACAACTGGTATGCGTGCGTATGTGCTCAGTCACTGAGCCATGTCCTACTCTTCTGCTACCCCATGGACTGTAGCCTGCCAGGATCCTCTGTCCATGGAATTTCCCAGGCAAGAATACTGGATTGGGTTGTCATTTTCTTCTCCAGGGGATCTTACCAACCCAGGGATCAAGCCCACGTCTCCTGCATTGGTAAGCAGATTCTTTACCACTGAGCCACCTGGGAAGCCCAGTTTAACCTTACGTAAGGGGAAACAGAACAAGCAAAAGATAAAGTGTAAGTAATGTATTTGCATATTCAACAAAATTGTGAGAAGGACAACAGAGAGCTGATTCATGCATGACTGGATCCAGAAACCCAAATGATGTCAAGACTTCCTTGTTCTAACTTTGTGCTTCATCTCTGCTGCTTCCGTGTTGACTGTCAGACTGTAGCTGAGCATTCCCATCTGGCGTAGAACATGTTCGCTATTGAAAAGTATTTTTAAGTCATCCAGGATCCAAAAAAAGCACTACTAACAATTTTCCTTTCCAGGTTTTATGTATGTTATTGTACACACATCTGACACACCCTAATATGTGTGCTCACATACATACAAACATGCATACATAATTATTTGTTGTTTAGTTGCAAAGTTGTGTCTGACTTTTCTGCCACCCCATGGACTGTAGCCACCCAGGGTCCTCTGTCCACGGGATTTCCCAAGCAAGAAGACGGGAGTGGGTTGCCATTTCCTTCTCCAGGGGATCTTCCCAACCCGGGGATCGAACTCGTGTCTCCTGCTTGGCAGGCAGATTCTTTACCACTGAGCCATCTGGGAAGACGACATAATTTTCCAGGGAGCATTTATCGTGTGCATATAGCTTTGTAGCCTACTTTTGTTACTTAGTACTCTTTTATGAAGATTTTGCTTGTTATTAATCCTTTTTGAAAATGGGGGGAAAGCACACAACTATTCTCACAGTTCTGGCTCCAAGGTCAGAAGTCTAAAATAAGTTTCCCTGGGCTGAAATTAAGCAGGGCTGCACTGCCTCCAGAAGCTCTAGAAGAGAATCTGTTTGCTTGCCTTTTCCCCTTCCAGAATTACATGCTCATGGCCCCTTTGTCCACCTTCAAAGTCTTCTGTGTCAAGTCTTCCTCTGTCTCTCTCTCACAAGAACCTTTGTGATGACACTGGGCCACAGAGATAAACCATGATAATCTCCCCATCTTAAAATTCTTACATGCACATCTGCAAAATCCCATAGAAGGTAACATCGGCAGGTTCTAGGGATTCAGACATACATGCTTTGAGGGACCATTACTCAGCCTCCCACCACAGGGAAGCCCCCACCAGCTGACGAAAGGAGACATGTCTCACACACACCCAATGAGGAGGAGGCAGCCAAGCCAGCTGCTGAACTGGAGTCACATCCCACACTCTTCTGGAAAGTCATGAGTTGAAACTCTTGGCCACCATCCAATCTTGTGGGTTTGTGATTTAAATATAAGCTCTCATGGACCCTTACCTCCACCACCATATATTTAAAGCAGAAACTTGGGGAGCAGAGTCTCAGAGCCTGGAAAACTTGGCTGCCCACTCACTCCTACAAAGGGCCCACTCCTCCTAGGGTTTCTCACAACACTAATCGGAAACCACTCGTGAAGCCCACCACCCTTGATTTTATTCTTTTTTTTTTTTTTTTTTTTTGACCAATACAAGTCTTAGTCGCGGCATTCAGGATCTTTCGTTGTGGCGGCATTCGGACTCTAGTTGTGAGTTATCATGTGGGATCTTAGTTCCCCAACCAGGAGTCAAGCTTGTGTCCCCTGCATTGCGAGGCAAATTATTAACCACTGGACCAACAGGGAAGTCCCACCTGCCCTTGATTTTAGACACTTCTCATCTGTCAGAGCTCTCTTGCCCTGCCCACCTCATAGCTGACTCTCACCAGGCTGCCCTGAATAACACCCTACACATAGCTCAGTACTGGGGAGTCCAAAGATAATCAGACACTGTCTTCAAGCTCACTGGAGAGATGCCACTTACATAACTCATTGTTCCTTCCTCAACAGTTTTACTTCTGCCCAAATTGCCCTGCCCTCTAATAATAATGTGAACAATAATACTAACACTGCCATGTTAATATTATGGCAGCTACTCACCATGTACTAGGCACTAGGCTAGGCACTTTTCAATATATTGGCTAGTTTAATTTTCATAAGAATCTGATATAAGGTGAGATCTATTGCCAGGTTCCATAGATGAAGAAACTAAGATGCACAAAAGTGAGATAAATGGCCCAAAATCAGAAGTAGTAAGAGACAAAGCTGAAATCTGAAATTTATATCTTAGTCTGTGCCTTTGGCACAACCAAGCAACATTCAAGTCTTCCATAATTAACCACATCCAGCAAGGATTCTACCCTTTCTCTGGCATCCCAAAGCCAGATAATAATTATAAATAACGTGATTTTAAATTTTAGTAAAGGACCCTAAATAGACATTTTTTCTAAAGAAAACACACAAATCACAACTAAGTATACAATGGTGCTCAACATCACTAATCATCAGAGAGAAGAAAACCAAAACCACAATGAGAGAGACTTCGCCTTCCAATGCAGGAGGTATGGGTTCGATCCCTGGTCAGGGAACTAACACTCCACATGCTTTGAGGCCAAAAAAACAAAAACATGTAATGGAAGCAATGTTGTAACAAATTCAATAAAAAATTTTAAAATGGTCCACGTCAAAAAAAAAAAATCTTGAAAAAAAAACTCAATGAGATATCAACTTGCACCTGTTAAGATGGCTGAGTCTAAAGTTTGTATGGAAACTTCCCTGGTGGTCCAGTGGTTAAGAATCCTCCTTGCAATGCAGGGAATGTGGGTTCATCTCTGATGGGGGAACTAAGATCCCATATGTGACAGCACAATTAAGTCCGTGCGCCATACCGAAAGATCTCACAGGATGCAATGAAAACCCCCTGTGCCACAACTAAGACTGAATGCAGCCAAATAAGTATTTTTAAAAATAAATAAAGTTTGTATGCAGGCAAAAGTCCCAGGATAGACAACACAGTATTGAAGATGAGGAACAAAGTTGGAGGACTGACACTATCCAACTTCAAGATTTATTATAAAGCTACAGTATAAAGACAGTGTGTATTGGCAAAAGAATAGACAAACAGATCAATGGAATGGACTAGAGAGCCCAGAAAGAGACTGCATAAGCATAGTCAACTGATCTTTGACAAAGGAGCAAAGGCAATACAGCAGAGAAAAATAGTCTTTTCAACAGATGCTGGGAGAGCTGGACAGTCATATGCAAAAAAAAAAATAAATAATCAAGACAAAAATCTTACACCCTTCACAAAACTTAACTCAAAATGGATCATAGACCTAAATGTAAAATGCAAAACTATAAAATTCCTAGAAGGAAACACAGGAAAAAACCTAAGTAATCTTCAGTATGGGGATGACTTTTTATATACAACAACAAATGTATAATCCATGGAAGAAATAATTCATAACCTGGACTTCATCAAAATTAAAAACTTTTGCTCTGAGAAAGACACTGTCAAGAGAATAAGGAGACAAGCCACAGACCAGGAGAAAATATTGCTAAAGATACACCTGATAAATGGCTGTTATCCAAAATATGCAAAGAATTCATAAAACTCAACAATAAGAAAATGAACAACTCAATTTAAAAATAAGTCAAAGACATGAAAGCACATCTCACTAAGGAAAACGTACAGCTGGAAAATAGCATATGAAAAGATGTCCAACATTGTATATTATTGAGGAATTATACAATTTTTTAATAGTGCTAAAAATACAAAAGAATGCAGGGTGTCAGCCCCCCAGCCCAGAGCTGCTGAAGCAGAAGCTGCATTAACAGATCCCCAAGTGACATGGGCTTCCCAGGTGGCTCAGTGGTAAAGAATCCACCTGCAATGCAGGAGACCCTGGTTTGATTCCAGGGTTCAGAAGATTCCCAGAGGAGGACATGGCAACCCACTCCATTATTCTTGCCTGGGAAATTCCATGGATAGAGGAGTCTGGTCGGGCTGCAGTCCACAGGGTCAGAAAGAGTGGGACACAACTGAAGCGACTAAGCACAAGTAACGTGCACGTGAAGGTCTAGAAAGTATTGAGTGAGAGGAACGCACAGTTGGGACACTGGTGCTGCTCCTTGCTCATTAGACAAATAACTTATTTCTTCTTGACTGAAAAAATTAGGGACTTCCCTGATGATCCAGTGGCTGAGGCTTCATGCTCCCAATGCAGAGGGCCCAGGTTCAATCCCTGATCGGAGAACTAGATCCCTCAAGCTGTGCTTAAGAGTTCTCATGTAGCAACTAAAGATCCCCATGCCACAACTAAAAAACCAGCATGCTGCAATTAAGACCCAGCACAGACAAATAAATAAATGCATATATTTTAATTAAATTTTAAAATAATAAAACAGTGCTGGGAAAATTAGACATCCTCACACACAGGTGAAGTTCAATCTAAACTTCGTACTTATATGAAAGTTAACTATCACAGATATAAATGTAAAATGTTAAACTACAAAACTTAAAAACACAGGAAAAAGTCTTCATGATCTAGAGGTAGGCAAAGAGTTCTTACACTTGATACCTAAAGCACACAGGGCTTCCCTGGTGGCTCAGAAGATAAAGAATCTGCCTGTAAGGAGGGAGACCTGGGTTCGATCCCTGGGTTAGGAAGATTCCCTGGAGAAGGGAACGGCTACCCACTCCAGTATTCGTGTCTGCAGAACCCCATGGACAGAGGAGCCTGGCAGGCTACAGTCCATAAGGTCTCAAAGAGTCAGACACGACTGAGCAACTTTCACTAAAGCACAATATCAAGCATTGGAGAGGATGTAGGGCAATTGGAACCCTCATATATTGCTGGCAGGAGAATAGAATGGCACAGTCACTCTGGAAAACAATTTGCTGTTTTCTTCTAAAGTCAAACATATAATTACATGTGCCCCAGAAATCCCATTCTTAACTTATTTATTCAAATAAAATGAAAACCTACCTTCACCCAAAAACCAGTCATGCTAAAAACTGGAAACAGTGTCCCTCAACTAGGGAATGGATAAATAAATAATAGTATAGCCATAAAATGGACAATTATTCATTAGTTAAAAAGTAACACATTACTGATTCAAGCAACAACACTGATGAATCTCAAGTATATTTTGCAAAATGAAAGAAGTCAGAGTCAAAAGGCTACATGCTGTATTGTTTCATTTATATACATTCTGGAAAACAGAAAACCACAGTAATGGAGAACTGATCACCAGGGGTTAAGGGTGGCGGGGTTTACCACAAATTGACAAAATGCGGGAATTTGTGGGGATGATGGAAATTTTCTGTATCTTTATTGTGGTGGTAGTTCTATGACTCTTTATTTGCCAAACTTCATAGAACTAAACATTCAAAGAAAGTGAATCTTATTCTATGTAAATTTAAATTAAAAAAAAAAAAAAACCTGCCGTGAGGGACTTCCCTGGTGGTCCAGTGGTTAAGACTCCACACTCCCAATGCAGGGGGTTCGATGTGTGGTCAGGGAACTAGATGCCCCAGGCTGCAACTAAGACCTGGCTCAGGCAAATAAATTTAAAAATAAATAAATTTTTTAAAAACTCCAGTGAAAGATCTGTGATTCACAATAAAGTGTCAATTAATAAATTATCTTTTTTTTCAGTTTAGTTCGGTCACTCAGTCATGTCCGACTCTTTGTGACCCCATGGACTGCAGCACACCAGGCTTCCCTGTCCATCACCAACTCCCGGAGCTTGCTCAAACTCATGTCCATTGAGTTGGTGATGCCATGCAACCATCTCATTCTCTGTCATTCCCTTCTCCTCCTGCCTTCAATCTTTCCCAGCATCAGGGTCTTTTCAAAATGAGTCAGTTCAAAATAAGTCAGGTGGCCAAAGTATTGGAGCTTCAGTTTCAGCATCAGTCCTTCCAATGAATATTCAGGACTGATTTCCTTTAAGACTGACTACAGTCCAAGGGACTCTCAAGAGTCTTCTCCAATACCACAGCTCAAAAGCATCAATTCTTTAGCGCTCAGCTTTCTTTACAGTCCAACTCTCACATCCATACAGGACTACTGGAAAAACCATAGCTTTGACTAGATGGACCTTTGTTAGCGAAGTAATGTCTCTACTTTTTAATATGCTGTCTAGTTTGGTCATAGCTTTTCTTCCAAAGAGCAAGTGTCATTTAATTTTATGGCTTCAGTCACCATCTGCAGTAATTTTGGACCCCAAGAAAATAAAGTCTCTCACTGTTTTCCATTGTTTCTCCATTGTTCTGTGGAGTGATGGGACTGGATGCCATGATCTTTGTTTTTTGAAACTTGAGTTTTAAGCCAGCTTTTTCACTATCCTCTTTCACTTTCATCAAGAGGCTCTTTAGTTCTTCACCTTCTGCCATAAGGGTGATGTCATCTGCATATCTGAGGTTATTGATATTTCCATTTTTTAATTGATATTTACTGATGACCATTTTTTTATAGTGTAATAAAGGAAAAATCCCCCAGATGGTTCCAAAATGCTATCAAGGTTAAGAACCACAGCCCAGGGCAGTTATCTTCCCACGTAGGTGTGAACATAGCTCCCCTAGGCCTGCCTTTTCTTTCCAGTCTTCTCAAGAGAAGTTCAAGTCTCCCCTCCCACCCCACTGGGTCACTAACAAAGACTCACTGCGTTGTAAAAGATGACCCATGAAGGCTTTCAGAATGAAAGTGGAGATTGACTGAACTAGGAATATTTCATTTGGTGAAAAGGAGACTCAAATCACACAAAGTTATTTTCTTTAGGGTAAAGGTGGGTCACCCAGATAAAGGGTCACCCTTTATCCGAAGGGTGACCAGGTGGAAAGAATAGAAATGCTTAGTGTTTCTAGTGGGAAGCCAGGAAACAATGGGCGGAAAGGGGACAAAGTCCAAAATAAGGAAGAGATTTCTAACAACCAGCTAATTTGAGAATAGAATGAGATGCCTCATGGAAGAAGTAAACTTCTCAGCCTCAAGGACTAAACAACAGAAGTGGGTTGACCGCTTAGCTAAGATTTCATACAGGGGATTTCAGCACTGTATAAAAGGTTAGAATCAATGGCATCTTACTTCTAGGTCAATTTTAAAATTCATGAAGTCCCAAGCACTGCACAGCAGAAGCTGAATTCCCCTAGACTCTTTAACTTAGTAAAATCTGAAAAATACTATGAAGTCCTACTGCCCCAAATCTCTCCTCTGCCTGAAATTCCCTCTTACTTCCACAAACACTAAATAATGCTCAAGTGGAAGGTAATGTGTGAAAAAAGTGTTGCTAAGGAGATAAAAAGAGGAAGAAGATGTGGCCCAGTTCCCCAACTGGCTACCTCATCCCCCAGGAACTCAGATTAACTATCATTTCTAAGGAAGCCTCCCACTGCACCTAAAATCTGGCTTAAATATTCTCCCCATGTGTCTTTAGTTCTGGGTACTTCTCATAGCACACATCATACTTCATTTTCCACTTTCTTCATCTGACTGTGAAGTCCATGAGGACAGGGGATAAATAGATGCACAAAATAAACACCCAGAATATCTAAAGAGCTCTTATGCTTACACTCTCTTTCTGGAAAGCTCTCCACAGGCTTTAAGAGCAACCTGAAGACTAAAGCGAAAGTGTTACTCGCTCAGTCGTGTCCGACTCTTTGTGACCCCATGGACTGCAGCCCACCAGGTTCCTCTGTCCATGGAATTCTCCAGGCAAAAATACTGGAGTGGGTAGCTGCTGTTCTCTTCTCCAGGGGATCGTTCTGACCAAGGATCAAAACCGGTCTCCTGTATTGCAGGCCAATTCTCTACCATCTGAGCCACCAGAGAAGTCCATAAAAGTGAAAGTGAGAGACTAAGCCCTGCCTTTTCATGTCCCCAAGGCATATATGCTAGTGTCTTTATATAGACTAAATAGCTAATAAAAAGATAGAATGAAAGCAATGTCATCTAAGGAGCAAGAGGGTCCACGGGCTCCTAGAGTTTTGCAAGAAGGAAAGACCAAATTATTGCCTCTTTTTCCGAGAACTTATAAGAAGGAATGTGGCAGAAAGTTCTGGAAAATCCATACAAGTAAGGTAAGAGTTAAGGGTTCAGTTCAGTCACTCAGTCGTGTCCGACTCTTTACGACCTAATGGACTGCAGCACACCAGGCTTCCCTGTCCATCACCAACTCCCAGAGCTTGCTCAAACTCATGTCCATCAAGTCGGTGATGCCATCCAACCATCTCATCCTCTGTTATCCCCTTCTCTTCCTGCCTTCAATCTTTCCCAGCATCAGGGTCTTTTCCAATGTCAGTTTTTCACACCAGGTGGCCAAAGTATTGGAGCTTCAGCTTCAGCATCAGTCCCCCAGTGAATATTCAGGACCGAGTTAAGGTTTAGAGACCCTCTCTTTTCTAGTGTAATGCCATTATCTTAAAAGCACAGCAAAGAAACAAATTTATTTGTAACTATCTGAAACCTAATAGAACATGAAATAGGGTAGTCAATTAAATTATCTATTTAAATTGTGAAGCCACCCCTTAGTCACAGTTCTATTTGTTGAATGACAGTGTGCAAATTTAGACATTTTCCATCAAGATAGAAACTAAAAGCAAAGAAGGATATAGCGCCATCCTGAAGTGAGACCCAGCATTGCACTGAGGTGGTTCCTCCCAAGGCTATTCCACTGGCTGTATGTTGTCTGGGTGTGGAGTCACCGGAGACAGGTGGGAGTCCTCAGAAACTAAGAACTAGAGTAAACAACAGACATGACTAGGAATCAGGAGAACCTGTTCTGGGGTTTCCTTGAAGGAATTGGAGGCCTGGAGGCCTCCCTTCTTCCTAACATACTGCAAGCAAAATCAGACGGCCTAGATCAGAAAGCCTGAAGGTGAATGAAACAGGGGAAGACAGAAAGAATAAATAGTATATTACCACTGATGTTCCCAGAGCGTGAGTGAGCTGGTATTGGACTATCTATGAGCCTCATTCCTTCTTGAAAAATAAGTTAACCTTTTGGGACTTCCCTAGTGATCCAGTGGTTAAGATTCTGCACTTCCATTGAGGGGGGCACAGGCTCAATCCCTGGTTGAGGAACTAAGATCCCACATGCCTCAGGACAACTAAGTCTGAGAACACAACCAGAGAGAAGCCCAAGCACCATACAGAAAGAGCCTGCATGCTGCAACTATGACCCAACACTGCCAAGAATAAACAAATATCTTAAAACCTCTTATTTAAAAAAAATAATAGGTGTTATGAAAATAGCTACTCCTTCTAAGCTGAATGATGGCTGTGGAAGATGTCATGTGTTGCTTCTCAGTCATCTGAAGGTTTACGTGTGTGAAGGTTTACAACGCGTGGTTGTTTTGATTTTTGCTATGTGTGCAGAATTGCGTAGATAAGAGCCCTTGCACACAGGGCAAGTTCCTCACAAGACAGTTTCTGTTCCCAAGAGTATGTGGACCAGTGCCCCAAGAGTATGCCCCCGAGAGACACGTGTTTGGGTGTCTGCAACTGAGCAGTGTGCACGTGTACACAGTATATACATACTGTATATACATAAAACACTGTTTCCTCTGAAGACTTTTGTTGTCAAGGAACAAATTCAAAAGTCATTTCCTCGTGTTTATCAGCATATCAGCCAAGGTTAGTGAGTGGCCAGATAATTAAAAATTGTTTGTTCAATGGGGCAGATCTTGTTTTAATTGAAGCCTCTTAGAAGCTTAGATATATATATATAATATATATATATATATATCTTAGGTATATAGATACCTAAATATCTTCTAGATAGTGGAGAAAAATGTGATGACTGGTTATAAGCATTCTGGTCTATAGGTTGGTGTGGGTCACCAGGCTATAGACATCACAAGGCCCTCTGCCCAGGCTTCCCAGTCAGAGTAGGAACCCTATTCTGTGGTGCCCCCTTGTCTTGGGATACCTTTTCTGCTGCCCTTCCACGGAGGTCCACTCGGGCTCAGGAGGGCTAAAGTCTAGGACACAGGACTCCAAGCTCTGATCAACCTCTGCAGTCAGCTCCCTTGCCTGTGCCAGGACTCTGGGGTCACCCCTGCAGAGGGGTTGCAGTGTGATGCGATGGTTCCGTGCACCAACATTAAAGCCAGACAAACCTGGGCTTAACTCCCAGTGCCTCTGCCTCCCAATTGGTAATTCAGTGATTTTCTTTCCTAAGCCTCCATATCATGTTTCAACTATGAAACATGGATTTTTTAATATATTTTTTTAATTTATGTATTTGACTGCAGGTCTTTTTGTGGCACAAGGGATCTTCAACCTAGTTGTGGCAGGTGCGATATAGTTCTTCGACCAGGGATGGAACCCAAGCCCCCTGTGTTGGGAGCAAGGAGTCTTAGCCACTGGACCACCAGGGAAGTCCCTGGATTTTTGGAAAATAAAATTCACCAGGTTATTGAGAAAATTAAGAACTTGAAGTGAAAAATCCTTAGTAAAGTGCCTGATATAAGGTGATGTTCATTTAATAATTACAGCTAATATTTATTGAATATTTACTCTGTGCCTGTCTACACAGGCATCATTTCATTTAATCTTTACAACAATGGCAGAGTAGTAGATAAAAGTATTATAATCCCCATTTTACAGGTGAGAAAACTGAGGCACTGGCACAAAGTCACGCAAGTAATAAGAGAGAACTCTGAGCCCAGGTAATCTAACTCATACACTGTCATTTTTAATATTATTATTATCAACAAAAACAATAACTCAAAAAGGATTCCAGTGCCAACTGTGGAGGGAATTGCTCTGCCATCAGATTCCCCTCAGATTCTTTTAATATTAATGTTAATGTGCATCCTTTCCCCCTGCTTCTAATCCAGATTTTAGCCACCATTCACTTATTCTCTCAACAGACATTCATTGGGCAGCTACTATGTGCCAGGCACTGGGCTTGGCTCTGAGGACACAGCACTGGCAAAACAGTGAAGCCCCAGGAGCTTGGGGCTGAAGAATGAGAGCAGCCAGTAGTGCAGAAACCAGAGACTCTAAGGTAGGCATGAGTGTGGCTGGCACGAGTTAAGACGGGACAGAAGGGCAGAGTGGCTGGAGCACTGAGCACGAGGAGATGGCCCCTGCCCCTCCCTGAACTCGAGACCTGCAGTTCACAAGCTGATGGCACACACCTCCCTGGTGGTGCCCAGAGCCCTTGAATATAATATGCCCAAAACACAAGTCATTATTTTCTGCAGCCCACTCCCCTCCCCTTAGCAGCCACTGCTCAACTAAGCATCCAGTGGCCCAAGCTAAAGACCTGTTAAACGTCTCTTGAATTTGTCCTTTCTCAATCACCAAAATCCTTGCTTTGGTCCAGCCTTCATCATCACTTGCCTGAGCCACTAGACTGACCCTAACTGCCTCTTCACCTTCAACACCTCCTTCAGACTGCTGCCAGAGTTCTTCCCAAAACAAACATGTGAATATGTAACTCCCAGGGTATAAAAACCCTGATGGTTCCTTTGTAGTCTCAGGATGAAGTCTAAATTCCTTGGCCTGGCAGATAACACCCTTCATAATGAGGGGTTAAGCCACGTTTCAGCCTTATCTCCCACTAGTTGTCCACGTGTCTCAGAGTACTAGCCATATCTAATGACTTTTCCATAGCACCAGGAACAGCACATGCTGTTCTCTCTGCTTAGAATTCCTCTTCTGTTCCTCTCTCCTCTAAGTACTACTATTCAACCTTTCAGATACAGCTCATCTCCTTGATACAGCCTTCCTTGATGTCTCCAGGAAGAACCATCCACCTCACTCTCCTAGGACACATCGGCTCAGTTCAGTTCAGTTCAGTCACTGTCATGTCTGACTCTTTGTGACCCCATGGACTGCAGTATGCCAGGCTTCCCTGTCCATCACTAACTCCCAGAGATCACTCAAACTCATGTCCATTGAGTCAGTGATGCCATCCAACCATCTCATCCTCTGTCGTCCCCTTCTCCTCCCACCTTCAATCTTTCCCAGCATCAGGGTCTTTTCCAGTGAGTCAGTTCTTTGCATCAAGTGGACAAAGGATTGTAATTTCAGTTTCAGCATCAGTCCTTCCAATGAATATTTAGGACTGATTTCCTTTAGGATGGACTGGTTGGATCTCCTTGCTGTCCAAGGGACTCTCAAGAGTCTTCTCCGTGCTCGCTTCGGCAGCACATATACTAAAAAATTGGAGCGATACAGAGAAGATTAGCATGGCCCCTGCGCAAGGATGACACGCAAATTCGTGAAGCGTTCCATATTTTTATAACAAAAAAAAAAAAGAAAAAAAAAAAGAGTCTTCTCCAACACCACAGTCCAAAAGCATCAATTCTTTGGTGCTCAGCTTTCTTTATAGTCCAACTCTCACATCCATACGTGACTATTGGAAAAACCAAAGCTTTAACTAGACTAAATTTTGTTGACAAAGTAATGTCTCTGTTTTTTAATATGCTGTCTAGGTTGGTCATAACTTTTCTTCCAAGGACCCATAGTACATGATATTTACAAAACAGCTATAGCATTCATCAAATGTGTTCCTTGTTATTTGGTTATACAGCTATCTCCCCACCAAACTGAGCTCAGAAGGGCAGGGACTGTGCCCTGTTGAGCACAATGCCTAGTACACAACAGATGTTCAGTGAGTGTTTAATGAAAGAATGAATAAAAAATGATAGGCCCTAGAAAAAAGTCAATGAGTCCCTTAAAAGCCAAATTTCCAAACTTGGTCTCATTAGCTCAAATCAAAAGTCTACAAGAAAGCCTGAAGGCTGAGAAGTAACCAAAACCAACCTTGTCTTACCACCTGGGAATCACAGACTGTCAGAAATAACCAAAGCCAAAGGAGATACTAAGGTCTCAAGATTAGTAATTTATCCAAGGTCCCCCAGTTAGATGCCATGAGAGCAGAACTGGAAGCCAAGACTCCTACCTCCTAGTGCAGGAAGGGCCTATCCAAGCTAACCTCCATCCACAATTCATAGATGAGGGGAGTAGGGAGTTCCCTGGTGGTCCAGTGACTAAGACTCTGCCCTCGAAATGCCGGGGGTGGGAGGCAGGTTCGATTCCTGGTCAAGGAACTAAGATCTCACATACTACAACGAAGAGGTCACATGCCACAGCTAAAGATTCCACATGTTGCAACTAAAACAAAAAAAGATTCTGCATGCCACAACTAAGACATGGTGCAGCCAAATAAATAAATAGTTTTAAAACAAACCAAAAAAAAGCCCTATGTTTAAAACAAACACAAGGGGAGCACTGTTTTGCACAAAGATCATTTTGTACACAGGGCCTCCAAGAAGGTTTCCCTAACTCAACAAGTTAGTTATGCTATTGGGTGAACTGTGTCCCACCAAAATTCATACGTGGAACTCCTAACCTCCAGTAGCTCAGAATGTGACCTTTTTGGAGATGGGGTCTTCACAGAGGCAATCAAGTTAGAATGAGGTCATTGGGGTAGGTCTTAATCCATCAGTATGACTGGTGCCCTTATAAAAAAAGGGATGTTTGGAGACAGACACATATACAGGGAGAATGCCATGCAAATGTGAAGATGGCCATTTTATATAAAGGACTTGAGCATCACTGGATTTTGGTATCCATTGGGGGAGGGGGAGGTCCCACTGGACCCTGTGGGGCCAGTCTCCCACAGATATGAAGAGACAACTATACTTTGTTATGGCAGCCGTAGTAAATTAACAGAAGCTCTCTAGCAAAGTGGTTCTGAAAGTGCAGTCTTCCAGTGGAAAACAAGGGAAAAAGAGAATCAGCACCACCTGGGATTTGTTAGACAGGCAAGACCTACCAACCAGAAACTCTGAAATGGGGACCCAGCATCTATGTCTCAGTAAGCCCTCCAGGTCACTTCTGATGCACACCCAACTTGAGAACCATGGTCAAGAGCTACTACTTTAGCTACACTGGGTTCTTTTTTGGTTTTTGGCTGTACTGGGTCTTCATTATGGCATTCAGGCTTCACTTGTTGCAGCGCATGGGCTCTAGAGTGAACCAGCTCAGTAGGTGCAGTGCACAGGCTTCTCTAGTTGTGGCTCGGTCTTAGTTGCCCGGAAGCATGTAAGATCTTAGTTCCCCGACCAGGGATCAAACCCACATCCCATGTGTTGGAAAGTGGATTATTAACCACTGGACCACCAGGGAAGTCCCTACCCTGGGTTGATTAATGTACCTTCAAAATTTATGTCCACCCAAGACCTCAGAATGTGACCTTATTTAAAGTTAGGGTCTCTGCGGATGTAATTAATTAAGATGAGGCCATACTGAATTAGTGTGGGCCCTAAACCCAATGACCAGTGTCCTTTTACACAGAGAAAACAGACACACAGACACACAGGGAGAACACCGTGTGACAACAGGCAGAGACTGGAGGGATGCGTCTACAAGCCAAGGGATGCCAGAGATTACCGGGAGCCACGAGAAGCTAGATGAGAAGCAAGGAAGGACTCTTCCCTAGAGTTTTCCATTCCTGCTAATATCATGATTTCAGACTTCTAGATAATTTCAGCCTCCAGAACTGTAAGAGAATAAATGTCTGTTATCTTAAGCCATCCAGTTTGTGGCACTTTGTT
Source organism: Cervus canadensis (assembly GCF_019320065.1). Taxonomy (NCBI): domain Eukaryota; kingdom Metazoa; phylum Chordata; class Mammalia; order Artiodactyla; family Cervidae; genus Cervus; species Cervus canadensis. Next base: position 109,917,453 of record NC_057386.1, read on the forward strand.
ACAGCAGCCCTCAGAAAATAATTCTGTATTCAATACAAGAGTCACAAGCCATATGTGGCTGTTTAAACTGGAGAAGGAAATGGCAACCCGCTCCAGTATGCTTGCCTGGAAAATTCCATGGATGGAGAAGCCTGATAGGCTATAGTCCATGGTGTCGCAAAGAGTCGGACATGACTGAACAACTTCACAAACATAAATTAGTTAAAGTGAAATAAAACCAAAAATTCAGTTCCTCAGCTGCACTGGTCACATTTCAAACGCTCAATAGTCACATATGGCTTGTGGCTACTCTATCTGATGGCACAAATAAAGAACATTTCCATCAGAACCAGAATGGCTTTCACGTTTTTAAATGGTTGAAAAATTAAAAGAATAATAATATTTTGTGCATGTAAAAATTATACAAAGTTAAAATTCAGTGTCTATAAATAAACTCTTATTGGACTACAGTCACATCTGTTCACTTGCACACTCTGACTGCTTTTGTGCTACAACAGCTGAGTTGAGTGGGTGTGACAGAGATTACATGGCTCATTAAACAAAATATCTACTATCTGGCCTTTTTCAGAAAACGTTTGCCCTACTTTTTTCTAGAGCAAGTTTATGCTGCTCTAGAGAATAATGAAGAGTGACAGGAAAAGATATTTTAACAAATTTGCACCGTGCTGAGCACAGAGGGATCCATTCTGAGATGTCCATTGGATGTACTTCCCAGAATGGAGTGAATTCAAGATTACACACTATCTTTTTTATTTACATGCATATAGTATACATATAAATAATAACCACGTATGAACACTCACACATGTACATTATTCACAGTCACATACACACAGTATATGTTTAAAGAAGGAACTAAAGGGACATTGACCTAAGTATTAAGGATGGCTGACTAAGCAGAAAGGGGAGAAGGGAACTGTGGAGTCTATTTCTTCTGATATTATTGCCCTCAGTATTTTCTGATTCTTCTGTAATAAGGAGATATTGCTTTTTTAATAAGAAAAAAATCTGCCTGATTCTAAAGCCAAGCTCCTAACCTCTATAGCATATTGAAAAGGCTGGGCTTCATGCTTTCTTTCCCTATGCTTTCTTGCCCCATTTACACTGACATATTGCCAACTGACTCTTCCTCTCAGGGCAGAACAGTGTTACCTTTATCTGTGGCCATGAAGCTCTACCAGCAGAATGTTAGTGATCAGTAGCCAAGTAGAAACACAGAGGGCCTTCTGGTCACCCATGAAATCCCTGGGAACTGCCCGTCTTGGTTGCACACAGGAGCCTAGCCAGTGTGCAACATTAACCTCTACTTCCAGAAAAATCAGCAAATACATACAGCTACTCTTAAAAGGAAGGATCCACATTTGAGGTTTACCCAACACTAGACAGAAAGCCTCCGAAAACCAGCCCACTTTTAAGACCCAGTTGATGATGATCTAAACTCAGGGGACCTGAGTTCAAGGTCCTGCTCCGTAACTAACTCCTTGGGAAACCACAGTCCCTCTATTTGTCCTCTCCTGACCTCAGTTTTGCCTCTGGTAAAGGGTCAGCCTTGGATGAAGTGACTTCCAAGTTTCCCCTCAGCTCCAGTCTGGGCCACTTTGGATCCCCCAGTTGTGTGTGTATGCCTGGGACAGGGTCCAAAGAATTCCTCAAGGGTCAAACGATTAACCATTGTACTGGGTCAGTTCCAGAAAGGACTCAAAAATTAATCCAGTGGCTCCTGTTTTCCCTTCAATCTTTACCATCCATACTCTGGTGAGGCACCATTCCTCTCCTGCCTGCACGGTCCTGGTGCCATCCCCTAACCCTCTATCCAAAGTGCCCCAGTCCCTGCCCCCCACTTCCCCCTCCTCCTAACTAAACCACATCAATCCTCACCCCTTAAATACTTTTTGACTTCCCAAGGCTCTGTGACTACAGCTGTCTGTTCATCTCAATATATTGCACTCTATCCCAGTGGAAGGCATTTACACAGATAGACTGAGGCTGTAGTGACCACTCCTAGGGTTACTTCTTCCTACTTGGTTACTTCTCTTGGGAGTAGAAACAGCACTGTGTTCCACCTTTTATTGTATGTATGGGTTCATTGTTGAGAATGCTGGAATATTTGAAATGCCTTTCACTGAGCTGAGAAACAAGGCCTGACCATGGGGAAACATTCCTCACTCTTCAAAGTACTTGTAAGCTCTCTTAGCTCCTGGGATTTTAATGGGACACCTGTGAAACAAGTCAACCACTTAACTGGAGTGTGAAGCACGTAACATGGACGTGAAGCATCTCCTTAAGGCCACACGGCAAGTTGGTGGTAGAGCCCCAGCATATGCCAGAGTTTTCGCCTCCCAGTTCTGGGCTTCAGAGTGTGTGGCACACAGCAAAATCATAGCCTCACCCTCTTTTTAAGAAATTATAGCTAGCTGCAGCCTCCATACCAACACGTGGATACACACACACACTTCATGAATACCTCTCACTGGGCTCCAGCCTGCTCGAGGCTTCACTTCTTTAGAATCTCAGACTGTTTTCCTCCCCTCTTTTGATGTATTATTTACTTGACTAGGTCTTAGTTGTGGCACACAGGATTTTCTGTCTTCTTTGGGGCATGTGGAATCTTTAGTTTCAGCCTGTGAACTCTTAGTTGTGGCATGTGGGATCTAATTCCCTGACCAGGGATCAAACCCAGGCCCCCTGCATTGGGAGGACAGAGTCTTAGCCACTGGACCACTAAGGAAGTCCCTCGCCTCTTTCATCATCATCCTTTAAGGGAACAACAGTTCCCAACCGGTACACTTTTTGAAGAGATTACAAGAGGCCAGGAGATGCTGAACTTGGTCCTACTTGCTCTGGTGTGCTCCCCTCAGCCCCTCCTTGTGCACTAAACTGCTTACCAGGGAGAAGAGAGGCATAAAAGCTTTAGACTGTGGGCAAGCACTCCAGCACACAACTGGGAGCTGGGCTTCCCAACGGAAATATCTTTGCCCTGTCCAGTGTCCACGGAACCATATTGTCTCCCCACAGACACCACCTTTACGGTTTAGCAGGGTTATTTAGGAATCTATAGATAAATTCACATGTTCATATATATATGGCTCTTAGGTGCCAGTGTTTTTAGACAGGTACATTTATGCTAGTGTGTGTGCAGTATGTAGGTATAATGTAGACATCCATGTGTGGCATCAGCAAGTCCCTCCTGAAAAAGCATATATGTGTAGATGAGTATGTGCATGGGCATAAATCACCATTTACCCACCAGTTCAACACAGATGTGTTGTTATTTCAGGCACTCTGCCAGACTCTGGGCTGAATAAGACACAGTAGATGGATGGGCACACACCAGGGTACATGAGTGGAAGGTGTGTTTTTCAGTACTATGTAAATGTCTGTGAAATCACTGCACATATGTATGTGTACATCAGGCCCACAACAAGCTAGGAGGGCACATCTTGTTGATGCTGCTACGCTCTCTCCCCAAGCCCCAAGGGTCAGATCTAAACAGCCCTTACCTGAGCCTTGGGCAATAGAGGCATCCTCTGCCCCCTGCTCTGCCAAGGAAGAAGCCTAAAGTGCCTTGTCCACCTCAACATTCCAGCCATGCCACCCTTCCCACCCACAGGGGGGTGAGGCAATATTTCTTGATAACAGGGCACCAAGAGTCCAGGCTGCTGGAAACCATCTGAGTTTCACATGGTTTTATGGTTCTATAGTTAATGTTTGGCCCTGGGTTATTTCTATCCTAGGAGGTAAGCCAGAAAAGGCAGGGGAGAGATGGAGGCAGGGGAGATAAGGTGCCAGGTCACTTGCAGGAGGCACTCACCCCAGCAGTCACCTCTGGCACCTTAATACCTGCAATGTTCCAGGCCCTACCAAAGGAGAGAGCCACTCAAGCAGGAGAGAGTAAGGGCTTCTGGGAACAGGCCGTGGAAAAGAGAGCCCTTGCAAAATGTACCTCACGAGGCCAGCATCCCCTCTCCAACCTTCAAATGGATCCAGGAAGCCCCTCCACCAACACATCAGCTGGCCTCTGTGTGGTCACCTCCTAGGACACAAGAGCTCACTATCTCCAAGATGCTCTCTTGAGAGTTTCTCTTTTATCCCGGGACAAAAATCAACCTCCCAGCAACTTTCATTCATTGGTCCTACTTTCCCTTTCAAAAAAAAATATTCTTCCTGGGAAAAACTTTGATTAATAAATTTGATTGATGTCTCCAGAAGGTTCCTATTTCAAATGCTAATACATAACCTGGGAAAAATACGGCATTCGTTTAGCAGACTTTCTCTAGTTGCCGAGCACGGGCTCTAGAGCTTGTGGGCTCAGTAACTATGGTGTGTGGGTTTAGTCACTCTGCAACATGTGGGATCTTAGCCCCCTGACCAGGGATCAGGGCAACTAAGTTGGTGACTGTATATGTTTCCCTTTGGGATGATAAAAATGTTTTGGAAATAGACAGAGGTGATAACTGTATCACATTGTATTTGTACTAAATGCCACTGAATTATACCTTAAAATAGTTAACTTTATGTTGTGTGAATTGCACTTCAATTAAAAAAAAAAAGACCTGGGCTACCAAAGCCACTTAAATAACTTCGTGGGCACTGCCTTCTCACCAAACTGGACACCACCCCTCTGCTTAACAAAGACAGGGAACCACAGCTAGGGACCTTTCCAACCCGACAAGCCAGGGAGTCGGGGCTCCCCTTCCTCACTCTGTCTCCACCTCAGCAACTCTGTCTCTCACTCTCTGCCTAGTGAGGCCACATTGCCCCCAGAGCCCTCAGAGGTGTCAAAGCAGGAAATCAGGGCAGAGGGGAGCTCCTGAGCACTGACCATCCTCTAAGCTCACTGTGTGCCTCCTTCACAGTTCCCACAGTAATTCACCAGCTGCCCAAAGCATCAGTCCTGTTAAAGGGGTCTATGCAGGGGGCCCAGGTTCTATCCTCGGTCAGAGAACTAAGATCCCTCCAGCCTTGAGGCGCAGCCAAAAAAAAAAAAAAAAGTTATAAAACTACAGTTCAAAAAAAAAAAAAAGACTACAGTTCAAGTCCAGGTCTTCCCTCTCTCAAATGAATGCTTTTAACCATGACATGACCACACTTTATTTGCAGGCTGACTAGTCCCAGAGGGTTCTTTATCTCCTTCCTTTCCCCATACAAGCTCCTGTTTCACACCCAACCTTGTCCTGTCCTCTGAGCACCAAAAACTCCAGGCAAGTGGTTTCTTCTGCCTAAATGGTTTCTGTTTCTAAGCACTCTCCTTAATTGTTCCCGATTGTCTACAGTCTAAAGCCAAATCTCCTTAACCTGAGAATCAAGGCCTCTCAAGATCTGGCACCAGGTCTTTTTCTATCACTCTGCTCCACACACCCAATATTCTAGCCAAACAATTCTTTCTCTGCCCTTCCGTGAATCATGTCCTTTCTTGACATACCTTGTCCCTGAAAAACCCTCTCTCCCCACCTCCACAACATAGCCAAATCCTGACCCTTTGCTCTGATCCCACTTGGTATCTTCTTTGAGTTCAAAATTTACACACACATACACACACACACACACACAGAGGCTTTCATTCTTCCTCTAGTTCTCATGGGTCTCTGTATAGACCTTTATGCATGTGTCCCTGTGTTAAGGTATTTCAACATACATTCCTTAGAACAGCACAGTAAACAACCCAGGGTACCCAGCCCCAGTGTTTGGCACACAGTGGTACCCACAAAAATCATGCCCAACTAACTGAGGTGAATTCAACCTCACTCCCTCACTCAATTCAACTCACTCACTCAATCACCTCATTTCTCTTTTCCCCTAATGGAAGTTTTCCTGCCAATTAGGAACACTACAGGCAATTCGAGGAAGGTATTTAGAATGCTAATGAATGAAAATAACTTTCAGTCACATCTATTTCATATAATCACTATGAGTTTTATGACCTTGCTTGCCTTGATTGCACAACTGTTGGTGGCATACCCTGCTCAACTCAAGGAGTGGAAGTGTTCCCCTACCAGATGATGTCAGCCAGGGGTAATATGAAGGGAATGAGAATTCAACATCTGAGGTATCCATATCTTCCTGAGTTCATTGAGATCCCTCCTGCCTCTTCCTCAACTCCAACTGAGAGAACCAAGTAGTTTGGAAGTCCAAAGGCTGTGCTGAAATTCTGATCTGACAAGGTCCCAGGAAGGCAAGCAAGAAAGGGCCAAGCCAACAATCCTCACTCTAGGTGTAATGTAAGGCTGCCCTCAGCAGAAGTGCCCTTCCATTTCCTAACCACCACTGCCCCCTGGTGCCCTGAGTGGCCACATCTGACAATGTTTGTGCAGCCCAAACCTCCAGTGCAGCACTGCCCAACAGAAATATAATGCAAGCAAAGATGTAATTTTTTTAATAGCTACATTTTAAAAGGTAAAAAGAAACAGGTGAAATTAAGTCTAATAATATATTTTATATAACCCAATATATTCAAACTATTACTACTTCAACATGCAATCAATAGAAAAAATATTAATAAGATAGTCTATGCTCTTTTTGCCATGCTAAATATTCAAAATCTGGTGTGTATTTTATACCTATGGACACCTCAACTCAGACAAGCCTTTTATGTTAAGTGCCCAACAGTCACATGTATCCAGGGGCTACTGTAATGGATAGCTTAGCCCTAGTGCCTTGACGTGCACTGGCCTAACTAGCATTATCTCGTGTCCCAAGCCAATGGTAACTCTAGATCAATCCTCTCCCCTGAGCTCCAGGCTCAGAGAACTAGCTTCCTTCTTGGCCTCTCCACTTGCCTGTGTAACAGAAATCTCTGTAAGTTTGCCAAAACTGCACTCACTTTCCACCCCAAAACCTGTCTCAACAGCCCACTCAACTCAATAACATCACCATCCAACTGGTTGCTGGAATTAAAATCCAAAGGGTTATCCTTTTCCTTCACCCCTGCCCCACTCCCAAGCAGTCATTGAGTCCTATCCATTCAGCCCATAGATATGTCTGATTACTTGTCTCTACCTCCACTACCACCACCCTCATCCAGGCCAACATCATCGTTGCCCTGGACTACTGGCACCAGCCTCCAAACTGCTTCCACTCCTACTCTCCCAACCCCTCACTCCACACCCACAAGGAGCACGGAGGGATTAGACTTCTCATATCCCTCACACTGTCCACATCTTTCCATCAGCTTCCCAGTGCCTTCTAATAAAATCCAGAGGATTTCCTGGCAGTCCACTGGTTAAGAGTCTGTACAACCACTGCAGGGGGCACAGATTTGATCCCTGGGCAGAAAACTAAGATCTCACAAGTCAAGAAGCACAGCCACACACATACAAAAAAAATCCAAACTCCTCTCCTCGCTTGGCCACTCCCTTCATCACCTGCTCCCTGCACCTGGCTGCCCATCACTAAACTACCAGATATATGCTGCAAACAAAACATGCTCAATTCATTTCCATGTCCCTCTGTCTGGAATATTCTTCCTCCTCCTTGCATGGCTGTCTCATTCTCATCATTCTGGTTTGAGAAGCCTTCCCTCACCATCCTATCTGCCATAGCGCCCTCATCTTCAGTCATTTTATATCCCACAACCTTCTTTTTATTTTCTTTTTTTTATTATTATTATTATTTTTTATTAGTTGGAGGCTAATTACTTCACAACATTTCAGTGGTTTTTGTCATACATTGATATGAATCAGCCATAGAGTTACACGTATTCCCCATCCCGATCCCCCCTCCCTGTTTTTATTTTCTTTATAGCAATCATCATCCCCTGAAGTTGTCTTCCGTCTCCTCCCGCTAGAACATAAGCTCCATGAGAGAAAGAACTTCCCTTCTATTGTCCACCTTTGTTCTTCTAGCAACTAGAACAGCACCTGGCACACCGTAACCTAGGAATGAGAGCGTGAGTAAGTGAACGCTATTCCCTCCGTTTGGAGCACTCTCTCCCTTCCAGGCTTGGTTCCTTCTTCAGGTCTTAGGCTGAGTGGCACCAGCCCAGGGAACCCTCCCAAACTGCAGTGCTTTATCTTTTTTCTCAGCATCCTCTCTGCTGCTCTCATAGCACAATTTTGACCACAGTCAATTTGTTTACTTCATTTTTTGTCTTCTCTGATCTCTCTTACCACTGCTGTATACTCTGCACCCCAGAAACAGGGCGGCATCTGCTCCATTCGCTCTGTCTCTCACAGCCTAGCGCAGAGCTGCACTTGTGGGCGGCGCACACATCCTAGTTGGATGAACAGCTAACTCTTCTTGGCTCCTCCCAGACCCCCGCCCCCGGGGGTGTTCTGCAGGCCCGGTCCCCTTCGGCTCTGGAGCCGCGGTTCCACCTCGTGGACTCTGGCTCGCACCTGACAGGAGAGGGTCCCCCACCTGGAAGAAAGGGGAGGGGGCGGGGGCGGAAGGAGGGGAGACCCGCCTCCAGAGGGAGCCGAGTTCAGCACCCCCAACCCTGTCCCCACCTCCCTCTCCGCGTAGGTAAAGCCTCCTCCTCGCGAAGGTCTCTGAAGCACCGCAGGCCACGCTGCGGGCGCCTTCCGCCCGGAGACCCTGCCCCGCCAGGCCCATCCCCAGTCCCTCGCGTGGCTGCTAGAGCGCCCCCGTGGCCGCGGGAGATCCTCCTTCCCTCAGTCTCGGGCCGCGGGGGACGCGGGGGACGCGGGGGCCGCGAGGGCCGCGAGTCCGGCAGCCCAATCACTGAAGCCCGGGCAGGGGCAGGGACACGGTCTGGCCTCCTTCTCTGAGTCCCTCCGTCGCCCCTGGGAAGCCACCGAAGCCGGGTGGTGACCCCCACTCCCCTGGCTGCGGCGCCCGCAGAAGCCCCGCCGCGTCCGCCGCCAGGTCAGGGTCCCGCCGCCCGGCTCCTCCCGTCCCCACGGACCCTCGGCCTCAACGGCGACAGAGCCCCGAGATGGCACAAGGGCCGACGGGAAACTGCGGCCGTGTGACCTGACCAACTGACCTACTGACCGGCTGACCGACTGACGGGACCGACAGATTGACTGACAAACTGGCTGACAGGATGGTTGACAGAAATGACAGGCTGACTGGACTGACAGGCTGGCTGACTGGCTGAAGGAACTGACAGGCTGACAGAGAGAACTGACAGGTGACTGACAGGCTTGATGGCAGGATTGACAGGCTGAGTGACTGGACTGTAAGACGGCTGACGACATTGAGTGGCAGGTCGGCGGCGGCGGCGGGTGTTGCCATGGCCTCTCAGCCTCGGCCTCCACCTCCCGCTCACTTCACGCCAACTCACCCACCGCGAAAGGTTTCCACAGAGACCTGTAGCCGCGACTTCTTTCAGGGGCCAAGCCGGAGACCTTACGCGGTCCGCGGGGTCAGCTGGTGGCCTCACTCTGAACGAAGGGGCAGGGTCGAGGGGTGGGGCAAGGGCTGTGGGCGGGGCCATTGGTGGCGGGGCGCGGGAGGGCGGGGTCGGTTGGGCACGGCGATGGGGGTGGGCAAGGGCTAGGGGCGGGGCGACGGGTAGATAAGGGACTGTGGTGGGAGGAGTCGGTGAGTGGGCGGGGATAGAGGTTGGACTATGGCTGGAGAAATTAGAAGATGCTTCCTCCTTGGAAAGAAAGCAATAACAACGTCGTAGACAGCATATTAAAAAGCTGAGACATCACTTTGCCGACAAAGATCTGTAGAGTCAAAGCTCTGGTCTTTACAATAGTTATGTACAGATGTGAGAACTGGACCATAAAGAAGGCTGAGCGCCAAAGAATTGATGTTTTCAAATTGTGGTGCTGGAGAAGACTCTTGAGAGTCCCTTGGACAGCAAGGAGATCAAACCAGTCAATCCTAAAGGAAATCAATCCTAAATATTCATTGGAAGGACTGATGCTGAAGCTGAAGCTCCAATACTTTCGCCACCTGATGCAAAGAGCAGACTCATTTTGGAAAAGATCCTGATACTGGGAAAGATTGAAGGCAGGAGGAGAAGGGGACGACAGAGGATGAGATGGTTGGATAGCATCACCAACTCAATGGACATGAATTTGAACAAAATCCAGGAGGTGGTGGAGGACAGAGGAGACTGGCGTGTTACAGTCCATGGGGTCCCAAAGAGTGGACACGACAGCAACTGACCAGCAACAACAGCAACAGCTAGAGAATGGCAGATTTCCCCTTCACCCCTGGGCCTCCTTCTCTGGAGCAAAACGGGCATGTCCCCTCAGGAGCCTGAGCTGTGCTGCAGCTCAGTCAGGTGACCTGTTGGAGAGAGAGGTTTCCGCCTTCCTTAGAACCTGGGCATCCTGGGCTTCCCAGCTTCAGCAGGGGATGGACAGGGCCTCTCAGCGGCAGGCCGGCACAGAGCTCCACAGTGATGGAAACCTCAATATGCCTGGGGCCCCAGAAATCCTGGAGGGCTCTTCAGGGACATGGGGGACCCAAGTGAGCAGGTGTGGACAGGAGCCAGTGGGATATTCATTGTGTCTGTACTGAGCCCACACTCGCCCCCATCTACTCCCTCCCCCCACCCTCTGGTCCTGGCAGCTCATCAGCCAACTCATCTGCCTTCCCAGGGCCTGTCTGGAGTGCAGCGAACTCCGGCAAGCCCCCTAGGTGGCGGCAAAGGACCGAGAAAGTGCTCCCAGAATGGCCTCTCACTTCAGCCCTGAGCCCAGAAAAGTCTGGAAGGATGGAACCACCTCGCAGAGAACCGAAAGCCAGAAATGCAGGATCGCCTCACGTCATGCGATTTGAATTCTGACTTCTGGTCCAGGAGCAGAGACAAAGCGAGAGAGGACAGGCCAACAGGAAGGGCCGGACACTTGCCATCCCAAGGGGTCCTCACCCATCTGAGGCTGTTTCCTTACCTGTAGAATTAGGTACAAGAAGGGCACCTGCTCTTACGGGAAACTTTGAGGATTCACTGATACACTGAATGGAAATCACTTGGTACATTGCCTAATACATGTTAAGTGCTCAGTAACTAGTCACATTAATAAACATAAAGCAGCTTCCCACACGCCTCCCAAACCACGTCCAGCTGCAAACTGAGTGTGATGGTCTTGTTTACTGTGTCAGCTTGGCCAGGTTATAGTCCTCAGTTATTGCAATCAAACACTAATCTTGGTGTCATGATGAAGGTAGATGCAATTAAGTCAATTGACTTTAAGGGAGATTATCCTGGCTAATCTGGATGGGCCTGATTCAGTCCTGCTTGGAAGGACAGAGCTTAAGAACCAAACAGAGGCTTCCCTGAGGAAGAAGTTACTCTGCCCTTGGACAGTAGCTCCCGCCCTTGGCAGGAGTCCCAGCCTGAACCTCACGATTTCACACTCACTTTGCCAGCCCCACGCTTACGTAAGTCAGCTCTTTGCAATAAATCTCTTAATGTGCATCTCCTATTGGTACCCTTTCTCTGGCTGAACCCTGATGAATATATGCAGAGGAAGCAGGGGTGAGTAAGTATGTCTGTATATGTGTGTGCTGGCATCATAGGGCTCAGTCCTCTTGTTAATTCACTTTTTTGCAGCTCGAGGTAGCCTGTGTCTTTAGGGTCCTATCAATTCAGTCGCTCGGTCGTGTCTGACTCTTTACGACCCCATGAACTGCAGCATGCCAGGCCTCCCTGTCCATCATCAACTCCCGGAGTTTACTCAAACTCATGTCCACTGAGTCGGTGATGCCATCCAACCATCTCGTCCTCTGTCGTCCCATTTTCCTCCTGCCTTCAATCTTTCCCAGCATCAGGGTCTTTTCCAATGAATCAGCTCTTCGCATCAGGTGGCCAAAGTATTGGAGTTTTAGCTTCAACATCAGTCCTTCCAATGAACACTCAGGACTTATCTCCTTTAGGATGGACTGGTTGGATCTCCTTGCAGTCCAAGGGACTCTCAAGAATCTTCTCCAACACCACAGTTCAAAAGCATCAGTTCTGCACTCAGCTTTATTTATAGTCCAACTCTCACATCCATACATGACTACTGGAAAAACCATAGCCTTGACTAGACGGACCTTTGTTGACAAATTAATGTCTCTGCATTTTAATATGCTGTCTAGGTTAGTCATAACTTTCCTTCCAAGGAGTAAGCGTCTTTTAATTTCATGGCTGCAATCACAATCTGCAGTGATTTTGGAGCCCAAAAAAATAAAGTCTGACACTGTTTCCACTGTTTCCCCATCTATTTGCCATGAAGTGATGGGACCAGTTGCCATGATCTTAGTTTTCTGAATGTTAAGCTTAAGCCAACTTTTTCACTCTCCTCTTTCACTTTCATCAAGAGCCATAAGGGTGGTGTTATCTGCATATCTGAGGTTATTGATATTTCTCCTGGCAATAGCTGGAGGCTAAAGCAAAACCATGACTGTTTAATAGCAGGGCGTGGGGGGGGGGGCGGGGGGCGTCGACTGGGAGGTGGGTGGGGCGGGTGCCTGGGTGCAGATCTGGGCTTTAACCTCATGGGTGTGAACTGCTTGTTTCCAGGCTTTTTCTAAGATGCCCTTTTCCCAAGGGAGGCCAGGCTCATCTTCCTCCTCCTGCAGCAAGCGTAGGATTGGAAGGAGGGGTGCAAACTGTGCTGTCTTCCCGGGAGCCAGCTGGTGAGGAGGAGGCTTCTCCCTCAGCCATCAGCCAGTCCTCGTGTCCTTGCCCCGCCTTTCCCACCTCCATCCCACAGGCCGTGTGTCACATGCACACCCCACACTCCCACCCTCCTGCCCTCATCCCGATAGCTGCCGACACCCATCGATCCAGTCTATACTGGAGGACCATTCTGATCACTTTACTCACTTCATTCAGCCTCAGCACAAATCAATGGGGTGGGAACTCCTACTATCATTATCCCCATTTTACAGAAGGGGAAGCTGAGGCACGAAGGTCACTCCTCCTGGGAGAGCAGCCTGGGGAAGGGCCCTAAAGCACAGATGACAGTGGTGAAGATGAAGAAGGTGGCCCTTGGAAATCCTGTCAGCTCTGTCTCCCAAATATATGCTCCTTATCCTCCACCTGCCTGCCATCACCCAGCTCCCCCGCGCCAATCTCCCTCCTAGGCAAACTGCTCCCTTACTCTGCCCCACATTGCAACCAGATTTTGAAGATACAAACAGGACTGTGTCTCCTGCTCCTCTAAACACATCCATGGGGCTGCCCAGCGCTCTGGTCACCTCTCCGCTCTCATTTCCTGCCTGCCCACTCCCTCCTGCCCTGCAGACTGACACAGCTTCCTTTCCATTCTTGGTGCTCTGCACACTCCCTTTGCAGATGCTGTTCCCTCTGCCAAACAGACTTCTCCCCACCTACACCATCCCGCCCCCCTTACTAAGTCCCCTCCTGCCGCAGCTGCTTCAGTCACCTGTGTTGAACACACCCCTGGTGCTCTGGGCCCTCCCTTCCGAGTGCTGCATTCAGTCTGCCCTGCAGCACTCACCTAGTGACTGCATGTTACCTCAGCCCCCACCACACACAGACACACACACACACACACACACAACTGTGAGTTCTGTTAGGTGGGTTTTGCTCACTGTGGTATACCCAGTGCCTACACACCGAAGAGCAGAATCCATGCTTGTGGGATGAGCCATAGGTGAGGAAGTAAGGCCAGGCACTAGCCTGACCTAGGCGGGAGCCACATGCCCTGGTTCACTGGGGGAGGCCCAGTTTTCACCTTTTTCATCCAGTGTAATAACCACCGTGCCCTTATTTACTCCCCAGTGTCCCAATTTGGTGACATATTAAATGGTCAGCCTAGTTATTAGAAAGTAGAAGGGCTTTATCCCAGAGCTTCTTTTCCAGCCCCCACATTGGCTTCCCATTTTTTTCCCTACAGGCCCAAAGCTTTTACTTCTGGTTCTTGAGATCTTTGTAATGGCTCCCTACATTGCCCCCCCCAAGCCCCCAGAAATACATAAGAATTCTATTTGCCCATTTTACTGCAGAACTAGCCTCCTGGAGGGTTGCCATGGTGATTGAATGATGTCACTGCCTTAGAAACTGTTGCCTAGGAGATGAGTGATGTCACTTCCAGGAGATGATTGCCATGGAAACCCTCTTGGTGGAACTAGGGGGTGGCCAGGAAAGCAAAGGGGGGGGTGTGGAGGGCGGATGCAATAGGGACAAATGTGAAGGGCGGAAGGAAAAGGGAGGGGGAGAGCAGGAAAAAGGCCAGGAAGAGGATGGGGACCATCCCAGAGCAGTTGAAAATAACAGAGCATCATAGAATCTCCAAAATGCAAAAGTACCCAGAGACCACCCCAAGCATCCGCCTCGGTTTTAGAGGCTGCTGAGAGGTCAGGACACGCTCAAACCAGTTTATAGGTGATGTTAGAACTAAGCTCAAGGACTCATGACCCCGGGTTTTTTTTTTTTTTTTTGGCTACACCACTAGGCATACAGGATATTAGTTTCCTGACCAGGGATCAAATCCATGCACCTTGCACTGGAAGCATGGAGTCTTAACCACTGGACTGCCAGGGAAATCCTGACCCTGTTTCTTAAGTGGCTCATTGGTAGATTTGAGTGTGGAAGTGAAGGATTCCTTCTGTTCACTTCTCTTTTCAAAATTTTGGTCTCAGGTCAGTCATTTACTAATGAAGTCAACAAATTCTTACCCTGAGCTGTGTGCTAGGCCCTGAGAACTTGAGTGGCATCTTTATAGTTATTATGTTTGTATTGTATCCCCCACTAGTTTTAGCCCCACAAGGACAGGTAATTCACCAAGGTATCCACCCCCAGCACCCTGACCAGTGCCTACCACATAGTAGGTAATGAGTTGTTGACAAGACAGGTGATAAATGCCATCATGCGGTGCAGACCTACAGTACAGGAGCCCAGGGGGGAGCTAAAGATGAAGGAATCCAGTGTCAAGTTTGTTTCCCCACAAGCCGTGAGGCGCTGAAATCATTCCTATCTTCCAGGGTCTCTGTAAAGATGCAGAGACCACGTACTTAGTGTCTGGAACACAGGTGTTCGAAATGGTTGTGCCCATCAGCCCAACATCTGCGTTTTGTAACAGAAGATGATCTATTCAGTCCCACCCAGCTGCGACTCAGTGCCTGTGCCTGCCCCATAGCTGGGGGCAGGGAGGCGGGGTGTCCTGAGAACGGAGGGCTCACTCGGCCTCTGGCAGGGCCCAACAGTGGAATGCAGCCTACTTTACAGAACCAAGCAGCGCCCTGAGCTCCCCAATCCCAAGTGATCTGAGATGGCCAAGTATTTACCCCCACAATAGGGCCATTATCAAGAATCCTCCCCTTTCCTCCAAATCAAACAAATGGACCTTTGAGCAGGGTTTGAGGAGTTACTGAAAATCTAAGCATTAGCACCAATACACTGAGATACTCCTTGCCAAGTGTAATTCATTAAACTGTAAGTGAAATATTAAAAGCACTGAAAAGTGTACCCAGAACAAGATGTGTGTGACATCCATTTTTTTCTTCTCAACCCCAAGACTGTAGCCCAGTGGAAAAAAATGAACAAGGATTCCTGGGATCTGAATGCTAATCTAGGTTCTGGCACTAACTTTGCAGTGCAACCCTATTCATTTCTCTGGTCTCATTTCCCCTGCGGTAACACTGAGATGACCCTATTTCATTTCATAAATTTATCTTGACAAGCTTTTCTTTTTTCTTTGATCTTAACAAGTTTTAAAACATCAGAGCATGCAGAACTGGAAGGAAACCTTTGAGACCACGCAACAGAGATGCTTTCAGCTTTACATCACGTGTAATTTCAGGTCCTCTCTAAGAACCCTCTTTATTACTTGTGGGGCTGACTGGAATTGTGTCCATACTTCCCCACACCCTGTTTCCAGACCCAAGAGGATGCCTTGCACATGGTACTCAAGAGTTGAATTAAAACTTATATTCCAAATTCGATGAGGGACCTGAACCTCGAAGGTTGTCAGGTGCCTGGGGCCCACCAGAGGGCAGTTAGGACTCTGAATTAGAGACTGTGGACTAAGACAGCCTTAGGTCATGGGCAGAGGCTGCCTGTGGCGCCAGCTGATTCCAGAGGTCCGCCAGCTCTGCACCTATTTCCTACCCCTGTAAGGGAACAAAACTTTTCATAAGACGGCTGTGAAGTGAAAATGTGATTGCTTTTTCTAAATCCCTTTTTGTGAGGTGCATTCCTAATGTAAGAAGTTATAATGTTTGAAGTATTTTCATCAAAGCCAAGTACCTTAGCCACATAAAGCTTGTAGCTTTAAAACACATGACCTACTAATTGAAGCAAAACTCATTGTAATGATTTTTGCTAGCAATTAGGTCAACCTGAAATAGCTTCCTAAGGACTACTCATTAGCATGTGGGTCATATCAGGATGAGAAAATAGGTTAAGTGTCCATGCTGTTCTGTGCTCCACCACAATGTAGGACCAAGGACAGAGACTGGGCATGGCCCCCTTCACCAGTCTAGTGTTCAGCTTCAGTCAAGAAGGCCCTAAGGGGCTTAGGGCCTTTGTGTAACTGAACCAACCCGCTCGACAAGCATATCCAGTCCCGAGTATCAGGCTGGCAGTGCCAGAAATCATAAGGGGCTGGAGTTCAAGGGTCCAGTTGGTGACACAGGGCTTCAGGAGTGGCCTGGGGTGGAGGCAGATGGCGGGGGGAGTATACTAGGGGCCAGGCCTTTCTTGTTCTTAAAACTCAGAGGGAGTTCTGTTACCCTATTTTAAAGAATACTCAGAGCTTTCTTAATAATGATTGCTCAAGATTGTACTGGGTATCCAAGCTGTGTCCCTAACTAACATTTTATTCCACGCAATGCAGAAAAACTATTAAGAAAAATGGTGAACATGTACCTACTTTGTGTGTTAAAAAACAACCAACGTTCTGTGGGGTGGCTGGAGCTACACCCTCAAAGTCAGACACAGACACAGACACCTTCCAGAGGGGCTGTGCCTCAGAAGACGCACTAGGGTCTTCCCTTTAAAGGAACCAGCAACAGGAAGAGGGGACCAGAGAGGCCACATTAGCTGGGTTCAGAGAAAACTACTTAGAATTCATGAGTCTTATGTGTATGCTGCAAAACCTGTGATGGAATCAGGAGGCACAGACTCCCTATTCCAGAAATGCTTTGGAGTTTGGAGAGATCAAATCACAATTCAGAGCAGGGAGCTGTGACAGCTCTTCAAGAGTGAGAGAAATGAAGACCATACACGCAGAGGTAATATCCCCAAAGCAGCATTTTTATTTACCCACTGAATTCCAAAACATTTAATTTAGGAGTCTGGCATTTCATAATCACCCATCTTGATTGACATGGGCTGACACACATGGCGCTGTCAGGATACACAAGGACGATAGCCAAAGAGTTACAAAAAATAAATCCATGATTCTTAAACAATTGCAACCAAAAAAAAAAAAAAGTTACAGGTATCAAAACTTTAGATGCATTGCATTGAAAAGAAGGTTTGTGCACGTCATAATTTAAAGAGGCGAACAAGGTGCTACTGAAACCTCACGTTAAAGTTTATTATTAAGCTGATGGAAAGGAGCAAGTGGTCTCTCGTCCCGGCTTCCCTTAATGGGTTTCCATTAGCTAAGAAAGAAGAGGGAGGGGTGAATTCACTTTTGCATGCACAGATGTACTGCTTTAACAAAACACTAGCAGCTGGTTTGAAGTGGACCATTTAAATACCAACTGTAGCCTGCGTGGCTAATTCTCCTCTCTAACTTTCTGTGGCTTTCGCCTGCACTTCACCTAGACAGGCAAGCAAACGAAAATGCCTCCTTCAGAACGCACCTGTCTGCACAATCCAAAAAGGGAGCTCCTGTGGGCTCAAAGCAACCGTCAGTCCAGCAATGCCCATGAATTAATTTATCTGGAACTGCTTCCCGGGGCGGAGAGCAGGTCTGAGTAGCTGTGCTGCCGTACAGAGAGGTTGAGCACTGGATACTGAGTGAGTGTGGCGAGGAGGGACTGGTGGTGAAGGGGCGGGGCGGGGCGGGCCAAGGCGCTCAGTTGCCTTCTCCGGCTTCCTCGTCCTGCTGGTCGCTCGTCCAGAGGGTGAGGTTGTCTCGCAGCAGCTGCATGATGAGCGTGGAGTCCTTATAGGAATCCTCGTTTAGTGTGTCCAGCTCGGCTATGGCGTCGTCGAAGGCTTGTTTGGCGAGGAGGCAGGCCTGCTCGGGCGCGTTCTGGATCTCGTAGTAGAACACGGAGAAGTTGAGGGCCAGGCCCAGCCGGATGGGGTGTGTGGGCTGCATGTGCTCCTTGCTGATCTCGAAGGCCTCCTTGTAGGCCGCCTCTGAGGCCTCCACCACACTGTTCTTCTTCTCGCCAGAAGCCACCTCGGCCAGGTAGCGGTAGTAGTCGCCCTTCATCTTCAGGTAGAAGACCTTGCTCTCGTACTGGAAGTCATTGCAGTTCTTGATGAGGAACTTGTCCAGCAGCGCCAGCACATCGTTGCACACCGTCTCCAGCTCCTTCTCAATCTTCTCCCGGTAGGCCTTCACCTTCTCCAGCTTCTTCTCATTCCCGTCAGCCATGGTCTTCTGCTCGATGCTGCTGATGACCCTCCAGGAAGACCTCCGGGCACCAACCACATTCTTGTAGGCCACGGAGAGGAGGTTTCTGTCTTCATTGGAGAGAGGTTCATTAAGCTCGGTCACCTGCAACATCCCCAAAAGATAAACACTGAGACCCAAGTTCGAAAACCCGGGAGAGATCTTCCCTTCAATCCCGTCAACAACCCTCCTGAAAAACAGGATTATGTGGTACTTCGCTGGTGATCCCATCGTTAAGACGCCATGCTCCCAATGCAGGGGGCACGGGTTTGATCCCTTGGTCAGGGAACTAAGAAGCCACATGCCTCACAATATGGATAAAAAATATCCAAAATGAAACAGGATTACAGAGAAGCCACTCAAGAAAAACCAATTGGACAAGGACCCTATCTCAAGGGAGACTGAAGTCTAACAGAAGAGACAGACACCAACTCAAAAACACTAGAAGAACTTCGAGAGATTCATAATTCAGGCAGGCCTTGTGCCAAGTTCTTAAAAAGTAAAACAAGCAATTGTCTATCACCACTTCCCTCCTCAATAAGTCCCACACAAAATATAAACACCCTCCCTCTTCTAGCTTCCCCCATTTCCCAATCCCCAGGACTCTTCCTCTTCTGCTACAAGCCCTTAGCCAGGGATGGTCTCCCCCTCTGCCCAGTCCATCAACCCAACCACACTTCATTCTCCACAGTGTCTTCAGCTGTAAGCCTCCCCGACATTCCCCAGGAGGGTTGCCCACAAGCTGGGCTCCTCAGTACCATCACAGATAGGAATGGTGGCCACACAGGTCTGAAGTAATCCCCTATTCTCTACTCATCCACGTTCCCAGGTCCTTCAACACCTGGAACCCCACTGGTGTTCTCCAAGGACTGCCTTTAGACACTCACATACTCATATCACCTTACTACAAGTATAAAAAGATTTTATATTTTCCTGATAATTTGGCCTTTTATGGAAGCAACCCATATAAATCAAAATTCTATCTCAAATACAATGACAAATCTCAGAATGCCTGAATCCTTTAGAATGACACTTTTCTAGGACAATATTGCATAAAACAAAATGTGAGGCAAGAACAGAATTGAGAAAGCTCCTCAGATCTTCCAGTAAGCAAATCCCAACTAAGGCCACTTGATATTAAAGTGCAAACGACATCCATAAGGAGTCACTATATAATATACCTCATCCTGTGACCAATAAAACTGCTTTTGTTGGACTATTGCAAAGACACCTCAAGATACGTCCCCAGAGTATATCATTAAAATTCAGTGCATACCTGAAATATTTATATATCACAGAGTGTTTGTACAAGAGGCAGTATCATTATTCAGAAAAATCCTAAGACATCTGGAACATAGCCTGAGCTAGTTGTGTGACCTTCAACAGAACACAACTTTTCTGGGCATCAAAAGTCAAATTAGTGAAGCCAGCCCAAACAACCTCCAAGGATTTCTTCAGCTCTAAAGCCCTAGGATTCTGTTTTTCCTGAGCAATAACAACAGGTGTGGTTAAGGCCTGAGGTCAGTACTATAATGTGTGGGTCTATCTGTGGGTCCCAGGAATCCACAGGTCTGATCCCTTCTCCATCCAGAATAAACCGCCAAAAAAGGCTACTGGGCAATATTTGTAATGACACCTTCACAAGAAACACTACTGCCTAGGAGTGTCAGTGTTTATGTAACAATCACCTGGTTGCCTGCCAGTCTGAATGAATCACTATCGGCATCAGCTGAGTGTGACTAACAGCTAAACAAGCATTGTTCTCAGAACCCCAGCCAGGGCCTAACTAGGAAACAACTGCATATGTTTAAATATAGTGTTTTTTAATACTCCTGGATTACAACTTGGCTAACAAAAGGAAACTTATGGGAGGAAGATAGCTTTATTACTTGATCAGATAACTAAAGAAAAGTGGGCATTTTCCCCAGATTGGAAAATTATAGACTGAAGTGAAATCCGATGGCCTGTTGTAAAACAAGATTTACAGCCAGTCTTGGCTATTGATACTTATTGCAAATAACCTTCGCTAATGTTTGTTAGTGCGAATTCTCAACACTTCAACTTCCAAAATACAGGAGCCAGGATACTTAAAGACAAGTCTGGTCACCCACAAGTCTGATCTACCTCAGGGGTAGATCCTGAGGGCAACGCAATGCAGGGCAGGAAAGTAGGAAATGCTGGTCCCAACCAACCCTCAGACGAGCCAGGCAGGACAGCCACCTGCGGATTCAGCAGAGAGGACTTCCTGCATCTCTAGGATCACAAGTTTCCAAACAGCTAACCAGGAGCAGACAGACTAGATACGGAATTCTCAAGACAGAAGAGACCTAGACAAGGATTCTCAACCTTCTTTCTCCTCCAATGTTGGTTCCAACACTCTCATGTCCATCATGAGATGTCCACTGGGCCAGCTGTGCCCAGTGCAGCGCCCCCCCGCCCCACCTCTGCTCACAGCCCCTCTGTCTGGTTCTCCTGCCCCACTCCTCACCCCAAGTAATCCTACTTAGATGCTTCCTGAAAACCTTGAGATTGTTGAGTCTTTCCCATTTGGGAAGGAGCTCCTCCCATCTCCTTTGAGGACTGGCCTCCCTGCCAGTCATTCTGCTCATGTGTGTCCTCACCAGGGAGCCTCTGGCTGCACCAGCTCCCTTCACCCTTCCCTGCTCTGGACCACATGGCATTTCTGAAAGCATCGAATGACCTGGTCAGTTATGAATTTATTTATCTTCTTGTGACACCATTGGCTTATTCAACAATCCCCAAGGGCCTCCTCCCACTAACTCAAAGGGCAATAAGCTATGTGTTTGTGAGTAAAAATAGACCCGCTGCCAAAAATAGCACATGAACTATTTGGGAAAACTTAAAGTTCTCAATCTGGGAAACATCCAACCTCAAAAGTAACACTGAACAAACAAATGAAAAAAAAAAAAATCACCCCTGAGCTGCCAGACCACATGGCTCAAGCTGAGGTTTAGATACTCCTCCTCCCGAGAAGCCTTCTCATCCTTCATGGCCACACACACACACACACACACACACCCGAGAAGCCTTCTCATCCATGGCCACACACACACACACACCCCCCCGAGAAGCCTTCTCATCCATGGCCACACACACACACACACACACACACACCCGAGAAGCCTTCTCATCCTTCATGGCCACACACACACACACACACACACCCGAGAGCCTTTCATCATGGGCCAACACACACACAAACACGCACACAACACACACCCCCGAGAAGCCTTCTCATCCATTGGCCACACACCACACACACACACACCCCAGAGCCTTCTCAATCCATGGCCACACACACACACACACCACACACACACACCCACCCACCCCCGAGAAGCTTCTCATCCCATGGCCCACCACACAACACACGCAGAAGCTTCTCATCCATTGGCCACACACACACACACACACACCACCCGAGAAGCCTTCTCATCCATGGCAACAACACACACACACACCCCCGAGAAGCCTTTCTCATCACATTGGCCACACCACAACACACACACACCACACACAACACCGAGAAGCCTTCTCATTGCCATGGCCCACACCACACACACACACCCCCGAGAAGCCTTTCTCCATTCGGCACACACACAACACCACACACACACACATCGAGAAGCCTTCCACTCCAATGAGCACACACCACACACCACACACACCCGAGAAGCCTTCTCCATCCCATGGCCACCACCACCACACACACACACCCCCGGAGAAGCCTTCTCTATCCATGGCCCACACACACACACACACACACACACACCGAGAAGCCCTTCTCATCCATGGCCACACACACACACACACACACCCCCGAGAAGCCTTCTCATCCATGGCCACACACACACACACACACACACACACACACCCTTCATGGCCACACACACACACACACTCCCACCACTCCACACATTACAGCCACCCACACCCGCATGCTACCAACAAGCTTGCTTTTGATATAGAAGTTTACAACAGAGGAAAAAAAAATCCTCAAGAACAATTACATAAACATAACCACATGATAGTCTTTAAGCTTCTTTGGCAGAACCCTATATAGATTTTTAAAAAAGAAAAGTGACCAAAAAAAAAAAAAAGAAAAGTGACCTTGAAGAATGAAAACTTTTTTTTTTTGGTTGATTCTTTCCCAAGTTAATGCCCCCCAAAGTGAGGATTCTGCCTGGTACCCCACTGGCAAGGCACCCATCATTGGTCTCCACTTGCCCTAACCTGGAAAGACCACCTTCTGTCCTCACCAGCGAGAAGCTGCAGGTTCTGCAAGGCCAGGAAGGGCCCTGGCTTTGAGCTCACAGCAGGTGAGTTCGGGTAGTGACTGTTCCCTCTAAGCTCACTACCGGTCAAAATAGCTACCCTTGTATCGTTAAGAAACCACCTTTGTCTTGCTCTGGGCTTAAGCAGACATTTTCACGGGCCATGACTGGCATTAAACACAACCCCATCTGAACAGGGTCACTGCACACTACTGCCCTGAGGCACTAGCTCCGAAGTCTTCAGAAGCTGAGCGGGTTCCAACCACAGGGAAGTGCCAAAACCCACCACTAAGGAGGGGACGCCACTGCAGGGTGAGGAGCAGGAGGGGCAGTTTCAACTGGCTTCGACCTGGACACTTGGAAGAATCTGACCAACCTAAACACTGAAACTTGGGGGGTCTCTAGGCTTGTAAAATATACTAAACACAATATAGAGAAACAATCTCTTAAAACTATAATTTAACAGTCTTGCACTTCTCAATTCGTAACAGGAACTCAAAATAATACTTTTGCTTCCTAAGCTAAAAAAAACCCAAAACAAAACTGGTCTTTAAGAGACCAAGCACAATCCAGATGTGAGTCTGCCTATGTGAGACCAAGCATAATCCAGTTATGTTCCCCTGCTGTAGCTAAGACCCATAAGTGGCAGATTCTGTCTTTAATTAAACTTGGCATAAATGACTTATTTCTAATAGAGGGAATTATTTGTTCAATAAGCCCACTTATGTGACTGGCTCAGAACTTAAGTCACCAATGATGACAATGGCTAACGGATGAGAAAGTATAGGAGAAGAAACTTGATCCCTCAGCCTCATGGGGCATCATCACTGGGTTAAAGGGACAGCTCTAAACTTGAGAGCCGCAATCTTCACTTTACAGCTCGACCTTGAGAAAATTCATCTCTTCAAATCTCATTTGTAAAATGTAGTAACAGGATCCATCCAGAGTTGTTCTCAAGAGTAAATGAGAACATACACATGGAATCAAAGCCACCATTTACTGAGTGCCTAATAGGTAAAATGGTAAATTTAATAAACCTGATGAACTATAACATAGAACACAACCTTGGGTTATCCGCCCCCACCCCCCGTCATTATTTCTGAAAAAGTGTGACACTGAAGTCTTATCACTAATATCAAGTTCCAGACAAAGATGAGAAAATACATTTTTGGTTTCTTTAAAGGAATGGTGGGGTTTTTGACAGCAGGAGCTTTTGGGGGGATAATTTAGGAACCCCAAATCCAGATGGGGACAGCTCATGTCAATGCAGCAAAGCTATGTAAACTGCTCACCAAGTGAATGTCTTTTAACTGAGAATATTGCAGGACTAATGCAGAGCCCTCTTCCTTCCTCAGCCATTAAGACAAAGTGATACTTACATTGGCAACATGGCTTGCTGGTTCACATACATTTCAAGTGGTAGTACCAGTGTGGCTGTATGATGCCACACTGGTCACAGTTCTGGTCCACCTCAGAATCATCCTTAGTTTCCATATCTGCAACATGGGTTAAGTCCCAGCCTAGGACGCTCAGCTGTGCTCTCCTTTCACAGAGCACTTGCTCACTCCCTACTTCCTGAGATCTTACACCTATTGGAATTAACAGCCTTTGGCCACCAGGCTGGACCTCAAAAGCTGCAGCTTTGTTGCCTGCACTTAAGATTTCTACAGATAGCCTTCAAGTACTTCAGGTGTATTTCTCTGTCCTTTGTCGATGACTGTGCAACGATATTAGAACACACCATGCCATCCCAAATAATTTTGACATTTTATAACTTCATGATTGCCACCTATGTTTCAGTATGGATGACTAAGGGTAATGACATGACTGAATGATGTCTATCCATGAGTATTCACTAGAAATCTATCTGATTAGTTACTCTTTCCTTAGATCA
Organism: Cervus canadensis; assembly: GCF_019320065.1. NCBI lineage: Eukaryota > Metazoa > Chordata > Mammalia > Artiodactyla > Cervidae > Cervus > Cervus canadensis. The sequence goes on from NC_057386.1 coordinate 109,942,091, forward strand.
CTTAGTTTTATGCACTAATATTTTTATCCCACACTATGGATCTATCTCATAGTTCTCAGGAGAAACTAGGCTCATTTTATGGAGGTGATGAATTGTATAAGGTCATTCCAAGACTGGTCTGAAATGGACTTGGGTTCCAGAATCTTTCACAACTTTTCTTTCCACTATTCCACTCTATGTAAGCAGCTAGATGTGAGATGAACTGGAAGACACACCTTTATTTAACTTCAAAAACATTTCTTGCCTCTTCAAATTGGGGCATGAGGCAGGGAACTTCAGCTCTCAACTGATGTGAACAAACACGTTTGTTTTCAACATGCGTGATTTTCAGGCCTTACCGACACCATCCTCCAGGTGATGCTGGGAGCATAAGGAACATCAGTCATTACAGGCAGGCAATATTATTAGGTACCATTTAAACGATAAAGGAAACAGAAAACAAGTTAGAAGAATGAAAGCTAAAAACCCACTTGACAGTAATACCAACATAACTAGTTTTGCACTTCAGAGGACCAAGAGACAAGAGATTGTGAGCTTCAAGGTCACAGACTGGCTGCATCAGAGCATTCCCTCACTCAGGTGCTTTACAGCAGTCTACTTACCTGCCCTGAAGAAAACCCCCATAAACCTAGAGAGTTAACAGAATCCCAAATCTTCCCAAAAGCTGTATTTTAGGCCTAGGATATCAGTGAAATAGGGACTAAGCCTTCAAAAAACATTAAAAATTTAACGTTCAAACGTCAACTTGGGTAAAATGTGAGAAAGTTTTCCACTGACCTTGCTGAGTCCTTTCCAATAAATATATCCGTTAATTTAGATGAGAAAAAAATTTTCTTTAATAGAAGAAACAGGCATATTGACCAAAAAAGTTCTCGTTTTAATAGCAGTTACCTTGAGGGAATGATTCTCACAATTCTGAGATGACATAATTAGAGCTTGGATTGAATTTTCAGGAGCCTACCCAACCCACCAATCATCTCTGATACCGATGTTATGTTTCCAATACACGTTTGCAAAATCCTACCTTAATGTCTCAGAGAAAATCTGTGGCCACAAGTAGGAAGCTACAGGAAAGCATTTTTCAAGCCTGCTTACAAAGAGCAGAAAACCAATTATTTTTTCTCTGCAAACTCTATTCCTTTCCTGTTACATCTCTGCACTCTCTCCTTACTTCTCATTTCAAATTTCCTGTTTCCCACAGTTCCACAACTGCTTTCTAGTCATTTTCCTTTAATCTCACTCACTTTGTTTCCAGCCCCCCCTTTAGTCCCCAGAAGGCTTCTAACACTGCAGTCTTCAGGTCCCACTGGCAGGACAGGTGAGGGCCTCACTAAAGTGTCCAGAGAGTGGTCTCAACCTGCACAACCCCGGGCCTCAGTGACGAGGGAGAAGAGGCGCACTTAGTGTGACGTGCTGAGTGGACAGGAGTGGCTTTATCCCAAAGATTAAGCCCAGGACCCCTTGAGAGGAAATGCACTCATAGTCAGTCTTATTTCTGTAAAATCTGCTAAATTATTAAATCTTTTTTTTTTTTCCTTATGAAACCCTCAGAATTACATAGACTTCAGGTTCCAAACCTACATCGTGCCTGGCCTGGATGAAAAGCTCCTTCTTATCTAGCCCATAACACCCTGCTTGGGCTCAACTGGAGATAACCAATGAGTCAACAAATAGGCGGTGGTGATGGTGGTTTCCAGACACCTGGTTCAAGGTATGATGTGGAGAACATGGGAAAGATAGTGCTTCAAGTACCCTTCTCACCTGGATGATCCTAAATTTGGACCCCAACAACAGATTTCACAACAGCAGATTTTGTATTAATAACAAAAATCTTAAAAGGAGCTTTTCACATGACTCTGAAATTTTAGGGAGCCACTGTATTTGAAGATTTTTCAGTATCAAATCTCCTCCCAAGGCACGAAAAAAGGGCAAAGGAGCTAAATAACCCGGGACAGTCATTCTTGAACTTACACCCACTGGCACTTGCCTTGAGGGATGGGTCAAGGGCAGCTCTGAGGCCCACCCCACCCCCCACCCCGAGTATCTGAGTCTGCAGGTCTAGGGTGGGGCCCCAGCGGATCCGCCCCCGTCTCAGGAGGTTGTGCGCTGGGTGAACAGAGCAGGTTGCCGACTGTGGCTCTAGCCCTGTGACCTTGACGCAGAGAGAAGTAATGATCATTTAGAGAAGACGTGAAACACTACGAGGAGACAAAGCAGTGAGAGGGTCGCTGGAACTCTAGGTCTCAGACACGCAGGTGGTGTCTAATCCAAGGCACTGGCCAGGGTGTGGCCGGCCACGATTCCTTCCCCGGAAATGGAGCTGCAGGCGGGTCTCCGAGGATCTCGAGAGGGCAAAGGCACATGGGTTCGGCTCGCCCAGGAGTCGGAACCCGTTTGGGGTTCCAGGCAGACGGGCGCAGCATCCGACATGGGAGGGGGCCCCACGCCCTCGCCTGACTGCAGGGTAGGGGTCTCGGCACACAAAGCGGACCCCGGGCGTGGGAGGATGGAACTAGAGCGGTTCCGGCGAGCAGAAAGAAAGCGCATCGGGATTACACCGACTTCGGGTCGTGGCAGCGGAAACCAGTGGAGACAGGGCGCCACTCACTAGGTGATTCTTTATTACAAGTTGGGGTGCGTGGAGGAAAGCGAGAGGGGGTGCCCCAGCCTGGCGGAACGGGCCGGAGGAGGAATGCGGCTCCCCCACGCTCCCCCGGGCACCCTCCCCCATCCGGGCTCCAAGCTGGGATGCCGCGCCCCCCATCCGCCCGCGGGGTCCCCGCTGCGCCCCCTCCCCGGAGACCCCACCCCGCCCGGCCGCAAGAAATGGCGGGACGCGCGGCGGGCGCGGGAAGCGAGGGCTGTGGGCCGGCGGCCGCGCCCAGTCGGGCGGCGGGCTCGCCCCGGGCCCGAAGGGGCTGCAGCCAGGCCGCCCACCCCTCCCCTACACCGGGCCCCCGACCGACCACCCGGGCTCCCGGCGCGCTCACCGCCTTCATGGCGGAGGCCATGTCGTCGTAGCGCTCCGCCTGCTCGGCCAGCCGCGCCCGCTGCAGCAGCTGCTCGCGGTCCCCCATGTCGCTGAGCCCGGCCTCGCCTCGCTTCCCGCTCCGCTCGCTCGCCCGCGCGTCCTCTCCGGTCGCCGCGGAGGCCGCCGCCGCGCACGCGCACTGGCTTGCCGGCCGGCCGAGGCTGCAGGCAGTAAGCAGCGCCTCTCGCCCTCTCGCTGGCTCGCCCCGCGCTCTGTGGCTCGCGCCGCGGACGCCGCCGAGGGAGGACAGGCGGCCGCGCGGGGGGCGGGGGATGGGAGGACGGGAGGACGCCTGCGCAGTGGGAGCGGCCGGGCCGGGCGGCGCGGAGCGGCGCGAGTGGGAGGGGGGAAGGGCGGCCCGGCCCTAACGGTCTATTTCAAGGTGACGTCACCTTCTATAAATAGCTGCGGCCACCGCCCCGCCCCAGAGTCGCGCAGGCGCCGTGTGAGTGCTGCATTTTACCGCCGCAGAGGTGGAGGTGCGAGAGGGGAGACCTGGGGTGGGGCCTGCGGAGCCGGGCAGCGGAGCGCGGTGACGGAGACCCCGCAGGCCGCGCACTGTCACGGCCCCATCCAGAAAGGAGGCTCTGAGTTCAGGATAGACGTCTGGCTTGAGGAGGGACCCAAAAGCAAATACACTTAGTGCTTGGGAGAGCCAGGAGGCCGCGTGCCCGAGGGGCGGGCGGACCAGACTCGCGCCCGCCCAGCCTGGCCGTTGGGCTTCTGTGGGCCACACCCAGCGCTTGGGTCCGCGCTGGCCGGGCGGGGTGGGGTCCAGCCTTCCGGAACAGCCCCACGCGCGTTCACTCAGGGGGTCCCCACCCTGGGAGGTGGCCTTGGCCCTTCCACCACGGGAGGAGGGACTGAGTGGCCCCGCTGGAACGGGTAACACCACACACCTGCTGGCCTGGTGCTAGGCCCTTGCAGGCACGATGCTATTTAATGCTCACAACCCCAACCCTGTGGGCACTGCTGGTCTCCCCATCTTTCAAAGCCGGAATAGTGACATGCTCAAGGTTACACCGCCTGTAAGTTGTGGCATGATTCCCCCTGTGGGAAAGAGGAGAGTGGACCAGCTGTTCACTGAGCCCAGTCCTGGCGTTCCACGCTTAGGACCCCTGGTGCCAGGCCCTGGGCAAAGGAGGAAAATCCCAGTGACTGAAGCCTGGCCAGACTTAGCACAACATGCCAAGGGAAGTGCAGGAGAAGGGAGGGGCCTTTTGCTCGCTGAGGACCTTATTGAGCGCCTACTGCATGCTCAGTACTGGGGAAAGGAGTAGCTACAGAGTAGTGCCTGCCTCTGAGAAGCAGAGACCTAAGTCCTCAAGAGCAGGTGGGCTAGACGTTGAAGGAGGTGAGTCAGGGAAAAGGTCTTAGGGAGCGGGGTCCGGCAAGGGTGAGGGCTTGGCAGTGAGGAGAGAGGCCTGGCAGTGGGACCTGAGGTTGAGTAGAGCAAGATCATGGAGTGTTTTCAATGCCAGACTGAAGATCTGAGGCTTTCCCCTTGGGTGACTGAGAAATACCAGAGGCATGGGAGAGATATCTTGGGCCCAGAATCTTGCTCTGCAGAGTCAGATGCATTAGAATGGAGAGGAAAGGGACTTCCCTGGTGGTCCAGTGGCTGGGACACCACGCTGCCATTGCAGGGGCCAGGGTTCCATCCCTGGTCAGAGAACTAGATCCCACATGCCACAGCTAAGACCTAGTGCAGCCAATAAATATTTTTTTAAAAGGTGGGAGAGCCTCCCTGCTGGCTCAGTGGTAAGGAATCCATCTGCCAATACAGGAAACGTGGGTCCAATCCCTGATCGTGGAAGATCCCACATGCCATACAGCCAACTAAGCCTGTGTGCCGCAGCTATTGAGCTTGTGGTCTGGAGCCTGGGAATTGCAACTACTGAGCCCATGTGCCTAGAGCCTGTGCTCTGAAACAAGAGAAGCCACTGCAGTGAGAAGCCCACACACTGCAACTGGAGAGTAGCCCCGCTCACCAAACCTGAGAAAAGCCAGAGCAGCAATGAAGATCCAATGCAGTCAAAAATAAATCTTATAAATTATTTAAAAAGAAGGGAGAGAGAGGGACTGTAGAGTGGGCCTTTTTTGGACTTCAGCTTACCACCTGTAGAACTAGACTTGAACTGTTTAAAGCACTGTAGAATAGGAGAAATCCTGGAATGTCAGAGCTAGCAGGACCCTTAGATTCACCACTGTCTGACCCCTCGTCCTGATTCGGGGAGAGTGAAGTCTCGGGGAGGAGGGGTTGGCCCCAGTTTGCACAGCCAGCAGAGCCAGGGCCTCCACACTCAGTCCTCTACCTCCTGGGCCGCCTTCTTCCTGCCGTGATGCTGCAGTGAGGGCCCATGACACAGCATTTGAGCATGTGTCTGGAAGGAAGCCCCCACCCCAGGCTTCTCCATGCTTTGAAGAGTCACCTTTGCTAACTACAAATGGAATCAAGGTTAAGGAACCAGGCTGATCTTTCCCCTAGTGAATATCTTTAAGGTGTGTGATGAGTGACTGTTAGTTGCTCAGTTGTGTCTGACTCTTTGTGACCCCATGGACTGTAGCTCCCTAGGCTCTTCTGTCCCTGGAATTCTCCAAGCAAGAGTAGTGGAGTGGTTTGCTATTCCCTTCTTCAGGGGATCTTCCCAACCCAGGGATCAAACCTGGTTCTCCGGCATTGCAGGCAGATTCTTTACTGTCTGAACCACCACGGAAGCCCCAAAGAGTGATAGATACTAATTTATCATACATCGTGGGCCCCAAGAGGATGGGTTCCTGTGAGAGGCAGGAGGAGGGCAAGCACTAGGGGGTGCTTCCACAGTGCCTTCCAGTCCTTAGACGGATTTGAGCCCTTCTGGCTTCTAATCATGTTGGACTGAGAGTGATTTCAGAACAGTGAAAATCAGGTAGACTGGGGCATTCATACGTGTCAAATGGGGGACAGTGGTTCTCCCATAAGGCTTTTTTCTTCTCACAAAACATCACTGTCTCCACCTCCCCCACCCCTTAATCCAGTGTACTCTGGCTCCACACCCACTCCTGCACCTGGCTGGCCCTCGCTGTGGCCACCAGTCCAAGGTCACTGCACAGTCCTCCCCTTCCTGGCCCTCTTTTCTGCACTTGGTACAACTGCTCACCCCTTCTTAGCAGGTTCTCCTCTTACCTTTCATGACCCTGCCTCTCCTGGCTCTTCTATATTGCTCCAGCCACCCCTCTCTGTCTCCCATGTGGACTCGTCTTCTCAGCCTACACAGAAACGCTAGGGCTTCTCAGAGCTCTGCCCAGGCCCTCTGCCCTATCCTGGGTGACTTCATCCACTCCTGCTCTTGAAAGGAAGGGAACTTCTACCCCATTGCCAGCGCTGGGCCAGGGGCTTTGCAGAGATGCAAGGTTGGTAGGACCTCCACCTCCATCTAACAGATGAGGAAATTGGCTTGAAGATATTCCATGACTTGAATAAAATCACGCAGGGGGTAGTCAGCAGACCCAGGATTCAAGCTCAAATCTATCCACCTCCTGGGCCTGATGGCCCCACGATGTCTTGAGGTGTAGCTGAGAAGGGGTCAAGGTGTGACTCCCCTTTAGCGGTCACTCAGACTGTGAAAAGCACACACAAGCCCCCCTCTTGTAGCCTACACATTTACCAGCATTCATCCCCTTCACCCTCAAGGGAGAGCTGCCTGCTCCCTAAAGTCTTGTAAACAGAGACCAAGATGACCACCTTAGGTCACCGACTCCCAGAGCTCAAAGTACCATCAAGCAACATTGCTTTTGAGCAATTTCCAAGAGGGCTGCTGAACCCGGGGATGGGGGCTGATGATCAAGGTCAGACACACTGTGTGGCCCCTCTAGCTCGGAGCAGGTGCCCAGAGCAGGGGCCAAGTGCGCTGCATCCTCACCTAGCAGGGTCTCACCCGGGGAACAGAGCAACACTCTCCCCACTGATACGTGTGTGTGACGGAGATCTGGGCTTGGGTCTGCTCTGCCGGTTACCAGCTGAGCACCCTTGGGAAAGCCACCTGTCAGGAGAACCCTGTTTCTTAGGGTTGGGGATCAGCAAGAGCAAGTTCCCACCCCGCCTGCACCAGCCATCACAGCTGTAGAAAATTCCAGGCCGTGCCCTACCCTGAGCCAGTGGTAACGACTGTTTCTCACGCGGGACTGGATTTCCAAAGCATCACCAGAACCCTCCGCCGGAGCCCAGTGAATAGGTGACCCAGAAAAGGCACGTCCTGCTTTTATTTTTTTTTTCCCCTCTCTGGGACACTCTGAGCTCCCTGTGAAGTCTGGACACCAAGGGACGTGTTACAAAGAAGCCCTAGTATTGTTCTGGAGACACGGCGTTCACACCGTCGGCATGGTTACCAGCTTGAGCAGGAGGGGCCGCCCGCCCACAGATTCGTGTCACCTAGATAGGATTTTCAATTTTATTTTTCTCCCAAGTGCAGGCCTCCTGCCGCTTGAGTGACCTGGCCAATTCCAAGCCAGGGATGATATCACCACCAGGAGCAGCAGCAGCAGCTCTTGCTGTTAATTGCTGGCTCTCTGCCTGCCTTGGGGGTAAACACTTGACCCCTCTGGACCAGCTCCCCAAGTCCTCACATCATATGGATGAGGAAAAGGAGACCTAGAGCAGTGAGGTGCTTGCTCAGTGGTCAAGGCGGTCACGCCCAGCCTCCTTGCCCACGCCCACTCTCTGCCAACTGGCCAGGCCCTTTTGCAGATACCAACTTCCATCGGCTGTGTCTAAGGTCAGATTTCCGGATCTGAGCGCACAGATTTCAGGATCAGCCAGAGTATCCTTCTGCTCTTTGAAAGCCCTCCTTGGGAGCAGATTGGCTTCCACGGCAGCTTTTGGCATTAAGAAGTGCGAAAATGTCCTGGTAGCCGCAATCTGTGAGCTGGTGGGGAGCTTGGAGCCCCGTTCTCAGTAACCCCCATCCCCTCCCCCCGCAAGCTTGTTCAGCGGAGCTTGGCTCTGGGGAAGAAGGCCAAGCTGTCGCCTATAGAATCATAGTTAAAACAAGGGCGAAAAAGGCTTCTGCTTCAGTTCCACAGATGATCAAGGAGCTTGTGTTTCTTAGCCAGAATTTTCTAGATCCTGTGGCTGGAACCATCTGGATAGTTGCCTTCTGTGTGGCTCTCAGGAGGTAGGCCCAGGTGGGAGAGGCTGTGGTGGTCCAGGGAAAGCTGGAGTGCGGTGACTTCCCTTCTTAGAGCCTCGGACTTCCTGGCTGTGAAATGGGAGGCTGTGCTGGCAGATGGCCGAGTTCTGTCTTTTTTCGAGCTCTGAAGGTCTAGGGTGTGACACCACTGGAAGTTCCATAAATGACATGGCAGCTCAAGAGGATGAAGCAATGATGCCTCAAAGGCCCAGTGTCTGGCACACATCCACACAGGGAGTGGAAGAGGGTAGCAGGACCTCCTCCCCCGCAGGCCGTGGGCAGCGGGTGGCCAGTGAGCTCCCGCTCAGTCAAGGTAAGGACGGTGTTGTTGTTGTTCAGTCAGTAAGTCATGTCCGACTCTCTGGGACTCTGTGGACTGCAGCGCACCGGGCTCCTCTGTCCTCCACTATCTCCTGAAGTTTGCTCAAACTCATGTCCATTGAGTTGGTGATGCTGTCTAACCATCTCATCCTCTGCCACCCCTTTCTCCTTTTGCCTTCCATCTTCCCCAGCATCAGGGTCTTTTCCAACAAGTCGGTTCTTTGCATCAGGTGGCCGAAGTCTTGGAGCTTCAGCTTCAGCAACAGTCCTTCCAATGAATATTCAGAGTTCATTTCCTTTAGGATGGACTGTTTTGATCTCCTTGCAGTCCAAGAGACTCTCAAGAGTCTTCTCCAGCACCATAATTCGAAAGCATCAATTCTTCAGCGCTCAGCCTTTCTTATGGTCCAGCTCTCATATCCGTACATGACCACTGGAGAAACACGAAGGTTCGGTATTTCCGTTCTGATTTTACAGAGGAAGAAGCTGAGGCCCAGGAGGTTAAGATTGTCCCACTGCAGCACAGGGAGCAGGGGGCGGGAACCCGGATCCTGACCCACCCCACCATCATCACCATCCTTCCCATGCCCGCCCTGACCTGTGAGCACGTGAAAAGTTCTTTCAGTTGTTGAGCTGCGTGCATAACTATCATTAACTGCTGCTTAAACCATAGCGTTGGAAGTGAGGGTGAGAGCTGATAAGTTTCTACCAAGGTTCTCTGCCAGGCAACTGTGCTCAAAAACAGCTTTTCCTCCCCAGTATGTTAGTAGGAGGCAAGCAGATTGCTGCAGCCTTCTGTCTTCTTCCAGACGACAGTGGTGGGCTGGCCCCGACTCGGGAGACAAAGGGATCTAGAATCGCCAAAGCCAGGGGAGAAGACTGACTCTAGGGGGCTGGTCTCTGCAGACGGCCCTGGTCATAGGTAGGAAGAACGTACTCACCCTTAAAAGATGCAAACCCCTCTGCCTGGCATTTTGTGACCTGGCCCTGGCCCACCTTTCCAAGCTACTACCTACTCTGTGGACATCCTAAGACCACTGGGTTCACAGGCCCTGCCCCCAAGTTTCTGCCAACTTTCCCATTCTTCCATCTTTTCCTCTAAGTCTTTAATACTCAGCTGAAAGCTCACCTCCTCTCAAGAGCTTTCCCAGGTCTCCACCAAGAAGCTCTCTCTCCTTCTACTCACTCCCACCATGACTCGTATCCACCACCTGCATGGACTTCTCTTGGTAGGATTGGTATTTCCTGGCCAGCTACTAGGCATCAGGCCCTATGTTATGCAATTTAATCTTGTTTAATCCTCATGACAACTGTAACCTGGGAGCATCCTCTTGTACCCATTTAAACAGATGAGGAAACGGAAGCTCTCACACCCAAGGTTGTGGAGCTAATGGGGGCGGAGTCAGGATGTGAACCCAGGCCTTTTTGACTACGAACTTCATGCTTTTTGTCACTTTTACCAGCTGCTTCCTGCTTCCTAAAGGAAGTTGGCATTTCCCGCCTAAAAGGTAAACACTAGAGGACAAGCCTGCATTTCATTTCGTTCACCATCTAGGGGTCCGGGGTGCCGTTCTTCATGAATACTCAATCAAACCTGATCATACTTTGTGCCTACTGCAGAAATGCCACTACAAAGGACTTCCCTGGTGATTCCGGGGGTTGAGAATCACCTTGCAATGCAGGGGACGAGGGATCAATTCCCTGATCGGGGAACTAAATTCCCACATGCCACAGGGCAACTGAGCTCATGTACTGCAACTGCTAGGCCCACACACACCAACTAGGGAGTCCGTGTGCCATGCAATGAAAGATCCCACATGCTGCAACTAAGACCTGACATGGCCAAATAAATAAATTTTTTTTTTTTTTTTAAGAAATGCCACCACCAAGATCCCTCTTTGTAAGTGACCAAGGTCTTCTAGGAGGGGAATGTGCTCTTTACTGGCTGACAGCTGATTGGCAACCTCGTGGAAGATAAGACAGGAGGGAGCTGAGGGAGGAAGGCAAGAGTGCAGGGCCCAGGAGGGGTTTGAGATGAGGAGGAGGAGGTCTCCCTGTTGAATTTGGCCACCTTGCAGTAACTTGGAGTATAAGATCAGGAGTTGCCTGATGGGGCCTCAAATCCCAGCTCTTCTGCAGTAGCTGGAGGAGCCTGGACAAATCATGGCACCTCTCTGAGCTTCAGTTTCCTCATCTGTAAAGGGGGCTTGTTGCTCACCTGGCCCCTGATGCCAGGAAGAACAAGGATGAGGGAGAGAGTGGGTGCTGCCTGCCTGGCAGTTGTGACTGTGCTGTTCCATCCTTTATGTGGACATTGGAGGACCAGGCCAAACTGAAATGCCCTCCTCATGAAATCGCTGGGCGCTGCAGCAGTACAGAACTGACTGAATCACAGACTTGTAATAGTGGTCCAGCAGTTGAGACTCCGAGCTCCCAATATAGGGAGCCTGAACTGTGGTGCTGGAGACGACTCTTGAGAGTTCCTTGGACAGCAAGGAGATCAAACCAGTCAATCCTAAAGGAAATCAGCCCTGAATATTCATTGGAAGGACTGATGCTGAAGCTGAAGCTCCAGTACTTTGGCCACGTGATGTGAAGAGCTGACTCACCGGAAAATATCCTGACGCTGGAAAAGATTGAGGGCAGGAGGAGAAGGGTGCAACAGAAGATGAGATGTTGGATGGCATCATCGACTTAATGGACATGAGTTTGAGCAAACTCCAGGAGACAGTTAAGGACAGGGAAGCTTGGCATGCTGCAGTCCGTGGGGTCGCAAAGAGTCAGACATAACTTAGCAACTGAACAACAATAGGGAACTAGATCCTACATGCCACAATGAGGACCTGGCACAGCCAAATAAATAAATATTTAATTTTTTTACCGTTTTTCCTCACCAGGTGTTGAACCTGGGCCCCCTGCAGTGGAAGCACAGAGTCTTAGCCATTGGACCACCAGAGAAGTCCCTAAATAAGTGCATAATTTTTTAAATAATACGGATCTTAGAGACAAACAACTGAGGCTGGCTTTCCCACTCCGAGACCACACTGCATGATGGGCTATTAGCTAGCTCTGCCAGCAGATGAGCCTGGCTCCAAATCCAGCCCCCGCTTGCTCTGTGGCCTGGCTCCTCATCTTTAACAAGAAATTACAAATAATTCCTTTGCCACGGCTCTGTTGTGAGGATCAGAGACCCAGGCTGGTGTTAGTGTTAACTATGGGGAACTGAAGCTCACAGAGGGAAGGAAATTCACTCAGTCACACAGCAGAGCAAGGCATAAGCCCTGCCCCCCGCCCCCCGCCCAAAGCCAAGGCCTGGGCTGTCCTTGGGCAGCTGCAGCCTTAACCTCAAAGAAGGCTGAGGAATTCACACTGCGATCTCTCGTGGGATTCTGGGTCTCGTTGAGCTGAGACCCCCAGCTGGGTTGCCTGTGGCTGGAAAATGTCAGAGAGCCAAGTCAGAGCCTGGGGTCTTATGTCCAGCTGGGATCTGATCCACAGTATTACCCAGGGCTTGTGATGTCACCTCTCTGAGCCTCAGTTTCTATGCTCCCCAAATCAGGGTAAGGATCCCTGACAGGGTGAGGAATTCTATGAAGGCACAGAGCTATTTTCATAACAGTTACTCCTGAGTTCTCGCTGGGCATCAAGCCCTCTGCCATCATTAGCTGTGGCTTCCTAGAGTCCTCATAGCAGCCGGTACAGTGGAAACCCAGCTGCAGGTAAATGAGGAGGGATAGAACTCAGGTCTGAGATCTGATCCTAGTCCTTCTTGCTAAAACCCTCACCCGTCCTCTTTTCAGACCTAACTTGGGCTCCTTCTTTGGGTTTAGCGTAATCCTAGTTTCCTCTGGGAGGATCTCTTGGTCGCAGGCAGGCTGGGGTGGGCGCCTGCCCTGGCTCACAGCACTGGGTCTACCGTTCTGCATTAAGATGGTTTCTTCCTCTCCACCACCAGACAAGAATGTCCCATGATGAAGGACCTCGTCACCCTCATGACTGCATCCCCAGAGCCTAGACCTGTGCATGGCATACTTGTTGTTCAGTCATTAAGTTGTGTCTGACTGTTTTGCAACCCCATGGACTACAGCATGCCAGGCTTCCCTGACCTTCACCATCTCCCGGAGTTTCATGTCCATTGAATCAGTGATACTGTCTAATTGTCTCATCTGCTGTACGTGCTTGGCATACAGCAGGTGCTCAATAAATATCTACCTAATGACTGAACGTATCGTGCCAGCATCAGGATGCCACCGGGGCCCTGAGGGAGCCAGAGAGATGGGAGGAAAGCTCCTGGACTCCTGCCACGCCTTACATTAGTGGCATCTTCTCCAATAATCGGCCCCCAGGGACACCATCTGAGCCGGCTGAATTCCGGGCACCGCTTCACCTTGGAAAGGAGGCCACAGCTCTCATCAAACAGCCCAGTAATTGACGTCACAGCAGTGCCGGGAGCGGCTCCGTTAATATTTAATGAAGACTCCACTGCGGCAGAGCTGCAGGCTAGGAGGGCTGCGGGGCCATGCTCAGTCCCCACGGGGTCGTGAGGAGGGCACAGATGGTAAAGTTTCCTAAACCGGAAAGCCCCCCCTGACCCCGCCCCGGCAGATGAGCATCACAGCAATGAGTTTTAGTCTCCCGGCTTAACTCAGAAAGAGTCAGGGTATCACGTGCCTGCCGTGGGACAAGGAGACTGCTGACCAAGCCCCGGCGATACATGTGGGGGGATTAGGGGCTCCCGGGGACGTTTCCTGGAGACAGTGGGAGGACAGAGTCCTGGCGCCGACCGGTCCCAGACTCCACCCCAGGTTTGCATTGCACAGCTGGGCAGCAGCTGTGCCACTGAGCCTCAGTTCTCTGATCTGTGCAATGGGAATCATGATACCCTCCCCGAGAGGCTCCTGTGAGAATTAACAGAGATGAATGCTGTAAATCGGGAAGTGGCTGGTGGCTCAGTTGGTAAAGAATCCAACCGCAATGCAGGAGACACAGGTTTGATCCTTGGATCAGAACGATCCTCTGGAGAAGGAAATGGCAACCCACTCCTGTATTCTTGCCTAGAAAATCCCACGGACAGAGGAGCCTGGAGGGCTTATAGTCCAGAAGGTCACAAAGAGTCGGACATGACTGAGAGTCTAAAGCACCACCAGTGATGTAGAGGACCAGCCCAGCACACGGCAGGACCTCAGCAGACACTGTGTGCCTCCTCTCAAACCAGGTGTGGGGGCGTTTCATGCGTTCATCGGCTGGAGTGATGGGGGAAGGGAAGAAAGAGCAAGGGGGCGAGGGAGGGGAACTCCGTCGCTGTCTCGGGTTTGGACTTGTTACTGTGGTGGGGCAACATCCCAAAGAGACGTCAGACGGAGGACGGACAGAAAGCCCAGGGTGGCAGGAACCTTGTGAACCGTCTCTTCTGATTATCTATCTGACCCCTTCACTCGACAGAAGAGGATGCCAAGGGCCCCGGAGGGAGCAGATCAGCCCAGAGGCTCACACTGCAGAGCCGGGGTCTGACCTGGTCTTCAGTCACCCACCTGAGACAGCATCAGCTGAGGGATGTACCCAGGGCCACCTGCACGGAGGCAGGTGACGTGACAAGAGGCCCTGTCCTCTGTGTCTCTGACCTGGACAGAGCAGGGCCTCATCATTCCGCCCCCTTCCCGGTCTCCCGTCAGTGTGTTTTCCCACAAATTCCTGGAAGTTTCACAAAAATGTAAATCCAACCGTGTCGTCCCCTGCGTAAAGCCCTCTGTGGGCCCCAACTCGGGGGTGCCAGAGACGATGCAGCAGGCCCCCTTAAAACTGAATTTCAAATCAACAAGTAATGGTTTTTAGTATAAGAATGTTCCACATATTGCATGCCTATAATTATACTTAAAAATGTATTTGTTGTTTAGCTGAACTTCAAAGTTAACAGGACAGCCTGTATATATATATACATGTATATATATATATATTTTTTAAACCTGGCAATCCTATGCAGACTACCTTCAGGAAAGGGCTGGAGTCTTTTAACTGGCCTCCAAAGCCCACTTTAATCCCATCCGTGCTTAATCACTCAGTTGTAACTCTTTGCGACCCCGTGAACTGTCGCCCACCAAGCTCCTCTGTCCATGGGATTTTCCAGGTCAGAATTCTGGCCATTTCCTTCTCCAGAGGATCTTCCTGACCCAGGAATTGAACCAGGGTCTCCTGCATTGCAGGCGGATTCTTCAGTTGAGCTACCAGGGATGCCCTATAAGCTCCTCCTTTCCCCTCTGCTTCAGACACAGCTCTTTGCCTTTACCAGACAATCCCCAGCTCTCCCCACCCTCTGGCCTTTGCAGCTGCTGTTCTTCCGCTGGAACCATCTTGGTGTTTCCACGCCCCTGCTGCCCCACTGTGCTTGACCTGACAGCCTTCAGGCCTCCAAAGGATCATTGCTTCCTCCTGGACGACTTCCTGGCTCTCCAGGCCTGGGTGGTACTTCTTCTTGGCTCCCACCATGCTTTGGGCAGGTCCCCCGTCCTGGTGCCTTGATGCAGAGTAGGGATTCAGCAGACATTTGTTGCCTTGGATTGCTAAATCCCACAGCCCCTCACACTTCGCCTATCAACGGTTTCCCCTTCTTTATCCAAGTTCTTTGCATTCACATATCACCTCCTCAGAGAGGCATTTCTTGACCATCCTGGCTGAAACAGGAAACACCCCTGTCCCAGTCAGCCACTCCCTGTCCCATTACCCTGTCTCATCCCGTGCACAAGTCCTTGGCGGATTTTTTTTTTTTTTGGCCGTGACTTGTGGCATGCAGGATCCTAACTCCGTGATCAGGGATTGAACTCACATACCCTGCATTGGGGGCACAGAGTATTAACCACTGGACTGCCAGGGAAGTCTGTCATCCACAACATTTACTGCTGTTGGAAATCATGACTTATTCACTTGTGTTCCATCGTCCATCTCCTCCACCAGGCAGCCGCTTCCCTGAGGGCAGGGCTATAGGGGCACATTCCTGTCCATCTCCCTAGCTCCTGTGGGGTGTCTGGCCCGGGGAGGATGCTGCAGACTTGCTGATGGTAACTCCTGGGCCTGCCCCTTACTGGTGTGGCACTTGGGGTGCAGAGTGATGGGCGTGAGCTCCCACCTTCTGTGTCCTCCACGATCCTCGCCCTTGGGAGGGCAGGCCAGGCTGGGCTGTGTTTCAGGGGCAAGAGCTTCAGGGAGCCCGAGCTGAGCAGGAAGGAAAGAAATCTGCCAAAGCATTCATTTTCAGCAGGGGCTGAGATTGCGAGCAAGGACGCCACTGGGTTTTCCTTCCTCCAAGTTGATGGCTGAGTACCAGCCACTCAGCACATCCTCCTGAAGGGTGGCAAAGCTGAGACCCTAGACCACAGGAGACGGTGTTGGGGGCACTGGGTCACTCCTCAGGGGCCAAAGATTCTAAATCCCTAACACAAAGTAGATCCTCTGAGCCTGTCTTCTCCAGCACCGAAAAGTAGGTCCAGCCACTGCCTCCACTGTGGGAAATGCACACCCCAGAGCAACAGCACCTGCTCTCCGATGCCTCACGGAGCTGCCACTCTGCATCCTGTGGGGGCAGAGAGCCCATCACATGTTCAAGTCAGCCCACTTTCGAATCAGGTGGCCTCCTGTCGGAAGTGTGGCCACGCTGCCACCTGTGTGAACTTGGCATGAGGCTGACCTTCCTCGAAGCCGGCCTCTGCATCTGTAAACAGTGGACAGTGAAGACCCAAGGCTGCAGTGAGGAGTCAGGCAGGCCCTCAGCTCAGATTCAAGTGCAGAGCAACGTTAAACTGATTGTAATGTTTATGAGCGTATCTTCTTGCGTTCATGTAGCAGGGTGGACAGCAAGGTTTGCAGTGAAACAAGGACCCTTCCTGGGAACTGGAGCCACATTTAAGAATTGCCTGGCAGGGACTGGAGTTTTGATGTGAAACCCTTGGCCCCCGTTAGAGACATAGATTCTATTCGGCAACTGTTCTCTAAACAGATGAGAGAACTCCTCAGAGCATCCCCTCAACCCTCCTGGGGGCCCCCTGGTATGGATAAGCCACTGGTTTCAGGGTAGACCCCTGACAAGGATTCAAGAGGCCTAGGTGGGAAGGCCGGCCCTGGCATGAATATCCTGTGTGACCTGGCACAAATCGCTTGCCCTGTCTGGGCTCTGGCGGCCTCATCTCTAAGACTGGTCGTTCCTCCCTGAGTTACCAAACTCACAGAGTTATTGGGAGGATCAGAGATTTGTTGGGGGAGTGTTTGATGAAGGAGGATTGCTATTAAAACTGGAAGCACTATGGGAAGCTGCTGTACCTTCAGCTCTGTGCCTTTGCTATGAACCTAAAAGTGCTCTGAAAAACAAAGTCTATTTTTTTAAAAAAAAAAAAGGACCCCTATATTTTCCACCAAAGACCCTCTAAAGCCTTTATTTAAGTCAGGCACTATAATGAGGGTTCAAGTTCTAACTTGTAACTTGTGTGACTTTGGGCAAATGAGTTAACCGCTGGCAATGCTAGAGGTTTGATTTTTCATTCTGTGGAGACAGTAGCCCTGGGGCAAGAGAAGAATTGGGAATGTGCTGCAAGATACAGGATAGATGAGACGAGGAGGAGAAGCTCAGCAGCCTCCGAACACCCTGGGCAACTAAGAACTGACCCACCTGACTTTGAGCTGAGGTGGGGCTACCTGTTCATTTGCATCCCCTGCAAGCAGCCCTCTGGATCTCAGCCCCACCCCAGGTAGAGAGTGACTCAAGTTGTTCTGCAGAGACTGGTCCCTCTGCCCCTGTTGCCATGGCGCTGCAGCACCAGCCTGGCCAATCAGGAAGGAGACGTGTATCTGAGCCTCTGTTGCTAAAGCCAGAGCAGGACACCCAGCCAATGGGAAGGGTGGCAGAGTGGAGCCACCATGGAAACCTCAGCCCTGAGGTTCCAACTGGGTTTTTGTCTCCATATCTTGTATGCGGGGGTAGGGGGAGGGGTAGGCTGGGTTTTCTGAATTCCTTTTTTTGCAGAGAGCATCCTGCAGCCTGTGGAGGACACCCAGGAGTCACGGCAGGGGTGCATGACAAGAAGACATCTTCAATGAGTCAGAAAGGACCCCAGCTTAGCAGGACACAGCTTCAGATGTCCCCTTCATCACTCTTCCCTCAGATGCTCGGCATCACCTGTGTCTGTGATCTTAGCTCATCCCCACAGCTCTGCCTAGCCCCATCTGTCCTAAGAAACAGTGGTAGGCTGCAGAAGAATCCCCACTCCCAAAGTAAGAAGAGGACAGTGGGGCTAACCTCAAAGGACGCTTTTCTGCCCTGTAGCTTTGTGGTTCTATGAAATCTGTTCCCCCTGTTCTGCTACATGCAGGGTTGAGCAGGAGGAGAGAGAAAAGGATCAGTCAGACACAAGCGCTGCCCCTTTGTAAAATCAGAAGATGGGGCAAGCAGGCTCTGCGAGTCCTCTGAGCTCACATTCTAGACTCAATACTGATTTTTTTTGGTTTTGTTTTGTAAATATTTATGTATTTGGCTGAGCTGGATCCTAAGTGCAGCATGTGGGCTCAGTATGCAAGATCAGCCTTCAGTGCAAACTCTTAGTTGAGGCATGTGGGATCTCGTTCCCTGGGCAGGGATCGAACCCGGGGCCCCCTGCACTGGGAGCACATAGTCCTGGCCATTGACCACCAGGGAAGCCCCCTTGGTGCTGTTTTAACCTTCAGGCTCTAGATAAAGGGGATTTACAAGGAATAACTTCCCAAGGGGGAGCCCTGTAAATAATGCCAGTGGACACAAGTAAGACTCAGGTTGCTTTATGCCCTTAAGATGCCCGGCCGGCAGGGCTGTCCATTGTGGAGCCAAAGCCCACAGAGATGAAGCTACCCCCTCAGGTCACACAGCTGCCCTAATGCATAGCCAAGCCTGGAAGGCTAGCTAGCTCCCCAGCCCAGCTCTGCAGCCTGCCATGTGTGGTCTCCTCAAACCAGCCTTCCCACCCGCAAGCAGGCACGTTCGTTCATTCGGGGAGGGGTGTACGCCCACACTCCCGACATCCTTATTTTGCAAACACAGACATAATAACAACAGCAAGGGAAAGTGTGTCCCACCCCTTCCCCCCCCGCTCTCTTCTCGCTTTCACTCTGTTGCCTGGCAACAGCTCCATCCAGAAACCTAGGTAGCATCCTAGGCAGCTCCCTCGCCCTCATTCTTCCCACCAAACACATTGCCCAGTCACGTCCCTTTATCTTCTAAATGGCCTCCTCGCCCACTCATTCCCCCTCCCCCACCCCTTCCCAGCCTGAGGTTCCATCATGGGTTTCCTGGCTTCTCACAGGTCTCCTGCTGTTACACCTGCCTGTCCCACCCCTACTTCCATTTCCTATAACCACAGCCAGACAAATCTGATCATGTCACCTGATGCTTCCTTAGAACCTCTATGGCTGAAAATTGAAATCTTAAACAGGCCCAGGAGGCGCTGCATCAACAGGCTGACGCCCACCTGCAACTTGCCCTGGCATGCGCTCTGCCCTCTCTGCCTGGAACATTCCCCAACACACTTCCATTCCTTCTAGTTACTCCAACTCACCCATGAATTCTCACTTGCTCAGGGAGACTTTCTGACCTCCCTGAATAGGTCGAATCACGCTGGTTTGGACTCTCCTGGCACCACGAACCCCTCTGACCATATCACTTCACAGTTGCAGTTTTATACTTATTCATGTCATTATTTGATTCATATCTGTAAGCCCTGTCCCACTTGATGTAAGCTTTGAGTGACTTTTTCTTGTTCTCTACCTGAAACATGTGGATGGAAGGATGGATGTGGCTGTTGTTGGGTGATGGACAGGTGTATGACTGGATGGAAGAATGCTCTCACTTTCCCCAGGTCACTTAGATCTAATCATATCTCCCTCTATTCTGAGCCAATCCCATTCATTCAACATGCACCAAGCATCTCTCATGTGCCAGGAATGTGACCGCAGAGCTGTGACAGCCCAGGGAAAGAGAGATTGCTCTGCCCTGGAAATTTAGGTAATAATAATAGCTACCCATACTTGGGCTCCCTGGTGGTCGGACGATAAAGAATCTGCCTGCAGTGCAGGAGAACCCAGGTTCCATCCCTGAGTTGGGAAGACCACCTGCAGAAAGGAATGGCTATCCACTCCAGTATTCTTGCCTGGAGAATTCCATGAACAGAGGAGCCTGGTGGGCTATAGTCTTTGGGGTGGTAAAGAGTCAGGCGTGACTGAGCAACTAACAACAGACTCGTACTTAATAGACCGCTGTACGCTCTCCTCCCGGGAAGCTCCCCACCCTTTCCTCTCTACTTGTCCAGCCTGGGAAGTGTCTCTAGGTTCAGCTTAAGTGTTACCTCCTCCCCTGATCACCCGTACTCAGAAACGCCCCTGGCTCAGAAGTCTGCGCCACTCTTGCAGGGCTTTTTTGGTAAATTGCTTCACACGATCCTTTCCTTTGAGTCTCCTGCTCTCTACCAGGCTCTTAAGTAAGCTCCCTGGGGACAGGATTCACTCTCCTAGAAGGTCTCCCTCCTTTTTTGAAACCTCATGAGACCCTGAGGGTGACAATGATTACCCCCATTTTAAATAGGAATTGGACTTGCCCAAGGTCACACAGGTAGTAAGTGATGCAACTAGTGCTGAAAGCAGGTTGAATCTAAACAAAGATTCTTAATTGGTCCCCCCGCCTCGACCCTGGTCAGAATATTTTCTCTACCATCCCCTAATGGAGCCGCCCCAGCTGTGCCTGGACAACTGTGATGGGGTGGCCTGCTCTGCGGTTGAATAAGTGCCTGTCAGAAACTATTCTAAGCCCGGGACGTGCCCATGTGAAACTGCTCCCCAGTGACCCCGGGATGCAACCAGAACAAGCGTGTCCCCTCGTCCACATGGCAGCCCGTCAATAATTCACGGCCAGATCCTGTGTCTCGCCCGCATTTCATCCTCTCCATGGAGGGGCTGCAGAGTGGAGACAGCGTTCACCCCCACTCAGCTGCTGTCCACGGAGCAGGAAATTTCAAAAGAAAATTAAGTACGTAATTTGACAAGTGGTGATATTAAGAGGAAAAAAGAAAGTGGAAAAAAAACCTATCTCAACCTCCATCACCCTTGTTTCATAAAAGAAAGGGCATCTTGACACACAAAAAAGGAGAGCAGACAATCTGAGAATTAATTTAGCTTTACAAGAACTCCCTGTAGTGTCCCGGTTTTTCTCATTTTGGCATGTTCTGGCTCAGACTTGGGGTGGGGGTTACTGGCCCAGGACTGGAGCCTGCAAGGACCTCTGGTCCAAGCAATCGAAGGAAACACCATCAGCCAGAAAAATGAGGGCATCGGGACCCCAGAGTCGCCCTGTTTCGAGAGGGAAGGAAGAGCTGGACGTCTGGCCGTGAGCTGGCCAAGCTCAGGAAGCCAGACGGACTTCCCCATAGAGTCGCTGCTTCATGTCCCATTTCTGTCTTGGCCTCGCTGAGCAAAGGCTCTCCCGATGCCTGCAACCTTGTGGGCACCGTGTGGAAGAAGGCAGCCTGCAAGCAGGGGCTGCCCCTGGCCACGCTGCGAGCAAGTGGACCCTCCTGGAGGTCGGGAAGACTGTTCCTGCTCTGTGGCCGGAGGCTGGTGAGGGAGGCCGGTTGGTTCTGCAAAGGCAGCAGATTTTTCTCTTGGGGTGGTTCTATGTGCAATCCAAAGGCTGTCTCCCCACTCCTTCACTTAATATTTACCATATGCAAACACCGTGAGTGCAAAGGTGGCAGAGGATGACCGCATCTCTGCTCTTGTGGAGCTTAGGGTCTCGTAGGAAAGGCACACATCCAACCAGGGCAGGCGTGCGTGCCTGCTCATGGCTGCAACAAGGGTGGCAGAGAAGACTCCCCGTTGCAGGGTGGAGGGGTGCCGGAGGGAGCCCCCGTCAGAGGTCTCGGGAGGCTGAAGGGCCATGACCAAGTGAGGAGGCCTCAAGCAGGGGCAGGAAGAGAGAAGGGTCATTCCAGGCAGAGTGCCTGGCGTGGGGTGAGCAGCCGTTGAACAAAGAACTGACATGAGGGGACTTCCTGGTGGCCCAGTGGTTAAGAATCCGCCTTGCAATTCAGGTTCAATCCCTGGTCAGGGAACTAAGATCTTGTATGCCACAGAGCAACTAAGCCAATACAACACAACTAGAGAGTCTGCACGCCACCATGAAAGATTCCACATGCTGCAGTTAAGCCCCACGCAACCAAATAAATAAATACTTTTTTTAAAAAAAGAAGAATTAACATGAGGTTGGTGTGACTGCAGAGGGTTGAACAAGAGAGAAAGTTGTGCAAGGTTGAGGCTGCAAAGGGAGGTGCGGCTGCCAGGCTGCTCCCGGGGGGTTGGTCTCTTCCCAAGTGGAATAGGAAGTCCCCGGAGGGTGCCACGCAGGCAAATTGGCCAGGTAATTGTTCTTGCCTGGAGGCAGAGAGGAAACAAGAGTCGTGTCTTTTAAGAATCAAACTGGTGCCAATGGTGGTGAAAATCGCAGTAGAGGCAACAGTGGAGAAGGAAATGGCACCCTACTCTAGTATTCTTGCCTGGAAAATTCCATGGACAGAGGAGCCCGGCAGTACAGTCCATGGGGTTGCAAAGGGTCGGACACAACTGAGCGCGCGTGCACACACACACACACACACACACACACACACACACGTTCACCTACTGCCCACCACTGAGGTGGGCAGTGTCACTTTACAGCTCTCAAAATCGAGGCCCGGAGAGATTAAGTAACTTGCCCAAGGTCACAAAGCTTGTAGGGGGTAGAGCAGGCAGGTGACCGAGCGACCTCTGAGCACCTAAAGAAATGACTGTTGTAAAGAAATCAAAGGACAGGGAAGTGCTGTCTTGCAGGAGAGTCTGGGGACAGCAACGCAGGATGAACCCGATGTGAAACTTAGGCCCTTGTGTTCGGTTCTGTGATCGGGCACTCAGTGAGTACCCACTGCATGCCAGGCACCCTGTTACTGTAAGTACTGAGGCAGGAATGGAAAACAGTCCCAGAACTTACATTCCGCTGAGGAAAGAAGACAGTGCACGCGTGGGCCAGTGACGCGGGTGGATTCAGGTGATGTCAGGGGCGGTGAAGGGGAGATGACGGGGGGTGTGATGGGCAGTGGAGGGCAGAGGGATGGTGTTTCTCTAGACAGGGGAGTCAGGGAGGGTGACAGGTGACATCAACAATGAGGAAGCAACAGAGCCACGATCCTGGGAGGAGGATTCCAAGAAGAGAGGAGAGTCATGCAAAGGCCCCGAGGCAGGGGCAACCTTGGGGCATTCATGGAGTAGAAAGAGGAGGCACTGCCTCTTTCAGAGTGAGTAAGAGCAGTCAAAAGAAGCATCCAGAAGCCCAGGCCCCATATCGCCATGTGGGTCATGGCAAGGAGTTGGAATTTCATCCCAAGTTGACGGGAAGTCACTGGTGGGTTTTCAGGCAGGAGAAGGATACACCCTGTTTTGTGTTTGAAAGACAGCACATTAGTTGCTGTGAGTAAAGTTTTCAAGGCGAAGAAGGATGCAGGAGGACCAGCCAGTGGCTGCTGCTTCAGATAAAGGTGGAGGTAGGAAGAAGGGTCACAGTACATTTTTGCTAATGGATTCGATGTGGGGGTGGAGAGAAGAAAATAAAAGATAACTCCAAGGCTTTCAGCCTGAAAACTGGGTAGGTGATGGTTTTTATTGTCATTCAGTTGCTAAGTTGTGTGCACCTCTTTGCGACCCCATGAACGGCAGCACGCCATCCTCCTCTGTCCTCCACTATCTCCTGGAGTTTGCTCAAATTCATGTCCATTGAGTCAGTGATGCTATCTAACCATCTCATCATCAATCACCCCCTTCTCCTCCTGCCCTCAACCTTTCCCAGCTTCAGGGTCTTTTCCAGTGAGTCGGCTCTTTTTATCAGGTGGCCAAAGTACTGGAGCTTCAGCATCAGTCCTTCCAATGAATATTCAGGGTTGATTTCCTTCAGGATTGACCAGAACTAGCATGACTGTGGGAGGAGCAGGTTTAGGTGGTAGCAGGGAGGATGCAGCTAAATCAAGACCTGTTTTTTGTTTTTGTATTTTGGTTGGTTTTTTTTTTTTCACCACAAAACATGGCTTGTGGGATATTAGTTCCCTGACCAGGGATAGAACCCAGGCCCTTGGCAGTGAAAGTGCAGAGTCCTAACCACTGGACCAGCAGGGAATTCCTAAGAGCTGTGTTATGGGCACATCCAGTTCATTATGCTCTCTCTCAGGTCTCTAGGGAAGGCCAAGAAGGCAACTGGACAGACAGGTTAAATTCAGAGTTGAGGCTAGAAGTCTCAAGTGGAGACTCACAGGTATGTTGATGGTGGCCAGAATTACAGGACCGGTTCGCCAGGGGAATGAGACGCAGAAAGAAAGTCCAGGGTGCCTGGACTGGGATTCTGCAATGGAAAGAACTTGGACAGCGGCCCAGAGGCCAACAAGGGAAGTCACAAAGGAGACACAAGGAAAGCCCACCTGGCCCAGCTCTGCCCCGACCACCCTTGTAACCTTGGGCAAGCCGCCCCTCACCTCCAGACCTTGACTTCCTCTCTGAAACCACAAAGGGGGGCCCCACCCCAACCCAGCGCTGAGGTGCCTCCAGCCTGTGGCCCCTTGCTGGATGAAGAAACCGAAGCTCAACCTTGTCCACCTCGCTTCCAGGCCTCTTACAATCCGGCTTATGTCAGATGAAATACAAAAATATAGCAAAACCCAGCCCAAAGGGCCACCAGCCAAGGGTCGGGTGCCAAGGCAAGATCATGGTGACCTGGAGTAGAAACCAGACTCTCCCACTTGTCAGCTGGGTGACCCCGATCCCCAGAGGGTCCTTATCTGTAAAAGTGGCCAGTGGTCCCCAGCATGAGGGGTTGTTGCTAGAAAGGAGCCAGGTAGCAAGTAGGGCACCCGCATGTTTCCAGGCGTGCGTGCCTCCGGGCCAGCTCCTTTCCCCGCTCTAGGGAGATTCCTTCCCTGAATCAAAAGAGAGGGGTTCCAGGTGCCTCTACCCTTGCAGGACAATGCAGTCCTGCTGTATTCAGGCCCGGGGCTGCGGGCTCTGCGTCACCCCTGCCGCTCACCTGCAGGCACGTGGCTGCCATGGCAGGAATCGGGTGTCTGCAGAGACCAGGCTAGTCAGTCATCTGCTGGATCCTGCCTGGGGCGCCACAGGGACTAGGAGGAGGGAGGGGCCATGGGCTCCTAGTCTGGCTGTGGCTGTGGCCCAGCGCCACTTTCCAGGCGTAATTAGCGTGACTGGCAAAGGGCAGTGATGTGACAGCAGGGAATCGCTTTAGCAGAGAGCAGGCTGGAGCTCGGGCCAGTGTGTTCAGCCCGATGACAGCTCCTGGCTCCGTGTCTCCTGGAAGCACCCCGGGGGAGGCAGAAACTGCAGCCACTGGAGCCTGATTCCTGGCCCGGCTCAGTCACGATTAGACTAATGACTCCACTTAGGGGGCACCTCCGCCATGCCAGATGCCACGCCGGCGCTCTATGTAAGGGCTCGACAAACCCTGCAAGGACAGTGAACATGTTCCTACTGAAAAGATGAGGAAACTGAGGCAGGGGGAGGAGAAAGACTTGCCCAAGGTCCCCCAGCCTTCAACACACCCCTGGAGGATGCACCAAACAGGTAGAACCTTTGTGAAGCCTGCAAGGTCCTGCATGATCCAGTCTTTGCGACGACATCGTCCCCCACTACCCCTGAAGCTTCTTTCCATCACAGGAAATCTTCTGCAGCCAGGAGCTCCCCTGTCTACCGTCTCTGCCCTTTGCAAGCCCTGCCATCCACCAGGTCTCCATGGAAGAGCCTCCATGAGCCCCAGTCTCGGTCAGGTGTCCATCAGACCTTGTGCAGTGGCCTCTCCATGGCCTTTGGAGCATCTTTCCCACCTATTTTTATTTCACAGCCATCACCATATTTATTTGTGTGGCCTTTGACCGTGTCCTTCTCCCTCCTGTATCCACTCAAAGCCTGGCACGTAGATGGGTCCTAACGTAATGATGGATGGGAAAGTGGAAGCTGAATGTGTTAACAGTGAATGAGCAAACAAACCACACACACCTCCCTCCTGCAGTGACGGGCTGGCTGCGGCTCTGCCCGGAGACCAACCCCCTTAGAGCCTAAATCATAACACTGGGTAGAAACAGCATCTTCCAGTCACAGGGATGCTGCCCGAGGCAGCGAGCACAGTGGGAGGTGGACCCCAGCTCCCTGTGTGGGTCCCCACACCAGGCCGCCTCCTCTCTGTCGTCCTCTGAGTCTCAGACCCCAGCAGTGGCAGCCAGGCTCCCGCTCCTGCAGGAGGCGGTGGTGAGGGGGTGGGCCGACTTGCTTCCTGTCTCACAAGGGGAAGTGTGTCCCATTTCACTTCTGCTTTGAGGCAAGGCACATCCTTTGTGTTAGACCACCCTGGAGTGTTCTCATCCTCCCAGCACCAACTACCAATGGCGGCCAGTGCGGTGGTCAGGCCCTGGGGAGCCCCGAACCCAGCCCGCATCCCTGTGGGGGAGTCCAGGCTCGCAGCCCTGTCCTCCCTGCTTCTGGGACATGGCCACCCCGCCCTGGAAGCCACTGTTGGTGGGCTGCTGGCTCCCACGTCTCCATCCTGGGGTGGAGAATCCTGAATCCAGTCCTTCCTCTGTGTGTGTGCGCTCAGTAACCCAGGCTAAGTCCCTCCACTTCCCTGAGGAGCAGGGGTGGGTGGGGAGGGACTGTCCTCAGGCCCCAGCACCTGGACAGTGGACGCATACCGGCGGCTTGGAGGGGGTCAAGGTTACCTTTCTTCTGCTTTCTTTCCTTCCCTTCCCAAGTTTCCAACCGGCTGGTGGTACACCAGGCTCTCAGTGGACCTCCGGGCACATTCAAGTCAGAAGTTTTGGGCAGGCACAACAGCCCTTGCCCAGCTCCCCTGTACAAAATTACGCCCCCTCTTCTATTTCTGCCGTACTTTATGCATCTGCTGTCCTTCACCGGGAGTGCAGGGCCGCCTTGGTCCAGCTTTGCATAAATGTTGGCTGAACGAATGAATTCAACCCATTCTATATGAGCACCCGTGTGGCGTGGGCACCCGCAGTGAAGGTACACGGTGAGCGAGGTCTGCTCTCTGCTCTCAAGGAGCACAGACAGCTGGAGAGGCAAGCTACGGGTACCACGAAAGGGAAACACAAGAGCTGCCCTGAAAACCACGTCCCAGGTTGCTTATCCAGGCTCCATTCCCGTCCCCCCGCCTGGAAAAGCAACCCTGGACGTGACACTCCATTCCCACCAAGGCTGCTGAAGGACTGAGAAGGGGGCTCTCTCAGCCTTGGCTTCCTGCCGGTGGAGAAGGGAAGCTCTGGAGTCCCCGGGGCCCCCGGGTTTCACCCAGACTTGCTGCCGAGGGAGAAAGTGCTCAGAGAGCCAGGGGCCTCTGGGAATGGCACTGCAGCTCTCCTCCTCCTCTCACCCTCACGGGGAAGAGGGCTCCTTCTCGGAACGCTGCTGTGAGGACTCACCGAGAAACAGATGGCTCTTGCCGCAGCCGCAGAAGCGGGCAGAGGTCAAGTGTACAGGCTGGTGGCACTGAGCTGTCGGCACCCGCACATTCCAGGCCAGGCCTGGGGCCAGCCTGAAGGCCAGGAGCTGCCTGGAGCGCTTGCAGGCTGACGTCAGGGCCTTCAGGCCAGAGGGGGGCAGCCTGGGGGAGAGGAAGGGCCCTTCCCACCAGACCTGACACTGCACCTCAGCGGAACAGTCAGCTGGCACAGAGGGCCCCCAGGAGGGAAGGGTGGGCGACGCCTCCCTGTCCTAGCTCCCCGGGGAGAGGAGAGGCACAGGGCAGTGGACGGGGCCTGGCTGGGCTCTGGGGTCCCACAGACCTGATTCCAGCCGCGGTCGGCTGTATGGCCTGGGTGTGTGACCTTGGGGCTCCCACCCTCATCTGGTCGTGACAGCTGTTGATAAGATTACAAGACGGAAAACATGGCAAGTATGCTTACACTGTCCAGAACACAGGCTCAAGGAATGGTGCAACCATTATTATTTCACGCATCTGTTTTCCAGGTAACCGAAGGGGCTTGTGACTGGTTTCTTCTGCCTTCTCCCCCGCTCCCTCCACGTGAGCAAAGCCTCGTGGCGTCTCAGCTGTGTATCGTGTGCTCGTTTCTTGTACTGCCCGAACCTTCCATCTCGTTTTGATGGGTCTCTTCCTACAAACAGGCTTCCCTGGCTCAGACAGTAAAAAATCCACCTGTAGTGCAGGAGACCCAGGTTCCATCCCTGGGTCGCAAAGATCCGGTGGAGAAGAGAATGGCAACCCACTCCAGTATTCTTTTGCCTGGAGAATTCTGTGGACAGAGGAGCCTGGTGGGCTACAGTCCGTGGGGGGTCAGGAGGAGTCAGACACGACCAACCGACTTTCACTTCACTTCTCTACAAACAGGAGACGGGCTTCTGTGCCTCTCTGACGGAGAACTTGGCAGTGTTGGCCCAGCCTTTGGGGGTCCTGTGGCTTTGGGGCCCCACGCTCTGAGAGGTCCTTGTGGCTCTCCGTCCGCCCCGACTGCCATCGAGCCGTCACTTGTCATTCACCCTGCTCGCGAGTCCTCTGCCTTCCGGTGTGTGACCTTTGCTCTGCTTTGGTCTGAGAACCAGATTTCCAGGCGGGTTAGGGCTGCAGGTGAGGTAAGTGGGAAGAAGCCCAGAGGAAGGGTCTGGGGGCAGGGCTTCTCAAATGGACCATGGAGAGCCTGGTCACTTAGGCGTCGTTTACAGCGCAGAGTCCAGAGCCCCCAAATCAGAATCTCCAAGAGAGGCTGTGGAGCCTGCAATTTAAGGCGCTCCTGTGCAGAGGAGCCTTGGGAAACCACGGCTGGGACTAAGGTGGCCCCTCCTGCTCTGAAGCCCCGCTGGCTGAATTCTTGTTGCTTCAGTAACGGGATGCATTTCTTCCACCCCACACCCCCCCCACCCCCGGCGCTTTCCTTCCGCATCCCACCCCCATGTGGTTCCTCACCCAAGGCTCATTTCTACATCCGGGAGGCTGACGGGTGCTGCCCAGGTATATAGGGGGCCTGTGTGCACTCCCTGCCCCCGGCGCAATCAGCGAGCTGAGAAACGTCTCCAGAACTCCCAGCCTCGGACCACCACCCTGTTCCCGATGGGCAGGAGCCAGGAGGCTCTTCTTCCTGCTCTCAGCTCAGAAACGACTTCCAGTGAACTCACAGCCACACGCCCCAGGTGGATTCTGGAGTCCTCCCCAGCGTCCGCGGCCATGTCACCAGCCTCCAGGGCCCCAGCGACGGGGCATAACCGCCTGGCCCAGGAGGGGGTAGCTGCCGCCAGGGACCAGGCTGGGGACCGAGATGCTGCCTGGGGCACTTTATTCCCGCTTCTGCTCTGTACAGGTATATACAGCTGTGTGAGCCTATGGTACATTATTTCACAAAATTATACATCCTGTGCGCACTCCTCCTGGGAGGGAAGCGGCAGGTCCCGCTTCGCCAGACTGCGGATGCTCACGGGGCTGCCCTCCCGCCCGCTCCCAGGGCACAGCGGCTCCTGCAGCCTCCCTTCGGGGAGAGGATGGACACTGGTGGGGGACATGCACCCCCACAACCCCCATCCGCTGAGCCTGCCTGACCATCCCCCTCTGAGTCTCATGGGCAGTGGGACGCCAGCTCCCAGCACCCTGGCCCATCACGGGGCGCTGGCATGCATCTTCTCCAGGCAGCCGGTCCAGAAGGCCACCAGCCGATTGTCACGGTTGCCACAGAAGTCTGTGAAGTCCTTCAGCAGCCGGTCGGCAAACCTCTCGTCGCCGGTGGCGCTGGAGCGCCAGGTCTTGGTGAGCATGGTGTTGTAGGCCCAGTTGTAGCCCACGCGCTCCTCGCAGAACAGGGTCTGGCTGGCGGAGCTGGTGGAGTTGCGGCGCCGCCGCGGCTGCCCCGAGAACTTGCGCTTGGAGTAGGGCAGCTGCAGGAACACCGTCCCTGCAGGGAGACGGCTGGGTCGTGGTGCCGCCAGAAGGGAGGGAGGCACAGGACCCCAGGCCAGCCCGCACACACCATCCTACCCCACCATCCACACCACGCCTGGGGCGCCTCACCTGTGACGTGAATGTACTGAGGCTTGTTCTCTGCTGGGAAGTTGAAAGCGGATGCAGAGTATTTATCTTGTACAAACCCAAACCTAAAGGACAGACAGGGAGACACGCTGCTGAGGACCTCCTGGGCCGGAGTGTGGCTGACACAACCCTCGGGTGGCCCAGCCTGGGGAGAGGGGACCTGGAAAGTCCCAGGGGAACATCCCCACTGCTCCTCTCCATCCTCACCGCTTCCTTCCTCACTCCACTGCACTGGCACTCCCTCCCTCTCCCCTCCACCACCCCACCCCCGAGACCCTCAGCTCCCCAGGGAAGGCCCTTGTCTTAACTCCGCTGAGTTGGCCAGCCTCACTCCCCTTCCTGTCTGTGCTCCCATGCTAAGTGCAGTGGTTCTCAATAAGGGCTTTGCACTGAGAAATGCCGTAACTGCAGTCATTTTCCTTAAGCCGAGAAACACACAGGGCCCTGCCTCACTGTGTTCTGGAAACAGGCAGGAGGGGCTGTTTTTCATCCATGCATGGTTCTGGGCCTTGTTTTTCTGTTTCCACGAAGCCCATTCATCACAGCTCCACCTGCTAAGTGCCGTAGAGGATGTGCTGGCGAGCGCGACCCCTGCCCTGAGTTGAGGGGTTTTTGTAACAAGGGCTGTGAGGAGGCAGAACTAAAGTAGGTACAGTCCTGTCTCGTCTCCTGGACTGAGCTCTGGGGAGGTGCTGTGTTGCATCCTCGGCAGAAGCTCCTGGTTTCACAAGGGCACCTGATAACTCTTTGCTGAAGGACACGAGAAGTCAGATGCGTAAATTAAATGGATCGGCTGCTTGAACCGTGAGCTCATCACCATCGGCCAGTTCTAGCACATGCAGGCACAGCTCTGGAGTTCACCCTTCCTCCTCTCAACTTTCCCATCAAGGCTATCTACTCAGTGTGGATCAGCACAACCTGCTGACAAACTCAGCTGGGGTCTTCCTAATAGTAACTACCATCTCCTGGAGGCTTACTAGGTGACAGGAATGTCAGGGAACCCTGCCAACAAGCCAGGAGAGCATGGACGCAGCGCAGCTCACGACTCCTCGGCCGGATGCTTGGTGGAGGGGTGGGCGGGGCAGAGGTGAACCAGGCCTGTCTGCTTCTCGCGTCAGAGTCCTTTCCCACCGACCTCTTCACTTGACGGCCCCGAATCGTACACCCTCCTCCTGGGAGGAGGAAGCCAGGTCCCTGGCACTTACTTCACAGCCTTTACCAGGCATCAAAGACAAGGGCAGAGGCAGACCTAAGGCAGGCCTGGGCCAGTTTGGGTGGAGGAGGCTGAAGGGTCTGGACTTCATCTTATGGCTGTGGGTGTGTGTGTGTGGTGGAGGTGTCTCTGTGCATGATGAGGTGTGTGCACAGTAGGTGTGTGTGTGTGTACACAGTGTGTGCATGCACACATGGTGGGAGTGTGTGAGCATGGTGTCTGTGTGCATGGTGGGTGTGTGCAGTGGGGGTGTGTATGTGCACAGTGGGAGTGTGTGTGCATGCTGTGAGTGTGCATAGTATGTGAGTGTGCACGGTGGGTGTGGGTGTGCACAGTGGTGTGTGCACGGTGGGTGTCTGTGTGCATGGTAGGGGTATGAGTGTGCATGATATGAGTGTGCATGGTATGTGTGTGTGCACGGTGGGTGTGGGTGTGCACAGTGGTGTGTGCATGGTAGGTGTCTGTGTACGTGGTAGGGGTGTGAGTGTGCATGATGTGAGTATGCACGATGAGTGTGCACGGTATGTGTGTGTGCATGGTGGGTGTGGGTGTGCACAGTGGTGTGTGCATGGTAGGTGTCTGTGTGCATGGTAGGGGTATGTGTGCGCATGATGTGAGTGTGCATGGTATGTGTGTGTGCACGGTGGGTGTGGGTGTGCACAGTGGTGTGTGCATGGTAGGTGTCTGTGGGCGTGTAGGGGTGTGAGTGTGCATGATGTGAGTATGCACGATGAGTGTGCACGGTATGTGTGTGTGCATGGTGGGTGTGGGTGTGCACAGTGGTGTGTGCATGGTAGGTGTCTGTGTGCATGGTAGGGGTATGTGTGTGCATGATGTGAGTGTGCATGGTATGTGTGTGTGCATGGTGGGTGTGGGTGTGCACAGTGGTGTGTGCATGGTAGGTGTCTGTGTGCATGGTAGGGGTATGAGTGTGCACGATGTGAGTGTGCACAGTATGTGTGTGTGCACGGTGGGTGTGGGTGTGCACAGTGGTGTGTGCATGGTAGGTGTCTGTGCGTGGTAGGGGTGTGAGTGTGCATGATGTGAGTATGCACGATGTGAGTGTGCACGGTATGTGTGTGTGCATGGTGGGTGTGGGTGTGCACAGTGGTGTGTGCATGGTAGGTGTCTGTGTGCATGGTAGGGGTATGTGTGCGCATGATGTGAGTGTGCACGGTATGTGTGTGTGCACAGGGGGTGTGGGTGTGCACAGTGGTGTGTGCATGGTAGGTGTCTGTGTGCATGGTAGGGGTATGAGTGTGCACGATGTGAGTGTGCACAGTATGTGTGTGTGCATGGTGGGTGTGGGTGTGCACAGTGGTGTGTGCATGGTAGGTGTCTGTGTGCATGGTAGGGGTATGTGTGCGCATGATGTGAGTGTGCATGGTATGTGTGTGCATGGTGGGTGTGGGTGTGCACAGTGGTGTGTGCATGGTAGGTGTCTGTGTGCATGGTAGGGGTATGAGTGTGCATGTGAGTATGCACGATGGGGCGGGTGTGTGCACGGCGGGGCTGGGACTGCTGAAGGCTCCTGAACAAGGTGAAATGACCCTAAAAGCAGCACAGGGGGCTTTGATTTTCTGTGATTAACACCGGGCAGCCACCGGACCCTGAGCTAGTGACACTCTGGAGACAGAGCTGGACTGGCCTGAGCCCAGGAAAGGCCTTCCTTGGTACACACAGCAGGTTTCAGTAAGTAGCCACTGAATGTATCTATCGATTGTTAAGTGTTTACTGTCTTCTCAACATGGGTCAAGGGGCTCCCGAAAAATTCTACCGGTCATCTCCTGGCAAGTTTGGCTCTGGGTGGAGGCCGAGGAGATGGCTCTCTGCTCGCCCACCAACATGAATGAGAGGGAGTCGGGCCTGAAAAACTGCAGCTCCAGGAACTGGACAGGAGGTGCCTATCTCTGAAACTACGGCAGAGGGACCTGTCGGAGATACACAGTAAATCTCTCCTTGGAGGACTGGATCTGTCTCCCCAGAAAGGGAATGGACTAGCTTCATTGTTTGAGACAAACACCGGGGCTTCCCCATGCTTCCTTCTTGTTAAGAACAAACCTGTGTGCAATGGCTTCCTGGAAAAGGTGCATTCGGTCCCAGTATGTTTCTGGTTCAAAGCCTGAAAGGAAAAAAAATAAATGCTGAGTTGCTATTCTAAGCTTTGCAATCATCCCTGGGTCCGGCCTCCATGATCCCTTACTACTCTTGGCAATTCTCCCCCCTTGAGCCTGAGCTCTGCTTTTCCACGCCACCAGCTTTCAGAACTGGCTTCCACCCCAAGGAGGAACGTCCTAAAGAGAATGACAGCCCCCAAGCTCCATCAAGGTCTAGAAAGGGGAGGAACACAAGTCCTCAGCGACTAGCATGAGCAGCCAGAACTTGCTATGAGACTCATTCTAATGAAGTCTGTGCCAAAAGCAGAAAGGAGCAGGATATTAAATCCAAGCGAAGGACAAGCTTTAAGTGCATGCTATTTGCTTCCAAGGAGAGAAAAACGATTTACCAATTTTCCAGTTTAGGGGTGGGGAAACTGAAGCAAATCAATATAAAATGGTTTTTGGAAAAGTGATCAGCTGGGGAGGGGCATGGAGTGGGGTAGATGGGTGCCTGCCCCCACCACCCACTTCATGCTGCGGCCTGGCTGGTGTGAGGAAAGGAGCAGGGCAAGGAGGTGGCAGGGCTGAGGCAGCTGTCACACGGTAGAGGCCACGGGCCGGGGCTGCTTTTGGGGTCAAAGTGCTGAGTGCTAGAGCAGCAACCACTCAAGACAGCGTCCCAGAGGCCAGGGCCGCCTGCAGGGGCTTGGCTGCTCTTTCCTTCTTTGGAATTTTATACATATGATAGATGTGAGGATTCTGGGTAACCAAAGAGCAAAAGAAAAAAAAAAAGACTTTGGCTTTAATTGGTAAAAACAAGACACAGAGTGTTCTTGTCATGTTTTTAAGATTTTGAATCCCTTCTTATCAGAAGGGGAGAGGACAGCGGAGATGGCACAGAAGCAAGAAAATCGACTTTCAGATTCAAACCCTCATTCCTTTCAACTAGGATGCCTTTCCTTCAGCCGTAACCATGGCAACCAACAGAGGATGCTGGCCTTGCAGACTGGTTACGACTGGCAGGGAAAACCATCAGCTCATACAGCAATGTCCTCCGGGGCCAGCCCTGTGAGCACTCCTGCCCAGTTACAGCGAAGGTGGGAGACCCCAGAAGAGTCTTTGGACGGTCTGGGTGAAGATCTCGCCTTCTCCACAACATATTAACAACAGCAATAGGAGGTGGTGCCTGGCTTAAAGTCATCAGACACAGATATAAACATCTGGCAATTTCAGGACTGCAGAAAACGGTCCCTCCGCGGCCATACCACAAGGGGAAAGAAACGAGAATGTGGGGGGTGGGGGATGTCATAAACTCCAAGGATCACGGGATCTATGGCCTCCAGGGGTCATGCAGCTTGCCTGGATTCCCAACTACTGCATAAAATGTTGTGTCTGTACAAAAATGTCTTCCAAGATGTAAAAAACATACAGATGTACCTTCAGAACAAAAGCTCTTTGCACCCCAGTGCGGGGTGGTGAGGGGGGAATGGTCTCTGCCATGAACCACGCCACGGACTCACGAGAACTCGGGGAAAGCACCTCCTTTGCCTCTAAGGTTTCTTCTTCCACACTGATAATTTCTACACCTAGGAAGCTAGAGGGTTCCAATCACCAGCAGTGACTCTAGCTTTTCCTTATAAAAAGGTCATCTGTGAGCTTAGGGAACGCTTTGCAGGAGCTAACGATAGGCTCATCACGGTGCACTTGGGGATGAAAAGTCCGTGCCGTGTGAACGCAGCTCACCCCGCGATCTGTCCACACCTGCCCCTGGAGTCAGGTGGGCGAGGGTGGAGCAGCGGGCGAGGTCGGCCCCGTGGGCTCCGTTCTGGGGGAGGGCTGGGATCGGGGGGTCCCTCGTCCTCCTCCTGCTCTGCCTCCTTGGGCCACGGGACCGGAGCCGTCCAGGTGCTAAGGCGCCTCAGCCGTGCACAACAGCACACTGTCCTGCTCCACTTTCACTGCCTCCCCTTTCCAGCCCTTCTGCGTGGGGCAGTGATGCAAGCCTCCCATGAGGTTCAGCTTCCTGCCACCCAAACCAGTTAGGCTGGAGTGGAGAGAGGAGGCCGTGGGGAGAACTCAAACAACAGCGCCCCCTCCCCACCCACCATGCTCTCCAGGCCACACGAAGGTGTCCCTGAGCTGGCAAGGCAGCTCGGGCCACCCCCATTTTAGAAACAAGGCCATTTGAGGCTCAGAGACATTAGGTGACTTGTCCAGGGTTGGCCAGCCACTGAGTGAAGAAATTAGGATTAAATGCTGGTCCCTTGTCCAGAGGCCCCTTCTTTTTACCACCCACGAAAAGCTGACCTCCCTCCCGGTGCCTCGGGAGGCAACGCTGGCGGTGGGGGGGCGCGGTGCAGGGGACAGCCCTCAGGAGGGGGGTGTCTCTTACTGTCAAATAGGTGCTCGCTGCCCTCCTTGAGCAGGCAGCTAATGTTGAGTGGGATGAACAGCTGGGCCCGGAGCGGGTCGCCGTACAGGTAACTGGGCAGAGCAAAGGGCCCCTCCAAAACCGGCACCAACAAAAAGCCACAGGAGGTGGCCTTGCGGTGCCAACCTTGGACCTGGTGGGAAGCACAGAAACACAGAGTTTCCTGTTATGCACGACTCCTTTTTTTTTTCCTGTATCAAGCAGCATGCAGAATCTTAGCTTTCCGGACCAGGGATCGAACCTGAGCCCCCCTTCAGTGGAAGTACTGAGTCTTAACCACCGGACTTGCCAGGGAAATACCACATACGTTAACTTGTAAGAAACAAACGTTATTTCAAAAACCTTCCACCGAAAAGGAGGCAAAACCAATTTTTTAAAAAAAGATGCCGACTTATTCATAGAGAAGATACATAGGTGATAGGAAATTCTCAGAAAATTATCTACCTGTTAAAAAAAAAAAAGGTGACAGGGCCTCTACCTGCACAGAATGTCTCCACCATAACAGCAAAGTGTCAGGGCAATAGATGGAAGTTCCAGCGAACGGTGGGAGGGTGAGAGAAAGGGTTACTTTTTGCTCTACACCAGGGATTCTCAACTGGGGGCAACGCACCCCTCCCTGGGGACATTAGCAAAATCTGGAGATATTTTTGGTTGACATAGGAGGGGGTGCTACTGTGGGTAGAGGCCAAGGATGCTGTTCAACATCCTACAGTGAACAGGCCAGGCCCTCCACTCCTGACAGAGAACAATCCGTCCTACATGTCAGTAGCCCCAAGGCTCAGACACCCCCTAATCGACACCTTTTCCGACTGTTTGAATTTTTCACAATGTTTAATTTTTTGAAAGAGGCTATTACAAGGGTCCAGGTGAAGGTAACAGGAGCCTGAACTGAAAACAGCTGTTTAAGGGATGAGAATCCCTGCACAGGCCCGACCGCGCATGGGGTGGGGGCTCACCATCTCAAAGAGCACTGCGGCGGTCACAGCCATCCAGTGCAGCTTGATCTCAAAGGCCGCGTTCAGAGAGAAGTTGCCATGGTAGTAACAGCTGCACCACTCCAGGCGGTCCGTGCGGTTGTTCACGTCCACATCCAGGGTCACGGTCCTCTGCTCCGGGACAGTGGCGGCTACGTCAGCGTGCAGGTGGAGGGGGCGCCCAGGGGAGGGAAAGGAAGGCAGGGGTGAGGAGGAGGAGCAACCAACCAAGCATATAGACGTGAATCTGCAGATTCTAGACGCTTCCTGGAAATCGTCTAGTCCAGGGCTCAGCAAATGTTTCCTATGAAGGCCCAGGTAGTAAGTATTTTAGGTTGTGTAGCTATAAGGTCTCTGTTCTCACTACTCAATGCTGCTGTTAAGAGTGCAAAAGCAGCCAGACATTACCTAAATGAATGAGCACACTGTGTTCCAATAAAACTTTATTTACAAAAACAGGCAGATTTTTAGGGCAGTGAGACTACTCTGTGTGATACTCTAACGGTGAGCGCTACCGTGCTGTGCTAAGTCGCTTTAGTCATGTCCAGCTCTTTTCGACTCTGTGGACTGTGGACTATAGCTCACCAGGCTCCTCTGTCCACGGGATTCTCCAGGCACGAACACTGGAATGAGTTGCCATGCCCTCCTCCAGGGGCTCTTCCTGACTCGAGGATAGAACCCGCATCTCCTATGTCTCCTGCATTGGCAGGAGGGTTCGTCACCACTAGCGCCACCTGGGAAGCCCCAGAATGGTGAGTACATGTCATTATACACTTGTCTAAACCCGTAGAAGGCAGAACACCCAGAGCACACTTTAAGGGAAACCGTGGACCTGGCTGATAATGACGTGCTGGGGTAGGGTCATCGACTCTAACAAACATCCCACTTCAGTGGGGATATGTCGACGGCGGGAGAGGCAGGGGTGGGCAGGGGGTATACGGAAACTCTGTACTTTCTGCTCAATTTTGCAGTGAATCTAAAACCAAAGTTATTATAAAACAAACAAATGAACAAATAGGCGTGTTTGTTCATAGCCTGCCTCCTCTAATCTAATCCCACCCCCGATCTACAGATGAGGAAACAGCAGCCCATGGAGGGGAACTGCCCTGGCCGAGATCAAAGTCAGAACCTCAGCCAGGCTGAGCCCCAGATCTTCCAATTCCAGAGACCAAGGAGCCTAGACCAGAGTGAGGAGGGGGTATTGCTTTTTGGTTTCAACCCAGGAAGGCAACAGTTCTATAATCTTTTCTCAAGAAATGAAACTCTTACTGAAGTCTAATACTCTGTCCCCGGCTTCCCAAGTGGCCCTAGTGGTAAAGAACCCTCCTCGATGCAGGAGACGCAGGTTTGATCCCTGTGTTGGGAAGACCCCTCTGGAGAAGAAAATGGCAACTCACTTCAGTATTCTTGCCTGGAAAATCCCATGGACAGAGGAGCCTAGTGGACTACAGTCCCTGGTGTCGCAAAGAGTCGGACATGAATAAGCATACATATGCAATGCCCTGTCCCAATGACCGGGTGCTGCCCACTGATGCCAGGTCAGCACCAAAGTAGCTCATCCGACCTGGGCTCCTGCTCGCAAATCCTTCTCAACCAAGATGGGTGTTTTAGAGATGGGTCAGACATAGAGTTCCTGACCAATGGCCTGAAGCTGGCTCAGACGTAAATAAAAACCAGGGCTCCACTCTTGTCTTTCTGGGTGAGGCCAGACCCGGGGCTTCTGTAAACTGTGATCGGCCCCATTTCCTCCCTCCCCCTCAAATCCAATGGCATTTCTTTATGGGCAGCAGTCCACTGTAACAATCATGGGAGCTATTGAAATAGTAAGAGCATTTTCCCAGAAAACATGCACACATGAAAGATTCTGCTTAGTTCTAGATGTTCCTAAAGAAACTGTCAAGAACCAAAATGATACTACTTCTCCCAGAAGCAGAAACTCTAACAAAGGGGTAAGTGCAACACACGGGGTCCTGCACCCACCCCTGGGGGGAACCTCGGTGGTGGGCGGTGCCCTGCTCCACTTCTCACACAGGGCACCGGCCACGCGGGCTCTGTGTGACTCTGAGGATCTGGAAACCAGCACGGTTTCCATTCCACCAGCCAGGCAAGAACTCGAGTTAGCCAGGCGCTTCCAGGCTGACCAAGTAGGAACAGGAATTTCACTGGAGTCTGGCCTGTGTTATGTTTGTTCCCCTCCTTCTGGGGGGTTTTCAGGGTCTCTCCAACCTGCCTTTGAGGGGAATCTCACGACGCCTTGCCTAGAACTCACACCTCAACTCATCAATCTGGTTCTCAAAATCAGAGGTCACCATCATTCAATAAGAATGTATTCACCCCACCTTAGGGAAGGGTCCTGGGGTGCATGCCCCAAAGTAAGCACATTTGGTGGGGGAGGGCAGAGGGGAGGTCCACGCTCAGAGTAAGTGCCTGGAATAGACCACCTCTGAGATCCCTTCCTCTTCTGAGGTCCTGAGATGCTCTGGTGTGGGGACAGCCCCTGGCAGGGGCTAAACCAGCAGAGAATAGCCGCTCACACCCACTGTGTCCTGACCCCCTGGGAAAAGTGACCACACTGTCTGTCCGGTCCATGCAGGACTAGCACCTGGCCCTGATCTGACAACTGCCGAGCCCTGCTGGTCGGCTGGGACAGTAATGCATGCGCCCCACTCAGCAGGTGGAAGCTGCGCAGGAGCCCGCAGCATTGACAGTCACAGCGTGGCAGCCGCGGCGGCCCTAACCCTGGTTCCCACGGCACTGCCCCTCTGCCCAGCTGCCCGCCAGCACTCCCCGGGCCCCACCAGCCCAGACACCTACCCAAGAGCGCGGCGGCCTGGCTGCGGCCCCCGAAGCTGCGGCTGAAGGAGCTGTGCCTGCTGGCGTAGGAGGCTGGCCGGCTGGGCAGCCAGGGCAGCAGGAAGGCGGGGATCTCCGAGTGCAGGAGCTCCTCCGCCACGAAGGCCACCTCGAACCACTTGCGCTGGAAGCTGGCGAAGTCATCCACTGCCGTCGTATGCCAGGTGGTGGGCTGCTGCACAGCCACTGCGGAGGGCGGTGGGGGGGGGCCTCAGCACGGTGATCGTGTTTTCACCGATTCGCGCCTGACGCAGTGAATCTGAAAACACGGCGCTAAGAAGCCAGCCATGAAAGGCCGCGGAGTGCGTGAGGCCACTTGGGTAGAAATGTCCAGAACAGGCCAGCCTTTAGAGACAAGACAGCTGACTGGTGGCCAGGGCCTGGGCGAGGTGGAGTTTGGGAGGGAGCACCCCTGAGAATGGGGCGTCCCTTCAGGGTGATGGAAAGGTCATGGAACTAGACAGAGGTAGTGGCTATGTGACACTGTGAGCCCTACATGCCACTGAACTGTCCCCTTTAAAATGCTTAGTTTGGGGGAATTCCCCAGTGGTCCAGTGGTTAGGCACTTTCACAGTGGTGGTCCTAGGTTCAACCCTTGATCAGGGAACCAAGATGCCACAAGCCACATGGCATGACCAAAAAACAACAACAACAACAAAAAAAAAAAGGGAAAAATAAATAAAATAGTTAGTTTCATGTTATGTGACCTCTATTTCAATTAAGACTATTTTATCCTGCAGTGACGCTCAAACTAAGTACAGATGCTCAGGGAGGTTGACATGTCCGTCAACCGAGGGGACAGCATCACACAAGGAGCCTGAGAAGCCCTGTCATTTGAGGGGGCGCGTCGCCGGGAAACACCTGCCTCGCAGGCAGCAGTCAGCCTCACCTCGCTCGGGATCTCTGTCCATCACGATCTTGTAGAAATAGAAGCCGTAGATGAAGGTCCGCCAGGCTTCGCCAGAGGCGTGTGTGATGAGTTGCTCTTCCAGCATTTTCTAGGAGAGTCAGCGAAACTCTGAAATTCCTGCAGGGGAACATCTCAGAGGGGCAGCCCTCAGAACCCACCCTCCTCCCTATCAGCTGTATCGGTTGCACTGTGTTAAACGCTGTGCCTGATACAGATTACATTATAAAATGCAAACACATAATACAGTGTCATTAGATATTTCAAACACACAGACAAATACAAAGAAACTTCAGGTCATACCATCAGCCACCTTCGACTAATTTAACTTTTTGCTATACAGACTTAAGAGATTTGTTTAAGATCCTGCAAGCCATGCAGTGTGGCCAAAGAAAACTAAACAAAACTTAGAAATCTCTATGGATTCTCCCATGTCTCTCCCTTCCTCTCTATCCAGAAATAAATGGTGAGTGTAATATAATTCTCATGTATATTTTTTAATAATTTTATTATATAGACACATACTGATCAAATGTCATTGATTCTCCATGGGGGCCTCTGTGTGGACAGGATGGTGTGCACTGACCTTTCCCTTCCCCGCTTCTCGAGTTTAATTCCAGTTCTGAACAATGTCATTAAATTCAGCAAGGGCTGGCTCAGTGCCTACCATGTGCCAAGTAATACTCGGGCACACAAGGTCGGAGCTGCCCTGTTCTCGAGGGGCCTGGTCAGGGCGGAGGATGAACGAGATGCGGACAGACCACACGCAACTGTGCCCAGCGCTCTGGGAAGCGCAGGGAGCCAGGAAGGCGCTGAGGCAGACAGAGGGCTTTGCCTGGGCACTTTTCACAGGGATTTCCCCCCCGAGGGTCAGAAGTATAGATTCTGCCCAGAACACTTCAGTGCACATGGGAGACTGTGTCTGATATTTAAGTCAGGGACAGAAGTGCCTTCCGAACCACGACGGGCCTGTGGTTCATCGGTTAGCCCCGCGCCGCCCCGGGGCCTCACCTGCATGATGTCGATGGCCATGGCCTGCGTCTGGACCCCCTCCACGTGATTCACCAGCCAGTGCACCACCTCCGCGCTGATGAAGCAGCTCGGCGACAGGCCCTTCTGCTCAGGGAGCAGCTGGACACCTGTCCTGAGTTCCGAGGAGGCCACAAGGGGAGAGGAGGTGCGGAAAGAAGAGAGTCCCCCACGGAAGGGAGGGCCCTCACAGCACAATTCCTCCCCGCTGCTCCCAGACGCAGGGAAATCCCTGTGGCTGGACACGAGAAGGTGTGGCAGGGGAAAGGAGAAGGGGGAGGGGAAGACCTGGCCTTCAGAGAACACCTGCGACTCAGCCACTGCGGTCCCACTTTACAAACAAGCTAACAGGGCTCGGAGACGTCAAGTAACTTGCCCAAGGTCACACAGCTGTTGAGGAATCAGGTATAAACCCACCAAACCCCACTGCCTGAGCAGCACCCTTGCTCACACCATGGGATCCTCTGACCCCCTGCATTCATCCACAAGAGAAGCCACTTACGAGGGGTGCTTCATGGCCTCCAGGATCTCCACCAGGGTGGAGGAAGAGGTCAGGGAGCTGGCCGCCAGTTGCTGAGAGCTGCAAACAGAGAAGGAGAGCAACCTTCCTAAGGGTCTTGACCTTCCTCCTTCACTTCTCACGGAGCTGGAAGCCAGGACAATCTGGACACCGCAGACGCGGAAGCAAAGCACGGCCAGCTACATCCTGGGGATGTCTCAGAGGGGCTGTCCTGCTTCCAAAGCGTGTGTGTGTGTCTGAGTCGCTCAGTCATGTCCGACTCTTTGCGACCCCATTTACTGTAGCCCACCAAGCTCCTCTGTCCATGGAATTCTCCAGGCATGAGTACTGGAGTGGGTTGCCATTTCCTTCTCCAGGACATCTTCCCAACCCAGGGATCAAACACCACAGGCAGATTCTTTTCCATCTGAGCCACAAGGGAAGCCCTTTCCAAATAAGTATATATATCTATTTAAACCCCATCCTTGGGTCCCCGTGTCTCCCGGGGACTATATACGACATCACGGCTGCCCTCAGGCTGGGCTGGTTGGGCTGATCTGATAAACCTATCTGTGGGGGCAAAAATAGAGACTCAGACCTACAGAACAGACTTACAGACCCAGCGGCAGCAGAAGAGGGTGGGATGAATGGAGACAGTAGCACTGAAATAGACACATTACCATGCGTAAAAAATATTTAGTGAGCTAATGGGAAGGTGCTGTGTAATGCAGAAAGCTCAACCCGGCACTCTGTGACAATCTAGAGGGATGGAGCGGGAGGGAGCTTCGGGACGGAGGGGACATACATACACCTGTGGCTGACTCACACTGCTGTGTGGCAGAAACCAACACAACACTGTAAAGCAATTGTCCTCCAATTAAAAATAAATAAATGTACTTAAAAAAAAAAAAGAATTCAAAGTGGTTTCGTGTCCTAACTTGCTTCCTCTAACGAGCCTCTCCCCTCTGAATAATCTATGTCAGGCTCGACCACTTCCAAGATATTTCCCTGGAGGGACACTCTGGGCCTCCCACCCGTGGCATCCTTCTTCCCTGGTGCCTCAGTGGTAAAGAATCTGCCTGCAGTGTGGGAGCTGCGAGGGTTTGAGCCCTGGGCTGGGAAGCTCCCTTGGGGGAGGGCATGGCAACCGACTCCAATATTCTTGCCTGGAGAATCCCCATGGACAGAGGAGCCTGGTGGGCTACAGTCCATAGGGTCGCAGACAGTCGGACACGACTGAGTGACTTAGCATGCACGCAAGCATTAGGTAACTGTGGCCGGAGCACGGGGTACAGAATCCCACGGTCATCACCACCAGTGGGAGGGCCTCTGGTTTTACTTGGCCTCAGCTTCCCCATCTATAAACTGGGGAGGACACTGTTCCTGTCCTCCAGGGTTGCTGGGAGGTTAACGTGTATAAAATACTGGGCCTGAACTGACGCCCACCAAGTCCAAAACAGTCAATGATGCTAAACACAACAGTGACAGCCACCCTCTTGAACTTGGAGACATGAAGGATGCTGGTGAAGGGGACTTCCCTGGCAGTCCAGTAGTTAAGGCTCCGAGCTTTCAATGTACGAGGCACAGGTTCAATCCCTGGTTGGGGA
Organism: Cervus canadensis; assembly: GCF_019320065.1. Classification (NCBI taxonomy): domain Eukaryota; kingdom Metazoa; phylum Chordata; class Mammalia; order Artiodactyla; family Cervidae; genus Cervus; species Cervus canadensis. The sequence goes on from NC_057386.1 coordinate 109,985,347, forward strand.
ACCGAGATCCCACATGCCACATGGTACGGTCAAAAAAGAAAAAGACCTGGTGAAGGTCAAAGAGCCAGGAAGCATCAAGGGTCTACATTTGAATCCCGTCTGCCTGCTCCCAGTGCCCAGATCTTTCTATCACCCGCTCCTCGAGCTCTTCCTTGACAATATGACGGTTCATAAAGATGCTAAATACTCAGCAACTGAACCCAGATCCCGGGGCACGGGTCACACCAAACCTGGGGCTTATCCGGAAGTTCCTTAATCCCCACCCCCCTCCCCGGGTGCCCCTGTCTTGGCCTCCTCTTCCTACTCGGCAGATCCAGGACCCACTGGAGCATTTCAGAACCTCAGGGGTTAAAGAAGCCTTTAAAGAAAGATCCTGGAAGTGAACTTCCTTCTGATGCCTGAGTCCCTGTGACAAGCATCTGGACAGAGGCTGTGCCATCGTGTGAACATCATCAGCGGCAGAGAGCTTGGTTCCCTGAGGCAGGAGCAGCTGCCTGGGGCTTTCTGCCGTGAGATGGAGTGTGTTCTCTGTAATTCAGCCAGGCGTCCTGACTCGTGTCGATCCCAGCCTTCTCCAGCCTAGACATTCCCAGTTCCTCTTCCAAAAGCAGAAGAGAACCTACTGTTCTACCCTCGTGAGCAACAAGGAAGCAGAAACGTGCATGCCTTTCCTGCACCCCGGAGGCTGGAGCTGAAGCGTCCACCAGGCTTGGTGGGGACGTGGGCCTGGAGAGACGAGAGGCTGGACGGGCCCAGCTCCTGCACAGCGCCTGATGCCTTGGCGTTCCTACAGGAGCCTGTGAGGAGGGCCGGGCACGGACCACCAGCCCCTTTGGAAGATGCCGGTGAGGACTGACTGCTCTGGGCTCCCAGACATAACTCGTAGTCGAGTCAGAACTCGGGCCCGAGATCCAGACCCCCAGCCTCTGCAGCCTCTGAGGTCAGAGCGTCCCCACCGCCCAGTAGCACGAGTGTGGCGTTCCTGAGTCTCACCTGCTATCACTGGAGTTTGCAGAGGGGAAGCCCTGTTCCCCCAAGCTCTGCGAGTTCCCGAAGGTCTGGCTGTTACCCCTGTCCACGGACTGGCCTGTGCTCACCCCCAAGCTGCTGCCGTCCAGCACTGGGGCAGCCGTCTGGTCCAAAGACACCTGCAGGAGATTTAAAAGTTAACGCAAAAAAAAAAAAAAAAAAAAATTAATGCCAAAAACCAAAAACCTTTCAGGCTGTTCACAAGTACAGTCCTTCCTATCCCTCTCCTTCCTAGTCCCCGCTGGTCCCTGGGGGAAGAGCTAAAGGAGTCCAGGGACCGCCCCCCACCAGGCATGTACCCCCTTCCATCAGAGTAGGGGGAGTTCATGCACCCCAAACTGAGGCCATGGGAGGCCATTGTGCACAGTGAACCCCCCAGACCAGCACCTGACTCAAACCACAAGATTTACACTAAAGAAAACCCCTGGAGAAGGAGTGAAGAGGCCGTCCCCCCGGGCTGGGAGGAGGGAGACAGCAGCCCCACACCACTCAACCCTGTCCTCCTAGCCCACGTCCGTCACGGGTCCGGTCAGTCTTCCCAACTGCCCAGGTTCACACCTCAGGCACACCTGGAGTTTCCTTCTCCCGCCTCTCCCCTAAGGAGAGGCCTCGTCCTGCAGCCTCCCCTCCGCTGACTCCCAGGGCCCACCAGATGCGCCCAAGAACCACCCAGCTCCCACCGACGCCACCCCACACACATCCTACCTGCGAGCACTCCAGCTTCACCCTCCTGAAGGACAACTCAACCCCATCACTCCTTACCCTGACATCTTTCCAGTCTCCGCACGAGCTATCAGACTGAGACCCGACTTGCAGAACTGGGGGCTTCTGCACACACACAGACACACACACACACCCACCCACACCCACGGCTGCCTTTCCAGCAGAGTCAATCCCGTGTGTTCAATCCTCTCTGTGTGCCCCTCAGGGACTCCCTTCCCCACCAACACGGGCTAGAAACGCTGTGTTCCAAGTGCTGCTCCCTTAGTGAAATGCTCCCTGACTCACTCTGGGCCCCAAACAGAAACCTCCTTCTCTGCTTTCAGTCTCTGACCCTCGCCTGGGGGCTGGCACGTTTTGCTTCATGGCATGGTTTTCTGTCTCATTCCCTTTAAACAGCCTGAAGGGCAGGACTGTGACCTGCCCACCTAGAGAGGCTGCACCCAACAGCGAACATCTGGAGAGAACAGCAAGTCTCCAAGAGCATTTCTGGAAAAATACAAGCCACCTAGTCTCTCTCACACGGGGTTCTCGAGTACTTACAGAAGAATATTATCAGATACTCTATTAGATGATAAAAAAATCACTCCTTCTAAATAAAACACAGCATCTCAACCATGGTACTGCTGCCATTAAGGGTCAGATAAGCCTTTGCTGTGGGAGTTTCCCAGCTGGCTCAGTGGTAGAGAACCTGCCTGTAATGCAGGAAACACAGGTTTAATTCCTGAGTCGGGAAGATCCCCCGGAGGAAGAAATGGCAACCCACTCCAGTATTCTTGCCTGAAGAATCCCATGGACAGGGGAGCCTGGCGGGCTACAGTCTTGGGGTCGCAAAGAGTGACTGAGTACCCACGAAGCCTTTGTTGTGGGGACCACTGGGTGCATTGTGGGTGCTCAGCAGCACCCCTGGTTTCTGCTCACCAGACACTAGCCACGACCCCCTTATCATCTCCCTCTGCTCCAGCTGTGACAAAAATACCTTCAGGTATTACCAAAGGTCCCCTGGGAGACAAAATCATCCCTGGTTCTGAAAGAACCAGTTTGCTCTTCTACACCAGGCTCAATGAATTGCCAAAAAAAAAAAAAAAAAAGAAAAGGACCACATAGACTCTGCCAGCCCCATAAATACAGAGAGAAACGCAGCAAGAGATAGCTTGCAATTACCAACCACCATCTGCCCTCAACCAGAAAGACTTAGGAAGAAGTGCCATGCCATGAAATTAAGTTAGAAGCTAATGCAGGGGACCAGGCCCAGCTCTCTGGTACAGGTGCGCTTTCTGGGCCTCTCTGTGGGTTATCTCTTGTCTACGGCCCCTGAGTCAGAACCGCACCACCAGCCCACACCAGGATGTGGTTAAAGAGTTATCCTCTAAATCAGAAGTTGGCAAATATCTTCTGTCAAGGACCAGATGGTAATTATTTTAGGCTTTGTGGGCTATAAGGCCTGTTGAAACTGCTCAACTCTGCATGAAAAAGCACAAAAGCAACCATCAATGATGTGAATGAAGGAATGTGGCTCTGTTTCGATAAAACTTTACTGACAAAAGCAGATGGTGGACCAGACTAATGTTTGTATGATTACATGGTTAATCAATATAAAATAACAAGTTAAAAAAGATAAAACTTCCCCTGCCTTCATGACACTTACCATCTGGGAGGAAAAACAAATAAGAGTTCAGCCTTTAAGTCAGGTTGCTACGTCATATGGACAAAAACACCTAAAGGGGAAGATGCTATCACGTGGGCAAAGATGGAGACAATGAGCCCCCTTTGTTGCCACAAACAGAAGGTACTGCATCTCCAAGATGAAATTCAATTTCAACTGCCCCTCAAACTCAGCTTCAGCCCAATTCCAGGTGTTTTCAGAACCGAGCTGAAGGCCAGGTCAAGGCTTCAACTGACAGACAGGCACGCACGGGCTGCAGGGCCCTGGGGTTGGACTGACCTGCGGGTAGAAGGCGGATGCTGCTGTGCGCGGGCTGCGGACAAACTCCATAAAGAAGGCCCCGTCCTGAGGTCAGAGCGGCGGGGAGCGGCGGCAGGCGCGAGGGGGTGGAGGATGGCACGCGGCCCAGCGGTGAACCATTGCAGAAGGAGGAAGGGACAAAAGAAACAAACAAAAACAAGGAGGGAAGGAGAGAAAGACGGGCACATGAGGGGAAAGGGGGAGAGAAAGAGAGAGAGAGAGACCCATCCACCCAGGAGGAAGATATCCAAATGCAAAGCATTAGCAGAAACCCACACCTTCCCAGGCAGAGCATCCCAGCCATGTAGGCGCAGCACCTGGGGGAAGGTGTGTCCAAGCGCCTCAGCTCTCATCAGAGCCAAGCTTGGATGCCTGCGCCCCCACATAGCTCTGAACGTCCTTCAGACCCATGCCAAGGGGACAGAGAGGCCGCAGGGCAGCTTGTGTGTGTGTGTGGGGTGCACAGGGCAGGAGGGGGGGCAGTGTCCTGGCCTGGTGGGGAGACTCCCAGGCTTCTGGAAGATACATGGACACCTGAAGCTTGCTGCTAAACACGGCAGCAGGTGGGAGAAGAGGATTCAATGAAGGAAAAGTTCTTGCTAAATTTTCCAAGCGAACCAGGGAGACAGAAGCAGCAGTACCTTCTCCTCTGCTGGTTGTGTAACAAAACCACGAAGCCGCTGAGACATTTACAGCGTCAGACACGCATGTGCTCACCAGGAGGGGCCCCTGGAGCGGCCTCCCCGCCATCCTTGCAGGGTTCGGGTTACCGTGGACTTGAAACATAAACGGCAGAGGGAACTTTTCCAATCACACCTCCCTCCCTCCTTCCTTCTTAAGGTCAAGACATATCCTCTTGTCCCTTCAAAATCTGCACTTTTTATGTCATTACTGAAATTTGGAAATAGCACTCCATATCCCTGAAGGTCTCTGCTTTCCTACCACTTCTCTTTAATTCTAGAAGTAGAATCACTGAAGTATTTCACTGTCTGTTTTACCAGGACTGCTGTCCTGGCCCATCAGCCCCGACAAGCTCCAGTAATGAGCCGTGGAAACACACACATGGGTACCCTCCACACATGCTAACATGTAGGATGCTGCCTGGAGACAGTGTTGGGCCATCTCCTGACCCCTCTGCCTCCTGCGGACCACTTGGAAATCTATACCCGGGCAGACCCATGGCCACCTTGTGGACTTCACTGTCCAGCCGGAAGATGAGGGGAGTGCTATGGACAACAGTCTCCTCTCTGGTCACCGGCATATGTTAAGCCTAATCCTTGTGGTTCTGTAATCTCTCACTTCTCAGTACAGTCCCCACAGTTTCTAATCCTCAAAGAGGACAGCCAGCGGACAGCACACAGGCATTTGTGTGTTCCCATGCTCTATTTGCGCCCCTCCTCTGCCAGAACACAGAAAGAGGTGCTGACGTGAGGCACCCGTGAGGACAGGTGAAAAGACTTCCTTCACTGACGGGTCGTTCCTGACGCACAGACTACACTGAGGACTGGACCCAGAGCCACGGTCTTAGAGCTGGGCTTGCAGAACAGCCTACAGAAAAATGTGGTCCCCTGGTTGTTCCAGCCCATGAGTTGAGAACTTTTCAAATTTTAAATGGTGGAGGAAGAGTCCACACAACAACCTGGATCCTGCCTCTCAGCCCACAAAGTCTAAAATATTTATTAAGGTTTGCCATCTCAGGTCTATGAACTCCCCAAGCTGCTTGCAGCCTCAGTTGCTACTTTTCCCAGATTTTAACCCCTCCATCCTAGTCATCTAATTCTAGGAACTTATCCTGAAGAAATAATCAGAGATGTGATCAAGTAATTATATGCAAGGCTGTTTTCAGCATTATTTGTAATTGTGATACACTGCAGAATAATTATAAAAACCTTACAGAATAGTTACCAAAAACTATTTTTAAAAATCAGAAATCAAAAAAAAAAAAATCAGAAACCAACATACATATTTTTGTAAACAAATGAAGGTCTATCCACATGATGAAATATTATATATTTTTTTTAAATCATGCTTTGGAGAAATAATGAGACAGGGAAATGTTCATGATGTGGGAGAAAAATAAATAGGCAGATGGATATATAAGTTAACCACAATGTTGAAAAATAAAATACATCTATTGGATCTGCTTCATCTCTGAGTGAGAGAAACCAGGTAAGGGAATGTGCAGCCACATCAGAACGATCTCAGGTTCTGAGTTTCTGGGGAGAATGAGCTGACAGAGTCGTATCTATTGGTCTTCGAAGGCAGGACAAGCCTGCCCTGTGGAGTTTTCAGCCCCTCTACTGTACTTGCCAATTCCGTGCAGAGGCCAAAGTCTCAGGTTTTGGTTTCTGTCTCCCAGGACACTCCCATCTGACTACTTCTCAGAAGTCTATGCAAACTGATGGGAATTTCGTTCACCAAAGAGTGAACGAATCTGCTCCTGGAATCTGCTTCAGTCGTTTTCTACCCTCCTCCTGCCCACCCACACACCCACCCCCGTCCCTACCCCACCCTCACCAGGGAGGGCTGAAGATGGAGCTGAAGGGGAACCAGAGGCCAGCGTCACAGCTCAAGCCAAACCTTCAGTCTTGACTGACCCAGTTAACCTGACTGATTTTACACCTGCTTTCATCAGGTACTCAGCTTCCTTACAAGTCCCTCCATCAACACAGCGATGCTACAAAGGGTTCATCAACTCCTCAGCACACTTGGTTCTGGCTCCCAGGGCTGTGTGCTACCTTCCACATCGAGGCCCTGAGTGCACACGCTGGCCCCCTGCCCATCCGAGGGGCTCCTTTACCTTTCGCGGGCTGTCCACGTAGGTGGGAGTCATGGCAACACCGCTGCTCTCGGCCGGCGGGGCGGAGCTCTTGACCCCATGTGCCGCTGCCTGCTGCTCTCCCAGGCACCTGAGGAGGAAAAGCCCAGGGCGGTTCTGCTCAGAGCCGGGGGAAGGACCAGCGTCGGCCACAACGGGGCAAAGGCTGCTCTGTGGCCATCATCTCTGAAACACGCTTTTCCCTTTGTTTCTCCTCAGACCCTGTGTGCTGCCCTTAATTTCATTCTTTGTCCTGAATGATTGCCAGCTGCCACCGAAAATCAGAAAATAGCTCAATTTTAAAAGCATCTTGGTGGTCCAGTGGTTAAGATGCAGAGGATGTGCGTTCAATCCCCTCGTGGAAGAACTAAGATCTTGCATGTCACACAGTGCAGCCAAAAATAAACAAGTAAATAAAAGTATCTTGGCACAGCTTAGGGTTTACATATTCCTTTGAAAAGGCAAGTTACATGGTTTGAGTCACTCCATCTGTGAACACCATGCTTTCAACTCTCTGGGACAGAGCTTTTCCTGTTTTTATTAAATAGACCACCAGAAGCACACTCTGAAAATTAGGGCTGCGTTACCATTCAGCACAACTAAATAGGGCGGAACGTGTCAACTCTTTACATATTTGGAAGATTTGTTAATCTTGCAAATGCACACACTTAATCCCTCCCCACCCCCTAAAAAAAGCCACGCACATAACAGGCAGTATCTCAGACACAAGACCACTGTGGTTTTCTTATGACATCTCCTCCCATCTTGGTTCTGGAGTCCATAAACGCCTAACTTCACATTTATTTTTCTAGTTTCTTTTGTGTACTAAAATAAACCATGAACCATTGTGACTTAGGGCTTCCCAGGTGGCTCAGTGGTAAAGAATCCATCTGCCAATGTGGGAGACCTGGGTTCGATCCCTGGGTTGGGAAGACTCCCTGGAGAAGAGAATGGCTTCTACTCCAGTATTCTAGCCTGGAGAATCCCATGGACAGAGGAGCCTGGCGGGCTACAGCCCATTCAGTTGCATTCAGTTCAGTTGCTCAGTCGTGTCCCACTCTTTGCAACCCCATGGACTGCAGCACGCCAGGCCTCCCTGTCCATCAGGAGTTTACTCAAACTCATGTCCATTGAGTCAGTGATGGGTCAGTCTACGGGGTCACAAAAAGAATCAAACATGACTTAACGACTAAACAATAACAAGTTGTAACTCAAATGAGCCCCCAAATTAGACGTTTAATATATCACTGAATCTTTACTTGGTAAGTTTTAGGAGGCTCCCATCCCCGTCTTGAATGCTTGGTTGTTACCGTAACACACACACTCGTGGCGGGCACCGCGAGGCCCAGACCCTCTGCAGGGCTGCACTGCATCAGGATCTGTGTGTTGTCCGGCGGCCCCCCAGCAGCCCTCCAGGAGGGCCCACGCCCCCCCCAGGCAGAGAACCATCACCAGAGGGTGTAAACGCCTGGCGCCGGTCCAACTCGGCTCACTTCCCAAGGCAGCTCCAGGGGGAGACCGGAGGCGTCAGTGGGTTTTCCTGCAGCGGGGCCTCTCCCTCTGGCCTCTGCCCGCTCCCTCCCGTGGGAAACCAATTCGTGACACGTCTGTTACTGATGGTGAGGTGATTTCATATCGGAGATTAAAAACTGGTTTCCATAGTAACCTGCTACACCATCTCTTTTTGGTTTTTATCATGGAAAATTTTCAAACCCATATGAAAATACAGGATCATGTAATCGAACCCATGATCTACTTGGACCCCAGGATCATTTATGATGGAGCCAATCTTGTCCCATCTATACCTACCCACCTCGATTATTTGGAAGCAAAACTCACATATGCTATTATTTCATCTATAAATACTTCAGTGTATACTGCATCTCTAGAAGAAAATAAAAGAATAACAATCCCATCAACACACTTAAATTTTTAAAAATTTTCTAGTATCAAATATTTCTCTAATTGTCTCTAAAAAAACTTTTTACAGTGTGCTTGTTGGATGCAGTTAAGGTCCCTACGCTGCAGTCAGTCATGTCTCTCGAGCATCCTTTGAGCCGGAAGCTTTATCTGTGGGAGAAAGGAGCTCACTGGTCCTGTAAATTTACCATCTGGATGTGCTCATCACATCCCTTCATTGTTTATCCTGCCCCTCTGTGCACAGCACTTCCTGAGAACTAGAAATTATATCTAGAGGTTTGAGCACATTTAGGCTTGATGGACAGGACCTTCTCCTCAAGCATGCTGTGTGCTTCTACCTGGAGGCCTTGGCATCTGGTGATGTGAGCAGTCACTGGTGACCTCTGCTAGATCCGTAAGCGAAGAGGAGCCCACATGTGATAATGTTTGAGCGCTCCCTCTGGACCCATTAGTTTGAATACTGAAGAGACAGACACCTCCCCACACCAATCGCTTGGCTACTCTGAGGGGTGATTCATATATGAAGAGCGGACTAAAAGTTTGACTCCGCCTGAGCCCCGTACATCGTGCCGTCTCTGCGTCACATCACGGCGTGTTCCTCTAGGCCTCGTCCACAAACACACACTGGGAAGTCCGCCTGTGCTTCCTGGGAGCCGTGGCCGTGTTCCCTGGCTGTGTCCCAGGGCTCCCTCATCTGACACGTGTGACAACCCTCGTGTCCTGAGCTGCTGTCTATGTGCTGACCTGAGGACCAGGAGTTGGGGATTTAGAGACACCTAGGACCTATCCTTGCCCTTGGAGGCTCCACAGCTCACGGGAGGGGATGCCACCAAAGAACACTGCTATCCTGTGCACGCCCACACGAGACACGTATGGGGCACACTGCCTTCTTCCCAGAGGACATGACGACTGCCAGGTGGGCTCGCTCCCTGCTCTGACTCCCTGATGTCAGTTTATCTCCACCAAACAGAAGCCACGGAGCCCATACTGCCCACAGCCCTTCTCCCATGGCCCCTGCCTCCCACGAGAGCCTGATGCCACGTGACGCCTCCAGGCAAAGACTCAGGGGAACTGGAGGAAACCGACACATGTGATAAGATGGCAGGACTACAGGTGAAACTTCTAAACCTCTTCTTCATATTGCTGCAACACAGTTTTCCATAATAAAACTGGATCTGTTTGGTGTAGCAAAAAATAAAGAAAAGCACAAGGTAAAAAACGCCACATGAGCAAACATTACATAAAGGCCTGGCTCCCTCTGCTCAGCCTCCAGCTCTGAGAAGAGGCACCACATCCCCCAGGAGCGCCCATCTGGGGGAGAATACATCTCAGGGCGCCCTGTCCTGCCTCCTGCTATGGGGTCAGCTGAGCTCCCCACACACATTAGGGGACACTGTCACCCCAAGACATCCCTCCTCTTTCCATCTGAGCAGAAAGAGGCTCCTTGGAGTGCTCAGAACAATGACTCACTGACACATTAAAATAAGATTCCCCCGCCCCCAGCTTCACACCCCTCCCAGCAACATATGTTCCTTGTTCTTTTTTTCCAGCGGGAAAGGTCTGTGACTAGCTAAGGGACAATCTGCAGGCAGAGTTCTGGGGTCTTTCCTGGGTCAGATTTTCTGGAGGCCCCAGCACCCTCAATCACGGGCCTGACCTACCCCAGCTTTGCCTGTCATCTGCCTGCCCCGCCCTCCCTCCCCCACCGTCACCCTGGCCACTCTCTTCCCTCCCCGCTGCATCCCTTCCTCTCTACCCCATCCTCGCCTCCAGCCTCTTCAGCCTCTCGCCTGGACCAGTGAGGCCTCTGCCTCCTGAGCCTATCCACCAGGACTTCCCACATGCAGGACCCATCTCTGCAAACACCACTGCTGCCAAAGATGCTGAATGAATATTTCATGATATTAAGGAACTGCTGTGACTTCTTAGATGAATTACGCTATTACAGCTTGAAGAGTACTTCTCTTTCAGAGATGCACACTGAAATCTTATAGAGGAAGAGATGAGATGTCTGGGGTTTTATAAGAAATAAAAGGAAGAGAAGCAACTGGGATATAAATGAAACAAGACTGGCCCTGAGTTAACAATCATTGAAGCTGGGTGATGGGTAAACGGGGATTTATTATGTGAATCTACTTTTTTTTTTTTTAATGTTTGAAATTTTACATTAAAATAAAGAAACTTTTAAATGGCCGCTCTTGCTATGGGAACATGTAGGAACAGCTTCGAGTCTGACTTCCCACGCTGTCTTTCCAATTGTATCTCCCGTTGGGCCACAAGCTCTCTCACATTACCTTCTGAAAGCTCAACATCTGTGGGCTCCTGCAGGCGTGGCTCGGAACCCCCCAGACCACCAGACAGAGAGCGGGGAGCACGGAGGGGACTTGATCTGGCTGGAAGGGTGGGGGGGCGGGGTTAAGGTTAGGGTTTGTGGCAATGTTTTCTCCTTTTCCCCAAGTCCCACCTCCCCCGGTATAAACGCATCCCTTCCTACAAAGACATCTTAAATCCCACCTCCCAAAGCAAGATGTGATCCCTTTGGGATCCTGAGAGCTACAGCACCTGCTGTTCACTCTAATGCCCAGAGAAGCTGGTCAGGTGGTGGACTGAGGGACCAAGTCAGGTACAAGCACAGAGGATGCACTAGTTCCACAGTAAACCAGGGCTCAAGTCCATCTAGAGTGCCAGCCCATACTCCGTGGCCAGGCTCGAATGGGGACCCGGTGCTAACTGAGTCTCCACTAGCCCAAGCAAAGCAAATATTACATATTATATGTAACATAACTTTATATGACATTATCTATATTTTTCATATAGCCACGCATCATGTATGTATATGTTATCTATTTTTTTCATATAGGAATTTACTAAGAAATTAAGATTCTTTTTTTTCTTTTACTATTTACTTATTTATTTTGGCTGTGCAGCACGTGGGATCTTAGTTTCCCAATCAGGGACTGAATCCGTGCTGCTTGCAGTGGAAGCACACAGTTTTAACCACTGGACCACCAGGCCCCAGAAGTCAAGATTTTTATATGAACTCTTCAAACAAAAAAAAAATTGACTCAAATATTCTAAAAATATTGTGTTTTTTGGGTAGAGAAACTACTCTTTAATGGTGGCTATGTGTCATTATAAGTTTATCTGCACCCACGGACAGAGAAGCCTGGTGGGCTACAGTCCATGGGATTGCAGAGTCAAACACAAATTATGACTAAACCACCACCACACCCACAGAGTGTGCAATACCAAGAGTGAAGCTTGATGTAAATAAACGGTGCACTTTGGGTCCATCAATTGTACCAAACAGGCCTCTCAGTGAGGGACATGGATAATGTGCGGGGAAGGGTGCATATGGGAACTCTCTGTACCTTCCACTCAATTTTGCCTTGAACCTAAAACTGAATTAAAAATAGAAAAGTATTAAAAAATAAAGACAAACAAAAAATCAACCCACTAACAACAACAACAAAAAAAACACTTTGTGGACCAAACCAATTGTACCTGTACTTCAAATCAAGCTCCAAACTACAAGTTTATAAATTCTGGCCTGTTTCATGACATTCAACACTTACCACGTATTGACCTTTCTTTTCACCTGCCTGTCTTTTGTCAAATACTGGCTCCTTGGCAGACAGAAGCCACATTTCACCGCACTTGGGCCTGTGGGGTGCGGAGGTGTTTCCCTCCATCGGGCACTTACTTCTGACTAGCCTCCATCTCCAGCAGGGCGGACAGAGCTGAGGTTCCCTTCTTCCCAACCGGGGGGCCAGCCGATTCAAGGGAGTGCGTGGGGATGGGCCCGGCCATCTGTAAGCCTTTCATGGCGGCCCCTTTCTAGAGCAGAGAGAAGGAAACAGGCCATCAGATGCCACTGTGTCCACTGTGCCTCAGGTTCTGGGAACCCATCAGTACAGTCGGGGAGGATGAGGTCCAGGAGCCGGAAATGCCAGGGAACAGCTTTTTACTCAAACCAAAAGTCCCAAATAGCTGGCAGACTCAAAACAAACTGCCTCCTTGAGGCGGTTTACGTACATCATCTAATTTTACTCTCATCACAGCTTGAGGAAGTAAATAATGTTACATCTACTTTATGGAAAAAGAAACTAAGTCTCAGAAAAGTGAAGTAATGTATCCCAAATCCCACTGCTGCAGGAATTCGAACTCCAGTTGACTGACTCCAAAACCAAGGTTCTTTCCACTACACAAGCTCTCCTGGAAATGATGCTGTGTACAGAAGGCAGCTGAACTTGAGGTTAAAAACGAAAAGTAAAAACGATGACTGATGATGAAACACTGCTCAGCAATGGAAAGGAATGAACTGTGGGGCCAAGCGACAAGTTAGATGAATCCCAACGGCCTTATGCTGAGGGGAAGAAGACAGCCTTGAAACATTATGTGCTGTATGATTCCATTTATAAGATATTTGGAAAAGACAACTGTAGAGTGATGAGAACAGACCAGTGGCCACCAGGGTTAGAGATAGAGGGATAGTGTGACTCTAAAGGGTGCTGTGAGAGCTTTCCTTGGAGTGATGGAACTATTCTGTGTCCTGACTGTGGCGGGGATGGTGGTGACATGAATCTATACATTTATAAAATTCAGAGACCTGTGTGCGGAGGCACACAGGCCTGCACGTGGGCCAAATCATCCCAGATCAGCCCTTTGTTAGCTGGGTGTCCTCAGACACATCCTCCCATCACCCCTACAAGCCTCAGCATCCTCACTGGGGAGTGAGTCACTGAAAGAAGGCCCGAGGGTGTGGGGAAACTCCACAGGTGACAGAAGTGACGTGGCTGCCGTTGAGCAATCCGGCATCAGGGCACCCAGGCAGCTGCGCCTGCAGCCGGGAACCCTGCGGGGGGCTCATGGAGCACTTTGTCCTCCGGTGGGGCGCTTTCCCCCGCTTCCCCACCACCGACCACTTCATCTGGACTGAAGATAATCTCTGGGCAGCTGTGTGGTAAAGAACGGCCGGCGAGGGGCCGCTGACACGAGAGTAGGCGGGCCCTGCGGCCCAGACCGGGCGCAGCCCTCGAGGGGCCCCGGGGTCTCACCCGCATCATGCGGTCGGAGCGGTGCCGCCGGCGGATGCGGTTCAGGCCCTCCACGAAGCGGATGAAGCCGTCCAGGAGCTGCCACTCCTCCTCGTCCGCCCGCGGCCGGTCCCCGTAGATGTCGCAGTGGGCCTCTCCCTCCGTGATGCGCTTGGTGGCGGTGACGCAGGCCGGCAGCAGCAGGAAGCGTGTCCTCCAGAACTTCAGGGACTCGATTAAGCTGCAGAGGGATACAGTGGGAAAGGAGGCGGAGGTGAGCCCAAGCTGGAGGTGAGCCCAAGTCAGAGGAGGCGAGCCCAAGCCGGTGAAAGAAGCACCTCCGGCGAGGTGCATCCGTCTCAGCAGCTCCCAACCACCACCTCAAGAGTTGGGTGTGAGGGTCCTTCTGCCTGGGAGCACGTGCCCATCTGAGGTTGCAGGCTCAAAGGAAGACCTCCAAAGCTGCTTTTCCTTTCTACCCCAGAGACGCTGGAATGCTTGTGTGCACCCAGGCCCAGGGTCGTGGCAGCCTTTTATCATCACAACCATAAGTCACGCATAAAAATGAAAACTTAAAAACAAGACATCACAAAGCTTTTTATGTAGAGAATGCATAAACAACAAGGTCCTACTGCACAGCACAGAGAAGTATATTCAGTAGCCTGTGGTCATAAAAAAGAAGGAAATACTGCCATTACTGTGACATGGATGGGCCTAGATATTATCACACCGAGTGGAGTAAGTCAGAGAAAGACAAATATCATATGATATCACTTATATGTGGAATCTGAAAGAATGGTACAGATGAACTTATTTACAAAACAGAAACTGAATCACAGATGTAGGAAACAAACTTAACCGGTTACCAAGGAGGAAAGAGAGTGGGGAGAAACAAATTGGGAGACTGGGATTGACATGTACATACTACTATATTTAAAATAGGGCTTCCCTGGTGGCTCAGCTGGTAAAGAATCTGCCTGTCACACAGGAGGCCTGGGTTCAATCCCTGGGCCAGGAAGATCCCCTGGAAAAGGAAATGGCAACCCACTCCAGTATTCTTGACTGGGAAATCCCATGGACAGAGGAGCCTGACAGGCTACAGACCTTGGGGTTGCAAAGAGTCAGGCACGGCTGAGTGACTAAACCACCGTATATAAAGTAGGTAACTAGTAAGAACCTACTGTCCAGCACAAGGAATTCCACTCAATACTTTGTAATGATCTATATGAGAAAAGAATCTAAAAAAGGGTAGACATATGTATAACTGATTCACTTGGCTGGACACCTGAAACTAACACAACACTATAAATCAAATATACTCCAATTTAAAAACAAAGAAAAGTATATTTACATGAAACCATCACACTGTACACCTTACATATATACTACTTTTGTCAATTATACCTCAATAAAGCTGAAAAAAGATTTTTAAAGATCCCAGGATAAACCATGGGGGGGTTCTCTGGTGGCTCAGATGGTAAAGAATCTGTCTGCAATACAGGCGACCCAGGTTTGATTCCTGGGTCAGGAAGATCCCCTGGAGAAAGGAATGGCAACCTACTCCCACTATTCTAGGAGCCTGATGGGCTGCAGTCCAAGGGTCGCAAAGAGTCGGATCGGACACAACTGGGTGACTACACTTTCACTTTCACAGGATAAACCATAATGGAAAAGAATATTAAAAAAGGAAAGTACATATATAACTGAACCACTTTGCCATATAGTAGAAATTAACGTGACATTATAAATCTACTACACCTCAATTAAAAAAAAAGTTACAGCTTTCTGCCCGTGGACGCCACCGAGAAAGCATCGTTGAAGACTTCCCCGCCTCCACTGCCGTCATGTCTAAATCAGAGTCTCCCAAAGAGCCCGAACAGCTGCGGAAACTCTTCATCGGAGGATTGAGCTTTGAAACAACTGATGAGAGTCTGAGGAGCCATTTTGAGCAATGGGGAACGCTCACAGACTGTGTGGTAATGAGGGATCCAAACACCAAGCGCTCCAGAGGCTTCGGGTTTGTCACATACGCCACGGTGGAGGAGGTGGATGCGGCCATGAATGCAAGGCCACACAAGGTGGACGGAAGAGTTGTGGAACCAAAGAGGGCCGTGTCAAGAGAAGATTCTCAAAGACCTGGTGCCCACTTAACTGTGAAAAAGATTTTTGTTGGTGGCATTAAAGAAGACACTGAAGAACATCACCTGAGAGATTATTTTGAACAGTATGGAAAAATTGAAGTAATTGAAATCATGACTGATCGAGGCAG
This sequence comes from Cervus canadensis, assembly GCF_019320065.1. Lineage (NCBI taxonomy): Eukaryota > Metazoa > Chordata > Mammalia > Artiodactyla > Cervidae > Cervus > Cervus canadensis. Next base: position 110,001,105 of record NC_057386.1, read on the forward strand.
TGGCAAAAAGAGAGGCTTTGCTTTTGTAACCTTTGATGACCATGACTCTGTAGACAAAATTGTCATTCAGAAATACCACACTGTGAATGGCCACAACTGTGAAGTGAGAAAAGCCCTGTCTAAGCAAGAGATGGCTAGTGCTTCATCCAGCCAGAGAGGTCGAAGTGGTTCTGGAAACTTTGGTGGTGGTCGTGGAGGTGGTTTTGGTGGGAATGACAACTTTGGTCGTGGAGGAAACTTCAGTGGTCGAGGTGGCTTTGGTGGCAGCCGTGGTGGTGGCGGATATGGTGGCAGTGGGGATGGATATAATGGATTTGGTAATGACGGTGGTTATGGAGGAGGCGGCCCTGGTTACTCTGGAGGAAGCAGAGGCTATGGAAGTGGTGGACAGGGTTATGGAAACCAGGGCAGTGGCTATGGCGGGAGTGGCAGCTATGACAGCTATAACAACGGTGGAGGCGGAGGCGGCTTTGGCGGTGGTAGTGGAAGCAATTTTGGAGGTGGCAGAAGCTACAATGATTTTGGCAGTTACAACAATCAATCTTCAAATTTTGGACCCATGAAAGGAGGAAACTTTGGAGGCAGAAGTTCTGGCCCCTATGGTGGTGGAGGTCAATACTTTGCCAAACCACGAAACCAAGGTGGCTATGGTGGTTCCAGCAGCAGCAGTAGCTATGGCAGTGGCAGAAGGTTTTAATTACTGCCAGGAAACAAAGCTTAGCAGGAGAGGAGAGCCAGAGAAGTGACAGGGAAGCTACAGGTTACAACAGATTTGTGAACTCAGCCAAGCACAGTGGTGGCAAGACCTAGCTGCTACAAAGAAGACATGTTTTAGACAATACTCATGTGTATGGGCAAAAAACTCGAGGACTGTACTTGTGACTAATTGTATAACAGGTTATTTTAGTTTCTGTTCTGTGGAAAGTGTAAAGCATTCCAACAAAGGGTTTTAATGTAGATTTTTTTTTTTTGCACCCATGCTGTTGATTGCTAAATGTAATAGTCTGATCATGACGCTGAATAAATGTCTTTTTTTTTTTTTAATGTGCTGTGTAAAGTTAGTCTACTCTGAAGCCATTTTGGTAAACTACCCCAACAGTGTGAAGTTAGAATTCCTTCAGGGTGATGCCAGGTTCCATTTGAAATTTATTTACAACTTGCTTGGTGGAGAAGCTATTGTCTTCAGAACCTTGGTGTAGTTGAACTGACAGTTACTGTGTTGTGACCTGGAGTTCACCATTTAAAGGGTCACCCATGCAAAGTCATGGAGGTTTTTTTCTTTCTTTTTTTTTTTGTTATTAATGATTGTTGGCACATCCTATGCAATATATCTAAATTGAATTATGGTACCAGATAAAAGTTATAGATGGGAATGAAGCTTGTGTATCATCCATTATCATGTGTAATCAATAAAAGATTTAATACCCTCTTGAAAAAAAAAAAAAAAAAAGTTACAAGCAGTCAGGAAAATGTGAAGAGCACTGACATTCCACCAAAGGGCGCATCTTTACCAGGTTTTTGTTGTTGTTTGTTGTTTCATGTGGCAAAACACATGTAACAACAGTTACCATTATAATGATCTTTAAGGGCACCTTCAGTGGCACTCAGTACATTCACACTGCTGTGCAATCGTCCCCATCCATCTCATCGCTGAGTTTTTAACCCAATCCAGATGTGTTTTTCCCTCCATTCCCCCCCCCCCCAAAATGTCCTCATTTTGGCATCAGCAGGAAGGACAGAGGCATTAAATTACAGACACGTGGCAGGCCACGACGGTGGGGAGCCACCCCGGGCTCTCTGACCTGAAGTCCTCGGAGCCGGCAGAGCAGATGTACTGATCTAAGTAATTCCACTTGTACTCCTCCAGTCGCTCATGGGAGAATTCCACCCAACAGGAGACGAACTCTGAATCGGAGTGGGAGGGGCAGAGGCTGTAGGCGTAGTGGATCTGGGCAGACTCGTACGGGTACCTGAAAAACAAAGGTCCAAACAAGGATACCCACCAACTCGTCTGTACCTGTTCTTTCTCAATACACTTGGCATTCAACCACAGTAACCATCTCATCTCAGGGGACTGGTAATGGAGATTTCTCAGTTTTTAAACCAGAAAAACATCTACTTTTGCTGTATTGACTATGCCAAAGCCTTCAACTGTGTAGATCACAACAAACTGTAGAAAATTCTTCAAGAGATGGGAATACCAGACCACCTTACCTGCCTCCTGAGAAATCTGTATGCAGGTCAAGAAGCAACAGTTAGAACTGGACATGGAGAAATGAACTGGTTCCAAACTGGGAAAGAAGTACGTCAAGATTGTATATTGTCACCCTGCTTACTTAACTTATATGCAGAGTATATCATGTGAAATGCCAGTCTGAATGAAGCACAAGCTGGAATCAAGATCACCGGGAGAAATATCTATAATCTCAGATATACAGATGACACCACCCTTATGGCAGAAAGCAAAGAAGAGCTAAAGAGCCTCTTTATGAAAGAGAAAGAGTAGAGTGAAAAAACTGGCTTAAAACTCAACATTCAGAAAATGAAGATCATAGCATCCAGTCCCATCACTTCACAGCAAATAGATGGGGAAACAATGGAAACAGTGAGAGACTTAATTTTTTGGGGCTCCAAAATCACTGCAGATGGTGACTGCAGCCATGAAATTAAAAGAAGTTTGCTCCTTGGAAGAAAAGCTATGACCAACCTAGATAGCATATTAAAAAGCAGACATTACTTTGCTGACAAAGATCTGTATAGTCAAAGCTATGGTTTTTCCAGTAGTCATGTATGAATGGAGAGGTGGACTATAAAGAAAGCTGAGCGCTGAAGAATTGATGGTTTTGAACTGTGGTGTTGGAGAAGACGCTTGAGAGTCCCTTGGACTGCAAGTAGATCAAACCAGTTAATCCTAAAGGAGATCAGTCCTGAATATTCATTGGAAGGACTGATGCTGAAGCTGAAACTCCAATACTTTGGCCACCTGATGCGAAGAACTGACTCCTTGGAAAAGACCCTGATGCTGGCAAAGACTGAAGGCAGAAGGAGAAGGGGAAGACAGAGAATGAGATGGTTGGACGGCATCACCGATTTGATGGACATGAGTTTGAGTGAGCTCCGGGAGGTGGTGATGGACAGGGAAGACTGGTGTGCTGCAGTCCACAGGGTTGCAAAGAGTCGGACACGACTGAGTGACTGAACTAAAACCACCTTATTCTTCTATCATATTCTTTGTTTTAAATTGGAGTGTTAAGACTCATGCCAAACATTGTAAGCTGAATCAAATCCCTTTCAGAAATAGGTGAGCTACAACCATAAAACACAACCCTGGAAAGCAGACTTTCCTGGTGGTGCACTGGATAGGAATCTGCCTGCCAGTGCAGGGCACACTGGTTAGATCCCTGGTCCAGGAAGATTCTACATGCAGCGGAGAAGCTCAGCCATGCGCCCCAAGTCCTGGAGCCCAAGCACCTAGAGCCTGTGCTGTGCAGCAAAAGAAGTCACTGCAATGAGAAGCCTGCACACAGCAACTAGCCAAGACACGAGCCCAGCCCCTGCTGGCTTCAACCAGCCCTTGCAAAGCAATGAAGACCCGGTGGGGCCAAAAATAAATAAATAAAAATTAAAAACAAAAACAGAAGAAAACCCTGGGAAACAAAATAGTAACTCCAAAACAACAACTACTCACTCAATCTCCCCGGTTTGAATATACATGTAATTCAGTATGTGGACAGTATGTGTTATAAACATCACTTGGTAGGTGGACATGATCTAGGACAGACGCTGAAAACGTTAAAACACCCAGGACTCACTTGGGAAGGTACCGGGTCACTGTGATCATCTTGTCTTTCAGTGTGACTTTGTGGAAGGTTCTGCCCATGCTCAGCCAGTACTGGTCTTCCTCCTCTGGGCGGTTTCGGGACACAAGGCCTAATAAGGAAAAAGAGAATTTGCTCCATCTGGTTGAGGGTCCTTCCTTTAAAAGGCAATTGCTTCTCTTCCACATAGATTCAAAAAAGGAGAGACAAAAGAGGCAACACTTTCAGTTTGGCGATTTCGTGGAAAAGAAATACTCTTGGTTAAAAAAAAAAAGTCCTGAAGGTGGAAGATTTTTCTGTTACTGAACCAGCCAGCAGGGGGTTGGAATCAGGGGTACTGACAGCATCTGGATGATACACTCGAGGCTGAACCTGATGGGTCGTCCTCTGTGAAGGGAAGTTCTGAGGTGGATGTTAACTGACTAAAATGGAACTCCACCCCTCTCAGGCACAAGCTGCCACCTGGCATCTGAGACCCTCACCCCTAGGGCGGCCCACCCAGCCCATGACTCCCACTCTGCTACACCATGTTTCATACTTAAAGGACCGCTTATTGGGGACTGCCCTGGCAGTTCAGTGGTTAAGACTCTGTGTTTCCACTGCAGGGAACATGCGTTCGATTCCTGGTCAGAGAACTAAGATCTCACATGCAGTGCAGCCAAAAAAAAAAGGAACCACTTATTTAATTGATCAAATTTCCTTCTCCAAACATCTGCTCCTGTTGCTTCTTCTTCCTTCTCTTCCTGGGCCACCTTCAAATTCCTAAAGATTGTTTAAGGTCACCATCAAGTGCCACCTTCTTCAGAAAGCTATCAGACCCCATCAATGGTGAATTCTACCTTGGATATAGCTCCTTGTATGTGTCTGTCTCACTCTATGACAAAGTAAATGTTCCAGGAGGCCAGGGCCCAAATCTTGTTCATCTTTGTATTTTCAGTAGCACTGGATAAAGTGCCTGTTTAGAGAAAAGGCAGCCTGGATGGGACCACTAACATGAAAGGGGAATTCATATCACCATGTTTAGGATAAGAACAAAATCCTTCACATGGTGTGTGCAGCCCGGGTCTCCTGATGTCTCTGGCCATGTTGCTGGCTTATTCATGGTCCTCCCCACACTCATCTTTTAGGTGCCAAGAAAATCTTACAAGGTCTCCAGCCACAGGGCCTTTGCACACACACTAATCCTGCTGCCTAGTATGCTCTGCCCTCCACTCCTCTCCCCTCACACTAAAAACTCCTGCATTTGTTTCAGGTTGCAGCTCAAACATTACCTCCTCAAAGAAGCTGCTCCTGACTCTCCAGACCAAACCAGTCCCATATTAAATAATCTCGGACGAGCATTTTGATTTTTCCTTCATGGTCCTTATCATAACATGGAATTATATTTCATAATTTGACTAATGTTATTTTGTCCTATAGAGCAGGAGCTTCAAAAATACTAATGAATGAGGGGCTGAATGAATGAATGAAATAATGAGTGATTGAATGAGTGACATAATAAAATGGGTAAACGAATGAATGAGTGAACTGATGAACAAATGAATTAGTGAAATAAGGAATTAATGAATAAAATTAGTGAGTGAAATAATGAATGTGTGAAATAATGCATGACATAATGAATGAATGAATGAATGAATGAACACTATCATAAATTCATACACCCACGCTGTCCTATACCAGGCACAGTGGCTTCCATAATGGAAGATAATAAGATGAAGCTGAAGTTATCCTAGTACTCAGAAAGGTTATTATTAGTAGAGTCTATAATATGAGAAGAAGGTATCACATGATACATACCACAAGAGGCTTTTAGAGAAAACCCAGAGGAGCCCAAAACTTCATGGTGAACAAAGGGGCATGGATGCAAGGACCACTAAGCCCCTGCTGACAGGTCCATGCTTCTTTGATCCTCTGACTGGAGGAGCTTTAATGGAACCAAAGCTGACCTGAGGTCTGGTTGTGGCTGTCTAGGGAGCAGGGTGGGGTGCTCATTAGCTATAAGGAGGAAGCAGGGGACGAAGAGATGCTCAGTGATGGCTCCAGGAAGTGACCGCTGCTCTCCGGTTCCAGGCCCCAAAATGTAATTCCCTCTGCTGGACTTGTTTCAAGGGAGACCTCCAGAGCCCAGCTCAAACTCAGCCAGCACCACTGAGTCTCTATACTCACTAGCCTCTGCCACTCACAAATGACCCATCTTGGCTTCAAGTCACTGAGCTTCGGTGAGCTGCAGTGACAGAATAGGGAAGGAGAGGAGAACAAGCATAAACTTCAGGTTCGGGTAACATTAGAGGACCTACAGTGTCAGGCACTGTGCAAGGAATAAACCCAGGCCTCTGGGATGGGAATATTCACCCTGTAGTTTGACGGTTCGGCCCTTGCTCAGCAGCCTGGGACCCAAGGTACTGCTCAAGCCAGGCTGGAACATCCCTGAACTTAGCCATACCCTCTTCCTTAAAAGGAGAGTTGATTAAAGAGTTTTAAGATAAGTCCGAACCCAGAGGAGACATTAATTCTTGTATAAAGTAAAAATTTAAAAGGGAAAAAAAAATGCATAAGCAATACAGCAGAGAATATGTGTAAATATGCCATTGCATAAACTATTAATGTTATATATTAGTATACATAAATGTATGAATCTATGTACCTAATATGAAGGTACTAGATCAAAAAAAAAATGTGTGTTGAAAAACAATGATTTTAAGTGTATGTATTCCCTACTATCTTAAGAACTTGTTCGTACAAATTGAGTACAGAAGAAAACTCAGGGTCCGCAGTGGCACCTCACCCCGGCTGTAGAGCGGGCTGCTGCTGAGTGGCGGTGGGCCGGCAGGGCTGGGCTTCTGTGCACGGGGCTGAACAATGATCTGGTAACCCTGCATGAGCCGCTGGCAGATGAACTCTTCAAACACCTGCTGGGCCGTCATCTGCACACCCTCCTCGTCCCTCCTAAAAAGACAGACGGCGTTCACAGGATATGCCAGGGGCACAGTGACAGAGTCCCCAGTCCTCAGCTCCATCCCCGTGAGCCTTTCCATGGTGGTGCGTGAAACTGAGGATTTGCAAACCAGTCTTGGGAGAAGCAAAAGCCAGGCACCTTCTCTCTGTCACCGACCTGTCGATGTCAGCCTCTGGGAGGAGATCGTAGCAGCCCTCCGTGTAGTCGTTCTGTAGGCCCTGGCGGTCGGGGAAGTAGTCCGTGGTGAGGGGGAGGCACGCGGGAGTCGTGAGTGACTTCCAGTCCACACCAACTGTGCAACAGAAGCCTGGCACTACAGGGGGAGCAGACAGCGTCAGAACTGCCTCGTGTGAACAGGAAGGAAGGCAGTGAGGTCACCAGGCAGGTGTGGGATGTGGGTGGGGAATGGGGGGGAGAAGGGTGGTGTGACAGGTGATCAAATTGCCAGGAAAGGGAGGGAGAGAGAAAGGGAGGGGGGAGGGAGAAAGAGAGAGAAACAGAGGCTGTTAGACAACGCAGTGCTTATCCGATCCCACCATGCAAATGGGAGTCGCAGCCGACACTTTTCATTTTCTGCTGATCGTGAGCTGCAGCCGTGAGTCCAGTGAGGTTACGGCAGGGGCAGGCCAGGCAGAGTTACACATCGAAGCAAATCAACGTCCTGAGAGCGGAAGAGAGGCTCAGGCCGGGAGCCTCCCCGAGGCTCCCCGAGGGGGCAGAGGGGCCAGGTAGGGAGAAGAGAGGAGAGCAGCTGATTCTGGCGCGAATAGCACAGGGGAGCAGAATTCAGGATTGAAAAGTAAGTCACGGATCCATCAGGGCAGGAAGAGGAGTCAAGGGAGGACATCTGGGAAAGTTACGAGGCTGGAACTTTAGAGCTGGAGTTTAATAATCTAGAAATGAGAGCTGCCGTGGCAGAGCAGGTCCAACCCTGTGGGTCGGTCAGAGATCGCCTGTGCTTTGGTGAAGCAGGGCTTCCCCACTTCGGGGCATGAGACCTACTCTGGTAAGGATAATTCTCTGTCATGGGGGGCGGTCCTGGGCACTGCAGGATGTAGGCAGCCTCCCAGTCCCTACTCAATACATGCTAGTGGCATCGCCTGGTTGTGAAAACCAATGGTATCTGCAGACATGGCCACATGCACCCCAATGAGCAGAATATCCCTTGCTGAGAATCACTGAGTTAACACAGGGGGGCAGTTAGCTTCTTCATTCAAGTAAGTGAACATTATTTTTCAAATCTTCATACAAGGGAGCAACGAGAAGCAGCTATACTCCACGCTTCAGCCTCTGAGTCCCCAGCGAGACCCTCAGATGCCTCATCTCCCGTGGCTCCTCGGTCTTCCGCCCACTGTCCTCCTGACAGCCCTCCTCTCAACAGCTATGGTGGCGTCATCAATCCCTTTAAACACCTGGCCGAGCTGAATCCCCCCGAGGTCACAGGACCAGAAGCCTCTCTGCTCAGGGATCTTTCCTTCATAAAGTGACCAACATGCCCCTAGGTAAACAGTGTCCCTGAGCCTGGGGGCCAGGAAGACTTTCGAGCTGGGTCCCAGCGGGAAACATGCCCCGCATGCAGCCACAAGGCTTTGGGGAAGATGACCTAACCTGCAACAAGCCTAACTCCATGGTCTCCACTCCAGGTCCCGGTGTGACTTCTGCTTGGTTGGTCTGAATTTTATTTTATTGTGGTAAGAACACTTGAGATCTACCACCTTAACAAATTTTTAAGTGTACAATTCAGTATTCTTAAATTTGGGACAGTGCCATGCACCAGGTCTCTAGAGACCTTACTCAATCTCACAAGGACTGAAGTTTTACGTCCACCAACTAGCAACCCCCGGCACCCTGCCCACCTTCCCCTGGGACCCTGGAAACCACCTCCCCACTCTCTCAGTCTATGAGTCTGACTCCATACAGGCCTCGTGAACTCCTTAATACCCCAAGAACTCAAAACACAGCTAAAGGGAAACAGGGGAGGGAGAGGAATGGACTGGGAGTCTGGCGTTAGCAGATGCAAACTACTACATGTAGAATGGATCAACAGCAAGGTATAGCACAGGGAACTATATTAAATATCCTGTAATAAGCCATAATGAAGAAGAATATAAAGAAAATAATGTATGTTTGTGTATAACTGAGTCATTTTGATGTACAGCAGAGTTGCACAACATTGTAAATCAACTACACTTCAATAAAAAACAACAACAAAAAAAAACCCAGCCCACAACATCCTAGTTAGCACCCCAATTTCCCATATGGCAAACAAGGGTGAGTTTGTGTGAGCTTCCTTGTTAGAATCAGCAGCAGAAGGTGGGTACCGCATGGAGCCCCCAAGGGGAGGCCGGAAATACAAGGCCCTCTATCTCAGCGCCTTCTTACACCATTCTGGCCCTTGCCAGCTCCCTGACCCTTGGGATTATAAAAACCTTTTAGAAACAGGGTCCGTGGGCACACATGGAGACTGCAGACCTCGTGGAGAGAAAAGCTCCCAGTTCTTAGCTGGATGCTGCTGCTGCTTCCCTGGGTAAAGAGTCTGGGTGGCCTCTTTTCCACCTCCAGTACCTCCAGGCCCTGCCAAAGCCTCTGAGGTGGTTCCAGCTCAGAACCACACAGTGACAAACACAGATGACAAAATCCAGTGCCGGGCTTGCAGAGGAGAAACAGGCTCATCTATTCAAGGCTGGCAGCTTTCTAGAAAACAATCAATCTGCCAACTATTCTTTGGAATATATTCTAAGGATCTGAACCAAGAGAAAAAAATACACCCATGACACCATGCATTATATGCTAAAAAAAAAAAAAAAAGTAGAAATCACCCAAATGGCCATCAATAGACCTGATTATCCAAATCACAATATAGTAATATGTTTGATATTGACATGAAAAATGACTAGCATGCCAGACCTGGAGAACTAGTGAAATGATTGCTAAGTTACTTAAAAGTGGGGACAGTAAAAGATTTGGTGATGTACATACATCCATCGGTCACAGTGAGGTAAAGCAATGTTGATCAAGCAGTAGAGTTTCTTTTTCTGGTCTTTTGCTATTGCTGATATTTAGATGTTCAGCTATTTCAACAGACAAGGATGATCAATGTAAATACAACCCAGACACACACTTCCAACTGCAGGGATATAAATAGCTTCAGGTCTTATTCCTTCCGACTTCTCCCCAGAGCCATTGTTAGGCATCTCAGAGCCAAGGCCAGTGCTGGGAATATGGCCACCCTTCCCGTGTGGCCTCCCCGCCGCTCCCTTTCCATCAGACAGGCTACAGACTCTCCTTCACCACACTGCCTTCCCGCACCTGAGACATGAACGTCCAGGCTGTTCTCCCCCCACAGGGCAGCTCCCTCTTGCTCCCCCACAGTGCCCTGACCATCCACCTCACACCCCCACCTCCCTCCGTCAGTCGCCCCCTCTTACTTGGGTCTGGAGAGGTAGACACACTGTCCTCCGGAGAATCCTTATTCTGGGTCCGAGGATTCACACCTATGGAAAGATAAAAAGAATCTGTTTCACTGAGGCTCCTTTTGCAAAAAAGTTCTGACCAGTTATAGTTTTTAAAAAAAAAAGAGACAGAGAGAACCTTCCACACCAGTCATTAAATAAGGACTTCTCTCTTTTCTCCAGAGCAGAGGAATCAACGGGTCTATGAGAGATGCCTCCCCCAGGCCCAGAATCACACTCCATGACCACCTGGGGAAAATCCTGAAGCAGTTACCACCTGAACCCATGGTTCCCCTGCTTCAGGTCACCAGGAAACTTGCTCCAAGTGTGGTCCCGTAAGCCCCAGAGCAGCCCTCCTTTGTATGACTTGACCCCAAACAGCTGGGAAGGTCAAACTCTGGATTCCTATAAAGTGGCTCCTTTTAGCAAAGTAACAGAAACGTTGCCTTTATCATATTCTCTTTTTTTGAGGTTCTTTTCTTTTAATATTTATTTGGCTGCATAGGGGCTTAGTTGCGTCATGTGGGATGTTTTTGTTGCAGCACATGGGCTGTCTCGTTGTGGGGCACAGGATGAGTTGCTTTGCAGATTGAACCCACATCCACTGCATTGCAAGGCAGATTCTTAACCGCTGGACTGCCAGGAAGGTCCCTTGCCTTTATCACATTCTGAAGGCACTTTCCAAGAGCCTGGAAGCCAACTACCATTTTCAGCCCCCAAGCACAGGGATCAAAAATATCTTAGCCCCAAACCTTTATTCAACATGTCTTCTCATTCAAAATGAATGATGGAAAGATGGACTAGAAATTGGAAAGAAATAATTACGAGACTTCAGGAATCCTCTCACTGCCAATCCAATTTTCAAGCCTTAGCTATAGGCCACCAGAAACATCACTAGCTGAATCCACCCATGAATGTAGGCAAACTTTATTAACTAATTTTATAAAATTTCAATCCCATTGTTTTCCTCAAGTCAACTTTCAGAAAGGCAAGTTAACTTATAGGAAACGAAGACATGAAATAGTAACTTCATTTTTTCTTTCAGTTTTAATGTTTTTCATATTCATTTGGTGTAGTATCTATCCTTTGAGGCTTTCCAAAATCTGCCCTCCACCCATCTAAACTCACGTTCCCCTACCCCTGTAAAGGTTCTCTGAATGGTGCAGAAATCAGAAACAGCAGCCAATGCAGGAGACATAAGAGAGGAGAGTTTGATCCCTGGGTCAGGAAGATCCCCTGGAGGAGGGCATGGCAACCCACTCCAGTATTCTTGCCTGGAGGATCCCATGGACAGAGGAGCCTGGCAGGCTAGAGCCCATGGGGTTGCAAAGCGTCAGACACGACTGAGCACAGAAACAGCAGGAACAGCTGGCTGCTGGCTTGAGAGATCAGAATAATATCTCCACACCTCTGGGTGTTAAGTTGCTACATGTGTAGAATATATTTAATGACTTACTCCCTACAGGAATGATCAGATAATAAGTGCTTCCAAAAAGCATAAAGCCTGTATCAGTAAAAGCTCCAACCCTCCCTGCACTTAGAATCCCTTACCTTCTAATTCTCCTCCTGACCAAATACCACCCCTTCGCGTCTGAGGTGCCTATCCACTTATGTAAGCCAGTGGTCCTCAAACTTTTTGGCACCAGGGACCGGTTTTGAGACGATTCAAGCACATTACATTTATTGCGCACTTTATTTCCATTTCATCAGCTCCACCTCATATCATCAGGCATTAGATCCCAGAGTTTGGAGACCCCTGCTGTAAGCAACAAGGTCACCCTTCTCTTCTCCAATCTCAAACCACACTGCTCCCTCTGGGTCTCTGGTCATTTTTATCGGGGGGGGGGGGTCCCCTTCCACATATAATTGAAAGCTTCTAGGCCGGGTGCGGCCCCCAGTAGTGATCTCATAAGCAGCCCTCAATCACGACTCACTGACAGACCAATGATAAATGTGTTCCCGACCAACATGTTCTCAGCTAAAAACGTTAACGTGCGGCCCATTTATAATTCCATGCATTATACAGCACGGCTTCTAAATAGGTCACCCAAAATTGTGGCTGAAATGATCCTGAAATAGACACGGCCCTGCTTTTCTATCCCATGTCACTCCCGGGGGTGGGCCTGCTCAGAGCGTCTCTTGGGCGGGTTACCTGCACCACTGCCGCTGAGCAGGCTGACCGAGAGCTCCTCCGTCCCAGCGAAGCTCAAGAAGGACGTGCTGTCACCAGGCTGGCGGGAAGTGCTGTGCCTGCAGAGAACAAACAGAGCCCAGCCGCCTGGCTTACTGTGGATCATCACCTCTCTTAGCCTGCTCACCCTGTTTCCGGGGGGCTTTCATCAAAAACAGGCCTGAATGCTTGGCCACACGGGCTGGCAAACACCAAGATCCACATCACAGCTGCCAGGCTTCAGGATCTGGAGCGCATGCCAGATGCCTGCCCTCTCCTTCCTAAGTCTGCCCCTGCTGATACCCACAGCAGGACGTGAGGCGCTTCAACAGAGGTACCACGTTAACCTGGTAAGGAGGGTCATGCCCTGCCTGTGTCCCACATCCAGCCCATGGGATGCTGGGACGACTGGAAAGGGGTCAAAGGTTGCCCCTTGCAAGACTAACGCATCACAGCAGATCCAGCATAGCCAGGGCTAGAGCACGTCAAGGTTTAAATGACTTTCTTCCTAGGCCGACTCTCTCTGGATGCCTTGTAACACATTTAGAACCCCGGTTCAAAAAGACTTGTTTCTATAAACACAGGCCTTGGTCTCCATTGTTTTTATTTATTTACTTTTTATCAAGCAAAACTTTAATAATATAGAAATATATAATAGTCCCTAACTTGATCAAAAATATCACTTGAAAGTCAGTAGTACCCATCTTATGATTTGCAATTTGTCAACCATTGCTATTAGACAAATTCTTACACACTGGTTATTTTGAGATCCTAAACAATGCAATAAAATATGAAAAACAATTAAAATGATAAATATTTGCAGTGAAGGCAAAGGATTCTAATTCATTTGGGATCCACTGCTTTCAGCATTAACCCAACAGTGGGATTCCTCAATGACCAAAATGACAAAAGTCACAGACTGACTGCCCAGAACACACAGCAGGAACCACCTGCCCTGGAATTCATTTTCAGCCTTGACTGAGGATCAGAAGTAACTCATGTCTGTGGTTGACAAAGTGTGTTTTGAATAAAAGCAGAAGCTAAAGCAGAGCCTGGGGAACATCTCTGGCAAAAGCACCTCAGGCTGTCTGTGTCCAGCGGGCCCAGTGAAGGGGACTGACAAAGGGTGATGCTGCACCCCCACCATGTCCCCGAGTCTCCCGGACATGACGTGTCATGGGCAGCCCGTTCCGCCATCACCCCGGCATTCTCACAGCACCTCCCAGAGCCCCAGGCCCAGCCTCACCTGCCGGCGGCCTCGTGGTATGCCAGCTCCAGCAGCTCCGCGGAGGAGTGGGTCAGGTCCCTCTGTCCACTGCCCTGCAGCTCTGCCATGTTCTGTCGGGTCTGGTGATGGATCTGAATGGCCTCTCCGGACGGTCCTATCCAGACAGAGACCCACTGACTCATCGTCCCCCCAAAAGCCAGAGCTGCGCACTCTACCTCACACTGTCTCTCTTCCTGCTGCTAGGACATGGGCACTGGAGAGGCTGAAAGGCAGCTACAGCACACAGGAACATCATGTCCTCAACCCTCTGGCTCCCAGATAGGACATCGCCTTCTCTGAGCAAGGCTTGTCCTCCTGTGAGGCCTCAGCCTAAGAATATTGCAGGGGACGTCCCTGGTGGTGTAGTGGATAAGAATCCGCCTGCCAGTACAGGGGACACAGGTTCAATCCCTGGTCTGGGAAGATCCCACATGCCTTGGAGCAACTAAACCTGCATGCCACAACTACTGACCCCAAGACTAATTCACCAAAATGAGAAGCCCACACACTGCAACTAGAGAGTAGCCCCCACTCACCACAACTAGAGAAAGCCTGCACATAGCGATGAAGACCCAACACAGCCAAAAATAATAAAAGAAAGAAAATTGTGGGAGCCTTTGTTTCACACACATCAAGTGAGATGCAGCAGAGAAAGACAACAGCACAGAAGGCAGGGGCTCCTCCCGGGAGGCTTAATGCAAGTCAGAAGAACACACGTGACTGTCCCAGCCTCCAGGTGCAGAGAAGGATGGCATCTCTGACTGAGGCCGAGCAGGGACGAGTGCTGGGGGCCAGGACTAGGATTTCCGGGCTCGGGCTCTTTCCCGGGAAAAACGTACCCACAGGGAAAGTGTGCATCCAGCGCCTCCTGTTGGACGTGAGCTTCATGGGCATCCGCGAGGGTGCAAAGGGGTTAATCAGTGCCCGCTGGGGCGTGTACCCCCCGGGGCGGACGTGCAGCATGGACTCTGCGCTGCCCACGTGGAACCGGCCCGGTGCGCTGGAATCCCGCTGTGGTGGCTCCATCATGTTCTCCAGGACGTCTGCCAGTTACCACGGGGACAAGGGGGGAGCAGAGAGAGAAAGCACAGGGTCACAGGGAAAGCAGGACTAGGCAGGAGGTCCTCCGAGGCTGACAAGGACCTTGGAGGGTGTACGTGTTCGGGAACGAGGGAGATGAGTGAAGTGACCAAATTATAAAGAAATGAAATACTGGGTTTGTTTACTTTTTAAACACTTAAGAGAAGGAGGTTCTGGTCCCTAAATTACTAGCCTAGTGAAGCCACACCCAAAGCCGACGGGGAGGACCACACATTGCCTGGATACCCCAGACTCTGAGCTGGATGCAATGACTCCATGGAGCTGTCTCCTCTGGGGTGGGTGTGTTCTGTATACAGGAGGAACAATACATGTAGGTATTTGGTGACCAGAAGGGCGGACCCTGGCAGACAGCCAGTGTGTTTAGTTCACTAGACCCGTTTGATTTTCCTCTGAGGCTCACAAGGAGAGGGCAGTTTCCAGCCCCTCTGCACTGGGGCCGCATAACAGAGCTCCAGTCAGCAGAGCACAGGCGGACGCAACCTGCTCCAGCTGAGGGCCTGGACCACTGACTCTCCATTCACGATCTCCATTCTCCTCTCCCCTGCTGTGGAAACTCTGGAGACCTGTGTTGATGACCATGGCATCCCGGGATAGAAGGAACCCCAGGCTCTAGGTGACTGGGTAGACAGAAACCCCTTCCCACTGATGCAGAGGCCTGGAACATGAATAAGCAATCAATGTGACTGTGTTTAAAACAACAATAATAAGTTCATGGGAGAAAAAATGAGGAAATGAGTGCATCCAGCCTTGACCAGGCATCAAGATGGCATGCTATTTAGACCCAACCTGTCCCACCCAATGGCAGACAGGTCCCTAACGTGAGTGGAACAGAGAGCTGAAACCTACAACCAGATGCCATGGTGAGTGTCCCATGCCCACTAAGCAAACACCCAGGTTAGAAAGTGGGTCCAGGGACTTCCCTGGTGGTCCAGCGGCTAAGACTCTGTGCTCCCAATGCAGGGGGCCTGGAGCCAGTCCCAGGTCAGAGACCTAGACCACACGTGACACAACTAAAAAAGATCCGAACAACGAAGACTGAAGTGCCTGAGTACTGCCACTAACACCTGATGCAGCCAAATAAATAAAGAAACAAAACAGCAAAACGGCTGCCCAGCCCTGCCCTCTGACCTCGAGTGCTGGTGTAGCCCAGGGAGCTGCTGACTTCGTACTGGTGCAGGTGGGGGTGAGGGATCACCAGGATGTTGGCGCTCCTGCCCAGCGAGCTGTCGTCGGAAGCCTGGCTCCTCACCTCCTCTGTGGGCAGCGTCCGGCCGGGCAGCGAAGGGCTGGACGAAACGTCACAGGAGCTGGCGCTCTTCCGGCTGTGACTCTCCCGCTCTCGCACAGACCTGGCAGGCGAGAGACCAAGTCACTGTCTCCAGCCCAGGCTCATGGGAAGACCAGTAATGATAACCCCCGTGGGATCTCTGGGTGGGAGGTGATGCAGGAGGTACTCTGCCCAGAGCAGCTCCGGGAAGAAACAGGGGAGATGAAGGACAGTCCTCCCGTGGCCGGAGTCCTGGGATCACAGCCTTATAGAAGCGATCCCTCAGTCTGACCCCACCTCATCCCACCATCAAGCTCGCATCACGGAGAATGGAGTTTTGACTTGAGGTCATCCAGGAGGAAGCACACAGCACCACCTGAGATGTCTCCTGGCATCAGAAATTGAATCTAAATCTCACTGGGCCTCCAGAGACAATTGCCAGTTTATAGGAGACTCAGAGACGACAGGGCAAGTTAAACATAATCAAGGAAACAAAGAGTCAGAGGAAGAAAAAGCAAGACACTCTACAGTCACAGAAAGGACACAAGATGAAATGCCACATGTGCATCTTCTTCAGATCCCAACTCAAGCAAACTAACCGTAAAAACTGCATTTTTGAGACAATTAGGAAGTCTGGAGAGGGACTGGCTATCAGAGGATATTAGCAATTAGTGTGAATTTTGTTACCAGGAACACAGGTACTATGATCATGTTGGGTTTTGTTTTTTGTTTTTTTAATTCTTATTTGTTAGAGACACACACCGAAATATTTACATGTTAAAAAAAAAAAAGGGTATCTGAGATCTGTTTTAGAATACTCCAGTGAAATTTCAAATGTGGGAGAAGTGATAAAACAAGATTGACAACATGCTGATAACTGTTCATTTCGCTAGTCTCTGAATGTTTCTTTAATAAAAATGAAGAAAAAACACCTGTATGTCCTTATTAAAACATGAAACTCCCTGAGCGGGGAGCCTCTGGAAGTGGCAGGAAGAAGGATCAGAAGGAGAGAAGTCCAATGGAAGCAAAATTTCAGAATTAAAGAGTCAGCAACTGCCCACAGGGCTGCCCCTGTAGTATCAAAGCTATTCTCTCTCCACCTGGAAGAGTTTTAAAGTGAGCTTAAATGGAACCTGAAGATAGATCCCAAGGGCAGACTGCACATTTCATTATTTCAACAATAAATATTTGAGCACCAGCATACGCTCCACCCAGTGGAGGGACAGAGCACCAATTAGGGCACGGTCTATGCCCTCAGGGAACACAGTCTGAGTCTCTGGGACATCAGGTCTTGCCATCTTCGGTCAGAAGAAAGAAAACCAAGCATCTTGGACCCGGAAAGTGTTCTTAGATGCTCAGAAGGAAAGCACCACCAAGCCCTTGGGCAGCATCCATGTGCAGGGAGCTGCTGCTAACAGCACTTACTCTGAGCTCTAAGCACTCTCGGGACCAGACATCAGGATGGGATGAGGGGAATGGACAGAAGCACGTGGCCACGATGAGCCCGCCTGTCATGATGTGAAGAGACGGGAGGTTTTTCTAGCAGTGGTACTGAGTTACAGTACACTTTCCATACTAAGAAATGCAGAAAATAGACTGGCGATGCTTGGTCAACGAGGGGGAAAAAAAAAAAAAGCTAGAACTCTACTTCCCACATTCTAAAAAAAATTTTACACAAATCACTAAGCACAAAAACTAAGACTATAGGGACTTCCCTGGTGGTCCAGGGGTAAGAGCTTCAAGTTTCCATTGCAGGGAGGTGTGTTGTTTGATCCCTGGTGAATCGCATGCCACAATGTGCGGTCAAAAACAGACAGACAAACAAAAACCAAGACTAAAAGAATTAGAAGAAAATACAAAATACACATCTTGGATCTGGGATGGCTTTCTTACACTAGACCCAGAAATGAGTATGTTGGTAAATCTAAACATATCACAGTGGAAAACTACTGTGTGACCCAAATACCAGGGAGCAAATTTCAAACACAAGAGTTAAAAAAAGAAAAGTATCTTGCTCTCTGGGAATAATAAACCTAAAAGAAACTCTGGACACTAGGATCCATCTATTGATCTATCTAACTTGGTGGCTCAGACGATAAAGAATCTGCCTGCAATGCAAGAGACCTGGGTTTGATCCCTGGGTTGGGAAGATCCCCTGGAGAAGGGAATGGCTACCCACTCCATGATTCTTGCTTGGAGAACTCCACGGACAGAGGAGCCTGGTGGGCTACAGTCCATGGGGTTGCAAAGAGTTGGATACAACTGAGTAACTAACACACTTTCACTTTATCTATTAGTGGCTGCTCAGTGAAATGAAGATTCTAGAATTCAATTGTTCCTCTTGGTTAGAAAAAGCAGGATGCTCTCCTTATTTGGGAACACTTCATCATAACAAACATAGCTAACCAAACAGCTAGGCCAGAGAACGGGAAAACAGATTCCCTAATGATGTATATACTATGGCTTCCATTTGGCTAATTTTAATTTAAGATATTTTCAAGGTTGCTCTCATGTAGGTCCCTCTGGGGCCTCAGGTTTTCCTAATTAGTTTCTACATCCACCCCAAAGCACATCTGGCAGAGAACCTGCAGGTGGCGAGGCGCTGAGCCCGGGAGGGACCCGGGAGCCTGAAGACTTGTGCGTCGTAAGCATCGTAATCCACCTGGATGGGAAGGGCGTTCTCGGATTCTTTGGGGGTCCCGAGAGCTGAAACACATGAATAATATCAACTGTCATCAAAACACACTTCAACAAGAGGCCTTCGGATGGTCTTCATCAAAATCTGCAAGGTATAGGTCATCATCAGCATCTTCCCATGGAAAAAAATGAGATAATAACCCATGATCAGGTTGCAAAGATTAAATGATTTTTGCATCAAAACGATAGAGAAATTACTATTTACAAGCACCAAGTAAAGGCCAGATGATGGCACCATTTCCTTCTGTGATACCACTGTTGAAAAACAGCATTTTAGCAGGATGTGGGGGTTGGGTGGGAGGGAGGCTCAAGAGGGAAGGGATATACGTATGCACGTAGGTGATTCACACTGTTGCACAGCAGGAACTAACAAGGCATTGTGAAGCAATTATACTCCAATTAAAAGAATAAAAAAGCAATCATAAAAAGTAGCACCTTAATGTATATATTTAGTCCTTTAAAACTTTTCACCCGATTCCTATAACCAACCTATGGAAAACAAACACAAGATTTTGAAAAAAAAAAAAAAAACAAAGTTTTGTTATCACCCACTTTGCAGTGGGTAATAGGACAAAAACATATGCAGTCATCAAGGGACCTTCCAAAGGTCACACAAGGGGAATTC
The DNA here is from genome assembly GCF_019320065.1 of Cervus canadensis. NCBI lineage: Eukaryota > Metazoa > Chordata > Mammalia > Artiodactyla > Cervidae > Cervus > Cervus canadensis. Next base: position 110,020,458 of record NC_057386.1, read on the forward strand.
AGGTCCCAAACTTGGCCATGAACTTTTTACGCAACCTCACAAAAACCTGTTGCCATGGGTCAGCTGACTCTTCCTAAAAGTGATGAAAGAAGGAAAAAAAATACTCACATGTATCACGGCCGTTTTTTGCTTTCTCAGAGGTGGGCTGTAAAGTTAAACAGATAGTTAATCACTCCTGGAATTTGCCGTGGTGTTTATTTATTTAATGCAGAAGACTATAAAATCTTAAAACGAATTTCTCAATTGCTATTCATGACCACTGGGAAACAGGGAGTAACTTAGGGCCAAAATAACATTATCAGTGACAGTCCCCAAAGGCTCTGCTGGTCAGTGAAACCTACCTTCTTTCCTGCCAGTTTAATTCGTGGAGTGAAACTATTACAAAAGAGCTGGCTTTTGGATGTGTAGAAACTGTGAAAGAAACAGACAGGGTCACTCATCTAAACCCCTTTCATTTTATTTTTAATTAAAAAAAAATTTTTGACGGTGCCACACGGCATGCGGGATCTTACTTCCCCTATCAAGGATCAAACCCACGCTCCGTGCAGTGGAAGTGCAGGGTCTGAACCACCAAACCACCAGAGAAGTCCTCAAACCCCTTTCATTCTAAACCTCCAGACACAGCTGGAATCCCAGCCATTGATCAGCCCTCCTAGGAATGCTCACTCAGGCCTCACTGATCTTTCCAATTCTAACTTTCCTTTGTAATTACTAGGAAACATTGATTACGTTTTAAATTATTGTTCTATTCCTTTTCCCCATAAATTGTCTCATGTGTGGTTTAGAACCCCCTCCTTGAGCTGAAATCAGTAGGAACACTGAAGCCAGGTCTCAGTGAAGAGGAGACCTAGGGAGCTTCCTACAAATAGAGGGGCCCAGGCCCAGCATCAGTCACCTGTGGGCTGTGGGAGTCGGGAACTGATGTGGAAAGAAGTCCTTCAAACTTGGTCTTATGCTTTTCACCACAGACTGTAATTATGTCATGGCCATGGCTTTGCATGTAGACAGGTTTGAAGCAAATGTTACAACTTAAGTTTCCACACTTTCTTGACAAAAGATTTTATATTAAGAGCTCAACAGGCTTGAAGAAAAAATGGCAAGGGAGCTAACAGAATCCCTGATCACCTACGGTGAATCTGCTCTCGCTCACCTGTGGTTTATCCAGTGAGGGATGTTGTAGTCATCGCCCAGACGGGAGTCATGAGGGGCACTCCGATTGTGCAGCTGAAAGGGAACAGAGCATGGACCAGGTAAGCTGGGAAGCAGGTGGGACCCGGAGCCGCCCAGCTTCTCCAATTCTAACTATTTCAGACCACCCTGCACTGGAGCCTGGCTTTTAGCAAGCAGGGCGAAATCAATCACCTTGAACAACGGGACCGCGTGCAGCGGCTGCTCCCCCATGCACACCAGGTCCACACCGATTCCTAAGGAACAAAAGGGAGAGTTGGGAGGTGCGTGTGATTTAAGTGGGGTCAGGGTTCAAGACACAGCTGACTTATCAGCACTGCCCAAGGCAGGTAAGAAGGAAATAGGTGCATTCCATCTTTCTAACCTTCACCAAGTCCCACTGCACCTGCCACTAATCAGCACCTGACAATCCGCCTCTGACGGCCTTGCGGGTCGTGATCTGTCAAGCAGACCACCATGTAGCCATGAGCACAGTTTCAAGGCCAGAGAGGAAAGGGAACCCTGCCAGCTCAGTAAAAAGCAAAACAATTCCATCAGTTCAGAGTCTCTTTACTGGCCATCGGGACTCATGTTCCCAACTGTGCCTTGCTGTTGGAACACAAATCCAGCTGGGGAAGGGGCGCAGGCTGGGGACATCACGGAGGGAGTACCAGGCGATGCTGTGGCGCTCCCCAGGACGGGCCGATGGGCACTGGATCCTGGAAACAACCCCCAAAGGCGTTCTCCAGCGTCAAGTGTGTTTGGGAGACTCAGAGTGCCAGTTCTGTCCTTTAGAGGCAAACAGACCCTCTGACACCGTCACCTGGCGATGAGGAACTGTGCCTGACTGCGTTCCCAAGCTGACTGACCATGGAACTCTTTTTGTCACCTGAGGTTACTCAGGTCCCCGGTCCCGATACTCAGAGCCCTAAGGCTAAGCCAGGCTATAAACACAGGACGCAGGGCAGCGCCCCGGGAGCATTACCGTTATCTATCATCCGCTGCTTGGTCAGGATCATGAGCAGCCGGTCCACTTCGAACACGCCCACCCCGGGTGTGATCACCACCGACATCTGCCCGGTTCGGTCAAAGTTGCGGTTGATATAGTGCTTGTCAAACACTTGAAACAGAGCAAAAAGTCCTCCCATGAAGATGCTACAGCGTCTCAGAAACCAGCCAATGGCAAGCGTTCCTGTGCTCTCGGACCCGCTTCGTCCATGTCCATGTCCCTATCAGAACGACTGCCACCTCCTGGCCTGAACTCACGACTGTCCTTCCCCTTCAATGTCCTGTCACCTTTGTTAATCCCCCTCTTCAAGGGTGTATACCTCGTCTGTGCAGCCTTGTGTGAGAAGTGAAAGTGTTAGTCGCTCAGTCGTGTCCAACGCTTTATGACCCCGTGGACCATAGCCCGCCAGGTTCCTCTGTCCATGGGGTTTCCCAGATAAGAATACTGGAGTGGGTTGCCATTTTCTCCTCCAGGGGCTCTTTCTGACCCAGGGATAGAACCCATGTCCCCTGCATTGCAGGCAGATTCTTTACTGTCTGAGACACCATGCCCAAATTTCATGTGGTTAATTTAAACCATCCATAAATGGATCTGTATTGCAACTTAGAAGAACCAAATATTAATTAAGACAGTATTCTCTGCTAAATGCTACATGGCAGCCTGGATGGGCGGGGAGTTTGGGGGAGAATGTGTATGTATGGCTGAGCTCTTCCGCTATACATCATGCTATTAACAACAGTTCCTCTTTGGGAAGGATCTGACAGTGGAGGCAGAGGGGATATTTTTATTTTACTTGAAGTACTTTTCTAGTATTTGAATTCTAGGAACATGGGTTCCTTCTGTGATTTTTTAAAAAAAAGCAGATATAAAAAAAATTACCTAGAAGCAGTTAAGGGATGGAGTAGAAAATAGTAAGAACACAGTTTTTAGGAAAATAAACGACCCAAGGAGAATTGCCTACAGCTCTTCACCCTTGGGTCAGTGTGAGACAAGCAAGTCAACTGCCAACAGAAGCCCCAGGACCTACATGGTGGCCATTAAATCCATCTAATCAGGACTTCCCTGGCAGTCCAGTGGTTAAGAACTGGCCTTTCAATGCAGGGGACATGGGTTCGATCCCTGGTGGGGGAACTAATATCCCAGAGGCCATGGAGCAACTAAGCACCGCCACAAAAGATCCTGCGTGATGCAATGAAGATCCTGCATGCTGCAACTATGAGCCGAAGGAGCCAAATACATGAATATATAGTTTGTAAAGTTACTGCTTTCAGTTAACCTGGGGGTTAGGTAGCTGGGGGCATCATCAGCTCAGCCTGGGTCTCTGCACATCAATAAAGAGAGGTTCACGGTCACGTGGTCAGCGAAATGCCCACAGACTGTGGCTGGCACCCTTACTCACCGTTGAAGGACAGGTTGATGGCCTCTAGGTAATTTCCTTGTGCTGAGGTAGAATTGTCTCCTTGAGGAAAGCCCTCTGAAGCAAAAGACACAGAGAAGGAACATCATCTCATGAAAGGTGGACTCGCAAGGAACAAGCGGAAGGTGCCTGGCTCCACAGGGCCCCCACCCTGCAGAAGGGACATGACTGAACTTACTGCACGCGCAATGACCAGCGGGACCCCCAACCCGAAACAGACACCTGGCCAGAAGCAGAAGCCACACTCCGCGCTGGAAGGGAGGCAAGCAGGAACCTCTGCGTCCCCCAGCCTCCACCCGACACCCCTCTCCCACCACGCCGCCCGGCACGTTAAGTGCAGTACCTGCCTGTTCCAGCCGCACCAGCACCGGGTACTGGATGAAGAGCTTTTTGATGGTCACGAGGAGTGAGGTCCACTCTTCCCTCCTCTCGTTCTGCACCACCACCCTGAAAGGAGCGCCATGGCGAGGTGGGGACTAAGCAGCGATGACACGCGGGACGTCGGGTCCCTTACAGGGTTTCACGGAAAGGGGAGGAGGGACTCCTGGAGCTGGGGTCATTTACCACACAACCATACATGATGAAGTCACACGTGTTTAACAGACATGAGCAGACTGGACCCCTCTAATGGTTCGGTGGTTAAGAATCCACCTGCCAATGCAGGGGACAAGGGTTTGATCCCCGGTCCGAGAAAACTCCCTATGCTGCTGGGCAACGAAGCCTGCTGCCACGAAAAAGAGTCGCCCCCACGGGATACAACTAGAGAAAGACTGAATACAGCAACAAAGACTCAGCACAGCCAGCGACAATTAAAACGCTCTAAAAAACAGCAGACTTGAGAGGAGGATGTAGAGACTTCCCACGTATTCCCTCCCCTAACACGTGTTTTGTACTCCCCTCCCCAGACTATGGTCAATACTCCTCATTGGAGTGGGGCATTTGTTGCAATTCCTAAACCTACAGGGACACATCATCATCGGAAAGTCCCCTTATTTTTTAGGAACAAAATGCTTTCGTATCTGTCATTTGCTCTAAAGTAAAATTTAACACACACACACACACACACACACAAAACACAGGTGAAGCAAACATGGAATGATATTAACTGTTTAATCCAGGAACTAGGGGTATGGGTTCATTATATTTAGTTCATTCTTCTTTTCTGCAAGAATTTGAAATTTTTCACAATAAAAAGTTTGGGAAGTTCAAAAGCAATGTGATATCCTAAACTGGATCCTGGAATAAAAAAAGGTGCATAAGTGGAAAAACTGATGAACTCTGAGAAAAGTCTGAGATCTAGTTCATAGCAATGTACCAGTGTGGGGCTTCCCAGGTAGCTCAGTGGTAAAGAATCCACCTGCCAAGCAGGAGATGGGGGTTCGATCCCTGGGTTGAGAAGGTCCCCTGCAGAAGGAAATGGCAACCCACTCCAGTCCTCTTTCTAGAGAATCCCATGGACGGAGGAGCCTGGTGGGCTACAGTACATGGGGTCGCAAAAGAGCCAGACAAGACTGAAGCGATTGAGCACACACCAGTGCTCATCTCCGAGTTCTAACAGATGCATCTTGGTGAGGAAATGCTCAGAGGCAACTGTGTAAAGGGTATATGGAGCTCTCTGTGCTAGCTTTGCTACTTCTCTGCAAGCCTAAAATTATTCCAAAGTCAAAAGGGTAATTTTTTAAGTCAGATAAGAAACAACCAAGGAGGAAAAAAGGCAAAAAAGGCAGAGCACCCAAACATACTTGTAAAAGTCTTCATAGAATCGCCCCTTGTGATCCTGCCTAATTGAGGCTCGGTTTATTTCAGGAAATTCATCTGAAATAGAGAAAACAACATACGCAGATCAGATTGAAGAGAGAAATTCAGCTTCTCTGCTCCCCCTTCTGGATTGGAGATCTACATCACACAAACACACACAAAAGATAACTATATTTCTAATAAGTTGGGAAAAGTTTTCAATTAGCAATAATGGCGCCTCAGATAAATAAACCTCATGGGCTACGATACTGCGACTGTGCAAAACTAGCTTGGTTTTAAGATGGATCGCAGCCCAGAAACTTCTTGCATTGGCTAATGGACTGAGTCATTTTCTCCTCTATCCTATCTTTTAACAGAAAAATTGGGAGAGATGGAGCAGGAGAGAAAAAATGATACAGAGTGAATCAGGATGGATGTGTGGAAAGCTTAATAAAAAAACAACTTTAGGAACAGTTAGAGGTTGGGATGGACATGTACACCCTGCTATACTTGAAATGGATAACCCACAAGGACCTACTATGTAGCACAAGGAACTCTGCTAAATGTCATGTAGCAACATGGATAGGAGGGGATTTGGGGAAAGAATGGATACATGTATATGTATGGCTGAGTCCCTTCACTGTTCAGTTGAAACTATCACAACATTGTTAATTAGCTATACCCCAATACAAAATAAAAAGTTAAAAAAAAAATATAACTTTGTAAGAGAAAGAGTTACTCACCAAGAGATTTTGCATCATAAAAAGTCCTAGAAAACAGGACCACTGTCACTTCATGACTGCAGTTCTTCTCCTAGGCATGAATAGAGAAAAAGAGGGCTCAAGTTTAATCCATTTACTTCACCATGAAGCAGCTTGTGTGAACATAGCAGTCTCAGCTCTGGAAGGCTTGGAGGCTCAGGTATTGGGTGACCTCCTATAACTGTAGGCTGCATAATACAGCGGACAGATTGTTAGGCTGACTCGTGGCTCTGAAACTGACCACTACATGACCTTGGGCAAGTTATCTGAAGTCACTGCAAATCACTGGATTTCCCCGGTGGTCCAGTGGTTAAGACTCCACGCTTCCACTGCAGGGGGCATGGCTTCCATCCCTGATTGTGGAACTAAGGTCCTGCATGCTACACAGTGCAGCCAAAACAAACAGACAAACAAAAAACTGCAAATCATCAATAAGGTGGGGGTGCTGTCTCCTTGCTGTGGTGTGAACAGACCAGCCCACTGTCAGAGGATCCTGGTATTTATACCTGGTGTTTTTTAACCTTTTCAGGACTGTGGTTTAGAGAAGAACAGAACCTAGGGTAGTGGGATGCCAGAACCAGACACTCCCACCTACTTCCAGGGTCACAGGATGGGGACTGGATGCTGCTTGAGATGCAGGGGTTGAAATTAAGGCAGAGAATTACCTTTGGACTGGGATGGGGATGAGTGAGAATAAACATTTCCATGCAGTCGGGAGTTCAATGTTCTAGAAGTAGGGTGTTTACAGATGGCATGAAATTTGGCCTGCACCAGGGAGTCAGCAAGCTCAGTATCAGTTCCTCCTGGTCTTTGAAAACAGAAACCCACACTAACCAACCTAGACTTGAACTCAGCCTACTGATTGCACAATTCAGCAGTCATCATATAAGGAAGACAACGTAACGCACATCACACATCACCTTACGTTCTTCACAGCTATCTCTCGGGTAGACAGAAACGCCTAAATACAAGCCACAGGACCAAGGGCACACTTTCACTAGCCACCAACTCTTTTATTGGACATCTAGCACTCCAAATGCAGCTTCAAACTCATCTGATTGGGGTGCAAGTTTTAGACAGGAAAAATGCCTGACAGCGGGCTGGCGTGGGCATGCGAGCTTCTCAACCCATGTATGACGGAGGAGGTGATGTACAATGGGGCTGACGTGGCTCAGGATTATAGAAACACAGACAGGATGGCCTGGGGGTTACAATCCCAGGAGAGCACTGGGGGAAAGGATGGAATAGGATTAGAATTCTTATTCTGCTTTCGTAGGCTATTGATCCCAGGCAAGGTACCTAACCTCTTTCAGCTGTACCTTCCCTATCTGTGTAAGACTGACAAGAGGATTCAGTGGGATAATGTAGGTAAAACACTCATAACAACTTCTGGCGGCAGTGGTGGTTGTTTAGTCACTCAGTTGTGTCCAACTCTGTGCAACCCCATGGACTGTAGCCCACCAGGCTCCTCTGTCCATGGGATTTCCCAGGAAAGAATACTGGAGAAGGTTGCCGTTTCCTTCTCCAGGAGATCTTCCCGACTCAGGGGATCAAACTCATGTCTTCTCCACTGTAGTCCGATTCTTTACCGTCTGAGCCACCAGGGAAGCCCTTGCGTAGTATTGCTATCTTAACAATATTAAGTCCTCTAATCTATGAACATGAGATGTTTTTCACTGATTTGGGTCTTTCCTTGAGCAAAGTTCTGTAGATTTTAGTGTACAAACCTTGCATCTTCTTGGGTAAATTATTGCATAGTGTTTTATTTCTCTGCTGCTGCTAAGTCGCTTTAGCCGTGTCCGACTCTGTGCGACCCCATAGACGGCAGACCGCCAGGCTCCCCCGTCCCTGGGATTCTCCAGGCAAGAACACTAGAGGGGGTTGCCATTTCCTTCTCCAATGCATGAAAGTGAAAAGTGAAAGTGAAGTTGCTCACTTCTGTCCGACTCTTAGCGACCCCATGGACTGCAGCCTACCAGGCTCCTCCATCCATGGGATTTTTCCAGGCAAGAATACTGGAGTGGGGTGCCATTGCCTTCTCCATTATTTCTCTGATACTCTCGTAAATGGAATTTTTATTTCTCTTTAAAATTTTTAACTCCTTGTTTTAATTTCCTGTTCAGATTGTTCATTGTTGATGAAATACAAATGATCTGTGTGCTGATTTTGCAACTCTGCTAAATTTGTTCATTAGCTCTGTTGTTTTTTTTAATGGACTTGGGGGGGTTTTCTACATAGAGGATGTCACCTGTGAGGAAAGATAGTTTTACTTCTTCTCTTCCAATATGGATGCCTTCTTTTTCTTTCTTTCTTTTCTTGGCCGAGTGGCTCTGGCTAGAATTCCCAGTACAACACTGATTGTTGTTGTTCAGTCCCTGAGTCGTGTCTGACTCTTTGGGACACAATGGACCGCAGCACACCAGGCTTCCCTGTCCTTCACTGTTTCCCAGAGTCTGCTCAGAATCATGTCCACTGAGTCAGTGAGGCTATCTAACCATCTCATCCTCTGCCGACTTCTCCTCTTGCCTTCCATCTTTCCCAGCATCAGGGTCTCTTCCAATGAGTTGGTTCTTCACATCAGGTAGCCAAAGTATTCGAGCTTCAGCTTCGGCATCAGTCTTTCCAGTGAATATTTAGGATTGATTTCCTTTAGGATTGACTGGTTTGCTCTCCTTGCTGTCCAAGGGACTCTCAAGAGTCTTCTCCAACACCACAATTTGAAAGCATCAATTCTTTGGCACTCAGCCTTCTTCATAGCCCAACTCTCACATCTGTACATGACTACTGGAAAAACCATACCTTTGACTCTACTGATATCTGTCAGCAAAGTGATGTCTCTGTCTGGGTTTGTCATAGCTTTCCTTCCCAGGAGCGAGCATCTTTTAATTTCATGGCTGCAGTCACCATCTGCAGTGAATACTGGTGGTGAAAGCAAGCATCCTTATTTTGTTCCTGAACTTAAGGGGGAAAGTTTTCAGTCTCTTACCACTGAGTTTGATGTTAGGTCTGGGTTCCTCACAAGTACACTTCACAATGTTGAAGTGATTAAGGTAATTTAAATCTACAGTCTCATCAATCAGACTTTAGCTCTGGTGCCTCCATTAAATGCAGATTAATAGAAATTGTTTTTAAAATCTGCACTGAATGATGTTTATACAGCAAGACTTGGTGATGAGAAGAAACATACCTTCCACTTGGTGAAGAGATCAGCAAGGAAACCATTCACAGCTTTCTCAAAATACAGATCCCCTGAAAAGAAACAATAGGAAGAAGGTGAGAATTCTCTTTATTTCTGGCTTACAATTTCTTCCCTCAGTAAAGTAATAGGAACAGGACCAGTCAAAGAGAAGGTGGGTACTGCTCTATCCTAAGAGTGGTTTCGACCTAGACTTTCTATTGAGCCAAATTTAATATTTACCTCACTCAGTAAGAGGTCATGGGTTCAAGGTAAAACACAAGATTGAAAAAGTTTTGATGCTTGAAAAAGGGTGTCTCTTCAAAATGAGAGAACCATCTAAAGTATTCTCATAGTGATGCTTCGTGTTTGTTCGAAGGTAATCTGGTAGACCCTGGGCAGTCACTAAATTATCACTTGCAGTTTCTGCTGTTCTTGAGAAAACCCTTGATGACCTACATGAAAAATTAATATGTAGTTTTGCTAAACACAAGTTAGAACTGCTTGAAACATGAGGCTGGTGTGTTGGGCACAGCACCCACACCTCACAGCAGCTTTATCATACTCGACTTATGGTAATTCTAATAAAATGAGACAAACCTGGTGATTTCTGTGAGTGATAGAACATGAAATGAAAGTTATCAAAGCAGCTGCTGGTTCCTGGCCATAAAGTCACTACCTCTATGACTTTTGATTCTGTACTTATAGAATAATTGAAGATCTGAGAAGACAGACTTTTCATTAATGCTTTACTACACTTCATGCAATTCACCGCATATATAAAATGTACATTTATTTTTAACATTTGAGGATTTCTAAAGATTCAGGACATATCTTCAGAGAACGTTCAGAGATTACTGTAAATGATACCAATTTGAAGGAAACCAGAAACCTCCCCATTAGCATTACAACCCACACTTAGGAACAGTACCATAAATATCAAAATCCCACATTTCACAGCTCATCTGAATAAATATGTAAACCATAGCCGACGTAGAACGGAACACCACCTGCAACAAAAAAAAAAACATAATTGCATTAAAAAGCAATGATGGGTAGAATTTCAGTTCCACAAAATGAAAAAGTTCTGGAGATTTGTTTCAGAATGATGTGAATATACTCAACACTGCTGAACTGTACATTTAAAAATGGTTAAGGGAGTTCCCTGGCGATCCGGTGATTAGGACTCCACCCTTCCACTTCAAGGAGCATGGGTTTCGACCCCTGATGGGGAAACTATAGACTATATGCCTTGCAGTGTAGCCAAGACAAAAAGAAAAAAAGGGGTGAATTGCTATAAAACTGGGGGAAAGATCACTGTAAAATACCAATGCATGTCCACTAGAGTGGCAAAAACTTTCAAACTTTAAAACTGGGTACTGGAGAAAGTAAAAAACAGGAGGTTTTATATATGGGTACTAGGAGTATAAATTGTTCTGAAGAATTTGAAAGATAATTTGACATTATCTTACAGAGCAGAACCTATGACATAACAAATACACTCCTAATCGGGGATTTAAGATATAGTGAGTACAAACAAGACAGCTAAAAGAGAGAGTGAGAGGGAGGAAGGGGGAGAATACATTTTCATTCCTCTTTAATAAAACTCAAAAGTAAGCAAAACGAGTAATACACTGCTTAGGGTAAAACATATATGTATCGTCACTATATAAATAAGCAAATCACAAAAATAATTTTTTGTAAGACAGAGTGGTTATCTCTCAAAATTGCCCCAAGTCCTCAACTATCTTGCCTGCCCAGGGGACATCTGGTGGTGGCTGGTGACATTTCTGGAGGTTATGACTTGCAGAGGGTGGGGACAGGGGTGGGAGCTACTGGCATTTACTGAGTGGAAGCCAGGGACCCTGACCCGCCCACAGCGCCCGGTACAGCCCCCCACAACACTACTGCCCTTTTGGGCCAGGTGATTCTCTTTCTGGAGGGCTGTGCTTCATGCCGTAACAGGTTGAGCAAAATCCTCCACACAACCCCAGTTGTGACAAACAAAGATGTCTCCAGACTTTGCGAAGAGACCCCTGGGGAGACATAATCACCCTGGGGTTGAGAACCACTGCTCTCAAGGGAGGCTGTGGGTGGGAACACGGAAGAGCAGACAGGTGCTTTCGCCAGCGTGGGGAAAGCACCCTGTGCTCTGGAGCCCTGGGGCCACAACTGCTGAGCCCTAATTCCCACCAGCGTGGGGAACGCTCATGGGTGCTCAGCTTGGAATTTCCCAACTGTACCAGAGTCACAGGAGGAGATTCCTTGGCAAAGGTCTTTCTCCGGGTTTACCAACACAATCTTCTACTGAGCTTAACTTTTGCTGTGTATTAATGGGCACAGAAGTCTGTGCCCTAGACACTCCTTTCTTACGTCTGATATTAAACAAAAGAAAACAAAGATCACCCCCAAACCAGAGAGATCAGACTGTAAAACCCTAGTATTTCAGGAGTCCCTGCTTTATTACAGTATTATTCCAGTTGGGCAGATGGTAGCTTGGTCACGAGCTTGATCATGAGATCAGGTTTTTACTAGTTTCTGTTTTGTTTTTGATTTCACGACTTACAGACATCACAACATGGGGAAACAAATCCAAAAAAGCATCGTATCAACCTCACCCTGGTATCTTCGCTGATATAACCACACATGACCTTCTCATTCTTGACCCAGAGCTCACCAGCCTGTGCCCTGAAAGGAGACGCACACGCATTATTACGAGTCCTACATAAACCAAGAAATGGAGGAGCCTTCAGGGTAGCTTCCTCTGCTCTGTCATTGTGACCCAAATGACCTGGTCAGTTACAGATTTCCAGAGTGCCACGAACACAACACAAAGAATTTTCAGCGTACACTGAATTTGTACAATAGGAGCTCTTGATTTGGGGGTCCAAAGACAACCTCTGAATCTGAGGAAGGGCTTTGGGGAACCCACAAACCCTCTAAATGATGTAATCTTTCCTAAGCACAGAACTGTACACTTTGTCAAATCTCAAAAGGGTCCATGTCACAAAAACCGTTAAAAAGCACTGATGAACAAATCTGCTAATCCAAGCTTTGAGATAATGAGTTTCAACAAAAACAAGATCCACTGCAATATCACAAGTAGACAAAAAGTATAAAGGCACGGGGTCCCTACTCAATGGAGGCCATCTTTTCTTGGACAAGCCATGCAGCATGGGGATCTAAGTTCCCCAACCAAGGATCAAACTTATGCCCCCTGCACTGGGAGCACAGTCTTAACTACTGGACTACCAGGGAAGTCCCAGTGGAAGCCACTTCACTGAAAAATTTTCATGTCAGTATCAAGTAATATGATATCTTCTGCCCCCGCATCTTTTCTATTACTCATTTTTGTTTATTTTTCAGTCATTGTCGTGAGATTAAGCTATTGCTTTTTTTTCTTTTTTGGCTATGCTGGGTCTTTGTTGCTGCATGGGCTTTTCTCTATTTGCATCAAGCAGGAGCTGCTCTCTGGTTGTGGCATGTGGGCCTCTAATTGCAGTGGCTTCTCTTGTTGCCGAGCACAGGCTCTATGACGAGTGGGCTTCAGTAGTTGCGGCTCCTGGGCTCCAGAGCACAGGCTTGGCAGTCGCGTTGCATGGGCTTAGTTGCTTGGTGGCATGTGGGATTTTTCCGGACCAGGGATTACACCTGTGTCTCTTGCATTGGTAGGCAGATTCTTTACCACTGAGCCACCAGGGAAGCCCTCCTCTTGCTTCTTTATGCTGTTTTTCAAATTGGCTACAATGAACAAACACTGTATATAAAAATACTTAGCACACGCCTGATACACAGCGTGTGCTGAACAAGTGGGGCTCAACAGTGCTAATTCCACAACCAGGACATGTGTGTTGAGACTGGTCACCACATAGTCAGAGCTCAAGTCAGAGAGAAGGTTCCAGAAGATCCTCTGCAGTTGGGCAGATCGAGCAGAAAAACACCCAAATTGGACATTCCAATGGGCTTTAAGTGTGCCTAGCAAACATATCTATTCGCTCCTGGACCTACTGTGTATTTTATCATATGGATATCCACACGCCTCAAAGGCTGTATGTAAAACAGTTGCTGCGCTGGATCCTGCTCCTGTTTACAAGCTGATGAATCAAGAGTGACACAGGAGTTACCTGATGCCTGCAAATTCCACCTTCTGAGTGATATAGGCACATGTGCTGACCTAAGTGGAGAGAGAGAGAGATTCAACAACACATCGAGGCCATAAAAGGTCACAAAGAAAGTCTCCTGGCTTTCTAATCTCTTCTAACAACCCGATATTCAATTAACATGGGAGCAATAGATTTATCCCACAGGGAAACCTGCTGGAGCGGGTATAACAGTAGGTTCTTAAGGGCTTGGCAGGTACAGACAATAGTAAAGACTGGGTGGATAGTAAGGGGCCAGCTTCAGTAGTACGCTTGTCATAGATGCTCACATATGCACCTATTATTTACACATAGAACATCTACTTCTCATTTTAGAAAATGGAACCTTCTCCCACCAAATAAAAAATAAGCAAAGACATCGCTGTCTAAAAATATACAGTGTGGACATTTTACTTAGGATTTGCTGTTCCATAATTGCCAAAGAGTCCAAAAGGAGAAGTTTCCGCACCAGCTTGCAATTCTGATGAACTGATCATGTTCAGTGGAAAATGCCAATTGAAAATAAATAAACAAGGAAAAATGGGAGGAGGGGAAAGTGAAAAGCAGCCTAACCTGGAAGCAACAAGATCTGGGTTCCAGCCTAGTGTCAACTGTTTACTGGCTTTCTTGTCGTGGGAACTCACTCAACCCCTCTATCTCAGTTTTCATAGATATAAATTCGGGGTAATAAATGTCTATCCACAGGAGGAGACATGCGGAGCAAACGAAATCAGGTGAAAACTTGCAAATCAAAGTCCCATTTAAATGTAAAATCATATTATACTTTCCCATTCAGACCAAAAAATGCAGAGTAAAACTCTGTGACAATAGACAAGCAAAACAAAGCATTAAGAAAAACATGAAAGGAGAATGGAAGGAGACAGACAACATGTCTACAATAGTTGTCTGTGATGCTGGAATCAGAAATGATTTTATACTCTTCTGACTAGATATAAATCTTCCCAGTGACATGGATTATTAACATAAGAGAAAAAGTAATAGACTTTAAAACAAAAAAAAAAAAGTCACATCTTACCAAACTTTTCTTTAGTCGCCACATATCCCCACGGCCAATATATTGATCCTTAAAGGTTAATTCCACAAGGTCAAGGGTCACATCCTAAAAAGGATAATCAGATGTATGTCTCTGCATTACTCTGCCAGGCCTTACAGTTGTAAGATACTGCTCACTCACCACAATGAAACTGTTTGACAAAAAGACAACCACTGAAGACCATTCAGTAGCGAAAGTGAAAAGTTAAAGTCACTCAGCCGTGTCCGACTCTTTGTGACCCCATGGACTATACAGTTCATGGAATTCTCCAGGCCAGAATTCTGGAGTAGGTAGGTAGAGCCTTCCCTTCTCCACGCATTTTCCCAGCCCAGGGATCGAACCCAGGTCTCCCGCATTGCAGGCAGATTCTTTACCAGCTGAGCCACAAGGGAAGCCCGTTCAGTAGCGGAACCCCGACAAATAGAATTTTATCCTGCGTGAGAAGGCTTTTGAGGACAGGGAAGTGTCCAACAGATATGACAGCCACTGTACAATGGTCAAGTGCAAAGCATACCAGAGTAGAGAGTCAGTGTTTTAGTTTTGATTTTGGTACACAAACATGACACTGAGCTGTGGGCTTTATTTCCCTAGATAATATCAATCATGTCTTTTGGACAATGATTTTTACCTCTTAATTTTATAGCATCATTGCTCCAAGTGAAATGAGAACACAGAAAGAAATTTTAGTATTTTTATAGAAAATTTTGTATTTAGCTTCACAAACATACATATATGTACAGAACCTTTATAGGACAAGCTTTTTAAAAAGGAGAACTTTAAATACAATGTACATTCTGCCCATAATCTAAATGACCTATGCATGACCACATATTTAACAGTCTAACACTATACTTGGTGTGTTAGTTGTTCCACCATGTTTCATTCTTTGCAACGCCATGGACGGTAGCCCACCAGGCTCTTCTGTCTCTGGAATTCTCCAGGCAAGAATACTGGAGTGGGTAGCCATTCCCTTCTCCAGTGGATCTTCCCAAAGGAGAGACTGAACCCAGGTCTCCTGCTTTACAGGTGAGTTCTTTACTGTCTGAGCCACCAGGGAAGCCCTAAGTAACTCATGATTTCCTTAGAGACCTAATGTTGAGGAAGGGCATTAATCATTCCCCATAAGATATTCAAATCCAGAATAAAGACACACCTTAGGGTCTACAACATTCACATACACATCCTGATAAGGTCTTAGCCGGAACACCTGAGTCACCGTCTGGTCCACACTGATAGTTTCTGAAACAGAGAAGAAATCTGGATCAGATAACACATTCTGAAAAACCAGGTAAATACATTCTAATCTATAAAAGGCTTCCGAGGTGGCTCAGTGGTAAAGAATCTGCCTGCCACTGCAGGAGAAGCAGGAGATGTGGGTTCGATCCCTGGGTCGGGAAGATCCCCTGGAGAAGGAAATGGCAACCCACTCCAGTATTCTTCCCTAGAAAATTCATGGGCAAAGGAGACTGACAGGCTGCAGTCCATGGGGTCACAAAGAATGAGATACGACCGAGGGCATGTGTGTGCATGTGTGCATGGGCACACACACACACAATCTATAAATACCCAAACATGCAACAAACAACACAACTGATCCTTTGCTAAGGGCAAGACATGTTCTCCACCTTCAGGAACTTAAAACTTAGAGAGTTCTCTGCTTTTCAGGTGAAGTAAGACCTGAACCCAAGCAATTAAAAAATGAGAGAAAGACAGACTGAAAATTTATATATATATATATAGAGAGAGAGAGAGAAAAGAATTTAAGAAGCAACATAACAAAGCTCAAAGGGTTGTGAAAACTTAAAAGAGGAAAGAGATCATTTCTCTTTCGGAATGAAAGCAGTGCTGGTAGTCAAGGAAGAAACAAACTTTCCAATGAGCCCTGAAGTCTGGTAAGTATAAAACTGAACAGGCAGCAGGAGATGAGGTGAGACTATAAAGGACACTCAAATTTGAAAGCATGTTTTCCCATCAAGTTAAAACATAAAAAAGTGGTTGACATCAAAATCCTTTAGAGAAGATTTAAAAAAATTTTTTTTTCTTTTCAGTGCTGTTTAAGGAATTACTTTTATTTGCTATCAATTAACATTTTAGTTCCTAGATCAGCAAGGTACAGTCATTAGAAGAAAGGATTTGGATCCAGAATGAGTAGTATTGATAGAATCACTGCTCTGGTTCCTTCACTTGCTAACACCAGGCAAACTTGCTCATTCCACTGAGACAAAGGTTCCACCCTCACTCAAGAGTTGGTGGGAAGATCAAGAAAGAAGGATGACAAACAGCTCCAGTACAGAGCCTTGCACAAGTGCCAGGTAATCAGCAGAGTATGTTCCTCCCCTGCTCCAACCCAATGTAGACACTTAACAAATATTTTGTGAAAAAATATAATATTGAGGAAAGCATGCTTTGCCAACAATTGTTTTGGAGTTTAAGTGTAGGGCTTCACCTTCTTTCCTTCTGATTCTAAACATAGTTTTTGTTTTCTTGTTAATATTTATTTATTTGGCTGTGCAGGGTTGTGGGAACTCTTAGTTCCCTGACCAGGGATCGAACCCGGGCCCCCTGCATTGGGAGCACAGAGTCTTAGCCACTGAGCCACCAGGCAAGTCCCTAAACATAGTTAAAAATTTCCAGTGCCCTCAAGATGCTGACAAATGAGATTCCTTGGCAGTTTTGGTATCTGACAATATTTTTACTAGCAGGAACACAATTTGATAAGGAGAGATGTACTGTGCCCTCATTGTGAAAGGGGGTTTCTTAAAGTTTCTGAGACAATAAAGTGTAAAAAATCTTAGAAAAGAGAGATGGAATTCTTACCTTTCTGCAAATCCTCCTTAAGTGACTTGACCTGCAAAAGCAGAGGGCTGGGGGGAAAAAAAGGCAACAAAGAGAAGAGATGTTGTCAGTAGTAAGTAACCAGCTTTCTTTACCACCCACAAAACACAAACAGACCACTCTGGACATATTGATAGCAGCACCAGAACAGGAGGGTTCCTGCAGAAACAAACTCTGCGCTTGTACAGTGAGGCCCCGACATCCAAACCCTCAGCTTGTGGGCTTTCAAAGACATGACCGTGCGTGCCTGCCCCTGTGTGCCTCCCATTGCACTGGGTGACGGTAGTTTCCAAGGTACTGTGCTGTAAGATTAAATTATTTTTTGTGTTTTTGATGTATGTATTATTTGTGTGAAGAAGTATTAGGCTGGCCAAAAAGTTCATTTGGGTTTTTCCATGGAAGAACTCGAATACTGGCCAGGCCAATGTTCTGAACCTACTACAGCACAGTACTATACAGCCGATTATGTCAGTTGGGAACCTAGGCCAACTTCACTGGACTTACGGACAAACGCACTCTCTGAACAGAACTCATCTGTATGTCAGAGACTTACTGTATTCAAGGAAATGAATAAATGCTACAGAATTGTTCAGAGTTCTCCTCTCAGCTTCGTAAACAGAAAAAATTGACTCCTTTTAAAAAGATGATTGGTCTAGCAAATCCCAGAGGGCAGGAACATTTTTATCCCAAGGCAAAGAGACATCTCGCCCTCCATCCCCTTAGACAATACATCACCTGGAAACAGCGGGCTGTCCAGCTAGCCCCCTGCTCCTGCTTAGACGCTCACCTGTACTCATCGTTGGGGTGGGCAATCTCCACGATGTCTCCAAGCTTGATGTGTGGAAATACTTTGGGGTTCACGACTAGCTCATCGTCTGAAAGACAATTCAGGGATCTTAGGCAGCAAGCAACTCACTTGGGTTGTGGGTTGCTGTGTGTTCTCATGCTGGGTCCTTACAACCCCATAGTTCAGTATGACAACCCCATCTCACAGAGGAAGTTCCATTTAAAATTGAGATTTAAGGCTTCCCTAGTGGCTCAGTGGTAAAGAATCCACCTGCCAATGCAGGAGACATGGGTTCGATCCCAGGTCCAGGAAGACCCCACATGCCTGGGAGCAACTAAGCCCGTGTACCACAACTATTGCGCCCAGAGCCCACAAGTACTGAGCCCAGATGCCACACCTACTGAAGCCCGCATCCCCCAGAGCCTGTGCTCTGCAACTAGAGAAGCCACTACAGTGAGAAGCCCATGCCCCACAACTAGAGACTAGTCCCTACTTGCTGCAACCATAGAAAAGCCTGCACAGCAACGAAGACCCAGGAAAGCCAAAAATAAATTATTTTTAAAAATAAATAAATAAAATTGAGATTTAGCTTGACTGAAGGATTTGTACAGGAAGCCAGAACTGGTGAGCAGCTCAGTGGGATGGTGTTCGGGGACCTTTGTCTCCAGAGCTTTACCTGCCAGCCCACTGCTCCCAGGAAGAAGGCAGCTCTTCCTCTCTGGGAATTAGGCCTCTGGGGCAATTCTTTACTTCCTCAAATGGTGTGCATCTGGCATCACCAGGAACAAGACAGCCAGGGGCCCACATACAGCACAATCCCTTCTATTTAATATTCAAAGATTTTTTCAAAATACTGTCTGAATGTGACCCTCACAATAAATCTCTAGATCTAATAGAAGCAAGGAAACAACTTAAGGGATAAAGCAACTTGCCAAAGGTAGATAGCTAGGAACAACAGTACACCAGGACTGGTTACTAGTCCAGGGTTCCAAAACCCACTGTCTCTCACATCCCTCAAGCCAAATAAAACACCCTGGACTTGGAGGGCAATGCTTGATCAGGGAAAAAATTCACATATAGCAGAACTGAATAGACAACAGAAATAACTTGACAGAGGACAGGATGCAAGGATACAGTATATACAGCGTATCTATAATGTATGAGAGTCTTCTTTTTCAGTCTGGAGCTGGGTACAGGAGACTCTTAAAATATAGAGAGAATGTGATTTTATATGTTTATCTATCCCTGCCCCACACTAGGGGTCGGGGGTGGGGGGAGGGAACTCTTTGAAATATAAAAAACTCAGGATCATAAAGATATGGTATTTTTTTGTTGCTGTTTTTTCTTTGTCTCTGTTTTAGCTTTTAGGGAAAGATGGTCTTTTTTTTTTTTTTTTTCCTTTTCTTTTTTTTGGCCATGGCTTGTGAGTATTAGTTCCCCAACCAGGGATCAAACCCAGGCCTTCAGTAGTGAGAGCGCAGAGTCCTAACTGCTGGACCACTAGGGAATTCCCAACATATCCTTCTATCATGCTAAAATTATGACAAATAAATATGTTCAGATTTCAGATATAATCAGATCCAACAAGAATTCAGCCTAGGAAAGCAAAGTGCTGAGTTAATCCACAGTTGCTTTTTTTTTTTTTGGATATAGATTCCATTGACAGGTGTAAAGCAAATCCTCTATGAAGTCTTCCTCTAACTTTCACAGTCTAACAAGTATTCCTTCCTGTTTAATCTTATCATTTCTTTTTGCATGTATGTCTCAACAAGCTGAAAGCTCCTTAGGGAGAAGGAACCTTGTCATATTCAAAATCTTTATGCTTGGTATAGGTAGATGGTTTAGTCACTAAGTCGTGTCCAACTCTTGCAACCCCATGGACTACAGCCCACCAGGTTCCTCTGTCCATGGGATTCTTCAGGCAAGAATATTGGAGTGGGTTGCCATTTCCCTCTCCATTGGTATAGGTATGTACCTAATAAATATTTGTTGGATGTATTTTTTCAATTTGATTTTTATTTTATTTATGTATTGACATACAATACTGCATCAGCTTCAGGTGTTCAGCATATGATTCAGTATTTTTGCAGAATATATTCCATTATGAGCTATTACAAGATAAGAGGTGCATTCCCTCTGCTATGTAATATATCATTGTTGTTTATCTATTTGATACATAGTAGTCTGTATCCACTAATCCCATACCCCTAATTTGTCCCTCCCCCTTCCCCCCCACCTTTGGTTACAAGTTTGTTTTATATGTCTGAGAGTTTGTTCTGCATATACATTCATTTGTTTTGTATTATTTTTTAGATTCCACACGTAAGTGATATCATTGTATTTGTCTTTCCTGTCTGACTTAATCACTAAGCATAATATTCTCTAGGTCTATCCATGTTGTTGCGAATGACAACATTTCATTCTTTTTTATGGCTGAGTAATATTGTAGGATGTATGTTTTTCTTTATAGTCCTGCAGCAGACTGGGTAAGGCAGGGATCCACCACCGTCTTACACACATGAAAAAGAAGACTTGCATACATTGTATTAATAGATACACTGTATATACTGTATCCTTTTATTCTTTCCTGTGTCAAAAGTTATTTCTGTTTGTTCAGTTCTGCTCCACAAAGGTTTAGGCAGTTTCCACTGCATACAAAGTACAATGTTAACAACAGACTGTGGTTTTAGCAGAAATTATGTTTTAAATATAGCAATGCCTGGTATATCATTTTCCTGGTACTTACAATGGCTACATTTATTTAACAGCTAGAAGGAGCCTGGCTGAATACTTTACATACATCACTTAATTTGATCCCTTAAGATCTTATGATATAGAAACTATTATTCTACCTTTTTGGCAGCCCTTACCTTTGGGAGGCTCATACATATATAACACAGGAGCAGATATAAAAGTGAAAGTGAAGTCGCTCAGTCGTGTCCGATTCTTTGCGACCTCATGGACTGTAGACTACCAGCCTCCTCCATCCATGGAATTTTCCAGGCAAGAGTACTGGAGTGGGTTGCCATTTTCTTCTCCAGGGGATCTTCCCAACCCAGGGATTGAACCCAGGTCTCCAGCATTGCAGGCAGATGCTATACCATCTGAGCCAGCAGGGATTTTGAGCAAATATATAGTAAAATACAATTTTTAAAATACTGTGTTGTTAATTCCAATTCCTGAAGTAAATAAGGTTATTAGGACAGAAAGGAAATTTATTCCTTTAGGGGAAAAAAAACGTCATATAAATAGGTGCTTCCTTATTCTGCAGATTCATAATCTCAACGTGCTAAGAAAAATGGAGAAATTACCCTAAAGAGCTGGAATTTGTAATTAACGTAAACTAGAGGCTTGCTCAAGGTCACAGGGAAATTAGAGGCAGAGCTGATACCCAGATTCAGGTTTAATGGAGGGCAACATGCTGTGTCCTGCCCCAACTCATGGTGCTTCAGAGCCAGGCAAAGGTTCCTGCTTTGATCATACCTGTCTTATGCACACCTACTACCTCTCTTTCATTGAACATAAGTTTCTCTTATCTGCCGAACCAACACAGACTGGAATTTTATAGAACATACACAGTAAATATGTAATAAAAAACACAAACAAATCAACAAGGACCTAGTACACATAACTATATTCAACACCATGTAATAACCTGCAATGGAAAAAAATACTTGAAAAAATATATATATGAATTACTTTGCTATACATCTTAAATACAACACTGTAAATCAACCACACATCAAATAAGATAAAGCAAAAACAAACAAATGGAGAGTAGTAAGCTGGAAATATCCACAACATCCCTGAAAATGCAGAATGCAAATGCTTCTGGAAGGAGCTTGTGCTCTCTGGTCCTGCTACCGTTTCAATACTTCAGTATCACACCTGCTGCTTCACTCAGTTAAGCTACCTGCTTTGCCTCCATTGTCTCCTCAGTCAGCGTGTAAACTTCAAGGCACAGGATATATCAGAATCTCAGCCAACTTACACAAGCCCAAAGACCAATCAATACTGACCACTGCCCCCGAAGCCCTTCTTGTGGATGACGAGTTTGTAGACCTTTGTTGTTCTCATCTTGTACTGTTGTTTCCTTCAGCTGTTCCAAGTTTGGGGGAGAGAAGTCATCTTGCCTCCCTGCCAGTGAAACACAAACAAAAAAGGCTGGAATGTCATAGTTTTCTTTGCAACTGCTCTTTGATTTTAGGGCAGTGAAAATACTGCTCTCGCTCAGCTGAGAGGCGGCACCAATCCTTGGATGAAATCACTCCTCCAAATACCAAGAGGGATGGGAAACAAACAGAACCAACCAATCTGGGAACGCAAGGGAATCCAAGTCAGGGTCTACTCCAACCTCCGAGATACGCTATCACACCCTAAAGGGGAAAACTTGGAGTTAACGAGGCACCATTACCTTGCCTCTCTATAAATCAATAACACTCAAACATTAAAGAGACCTTAAAAGAGGTTTGGTACATTCATTTTGTAGATGAGGAAAGTGAGGGCCAGCGCAAGGGACATGCCCGAAGTCTCTGAGACAGAGAATTCCTGTCTGTTCACGTTCGGCCACCGATGTCTTGGGCGAGGAGAATGTAAATAGAGGAAGGCTCGCTCCCCAAACCTCCACCTGCACAAACTCTCCGCGGTTCCTACTCGTACCAGCTCCCCTCATGTCAGAACTGATGTCACTGAGGCTCAGAGACGGACAGAGACTTGTCTAAGGTCACACAGTAGGTTGGGGGTAGGGCCAGGATTCGAACCGGGGCCCTGGCCCTCTCCTCCTGATCCCCAACTCCGGCCCCGGCGGACAGGTCCACTCACCCGCAGCTCCGGAGCCCCCTCCCGCTTGAGGCCGGGGTTCCGACGCCCGGACCCTGGCCAGGTCCCCGCGCCTCCTCCGGACGTCCCTCCTACGCCCGCAGAGTCCGCGAGGATCGGATGCCGGATCTCCAGGCGCCGGCCGGCCCGCCCCGGCCACAGAGCGCTCACCTGAGAACCCGCGCCGCTCCGGTGGCTCCGCCCCGGGGCACCGCCCCCTTCCCGCCCACCCTCGCCGGGCCGCTCTGGCCGGGCCTCCGCCTCGTCTCGGTGTCCGCGCCACTTCCCCATCCGGGGCTCGCGTCGGGGGCGGGGCCTCACGTGCGGCCTATTGGCCGGGATGCCGGACGGCGTTTCCCGCTTCCTAAGGGCCGTCGACCCGGGCAGGAAATCCCTTTCCTCCTAGACGTTCCGAAATAGATTGGAGCCCAAGAATTGACTTCCGACCTAGTGATTTTCCCCACAGGACGAGCGTCCCGGGATCTATAAAGGATGTTACGGACCTTCGCGGGGCCTCCTAGGGCAACGAAGAGGCACAAAATAGTTTCTGGGGGAACTTTTGTAACATGAAAAGGGCTGAGCATGTGCGACTTAGTGCGATGGCCCCTGCTGGGAAGTATCCGCTTTGAGGGGGCTTTTCAAATTCTTCCAAACCCCAAGTGGTGTTCTGTGCCTCTGTTTATTGGTAATAGCTACCATGATTTTCACAGACATTCTTATGTAATCGTCACATCCCTTTATGGAGGCAGATACTATTTCATTTCACAGACAACTGGAACAGGCTGAGGACAGAAATCCTCGGGAGGAAGCGAGTACGGATCCTAACCCAATGCAGTCAAACTTGGCTCCAAGGCTGAGCGTTTAACTAGCATCCTCCTGTCTCACCCAAGGGCCTAAGCCCCTATTCTGTTGGGACACCTTTCTCTTCTCAAGGGAAATAGCGCCGTGTGGGCAGTGCCTGAAGCTGGCTAAGGGCTCCATGCAAGTTCCCAGCTCCATGTAATTGACGTATGAAAGTGAAAACTAGTTACTGTGGGTTGCCATTCCCTATTCCAGGAGATCTTCCCAACCCAGGGATCGAATCCGGGTCTCCTGCAATGCAGGCGGATTCTTTACTGATTTTGACTGAGCTACAAGGGAAGGCAATTTACCTATAGTTTTTGGAAATTTTCTGAATATTGAAAGGAAAAAAGCACCGCATATCACAAAGGAACTGGGGGGTAGGTGTAGGGTTCAGAAGTTAAATAATTTTTAAATAATTGTAATTTTTAATAGTAAAAAAAAGCATGTAATCAAGCACACTGCAACAGTTGCAAAACTTTTCAAGGATAAAATGTTAAATGTTAGACATGTTTATGTTGCCATTTCAGGGTGGCACCCCCAGATCTCTCAGATGGTTTTTGTTTGTTTGTTTTTTAGTAGCTAGTGAGAAGTTCTTCCATCCCAGACAGAATTAAGGGGACTCTATGTCCCTGGCCCTCGGGGGAATTTGATTCTTTCTCCTGAGCAATGTCCATAATTGGTGTCATATCTTAGCAATACAAATATTTCACTTTTTAATTTGGCAAAAATTCCTTAAATCAAAAAACGACAACAACAACAACAAAACCTTGTCAAGGTTTGAGACTTTAAAAAATGTCTAAAGCTGGGCAAAGCTAGGAAAGGCTGGAGCAGGTAGCCGAAATACTGGGGAGTCAATAACCTTGGTTCTACAACCACCTGTGGGATTGCCTGTTTTTAGCTGTGTACCTTTGCACAAGATAATTCTCTTTGCTCAAATTTCTCCCTTGACAGGTGGAGAATTAAAAGTAAGTGTTATTCTTCCTTCACAAGGTGTTTGAGGGCCAGATAAGGTGAAGGACATGTTACATTAGGTCTTTGAAATTAAAAGAACTTAAAATGCCATGTAAATGTCACCAAAAGCGTGGAATTTATCAGGACATTGGCTCTCATTGACTTTTAGGGGGTTGAATGATGATGCTTCTTTGAGGTCTCTTTGTGCTTACTGCATACAGAGCTAGGAGCAAGACTAGGACTAGGGTGAGGTGGGTGAGGCTAATGAGTTGTTCAGTCATAAATCCTGTCTGACTCTTTTTGACCCCATGGATTGCAGCACACCAGCCTTCCCTGTCCTTCACTGTCTCCCCGAGTTTGCCCAAATTCATGTCCATTGAATCAGTGATGCTATCTAACCACTTGCCTTATTTAGGGCACAAAATGCTAAGGGGGTGCCAAAACTCAGCGAGATAAATGATAATGTGATTGTTTTTAAAGGAAGCAATACAAAAAAAAATCCATGTTGAACAAAATACCACATTTTAAAAATAAAGATGAGAACAATAATGGTGCAGTGCCTGTCATATTAGAACCTGAGGCAGAAGACAAACCAATAACACTGGGTTTCTCAGATCCTAGTCTGTAGGCATGCAGTGGCCTGAGGAAGATCCTGAGGTCTTGGATACTCCTGTAAAAATGTGTAGAAATGTCTTAAAGTGAGTTTCTAGTTAATTAATCCCAACAACATCTGTAGTAGCCTATATGTGAAGTGCATGCATACATGGACGATGGATAGACTCATTAGATGTAAACAATAGTTGGCATTTGGGTTTTTGTATCTCCAGCCCTAACTAAAACTGGGAAAACCACTTTCTCAGATAAAACAGTCAGTATGTTGACTGGTTCAAAGATACCTTGATCGGAGAAGAGAAAATTAAAATCTCTCACAAAACTGTAAAACTTTAGCTCTCTAATCAGCCAAGAAATATCAGACTTCTGTTTAAACACAAGGCTGTAATTTGGAGCAAGTTGATTGCATTCTCTAGACCTCCATTCCCTCTTGAAAGAACATTCTTTTCCTTCCTTTAAATATCTGCTTAGTGTTTGCTTGTGCGGGCACTGCTCTAGGCGGTGAACAAAGAATGAGGAACAAAACAGACGAGGGTGGGAAAGAGAGATGATAAAAGGAGTCGATAAATAGATGAAATGGCAATTTCAGCTAGTGTTAAAGCTATGAAGAAATGAAAACAAAATGCCAGAAAGGAGATGGAGCAGGGGACTGACATGATCTAAAATACTGATTCCAGGTATAAAAAGATATCTTGGGCTGCCAGGGTAGAAGCCGAGAGGTCCCAAGAGTTGCAACCATTAGGGCCAGAAAAGAGGACTGGACCAGGGTGGTAGCAGTGGAATCAGACAGTGGGCCTGAGGCTCAGCAGCAGTCAAAAGGTGTGTTCCGCTTTAAGAGTCCTGGAGGCGGGGGCGGGGCAGAGGCCGCCGGAGCTGGCTGGGGGAGGGAGTCTCTACAGGGAAGAGCCGCCTCAAGGGTGCGCGCGCGCAGTGCGGGGGCGGGACTTGGGCGAGTCCGCATGGCTGGCTCGGGCCCCGGATGAGGAAGTGCAGGGCGATCATAGAGACGAAGAGGCGGCGGCGGCCGGAGCGCCCCCGGGCTCTCTCGGCTCCGCAGGCTCAGGTAGATTCGGCGGCGACGGGGTTGCTGCTGCAGAGGCCGGGCTGGCGGGGCGAGCGCGGGCCGCGGAGCAGGCCTCAGGGTAAGAGGCCGGGGGCGGGAAGGCTTGGGGCGTAGCCGCCCCGCCCCACTCAAGCCCTAGCGGACCCTCAGCCGGGCTGTGCAGGCTGAGGGGGAGCCCGGGTCCCCCGCCCTCTTGGGGCGCCGACGGGAATGCAGGCTGTGCTGCGGGCGCCGAGAGACCAGGGGAGAGGGAGGAGCCCAGGCCCCGCGTCGCGAGGGCAAAACGGCTTCTCCGAGTCATGGCTCCGGCGGGGGAAGCGACTCCTCGTCGACCTTAGTACGGCGGGGGACCCCCCAACTTCTCTCTTCAGGAAGGCGACGCCCGTTGTCGTGGGCGAACGCGCGTCTCCGGCTGCATCGCGCTTGTCAGTGGAGGGAGACCCGCTCCCGGGGTGCGAGGGGGCGATTATAAACTTATTTTCAGGAGGGATAAGACCTCTCTTGATTTGGTCGGCGCCCCTCAGGTGGAGAGAAAGACTCAAGTTGCCTAAAAGTGAGAGAGATCTTCCTTTCCTGTAAAAGATAGAGTTATCTTCCCTCTTATTTTTCGCCTTTATCCCGGTATATGGGGAAGAAGACCTAGAATTTACTTAGTGGTGTTAGTCAGCCTTTCTCCCCTCCCCCAGCAGTGTCCACCGAGGCAGCCTTGCTTCTCTGCCCCTGAGTCTCCTGGTGTGCCTTGAGCTCTTTACCTTTGCACAATGAAGAGCGTGGTGTTTGGAGCGTGAGGGATGCAAGCTTGTGTGTCCCACTTTTCATCTTTATGACCTTGACTCACTGCTTCACCTTTTTGTCAGTTAGCCCATCTCTTAATTTCGGTCCTCTCTTCATAGAATTGTCCCCAAGACTACAGGAAATTTCGTGTAACTGCTTGGTACACAGTAACCTTTTGGTAAACTGTTGCTATTAGTTACTTAATTTGTTAGGAAAGAAAAGTAGTATCTCCCATAGAGAAACAGATTTTTCCATGCATGCCTCCTCCCATCCCTCCCCACCGCCCCCCGCATCACTTCCTCACTAGAGAGGAGGCTTTTAACCCCCCGGGGGCAGAGAAAGAGGCGCTTTTACTCTTTGAGATCCTAAATTAACAAAGCTGTTAGAGTAATCTGGGGAAAAGACTGTTTGGGCAAACAGGTCTGGAAGATCTGATAGGAGAAGCAGCCTTCCCTTTGTCCACGGAAGTTATCAGTCCTTCCTGACTGGTTAGAGCTGCCCTCTTCCACTCCTCCTACTTGCTCTGCTGATGAAAAAGCTTCCCTCTATCTGATCTGCACACCCCTCACCCCCAGAAAGGAGATTCCAACTTCTTTCTCTTGCTCTCCCAAGAAAAATATGACTCTAGACCTTTGAGAGGAGTGCCCTTTCCTGCTGTATCTTTGGAGTGGCACAAATAGTTTCTCTTCTCCCCTCCCTCTGAAAAAAGGATGAAAATCTCTAGTGCAGAGTCTCTGTCCGTAGAAATCAGGAGCATTTTCAGTGTTTCACTCCCCCCTCCCCACCCCCGTGGAGATAGAGGGATCCTTTTTCTGAGTGCTGATAACGGGAGGAACAGGGGAGCTGTGCCTGTTGCTCTTGAGATTTCCTGTGCACTCTTGCCGTGTGGAAGAGCGAGGCCCTATTCACTGTATGGACTTCCCTGCTCCACTTTGAGCTTGTCTGGAGAGCTTGTTAAAAGATCCCTCTTCCTCTGTCCCTCAAGAAGAGGCCCCTTTTCCAAATTGCCTCAGAGATTGGCTACAGTGTTTGAATCTTTGGAAAAGAAAGGCCCTTTCTCAAGGTGAAAGGCGTGTGGGGAACTTCTGAGGTCCCGATCACTATTGTGAGTATTGTCCCCTGACACAAGTGTGGCAGCGCCTAGTGTTCTAACTGCTTCATTTCGTTAAGAGCAACCCCTTTGCTTTTGGAATTAAAGAGAAGGGAGACCTTCAGACTTGGGATTATTGGGGCACATGGCTTTCTGTTCTGCTGTTTTCTTTGTTTGACTCTTTTTTTCTTCTTCTTCTTTTGCTTAGTGCTGTAAACTTTATACCCCCAGAACTTTTGTTTTGGGGAGTGTTTGAATGACTAAAGTAAAAGTTGTCACTTGGTCAGGTTTTTAATATTACTATAATAAAACGTATTCTAATGAGGCTGAGAGCTGCAGTGTTAGTTAATCTTTCCTTGGTAGTCTCCCCACCCTCCCCCTGGCTTTTGTCATTTGGTGGGATAGGAATTAACACTTCCCAATTGCCTGAAGATATGCTAAAGAACAGCGTTCTATCCTTTTCGTATGTAAAGTGTTCTTAAATTACCTTCTTTGCCCTTGCAGTGGGGATTAGTCTGAATTCTGTACCACTTTTGTTGGCGTCTGTAGGTGCGCTTTGCCAAAACAAAGTGAAACAGAAAAGTTATTTAGAGTCTTGGGAATTTTATGGGTTAGCAGGACTCTCTGAGATTATTTTGTTTGACTTGTCCATTTTACATGTGGAAAACAAGCCCAGGAAAATTCAGTGACACACACTCAAGGCCTTGCTGCTAGTATGTGAGGGGCAGGATAGGGACCCTGGTCTCCCACCTTGGAGACCAAAACTAGACTACTTCTTAGCCCTGACTCTGCCTTTGAAACAGAAAGACTGGGAGATGATTGTTCTCAATTGAAAAATGATTCCTTCTGTTGGAATAATTGTACTGCCTACTCCCCAAAATGTTAGTCTCCCCCCAGGGATAATTCCATCCCCTAAACAATCTAATTCTTATTTGTGTTCATGGTAAAGATGACAAGCCAATAGCAATAGGAAAGAGTTGTTTGTGAGTCTATGGGTTAGTTTTTCCTTGTACCTTAAACTAGGTAATTATCTGCTGTCAACCCAGTAGGTTGGTTGTAAGTCTGTAGTAAGGATTAAGCCATAAATCTGTCTACATTTTATAAGCACATGTTATACTCACACTTTATTTCAAGTATATTTAAAACTTTAATGTAAAAACTTTCATGGTTGAGGGAGAGAGCTAACATTTTAAAAATACTGATAAAAGTAAAGGGATAATACACTTAACAGTTATTCTTTAGTGCTTCATATTTGGATCTTGAGATATAATATTTTTTAAAAATTTAACATGTATTACACACTCATTGTAAAAAAAAATGGGGATATGTCATTCATAATCCTATCACCCACAGTAGCATTGTTAATATTTGGCTTATAGTTTTTAAAACATTTTCTCTATATGGATATAGATATATATTTTACCAAAATAAAATAATCCTATTTTTTTAATATGGGCTTTCCAGGAGGCACAGTGGTAAATAATCTGCCTGCCAGTGCAGGAGATGCAAGAGACACGGGTTCGATCCCTGGTTCAGGAAGATCCCCTGGAGGAGGGAATGGCAACCCACTCCAGTATTATTGCCTGGAAAATTCCCTGGACAGGGGAGCCTGGCGAGCTACAGTCCATGGGGCTGCAAAGAGTCAGACGCTACTGACAACAGATAAGCACACAATGTTTATCTAGTTTGATAAGACATCCCAGACAGCTTTCTATGGAGAGGTATATTTCTATACCATCATTTTTTAATTGCTCCACTAAATTCAGAAATTTAAAGGACTCAAATGGTAAAATTTTGTTTCTGCTGTCTTTGTGGCACAACCAAGTATCTTGATAGTTGGAGAAAATTGAAAGGAGAGTTTAGTGACATGAGCTGGTGAGCTAAGAATAATTGTAAACTGCTACTCGAGGCTTGTGTCTAATTACTACTTCACCTCTGGGGCTTCCCTGGTGGCTCAGATGGTAAAGAGTCTGCCTGCAGTGTAGGAGACCCAGGTTTGATCCCTGGGTCGGGATGATCCCCAGAGAAGGAAATGGCAACCCACTCCAGTATTCTTGGCTGTAGAATCCCATGGATGGAGGAGCTTGGCAGGCTACAATCCAGTCCATGGGGTTGCAAAGAGAGACACAACTGAGCAACTTCACTCACTCACTCACCTCTGGGGGTTTCAGCTGAGGCGCTCAGCTGTTCATGGTGACTCCACTGCACATACTGCTGAGAAACTTGAGGAAGAGAAGTGCTGCAGAGAAAAAGGTGGGAATGTCTTTTGCTTGAATAGCCGATGTGCATGGTTGTTTTACAGGTTGAAAAGTCTTAGAATTCTGTCTCTACCGAACACATGTATCAAGAGACAGTAGCTTTGTGACATCTGGCTTTTGTATATTGGAAGTCATCTTTTAGTCACCCAGTTTTACAATTCTGTTTCGGTCCACTTCAGTTCACAGCATAGGTGGGGGCATAGGAAAGGTAATAGCAGTTTTTCCTGAGGAATATTTTGAGCCATTTTTTGAGATGATCAGTATTGCCTCTCTGTGATAAAGATGTTTAGTGAGTGTGCATGTGTTTGTGCATGATCCTGTGTTCAGAACAAAATCTAGAGTTAGGACCATGGGGATGGAACAGTGAGATGTGGTGGAGACACAGCTGGCGTTGGGTGCATGGGTATGAGTGCTAACTACACAGCGTGTGGACAGTCATACAGTTACATTTGGGGATTCACGTCTGAGCTCTAGGGTAATGCGGTGCCATTACTGAGAGAAGCAGCAGGATCAGAAATAAGCATGTAAGGTTACTGAGAACATCTTAACTCATCCTTGAATCTCACAGCTGTTTGCATGGACAGTAGTCGATTTTTCACTGGGTTGAATGTGCTCTATTTTTGGCATGTTAAGTTTGGGGCGGGGGGCGAGGGGGCTTCCCTGGTGGCTCAGTGGTAAAGAATCCATCTGCCAATGCAGGAGAGTAAGAAAGACATAGCAACCCACTCCAGTGTTCTTGCGGGGGAAATCCTTTGGACAGAGGAGTCTGAGCAAAGTCCATGGGCTTGCAAAAGAGTTGGACACAAGTTAGCAACTAAACAACAGGTTTTGAGAGGGTGCCATCCTTGTGAATGAAACATAGATCACAACTTGAGAAAAAGTTGGGGCTATGGACAGGTTTCTTTTTTTAAAAAGTCAACTTTATTAAGATATAATTCATATACCATACAATTCACAATGTAAATTGTACAATTCAGTGGTGTTTGGCATAGTCAGAGTTGGGCAGCCATCACCACAACCAGCTTTAGAATACTTCTGTTGTGCCCAAAAGAAGCACTGTCCATCAGCAGCCACTCCCTGTTTGTCCGCTTCTTCCGAAAGTTGTTGTTCAGTCACTCAGTCATGTCCATCTCTGCAACCCCATGGACTGCAACTTGCCAGTCTCTTGTCCTCCACCATCTCCTGGATTTTGTTCAAATTCATGTCCACTGAGTTGGTGATGCCGTCCAACCATCTCATCCTCTGTCGTCCCCTTCTCCTCCTGCCTTCAATTATTCCCAGCATCAGGGTCTTTCCCAGTGAGTCGGCTCTTCATATCAGGTAGCCGAAATATGTAGAGCTTTGGCTTCAGTCCTTCATGAATATTCATGGTCGATTTCCTTTAGGATTGACTGGTTTGATCTCCTTGCTGTCCAAGGGACTCTAAAGTCTTCTCCAGCACCACAGTTTGAAATCAATAATTCTTTGACGCTCAGTCTTCTTTGTGGTCCAACTCTCACATCCATATGTGAGTACTGGAAAAACCATCGCTTCCAGAAGTAGGCGACCACTAATCCACTTTCCGGCTCTAGATTTGCCTGCTCTGGACATTTCGTGGAAATGAGATCTTATAACAGTGGTCTTTCATAATGGCTTCTTTTACCTGCATAATGTTTTCAAGGTGCATCCGTGTTGTGTCATGAACCAGCACATTGGGTCTTTTCATAGTTGAGTAATACTCCATTGTGGATGGACGACATTTTGTTGATCATTCATCAGTTGATAGACATTTTGAGTTGTTTCTGCTTTTTGGCCCCTGCGAACAGTGCTACAGTGAACATCCATGTACTAGTTTTTGTGCATTCGTGTAGTTTTTGCACATGTTCCTTAGAGTGGAATCGCGGAGTTGTGTGGTTACTCTGTGCCTAAAAGGACAGTTTTGAGTCACCCTGTTGGCAGACAAGCTGCATGAAAAGGCAAGGGCATGAAAAAAGTGAAGCCGGGGAAGGCGTGTCCAGGGCTGGATTTGAAAACCCCCACACGATGGCAACTGGGGAGACCCTCGGAGCCTTCTCCAGCCACAAGACCATCTTCTGCAGTGGTCTTTCCACTTCTGCGCTCACTCTTTCGGTCTGTTTGTGATGTGACAGTCAGAAGCTGGATGGTGTCTGTTGAGGTGAAAGGGAGCTGAACCAAATTAAAATGGAGCACTGCCAGCATGTTTTGGGAGGGGCCTCAAATAGCAATTCCACTATTATTCCCTTAACCCCACGTATCTACACACACACACTGGCCTAAAATCCAGAGTACCCCTGGAGGTCTCCAGGAGCTAGCGGAGAACGGAGACTAGCTCCGGAAAGGAGGCCTCGTCAGCATTCTGTGTGGAGGTCTGCGAGCCCTGCTGTGCTCCTGTGCTCACCGGCCTCTCTCTCCTTGTTTCCCTTTTGGAGTTAAGTCTCTTCTTATGTTACCTCAACCTCAAGGATCAGCCGTCTGCTTTCCTATAATTTCTAGCGTTTAAATGAGTGGTGTCACAATGTGTCCTTCCATTTTGAGTAGGGTTCCTTGAGAACACAGAGGCGCTCAGCAGATGAGAGCACAGGGACGTGAATAAACTCTCCACCTCAGGTCGGAAAACCAGGAGAAAGGCAGGATGGCCCACAACGAGGGAACCTATCACCCGCCCCCCGCCCTCCTTCCTTGGTCCCAGCTCCAGTCCAGCAGCACAGGCCAGTGGGGGGACCTCCCATCCCCTTGTCGGCCCAGGGGTGTTCAGGGAGCAGGGTGCTCAATGATGGGGAGGCGGAGCGTGTGCCTTTGTGGAAGCGATGTCAGTGGGCTCCCTCAAGGAATTGGGGTACAAACAGAGACAGGGCCTGAAGGCCGCTGGGTCCTACGGAGTTACACGGTGTCTCGGGGAGCCCCTCCTGCCCAGAAACACAGTTGCAGTCGCTGGAGAGAAGGTGAGACTGCTCATCAGTCAGAGCAGTTCTGTAGTTGGCACTGGGTTTTACTTGACGTAATGCGTTTCTTATGGGGAAACGTGGACATTCAGAAGCACTGGGAGTAGCTTTCCGAAACGTCCGTTCTGTGTGCATTTCGGCCAAAGGGATTGGCTGCCAGTACCTCTAGTAAATTCTTGTTCTGAATTCGGAGATGCCAAATATTTCTCACCTTCTCTGTTCTCCTGTTCAGGGTTAGGGAAAGCATCAAGAATGAAAGCATACAGTATCTCATTTGGTTAACCATTTCCGCCTTGGTCAGGTCAAGTGGATTTTGTGGTGGAAACTGCACACATTTGGTAGACTAAAATGGAAAAGTCACCAGCCAGGAAATCCTGGTTCTGGGGGTACCATACCCTATCTCTCTGTGTTTGTTTTGATTACTTTAATAATGTATCATGAACTACTTAAATATACTTATTTTAGCAGATAACCCATGTTTCTATTGCCCAACAGAAGTGAAACATGACCCCCACATTAGAAGCCCCGGGCATCCCCTCTCCTCCTTTGCATTAACCATGTAATATTTCAGGCGTGCGTGCTCACTGTCTCCTTCGTGTTCGACTCTCTGTGGCCCCATGGACTGTAGTCCACCAGTCTCCTCTGTCTGTGGATTTCCTAGGCAAGAATACTGGAGTGGGTTGCCATTCCCTTCTCCAGGGGATCTTCCCAACCCAGGATCGAACCCATGTCTCCTGCATTGGCAGGCAGATTCTTTACCACTGAGCCTCCTGGGAAGCACCCAATACTTCCGGCAGGTCACCCTCCCCCTCCTCAGTTATGGTGTTGGAGCCTACAACGGAAGGACGACGGCTGCCCTGCTCAGCTCACGGGGCTGTCAGGAAAATCACGTGAGCAGTGTCTGGGAAGGTGCTTGGGCAATCTTGAGGTGCTGAGTAGAAGTCAGGAAGGATTCTGCCCCAGAGCTGGTATAGCCCTATCCAGCTCCAGGCTGTGTGGACACAGTTCAGGGGTTTGGTGACAATAAAAGAGTGGAATTCTGTTTTCTTGGTGTGTTCTTCCAAAGAAAATTCTTAATGAAGAGAAGTCAGTCAAACAGATTCTGAGCCTCTCAGTGTATGTTAATTCAGAAGATACTTTCTGAGTACCTGCTAGATGTGAGGCAACTATTCCAGGCAGTGGGGCTACAGCACTGAATAAAATGGGCAAGGTTCATGACCTGAAAACTAAGTGGAAAACCATCTTTATCTCCTAATTTAAAACATTTATTTCTTTTTGACCTTGCCTCACAACTTGCAGGGTCT
Organism: Cervus canadensis; assembly: GCF_019320065.1. NCBI lineage: Eukaryota > Metazoa > Chordata > Mammalia > Artiodactyla > Cervidae > Cervus > Cervus canadensis. The sequence goes on from NC_057386.1 coordinate 110,055,194, forward strand.
CAGTTTCTAAAGCAGGGATTGAACCCAGTCCCCAGCAGGGAGAGCTTGGTATCCTAACTGCTGGGCCACCAGGGAACTCCCATTTATCTTCTTATTTATTCAGTGCATTGGGTCTATCCTTGAGTGCTTAGACATGTCTTATTCTTATCTATATTTGGTCAGATCTCAGTTAAATCCAGCTTTAAATTGAGAATTGTTCACAAGGCAGTCTCTGGATTGAGATTAGACAGACGTCTACTAAAGGTTTAAGGTATTTATTTTTCCTCAAACTCAGTCTGTTAAGCAAATTCCTTGGTGCCAGATAATGCTGGCATTTGAGGTAGAATTTTTGGTGCTTGTTTTAGCCAGTTTGAGCTGAGACAGCTTCCTTCTACCCTGCAAGGTTTTAAATTCTTATCCCTTCCTTTGATTTGTGTCAGGGTGAACCGTTTGGTGTAAGAGGCTTGACTCCATATCTGCACCTGCCCCCATGCTGTCATCCGGCGTGGAGACCCAGCCTGTTCCACTTGATTCCTCCATGTCTGCTGAGGTGCAGGAATTATACTCTGAACTCCCAGGGAGTGCCTCCAAAGAGCTTCATGCTGACCCCGAGCCGAGTGCAACTCCAGATGTAAAACCCGGAGCCTCAAGCTCTCGTGTAAGTCAGAGTAGGGCTGCGCCCTTGGAGCTGCAGAGGACTCCTGCGGAAAGTTGTCGTGAAGAAGCCCCCGAGACCTCGGACCATGGGGGTGAGCCTGGGCCGTGTGGGCTGGTGGGCCCCTCAACAGAAGGTCCCGTGGCTCCTGGGAGCTTGGATAGGGAAGCGAAAGCCGAGAGCCTGGAGCAAAAGGCCTTCAGAGATGGAGGGGACCAGGCAGAGGTGGTGAGAGCCCCCTGTGAGGGAGCGGAAGAAGACCTGCATCAGTGTCCCACAGCCACTGGAGAACAGCTCAGCCCCGGCCAGGTAAGACAGAGACCTTGACTCACTCAGTGTCTCCCCAGCTGGACTGACACTTCCCAAGATAAAGTACGGATGCTCACAGGTGGCTTACAGTTCATTCTTGAAACATTTTCCAAATGTTGATCTCGATGTTAACTTTCTTTCAGTGACCTTTAAAACTGTGTGTCACATCAGACACTTGAAGAGAAGAAGTGCTTATCTCATGAAAAAAGTGTCAGTCCTTTGTAGCAGCTGCTGTGTGTGGACTGTTGAGTCTCTTTGTGACAGTTGTGTGGGGTTTCTGCATCCAGTGTTAAGGAACGATGTGGACTGGTTCCTTGAGTTTTGGTAGCATCACGGTTAGGACAGAGTGAGGTGTCACAGAGGTGCCTGAGGGAGACTGTGGACGCAGCAAGGGCTTCACAGGATGGATACTCTCGAGGGGTCTCCATGTTTCGGAAGTCATTTCTAAACTTTGATTGTATTTTTTCTACATCAGAGATGATGATCTGCAAAGAACTGATTCAAGGTAACCCACTTCATGGGAGGCTGAAGCTTAAATCAGAAAGCCTGTTCTTTAATACAGAGTGAGAAGTGGAATCTCTGCTTGGTGTGGCATGAAAAATCCAGTCTCTGTGAGTTTGATATTAGAGTAAGAGGGATTAGTTAGGTGAGACTAATGGTTAGTTGATCCATGGTGTACGGGATCTTCCTAGACCAGGAATCGAACCCATGTCTCCTGCATTTCAGGCAGATTCTTTACCACTGAGCCACCAAGGAAGCCCTGTGCTTGCTCTTTTGTTTGTTTTTCTTGGTGCTGAGTGTCACAGGGATAGATCTGCCAGGTTGAATCTGTTGTGAAAGCTTTAGCCTCAAGATATTCATGCTCAGCACAGACACCGGAAAAGTTCTGAATCATCTGCTGGGTGAAACATCCAAGGACTCAGTGTACATCGTCTGACAGATATGTGAAGATATGTGGACAGGAGACATCCAATAAGGATGCACAGTGGCTGGAGATCACTCGAGGTGTGTGACGCTCTTGAGAAACTTGTTATTTAACGTCATGTTCATAAAAGACCCGATCTCGTGCAATTTCCATGACTTCATTTAAGTGAAAGGCCAGTATGCTGACGGCCAGGTAAACTTGCTTCATTGCCGCCCCTAGAGTCTGATCCTGAGGAAGCTTCTTGACAGTGTGAAGGAGCTTGCTGTTTGTGTAAAAGAGATCTTGTTGGACAGAACTTGTTTTCAGTGATTAAGGTGAAAAAATCTGAACTTCACACTGTCAGTAGTGAAGCTGAAGGCCGTAAGCTCTCCTCCAGATCAGCCAGGACACAGTGACCCCCACACGCCTGTGGTTCTCGGCTCCTGTTGTTAAAAGTGTGACAGAGCAGTGCCTGAGGCACCACGTTCTTATTGCCAGGCCTTAAGGTAGAACTAGGGCTTCGTCAATGGCTCAGCAGTGAAGAGTGCGCCCGTAGTGCAGGAGATTAGGCGTTTGATCCCTGGGTTGGGAAGATACCGTGGAGGAGGAAATGGCAACCCACTCCAGTATTCGTTCCTGGAAAATCCCATGGACAGAGGAGTCTGGCGGGCTACAGTCCAGGGGGTCACAAAGAGCTGGACGTGACTGAGCATGCACACAAGGTAAAACTTTCTCATTATTTTAGCAGTTCTCTTAGGTAAGTCCCTGTGGGGGGCTGTCATGAAATGCCTTACCTAGCTTACATAATCGATGCCTTATCTAAAGTTTCTCTGACTTGAGATCCATGGAGGAACATTCCTTGTAAATGCTGTAAAGGTGATTTAGAGTTCCTGTCCCACAGCTCTTCCTCCCCAGTTGTGCAAGTGTAGGTACAGGTCCATCTGGAGACTCCAAGTCTCATTGATTTTCAGTGGTCTTCACCATACACACGTGATCATGGCTGTTTCCATGAGTGTCAAGAAGTGTGGGGTATCTCGTTTGCTCCATGTTGCGGCCCGGCTCTTGTGTGTTCCATGTGTCAGCGGTAGTTCTGCCTGAAGCTGGGACCACCACTGCCTGCAAATCAGGAAGCTCAGTCTTAGAGGAGGTCTGCAGTATCTAGGGCTCAAGGCTCAGAGATACATCAGGCCCCGAGGAGCTTGTAACCAGCCTGCCTACAAAAGCCGAAGAGCCCGGTATGTGTTCATTTCCCTCCTAAAGATATTTGTGGGGTTTGTTTTTTTTTCTCTCTCTCTATACTAACCTTATAGGTATGAACCAGTATTGCATCTTTTCTAGGACTCATAGGCAACTTTTAATAGGAAATGAGATTACAGATGAACAGTAAGAATGGTTTTCAGTACCCTCCTAAAATCTGCCTAGACTGGAGAAGTATGGCAAGTTGGTTTTGGTTGAAAGCAGTGGGCAGGAGAGTGACATGATGGCTGTGGCAGGCTGAGGTGGAGAAGTTGCTGTCATTTGACAAATTCCACTATGGCGTGACCTTTCTTCAGAGAAGGCAATGGCACCCCACTCCAGTACTCTTACCTGGAAAATCCCGTGGACGGAAGATCCTGGTGGGCTGCAGTCCGTGGGGTCGCTACGAGTCAGATATGACTGAGCGACTTCACTTTCCCTTTTCACTTTCATGCATTGGAGAAGGAAATGGCAACCCACTCCAGTGTTCTTGCCTGGAGAATCCCAGGGATGGGGGAGCCTGGTGGGCTGCCATCTCTGGAGTCATACAGAGTTGGACACGACTGAAGCGACTTAGCAGCAGCAGCAACAGTGACCTTTCTTATTTTACGTAGTTTATATAATGCTACAGATTACTGCCCTGATCTCACTTGATTTTGCAAGAGGGATCCACATTAACTTTTGTCTTGGAAACAGATTTTGCAAGGAATATTAAGATACTAGTGATCAGCTATGGAGATTTAAAAAAATCTAGATGATAGAAATGTTTAGGACTTTACCTCTAGGAATCCTGAAGCTTAAGTACATTTGTTGTTATTCAGTCGCTAAGTTGTGTCTGACTCTTTGCGACCCCATGGACTGCAGCATGCCAGGCTTCCCTGTGCTTTACTGTCTCCCAGAGTTTGCTCAAATTCATGTCCATTGAATCAGTGATACTGTCTAACCATCTCATCCTCTGCAGCCCGTTCTCCTGCCCTCAGTCTTTCTCAGCATCAGGATCTTTTCCAGTGAGTCGGCTCTTTGCATCAGGTGGCCAGAGTTTTGGGACTTGAGCTTCAGCATTAGTCCTTCCAGTGAATATTCAGGGTTAATTTTCTTTAGGATTGACTGGTTTGATCTCCTTGCAAGACTCTTCTCCAGCACCACAGTTCGAAAGCATCAGTTCTTCGACACTCAGCCTTCTTTGGGCTTCCCAGGTGGCTCAGTTGGTAGAGAATCCGTCTGCAATGCAGGAGACACAGATTCAATCCCTGAGTTGGAAAGATCCCCTGGAGCAGGGCATGGCAACCAACTCCAGTATTCTTGCCTGGAAAATCCCACGGACAGAGGAGCCTGGTGGGCTACAGTCCATAGGGTCACAGTCAGACAGAGCTAAAGTGACTAAGCACACACACACAGCCTTCTTTATGGTCCAGCTCTCAACATCTGTACTTGACTACTGGAAAAAACTAGCTGATGAAGTATTTTAGGAAAAGAACTTCATGTTTGATAAGTGTTTGCAAGTGTTTATTACATGACGGGCTGGCCTCAGGAGGGTGGAGGAGTTACACACAGGACGCTTAGGCTGCTCAGTCACGGCTTGCAAGTTGTCTGTTCTGTGCCCTTATCTGCACTTGGGGCCCAGGCTGGTCAAGCTCCCACGTGATCTGGAGGTCGCCCACCACCCTGCTGGCGGTGCTTGGGTGTCCCTCACATCCGACCTCAGCCTCACCTGGTCATAGCTGATAACCCAGATCAGATTTGAAACTTAAAGCCTTGTAGGGTCCGCAGCCCTTGTGAGGGGAGACTTGCTTTTCCTGACTCAAAACCTTTCGAGAGGTCAGCGAGGCAGAGGGAGAGGGGAGTCTGTCACTCTTGGCCCCCTGCTTCTCCCCTTCCCTGTTAGGCTCGTGGCTGCTAACCAAGGAGAGGGGGATGGCCTGAATTAGTTGGCTTGGGTGTGGGGGTTCCAGCTAGGAACCCTCCTTCGAGCAGCAGGTGTGGAGGAACTGAACTCCCAGCAGCCCCACCAGGGCCCCCTCAGGAGTCACCTGGCGAGATCACCAGAGCCCTTGGGAATCTGACGGGAGCTGTGTGCTGCCTGCGGGAGGTCCGCTCTCACCCTGCAGAGGCTCTTTAGACCCAGAAGAGCTTAGGGCGGTCACCCCAGATGACACCAGGGTCTGCTGGTCACAGTCCTGTCAGCGTTCTCACAGGAAGAGATGACAAGTGTCTGAGGTATGCTGGGTGGCGAGAGCTTCTGTTGATGGCGCAAGCTGCCTGTGGTCCCCATTTATAAAACCAACTGTGAGCTCACTCTCTGCCCCGCAAAGCTACAGGCGGAAATCCTGAGGCCGGAGCAGAGCTGAGTCTGGGTCCTACTCCCTTGGCTTCTGCTCCAGCACTCGGCCTTGCCTATAGAGTGTTAATCTGAAGAAATATTCTAATGGCATCCAGTCTCACCCCTCAGACACTCAGCCTGAGAACTAGAAGTGTGCAGGGCAGTGTCATTTGGAGTAAGGATCAAGAGTTGCCACAGAAAAAGGTGCTTTCTTAACCTTTCATTTTGAAATAATTTGAGACTCACAGAGAAGTTGCAGAAGCAATGTAAAGACCTTCATGTGGATCCCTCACCTGTTAGCTTTTCACCACATTTGCTTTTTTTCCCTTCTGATCTTAGTTTGTAGTTGCAGATGTGAGGCCTAAATACTTGACTATGTATTTACTCGCAAACATTCAGCATTCTGTTAGGTGACCACAGTACACTAATCAAAATCAAGACATTAACCCTTTTATCGAAAGACCATATTCACACTGGACCAGTTGTCCCACTGATGTCTTTTAGCAAAAGAAAATGTTTTTTTGGTCTAAGAGAAAAATTCAAGCTCACTCGTGGCATTCATTTGTCATGTCTCTTTCATCTCCTTTAATCTGCAATGTTTCCTCTGCTTGTGACCTCGACACTTGAAGACTACAGGCCATTTATTTTGTAGCATTTCCCTCAGCTTGAGTTTGTCAGACGTTTCCTCATCATCAGATCGTGGTTGTGCATTCAGGGGGGCAGGAATCCCACAGAAATGATTGGTTCTTCTCCATGCATCCTCTCGCAGGCTTGGTGTGGGGGTGCCTCCTTCCTGGGCGGGAGAACTGCCCAGCCTCTCCACCGTGGAGGTGCCATTTTCCCCTTCACAGTCATTGAGTATCTTGTGGGGAGATACTGGAGACTACATAAATATTTCTGTTTCTCATTCAGACTTTTAGCCACTAGGTTTAACACCCACTGATGATTCTCCTTGAGGTAATTATCACCATGATGGTTCCCAAGTGGTGATTTTCTAGTTCCATCCTTCCATGATAAGTAAGAACTTTCTCCTCTCCCCATTTGCAAATAAATTTGACCCAGGATCATGCTAGAATTTGTACGTTTTGGTCAAGTACAGTAACACGTAAGTTCTGTGGGAGAGATCTGTTTTAAATTCACGGTCCTCCAAAGCATTCATCTCTGAAGTTGCGAGGAAAAGCAAAGGAACGGTCCTGCTTCCTACATGACGCTCCGTACCTGGTCTCTTCTCTCAGGTCCAGTGATGATGCTTTTTTCCCCTCCCATTTACCCCTATACTTGCCATCGCTTGGTCTTCTGTTTCCACCGCAGAACTTTGCTTAGAGATGAAATGGTTTTGCTTGTTGTTTTTTTAGATGCTATAAAAAAATTATCAGAAGTTACAGTGACTTCACCATCTGTAGATTTAAGTGAGTGTTGTGTCAGTCAGAATCTTGTATTTACCAATTAAATTAGTGTGGGGAAAAATTTTACTTTTTTTTTGAACATCAAAAGATTATTGATGTAGAAGAAAACCAGTGGTTAGAACTCTACACTTCCGCTGCAGGGGGCATGAGCTGCACCCCTGGTTTTGGGGGGGGGGGATGTACTAAACCCCTTGTGCCTCAGGGCAAGGCAAAGAGAAAAACCAAAAGATTTAAAAAAAAAATAGAAGACCAAAAAACCCCTGATATCTCCAGTTAAGGAATTTAGTGTTTCTGTCTATATGGGAAGATGCAGGAGTCTGAACTCACTGAACTCGTTCCTTTGATACACACCTTAGCTACCTGAGGTCAGTGTCCTGTGCCTCTCTTCCTGAGTGTCCTTGGGGTGCACCATCAGGTGTGGGCGTGGCTGCAGCAGTTGGCTGCTGGACGGCGGGCATCAGGTTTCTACCCTCGGTTTCCTCAGGGTGATGCTGAAAGTTCAACCTTTCTGTGCACTGATGCTGGTACTGATCAAATCTTTGGGACGGGTGAAGTAGAAAAGGATAGCTTTGTTGCCTTGCCAGGCAGAGGGGGACACAGTGGGTTAATGCCCTCAAATCCAAGTGTCCCCACTTGGGGAAGACAGTGAGAAGTTTTATAGTAATTGTTCAAAGAGGGCATGATTAGCTGGTGGACACCCTTCTGATGGGTTGGTGATGAGGTAAGTAATAGTCCACATCGTCAACCTTTGGGTCCAACTAGTCTGGGATCTACATGCCAAAAAAAAAGGTAAATCTGTGGGCAGATAAAAAGAGGTGACCCCGAAGGACACTTTGATGTGAGCAGCCATCGCTGGTGAGTCAGTGTCTGCAGCCGGACCCTGTCCTCACGGGGCTGCACACCCGTGTTGCCCCTGCCTGTTTCCCTGAAGTCCCTTTTGTCAGTTGTCATTGATGGCGCTCCCTCTCATCCCCTCCTCCAGTGAACAGGGATGAAAAGGGAAAGTAGCCCTTCCAGGAGGGAAGAAAGTGGTTAGGGGCTGGGTGCCCTCCAATTTCCTGATAGTTTCCAGTTAGGTTTTCACTCTATTAAGATCACACTGCACCAGTGTGTTTACTGATTCGGAAGACACAAGGTTTTGTTTGGATCTGTCAGGACCTTTGGAAACTTGACTTTTCAAGCTCATATTCTAGAGGAATGGAAGTTTTACTAATAATATGAACTTGAATTTGCAGCTTCTTTCAGTTCCCAGTCCTTGTGACAACTAGCACATTTCCAAGAACTGCAGAGAAGCCTCTCAGAGGATCGTTGGCATTGTGAGCTCAGGGTCTCTGGGTCCTCCTTGACCACTGGGTTTTCTTACCGCAGGAGGACCTCCGGATGCAGGCAAGCGAAGAACTTTTATGCATGGGCCTCCCTGAAGATGGTCTGAGGAACAAAGGTATCTGTTTCTCTCACATCCTTTCCTTTTTCCACTCGTTACACCGTTTTTGTTCCCACTGAGAACATGAGGATTGTAAGTCTCTGTCTTGCACAAGGGACTGGCCTTAGCAGCTGTCGGTGTTACTGCCCATGGACATGCTCGGAGGCCCCTGGTGTTATCCAACAGTGCCTCTTTTCTGTGACAAGTTTGCTTCCCACTTTTTCTGTAATGAGGCCCTATTGACTATGAGTTGAACCTTAAAGCTAGTGTGGAATCTTCCATTTGACTTTATAAAGCAACACTGCCTTCCAAACAAGTTCACATGGATGGGGCAGGAACCACTGCCTTGCAGGACATCCCACTCTGTTCATCCCATGTCCACTCCCCATCACCTTGAGAGTTTGCCAAGCTCATTTCTGTTACCTCATTTGCTCCTCAGGTATTGCAGTGGTAGAGAACTCTGCCTGCCAGTGCAGGAGATGCAAGAGACTCAGGTTTGATCCCTGGGTTGGGAAGATCCCCTGGGGAAGGGAATGGCAAACTGCTCCAGTCTTCTTGCCTGGAGAACCCCATGGACAGAGGAGCCTGATGGGCTATAGTCCATGCGGTCTCAAAGAGAAACTGCTCCAGTCTTCTTGCCTGGAGAATCCCATGGACAGAGGAGCCTGATGGGCTATAGTCCACGCGGTCTCAAAGAGTCAGACATGACTGAGCACATACACATATTTGCTCCTCAAAACAATGGTAGGATATGGGCATCGGAGATACTGCCTTCATTGTGATTGATCTTTTGATTGATTAAGGAAGAAACTGAGGCCTAAAAGTGCTGAGCCATGATTCTGTGTGTATCTATTATATAATTAAGATTAACTATGTAGAATAATTGGAGCTGCAAAAAAAAAAAATACAGCAAATATGTTTAATCACGTGAACCTTTTGTTACTGTGGAACAGTATCAGATTTGATGATGCTTCTTGGCAGCCTGGATAGAAAAGAGGGTGCAGACCATCCCTGTGAGAAAGGACATTTGTCCCAGTTCATCCTCCTGCTTCCTGCTGATGGAGGTTCTCTCTGTGGCTCAAATTCCTCGCTGTCCTGTGGAGAGTAAAGCTCTGAAGCTGAGGATGGTCATTATCTTCCTGTAATTCACATTTTGGAGGAGTGGGAAGTTGAAAAATGAGCCAGTACCACACCCATTTAAAAGGCAACCAGGAAGCAGTCTAGACATGTGGGGCACTGAATTTTTTTTTCTTTTTAATTAAGGTACAGCTTATATACAGTGGAATTCACTCGTGTGTGTGTGTGTGTGTGTGGACACAAACCATGCAGTTGTGTGATCACAGCTGTACTGACACAATAAAAAAAGGGAACATTTCCATCTTGCAGTCTCCTTATCCTCCTCTCCGACCCCTCCAGTCCGTTTTCTTTGTTCGAGATTGTATGTTGGCTGTTAATGTGTCCATTGCATTTTCATATGAGTTTTAGGATGTCTGTCAATTTCTGCAAACGTAAGCACCATTTAAACAGTTATCACATGACCACAAATCCAGGATGTTCAGCCAAGTCATGAAACTCCTATGCTGCTTAAACCTCACAGAACACATTTCACCCTCCAGTGTACCTAACTTGTAACAGCTTCCCTCACTTAATTCCTCATTCTGCTGACATCTGTAACATACCTACCCATCGCCAGGGTCACCATGGGGTGTTCAGTACAGAGTGAGCAGTAAGATCCAATAGCATTTGTTGACGTCACCTGACTGTAGTCATTTATCAGCTCCATAAATACTTCCTGAGTGCTGTTATGTACTGGTTATTATGCTAGACAACAGGGAGGTGGAGATACCAAAACAGAGGTGATCCTTCCCTTTGTGGAACTTACGTTCTAGTGGGAACTAGATCTGTAGGTTAATTTGCATCTTGCTTTGTCTGCACAGTGCAGGCGTCCTGTTACATGCATGCAGCATATGTACAAGCATATACACATGTTTACCTCTAAGTGAACAGCTTTGGGAGAGGGACAAAAAGTCTTTTGTAGATTAACAGTTTGGGGGAACTTCTTTATACTGCATCCTGTGCCTAGAATTTCAGAGAAGTTCTGGGCAGTAAAACTCCTTCGTAAGTTACATTTACATCTTAGGTATTTTGTGTGTGTGTGTTTTAATGTTTCATAATGAAAAATTTCTCACTCACTCAGAAGTGGAAAGGAGAAAATACTAAACCCCTGTGAACCTATCTCTCACCTTCAATTATTACCAATTCATGACCAACCCTGTAGGGAGGCAAGCCTTGCAAGTAATTGGGTTCAAGACTGATACTCCACTTTCAGATTAATCTCTTTTACTTAAGGCTTTATGTGTTACTATTCTTTTTCAAAGATAATTTTATTTATTATTTATTCAAGTATTATGGTCATTTCGTAACATAAGCTGTTTTAATGTGAGTCTGCTTTATAAATGCTTTAGAATGGAAGCTCCCTAAGACTGAATTAAGCATATATCTCCCCATTATCATCATTTGTCCAGCTAGGTCAGTGCATTTAAGTAAGTAACATATTTAAAGAAAGGATTTGTTCAGAATAACCTGTTTCTTTCAGGTACTCTTTTGGCTCTCTGTCATATTTTGCAAAGAAGAACAAAGCCAATGGTACTGTAGCACTAACTTTGCAATTCTCTTTTGGAGTTGTTTTTGTTGCGTGATTAAATTTATGAAGGTAGAGCAAATGATTACACATTAATTCAGATTTATTTCTCTTGCACAGAAGAAAATGTACAAATCACAGCTGAAACTCTTCTGACATCTACTGAGGAAGTCCAAGTTATGAAGGTCCATGGAACTAAGGCGGACGATAACGAAGGACTCGAGAATGGCCGTGTGAGTCAGGGTCTCTCGGCTCGGTGCCGTGGACACTCAGAGACAGACAAAATCATGACCAGTGCTGAGGTTTCAGAGTCCAGCACCTTAGTTTCCCTAGAGCCTTTAAATATTGTGGACCCTGGACTAACAGAAGCAACTCCTAAAGAAAAGGAATGTGAAGAAATAAGAACTTATCCTTCTTGGTTGTCATTGTTACCAGGGAACAGTGCCATTTCCAAAGCGGACAGCAGGGAGGAAGAGTTACGTAAATTAAACCTTGTCTGTGAAGCCGACGACAATCACCAACAGGTCCCTGGCCACCATAGTGAGAGACACAGTTCTGCATGTGACAGTCTCAAAGCCACGAGAAAGGTGGTTCTAACAGAACCCTCAGAAGAAAATTCTAAAGTTTCCCATTTCACATCAGGTTTATCTGGTCCAGGATCCAGAACAACGTCCTCAGAAAAGTGTGGTCTTGAAGGTGATGGCTTGCCAAAGGGATCCGCTGAAAAGACGCACAATTCCTGTTTGGATGGGAATGGTCAAAGCCAGAACTTGTCTTCTAGAGAAGAACACAAACAGCCTTTGAATCCCAGGAGTGAAAGAGAACTCTTCCTTGTTAACGCCAGGCAACCAGGAGAGGATGGTAGTCGTCACTGTTCTGGAAAAAAAGAGACTACTGTCTTCCCCAAAGAAAATGCCCATGATCACTACTGCCCTCGAGGCAGTTCCCATATAGGCTGCTCCAGTTCCTTCATGCCCAATTCTTTTACTCAAGCCGTGGAAGGAGTGCTTGAAAAAAATGATTTGAAAATCACTTTAGACGTTCATGGTAGCTTGGCAAATGATGAGGACCACAGAGGAACTTTTGCTGAAATGAGCCATCCAGGCACAGACTCTGAAGGGAGTCATTTTCCCTCCTCAGTGCAGATTGAAGAACCAGAACAGACAACCACTCTAGAGCCCAGTGTGCTGACTGAGAAGACTCACAGTAGAGACTGTGAGTCCTTAGTCCGTACCCAGAGAAATCTAGAAGGCAGACCCCAGTTAAATGAAGCCTCGCCTAACGGATTTTTAATTGAAGGGAAATCCCTTGTGAGTTTAACACCAGAGGACCAGATCAATTCTATAACTGAGATGTCTAAGCTCAAGAAAGACATTACTCCGTTACCACCATCCCTAGAACTTGATGACAGGCCTGAATCAGAAATAGCCATACAAAACGCCCAGGACCACGGTCCACATTTAGGTAAACAGAGCACCTCCTGGGAGGTGGATAAATTTGCTCATGACAACAAACTGGTTGTAAACAAAACAGGAAGTGAATGTGTTTTAAATCAAGTGTCCCTTAATTCTCAAACCCACACAAAGTTGCCAACCAACAAAGAGATGCCTGTAGCAGCAAGCAGGGGTTCCCGACAGGGCCAGCGCCCTCCGTCAGAGGATGGCACAGGTGTCGCTGCCGGAACCCACCCCGTTCCCATGAAAACAAAGACGAAAGACATCTCTCGACCAAGTGACGGATCCCGTGGTGCCTCTTCAAACAGTTCCACCTTAAACAGCAGACTAGAAAGAGAGACCGAAGCAGCCAATTCGGGAGCAGGTAGTCTGCATTCTGGACTCCTCTCAAATAAGAACGAAGTGGCAGCCTTGCCTGTAGAGGTCTCTGTCCGGGAACGTCAGAGTGTTCCGTCTCGGGATCTCTCTAGCTGCCCTTGTGTGAGGAAAAACGTCCCAGAGGAGAGCAGGTGTCCTGCCCATGCTGCCCTGGAGCCCAGCAGAACTACCCTGAGCATCGAAAACTGTCTGTTATCCAAGTATGAAGATACCTTTCAGCATATCCATCACCACCCCCAAGGGAGCGACAGCTCTGTGGAAAGCTGCAGCTGTAGAAAGAATTGTGCATCGGAGGAAAGTGAGCCAGGTGAGGGAGACACTGAAGACAGCCTTCCCAGAGGTGAGGCCAGAGATGAAACGATGGCAGGCACATTAAACAGTGAAGCTCCAGACCAAACCACCCAACCAAGCAAGGAAGGGCCAGAAGAAAAAGAACAGGACACACCCAAAGACACTGTGTTCTGTCGATGTGACGTTTCTGATCGCGTCGCACAAGAATTCAACCAACCCACAAACATTCCAAGTCCTGAAAAATTGTTTGGTCAGTGTCCTCCCATGTTCTCTGGTGTTAAGAATGTGAACCAAGCAACTGAAACTCCTAAGCAGAAGGCAGATGATGCCGTCAGCTCCCAGGGTGACCCAGGCAGACCCAGTGAATGCAGAGGTGAAGGTAACCCAGCTAAGGAGACACTTGGCCGTGACCAGCGAGAGTCGCCCACAGAGCCTGACAGAGAGGCGAGCCACAGCCTGAAGGCTCTACCTGTTGGTTCAGGCAGTAACAGCTCAACATCTGGCAGGAGCCCCACAAAAGGGGGCTGTGGGAGGATTTCTGATTGTGAGGAGCCCACAGATGGGACAGCAGACATGGTCTCCACAGGCGGTAGTGATGAGCCCTCAGAAGGCATTCTGGAAGGAAGGCTTTCTGGTACTCTGACTGGGGGTGCAAGGCACGCCAGGGCGATGTTGCCGGAAGCCTCAGGGAGTACGGTGTCCCAGAGGGGAGCACCTGTCGCTGCTTTTGTAGGAATGATTGGCCAGGATTCGGATTTCCAACATGCTGCTTCCTCTGCATCAGACTCTCTCAATATTAAAAAATCGTGTGAAGAGAAGGTATGCAGACCCATAGAAGACTGTGAAATGGAAGTGTGTCCAGACCCTTGTGTGCCTGACGTAGGGTCTATTGCAGATCATGAACCAGATGTAAGAGTATTGGGTAAAATAAATATGTCTTTCAATTATGTTCATCATGAAGAGCAAGTTAAAGAAGCATCTCTGAGAGAAACACAAGGAACAATTGAAGGATCAAGACTCGAAGTAAACCTTGAGCAAGACAAGGAAAATACCATTGGAATTTCTTCAGTAGAGTTAACATCTTCTGGACACCAGGGTGTAGACTCTGTACCCTCAAGAAGCCTGAAATCCATCGAGATAATGCCTTTGCACCCACTGTGTGAAAAAAAATCAGAAACAATTATTAATAGTGAAGAAACTGACCCCCCAAACCTTTTTAAGCCAATAGACGGTGAAATGCCTTGTGAGAATAAGAACAACACAGTCCTGCCTGAGATGGAGGGAGGAGCAGCGAGGAGTGAGAGTGATCCTAGCAAAGAAGGCAGCACAGCCCTCAGGGCGGAAGGCTCGCCTTTGACGCTAGATGCGGAAACTAAAGTGAAAGGAGAGCAGGCTGCAGAGCAGCAGAGGGGGCCATGGGGTCAGCCTCCTGCCGGGCAGGAGTCGGAAGAGATGGCAATCAGGGAAGGTGGTCTTGCTGATAACCCGAGCCAGGTCTCTCAGACCCACCTTAAAGCTCCGAGGATGCGGGGTGACTCAGAGAAACGACCAAGCCAGAAGGTTCTGAGCCACAAGGAAGAGGAGCAGGTACGTCAAAAAGAAGCACACACAGTACTGGAACAATGCCCAGCATCTCATCCGTTGTCGGATGAGGTGCAGGAGGGTGGCGACGATGAGCCCGCCTCAGAGACGGGAGTCACCTCAGCAAAGCCGGCCACGGGCACCTCTGCCGTGGGGTCTCAGAAGCCCACAGGCCTGACGGAGGAAGGCTCGTGTCACCCCCCAAGAAAGGACACGGAGTCATGCATGTGCCCCGGTCCCCGCACTGCCCCTCGGAGGGCTCGAGACCCCTGCTCCGCCCGGCGTGAGGCCTTCCACGGTGCCTTTGGGAACACTTCTCACCGGAAGGGGGCGCTGCCCTTAAAGAAGCAGCCCCCCCGAACCTGCAAGAAAGTTTCCTGCCAGGAGCTGGTCTCCGTGGGGAGGAAAATGAGTAGAATCGCACGTTCTGCTTTCCTAAAGAGCTCCTCTGAGACCATCCCCACGAAAGCACACAGAGTTCTCAGTTCCCGTGCCATGTCTCTACCTGTGCGCCCAGAGCCCGAAACAGCCCCTGCCAGAAGCCTTGTGAGCCATGTACCAAAGCCGAAGGCCGCCCCAGGCCTGCCCTCGGGGGGCCTGAATGTGCGGATGCCTACCAAAGAATTGGCCTTACTCAGCAAGCTATCCATCCTCGCCTCCAGACTGGCCCCCGCTGCCAGGACCCAGAAGCTGCGGTCTCGGCGGTGCTCCTCGGACCTTCTCCCTGTGGCTAAAAGCTACAAGCAGCTCCGATACCGGAGGCTCCTGGACGGCTTCTCCCGCAGCACAACGCAGCTGAACCCATGTCTGGCAGCTGGTGACTGGGACAGGAGGCCTAATAGTAAACCCCTGATGCTTTATTCGCTCGAAACTGTCAAAATGAGCTTCATAGATCTGAGCGACAAGATGCCAT
This sequence comes from Cervus canadensis, assembly GCF_019320065.1. NCBI lineage: Eukaryota > Metazoa > Chordata > Mammalia > Artiodactyla > Cervidae > Cervus > Cervus canadensis. The sequence continues at coordinate 110,070,684 of NC_057386.1, forward strand.
CGCTGCTGTTCGGTTCCGAAACCTTCCCGGTGTCCTTCCATGTGAAGCTGGGCCCTGAGTGCGTGGCTGAGTCCCCCAGGACTTTCCCTGAGCACTGTGCGCCTGCGAGACTCGCCTTAGGAGAGGCCCGCTGGGGCCGTTCTCCACCTCCCAAGTGGACCTTCTCCTTCTTCCTGGCCCATGGCTGCCCTGGAGTGGCCACGTTCAGGGAAGACCCCGGCCTCCACGACCAGGCAGGCGCCCAGCCTCCAGTTCCCCTCCAGGACCGCAGGGCCACTGCCCTAGTCCAGAGCAGGGGGGCCTGTTCCATCCTTGGCCTCCACACGCTCCTAGCGCTCTGCTCCCCGGGATGCTACCGGATCTGGACGAAGAAACGGAGCTGTGCCAGCCACACGCCTGCCATGCAGAGGCTCTTCATGACCCAGTTAACACAGGGCCTCAAAGGGCTGCGGTCTCCTGCCTCCATAGCTGACAAGGTCTTCTGTTCTCTGCCCTACTCGGTGGGCCGGGTGCTATCCATCTGGAGCCAGCATGGGCCTTCCGCCTGCCCCTTGGAGATCTCCGCCCTTCCACCCTCTCACAGCAAGCGGCAGTCACCTCTGGGCGTCATGAGCAGGTAAACTCCATGCCCTGTCCTTTGCTTAAGTCCTGTGTTTGCATCCTCCCACTGGGGAGAGGGGAGGGCGCTCCTAAAGCTACAAGGCTCAGCGTCTGTGTCTGCATTGCCTGTTTATTGCCAGATCTCTGCTAAGAAAGTGCAGCAGTAATTCTGAAGTGCGGGCCCCTCGAATTTTCCGGAAGGATCTGGATTTCCTGCAGAACCCTTAATTTGGTACCTTCCTTCATTGTGTTGGTTTAATTCTACAAACCAGTAAATCTTAAATCTCTCCTTTTCTTCCCTTGGCCTCTTCTTGCCAAGAACAAATCGCACTGCATGTTAAAGACTGTAAGCGGTGACTTGTGACTTGTACCTATGATCTGTTCACAGGTGTTATACTCAGTGTTTGGCGTGTAAATGATACAGAAGTACTTTTTAAATTATTTATGCAGGCAAAACCCAATCTATTTATAAGCCTACCTCTCTTTCTTTCTGGAGCAGAGGAGCTTCAAAGATTGGCATGTACATGTTACAGCTATAGAATTCATAGACTTTTATGTGAACTGGGAAGGAGTTCTTGTGGTTTGACCACTGAGAACAGTTGAAAATAATTCCACCAATATCGTTTGCTTCTAATCTCTCTGCCTTTCCATTTAAGTCAGAACACAGCCCTCCTGTCAGCCCACCTCCATCCCAGTGATCGGCACGTACATGAAATTTCTGTGCCCTGGAGGCAGGTTTTTGTCTCCCTGGTAGATGGACGCTTCTCAGGTCTTCCTTGGGCTCTGACTGAGCATCCTTCCAAACCCACGGGTCCTCACAGCCTTTCCCACCATCCTGCCGCCCTAACCCGTCACTCTTTATTTTTGCTCCACTTCAGCCGCACCGTGTTACCGTCCATGCCTCTTCCGGGCCTGGAAGCTGCTTACAGTGTTGGCGGCAGTCACCTAAGGTGAGGGCTTGTGGAGGGAGGGAGACGTGGGGAGGGGGGGTACTCTAGCTGCCGTGGGTTGAGCCTGGTGCAATTCTGGCCTCTTGTTCTCCTTCTAAGCCTCATCTGCATCTCTCAGGAGCACAGGCAGAGGTTCAGCCTCAGGACTGTGTAACTAAAGTTGTGTGATCAGTTCCATTTACTGAAAAAAAGAAAAAAGTCAAATCAGGAGCCAGCTCATCGTACTGCAAGTCCCCTCAAGATGCCTGTCAGGCATTGAGCTGATTTCAGTGCCCGGATGCTATTGATCACATCCAAGCAGAATTCGTTTGTTCAGTTCCCTAAATGTCTTCTTCCTGCAAAAACTCCTTTCTTTTTTCATATTTTTTTCCTTATTCAAATCTGCATCTTCCAAGTTTCCTTATTCCACTCCAGGGAACTGGGTTGACCACATTCTTGTAGTTTATCACACATGCAGACACAGGCATGTCCAGAAGCAACATGGGGATAGCCTTATGGGAATGTCACTTAGCTCTTATCTGGATGTTAGGACGAAGGTGATGAAGGTGAACCTGTCCCACGTTTTCTTCTTTGTCTCTGTCTCTGTGGTTTCAGGCTAGAGCCTCCATTCCCTGCCTTGGTACCAAAGTCTCACCTGGTAACAGACTCAACTGTCGGCAAGCTCCTGTTCTCAGCCTCCGAGTTCCCGGTTCCTGGGTTTGACGAGCTGGATGGTGTGACGGCCGCCTGCCCCCGACCACAGGGCAGCCCTCCAGAACAGAAAGAGGTAAACTCAGTGCCGGTGGGTTCGGGCGGCAGAAGCTCCTCAGATCCCATGACAGGTGCAGACAGCCCCCCGGGTCTCCTTACTGCCACCTTTAGCTTCAGCCCAGTACCGGATGTCACCAGGACAGGGGCTTTTCCGTTGACCACCAAAGGGTGCCTGGGATCTGTTCATCCTCATTGCTCTCCAGACCCTTTTTTCTCAAGGACGCATTTAACAACATTCAGAGAATTGAAGCATAGAGCAGGAGGCTTCTCACATTCAGAGATGAGTGAATGATGCTGTGCTTCAGTTTCTCAGCATCCACTGTCTCCAACAGTTTTAAACTGTATTGATCATCTCAGTATCTGAACTGCATGCACAGTAACATGAAGGGGGCAGTTGCTGAAAATGCTGTTGGCAGGAGTGGTTGGGTGAAGCTTTGTCATAAAACTACTTCCTGAAGTCCCCTGTACACTGAGGAAGCAGTGTAGTGAGTGTCAACAAAGGGGCTCTGTGTATTTAGAATGACTTACAACCTTACTGTCTGTCTTCTTAAAAATAGGCTGAGCCAGAGAAGAGGCCGAAGAAAGTCTCACAGATTCGCATCCGGAAAACCATTCCTAAGCCAGACCCTAACCTCACACCCATGGGCCTTCCTCGACCCAAAAGGTGAGCGCCTTCTCTAACACACATGGATGCATTTTTCTGGAAATTGTTTAGTATAATATAATGGCCTTTTCAATGATCATATACTCTGAGCTTTTGTTATATCAATACTTCTAGGAATTTATCCAAAAGAATTTCACCAGTACTGTGGCCAGAGATTTGTGCGCAGGGTTCTGGGTCACTTCCTGAGTCTCTATGCCCGGTTCCTCTGTGTTTACAGTCCCAGGGCCTCCTCCAGGGGTGCTGGGAAGTCAGCACTGCCGTTGTCCCCAGGCTTAGGTGCCGGTGCCAGGGCTCAGTGGCTGAGAGACCCGTGTTAAGCCAGAACGTCTGTCCTGGCCCTGGTGGCTCCTGTCCCCACAGGTCTCACCCAACCCCACAGCCCAGACTCATGACATTCTACACACAGAACTGGAATGCGACCCACAGGTTATGAGAGCAGTCTTTTTGTTGTTGTTTTTTAAGAAAATGCTAGATCCATGTTATGGTAGAGTATAGCCTTTAAAATTTTGGATTCTAAAGATTTCTGTGACAGAGATGATTGCTCATCCCTAAAGAGTGAAGTGGAAAGAAAACGATTACTAAATTATGTATTGGGCATGATTCCAGATTGTATATTTGACATGATTCGAGTTTGGAGATGATGTGTATTACACAGATGGGCTTCCCAGGTGGCGCTAGTGGTAAAGAATCCATCTGCTAATGCAGGAGACGCAAGAGACCTGGGTTTGATGCCTGGGTCAGGACGATCCCATGGAGAAGGGAATGGCAACCCACTCCAGTGTTCTTGCCTGTAAAATTCCGTGGACGGAGGAGCCTGGTGGGCTGCAATACTTGGGGTCACAGAGTGGACACCCCATGTGCATGTGCACGCACGCACACACAGTGAAGATACACACATTGTTACAAGATACCTAGTTAACGTTTCCTTTGTGATGGATTTCACTCATTCATTTCTCATTGGCAAATGGAAGCCTGTGTCCCTTGACTAACCCAGAGTAAGTTATTTCACCCTCCTGAACGTCAAGGACTTACCTGTAGAAAGTAAATAAGAATTCCCAATATTTAAAATTGTTGTACAGTCCAGTTGAGAAAAAAAGTTATCTATTTTATTGCTTCACACAGCACAGATGTGACAGTTAACTGTTCCTATGATTGACATTCCACTTTTCCCACTTGGTTTTATCTTAACGTGTTGTGTCCTACAGTTCTTTTATTGATCATCCTACGATGTCTTTTCAAGAGAAATTTTTAAAGTATTTCAGATATCCTGTGTTGAGTACTACTTTTTACTAGAATAAAATAGGGTTCAGAAACATGGTATTCTACCTTGAATTTTTTGGTAGATATAAGTTCTAGAAAACCTTATTCACCTTATTCAGATAAGTAGTGGGAGTGGAGAGAGTTTTAATGGAACAATGGCATTCAACCCTTTCAAGTTCTGTCAAGTAATATTAAAAAAATCTCAGTGATCTATCATCAAATTATATTTGATGGTTTATCACTTAATTTGTTTTTGAAAGCAAAGAATTGAAAAGTGCTGACTCCCTTGGGTTCTGTCACCCAGGCTTTGCAGGTAGGCAGTGTCTCGGGTTGTGGGATGTGACCCAGGAGGATCTGACCAGTGTCAGATGGCTAACAAATTACATGCTACTTTGGCACTTAGAGGTACTTTATTTAATCCTATATAATGAGTGAGGTTGAAAACTAAGATCTTCAATAAGTCTTTACCACCGACATTTTGATTAAGATGATTTTATTACTTCAAGTACACTTTTGTGTCTTGAAGATGCTGATTTAGTGCCTTAAACTTAGGGAAAATTTTTGACATGTAACTTAATTAGCAAAGGCATATTTTATTTTTCAAGCCCATCAGCCAGATCAATTCTTACTTCCTTACTTTTCTGTTTTCCAATTCAAATGTAGTCGTCCCTCAGTATCCTTGGGGAAGTAATCCATGGATGCCCAGGTCTCTTATATAAAATGACATAGTGCCACAAATACGGTCTCCCCTCTATGTCAAGGGCTATGAAACAATAAGTGTGTTAATATTCACATTCAAAAGAACCATACAGACCATTGAGAAATAAACTATGGAACACATCTTATAGATTTCTAAAAGTCATAAGACAGTTTAAATTTATAAGAATTTCCTGTTATTGAATTTATAATAAAGCAATGTGATTTGTAGCTAAAATAATTACGAAGAGAGGAGTACATAAGAAAGCATGATATTGCTTCAGTACATGTGTGCACATGCACCAATCAAACTGTGATTAGACTTTTAGGAATAATTAATTGTGGGGAGAAAGATCCATTAATTAATATAAAATCTCATGATCGCTTCAATGTAGGGTACAAGTGTATCACTGCAAACCGATTGTCATGGCAGCTCATCATATAATTTTTGTTGTTAACAGGAAGTAGAAGTTGTATTTTATAAGATGAAGATTGAATAATTGACTTAAATGTTTCTGTATAAGATGTGATTAAAGTTCTTCTGAGTTTTAAATACTTTATCTTCAAAAGTTTGATAGTCCTAGTAAACATTTCACTTTTTTTTTTAAAAGAAGAATCAACAGCTTTTCTAAGTGGTAACAGACTGAGTGTTGAGAATAGTTTGAAAAAGACATTGTGTACAGTTATGCTATTTTTGGTGTTTGAAGCTCTCCTTCTTAAATAGGCGTTGTCTGATGATAGTCAGGAGGTGAATGAATGAAACAAAGTCCCTCTGAGAGCTCCATTCCACACTGAATCTGAAATCCAGATATCCTTATACCAAGTCAAGTCTCCAATAAACCCACTTCATGGAACCTTGTGTGAAGTGGGGAGAGACACCTCCAAGACAAGTTTACGGTGACTTCATTAATCTGTAAAGAGGGGTTGGTGAGATCATTGATTTGATTCCAATACTAAGGTAGAATTCAGGGTGGGTGGGGCTATTCAGAAAGAATTTATGGGAAGTTACGCATGAGCGTACAGACACTTCTAGATGAGTCATGAGCAGGAGGTTAGAGTTCAGGAGGTTGCTTACACTGGAGGTGAGTGCCCGTGTGCTGTCTTGAAAGTCTTCCAGCATGCTGGTATGAGGACCCATGGTCTAGCAGAGCCTTAGGGGTTTTACCTTAGTATCACATATCAGTCTGAGTCCATTCAGGAGATGGAAACCACATGGTATGTTAAACAGGGCAAGTTTAATATTAAAGTGTTAAACTATTAATATAACAGAAGAGTAACCATAAAGGTGTGCAGAGAGTTTTCTCTAGTTGCAGGGAGCTACTCTTGGTTGCAGAGGGCAGGCTTCTCAGTGCACTGGCTTTTCTGCTTGTGGAGCACGAGCTTTGGGGCGCTTGGGCTTCAGGAGTTGCGGCACGTGGGCTCAGTAGTTGCAACACATCGGCTTAGTTGCTCTGCGCCATGTAGGATCTTCCCGGACCAGGGATCGAACCTGTGCCTCTTGCATTGGCAAGCGATTCTTTATTACTGAGCCACCAGGGAAGCGCCCCGTACAGAGAATTCTGAAGGGCATCTTAGGGCCCTCCCTGCAACTGGAGTCTGACTTTGTTGCAGGAGATATGGTTGCAGCCATCAGATGGTGGGTTGCTAACACTGGAGCTGGATGAGCGGGAAACAGCAGCAGCCGTACGGGGCATGAGATGAGGCTGGAGGGCTGCACCCAGGCTGTTGGGGTGCTGCTGCAGTTGCATGGCCTGCAGTGGGGGGTGTTTGCTCCAGGGGAGTCACAGGAAGTGACCCCCAGGAAGCTGGGGTCCCACCGTGGGCTTCTGTCCCTGAATGCCTTGTCTGTGTGTGGTAGTCACCAAACGTGCTGCAGGGGTCCTCGGGGGCTACACTCTGGCTGTTCAGGTAGTGCTGAGCCCCTCCAAGTGTCCCCATCTGACTTCACCCCAGACCCCAATACACAGACACCCACGATGGACCATGTGGCAGAAGCAAGGAAAAAAGCTCACTTCCTCTTCCAGTGCTCCTCTAGTGCCTTCTTTTGCCAAAGTCCAGCACTGTACTCACTGTGGAAAAGAAATGTGCAAGGAGGCCAAGATTCCATTGTCACAGAGCAGGTACTGAGAGCACATTCTGAGCTGAGAAGCAGTAATTTAGTAACTGGTACATTCCAGTAAACAAAATTTAAAGCAAATACACTTGACCAAGCTCTGTAGTTTCAGGAAGAGATGTGAATGAACGGAAAGCCATGTATTTAATGTAGGTACAGAACTAAAGCAAGAATAGCCTGGAAAATTCAGCAAACACGTGAAATAAAAGAGTACTATTCTTGGGACTTCCTTGGTGATCCAGTGGTAAAGAATCTGCTGCCAATGCTTGGGACATGGGTTCGATCTCTGGTCCAGGAAGATTCTACTTACTGTGGAGCAACTAAGCCTGAAAAATGCAACTGCTGAAGCTCGCATACCCTACAGCCTGCATACCACAGCTACTAAGCATGAGTACCTGGAGCCTGTGCTCTGCAATGAGAAGCCACTGAAATGAGAAGCCCGTGCAGCACAGCAGAGAGTAGCCCTCGCTCGCTGCAACTGGAGAACGCCCAAGCAAGACCCAGCCCAGCCAAAAATAAGTAAATTGAAACAAAAAGAATGTAGTCTTAAGAGATCTTATAATATATTGTAAAATATCAGCAATTAACATGATGCCAGGACTTCCCTGGTAGCACAGTGGATAAGAGTCTGCCTGCTAACACAGGGGTCATGGATTCAATCTCTGATCCAGGAAGATCCCACATAGTGCGGAGCAGCTAAGCCCATTTGCCACAGCTACTGAGCCCACGCTTTAGAGCCTGCAAGCCATAACTACTGGAGCCCACGTGCCGTGGAGCCCATGCTCCACAAAAGAAGCCACCGCAACAAGAAGCCTGCACACTACAACGAAGAGTAGCCCCCACTCACTGCCGTTAGAGAAAGCCCAGTGCAGCAGCGAAGACCCAGCACAGCTAACGGTAAAGCGGTGTATATGGTAAAGAGTCCGCCTGCATGTTGATGTATAGCAGAAACCAACACAATATTGTAAAGCAATTATCCTTCAACTAAAAATAAATTTAAAAAAAAAGAATCTGCCTGCCAGTGTAGGAAATGTAAGGGACCAGGATTCAATCCTGGGTCAGAAAGATCCCCTGGAGTAGAAAATGGCAATACCCACTCCAGTGTTCTTGCCTGGAAAATTCCACAGAGGAGCCTGGTGGACTACAGTCCATGGGGTCACAAAAGAGTCGGATGTGACTGAGCGACTAAACACGTATATGTCAAAAAATAAATATGGCAGTGTGAAGAAGAACAAAATGATTTGATGCCACAGGATTAATATACAGGCTTGTAAAACAAAAACGGGAGTCCATAAATAGACACAAACACATAGAGAAATTCAATACGTAACAAAGGTGTCCCCTCAGATCAGTGATATAAAGATGGGCTGATCAGTAAAGTGCTACTGGGACAGCTGGGCAGTCATTCTAAGAATAATAAAGCTGGGTCTCTATCTTAGACCTTTCACCAGAATATATTTAAGTCTGATTTCATGTGAAATCAGACTTAAATATAAAAACAGAATACCTGAAGAAACCATAGGAAATGGTTAACTATAACAAAATTCAGAGTCACAAAATAAAAATCTGAATAATCTTTTTCATAAAAATCTATCTTTCCTGCTGGGGAAAAAAGAAAGAAACTATAAACAAAGACAGAACACAAACTCGTACATACAGGGGAATATTAGCCATAAAAAGGAACACATTTGAGTCAGTTCTGATGAGGTGGATGAACCTAGAGTCTGTCATACAGAGTGAAGTAAGTCAGAAAGAGAAAAACAAATATCGCATTTTAACACATATATATGGAATCTAGAAAGATTGTACTGATGAACCTATTTGCAGGGCAGCAGTGGAGACAAAGGCATAGAGAACAGACGACATGGCAGGGAGGAGAGTTCAGAGTTCCAAAGACAGAAAGGTAATCTTAAAAGAAGCCAGGAAACTTCGTAAATGTAGACACCAAAATCGTCAGATACTAGCAAACTGAATCCAGCAACATATTTGAAAAAATGATTGTACCCATGACCAAGTGGCTTTTATCCCAGGAATGCAAAGTTAGTTGAACATAGGAAATCAATCCATGTAGTATACCATATTAATAGAATAAAGGAGATTTAATTAACAGAATAAAGAGATAATATGGTTATCTCATTAGATGCATAATTACAAAATCAAAAGGCAGAATAGAACACTGCTAACGTATAAATTGGGACAGTATTGATTAGACTTAGAACTTCCAGGGACCTTGTGTTGTTTGAGAGAAGGGTAAAAATAAAATGTTAACTGTACTTCAGTTTCTAAGTTAAATATGCTAATCAAAATTCTTGCCAACCGCTACAAGAAAAGAAGATGTATAATTTTCAAGCCAGGATGGGAGGATAAAAAAGAGAGCAGTCCGTCAAAGAGAAGAAACATAGAAAAAGTAGGGAAAAAAAGAAGCTGTAAGCTAAGATAATAGGTAGAGATCCAGTTATATCCCTCCCAGTAAGTATAACTGAACTGAATCTCATAAAGTCTAAGATCAGCAGCATGAAAAGGAAGATCCAGGATTCATGGTTCACGTGAGACATACCGAGAACTCTTGGAAAGTAAACGACTGGAAAGGATAAAGTTGGGAAACCAATCCTGTTCCTCTTAGGAGACCATGAAGGGACTTCCCTGGTGGTCCAGTGGCTAAGACTCCAAGCTCTCAGTGCAGGGGGCCTGGGACTGATCCCTGGTCAGGGAGCTGGCTTCCACGTGCCACAACTAAGCAGCAGAGCCAAATAAATAAATCTGTCTTCTTAAAAGCGAGATCATGAAGAATTTATATTTCTTTCTCTTTTCAGGTTAAAGAAAAAAGAGTTTAGTTTAGAAGAAATATATACCAACAAGAATTATAAATCTCCTCCTGCAAACAGGTAGGTACACACAAGTAGGAAATAATAGATTGGGAGGGCTTCCGAAACGATCGACATAAATCTCCAGTCTTCATTATGGAAAGGGTTTTATGTTCAGTTCTTTAATACCGGATCTCAAAAATAACTAGTGTTCACTTGAGTTGGAGTCGGCAGTAGGACAGGAAAGAAATGTGTGTCAGATTGGGTATCCTCTTTTCGTTTGTACTTGCGTCTTCAAGACTAAGAATCATTGATCTTCAGATTTGACTCCATCCCCAAATACAGAAGGCATTTCACTTACTTGGCTTTGTTTGGGTCTAAATTCTGTTGAAATCATTGAACGTTTATTCCATTCCTGTGGTGTCTAGGATGAAGGAGGAGAGTTTTATCCTGTAAGATAGGATGAGCATTTGCTCTGAAGCCTTTGTCATATAATGCTATTCATTGCAGCATCGCTAAATATTGGATTGGCAAAAAAAGTTCTTTTAAATTTTTCCATATGATCTTGCAAACCTGCACAGACTTTATGGCCAACCCAATAATAGGAGAGGGTTGGAAACAACTTTAAAAATACCCATGACTAGAGTTCTGACTAAATTATGATCCATCCTGACTGTGGGTTACACCGCACAGCCGTTTAAAATGGGATCCCTGCATACCCAGCTGGGGCGCTCTTAAAGGTTATTGCTCGTCAGAGCGGCACAGTGCACAGGATAGCCTGTGGTCTGCTACCCCTTAAGTAAAGAGGAACCCAGACTGTTGGATGGATGGTGCAAACTACAGGCCAGGTTCAGCCAGCCGCCTGTTTTCTTTCTTTTTTTCCAGTCCTATGAGCTAAGAATGACCTCTTCTTTCAAAGGACTGTTTAAAAAATGAAAATAAATATGTAGCAGAGACCCAAGAGGCTCATCAGTTTTTAAAATGTTTGCTACCCAGCCCTTCACACAGCAGGGCTGACCTCTGCTGATGCATGCTTACCTGTGCACATCTGTACATTGAATGACTTTGGGAGGACACACGAAACACTCTTGCTAGTGGGGTGGGGTGTCTTACTTTTGTTCTTTACCATCCTGTCCAATTTCTGTTTCTTCACTATGTGCTTGTATTCAGTTCAGTTCAGTCGCTTAGTTGTGTCCGACTTTGTGACCGCATGGACCTCAGCACACCAGGCTTCCGTGTCCATCACCAACTCCTGGAGCTTGCTCAAACTCATATCCATTGAGTCAGTGATGCCATCCAACCATCTCATCCTCTGTCGTCCCCTTCTCCTCCTGCCTTCAATCTTTCCCAGCATCAGGGTCTTTTCCAATGAGTCAGCTCTTCGCATCAGGTGGCCAAAGTATTGGAGTTTCAGTTTCAGCATCAGTCCTTCCAATGAATATTCAGGGTTGATTTCCTTTAGGATTGACTGGTTTGATCTCCTTGTAGTCCGAGGGACTCTCAAGAGTCTTCTCCAACACCACAGTGCGGAAGCATCCGTTCTTCAGCATTTAGCCTTCTTTATGGTCCAACTCTGACATCCATACATGACTACTGGAATAACCATAGCTTTGACTAGATGGACCTTTGTCAGCAAAGTAATGTCTCTGCTTTTTAATATGCTGTCTATGTTTGTCATAGCTTCTCTCCAAGGACCAAGCGTCTTTTAATTTCATGGCTGCAGTCACCATCCGCAGTGATTTTGGAGCCCAAAAATACAAAGTCTGGCACTGTTTCCATTGTTTCCCCATCTATTTGCCCTGAAGTGATGGGACTGGATGTCATGATTTTAATTTTTTGAATATTGAATTTTAAGCCACCTTTTTCACTGTCCTGTTTCATCAAAAGGCTCTTTAGTTCTTCACTTTCTGCTGTAAGGGTGTCATCTGCATATCTGAGGTTATTGATATTTCTCCCGGCAATCTTGATTCCAGCTTGTGCTTCATGCAGCCTGCCTTTTTGCATGAGGTACTCTGCATATAAGTTAAATAAGCAGGGTGACAATATACAGCCTTGACGTACTCCTTTCACAATTTGGAACCAGTCTGTTGTTCCATGTTCAGTTCCAACTCTTGCTTCTTGACCTACATACAGATTTCTCAGGAGGCAGGTAAGGTGGTCTGGTATTCCCATCTCTTTCAGAATTTCCCAGTTTATTGTGATCCACACAGTTAAAGGCTTTGGCATAGTCAATAAAACAGAGGTAGATGTTTTTCTGGAATTCTCTTGCTCTTTCTGTGATTCAGAGGATGTTGGCAATTTGATCTCTGCCTTTTCAAAATGCAGCTTGAACATCTGGAAGTTCATGGTTCATGTACTGCTGAAGCCTGGCTTGGAGAATTTTGAGCTTTCCTTTGCTAGCGTGTGAGATGAGTGCAATTGTGCAGTAGTTTGAACACTCTTTGGCATTGCCTTTCTCTGGGATTGGAATGAAAACTGACCTTTTCCAGTCCTGTGGCCACTGTTGAGTTTTCCAAATTGCTAGTATTACATATTCAGAGTGCCTGTATTACATATTCATATTTGTCATAAAAAAATTAAAGCTGCAGGCCAGAGACAGGAGCTGAGTCAGGAGCAGTGAGCCTTCAGCATAGACGGGGAGGGTCGGTGGCCCCCCAGGTCTGCATGTCAGTGACCCTGTCTTGTACTTCACCTTTAGGTGTTTAGAGACCATTTTCGAGGAGCCTAAGGAACGAAACGGTACACTCATCTCCATCAGTCAACAGAAGAGGAAGCGAGTCCTGGAGTTTCAGGATTTCACAGTCCCTCGGAAGAGGCGTGCGCGCGGAAAGGTCAAGGTAGCGGGCAGCTTTACTCGGGCCCAGAAGGCGGCCCTGCAGAGCCGGGAGCTGGACGCGCTCTTGATACAGAAACTGATGGAACTGGAGACCTTCTTTGCCAAGGAAGAGGAGGAGCAGGAGCAGCCGTCCGGCTGCTGAGTGGTGATTCAGGTTGGGGGTCTTGGCTTCAGACTTTTCTTGGCCTCCTTGGAAGAGGTTGCCTGATTTTGCCCTCCCGCCTAAACCCCTCAGAGCGCAGGCTGTGGATTTTACCTCCTTCCGGGTGCAGCTTCTATAGGAGCTGGTGCAGGAGGGCCCTCTAGCTTGTACTGCTGAGCACTGAACCTCAGGAATGCTCCCTTTCTCTTGGAAATGGTCCCGGATGACGCCGGCCTCCTCGCCCCGCTCTCTGCCATCCATGGAGGGGCACACGGCACCCTTTCAACAACACTAGGTTTCAGCGACTCACAGCATTTGCACGTCCATGTGAAAGTCCCACATCGTTTACGGTGGTGCTAGACCAAGATCATTCAGACATGTGGCCTAGGGAGAGAGACCTGGCGTCCTGTCCCATGAGGTCTCACTGGCTCACTTCAGTAGTTGAGGAAAGATGAGCTGTTGTGTTTTCTAATCCTTTGAGTCCGTCTGTCCAGAACCAGGAGAGAGAGAGAGAGAGAGTGTGTGTGTGTGTGTGGCTTTTCCCTATTGTCTTCTCCCCTCTGTGACTGTGGGTCACTAGTGCCAGAGGAGCCCGTCCAGGGCCCATTTGAAGTAAGTTGCACTTTTTAATGTTGTGGTGTTGATTATTTTCATTTGTTTTATTTCCCTCTTTTTTTTTTTTTTAAATTTTTGCTGCATGTTTCGAGCCTTTAAATGTGATTTTAAAACTAATTTTTTAAGACATCAAGAAGAAAGACAATACACATCTCCAGAACACACGACAGGCATTTGTCCCGGTTTGTCGGTGGGTAGCCAAGAGCCTTTCCCCATCAATGCGTTCTGGCAGCCTCTTCCCCACATGCAACTCGAGGCATGACTATTGTCTCATCTGGGTTCTCATTCTTGCCCACTAAACTAGATGTATTTATCGTAATGATGAAAGTAAGAGCAGGTTTCTCTCCCGGTCATTTAACAAGTCGGAAGGTTGGGTGTGGTCTCAGTGGGTTTCATCTGAAGTGGTGTCCGTGACAGAGGTCCACAGCGGCCCTGGTGGTGACAAACGCCAACCCAGAGTGTCCACAGCTGCCAATCCTGCGGGAGGAGGGGTCAGCCGAGGTCATGAAGTTCTCGGGCAGCCCCCTCAGAGGGCACCTCGCTGTCCTCTGGGCCCCTGCGTCAGTCCTACTGGAAGTCTGGAGGCATGTTGGGCAGGTCTCTCAGCTGCTGTGTGTGCACCTGAGGGAGTCTGTGGGCAGGGGAGCAGGGGCTGCTGCGTGCGGCCCCCGGCCCAGAGGTTTCATTCCTTCCCCACATCAGGCCTGTGTGCCCTCACCTGCTTCCCCTCTTCCCCTTCCCTTGTGTTTTATCTTGTTTTTTCATCTCTGTCTCTGAAACCAAGAGTGCAGAGAATTAACATTCCGTGGCTGGAGAGCAGGATACTAAAACCTCGCCTCAGGGCACTGGTCGCGCCTCCGTCCTCCTACGGGAGCAGCGCCGGCCAGCGGGACTGTCAGATCTCCAGGGGTGTTTCCGAGTCAGCCTGTGAGAGGAGTGAGTGGTCCCGTCCTGGTCCTGTCTCCTGGGCTCCTGTTGTCTCCCCGTGTGTCGGCGGCAGGGAGATGGAGTGGGGGGTGGGGGTCTCTGTGTGCCTTTCCTCTGCAGGCTGACAGTCTGTGCCACACTGGAGCAGAAAAACTGACAGTGTGAGAAAAGTGCCACGTCTGTCTCGTGGGCCCACTGCCTCAGGCAGAGCTTTCAGTAACCGAAGTACCCACCTGCTGACCCGCGGAGGCTTCTCAGGCCATGGCCACAGCGCGTCGGAGGAGAGCCAGGCATTCACACCGCTGTGGACGGTGCAGACCAGACGCTGCCCCGTGCATCCCCTTTGCTCAGACTGTAGACATGACCTGTGTGTTGCCTCAGTACCTCTCCCGTCCTGGGACAGGGTCCTCAGACACAAATGCTCCATCTTTTTGCTCAAGGGAGTAGGGATGAGTTTGTGCCCGCGTACGAGCATTTTTAGGGCGCTCCCGCTGGACAGACTCCCAGCTGTTCGCCAGCTCCGTCGTCAGTGGAGACGAGTCCACCATGTGGCAAACGTGGCAGACTGAAGTGCAGCTGCGGTTTCACCAGCGTCCTGGAGATCCAATTTCAAGTCTGCCCGTTGCAGGCGTGGCACCTGTCAGGGCTGGGAGCGAGGTTTGGAGCCTCAGTGTCTGGAGGGGAGGCATGGATGAGGTGGGACCCGGGTTCCTTCCTGTCCTGGGAGTGTAGGAAGTAGCTTCTCTGAGGCCAGCCTCCCCTTGTAATTTTTGGCCTGCCTCTGGCCGAGGCCCCGCCTCATTCCAAAGTTAAGAAGGGGCCCCCACTGCAGACTTGAAGTTGCTTGCCTGAAGTCCACGTCAGGCTTTAGCTGTGTCCAGCCGCACCTGTCTTAACGTCTAGCAGCTGCAGCACTGTCTGTGGTCCTAGAAGCTGTGCCACCTGCCACCAGTTGGCTGCTGGCGCCACCTGCCCAGAGCCTTGGGAGGTCTGGTTCTGCGCTGGGAGTTAGTAGCTTCCAAGGATGGGGACTTCCCACCCCACGAGATTTAGTGATTTTAATATGGGAAAGAGAGGAGAAATCTCAGGTCCAATCAGCAGTTCTGCCCGTCGGCTTTTCACTGACCCCTCAGCTATGGTTTTCTCCCTGTGTCGGTTTCTGGCAGTGTTGGCCGCCCTCCCCCTTTTCCTCCTGGTTTCCTTTGCAGCTTCCTTTCTCTATCAGTTTAAATGTACCTCATCACCCATTCAAGCAGATTATGTCCACTTTTTCTCACTCACCGTACTCTTAAGAGCTACAGCCAAGGAGCGTGCCGTGCAGAGATATGTAGCGTTTGCCTTACTTGGAGCCTGAAGAGCTCAGAAACTCATGCTGTGAATCTGGAGCTCAGCACTCCCCATGGAGCTGTGAAAATCAGACACTTTGTCACAATTTTGCCTGGAAGGGCCTTACTTTGGGCGCCAGAGCCGACCTGAGGTGGACTGCAGATCCCACCCTCTGGACTCGGTCCTCCCCCTGGGGAGCTGGCCCCCTGCCTGCAGGCCGAGGGCGGCACGGCGTGTGCAGGGCAGGGTCACCGACCCCGGCTCTCGCGGCTGGCGGGGCGCAGAGCCAGCCCTCGTCTCCAAGGCTGGGGTTTCATCTCACGGTGCACGCTGGGATCGGCAAAAGACCGACTTGTAGGCGGTGGTGCTTTCCCCCGTCCCTGGGGGCAGAGTATGCAGTCGGCGCTTTCCTTAATTCCCTTGGGTTCTGTGCGTGTCCCCGGACCCCAGTATCATGGAAAGGACCCCTGAGACACAACATCGTGGGTGGCTGTTCCCAAAGTCTGTAAGTGGTTGGCCAGAGGCTCGGAGCACCCTACCCTGGATTCGTGCGTGGGGAGGGCTCCTTGCTGTAACCAAACTTCCTGTATCAAAAGCTGGCCAGGAAGAAGGCTTCATTTTAGTAAAATCAAAGTGTGATACTATCACCTAGCCACACACTGAACAGCAGAGGCTATTTATTCTGATTGTGAAGCAAGGGTCCCCGCATAGTCTGCCCTCTAGCACCGTACCCTGTCAGATTGGACGCTTGTACATCGTGTGTCTTCACGAGCCCCTCTCTGGTGCTGAATTGGATTTTAATCCTTGGCGAGAGGCCTCAGCATCTCCTTGGGCGGGTCTGGGCCAGTAAATAGCCGCCTGAAGTGTTTATATAATTATCATGGTCAATAGTTCAGTGAAATTTGTACATTTTTGGTAACATTGGCACACACAATGCCCCTGCAGTTCCTTTTCTGTTTGGTAGTTTGTGACTAAAAATCCCACTGTTATGTGTGTTAATTTATGAAAATAAAGATTCTTTTTTTTTTTTTTGGAAAACCTTTCAAATAACTCTCAAGGCTGTTGTTCTTTTGGCTTCATAAGTTAAATTTTTACCTGTAATGAGGTTGCTGTTGTTTTTTAATAGACATTCCAAAGTTATATATATCACAACAAACATGTTCCCTCCGCAGTGGTGACCATTTTCTGAGGACTGCCCAATGCTCAGGACACGTGTAGAGTCCAACTTGTGGGTGGCCTTCTGAGCCAGTTGTGTAGCATTTTAAGTTTACTCGGGTGGTGAATCATTTTGAGGGCCATCTGTATCTGGAAACAGCTAAGACTCCCTGAGATTCGAGTCACACCCAATTAAGTTGGGTAGGGAAGCCGACCACACACAGTGTTTTAGGTGTGATTTTTGAATAGTGCTAGATTTGTCACATGGCTGGGAAATGAAAAAGCAGTAACAAATTCAGGTCAAAATAAACATCAAATATTAGCAAGATGTCTGGAATAAGCTTAGCCTGCTGAGGAGGCTACCTGGGAGAGTATAAATATGGTGGAGCACATTCACCTACTTTTAAAAAGGCTTTATAACAATAAAATGAAAAAAAGGTCTTGCCTTCTATCACATACCCTTCCCACCTGTACGTGAGGTTAGGCTGCGAGTCTTCTGATTCTCAACTCTGTATTTGACCAGTGGGAGAATGACTGAATACAAGGCTATTTACCATCACGTTCCAGAAAGAAGCACAATTCCTGAGGATATTCTTTGTCCGGGGAAAAGCAGCACCCAAGTCTCTCTTCCTGGCCTTTTTCCGATTCCTGGATTTCTGCAGCAAAGACCTCTGTCCATGTGATCTGTCACCTTCGGGGAGCACCCTGCCTGGCGGATGTGCTTGTGCTGGTTAGGTTTCACAGGTACTTTGAGTAGAGTCCTCTCCACACCTTTTCTTCCTTTAGAAGGAAGAGGCCCATCATCATCTAAGGCTGTGTTACTAGTTTCATCCTTTATGTTTGGCTGTGCTGGGTCTTTGTTGCTGTGCGGGCTTTCTCTAGTTGCAGCAAGCAGGGTCTACTCTCTAGTTGCATGGGCTTCTCATTGCAGTGGCTTCTCTTGTGGAGAATGGGCTCTAGGCATGCGGACTTTTCGTAGTTGTGACACCCAGGCTTAATTGCTCTGTGGCATGTGGGGTCTTCCCTGGACCAGGGTTCGAACCCATGTGCCCTGCATTGGCAAGCAGTTTCCCAACCACCAGGGATATCCCCATGTTACTGCTTTAGCATCCCTACCACAGAAGCATAGCCTTGATAGGGCCTCTTGAGAGCAAGAGGTCCACACTGACGGAAGAATCCTCTACCATGTCCTGCCCTCTGCGTGTGATGGAGACCTAATTTCTGCAGTTCCTCTGGGACTTGAGGAGGGTTTTAGAAAATTCCCAGTTCTTCAGGTAACTTCCAGGGTCACAGGTGAGTCTTTCCTAACAGCTTTCTCAAGCTTACTCTGTCCTCTCCCTCCTCGCTGCCAGCCAGTACTTCTGCTTGGGCATTTCCCTGGGGTGGGAGCAGTTTGACCAGGACTTGCTCGCAGACCCTTTCTGCAGTTCCTTGGCCGGTGCAGGCGTGGTCCTCCCTATGATGTGTTCACCCAGGATCCCTGCTGCCCAGAAGGGTTTTCTCCCACATGGTCACATAGTGCCCACAGACACTGTTCAGCTCTCTGCCTTCCCAAATCACTCTTCTTAAAAGTGTACCCTCCCTCCACCCCAGCTCCTTGTCCATCCTCTTTCCGATGCTTTGTGTATCTAGCATTTATCATTTCCTCCCTGTATCTGTTCATCCCTGTAACGGAGGCTCCTCTCTGGTCCCTCTTGTGACTCCTCAGGCACTCAAAACACTGCCTTGTTGTTGTTCAGTAGCCAAGTGCTGTCCGACTCTTTGTGACCCCACGGACTGCAGCACACCAGCTTGCCCTGTCTGTCCTTCACTCTCCCCGAGTTTGCTCAAGCTCATGCCCTTTGAGTCGGTGATGCCGGGTGACCCCGTGGACTGTAGCCTACCAGGCTCCTCCCTCCATGGGATTCTCCAGGCAAGAATACTGGAGTGGGTTGCCATTTCCTCCTCCAGTGTATATTACAGGCGCTCCGTAAACACTTGCTTGTGAATGAAAGGTCGTCTTCATTAACAGACCCTATTGTTTTGACAGGCCTGCTGAGGTTCTCTCCATCCTGCCGATTCTGAGTATTTGAAGACCTCATAACTCTCCTCCCTTCGATTACCCTTCCAAGGACCTGGTTGGTGGCTGCGCGGCAAGTGAACTGGGCCCTTCCCGGCGCGGCCACACCCACTGCTGACCTCGCGACGTCTGATTGGCTGTAGCTCACAGGTGGGGCGAGGCCAGCCAAAGTGTTCGCCCTTCCCGTGGGGTCGCCTACCTTCCAGGTACCTCCGCGCAGCCCAACCTGGAGCCTGCATCCCTGGCCCTGGAAACGGACACACCGGGATGCGGAGGGTGGAGGTTCCTGCGGGAAAGAATCGTCTTGAGAATTTTTCTCCCTTTTGTATTTTAATTTCAGACTTTGGGAGAGGGTAAAATGGTCCTTGTAAGAGTACAAACACGGGGAAAATATCCCCAGGTACTGCAGCGGTTGATGGGTGCCCCCCTACTGCCACCAGCCCGAAGTGATCTAATTTCGCCCTTGTCAGAACCACTCACTCCCTTGAAATCCTTCCCCAGTGTTCCTCTGGCCCACACTAGCGTTTACTGACCCCCAGTGCCAAGCATTCTGTGTTTATTACCTTCTTGAATCCTCACAACTTGATGAGGTACATGTTTTTAATCCCCCTTTGTGGATGAGGAAGCTGAGCCTTACAGACAGATTGATTGACGGCGCCTGTTTGGTAAGTGTTAGCGCCGAGGTCTCTTCCTACAGTCTCTTCCTACACGCCATCCACCTCTGCTAGCAAGCCCCACCCCTCGGCCCACACCTGCCTCTCCAGCCCCAGCCCCGCCCGCCCCCCCCCCCCCCAGGCGCTCCGCCCTCTAGTTCTTCAAACCCTCCTTGCTGCCTCTGGCCTTGGTGCCTTTGCACAAAAAGCGGCACCATCCGGTGCAAATACTCTTTCTTCCACCCGTTCGCTTGTGCCTCCACGTCTTCGGGTCTCTGGAGGTTCCCCCCCGCCGCCCCGCTCCCTTCGCTGTCAGGCACATCTCAGCTGCTGCCTCAGCCCACACACTCCCCATGCGCTCAACTACCTGCACTGCGATCCACAGCCCTCTCCACCCTGTGAGCTTCAGAGAAGCCCCACCGAGTACGTTTATCTGCCTACAGGTCGTGCACCACATTTAGGTCCGCAACACATCTTTGGAAGAACTTTCATGATGTTCTCTAAGAGGCCAGGTGCTGGAGGTGAACCCGCCAGGTGCCCTGCGGGTGAACCCGCCGCCCTCCTTACAGCCTCCTGTTCACGTCAGCAGCTCCCTATGGGCGTGTTTGTTTCCATCATGCCTCTTCCTTTTCTGTCACTCCTTTCCCTCCCTCTCTCTTTGTCCAGTAAGTACCCCTCTTTTCTCCTCATTAAATAGACACGATCTAGAACAGATTTATTATCTTAAAGATTTATGGGGACATCTTTGGCAGTCCGGTGGTTAAGACCCCACAATTCCAATGCAGGGGGCACAGACTGGGTCCCTGGTTGGAGAACTCAGATTCCATATGCTGCATGGCTGGCAATATATATATTTGGGAACTGAATCCCAAATCAGGCACATGCTACCTTAAAATCATAGAACTGCATAGCTGGAAGGAGGCCTTGGAAATAATTTTCCCTTTTGGTGAACTATATCCAAATCCCTTCTTACGTTTTTTGTGAGGCTGCGGCTAGCTCCCATCTCTGATGATGCCAAGACAGAGGCCCCCGTGCAAGGTGTTCTAGACGAGACTTTAGACAACTTTTTCTGTGAAGGGTCAGACAGTAGCTATCTCAGGCTTTGCAAGTCGTATGACCTTTACTGCAGCTACTCAACTCTGCAGTCGTAGCAGGAAAGCCACTGTAAATGATATGTGAGTGAATAGGGGTGACGTATTCCAATAAAACTTTATTTACAGAACAGGAAGTGACACCTCATTTGCCAGCCTTCACTCTGGAGGATGAGCATCTTTACTTGGACTCAGGAAACTCCTCCCCACTTGGATTTTACCTGGGGACTCACCAACCCAATGTGTTTCTACATGAGATGACTTAAAGAAAAAAATGAGATAAAATCTGTCAACACATGAAATCAGTATAATTGTGCTGACCAGAGGAAACCCATTGTCAACACAGTATTTGGAAGCTTCTAGTAGTCCAGTGCATGTCAAAGGGCTGCTGGGAGGTAGCCAGAGGAGTCCGGAGCAGAGGGTTCCATCTGACCATGGTAAAGGCCCTCGAATCTGTCCCAAGC
The DNA here is from genome assembly GCF_019320065.1 of Cervus canadensis. Classification (NCBI taxonomy): domain Eukaryota; kingdom Metazoa; phylum Chordata; class Mammalia; order Artiodactyla; family Cervidae; genus Cervus; species Cervus canadensis. The sequence goes on from NC_057386.1 coordinate 110,091,789, forward strand.
AACTACAATGTTTTTTCCTCCTTTTAATGCCACCAGGACCTGGTTTGACAGTAGGTGGGGTGCTAGGAGAAGGGTTGTGTCTTTTACTGTACGTGGGGCCTGGGCATGCCACAATGAAGATGGAAGATCCCGTGTACTGCAACTAAGACCTGGTGTAGCCAAATAAATATTTTTTTTAATGGGGCTAGAGATGAATCCATGCACCTATGGACAACTTATCTTTGACAAAGGAGGCAAAGATATACAATGGAGAAAAGACAATCTATTTAACAAGTGGTGCTGGGGAAACTGGTCAACCACGTGTAAAAGAATGAAACTAGAACACTTTCTAACACCATACACAAAAGTAAACTCAAAATGGATTAAAGATCTAAATGTAAGACCCAAAACTATAAAACTTCTAGAGGAAAACATAAGCAGAACACTCTCTGACAGTCGTGTCCAACTCTTTGCGACCCCATGGACTGCAACACACCAGGCTTCCCTGTCCTTCACCATCTCCGGGAGCTTGGTCAAACTCATGTACATCCAACCATCTTATCTTCTGTCGCCCCCTTTTCCTGCCTTGGATCTTTCCCAACATCAGGGTCTTCCCTAATCAGTTGGCTCTTCGCATCAAGTGGCCAAAGTATTGAAGCTTCACCTTCAGCATCGGTCCTACTAATATTCATTATTCAGGGTTGATTTCCTTTAGGATTGACTGGTTTGATCTCCTTGCAGTCCAACACCACAATGCAAAAGCATTAATTCTTCAGCATTCAGCCTTTTGTATGGTCCAACTCTCACATCCATACATGACTACTGGAATAACCATAGCTTTGACTAGACGGACTTTTGTTGGCAAAGTGATGTCTCTGTTTTTTAATATGCTGTCTGTGTTTGTCATAGCTTTTCTCCAAGGAGTAAGTGTCTTTTAATTTCATGGCTGCAGTCACCATTTGCAGTGATTTTTGAGCCCAAGAAAATAAAGTCTGTCACTGTTTCCATTGTTTCCCCATCTATTTTCCATGAAATGATGGGACCAGATGCCATGATCTTTGTTTTTTGAATGTTGAGTTTTAAGCCAGCTTCTCACTCTCCTCTTTCACCTTCATCAAGAGGCTCTTTAGTTCCTCTTGGCTTTATGCCATAAGGGTGGTGTTTTGATTCCAGCTTGTGCTTCATCCAGCCTGGCTTTTTGCATGAGGTACTCTGCATATAAGTTAAATAAGCAGGGTGACAATATGCAGCCTTGACGTACTCCTTTCACAATTTGGAACCAGTCTGTTGTTCCGTGTCCGATTCTAACTGCAGCTTTTTGACCAGCATACAGGTTTCACAGGAGGCAGGTCAGGTGGTCTGGTATTCCCATCTCTTTAAGAATTTTCCACTGTTTGTTTTGATCTACACAGTCAAAGGTTTTAGCGTAGTCAATGAAGCAGAAGTAGATGTTTTTCTGGAACTCTCTTGCTTTTTCTGTGATCCAACAGATGTTGGCAATTTGATCTCTGGTTCCTCTGCCTTTCCTAAATGCAGTTTGAACATCTGGAAGTTCTCGGTTCACATACTGTTGAAGCCTGGCTTGGAGAATTTTGAGCATTACTTTGCTAGCATGTGAAATAATTGAAATGTGCAGTAGTTTGAACATTCTTTGGCATTGCCCTTCTTTGGGACTGGAATGAAAACTGACCTGTTAGAGTCCTGTGGCCACTGCTGAGTTTTCCAAATTTGCTGGCATATTGAGTACAGCACTTCAACAGCATCATCTTTTAGGATTTGAACTAGCTCAGCTGAAATTCCATCACCTTCACTAGCTTTGTTCATAGTAATGCTTTCTAAGGCCCACTTGACTTCACACTCCAGAATGTCTACCATCATGGTTATCTGGGTCATTAAGATCTTTTATGTGTAGTTCTGTGTATTCTTGCCACCTCTTCTTAATATCTTCTGCTTCTGTTAGGTCCATACTGTTTCTGAGCCACGGTTGAGCCACTGGGGAAGCCCAGTTAAACTATACAACCCAGAAATTCCACTCCTAGGTATATACAGAAGAGAAATGAAAATATATGTGCCGGGGTCCAGCCCCAGCAGGATCCAGGGGAACCCCAAGGATGAACGGCATCGGTGAGAGAAGACACGTAGGACCGGCCTTGATAGGGCCAAGTCTGCGAGGGAGAGAGAGAGAGAGAAAGAGAGAGAGACCAGACCAGACCAGGAGTGTGTAGCAGAGTCTGGCAGTTGCTTTATTTTTCACCATCGCCTTTATACCCTAAGTTGGTACATTTCTAAGGGGCAGATAAGCATACAGACTTAGTTTAACATTACATCAGCTTGTCCTTCATGAAACCAGGTGTGTTCTGTATATTTTTGTTTATGAGAGTCTTTTCCCATAGATTTTTTGTACATTATCTTCTGGCCTTGAGCTTAGCAGAAAACAGAAAAGTGGCAGTCTCATGATACAGCAGGTTGCAACATAATAGAAATACAATCCTGTTAACATAAAAGTCAGTCTTTTTGCAGAAGTTCTCAGCTAAATTTATCTAAAAAGTTTAACACACAAAGACTCTGCAGCTCTGGTGAGGCAGCCCCTGTTTAGCACTCCTGGTTAAAATTAACAATTATCTTATTGTTTTTACACTAGGGCTAAACTCTTATTTTACTAGATCGCCAACTCTATTAACAATAGTTTCCACTGCACAACCTCAGCACATTAACATCAATCAAACGTTGATCTAATAACCACTTTTAAAATAATATTTTTTGTATTTTCTAATAGGGCTTCCTCACCCCCTGAAAGGCTCTGTGCCTATTAGGGCCTTTTTTAATGGTTAATCTCTATGTATAATATCTTTTGGCTTTCAGGCCTGTTGACAATTTATGGCTTGCACCTGGTGCAACGTTAAGCAACTTCGGTAGCCGACCCTGTCTTTTTTGTGGTTAATCTATTTTCTTTCTATTAGGTGTCATCTCCATGGGAACTAGATAGGACTGCATTTTTTACAGAACAGAAATGCAAAGGATTGCAAAAACAGCAGATATGGCACAAAACAGGCTCTTAGTCTAAAAGTTAACTACCTGCAAGAAGTCACCAGCTAATCTCTATCTAAACTATTTTCTATTAGGCACATTTGTGGCTATTTTATTTGTGGAGCCTTTCTCACCCCTCGGAAGGATCTATGCTTAATAGTTTCTTTTGTTAGCGTACTGTGCTTAGGATGTTTAGAACAATCAAGAGCATTTTTTGCAATGAGAGCACATATTTATCACACAAGCCAGAATGCCAGCAAAAGAGTTTGAATTGAAGTATTTCCTTCATCCCTGGCCCCTTCATAGGGTACCAGCGTCCAGGAGATTTATTAATTAGGATTTTAAGTTGGTCTTTATTCAGTGAAAGAGGAGCAGGAGAGCTCTCGGCAGGCAACACAAGAATCCGCAGCAGGGTGAACAAGAACAACAGCAGAAAAGGGGGGAGGATACAGGGTGGGGTAGAGGCCGAGGCCAACCTGGAGGGTCCCTTATCCTAGACGGCCTTGCATGTCAGGTTTTTTCCTCGTGACCTCGTCATGGATGGGGTCCCGGACGGCCTTGCCTGCCCGGTATTTTCTTCATAACCTCGTCACGGGCGGGACCTCCCGTAAAGGCTCCTGGCATATATGTCTATACAGTAAACCATATATGAATGTTTATAGCAGTATTTTTCATAATTGCTAAAAGGTAGAAATGATTAACTATGAATGTATAAAGAAATGCAGTCTATCTATATAATGGAATACTCTTCAATGATAAAAATGAATGCAGTACTGGTACATATTATAACATGGACAAACCATGAAAATTGAAAGAAGCCAGTTATGCAAATCCATATGTTATATAATTTCATTCATATGAAAATGCAAAATAGGGAAATCGACAAAAAGTAGTTTATTTATTGCTTGCATGCTCAGTCCCTTCAGTGATGCGTGACATTTTGCGACCCCATGGACTGTAACCCACCAGGCTCCTCTGTCCATGGAACTTTTCAGGCAAGGATACTGGAGTGGGTTCCATTTCCTCTTCCAGGCATCTTCCCAACCCAGGGATCAAACTGGGGTCTCTTGAATTGGCAGGCGGATTCTTTACCACGAGGGCCACCTTGGAAGCCCCCATTCAAGAAATGGCAACCCACCCTAGTATTCTTGCCTGGAATATCCCACGGATAGAGGAGCATGGTGGGCTGCAGTCCATGGGGTTGCAAACGAGTTGGACACAACTGAGCAACTAAACAGCAGCAAGCACTTCATATAAGTGGAATTAAACAATATGTGTCCTTTTGTGACTGGCTAATTTTACTTACCATAATGTTTTCAAGGTTTATTCCTGTTGTAGCATGCGTTAGTACTTCATACATTTTTTTTTTAACATTTACTTATTTGACTATATTGGGTCTTAGTTGCTGCTCACAGATCTTTCTTCCAGCATGGGAGGTCTTTTGAGTGGTGTCCGGGATTCTCTCTCTAGTTGTGGCTTGGGGGCTCAGGGGTCCCAGACTGTGGATTTATTAATAGTTGCCCAATAGCATGTGGGATCCTTGTTCCCTAACCCGGGATTGAACCCATGACCCCTGGGTTGGAAGGAGGATTTTTAACCACTGGACCACTAGGGATGTCCCTTCATACATGTTTTTATAGCTGAATAATATTCCATTATATAGATATATCATGTTTTTATTTATTCATCTATTGAACCACGTTTCGGCTATTGTGAATAATGTTACTATGAACATTGGTGTACAAATCTCTGAGTCCCTGCTTCCATTCTTTTAGGTTATACCTGGGTGCTTGATTGGGGCTTCCCAGGTGTGCTAGTGGTAAAGAGCTCAGTCAGGAAGATCCCCTGTTGGAGGAAATGGCAACCCACTCCAGTATTCTTGCCTGGAGAACCCCATGGACAGAGAAGCCTGGTGGGCTACAGTCCATAGGGTTGCAAAGAGTCAGAGTGAGCACACACACAGGTGCTGGGTCATATGAAAATTCTGTGTTTAACTTTTTGAGAAACCACCAAATCATTTTGCATAGCAGCTCTACCATTTTACATTGTTACCAGCAATGCATAAGTGTTCTGATTTTTCAAAATCCTTGCCAACACTTGTTATTTTCCTTTCTCTTTGATTATAGTCATTTTAATGGGTGTGAAGTTGATATCTCATTGTGCTTGTGATGTGCATTTCCCTAATGATTAGTAACATTGAGCATCTTTTATTGGCCTGTAGTATATTATCATTGGAGAAATGTCTGTTCAAGTCCTTGGCCTATTTTTGAACTGGATTATTTGGTTTTTTGTTGTTGAGTTTTAGGAATTCTGTATATATTCTGGAGACCATATCCTTATCAGATATGTTTGTTTGCAAATATTTTCTCCCATTCTCAGAGTTGTCTTTTCAATTTATTGACAGTGTCCTTTGATGCACAAAACTTAAATTTTGATTAAATCCAACTTATGTTATTTTGTTGTTGCCTATGCTTTTGGTGTAATATCTGTTGAATTCAATGTCATGAAAATTTCCCTTGTTTTAAGAGTTACAAAGTTATAGTTCTTAGCTTTAGGACTTCGATCCATTCTGAGTTAATTTTTGTATATGGTGTAAAGTGTTAAGTGTTAGTCGCTCAGTAGTGTCTGACCCTTTGCAACCCCATGGATTGTAGCCCATCAGGCTCCTCTTTCCATGGAGTTCTCCAGGCCAAGAATAATGGAGTGGGTAGCCATTGCCTTTCTCCAGGGGATCTTCCTGACCCAGGGATTGAACCCAGGTCTCCAGCACTGCAGGCAGATTCTTTACCATCTGAGCCACCATGTGAATATTCAATTTCCACAAATGTGCTTCATTTTGAAATAATCTCGCTCTCCCACTTCTTTCTTCACCCTGGTTTTGAGTTACTACTCTCAATGAGTAGCAAAACCCATTCTATACTCCCCACCCCCTTCAGACCATAGAGGGAAATCTCTCCTCTTCAATAGGAAATCCGATGCCTGTTAGGCTCCCTGATGGGCCTGGTTATGTCCTAGTTGAGCATAACTAACCATACAGAACTATCAATAATTGCAGGCACCAGGCAAATATCAAATGGCTGGTGAAGACAAGTACAATTAGCAGCTTAGGGAGGAAAAAGAGGAGCTATATTCCTTTAGTTTGGGGACCCATATTCAGCCAGATTCTAGGCAAAGGGCTTAAAAGGAAGAATGTTTAGTTCATGGGTTTTGGAACCAGAGATGTATGTTCAAATTCTAGCTGTTCTTTTTTTATAGCATGTGCCCTTTAGCTTCTAATGGTTAGCTTTCCTGAGCTCTGATTTCTCTATCTTTAAAATAAGAATAATCCTCAGAGCTAGCTGCCGAAGGCAGATACTATTAAGTCTATTTTCACTTAAACCTGAAGGTCAAGAAACTTTGCAGGTGCACTCGTTGTCACATCAGTTACCTCGTGCGACGACTAATTGCATTTCTAGGTAATCCAAGACCTCTGGTCTCTGGACTCCCTGGTAGTACAGCGATGGGAGGTTAAGAATGAGACACCATGCACGCTAAGTCATTAGCACAGAGCTTGGCACATAAGAAGCGCTTACTCAGCGGCAGCTGAGCTGTGGACGCTTTCAGATTCCGCACCCGGAAAATGAGCGGTTTAGCTCGATTGATCCATTTTCAGACCTTGGGTGAGTCAGATTTTCCGGGCACATGCGGAAACGCACATCAGAGGGAGGAAGGAGAACTGGCAGCCCTGCGCCCAGGTCCAAGTTTAGCACAGTAGGCGCTGCCACTTTGCTCACCTATCCGACCCGGCTCAGCAGGTGCCTAAAAGGGTTGGGGAAAGATCTTAGACACATAGCCCCGCCCACACACACTCTGCGTTCTTCATTGGCCCCGAGAGTTCGGCGTCTCGTCACGTCACATGCGTGCGCCCCTCGTGTAAAAGGGGGGCGTGTCCCGCCGAGAAGGAGGAGACAAGATGGCGGTGTCCATGGGGCAGGGGTGCCTGAGGTGGCTGCCCGGGGTCGCGTGGCGGAGCAGGTACAACTGTTTGGGGAGCCTCCTCGGGGGAGGAGGGCGGCGCGAGCCAAACCGGGGTCTAGAGAGAGGAGTCGTTTCTCTGTCGCGGGCTCGCCCTGAGGAGTGCTCGAGTGCAGACGGAGCCACTCACCTTCACCTCGAGCTCGGGCGCAGGTGCGACTGCCTCCGCCTAGGACGGTCCGAGTCTGGCCTAAACCTCTCTCTTTGTCCTTTCCACTCCACAAGGGACCAAAAACATAAACAAAAAGCACCCCCTAAACCAGGTGAAATGGGCTGCGTGTCCGCCACTAGAGCCGAGGCAGGGCTGGGCGCTTCTTTCTCAGGGAGTCGTGTTGCTGGGAGGGGCGGCGAGATGTGGGAAGAGCACTGGCGTGGGAGTTGGGCGGCTTTCACTTCGGATTCTTGGTCTCTGAAGTGAGAGGGTTGGATTCCGTAATCTCAAAATAGTCCATGATGGAAATAGGGTCTCGGTTTCCCTGGTGACTGTCAACTCTTAGATTGTTAGAGAGGTCGTAAATCCAGCCCTTTCTTTTTGGGGAAGTCGAGGCCCTGATAGAGGGAGGGACTTGCTCAGTTCCACCCAGCCAGGTAGCAGCAGAGCTGAGACTCCTTCCCAGGTACCTCTGTGTCTCACGCAGGGACCTTTCCTTCAGGCTGCCCACCGTGAGGACATTCATTATTCGAAATAGCTTATGTAAGAACTAGCATGGGAGCATTTGGACTCTCGGAAAATGGATTAAAATCTTGGTAGCTTAACTCAGAATCTGTCGCTCGATGTCATTTCGAAGAGCTAAGATGTGGGAGACCCACAACTTTTGTGTTTCGGCCTGGCTTCATTTTGTCACTGTGGACCAGAGCTTGCGCTGTAATTTTGGGAAGTAGAGACACTGGTTTCAGGCTGAGAGGGAACAGAAAATGTCATTGCCCTGGCCAGGAAAGCTTCACTCTCCTATTATTAACTACTCAGAAATGGTGTAACTTTCTCAAGAGAGGGCTCCACAGTGTGGTGGTAGTTGTTAGGATTTGAACAAGAGGGTCTCTGTGGTTTTAATGTTGTTACCAGTTGTGCTGTTTATCAGTCAGTTGTGAAATCATCTAAAATGTGTCAGAAATTGGAAAGACTAAAAAAATAACCGTTTTTTTTTTTTTTTTTTTAACGATGGTGAGGAAGATGACTTCACCCACTATCATTTAAAAAGGGAAAAAAGAAAAACAAAATAAAAAGGGAAAAAAGTCAAAACTTTAATACCAGTGTAGGTAGATACAACTAGATTTAGGTCCACTGGGTAGGAGGGGTGAGGATTTGGGTACAGTAATTCAGTTTTCAAAGCTGTTACATACCCAGATGGAAACTATATTGAGATGCAAAAAACCCCCAAAAGATAACATTTCCATGATTTTTAAGTAAAGCAGTGTCTGTCTGTGAGACATATAGTTGAAAGCTTCATACTGCAGTTTTCCACTAAGTGATATGTGACAGGTGAGAGAATAGAAAAAGTAATTATAAGTGATAATTTAGGGCCATGTTTCCTAAATTTGATAAAAGAATGGAGTTGGTGTTTATTAGTAAAAGAGATTCCCAGGTATATCCCCACAATGCTGCCAAATTCAGGCTCAGTAGGTGTAGGGTGGGGCCCTGGCAACTGTATTTTTTATGGATGCTCTGGACGATTCTTTGGCTCAGGCACATATGACCACAGTACCTAGGGGGTGGGTGGTTGTGCAGGACTTTCCTTCAGGAGTATTTATGGCATTCCTGCCACTGTCAACTATAGTATCAGGGGTGATGGGGGAAGGCAGGAGAAAAGAGAGGAATTAAAAGATACAGGCCTTGCATTGAAAGAACTTTACAGTTTAGTAGAAGAGAGAGATAACACACTAAATAATATGAGATAGAACATGGAATAAGGCCTTGAGAAACCTGCCAGTTCACTTTCAGGAGAACTTTTCACAACTGTAAAAAGCAGGAGGGACCAAGGGTGATGTTAAAAATATTTTAAAACTGGGCTTTCCTGGTGCCTCAGTGGTAAAGAATCTGCCTGCCAATGCAGGAGACACAGGTTAGATCCCTGTTCTGGGAAGATCCCACATGCCATGGAGCAATTAAGCCCATGTGCCATAACTGTTGAGCTTGTGCTCTAGAGCCCGGGGAGCCAAAACTCTGCAACAAGAGAAGCCACTGCAATTAGAAGCTCAAGTACCACAACTAGAGAGTAGCTCCCACTCCCCACAGCTTGAGAAAGCTGCTTCTTCTCAGCAAAGACCCAGCACAGTCAAAAATAATAATAAATAAATAAATCATAAAAATATTTAAAAACTATGACAGTGTGGACACAGACCAGTTAGGGTGAACAGTGGTCACAGTTGATGTGGCCATCCTAGTGTGTGCCAGCTGAATATCACTTGCATTACTTTTTATAAGAGTAATATGGAGCTAGGTGCCAGGGCCTGGGACTAAGGTTTTATGTGATTGTCTCATTTATTCCTAATGGGGTAGGTCCAGTTTTTAGAGGTGGAGAAACTGAGGCTTAGAATTAGTTAACAAGTGGAGGGATGAAGATCTGAGCCCCAAAGTCAGACTTGAGTGCTTAATCATGGGCTTTAATTGCCTGCTTACAGGAGGTGCACGTGGGTTCACCATACAGAAGGTACATGTGATTGAACGTAGTCGTTCATTTCTTTGAAGCTTAATCTCACTGTTGAGATTGAGGCCCAGGGGGAAGACAGACAAACCCTTGTATTTGTCGACAAGTACAGACAGAAACAAATAAGTGAATATATATAAAATCAGTTCATTTCAGGTATTGAGAAGTTGTTACAAAGAAAAATAAAGGAATTTAATTAAGGAGTTAGCACTCCAGAGAGAGAACTCTTGGGCTTGTGGTCAGGAGGAAGCATTTGAGCAGAGAATTGAGTGAGGAGGGACTAAACCAGCTGGAGGGGTGTGCCCAGCGGAGCAGACAGCATATGCAGAGGGGTGGGTGTGCAAGGGGTGGGAGTGGATGCATGAGGAGAGGGGAAGTAGCAGGAGGTCTGAGGTTCAGAGGACCACTTACTTACGTAGGGTCTGTTTTGAAAAGGTCAGTCTGGATGTTCTGTGATACATGGGACATGGAGGCCACACAGGGAGAACAGGCCAGTGCAGCTGTCCAGCAGCAGCTCCAGTGGCTCAGGCCAGGGAAGAGAGGTAGGCAGATAAGGGTGTATTTAAAGTGGGGGCTTCATGCCTTGTCAGTGGATTGAGTGTGGACAGTGAGAAAGAAAGGACTTGCAAAGGAGTCCTAGGGTTTCAACCTGTGCACTGGGGGAATTGTGGTGCCTTTTTTCTGGGATGCTGTATTAATTATAGCAGTGTTGCTACCGGTAACAGGCAAATTCTAGCATTTTGGTGACTTAACACAGTGAAAGTTTTGTCTCTATCATGTAAGTTCAGGTTGCTTCTAATTGGGAGGGCAGCGTGATTTGAGGGCCCGTCTCTCGCCACCTGTAACACATGGCTGCCCAAGATCTGTGTGTTTGTGTCCATGTAACAGGCCGGAAGGGGACCTGGGAAGTCTGAATGGTTCTTACAGTGGTTAGAACTCACTTCTAGGGAATCTGATCTATTGAGTAGAGGAAGTGGATTTAATAACCATCTGACTAGTCTCTGCCACAGATGGACAGCTCTGGGGGATGGAGCCGTTCAAGGGGAGTGAGGGAGGGTTGGGAATTCTGTTTTGGACAAACTCAGTTTGAGGTGATTCAAAGTGAGGATTTTGGGTAGCCAGGTTGAAATACGGTCTGGAGGTCTCTGTGATAGCAGTGAGGGGAGTCCTCTGCATCTGGCTGTTTAAAACCAGACTGGGTGAACATCTCTAGGGCTACAGCATAGACAAAACAGGTGTCTGAGCCTTGGGCATGGCAGCTGTTTGAAGTTAGGGAGACCGGACAGACAGGAGGAAAATCGGGTTCCAAAGGCTATGTGTGTTTCAAGAAGGGCAAGGAGTGAATGAAGGTGTTGAAAGAGACAAACTCCCAGTTAAAAAACATGAAAGTCCCAGGCATATACTGTACAGTGTGGGGACTATAGTTACTAGTACTGTCTTGTGTATTTGAAAGTTGCTAAGAGAGTATCTCTCATCACAAGAAAAATTTGCAAATATGTATGGTGAGGGATGTTTAACTAGATTTATTGCGGGGATTCTTCCACAATATATACAAATAGGCAATAATATCCTACACCTGAAACTAATATAATGTTATACCTCAATTGGAGGAAAAATGTGACAAATGCTGCTGAGAGGTCAAATAACATGAGGTCCAAGAAATGCGAGTAGGGGTTGGCAGCGTGGAAGAGGTGACCTTGGCAGGAGATGATGTGGTGGGAACAAAAGCCTGGCTGAGTGGAATTAAGAGAGACGGGGAGGCGAGGAAGTGATGGCAGTGAACATTGCTCTTTCTGCACACCCGCAGTGGGGTGGGCAGTGTTCCTATAAGATCAGGGAAAGTGTGGCATTGATATGAGAATGAGAATGATCCAGAAATGAAAGACAAGCTGATGCAATGAGCTATTTGCCAGGTACTTGTTTCAGGAGCTAGGGCTGCAGCAGTGGATGGCAAGACCTTGACTTTGTTCTTGGGAAGAGCTGAATGCAAACCAGCTACCTGGGTGCTGTGCATTGGGTTACAGTGGATAAACCATGATCTCCCACTTCTACCTCCCCTAACCACGCCCCACCCCAGGCGGGGGAAAGCCTTATTCAAGTCTGCAAGCATTCTTTCAGTTAGGGGGCTCAGCAGCAGTTCTGGAATGCACAATGCAGCAGTGTGCACCACACGACAATGCAGCCTTCAGTCAGAATGTACACTTCTTGTTCTAATTCCACTTGGAAAGCAGAGTTTTAGACGCTTGCTTTTGCAGTGGGAGTGTCCAGTTAAGAGATGAGCATTGTTCACTCTGAAAGAACATTCACCTACTGCAACATACCCTCCTTTGTGTTAGTAGCTGTCCGTCCATCTGGCCTCTGAGGGGGTGGTGATGGTCAAGGTCCCAGATTTGTTCTGCATACAGATCTTGCTTGCCTGTAGGAGAATCAGATTCACCCTGTTAGCCCCATGCTGTGAGAGTGTTATTAAGTCAAGGAATTTTCACAGGAGTAAATGAAGGTGTTTAAATCTGATCATGTTTGCTGCTGCTGCTGCTAAGTCACTTCAGTCACGCCCAACTCTGTGTGATCCCATAGAAGGCAGCCCACCAGGCTCCCCTGTCCCTGGGTTCTCGAGGCAAAAACACTGGAGTGGGTTGCCATTTCCTTCTCCAATGTGTGAAAGTGAAAAGTGAAAGTGAAGTCGCTCAGTCGTGTCCGACTCTTAGCGACCCCATGGACGGCAGCCCACCAGGCTCCTCCATCCATGGGATTTTCCAGGCAAGAGTACTGGAGTGGGGTGCCATTGCCTTCTCCACTGATAATATTTATAGGATATTTATGTAAGACATAACTACTAAGAATCCATGAATGGAAATATTACTGTATGAAAGTCATAAATGCCGTTCTATTTTCCACAAAAATAGCAGTTTAGACATTTATAATAGAGTAAATTTCTACTTTTATGAAAGACTCCGAAGGGAAAAAAGAAACCCTTACTAACAAGACATAGTTTCTTTACTTTAGATTTCAGGTCAATATTTGGGGGAACTGAAGTGCTATCTGAATTGAAGTTGGGGTGTTTGCTGATTAAGGAAAGAGCCAATTGTTTACTAAAAATTCATCAATGCTTTCCTTGCTCGCACAGTCACTTACTGCACTGGAGATGTGTCCTATTTCCCTGGGTAAAGAGGAAATGAAGAGAGACAAATAATAAAATACTATTTCCTTACAGCTTGAAGCCATGAAAATGGTCATTTTTTTTTTTCTCAGAATGCTTGAAAACCCTTTTACCCTGTGAAAGTAGCTTTTGTGGCAAAGTAACCACAGATAATAATTTTAAAATTCCAAACAAGTTGAGCCTTCCAGACTCAAAGTAGATTAGAGTAGCTCAGCCTGATTTGTTTGCGTCATTCTTTCCCCAGGGTAAACATTTAAAGTTTGAAAATTCAGAGTGTTCTCTGGTGGTCCTGTGGTTAGAACTCTGTGCTTCCACTGCTGGGGGCACAAGTTCAATCCTGCAGGTTTTGTGGCACAGCCCAAAAAGAAAAAAAATTTAAATTTCAGCCACTTTATTAGGCTCTTTAATTAATAGGAGTTAGAGGCCACAAGGCTGTGTAGAGCTGTTCTTTTGTGGTGAAGAAACATGCTTTTTGTGTAAGTACAGCTTTACTGCTTATTATGGTCTTAAGAAAAGAGTAATTCTTTTGTGAAAAAGTTTTAGATTTCAGAAAAGTTATGAAAATAGTACAGAGAATTTCCAAATGCCCGGTACTCTGATTCCCCATATGTCAGCTATATCTGCTTTATCATTTTCCCTTCTCTTCCTTTTTTTCTTTTTGTGAGTGTGTATATGTATATATTTTCTTCTGAAACACTTGGTGCCCCTTTACCTTTAAATATTTGAGCCCTTTTCCTATAAGGACATTTTCTTACAAAAGGACAGTACTGTTCAGTGGTCAAAATTGGGAGATTAAATGAATGCAATAGTATTATTGACTCTATAGATTGTATTCAAATTTTCGCAGTTGATCCTCTAATTTTTTTTAATTAAAAAAATGCTTAACGGTTCCTTTTTGCTTGATTATAGGCGTCCTCACTGTGAAGATGTTGCCTTGAGCCACTTCCTTCAGTCCTTGAGGAAGCCGCCTCTCAGAAGCTTTTCCACAAGTAAGTAGCAATTTTCTACTTAGAAAAGATTGGACTTCCCAGGTGACACAGTGGTAAAGAATCTGCGTACCAATGCAGGAGGCTCAAGAGATGTGAGTTAGATCCCTGGGTGGGGAAAATCCTCTGGAGAAGGAAATGGCAACGCACTCCAGTATTCTTGCCTGAAAAATTCCATGGACAGAGGCGCCTGGCAGGCTACAGTCTGTGGGGTTGCCAAGAGTCGGACTCGACTGAGCGACTAAGCACAAGCAGCGATTAGAGACAGTGCTGGCCTCTCTGCTTCAGTTTGCTCATCGGTAAATCCACACAAACGCAGCACCTATTTGATAGGGCTGTCGTTAGAATCAGATGGAATTGTGCCCATGAAGTGCTTAGAGTACCTGGCACATAGGTACCACTGAAGCTTTAGCTGCTGTTATCCGATTATTTTTACTGGGTGCATATGTGGTGTTCCGTCACTTGACTGTACCATTTGGTATTGGACATTTAAGCTGCTCCTAGTCTTTTGAACTGTGGTGCTGGAGAAGACTCTTGAGAGTCCCTTGGACTGCAAGGAGATCCAACCAGTCCATCCTAAAGGAAATCAACCCTGAAAATTCATTGGAAGGACTGATGTTGAAGCTGACATTCCAATACTTTGGCCACCTGATGTGACAAGCTGACTCATTTGAAAAGACCCTGATGCTGGGAAAGATTGAAGGCAGGAGGAAAAGGGGGGACGACAGAGGATGAGATGGTTGGATGGCATCACTGACTCAATGGACATGAGTTTGAGTGAACTCCAGGAGTTGGTGATGGACAGGGAAGCCTGGTGTGCTGTAGTCATGGGGTCGCAAAGAGTCGGACACGACTGAGCAACTGAACTGAACTCTTCTTCTATTACAGACAGTTCTGTAATAACATATTTTTATGCATCCTCAGGATAAATTTGGTGACTTAGAATTTCTGACTTAAAAGGTTTGTGTATTTTATAACTTGGTATTTAGACCAAATTGCTCTTCAGAGAGGGTTGTCCTGAGCAGAAAAGGCTCATGAGTACATCAGTTCCCCACACCCACATCAGCACTAGGTTATGAACTTTTTGGATCTTTTAAGCAGCTGTTTGAATCTGTACAAAAATGTGTGTTGTTTTTATTATCTAGATAGCCTTTTTATTCTGTTGTACCAAAAGCTGTTTTTGACTGCCCAGTAATCATACCTTGGGAATAAAATGAGATGGTTAGTGAGAATAAAAACAAAAGGCTTATTAAGGTAGTTAAATAGGGGCATATCTGAGTGTTACTTAATTAGGACTTGCGTGTGGAAACATGTAAGACTCACTTTGAAGGATGGAGGGGACCCTCAGAAATGAAGTCAGGATGTCACAGATCTGCAGAAAAACTGTGCTTTTATAAAGTGACAAACACAGCGGGGAGGCAGTCAGGAGTGGAGGGCACCCTCTGCTTGCGGCTTCCTGTTAGAGGAGGAAAGAAAGCCTTTGGAGGGCAAGAGAAAGAGACCTGTAATTGAAGCAAGGACCGGTGTAGTCAAAGCACTGAGGAGGGTGTGACCCGTCAGCCTGGGATGCTGGCTTAGTGCCGTGAGATTGTGTACAGCAGGTCTGTCCTCACCAGATAATCCAGAAGAAAAAAAATGTTTCTTGCTTTCTGACAGGTTTTTCTGGTCAGAGGTAGACTGTTTAGCTGTTAAGTAATAAGGGTTCTTTAGGAATAATCCGAAGATGGAAGAGATTAATGACATCCATACTTGCTCATTAAAAAAAGAAGCAGCAGGGAATTCCCTGGTGGTCCAGTGGTTAGGACTTGAAGCTCTCACTGCTAAGGGCCCAGGTTCAGTCCCTTGTCTAGGAACTAAAATCCCACGAACCTCTCGGCATGGCCAGAGAAAAAGAAAAACAAAAACTCCAAAGCCCTCTTCTCACTGTGCCACAGTCTTCTTCACTTGCTGCCTTCACCTCGCTGCCCTTGTCTTCAGATGGCCTTCTCCCCATATGCATATCTGTCTCCAGATTTTCTCTTCTTATGGACGAGTCATATTATTAGGTCCCCACTGTGGGGACCTTATTTTAACTTGATTCCCTCTGTAGAGACCTTCTATCCAAGAAAGGTGACAGTCCGAGGTGCTGGGATCAGGACCTCAGCATGTGAATTCTGTATGTGTGTGTGAGCTCAGTCACCGAGTTGTGTTTGATTCTTCAAGGCCCCATGGACTATAGCCCACAGGCTCCTCTGTCCGTGGGATTTCCCAGGCAAGAAGACTGGAGTGGGTTGCCACTTCCTTCTTCAGGGGATCTTCCCCAGCCAGGGATTGAACTCAAGTCTCTTGTGGCTCCTACATTGGCAGGTGGATTCTTTACCATGGAGCCACCTGGTTTGGGGGGACATAATTCAACCCATAATGGATGTTGAGCATCTTTGCATGTACTGACTGGCCATTCCTCTATCTTCTTTGGAGAAACGTCTGTTCACATCCTTAGTATGTTTGTATTTATTTATTTATTGTTTTACTTATCTTTGGCTGTGCCGGGTCTCTGTTGCGCACGGGCTCCTCACTGCGGTGGTGTCTCCTGTTGTGGAGCATGGGCTCTCGGCTGGCAGGTAGTTTGGCTTCCCAGGCGCTAGAGCACAGGCTCGACAGTTGTGACGGACGTGCTTAGTTGCTCCCTGGCATGTGGGGTCTTCCCAGAGCAGGGATAGAACCTGTGTCTCCTGCATTGGCAAGCAGATTCTTCACCACTGAGCCACAAAGGAAGCCCTTGGTGTGTTTTTTAATTGGACTATTTGTCTTTTACTGTTGAATTGTAAGAGCTTATGCAATTTTGCCTTTGAAAGAATACTACTGTCCAGTCAGAACTGGGTCTGGGTCAGAAAAGTGAGATCAGAGAGCCTGTCCCTGTCTGGCCCTGTGGGTAGCCAGCAGGGCACCCTGGGATATTTTCTTGACCTCTTTGCATTTGATGTTTTCATCTTAAGCCCTGTAGCTATGGCGGCAGTCGAGGTACATTGTTGTTTCATGGGGAAGATGTGTGAGTAGGTAGCCTCTGGAGGCAGCAGCGTCTGCAGTGACTCAGGGCTGCTCCTGCTTGTCAGATCTCTGGGGTCTGGTCAGCTTTGCTGAGGGCTGGTCCCAGCCTTCCTGTTGGTGCCGTGTTTGCATGACTCAACCCTGCCCCTTCTCCTGGCTCAACATTCTCCTGTTTTTTGTTGCAGATGCCAGGAAAGTCCACACTGCCCCTGCCCGCACCTTGTCCCTGCTGCGCCCCCTGCCCATCCTGGTCGCCACAGGTGGCGGGTATGCCGGCTACCGGCAGTACGAGAAGTACCGGCAGCGAGAGCTGGAGAAGCTGGGCTTGGACGTCCCACCCAAGCTTGCTGGCCACTGGGAGGTAGGAACCGGGGGAGCCTGTTTGCATTCTCCTGGAGCACAGTTCCTGTCCCTGTGTAAGTTGCCCCGGAGTTAAGCCGTCTGAGGAAGTGGAATGTGCTTTCCTGGAGCTCACGTCTCCAGTGGGTTTGGGGTGATGCAGAAGTCAAACGCTGGGCGTCGTGTCAGGCTTCTGTCTGCAGACTCACCCCTGGTCTCCCCAAAGCCTCTGAAATCTTGGGAGCTCATGCCTTCCCCTGGCGCTGGCATCCTGGCTGGTCATGCTTCCTCAGTCTGAGGGTGAGCGGAAGGGTTGGACTTGGGTGATGTGGATATGTTCTCACCAGAACCAGACTGAAACCGTCCGTTTCTTTATCATTACCGCTCAAAGTGTTCTTGCCCCGGGAAGTGGGGGTGCTGTTGGGTGTCACATGGTGACAGCTACGGCTCAAGTGACGGCTAGTGACCTTAACTCACCTGGGCTTCCCGCAGCACTGGGTCATTCCTGACTCCTAGCAGACTGTCAGTGCTGAAATTGAGTATAAAGGTGTGAGTTTAAAAATTGCTTTCTTTTCACCCTTAATTTAACAAATGAAATACCTGCACTGTCAATAGACCCTGATAACCTGTGAAAGCAGAGACTTGATGGTATTTGGGGTGATGTGTGTGGGTTTCCCTGTGAGCCTCCCCGTATCATTAATCCAGCTTGGCTGCCCCCCGGCAGCCAGGGTCCCGGTCCTGAAGGCTGGTTCTGTCTGTGCTCCTTAGTAGCTGTGTGGATTCAGACAGATCACTTTCCAGGTTTTCTGTTTTAGGGTCACATACTCCAGACTCCTTTTGGTGAGGGGTCATTGTATAGTTTGTTAGTCACACTTTGTAAGTATGCCGAACGCTGTGTATTTCCTTTGTCGTTGGTGGTTTCCTGTGTAAACATATCCTTCCAACTAGTAAAGTACTTGTGAGACTGTGACCCATGACCCCACTGGAGTGTTAGACCCACGCTTACTTCCCTCTGACCCTGAGCATCTGTCAGGCTGACCCACTCTGTGACCTGCTCACCTGCTTTCAGGAAATCCCCACTCATTTCCAAGGAATTCCAAGAGAATTTGCGTGTGGAAGAAATCTGCTGCTTCCTCATTCACAAAAGACCAACGTCAGTAGTTTTTTTTAGCATCCATTGTTTGTATAACTGGAATTACTGCCATATGTGCGTCAGTACCTGAAAGATGATTGTAGAGAGGACAGGGTTGAATTAGCTCATAAGTTCCAGGCTGTGGACAGTGACAGGACATGGGAGCAGAGTGGCACAGCTCAGCGAGAGGTCTGGGAGAGCTGAGCTTATTGCTGAAAGAGCCGGGCTGAAGTTAGTCCTGCTCTGTCTTCCTCTTTAAATGTGTTTATTGGCTGTGCCGGCTGTCTGTTGTGGTGAGTGGGGGCGGTGCCGGGCTGCTCGTCCCGGGGTCTCTCTCGTGGAGGAGCACTGGCTCAAGGTGTGCACGGACTTCGTTGCCCCATCGTGTGTCATCAAACCCCAGCCCCCTGCTTGGGAGCTCCGTGGAGGCTTAACCATTGGACCACAGGGGAAGTCTCTCCTCTAAGAATTTTATGGTTTTAGGTCTGATGTTTAGGTCTCTGACCCATTTGGAGTTGTTTTTTATGTCGTGTAAGGGAAGTGTCTGACTTTATTCACGGGGATGTCCGGTGTGCCCAGCACTGTTGGTTGAAAAAGGCTGTCCTTTTCCTGGTGAGTGGTGTCGGCCCCCTTCTGTCTCATTCTCTCTTAAATGACAGAGGTGATGTTAATGCTCCGACAGAATGTTGGAAAGCAGGGAGGACAGTCATGATCCCCCTCCTTCTCACCAGATGATTTGTTGCATAATCGTGGGCTTTATTTTTCATATATTCACTTCCGGTCTGTCTCTGTTTTTAAATGGATATACAGTTGACCCTTGAACAATGTAGAGATTAGAGGCACCAGCCTCCGTCCGTGCAGCAGTCAGAAATGTGCGTGTAACTTTACAGGCCACCCTTGGGGTGCGCGGCTCCGTCTCCTCACTTGCATGGCTCTGTAGTGCATGTTTATTGAGAACGCTGCTTATAAGGGGACCCGTGCAGCTCGTCCTGTGCCGTCCAGGGGCGGCTGCTCCTGTTTTGTATCTTTAGGTTGGTGCAAAAGTAATTGCGGTCTCAGATCATGAATTTTAAATCCTCATAATTAGATTCAAACACATCTTTATTAATCAAAATAGGAACCGTTACAATCAACACAATTTTGCCAATGAGAAATAAGTTGATTTATTCCTGTGGTGTAAAAATCTGTGCTTCAGGATTCGATAAATTCTTCGAAAGCATTCTCTGCCTCCTGCTGGTCATGGAGGCGTTTTCCTTGCAAAAAGTTGTTGAGATGATCAAAGAAGTGGTAGTTGGTGAGAGGTCAGTAAATGTTCAAGAGGTCACTGAATATTGCAGATGAGGCAAAACTTTAGCCAAATTCATTCAACTTTTGAAATGCTGGTTGTGCGATGTGTGGTTGGGCGTTGTCATGGAGAAGAATTGGGCCCTTTCTGTTGACCAGTGCCAGCTGCAGGTGTTGCAGTTTTTGGTGCATCTCATCGATTTGCTGGGCATATTTCTCAGATGTAATGGTTCACTGAGATTCAGAAAGCTGTAGTCGACCAGATGGGCAGTAGACCACCAAATAGTGACCATGACTCTGTTTGGTGCAAGGTTGGCTTTGGAAGGTGCTCTGGAGCTTCCTGGTCCAACCACTGAGCTGGTTATCACCCGTTGTTGTATAAAATCCACTTTTCGTTGCATGTCACAATCCTATTGAGAAATGGTTTGCTGTTGTTGTTTAGAGTAAGAGAAGATGACACTTCAAAATGCTTTTTTAAATTTTCAGTCAGCTCACGAGGCACCTACTTATCCAGCTTTTTCACCTTTCTGGTTTGCTTCAAATGCTGAACAACTGTAGAATGGTCAACATTGAGTTCTTCAGCAACTTCTTGTGTAGTTATGAGGGGATCAGCTTCGATGATCCTCTCCTTTGGTCACTGTCAACTTCCCGTGTCTGGCCATTACAGTCCTAATCTTCAAGGCTGTCGTCTCCTTTGCAAAACTTTGAATTACCACTGCACTGTATGTTTGTTAGCAGTTTCTGGGCCAAATGCGTTGTTTTGTTGCGGGCGTTCTCCACCACTTTAAGACCCATTTGAACTCAAATAAGAAAATCGCTCGAATTTGCGGTTTGTCTAACATCATTTCCATAGTCCAAAATAAATATAAATTAAATGGCAAGTAATAAGTTATTAGCATAAAAAACATAAAGTGAGAAATGCACATTAAGATGTTGTATAACACACGTCATTTAAGAATGTATTCCAGTATCAAACAGCAAATTTCTACAGTGCAAAAACTGAAATTACATTTTCACCGACCTAATATGATGATTTTGCAGACTCCATGTAAGTACGAGCTTTAAGTGACTCTGCTTCTGTGATGGATTCTGGTGCACTGGTGGTTTTTACCGGTGATTAATGTTGTTGAGCAAGTCTTTGCACACAGGCCTTTCCTCAGGCTGAATGCTGGGTGTAGAGTTGCTGTCTGAAAGGGTCTGGGCACCTGCGCAGTTTGTGCTGTGTGTTTGGCATCTAAACCTATTGTAGCCGTCTGTAGTAGGCATTGTTCATTAGGCATAGGAGCATTGTACATGAACCACAATGGGTGTTAGTGAAACCGTTGTCACAGACAAACATTATTCCTCTCGTATTTACTCCATACAACAAATCTTTGAGCTCCTTTATGTGCCGGGCCTTGTTGAGCTGCAGGGGATTCACTAGTGAACAGAACCGGAGTTCCCATCCTCAGAGAGCTGCCCTTATTTAGGGGCTCAGACAGACGAGAAACAGGGACACGTGGGCATGTCGAGGGGTTGAAATGCCGCGGAGGAAGCACAGACAGGTACAGGGCCCAGTGTCTCTGACTGGGCAGGACCAGGGAAGGAAGGAAGGCGGCCGGCTCAGTGCCGTGTGGGCTCCCGGGGCATCCGAGGGGCGGGGAGAGCCGTCCGGGCAGATTGGACAGAGAGCGCTTGTCGCTGCTGATGGAGAACAAAGGGCCCCTGTGGCTGGAGGCCCGAGGGCAGAGAGGTGGGAGGGCGGGAGGCCCCGCGGCGCCAGCTCTGCCTGCCTTTGGAGTGCGCACTGAGTGATGTGGCTTCTGATCCGATCGTCCTGGCTGCCGTGGCGACAGGCTGGGGGACCTGTTGGGACGCCCTGACAGGATCCCAGCAGGAGCGGCGGGGCCGGGGCCAGAGCAGGAGCCGTGGGGGAGAGGACGGGCGCTTGGTGCTGTTTCCTTTATTGGAGTGTGATTAATGTAGAATGTATGTTACAGGCGTACAGTCCAGTGATTCACGAGTTTTAAAGGTCATGCTCCATTTACAGTTATTATAAACTGCTGACTGTATTTCCATGTCATACAATATATCCTTGTAGCTTATTTTGTACATAATAGTTTGTACCTGCGACCCCCATCCCAGTGTCCCTCCCTTCACCACTGGTGACCGCTCATGCTTGGTATGTGTCTGCTGTGTTTCTGTTCCATGCACTAGTTCACGGTATTTTGTGGCTTGCACATTGGATTCCGGTTATGTTTTGAGGGGAGAGTGCACAGGATGCACTGATAGATTGGAAGTGGGAGTGGGAAAGGAAAACGCCTCATGAGTTCTGACTTGAGCAGGTGGAGGGGTGGAGGAAATAAAGAGCCTCCAGACTCACGCAGTATTACAGCCTGCAGTCATCTGTGCTCTGAATGTGAGTCCCCATCAACATTTCTCATGTGTTTATTCTCTGCCTGTATTGGCTCAGTGTACTTGGCAGTTTAACATTTAAGTCTGATTGGCACGGACTAAGGAGCCCACCCTCCTGCAGCCCCAGTCAGATCAGGACACCTGCCCTCAGAGCCAGAGCTGGGTGAGACGAGGACTCTTCCCCAGGTGTCTTTTCAGGAACTCATGATGTCCTTCCTGGGAAAGCTTTGGGTTCAGGGTCAAAGAGCCTGATCATTTTGGGCTGCTCGGGCCTGGTGTTTGGCCTCCGGGGGGAAGGTAGTCGCCCCTGGGCCTCTGTGGAGAGGTGGCTTTGAGGGGACAGCTCTGCCTGGGGCTGGAAGGCCCCCCCCCACCGTGCCCAGAGTGTCGCACAGTCTGTGTTTGTGTGGCGGCTGTGATTTCAGATATGCCCTGCTTGTGTCTCTGTAAGTGCTTCTTACCGAAAGGCTGAAGGTGTGCCAGCAGGTGACATGGGTGGCAGGTGTGTGGTGTGAGCAGGGTGGCATGTGGTGGCAGAACCGCCCCCCCCCCAGGTTCTGGCACTTCTGAGGTGTCCCTTTCTGACCGGGTCTGAGGACAGGTGTGGGCATGTGGGCAGGGTGGAAGGGTGGCCTTTGGGGCAGAAGCTGGCACGTGTCCTCCTCCTGCACCGAGGAGCTGACTCCATGGAGATGGGGCCCGAGGTGCAGGGTGGTGGTTGGAGACTGCCTCTCCCACCAGGCGAGGAGCTGCTGTGTGGACAGAGAGGGGTTCTCAGGAGAGGCACCGTGTGCCAGCCTGGTCTGGGGCTTTTCTCCCCAGTAGTAGAATTTAGAGTTTTTCTGTGGCTTAAACAGAGTCTTCAGTTTTTCTATTGTGAGCATTTGAATAAGGCAGAAAAGCTGAGAGAAGAGTTACCCACACACACCACTGGATTGATGGGTGTTAATGTTCACTGGACCTGCTTCGTCTGCGTGTGTTTGTGGACTCCCCTCAGCCACTGCAAGAACACTGCAGACGCCGTGAGCTGCGTCCCCGACGCCTCAGTCCACATCCGAGCACGGACTGCGGCCTGCTGTCGGCTCAGCCTGGCTGTGCAGCGTTAGGGAGCAGTCCCTGTGTTAACGCCGCTTCCTTGTTTCCGGCTCCGATTAGTATTTTTAAAAGGAAGGTGCAGCATTCCAGCTGTGAAAAGAAAGAAAGCCAGATCAGCCTGTCGGATCAGCCTGTCGGGTCTCCCACGTGGCCTGCCCCCACCCACCCGCCTGCACTTGGCATCCCTTCCCTCCATGACCCTGGACAGTGCGGAGCACGTTTTACATGTTTGTTAACTTCGGGTAATTGTTACAGCTTTATTGTTCCTCTCTGTGAACAGGCTGCTTTTAGATGACAATGACACAGGTATAAATACCTGGTTCCCTGCTGGCTGGGGGTGGGTATTCAGTAAGTGCTATTCTGATTCTTACCTCATAGGTGTTGAGAAGACAATTCTGGATGTTAAGATGGGCAGACAGTAAGGTTGCTGGGAAGCAGACCCTTGGCCTGCCCAGCTCTGTCCTCAGAGTCTGGACCTGCCAGAGCTGTGGCAGCGCCTCCAGCCTTTCCTCTTCCCTGGCCTGGGGGGCACCTGTGCCTGGAGCCCTTGAGGGGGCAGGGGATGGATGAGGCTGGGCTCCGGGTCGGAGGGAGCTTTCTGCTGGGCGTCCGTATCCTCTGCGCCCTGTTTGCTCTCTGGGCAGCAGAGGTCATCGGGCTGGTGGGACTGCTAGGGAACACTGGAGAAGCCCACGGGAGAATCTGGCAGAGCTGTGAGCAGCCTTTGGATCAAGAAACCACCTGCGGGCCCTCCGTGCTTGTCCCGGCTTCGCCCAGGCTCCTGCCAGGCTGATGGCCTGCCTCTGGCTCCTTGTGCCAGCCTCGGGACGCCGGCCCTCACTGTTCTTTCTCAGGGGCCTCCACTAGCCCCGGGCAGTGAGAATTAACGGAGGACACCCGCCGCTCCCTGGCCCCGCAGGGCATGGCGTTCACGGTGTGGGGAGGGGCCGGGGGGCTGGCCTTGGTGCGCAGGCCGAGTCGCCGGGGGCCTGCAGAACCGTGCGGTGGCGCTAGGTGGCACTCCCGCCCAGGGGAGCCCAAGTAAGGTGGAAATAAAGGACCAAGTGTGACTGGCCAGAAGGGACCTCATTTGGGGAAAGTGCACCTGCCAAGGGGTTTTGTTAGTCCCAGAAATCATGTTGAGTTTTGTCTGGAATATGGTCTAGAAGGTATTTCCCTCCTGAGGTACAGGTGGTGGAGGGCAGGTTAGAAGGCAGGGAGGGCCGGTCTCAGGGCAGACCTGTGGGCTGGTTTATGAGTTTTGTAAGCACCGATCAGCCCGAGAGTCTTGAATGATTACAGACGAGCTCAGGTCCACGTGGAGCAGCCCAGTTGGTCCTTTCACGGTGGAGAGCAACAGTGCTCCAGGGGCCGCTTGGAGGATGAAAAGCTGGGCTCTTGGGCCACATTTGTCACCCACCTCGGGTCTGACTTGGGCTCCGTCTGGTCTGGGTGCACTGCAGGCTTTGGAGAAGCCGGGATGGTCTCCCCAGGTTTCTGGACCCTGTAATTTACTTGTTAGGATTGTGTATCAGCATCTTCTGTGCTTTTCATCCCATCGTGACGTGTTTGGTTGGAGCTCTAAGCTCAGAAGGGGTCTGGAGACACACTGAGAATGCTGTAGGCCAGGCTGGGAGACCGAGGTGGGGAGGCATTGGCCGGCCCCATGCACGCCCCGTGCCTCCCAGTTCTTGCTGGCGCCTTGTTGGTGTTGGGTGTCATGCAGTCCCTGAGGGAGGAGCCTGCCGGCTTCTCCCTCCTCCCCGCTGAGATGCCCCCTGTCTGTGGTTTGGTGTATGCAGATGCAGGCGATGTGTGGGCTGTGCGTACCGCTGCATCTTCTTCCAGGCGGCCTTGGCTCCCCTGCCCATCTCCTTACAAGCTCTAAGGCTTCCTGAAGAGGAAGAGGCTCTTCTAAATGTTGCTCTGGAAAGTGGATTCCCTGCGGTCAGAAGACGCAGGGGTGGTGCCGGTGCCCCCCTGAAAGCCGGTTCATTCCATCCCCTGTTGACCAAG
The DNA here is from genome assembly GCF_019320065.1 of Cervus canadensis. Taxonomy (NCBI): domain Eukaryota; kingdom Metazoa; phylum Chordata; class Mammalia; order Artiodactyla; family Cervidae; genus Cervus; species Cervus canadensis. The sequence goes on from NC_057386.1 coordinate 110,116,887, forward strand.
TGCTTCCGGTGGGCATGGGGGGTAGGGTGCTGAAGCCTGCAGCCTGGGGCCCCACCATCCAATGGGGCAGGAAGATAGGAGGAGAATCACCCCACGGGTCTTGATCCCTGCGAGGAAGCCTGCGTGCAGGGCTGGGGCGGACCTTGCCCACTGGGCCTCCTTTGCTATTGGGAGTGTATCTGCCTGGAGAAAAGGGGTGGGGGCGGGAGGCGGCCTTTGTCTTTAGGGTTGGGTGTGAGAAGGAGCAAGGGCTTCGCTGCCTTCTGTCAGCTCTGAGGGCTGGCTAGAAAAGGCGGCCGTGGTGAGGTCCGCACCGCGTGGGGGCCCCGGCGGCGGGGAGGGGCGAGTGTGGGGCCGCGGCTCCCCCAGCCCCGAGGAGGCGCCCTGCGGGGCCCTGGGGCCGCCGGTCCCCTCTTCCTGCCGCTCCTCCGCCCCGCCCCGCCCCTTAAAGGGACCCCGGCCGGGGGCGGGCGCGGCTGAGCCTGGTGTCCGGCCTCTGCCCCCGCCCCGGCGGCGTGAGTGGCTGCAGCCGGGCCCCCGCCCGCCCGCCCCCTGCTTCCGTGGAGCGGCGCCTCCCCGGGAGTTCAGTCAGGCGGGCGGCGCGGACGCGAGCGGAGCCGACCACCTGCGGGTGAGTGAGCGGCGCGCGGAGGCCCTCGGCTCCTGGGGTGTGGGTCGCCCCTCACCGCCGGGGATCTGAGGAGCAGCCCGCTCCCTTCCCCGGTCGTGACCGAGCTGTGGCTTCCCTGGCCCCACACGGTGGGTCACGGGGCCGGCGGATGAGCTCACTTCCTCCACGTCTGTAGCATCTCTTCGCCCCTCAGCCCGGAAAAGGGAAACCCGGGCCGCTCAGTGCCCTCCGTGCGCCGTTTCCTCAGCGCTGCCGGGACGGGAGGGAAGCGGAACCTCGGGCCGGAGGGGGTGAAACCCGCCCTTCCCAGAGCCCCATTCCCCGCTGGTGCCAAGGATTGCCCTGGAGAAGGTTCCTTTCCTTGGGGGGATCTAAGAAAGACTCCTGCCTCCTCCCCTGCACCTCCCTTGAAAGAGGCGCATTTGGCCCTTTCTTTTTGCTTCCTCCTCTTTCACCCAAGGCTTCCCCAAGATGGCTTACCCATTTCACAGGGAGAATCCATTTTCTCGGTTCCCTACTTCTGACATTTTGTCACCTCTAGCCCTGGCACTCGCGGAGGAATGGTTGGTGGCCCCACCTGGACACAGCTGCCCTGTGACCCTACCCCACAGACCAAGCACATGCACCGCAAGTCAGACCAGGGACGTGTGGTTTGGGGGCACTGGGGGTTACCTGCCGAGGCTTCAGGCCGGGTGTCTGGCACCCAGTGAGCTTTCCACACGGAACACCCTCGGCCCGGGGCTGACTTAGACAGGATGTGAGGGGTGGGCGGGGATGTTGCAGCACTGCTAGGGTGTGAACCCCAGAAGAGCGCGTCCTGACAAACGTGAGCCCCTCCAGCTTGGTCTTCTTGAGCCCTCCCTGCCTGGTCACATCATTGCTGCCCTGGGGTTGGGGCTCCTCTGTCAGAACTGCCTCCTCCGCCCTGTTCCTTCTGTCCTCCCTGAGAGCAAATTTCTATCCTCCCAGAGCATGGGTCTGAAAGGGACGGGAGGCATCAGGAGCCAGGTCTGCGGGATGAGGCTGCGCTAAGCATTTGGGGGAGTGGAGGCGTGGGGTTTCTGAGCCTCCAGACAGGTGACCAGGAGGAACAGTCCTTCCCCTTTCAGATGAGGAGGCTGAGACCCAGACAGCACCTGTGACTTGCCTTTCCTGGCTCGCAGGGTGAGGCTGGTGGGGGCATCCAGGATCACAGCCACCAGCTGGTCCTCGTCCCCCACCAGAGCCACTGTGTGTTCTCATGTTCCACGTGGCTGGCTCTTAGGCTGCGTAATGACTTTGAAGTCCTACTGGTCCCAGCCCCATCTCATCCCACAGAGTGTCTTTGGGACTCGAGGGAGAGAGGGAAGGTGTCTGTACTTCAGGGTGCCCTCCTTGCAGAGTCCTCATTCAGGCCTGAGTGCCCCAAGTTGCACTCAGGGAGCCAGAGAGGGAGAAAGCTCTGGCTTGGCCTCCAAAGGCCACTGCAGGCACAGAGGGCAAGTGCAGCTCTGAAATGGGGATGCCCTCAGTTAGTGAGAAGGGGTGACCTCTAGGGACCCCCTTCCCGCCATTGTGCAGCTCTGAGCTGGCTGCTGCTTGAGCGTGCTGGCCCATTTCCCTGGGGACAGCTGAACTCATGTCTGCTTGCTGGGGCCTTTGGGGCGCCCGGATGGTGAGTTAGAAGAAATCTGAGCCTGGTCTCGGTGTACCATGTTAGAGGCGGCAGCAGAGGAGCGACCGAGGCAGGACTGAGGCGTGAAGGCTTCGGGCTCTTCTGGGCAGTTCTCGAGTGGCTCCAGGATAGCAGCTCCTTGGGCTGGTCCCCCCAGAACCCCCTCTACCACCCTGGGGGGTTGTCTGGCACCCCCCAGGCACCCCTGGACTGCCCTGGGAGAGGATGCAATGCAAAGGCACACACAGGGATCTGCTTTGAGGGCCTGACATTTTGGAGTGAGCTGGGTTTGTTTGTGGGCTCCTGAATGTGCCTGACAACATGTAGAATAGGTCATGGTCCCGCCAGTAGGACAGTGAGGAAAACTGCCCCAAGGAGGTCTGGCTCCTATCCAGGCCCACAAGACTTCACCAGGCCCCGCCATGAATCCAGTTTTCTAGAGGGGGGTGGGGTACAGGTGGTGGACTTTGTCCTGAAGCCTAGCTCCATGCTCAACCCCAACTGCCCATCTCCCCACTGGGCCTGTCTCCCTTGGGAGCTGGCAGGCAAGTTTGGGGCCTCCTAGATGGGCGGTAGGAAGGGAGTCAGCACGACCTCAGCTCGGGCCTGGCCCTGAGGCAGAGGAAGCCTGGGTGGGCGCCCTCCGGCCACTCAGGAGGGTGGCCTGGGGAGATGGGTGTCCTGGCTTGAGATGGGGCGGAAATCCAGTTGAACATCCAAGCCTTAGTCTGCCTGGTCCAGCCCCATGGCCAGGTACACCCAGGGAGCCGGTAGTAGCAGGGCTTTCACCTCCTTGACCGAGGTGGGTTAACCCAGGGTGGCAGACGTCCAGCTGGTGTGAGCTGGGGCTTCTTGCTCTGTGCCGGGCCGGCCGGAGCATCCCTAGGCCCCTGCGAGTCTTCCTTTAAAGATGCCCCCAGGCTCGCGGGGTCGGGGGTGTGCTGGGCCAGACGGGACTCTGGACTCCGCGTGGCAGAATGTTGCTCCCCCTGCCCGCTATCTGCGGAGGCGGGGCGGCGGGTTTCCCCGAGGGCGCCTGACTGCCCCTCTTGTGAAGAGGAACGAGTGGAGGCGGCGAGGAGAGCCAGAGCAGGCTAGACGCCAGGGCCCACCGCCGCGCCCTCATCCCTCAGATGTCCCTTTGTCACCTGAAAGGAAAAATGGGTCAGGTTCTGGCGAGGGAGGGGGCGGCAGGGCCGACGCTGGGTGCCTGCCCGGAGCGCGGGGCTCAGATTCCCGCTTGGGCTCCTGGGCCCGTGGCGCCGAGTCCCCTCCCTGCCGGGAGTGGGCAGGTGGCCAGGGACACAGTGGGCCGAGCAGGTCCGTGACCCGCGCCTGTCTCTGCAACAGCCCCGACTTCTCACCTGCGCCCCCGAGCCTTCGGACCGGACCGAGCCGGGGAGCGGTCCCCCCAGCCACCACCTCTGGGGCCGAGGAGTGGTGACCGTGCGGACCCGGGGGGAAGGGAGGAAGGAGAGACAAAGGCGCGCGCCGGCCCCGCCTCCTTGCGCCGCCCACCATGTGTCAGTCAGAGTCGCGGCGAGGACCCGAGCTCCGCACGGCGAAATGGTGAGATGCCCACGGCTGCGTCCTAACCCCGCCGCACCCCGCCTCGACCTCCGGAAGGTCAGAGTTCACGTCCAGCGGCTCCACGGCGGTGGCGGCGGCGGCAGGGGGCTAGGGGACCAGCTCCCGCGACTAGAGGGGCCCACTCCGGGGGGCCTGAGTCGGAGAGCCCGCTTCAGGTATTGGTATTGGTGGGGGCCAGCGGGCTGTTGGTCCAGTGTCCACACTGCACCCCCGCCCCGCTTGGGCGCAGCTTCCCTGGGATTGGTCCCTGCTCTTCTGCAAAGAGCTGGGTGGGCGGGAGAAACCTGGGGTAGAGGAGTGATGTGTCCTGCTTGGCTTGGCCCCTATCCATTTCGTGGACCTTTTTAAAGGGATGGGAGAGAATGGTCGCAGAGGATCTGGTGAGCAGTGCAGAGGCAGCACCTTCAGGGCCCCCCACTGAGCTGCAGGGCCCGGCCTTTGGGTCAGTTCTCCATTTTCTCTGCTTTTAGTACCAGCAGTGTGCCTTTGTTCCTTGGTTTGTTGAGCAAGTGGGTGCAGAGGACCGAGCTGCTCTGAGAGCACAGGCACAGATGGAGCTTCCTCCTCCCGTTGAATGTAGTGTTTTTTACGAAACCGAGGCACCAGGACGTTCTCCAAGTGGGTGGTAGTGCGGTCTCCTGATGCCCACACTGGGGCCTTGAGAGCCTCTAGGTCCTGGCCTGTGGCACGGCGACCTGGGCCTCAGTGTCAAGACTCAGGAAAAACTTACCCCGGTCTCTGGCTCCCTTGAAGCTGAGCCTTTGCCAACTGTACCGAATTGGAGCTGGTGGGGTCAGGGGAAGGTCCACCTACCTTTACTGGAAGGAGGGGCCTGGGTCAGGTGTGTGTGGCCCCAGCAGGCCTGAGGGTTGGCAGGGAGCTTACCGCCACCACCCTCTGGATTGTTGTGGAGACCCTGAGCTGACGTAGAAAGACAGCAGGGTGGATGGAGCAGTAGCGGTGAGGGGTTTGTGTGTGCACCTGCGTGTGTGTTTGTGATCTTATGAGGCCCGATCGCTTATCAGATGAGGAAGTAAGAGGCCTGGACCATGGAGATTTACCCGGATCCTGTGCTGCCCGAGGCTTGGGGGGGCTCAGCCTAGCTCTCCTTGAAGCCCGTGTGAAGGAGCTGGCCTTAGGCAGGTGGGGACTGCCCAGTGGGCTCTGTTTACACTGCCTTCCTGGTGCGCCTAGCCCCAAGGTCCAAGAGGGGGTCCCTGGCAGGTTCAGAAGCTATTCTGAGAGGTCTCAACTGACACGCAGGTAGAGACTGGGAGGTGAGCGCCGACAGAGGCAGCCCAGCCCCCGACTCAGAATGTGGTTGGTATGAGGGGGTCCGGCCAGCGTCACCCGAATCCATGGAGAGGCAGTTGAGCTTGCCAAGGGTGGGGTGGACGGGAAGGGTGGGGCCCCTGGTCCTCTGCTGACCTCGGCCGTGCGTGGACATGTGCCCTGCAGGTTGCACTTCCCTCAGCTGGCCCTGAGGCGGAGGCTGGGACAGCTGAGCTGCATGTCCAAACCTGCCCTGAAACTGCGCTCCTGGCCCCTGACGGTCCTCTACTACCTCCTGCCCCTTGGCGCCCTCAGGCCCCTCAGCCGGGTGGGATGGAGGCCTGTGAGCAGGGTAAGTGTGCGGGGGCTGCCGGCCCTGCCTCCCCGCAGCAGGCCTGAGGGGGTGCCCAGTTATCTGGGCAGAGGTGGTGCTGTGGGGCCTGAGCCCTTCAACAGATGCTGTTGGAAGGCGAGTTGGTGGAGGGGGTGGGCTGGTCGGTGGCCATGTGGGCTGTGGACAGGTGACTGTAAAGGCCCATCATCCACGGCCTGCTCTCTCTGCCTGCGTTTCTGCCATGTAAGTGCTCTGTTTCTGGAAAGAACCCACATTGGGCAATCAGAAAATGGTGTCTGTTTCATCTCCTGTGTTCAGGCAGAAAAGAGCTTAGAGGTGATTTTGAGAAGAATCAAGTTTCTGGATGCCAGAGGGTAGTTCACACAGGCTAGAGCCTGTGTGGCCTCTGTGGGTAGGGATGCCCTTGAGGACCCAGGAGCCCCCAGCAGGCTAGGTGAGGGCCCCGGGCACTAGGCCCAGGGTCGAAGGGCCGCCCTGGGCCACCCCCACACGCGGGTATCCGCTGGGGGTGCTGAGAGCCGCTCACTCAGTGCCGCTTTAGAGGTGTTTAAAGTTGGGAGTGGAATTGCTTTTGCACCCTGGGGACTTGGTGCCTTGGCAGTGTTCAGCAAGCCGCAGCCACTGATTAAAGCAGGTCCCACGACGGCAGTGGCACCTGAGGTTTAAGAGCTCGGGCTGGAGGGTCTGAGGGAGGTGCAGAGTCCCCTCTCCAGGAGGAGCTGCGGGTGGGGACGGCGGTGTGGACTGGGAGCCCTTGGAGTCTCGGTGACAGTGCCCAGCACCTCTGCCCAGCAGCAGGCTGAGCGCGTGCACTGGGGTGTGGACTTGCCTGAGCACCGAGAGCCGACTCCTTCGGTGCTGGTCTGGGACGCCAGCAGCACTGCCCACCACAGCCTCTGTGTGACCACATCCGATCCTTGTATGCCCTTCCCCATCCAAGAAACGAGGTAGGAACTCTGCAGGAAATGGCCGATACCTGAGCTATGCGAGTCACTGTGTGGAGGCCCAGCCAGTACTGTGTGTAAAGACTTGGAAGCTCAGTCTGGTTCCTGGTGAGAAACCACCATGTCACAGAGCCCTCGAGGGTCCCTGCTGCTCAGGCCTCAGGAGGTGGTCCCTGTGGGGGGGTTCGGGGGCTGAGTGCACGGCGTGGCACACTCACCCGCCCCTTGGGACCTGCAGGTGGCCTTGTACAAGTCGGTGCCAACACGCTTGCTGTCGCGGGCCTGGGGCCGCCTCAACCAAGTGGAGCTGCCGCAGTGGCTGCGCAGGCCGGTCTACAGCCTGTACATCTGGACCTTCGGGGTGAACATGAAGGAGGCCGCGGTGGAGGACCTGCACCACTACCGCAACCTCAGCGAGTTCTTCCGGCGCAAGCTGAAGCCACAGGCCCGGCCCGTGTGCGGCCTGCACAGCGTGGTAAGGCCCGACCCGCCTCCGTGCCTTTGGGCACAGTGGGCCTGGTGGGCACTCCTTCCAGCCTGGACCCCCGGGGGGCCGTGGTCCTGTCCTCCACACCCTCCCCTACAGTGAGCCTCTCCTGACCCTTCCAGATCAGCCCCTCAGACGGGAAGATCCTCAACTTCGGACAGGTGAAGAACTGTGAGGTGGAGCAGGTGAAGGGGGTCACCTACTCGCTGGAGTCGTTCTTGGGCCCCCGCACGCCCGCAGAGGACCTGCCCTTCCCCCCAGGTGGGTCCTGGCCCGAGGTGCTGGGCGCCAGCAGGTGGAGGGGCGGGGAGGGAGGGAGGGAGGCCTGTGGACAGGAGACCCTCTGCCCGCAGCTTGGGCCTCCCTGCAGCCGGCGTCCAGGCGGCACATGCAGGGCTCTGAGCAGCGGGCCCGCATCTGCCCACAGCCGCGCCCCACAGCTCCTTCAGGAGCCAGCTGGTCACGCGCGAAGGGAACGAGCTCTACCACTGCGTCATCTACCTGGCCCCCGGGGACTACCACTGCTTCCACTCCCCCACGGACTGGACCGTCTCCCACAGGCGCCACTTCCCAGGTAGGCCAGGCTGGCTGCCCCGGGGGCCTCGGCTGCTTCTGTCAGAGGCCGTAGGCTCCAGAGTTGGGGGCAAGGCTGGGGGTGCCCCAGGTTGGGGTCCAGCCTGCTCTGAATCTGGAATGGCAGGCTGGGTGGGGACTACCCGTGTCTGTCCCCACAGGCTCCCTGATGTCCGTGAACCCTGGCATGGCCCGCTGGATCAAAGAGCTCTTCTGCCACAACGAGCGCGTGGTCCTGACCGGGGACTGGAAGCACGGCTTCTTCTCGCTGACGGCCGTGGGGGCCACCAACGTGGGCTCCATCCGCATCTACTTCGACCGGGTGAGTGGGTCCCACTGGAGTCCGAGGGCTGGGCCACTCTGGGCTCTCCACACCGTCTCCTGTGCAGCCAGAGCTGCTGGGGCTGCGATTTCTAGGAAGGCGGGTCCCCCACCCCGGTCTAGAGGTGGCTGCAGCGGGAGGGAATTCACCTCCCTGCTTGGCACTTTGCTTTTGCTGGAAACCCAAGGGGAGCCTGGGTGGGACTGCTGCTGGAGGGCAAGTGTGTGAGAGGCACAGGTCTGGCTCCTCCATTCCCTCCGGCCCCAGTTCACAGCAGGTCAGGGGCTCTCAGCTCAGACCTGGCCTGTGGCCCGAGCTGCTGTCCCCACTTCCCTTCCTGAGCAGGGCGGGGGACGGGTGTGCCCACGGCCCACACGCTCTGCCCCCGCCTCCCAGGACCTGCACACAAACAGCCCCCGGTACAGCAAGGGCTCCTACAACGACTTCAGCTTCGTGACGCACGCCAACAAGGAGGGCATCCCCATGCGCAAGGGCGAGCACCTGGGCGAGTTTAACCTGGGCTCCACCATCGTGCTCATCTTCGAGGCCCCCAAGGACTTCAACTTCAAGCTGCAAGCAGGACAGAAAATCCGATTCGGGGAGGCTCTGGGCTCCCTCTGAGCCTCCTGCATGGCCATGGCTGCTGAGGGTCTTTTCAAGGGGAACCTCTGAGGGTATCTAGGGAGGGCACTGTCACGTCTAACCAGGCAGGACCTGGGTGACTTCCGTCTCTGCTTCCGGGGTGCAGATGAGGTCGTCGGAACCCGTCGTGGCCTAGACCGCCATCACACCCCTCCCACCCAGAGAAAGTGTGGGCCAGGATGACGGATTTTCCCTCTTGGAGACTTTTTAACATCTCGTATAAACTGGATCTTTTACCTCCCGGCCGAGCATTCGGTTGGTCCCGATTTCCGTTCTGAGATAAGCGGTAGTTAAGGTACCTTCTTGCTGCTCCTCTCGTCACTGCTTTCTGGCTTCCCTTCCCTTGCACAGGGTGAGGTGCCTCCTGGCACTGACTGTGGGCCCCACAGCGGGGCTGGTAACGCAGCTGCTTTCTGTCCCCAAACTTGCTCCGCCTTGCTTGTTGGGAAAGGCTGTCTTCTCTCTTTGCACTTATGGCTGAACACGTCACCTGCCGAGACTCTGCCAGCAGCTTCCAAGGGTGGCCTCTGGTGGCTCGGTGCTTTGCAGGCCCTGGCGAGTGACCTTTTGGAGCTGGTAGGACCCATTATCGAGCCCCCTGCAGTGGTGGCCCAGCTGGGACCAGGGGCGAGCTTGTGTCCCCTCCCTACATCCAGGCCTACGTAAAATATGGAGTAGTTGCTGCTATTGATCAGGGGCTTACACTGGAAACAAAGGAGCCTTGCTGTTGTCTTTGGTGTGTGATGGAGGGGGGTGTCAGTGCCTAGAAAACCCGTCCCCAAGTAACAGATACTAACAGGTACGAAGTCCTTAGGGAGCCAGTGATGGGGGGCGGGGGAAGGGCCAAGTTTCATGGTTCCTGGGGATGCTGTGAATTTCTCCTGCAGGAGAAGCCATTTGAACTTTTTCAACTGTATCAGTAGCACAGTATTTTTGTATGAAAATGGGAGACTTCTGAACAGTGATTCATTTAATTGCAACATTTTGAAATAAACTAAAAAACATTGCCGCTCTGCATTCTTTGCCTGGACGTGGTGACTAGCACAGAGCCTGCCGCAGGGCCTGGACCCGAGCGATGCAGGTGTGGACAGGCTGGCGCCGGGCCTGCAGCTCATGGGCCAGCTGCTGGATCTGCACCTCCACCTGAGGGACAGGGGGCCGGCTGAGAGGAAGCCCCGCCCAGGAGCCCTCCTGGCCGCCCGCGCCTCACCTTCCGAAGCTCCTCCTCAACCTGCTGCTCAGCTTCCTGGTCCTCAGGCTGGGGCTCCTCCCTGCTCAGCTCTAGCCACCGCCTCAGGCTGTGCGCTTGCCGCTGGCAGGACCTGAGGGTGTAAGGCACCCGCTGCCCGGCTTTGCCCAGGCAGAGCCTGCAGCTGGGGGACAAGCACAGCCGCTGGGGGCAGAGGCAGAAAGGCTACCCCACCGTCTGCGGCCTGTGCAGAGCAGGCCTTGGGGGACCCAAGCCCGTCCTTCCCCTGGGCGTGGGGGAGGCTGGCTGTGCACCCAGAGGGCACACCAGGGCACCCTCCCACTTGAGTCACATGTGCTGGGCAGACCACCGGCTTCCAGGGGCCACAGCTGGGTGTAAAGTTCTGCTCAGCTCTTCTGAGCATTACACCCTCAGGTCCCTGAAGGTGAGACCACCCTGGACCTAAATGAGCTGGACTGAGTGGGGAGCTGCTGCCTGTGGGGCTGTCCCTGGGGACACAGTGCCCCGGTCGGGCCCCTCCGTGGGGCTGCAGCAGTGCCGTGGTCTCACCTGAGGTTCTGCCTCGTGGTCTGGTAGTCCTGCAGCTGCTGCCGGATGCCCTCAAGCTCAGCCTCCAGGTTGCTGTGGCCAGTGCCCACAGGAGAACAGGCTTGATTTCGGCCAGCCTCCTGGCTCAGTGCAGGATGAGCCGAGCTGCCAGGAGGGGCGCCCCCTCTCGAGGTGCTGACAGGCCCCCGGTACACAGCTGCAGGGTCAGAGCCAGGCCCAGGCCTGGTGCCCCGAAAGTCCCCAGGAAGGAGCAGACGGGGGCTGGGGACACCGGCCAGGGACAAAGGGATCTGGGACGGAAGCCCAGGGGTCATCGGCTGGGCTGACAGCTGCAAGGGAAAGATGACCACTGATCAGGGAAGTGGGAGGAAGGTGGGGAGCCGGGGTTCCCCACGCCTGCCGGGGCCAGCTCACCTGGCCTTGCCCTCTTACTTCCACACCCGACCCCACCAGAGCAGCCGCTGCCAGCTGTACCGAGCTTTCACCCCTTCCAACGACGACCATCGACCGTCCGTTGCCCTGGGAAGAACGCTGGTGCTCCAGCCCTCCTCCCCGCCCTCCTGGTGACGCTGGCCCCTGGAGGGACGCGATGCTCCCACCCTCTCCCCAGCCTGACTCAGGTCGCAACCCTTCGGGCACTAGCTCCTGCGGGGCCAGCCCAGGGCACATTCGGGCCTCCTCACTTCCCCGTCCCGACTCCTTGACGCTCACGTCACAGGCCCCAGAGTTGCAACCCCTCCTCCCTGTAACCCCTTCAGTTCTCGGGAGGTTACCTCCAACCTGTGCTGCGAGCTGTCAACTTTGATCTGCAGCCCTGACCTCATTCCTGGAGGCCAGGCTCAATCTGTTGCTTTATCGCAAACCTGACAGTGAGGACTCACTCCATGCTTCACCTGGGTCCCCAGCCACATCTTCACATCTTCCCTCTCGCACTAAAAGAACTCATTATTCCCGGAGTCGTTCAGGCTGGAAACCCAGAAGCCATCCTGGACTCCTTCCCTTCCTCTCAGCAAACCCATCAGAGCAAGCCCTGCCTGCTCTGCCTCCCACGGTGTCCAGGCACCGTGTCCCAGCCACCAGCACCTTCTGCTGGACCCACGTCCACAGCCTCTTGTTCACCTGAAGTCCAGCTTCTCCCCGAGGCCTGCATGGCCCTCCGTGGTCCACAGCCCCTACCTCTCTCTGCGTGTGGGGTTTCCTTTCGTCTCCACCTCCGTGTAGGCGTCACAAGCAGGGGCCTCGGGGGCCATTCCCTGCTGTGTCCCCAGGACAGTGGCCCCTACACTGGGTGCGTCTCCCGAGGCAGCGGGCACAGCTGTGGCTACGGCACTGAGTATGCGAGAAAGCAGCAAAGGCCGGACCCAGGACAGGCCCCAGGGGTCTTACCCGAATGGGGACTTGGGCCCCACGTGGCGCAAACGAGGACGGGGGCAGCAGCTCTGGGCCCGGGTGCGCCGTGGGTGGCGGCTTCAGGCTGGGGGCACGTGGCAGGGGGCTGCTTGGGTCCAGCGCTGCCCGGGTGGGGCCCACTGGCTGGACCTGGTGTAGGCCACGCTCCCACAGGGCCTCGGACCTGAGCGGCGGAGCGGCAGGAGCCCATCAGGCAGCGCCCCCAGAAGAGCGGGAAGGAAAGGGGGCCAGGCCCCAAGGCCCCAGAACTGCAGCACCTACCCCTGCCTGCTGAGGGGGCCGCACCCCAGGGGCGCCTGGCTCTGCAAGGGCTCCACCAGGAAGCTTGGGCGTCGTGGCTGCCTCCGTGCCCGGCGGGCAGCATTGCTGGGAAGAAACGAGCTGTTTCTCCAGGCTGCCCAGGGCCTGGGACCTTGTGGGCGCAGTCATCCAGCCCAACCCCTGAACTCTCTCCGGGAGACTGGAGGTCAGGTGAGGAAGGCTCTCGCCGCAGGTGCCTCCCGGCAGGAGCCTGCTGCCTGTGGGCGCCCCACCCACGCCGTCTCATGGGAGCTAAGCGCAGAGGCTGCAGCAGCACAGCCTGCGGGGGCCGGGGTGTCCCAGAGGGCACCGTCTCCTGGCTGTGATGGGAGAAGTGGGGAGACTACAGGCCTGGCGGGGAGGGGCTGCCAGGGGGCCCATCCGGGAGGAACAGCGGCCGAGCCCCCAGTGAGGGCCCCAGAGAAGCAGGGGCAGGATTCTGCTGCAGGGCGGGCCCCCAGTGGCTCGGCCGTGACCCCGGCACCCCGTGTCCGTCCTGTACTGTCCAAGCTCTGCCCCAGGAGGACGCGAGGAGGACGACGTGAGGGACGGGCTACTCACAGCCCCAGGAGCTGGGGCTCCCCGGGGGCTGACGCCAGGCTGTCCAAGGCTCCCCAAAGCCCCCGAGGAGCTGGTGGTCTCCTGGTCTCCAGGGGGGCATCGCCAGCCCCGGCAGCAACGTGGCTGGGAAGGGGACGCTCAAACGTCACTCTTCTGCTGGGCTCGGTGGACGCAGGGGGCTGCGGCTCCCTGCCCTGGCCCAGCGCCTTCTGTTTCCAGAGCGTGGCACAGTGACGCACTGCGCGGTGGAGACTGTGGGCCGCCTGCAACCGGCCTCCGGTCAGGTGGTGCTGCGCCCGCCCACTGCCCACGGGGCTGGGGGGTGGGAACACCCCAGACCCACCTGCACCTGCTGCTGGGCGTGCAGCTGCTGCCGGAAGGCCTTCATGCCCGCCGCAAAGCGCAGGAGGCGCTCGATGCCCTCCCTGAGGAGCTGCTGGTGGTAGGCCTGCACCGCCTGCTCCTCCCGCGCCTTCTTCCTCCTCCTCTCCTGCACGAAGCCCCGCCAGGCAGCCCAGGCCTCCAGGGAGAGGAGAGGTGAGGCCCAGCCGTCCTACTGAGGCCCCCCTCCCACCAGCTGTGGCCTCTGCGGGGATGGGGAGCCCGTTACCTTCGCCTGCAGGGAGAATGCCCAGAACCACAAGGCCCGCGCCGTGAGCTGCCGCTCTTGCCTCCTGTCCACCAGCTAGAGCCAGAAAGGCAGTGTCCCCTTCAGGGAGACCCCCGCACGCGGCCCGTCACCCTCAGATCCCTCTCCAGCTGGGTCCGGCCCTGCCTGCTCTGAGGCCGGGGATCAAGGAAGCCCCTTGGGAAAGAACCATGTCCAGGAGCTCCGGGCTCCAGGGTCAGGAGCGGTGTGGGGGGGGGGGGGCAGCGCTCGGGGCTCCGGGGAGGAAAGGGACCTGACCCCTGAAGGGCCGCCGAGCGGGACACAGCACACAGTCCACCCGGTGCCTTAGCAAAGCCTCAGTAAAGACCTAAAGCGCATTTCCGATCAATTTCTACATGTTACCCTGATGTGTTTTCAACAGGACACTGTAGGAATGGACCTGGCCTTGGACAGGTTCCCAGGGAAGGAAGCTGGCAGTGCTGGGCAGTGGCTGGCGGGGCTGGCAGTGCTGGGGAGCCCAGGAAGAGGGTGAAACCAGCAGGAACTGGAGGCGGGCCCAGGAGGGAGCAGGAGGGCTGGGAGAGGGCTTCTCCAGGGCGCCCACCTGCCGTTTCCATTGGTGGAAGCAGGCCCGGCTGAGCGTCTGGGCCAGGAGTCGGGCGGCCTGCCTCTGCCGCAGCTGGGGAGAGAGCACGCAGTGGGCCGTGTGCCCTGGGCCAGAAGGTACCCACACCCAGAGCCCCCAGGGGCGGCGCGGGCTCCAGGCCCACCGGCACCTCCTCCCACCAGCAGGAGTCGTCCTGGATGAAGCCAAGGGCCTACTGCACAGACGGAGGGTCCCGATGGCTCTGCAGTTCGCCCAGTGCTGACAGGTGTGGTTCAGACTGAACGGGTGCTCTGCTGAGCCACCGTCCCCCGGGGGACAGGCTCCCGAGGCCGCTTCCCCAGTCTTCACTCAACAACCAGAAAGGCAGCCTTGTGCCCGCAGGACCCCAGCCACCACCATCCACACTGGCTGCTGGGAGCGCTTCAGGAAAGACCTTTCCTCGCCAGAATGCGGTCTCCCGGCCCAGACAGCCCGGCTGCGTTGGGGACCTCGTGGAGTTGCCCGCTGCCTCACCCTCTTCCTAACGCAGCCCTGATGGTGCGCCTTCCACCGGGCCAGGGCCTCCTGCAGCAGCTTCTGGCAGTAATGCTGCACTGCCTGCTCCATCTGCACCCTCTGCCGGGCAGCCCTCCGGCTTCGGTCCCGCCAGCGCCAAAACCAGGTCCTGAGACGGCCTGAGATAGATCGGAGTCAGTCAGCTCCTGTGGAGGACACGTGCTAAATCGCTTCAGTCGTGTCTGACTCTGCGACCCCATGGACTGTAGCCCGCCAGGCTCCTCTGTCCATGGGATTCTCCAGGCAAGAATACTGCAGTGGGTTTCCAAGACCTCCTCTAGGGGATCCTCCCAACCCCGGGATCGAACCTGTGTCTCTTCTGTCTCCAGCACTGGTAGGTTCTGTACCACTAGCGCCACCTGGGAAGCCCTTATGGACCAGCAGGCAACAGTGAAATTCAGGGTGGAGAACCTGGGTGTGAGACCACCGCGTGTGGACATGGCCACTCTGTGAGGACAGCTCTGGCCACCTTCAGAGGCTGCACCCACCCTGACAGGAACCAGGTCTATTGATCGCTGGGCCCCCCACCCAACCCCTGAGCCATAAGCCCGTGCACAGCGACCGCAGGCGTGCCAAGACCCCCGCAGAGCTGCCTCCAAGAAGCTGCTGGGCTTGAGGCAGTGGGAGGAAACTGAGGCTCAGCAGCCCAGGCTGAGTGGGCCTTAGGAAGCATCACTACGAACAAAGCTAGTGGAGGGGATGGAATTCCAGATGAGCTAATTCAAATCCTAAAAGATGATGCTGTTGAAGTGCTGCACTCAATATGCCAGCAAATTTAGAAAACTCAGCAGTGGTCACAGGACTGGAAAAGGTCAGTTTTCATTCTAATCCCAAAGAAGGGCAATGCCAAAGAATGCTAAAACTACTGCACAATTGCACTCATTTCACATGCTAGCAAAGTACTGCTCAAAATTCTCCAAGCCAGGCTTCAACAGTATGAACCGTGAACTTCCAGATGTTCGAGCTGGATTTAGAAAAGGCAGAGGAACGAGAGATCAAATTGCCAACATTCACCAGATCATAGAAAAAACGAGAATTCCAGAAAAACATCTACTTCTGCTTCACTGACTACGCTAACACCTTTTATTGTATGGATCACAGCAAACTGTGAAAAACTTAAAGAGATGGGAATACCAGATCACCTTACCTGCCTCCTATGAAACCTGTCTGCAGGCAAGAAGCAACAGTTAGAACCAGACATGGAACAATGGACTGGTTCAAAACTGGGAAAGGAATACTTTTAGGCTGTGTATTGTCACCTGCTTATTTAACTTATATGCAGAGTACCTGATGCAAAAAGCCAGGCTGCATGAAGCACAAGCTGGAATTAAGATTGCTGGGAGAAATATCAATAACCTCAGATATGCAGATGACACCACCCTTATGACAGAAAGCCAAAAGGAACTAAAGAGCTTCTTGATGAAGGTGAAAGAAGAGAGTGAAAAGCTGGCTTAAAACTCAATGTTCAAAAAATGAAGATCATGGCATCTGGTCTCATCATTTCATGGCAAATAGATGGGCAAACAATGGAAACTGACAAATTTTATTTACTTGAGCTCCAAAATCACTTCAGATGGTGACTGCAGCCATGAAATTAAAAGACGCTTACTCCTTGGAAGGAAAGTTATGACCAACTTAGATAGCATACTAAAAAGCAGAGACATTACTTTGCCAACAAAGGTCCATCTAGTCAAGGCTATGGTTTTTCCAGTAGTCATGTATGGATGTGAAGAGTTGGACCATAAAGAAGGCTGAGTGCCAAAGAACTGATGCTTTTGAACCATGGTATTGGAAAAGACTCTTGAGAGTCCCCTGGACTGCAAGAGATCCAAACAGTCCACCCTAAAGGAAATCAGTCCTGAATATTAATTGGAAGCACTGATGCTGAAACTGAAGCTTCAATATTTTGACCACCTGTTGTGAAGAGCCAACTCATCAGAAAAGGCCCTGATACTAAGACTGAAGGCAGGAGGAGAAGTCCCGGGATGACAGAGAACGAGATGCTTGGATGACCTCACTGACTCAACGGACATGAGTTTGAGCAAGCTCTGGGAGACGGTGAAGGACAGGGAAGCCTGGTAGTCCTTGGGGTGGCAAAGAGTCAGACATGACTGAGCGACTGAACCACCACCACCTAGCTTCTGGGCCCCACTTACCCCTACTCAGCACCAGCTGGGCCTCCCTGAGAGCCCCATCCTCCTGCTCTCGGTAATACACCTGCACAGATGCTGCCTCTCGCCACTCAAGCAGGACCTGAGGGGCAGAAGCAGAAGAGTGTGGTCACAGCACGTCCCCACTTCCTGGGGTCACCCCGGCTCTGCGGGTGGCTCCTTGTGGAGTGAACAGCATTCATATGGGCTCCAGGAAGCGCCTGCTGTCCACACAGACCCAGGCCACCATGCCCAGCCCCCCTGCAAGAAGCCCTGTATCCCAGGCGATGGGCCCAGAAGAGCTGAACGTCACACCATGTCGTGAAGATGTCAAGTCTCACTCGGGCTCTCACCCTGCTTGTTAAATGGAAGCTTCAGGTCACGTGTGCTTTCAAACGTGAGGCGCACGTGAAATCACAGTAGCAGGACAGAAGGTGTCTGCCGCCTGCTCCCCACAGTTGCGAGCTCCACTCCCCAGAGGCCACCTCCCTTCGGAGCCCCGAGGCCAAGCAGAGCCCCGACCAAGGCCAAGCAGAGCAGGGCAGTCACACCGGCCTGTAAACTACCCTGAGAGCAGACCGGACCCTGACCACGTGGAACTGCTGTCCATCCACGGAGGCTCCAGAGCTGTCAGGACCAGCACCAGGCTCCCAGCAAACTGCCTTCTTCTGAAACGCCCGAGTCGAGGACCACTGCCATCACGGCATGTGCATCCTGTCACATGATATGACTTGTTCCCACAGCCACGCACCCCAAGCACGTGGAACCAGGTCACACCAAGTGACGGCCAATTCCCGCCAACCGTGACCGATGACCTCATGTTCCTGGATGCTCTACGGAAAGCCCCCAAGGCAAGAATCCCGTGAGGCCGAAGAGCAGCAGGAGTCAGGGAGGCCTCTGCGCTGTACATCCCATGCTGATACGAGGAGACGTGTGTGGGAAACCCTGGTTCTGGGGAGAACTGGTTCAGTCAGTATATGCCCTGCCTTTGCTTTATGGATGTTGGTTCAGAATTCAGTAAAACGAACGAGTAAACAAGCTCGTCTGCCGGCCCAGCTGTGTGTGTGCAGAAGGGTGCTGTCTCTTGTTCCGGGCTCCTTGTTCAGTTCACGCCTCTGGAGCCACTTCCAGGCCGCCCCCTCACAGGAAAGCAGCCCCAGCCCCCCGGGCCAGCAGCTGGCCCACAGGGCTCACCTTGGAGCACAGTGTCCTTCTGTAGTGAGCTGCCACCCGGGACGTCTTTTTCGCTTCGTCCGCTTGGGCCACGGTGTTCTCTCTCCAGCGACGTAACACGCGCCTGCGGGCACATGTGGGGACAGGGTGACCCGGAGGTGGGCAGTGCGAGGCTCTTGAGCTCGGTCATGAACCGAGGTCTCCCCACACCCTAGCATGTCTGTTGCACGCCGATTTATGCTGACTGCACACCCCGCACGCGGCTGAGCAGTGCTGTGGGAGCACCATGGCACCGCGGCCTCGTGCATTCAGGCGCCACAGGGAACTCAGGGCTGCAACAGGCGACGACGACACAGGCGATGCATCCACGATGAGAGAGGCAGACGGGAAGATGGAGGGGGGCACGGGCGGCCTGGAACAGCAGGGGCTGAACAGACTGAGGCAGGGGGAGAAACCAGCAGAGCCGAGGGGCGGGAGTGAGTCCACGGCTGTGAGATGCAGACGGCCCCAGGCTGGAGAGAGGCCTAGAGCAGGGGGTGGGGGTGAGGGCGGGGGCCTGGGAGCAGAGCGGCGGTGACGAGGCACCTCCCGCAGGTCTGAATGGGGCAGGGAGAGGCGCTCAGGTGAACGAGACTCTCGGGAGATGGCGCAGGAGCCTCCCCGAGGCCCCGCTCAGCACGCAGTGCACAGCACCAGCACTGGACACACCGAAGCCTCGCTCGGCAGCGGGAGGCGGCCAGGCGCAACTGCCAGACCCTGGGTGGGGCCCCCCCAACCTGCCGGGGTCTGCAGCCTGCTCCCTGGCCCCTGGGCGCCCGGGGACGCGCGGACTCACCGCAGCAGCCGCCTCTTGTGCTGGCTCTCCCTGGCAGCCGCCTCCTGCAGCATGCGCCACACTCGGCTCTGATACACCTGCAGGCAACCAGGAGGACTGGAGGGCCCGGGCCGCAGCGCTCCCCGCCCGGGGGCAGCCGCAGAGGTGCACGGCCTGATGCCCGGAGCAGGCACCACAGAAGGCAGGGGGCGGCCAGGAGCCCAGCCAGCGACAGGGAGAGGGCCGGCTATGCCCTCACCTGGCGGGTCCAGCCCCCAGGCCCCCGGCCCCCGGGGAAGGATGGGAAACTAGCTCAGGGGTGTAAGACCCACTGGCAGGGCACTTGCTCTGAGGCTTGTGGAATTACTACCTCGGGAGGGGCGGGAGGAACAAGGAAGGGGAACAAAGCCTTCGGAATCCCCCTCCCCGCAGCCGAGGAGGTCTGGGGGACGGCGGCCTCTCGCACCCCCAGGTCAGCAGCGCCCTGCAGCAAGCTGTGCAGGTCGGCGCGTGCCAGCTTCTGCCACTCGGCACAGCGCAGGGCCCGGCGCTGCGGAGAGGAGAGCCGGCCGCCGCGGGCCCAGGGCTGAGCAGGGCTCGGCCGGGCCTCGGGCTCACTCTTGGTTTGGGGGAGCTCGGGTAAAGTGGTTATTAACCCCAAGCCCAGCATCCTCCTCTGTAAACAAGCAGTTCTTAGAAGGCAGTGAGGATGACACGGGGCAAACGCCTCCTGCGGGTCAGTGCGAACCAGTATCAGTGTGAACGTTTTTCACCCTGAAGAGGACGTCTGTGAACCGTCAGACCAGGAACTTTAGACTCAGAGCGTCCAGGAGGAACAGCCTGGCACCTAACACAACAGGGACCTGTGAGCCAGTCGTCTCATGAAACCAGCTGGGCACTCACTCCACCTGCCGCCTGGCCTCCCCCACACACTCAGGGGCAGAGGGTTTCCGCGGCCCGTGGAGGAGACCATGTGTTCCTCCTGAGTCACCCTAATGAGGCTCCACCCACCCACAGCCCCAGGCGGGCGGCGCCCGTGCCAAAGCCTCACCTCCCGCCACCTGGTCCAGGCCCAGCGCAGAAGCCACGCCGCGTGGAACCGTGAAGCCCGCACATTGCCCGTCCTCCTGTGGGGAGACAGCTGGCGCTCAGCCCAGACCCTGCGAAGGCCCTCTCGAGGGGCACCCCACTGCAGCCCGGGCCCTGCCCAGGGGCTCTTAAACATGCAGGGGAATCAAGACCCTTTGGGAACAGCTGCCAAAGGATTTGGGCATTCCACCCAGAACAGCACTCATACAGCCCAATTTTTGTGGACAAATTCACAGGGCTCTGCGTTCATGTGGGAACAGGTATCTGAGGAGGAAGTTCAACGTGGCCATAGTTCGAGAGGTGAGAGACCCTCGGAAGACAAAGCGGATCAAGAGAGGAACCAGGGCAGGATGACGCCTGCAGGGCATACGGGGGTGTCCGCCCTGGTCCCTGACTATGGGGTGTGGTGAAACTGCCACAGCCTGCCCCAGCCACGGGCGCTTCAAGTGGCCCCAATCAGGGAGCAGGATGGAGCTGACGGGCAGGACCTCAGGTCCACAGGCCCTGCTGACCAGCCGAGTTCCTGAGCCCAGAGATCCACGAGCGCCCCAGAAGCCTCTCACTGCAGCCCCGGTTTTGCTTAGACTGTTTCAAGTTGAATTTCTGGGACTTAAGACCAGAATCCAGGCTGACATGACCACTCCCCCACCCCTCCATCGGCTGACACTCAGAGCTAACAGTCTGCCGCCACAGTCAAAGCTGCCCCGAGCCGGGAAGGGTTTCTGAGGCACAAGTGGCCACTCACTCTGTTCTGAGCCCTCGGGTGCCCTCCCTCCAGACACAGAAGGCCTTGCTGAGCCGCCCGAGGTGGTGGTGGGCACAGGCCAGTGCACGCCGCTGCCGCTCCAGGCGGTGTGCCGCTGCCTGCTGGCGCCACGTGGACCACGACTTCTGCAGAAGGTGCCGCTCTGCATGGAGCACGGCCTGTGGCAGGAGAGATTGGAAGGGTCACAGAGGCGGCGGTAGGGAAGCCAGGAAAAGCCCAGGCCACGAATGATGACCAAGGCAGAAGAGCTGGAGGTGCAGGAGCTGGGTGGGCCCAGAAACCATCTGCAGACTCCACTGACAAGGAAACAGATGCCAGGCCCTGCCCTGGCCTCGTGAATCCTGGCTGCAGGCGGGTCGCCCTGCAGCATGGGTCTGGGTCCAACAGCATCCTCAGGGGCAAGGCGCCAGGTGCAAAGCCCTGAAGCAGGCCCTGCGTATCCCAGCCACCTCCCCGGGGGAACCACTCACCATCCTCTCTGCTAAGCGGTGTTCTCGATGCTGAGACATCTTCTGACACCAGACGGCAAACACCTGCTTCTCTAACATCTCCCTGAAAGAACCCAAGTGAATAACAGGAGAGCACTTAACTCCACAAGAATGAGAAGTTCTAAATGACTGGATTTTTTCCCTTATATTAAGAACCAAATAAGCCCAGGTGGGGAGCAAGGAAAGCAGACAAAAGCCAAACCCCCCAAATGACCCGACACTTTCCATGTTGTTTCCGGCCTCACCCACACGGCGTGAAGATGACTCAGGCCTGGAGACCCTGTTTCTTCCTGCGCCCCACACTGAATTACCCACAGTTCTCTACAGGCACAGGGGAAGCCCTTCCAGTCCCAGCTGAGCAGCCAGGCTGCTGCTACACACATCCTTAGGGGAAGCAGTTAAAAACAGAAGCCGGACCCCCCAAAGCTGAGCTGGGCCCCAGGAAGAAGAAGTTTAAACAAATATTTCAGGTGAAGTGGACAGAGATGGTCTGCGCCTCTGCCCAAGCCTACCTGCACACCATAATGACATCAAAACCTGCAAAAGCAGCACTGGGACAACTGGTCAACAGCCTGCAGGGGCTGTGCCTTGGCAAAGCCATCAGGACTGACGCTGGGGGACGGGAGATGGCGACCGGCGGTTAACCCGTCGGACACACCACTCAGAACAAAGAGCTCCACTTCCTGCCAGGACACTGCAGCCTGTCCTGGGCCTGCGCTCCAGCCACGTGGTACAAACTGGGACAAGATACACGAAGTTACTGCTTCCAGGCACCGCAGGTGTGATCATCGAGGGACAGGAAACGTGCAAGGTGAGCCCCGTTTTACCCGGGGGCACCTTCTGGACCCTAGGGACAGGGGAGGGAGGCCAAGGAGAGCACGACAATCTCACTGAGCTGAGGCAGAAACTGCCAATTATTTCTCAGAATCCCCAAATCACAAATTATCAAAGGAAAAAAAAAATCAAGGAATCGGACTGTACTGAAACACTTCCACTCACAAAAAAACAAAAACAAAAAACACTGTTAATTCATGTCAGTACATATATATTCACCTACTTTGCTCTCAGGTAAAACAAATACTGTTAGAAAATGAAAAACCCAGCCACATCCTGGAAGAGAATATTTTCAATACCCTAGTCCAACAAAGAACTGGTATCCAGAAAATATTTTTAAAATCTCCTACAAATCAATAACAGTTTTTAAAAGACACTCAATTTTTTAAAAACTAGGAGAAAGACTTGAACAGACACCTCCCAAAAGGTATAAAGTGGTCAGTGAGTACGTGATAAAGGCCAAAAGGATCAAAACCTGTCTGGTATTCCAAGGATGAAAATCAGCTCAGACTGAAAAGCGTAAATGCAGCCTGATCATGCATCGGGTCTGGAGGACGGCCACACTTGATGAAGCCAACCACAAGTCAAGTCTGCTTCTCCCTCAGCAACGCGGCAGCTGTCAGACGCTATGAGGACCCCCTCGCCCTCAGCAGTGACGCTCAGACAAGCTCTGCCATGACCACTCATTCCCAAGGACACTCACCACGGCAGTGCTCCCTAGTGAGTCCCCACCTCTCAACCCACCCCGTCTGGCCTCAGAAACAGCGATCCATGCAAACAGACCCCTCTTTCTCTTAGAGCCTCTTCGGTTACAAATTCCCTTCCCTCGGATACAGAGAGCAGCACTCCAGAGTTCCCTGCTTCCTGGCAGTCAATCTGACTTGGTCAAATTACACAGGTCCTACTTCTGGCTCATTAGGCTTTGAGGCAGAGATGTCACTTTGCTGACAAAGGCCTGATCAGTCAAGGCTGTGGGCTCCCCCGATGGCTCAGTTGATAAAGACCCTGGTTCGATCCCTGGGTTGGGAAGATCCGCTGGAGAAGGTAGGCTACCCACTCCAGTATTCTTGGGCTTCCCTGGTGGCTCAGGTGATAAAGAATCCGCCTGCAATGCGGGAGACCTGGGTTCGATCCCTGGGTTGGGAAGATCCCCTGGAGAAGGAAAAGACCACCCACTCCAGTATTCTGGTCTGGGGAATTCCATGGACTGTACAGTCCATGGGGTCATAAAGAGTCAGACACAGCTGAGTGACTTTCACGGTTTTTCCAGCAGTCATGTAGGGACGTGAGAGTTTGACCATAAAGAAGGCTGAGCGAATCACCGACTCAATGGACATGAGTTTCAGCAAATTCCAGGAGACAGTGAAGGACAGCAAAGCCTAGCGTGCTGCAGTCCATGAGGTCACAAAGAGTCTGACATGACTTAGCAAATGAACAACAACAACAAGGCTTTAAAGAAATGCTGTACATCATTAGTCATCAGAAAATGAAACAGCTCTCCACATACCAACCAAAATGGCGAAGCTGAAAAGACTTCAAGAACAAGTGTTGGGGCTTCCCTGGCAGTCTAGTGGTTGAGAATCCGCCTTGTAATGCAAGGGACACAAGTTCGATCCCGGATTTGGGAAGATCCCACATGCTGTGGAACAACTAAGCCCATGAGCCACAACTAATGAACCTATGCTTTAGCACCCTTAAGCCCCAGCTACTGAAGCCCACATGCCCTAGAGCCTGTGCTCAGCAACAAGAAAAGCCACTGCAATGAGAAGCCTGCCTACCGTTAACTAGAGAGCAGCCTCCACTCGCCATAAGCAGAGAAAAGCCTGCAAAGCAACAAAAACCCAGCACAACCAAAAATGAAAAAATAAAACATTTTAATGTTGGTGAGGATGCTGGAGCACCCAGAATCCTCAGGTTTTCTGGTGTCAGCAGAAAATGATATAGCCACCTACAAGATCAAGCAGATGCCCACCCTCTGACCCAGAAGTCCACTTCAAGGTATCTACCCAAGAGAAGTGAAAATGTACTCCACTAAAACAAAATGTCCACAGCAGCCTTAGGCATGATGGCCTCAAACTGGAAAACAATTCCTATGTTAAAACAGATTGAAACAGTGTCTCAGATTCATTCAACAGAATACTACTCAGCAAATTAAAAACAGCTATAGATACAAGCAATAACCTGGCTCAATCTCAAAAACGTTAGGCTGAACTTTAAAAGACTCGAAGACACAGTACAGCAGGTACTGTATGATCCCACTGTGCAAAGTTCAAAAGCACGCAAAAATGAACCTAGAATGGCAGAACGCAGAACAGGGGTTACTCATAAGGGTAGGAGCTGACGGGAAAAGGGCAGGAAGGAACTCTCTGGGATGATGGAAGCATTCTGTATCTTAGCTGTGGTGCTAGTTATCCTGGGACGCAATTTGTAAAAATTCAATCTACTTACTTAACATCTGTATCTTTTACTGTATGTAAATTTTAGCTCAATTTAAACAAAAGGCAAATGGTACTGCCTGATTCTCAGTATAATATTTCACTGGCAGGTTAATAAACTATTATTTTTAGTCATAATTCATGAGATTCCACATAAATTTAGATTCTTGGAATATTTTTAAAAAAAGTACCCCTAGAATTATGGAAAGATAGAACATACACATTTTTTGGAACTTTGATATGCTAAACTCCAAACCAAACCCATGGACATTAACTTACCCTAAGAGCCACAT
This sequence comes from Cervus canadensis, assembly GCF_019320065.1. Lineage (NCBI taxonomy): Eukaryota > Metazoa > Chordata > Mammalia > Artiodactyla > Cervidae > Cervus > Cervus canadensis. The sequence continues at coordinate 110,141,201 of NC_057386.1, forward strand.
ATCAGTTCCAGGGAATGGATTATCTTACTCAGTGGTCATGGCAACCCTGTGGGATATTATCAATTCATCTCCATTTTACATTTGAGGAAACTGGGGCTCAGAGAGACTGAGTGACTTGCCCAGAGTTGCAGAGCTGCCAAGCATGAAGTGCGGGTCTGAACTCAGTCAGGCCTGTCGGCTTCTAAGTCAGATTCTCAATCACTTTGCCTTCTTGTGAACCAGGAAGGCAGGAACCTGAAAAACTAAGTTTTCTTAAAAGATCCAACTAAACCCAAACAAGTAATGTCTAGATCTTCTTCACCAGCCTTCAAGCCTCCATCTGACTACCTGCCTTGATTCACCTCCTACCCTTTTGCCTCGAGTGATGGTTCTAAACTCGCCCAAGGCTGACGCCAACCACATCCCTTTTAGGAGCTCCTCTGGGCTGCTTTGAAGGTGCTCTCGATTTCTGGTCCCCACAACATGCCAAAATACAAACAAGCAAGCAACAGAACCAGCTCATTTGTAAAGGAAATGTGTGTTTTAGGTAGTGAAGCCATTTGTTGAATGCCTCTTACATTAGACCTCAGTATAGAAACTAAGGCAAAGCCCCTCTCTGCAGTGGAGGAGGCAGAGATAAGTGCCAGCCTCTTTGCTTCGTGGCTGCCCACTAAAAGCACCTCCTTGAACTTAGTGTAAGGAGCCCAGGGTTCTGGCTGACCCTCTCAAACCAGTGTCCGGCGTCCTCCAAAGCCAAGTGCATGTCCACTTCTCCCAGTGCAGGTCCCTCCCCCTGTGTCTGTCCTCAGTTGGTGCACACCGTCCTCAGGGCAACAGCCAAAACTGTCACCAGTTCCATGCACCTGCTCAAACACCTGTCCGTGATCTACCTGCAGGATCAGGCAGTCCCTCAGTCTGGCCCTCCTCGTCCCACCATCCACTCTCCCCCATCCCCAAAGCAAGCCTCCCCAGGGCACACCCCTCAGCACCAGCTCTGAGCTCTGGAAGAACCTGTGTTGACATTCTGAGGACACATGGTCTGTTCTTTAGGATTGCTGGAGTATCAGTCTCTCCTCCTCACCAAGATTTAAAGTTCCTACCAAGGCATAGGGCTCCAAAATCACTGCAGATGGTGACTGCAGGCACGGAATTAAAAGACGCTTACTCCTTAGAAGGAAAGTTATGACCAACCTAGACAGCATATTAAAAAGCAGAGACATTACTTTGCCAACAAAGGTCCGTCTAGTCAAGGCTATGGTTTTTCCACTAGTCACGTATGGATGTGTGAGTTGGACTATAAAGAAAGCTGAGTGCTGAAGAACTGATGCTTTTGAACTGTGGTGTTGGAGAAGACTCTTGAGAGTCCCTTGGACTGCAGGGAGATCCAACCAGTTCATCCTAAAGGAAATCAGTTCTGGGTGTTCACTGGAAGGTCTGATGTTGAAGCTGAAACTCCAATACTTTGGCCACCTGATGCAGAAAGCTGACTCATTTGAAAAGACCCTGATGCTGGGAAAGATTGAGGGCAGGAGGAGAAGGGGATGACAGAAGATGAGATGGCTGGATGGCATCATCAACTCAATGGACATGAGTTTGGGTAAACTCCGGGAGTTGGTGATGGACAGGAAGGCCTGGTGTGCTGCAGTCCACGGGGTCACAAAGAGTTGGACACGACTGAGCGACTGGACTGAACCAAGTCATAAAAAGACTTTCCTCCTGATCCAGCAGGAAGTGCTTGGACTTTGGAATCAGGGAGATCTGAATGTAAACACTGGCTGTTGGTACATGGGTGAGTCATTTATCACTTTGAACCTGTTCTCTCCGGGCTGCTGTGAGAAGGAAATTATTACTGAAGATGACGTCGTCACAGGCAAATGGGCTTCTGTATTTTCCATTCTCCCCTCGCACCACACCTACACCTCCATGGCCGACAGTTAGTCATTAATGACCTCTTCACTGTATTCCACTAACAGGTGGTGTGGACCTGCTCTGGGCAAGTCTGCCCCCCAAGGGAGCTAAAAGGATGGAGCTCTGCCCACCCTAACTTTGTTGACAATTAATACTTTCAAGGCTTCAAAAAGTCAGGTCGAGGGACTTCCCTGGTGGCCTAGTAGTTAAGAAACCGGCTTCCAATGGGAGGGACACAGGTCCCTGGTTGATCCCTGGTTGGGGAACTAAGATCCCACATGCCACAGGGCAACTAAGCCCACACTTGCCACAACTAAAGAAGTCCATGCACCCCAACGATGACCCCCATCCATCAAGAGGAAAAAAAAAATTGTCTAGCAGAAGAGGAGCCAAGCATTTCAGGGAAATCACGCTCAAGAAAGCCGGCCAAGGTGATGTGACGTCCAACCACACTCTGATCTGGGAAGCTGATGGGCAGCTTTAAAGCAGCTCACTGTGGCTCGTGATGGGGGAAGGGATGTAAAACCAGGGCAGTTCTCGAAGCGCTTGTACACAGATGGGCAAATGTTTTCCCAGGGGAAACACGGGCTGTCTCTTCCTGGCAGATGAGCTCAATGAGCCCACACTGTTGAAAATCCAGGAAGAACTCGGGCCGAGGGTGCTGGCAGGCTGAGAAACAAAACAAAGTGCTTCATGGGCAGCAGACCCGGACCTGAGACACGTGGCCGGGTGCTGAGAGGAGCTGCACAGGGTACCTGTGAAAGCACGCGGCCCGGGCCTCGAGGGTTCGCTGCTGCTGACGCCACCGCCAGAGTCTCCTCCAGGCCTGGAAGGCTGCAGGCAGGGCTCTCTGCTGGAAGTGGCCGTCTGCTCTGGCCTGCAACAGCTGAAGTGAAAACCGTGAATGACCATTTGTACTTTAAGTTAAAAAAGAAAAAAGTCTTTCAAGGTCACATTCTCAAGGGAGGACTGCTTCTGACACAAACACCTTTTAAAATGAAAATCATTACTTTTAATTTCTGCCAACATGACAGGCGAAAAATGAAATGACAGGTGGAAAACTTTCCCTTTCATTAAAAGTGAATTAAGCATCTCTCCACACATTTGACCCCATGTGTGTGTGTATATATATTTATCTTTTTCTCCTATGGCCCAGGTGTTCATCCTCGTTGCCCAGGTTACTGTCAGCATCTAACTCAGTGACACATATGGGTTTTTTGAACCTTAAATTTATTAGCACTCTGTCATGTGGGTTATCAATTTTGTTTCTACCCTGTATCTTCTGATTTTATAATACTTACTTGAAATACAGAGTCTTTAAATTTTTATGTAATTATAAAAGGCTACTTAATCTACCACAGGACCAGTAAAATCCACCATATGACCCAGAAACCGCACTACTGGGTACATACCCTGAGAAAACTAAAACCAAAAAGGACACATGTACCCAATGTCCACAGCAGCACTGTTTACAACAGCCAGGACACGGAAGCAACCTCAACGTCCATCAACAGGTGAATGGAAAGAGAAGTTGTGGTATAAATATATGTCAGAATAAAGATATAGATATATCAGAATATTACTCAGCCATAAAAAAGAATGAATTTGAGTCAGTTCTAGTGAGCTGGACGAACCTAGATCCTGTTACAGAGTGCAGGAAATCAGAAAAACAAATATAGCATATTAATGCATATATACGGAATCTAAAAAAATGATACTATTTGCGGGGAAGGACTGGGGATACAGATGTGGAGAATGGGCTTGTGGACACAGTGGGGGAGGGAGCCAGTGGGAGAATGGAGAAGTAGCATCAACATATATACACTCTCAGGTGTCAGATGGATAGCTGGTGAGAAGCTGCCGTGTAGCACAGGGAGCCCCGTCGGGCGCGCTGTGATGACAGAGGGATCCGATGGGGGAGGCGAGGGGATGTACGTATGATTATGGCTGATTTGTACTGTTGTATGGCAGAAGCCAACACAAGTTAGAATGAAAAAACATGTATATTTAAATAAAAAATAGGGAAAAAAAGGGCTACTACTGTTCTGTCCAGTTTTAAGCTGGCTTAAATTTCAGAACATTCAGAAAACTAAGATCATGGCATCTGATCCCAACACTCCATGGCAAATAGATGGAGGAAAAAAACGGGAAGAGTGACAGGCTTTATTTTCCTGGGCTCTAAAATCATTGCGGATGGGGACAGCAGCATGAAATTAAAAGACACTTGCTCTTCAGAAGAAAACTTTTGATAAACCTAGAGAGAGTATTAAAAAGCAGAAACATCACTTTGCTGGTTTTTCCAGTAGTCATGTACGGATGTGAGAGCTGGACCATAAAGAAGGCTGAGCGCTGAAGAACTGATGCTTTTGAATTGTGGTGCTAGAGAAGACTCTCGAGAGTCCCTTAGACAGCAGAGAGATCAAACCAGTCAATCCTAAAGGAAATCAACCCTCAATATTCATTGGAAGGACTGATGCTGAAGCTTCAATACTTGGGCCACCTGATGTGAAGAGATGACTCACTGGAAAAGACCCTGATGCTGGGAAAGACTGAGGGCAGGAGAAGAGGGTGACAGAGGGTGAGATGGTTGGATGGCATCATTGACTCAACAGACATGAGTTTGGGCAAACTCTAGGAGGTAGTGAAGGACAAGGAAGCCTGGTGTGCTGCAGGCTATGCGGTCACAAAGAGTTGGACACGGCTGAATGACTGAACAAAAACAACCACTATTCTATGGATACATCAGTAGGAAGACATACCACTGATAGAATGATACATATGCCTCCATGATACAAAATCTTGGGGCGGGGGAGGGGGAAGCATACACATGTGTGGTGGTTTTTAACATAGGGCTGGCTGCAGGGCATTCCCTGTCAGCCCAGTGGCTAGGGCTTCCACCACAGGGGGCACGGGTTCCATCCCTGGTTGGGGAACTAAAATCCCCATGCCTTGGCCAAAAACAGTAACAACAAATAAAACAAGACTGCAGACTCTTTGATCTTCCTCTCCTTGAATCTGGGTGGACAGTGGCTACTTTGACCAATGGTGAAAGTGACACTAAGTGACCTCCAAGGCTAGGTCACAAAGGGCCACACAGCTCCTGTCCTGTTCGTGGGAACACTCGTGGAGCCCTGAGCTACAACACAGGAAGTCTGCTACCCAGGGGCCGCCATGCTGAAAAAGAGCCCGAGCCCCTGGGGAAAGCCATGCGTACGCTCTCTAGTTAACAGTCCCCGTGGAGCCCTATCTTTGAGTCATTCTAGCCTAGGAGCCAGACGAGTGAGTGAAGAAACTAAGCTAAATGACTCCAACCCCCTGCCACTAGAATCTTACCAGCAGAGGCCCCAGTAACACGGAGCAGAGACCAGTCATCCTTGCTATGTCCTCTCTCAATTTTTTACCCACAGAATCCTTAAAACATAATAAAATGGTGGTGGTTTTAATCCACTGAGTTTGGGGTGATTTTTTTTACAGAGCAATAGAAAATTTCACAGCATGCCTACGTGTGTGTTTGTGAATATATGGGTACACACACTCCTACTCACACAGAGGAAAAAAAAATATCAGGTTTACTCACCAAATGTCATCTTAGAGGCAGGATTATGGGTGTTTTAATTTTTTCTTTTTTATATCTTTTCTACACTTCTCAAGTTTTCTGTGATGTCTACCTATTGCTTATGGGCATTTTCAAGTATAAACAATAGTAGAAGCAATAATATAACAAATCCCCATGGATTTCTCACCCAGCTTCAACAACAAGCAAACGTTCTTGCCATTCTTTGTAATATCACTTCTTAAATAGAAGGAAACATATAATAAATTACATTTTTATCTTTTCCTAAAATAAAAGGAACTGACGTGTTCCTGGATCTCTAAACCAAGAGATAATACTCAGATTGTTAGGTACAGGTTTTTTAAAACACAACAGCTCAGCGGGGCTCTTACTATTTTTCAGACTGTCCCCTGTATGGGCTGCGCTAGAGGCCTGTAGAGATAAGGACTCTGACCCTTGACCTTCTTCCAGTGCTGGGCCCCCAGGGTTGAGCGGATCTCTTTTTTTCAGGGAGAAACTCATGAGACCCTTTGCTTCTTTTCCACCTTGAATAAACATAACCTTTCAACTCAGGGGCTCACATTCTTTTTCTAAAAGGGCTCTTTCTACACATTCTGTTGTGCTTGCATTAAATGACCTTGAAAGACCAAGTGGCAATGTCCTTTCCAAAACAGCCACATAATCCAAAGGGACGTCAAAGAATGCACCAATTCTAAGCATTTCCCAGGTGTGGAAGGCAAAGGTGACACAGAAATGACCCACGCCCTGGGTCAGTCCCAGACACCCAGCACTGGGGTGGTCCTTGGGGTAAAGTCTGAAGCAGTCAGCAGCGGGTCATCTGTTTGTTCACCATGTGTCCCTCGCTCGTCCAAACACGGTCAGGGCCTGCCCTCGGCCAACAGTTCAGGAGATGAATGGGGCAGGACAGGCTCTACCCTCAAGGAGCCTAGAGCCTGGTGGGGTGGATGAGGTGAGGGGCAGCCAAGGCCATGTGGTGAGAAGGCTGCGTGTGGGATGGGGGCAGGGGCCAGGGCTGACTTCTGAGCTCAAAGGGCAGCGGGTAGACCAGGAAACAGGAGCAGGCAGAAACACCCAGGAAGGACTGGCAGCTGGGCTGTGCACAGCTATGAAGGGCAGCACGGAAACAGGAACAGTGAGAAGAGCAGACAGGACCAGCTCCCAAGGGAGTCAATATGATGTCCAAACCAAGGAGCCAGCCAAACTCCTTTGATCCACGTGTCAGACTTGAGCAGCAGATAGATGAGGAGGTGGAGAGGGCAGCAGCGAAATAACCAGGAGGAGCCTGGATCATGTCCTGCCCATTTTCACCAAGGGGAAGGCCAAGCAAAGAGCTGAGCAGCCCACGTCCTACTGCAAGGCCCTGCAGACATCACCAATTGAACACACGTTCCCCTGAGGCTGATGTGGCCTGGAACCCACCCTTCTCAGTTCAGCGCTAGGCCATCGTTAGTGTTCCCCTGAGGCTGAACTGCAAGCGCTGTGAGGGCAGGAGCCCTGTGTGCTTGCATCATAGCTGCATTCTCAGGGCCTGGCTCAGTCTTGGGCACAGCAGCTGCTCAGTAAGTCTGTCTCCACCTGTCTCCTCCCACCACTGCGGGCACCTGTGTCTCGCGTGGTTTAGCTCTGGGATATGGGACTCAGGCTCTGCACGTTCCCTGGCATCTCCCGAAGGTCCCACGGGATGAAGGACTGGCTGAGGACAGTCAAGATGTGAACAGAATGGCTGATACGCTCACCACCTTCAGAGAGCAGCTGGGCTGTCAAAGCACAGGGATGGGAGTCGTGCAGACCTTCCGACACCCCTGGAGGGCCCTGGGGCAGAACCGTTGAGCTTTTCACAGTGCCCTTGCCTCCAAACCAGAACACCAGGCCGCCTGACACAGGCCTTCCCCAAGAATCTCTCCAACGCCAGCAGATCCAAGAATGTGAGCCAGCAGAGCCCGCTGAGCTGAGCAGCTCCGTACCTGCTGGGACTGCCTCTTCTGGGTAGACTGTGACCACAGCTGGAAACACTTGCGAAGCAATGTTATTCTGAAAGGAAACACACCACCAAGGGAATTACCCTCCCACTTGCAGGTTTCTAAAATTGTGTTTTGACTTTAAGGAAGGTGAATCTGGGTGCAGGTACTCCTTGAGCAGTGCAGGGGGCTCAGGGGTTTCATTCTAGAAGCGAAGGAAATAATCTGATTTCTGACATGAAATCCACCAACCCTGATTTTGGACTGTGGCCTGCCCCCCAAAATTTAACAGCTTCCTTGTAAACCTAATTGGACCACCAAGGACAGTGAACTTGGAATTAGGTAATATCTATGAAATCCCCCAAATATGCTGAACTTTCTGGTTTTATGGCCAAACTCTGGGGTCTTTTAGGACCATGTTGGTCTGTGACATGCCTTCACAGTAATACTGAGGTTGAGAACCACACTCAGCTTTGTAAAACAGGATTTATAATAGTGATATACCCTGGCAGCTCCAATCTGAGTCGGCTAAATACTGGGATTCTCACTGACTCATTAAAAGGTGCTCCAAAATTGGACCCATAGCTATGCAAATTAAGTTACACTCTTGAGGGAGGGTTTATTGAACATGTCTTACAGCAAGAAAATGAATAAAAAGTAATAAAAAATTTTTTAGAAAAGGGGATTCCCTGGCAATCCAGTGGTTAGGGCTCCTCACTCTCACTGCTGAGGACCCTGGTTCAATCCCTGGAGGGGAAATTAAAATTTTCACAAGCCACGAGGGGCAGTCAAAAAAAAATTAAAAGTGAACAGTGGTTCCCTCTGAAGATTAGGCCGTTGAAGGAAGAAGTCCAGGCAGTCTTTATTTTTCACTTTCTACTTCTTCTCTATATATTCTGAGTTTTCCCTGTGGACATGTGGTGCTTTTATTTACTTACTTTAACTGAATGTTTAACTGAGGACATGCTTCACACCCTCCAAGACCAAGCCACAAACACCCACCTGCCTGGGACGTCTCTGTAACACTACCAATGCCTAAATTCCAAGACAGAACGTCAGTAACACCTGAAAACTGGGGCACTGGTGGCCGAGCACCAGCAGAAGCCTCCCACCTCCCGCCTCGTCAACCAAAAGGAAGAGGCCGGAGCAGGAACCACTGGCCCACGGCAGGGCCTCTCCAAATGTGCACGGTAACGTGGGAAGGGCGAGCGATGGCTCCTGGAGACCAGCAGGCAGGCCGCAGCGGGCCCTGGGGAGCCTGCCGGCCACGTCCCTACCTGCTGTGGTCCCAGGCAGCACGCAGGGAGGGCAGCTGCTCTCTTTCCTCCCTCTGCTCGAGCCGCAACTGCCAGAGGTTCCAGACCCTGTGCAGCAGCTGAAGCAAAACAAGAAGGAACTGGAAGTTCATTAACGCAAAACGATCTCTCCTGACCCATTAGGTAGCGAATCAGTAACTCCAGAAGATGCAGGAATTACCTCAATTTGGAACACCCGACATGTAACAGACTTGAAAAATAATTATGACCAAACTATATGGAACTATTCTGGGCCAACACAAAAAACAAAGAGCTGGATCTATCAGATGTGTGGAAATCAAAATGAAGAAGCTGTTCCTAATCGGGGCCTCATGGAGGCCAACACCATTTTAGAAATTAAAACTGATCTTATCACATATTACTAGTTTTGAATCTTTTGTGACCCCATGGGCCGCAGTCCACCATGCTCCTCTGTCCATGGGCTTCCCAGGGAAGAATACTGGAGTGAGTTGCCATTTCTTACTCCAGAAGATCTTCCCAATGCAGGGAAACCTGGATCTCTTGAATCTCCTGCATTGGCAGGTGGATTCTTTACCCTGGTGAGGGAAGCTCACTGTCTATGAAGTAGTCTTGCCAAAACACATTTAACTTCAATCTAGTCAAGCCCTTAGATCTAATTTCCAGTTTATAAGAGCTACATAGGAAAAGGGGAAATCAAATGACATCAAAAGTAAACAGAAAAATGGAGAATAGGAAGACTCTACAAAATAACTGGTCTTCCTTTTCAAAAGTCAATGTCATTAAAAATACATGATGCTAAATGAAATGAGCCAGTCACAAAAGGGCAAAATTCTATAAATATGAGGAATCTGGAACAGTCAAATTCACAGAGACAGGAAGGAGTGGTGGTTGCCAGGGGCTGGGGGAGGTGGAGGAGACTGGGATTTATTGGTTCTGCAAGATGAAAGGATTCTGGAGATGGATGACGGCTGCACAATAATGTCAATGTACTTAATGCCACTGAACTGTACACTTAATGGTTAAGATGATAAATTTCGTGTTTTTTACCACAATTAAAAAATAAACATGTTAAACAAAAGAAATGGGGGATGGGGGAAGCTTATTGATTTATTAGAGACATAACCCAATGTAGTAAGTCATCAATCTTTAATTGAATCCTGGCTTGTAAAAATCAACCATAAACACATTTGGGTCAGGGGTAACTGAATTTGAATATGTGCTCGGTACTGGTTAATATTGGGCTTCTCAGGTGGCCCTAGTGGTAAAGAATCCTGCCGATGCAAGAGATACCAGTTCGATCCCTGGGTTGGGAAGATCCCCTGGAGTAAGAAATGGCAACCCACTCCAGTATTCTTGCCTGGAAAATCCCATAGACAGAGGAACCTGGCAGGCTACAGTCCAAGGGGTTGCAAAGAGTTGGACGTGACTGAGTGACGGAGCACACACTGGTTAATATTAGAGCATTACTATTCGTTTTGTTAGGGATGATAATGATATTGTGGTTATAGAGCAAAATGTTCTTATTTGGGGGCAATGCATACTGAAATGTTTAGATGTAAAGTGTTATCACATCTGTAATTTACTTTGAAATGACTCAGGGAAAAAAAGCAAATGTTAACAATTGTTGAACTTAAATGGTAAAGTAAACTGAGGTTTACTATACTACTTTTTATATTTTTTCTGTACATTTGAACACTTTCACAATTAGAAAACCCCCTTCTACGCCCAGAAGCACAATTGACAAATGAAGGTAGAATGTTGGTTACCCTCAGGAAAATTAACCACTGAAGATGACAGATGCATGGCGCAAACAGTACCAAAGGCCTTGGGATGCAGGACTTAAGAGTCTATTCCCCAGGTCAAGGCTGAATCCACAGTCCTTGACCTCTGATTCAACTACCATTTTTTTTTTTTTTTTTAAGCAAACAGATAAAAAACGGCATTACATAAGAGAAAAACAAGAGTTTCTCTATCCTATGGTATGGATCACTGAAGAAAACGGACCTGAAGGGTTTGGAGTCTCAAGATCTGAACAAACCTCTTAAGCACAAAGGTTAAAAAAAGAAAGAAGGGCCATCAGAAGAGGTGCCTTGGTACAGAAGAGGGCCTCACCATGACATCACGCTGCTGGTGAGCAAGATTCCTTCTTATCCGTTGGAGACGGGCATGGGTCACATTGTCCTTCAGGGCTTTAAAGCAAAATTGCTGTGAAAAAAGAACAGACGCAGTCAGCAGTGTGCCTGTAACAGTAAGCTCGATGCCGGAGAAGGTGGTGAGAAGCTCAGCCATGGCTGTTCACAGGTCCCAGGCAGTGTTTCTCTGCTTTGAGATTCAATTGGGAGCCTGATGCAAGCCAGCCCACACAGCAGGCACTTAATAAACACTCCCTGTTGCCCATAGGTACTGCACACACAGGAACAAATCACCCTCACCTCTGACCAGGAGAAGTCCCTGTGACCCACACAGAAACACCAGAAAAAGGTCAAAATATCACCACTGCCTCTCAGAAAAGAGACAGACTTTCAGCTTATGGTGGGTTTACTTTTATTTATTTTTTTACCATGTGGGGTCAACGTGTACACTTGGTTCAGTTGCTAAGTCATGTTCAACTCTTTGTGATTCCACGGACTGCAACACCCCAGGCTTCCCTGTCCTTCACCAACTCCTGGAGTTTGCTCAAACTCATGTCCACTGAGTCAGTCATGCCATCCAACCATCTCATCCTGTCACCCCCTTCTCCTCCTGCCTTCAATCTTTCCCAGCATCAGGGTCTTTTCCAATGAGTCAGTTCTTCGCATATGTGGCCAAAGTATTCGAGCTTCAGCATTAGTCCTTCCAACCCTACCAAGGGTTGATTTCCTTTAGGATAGACTGGTTTGATTTCCCTGCAGTCCAATCCAAGGAACTCTCAAGAGTTTTCTCAAAAAAAAAAAAAAAAAAAGTCTTCTCCAGGACCAGGTTCAAAAGCATCAATTCTTTGGGGCTCAGCCTTCTTTATGGTCCAACTGTCATATCTGTACATGACTACTGGAAAAACCATAGCTTTGACTAGACGGACCTTGGCTGGCAAATTGATGTCTCTACTTTTTAATATGCTATCTCCGTTTGTCAGCTTTTCTTAACATATCTCTTTTCTTTAATATGTTATCTCGGTTGAAGTTTTTTTTCAAGGAGTAAATGACTTTTATTTTATTTTATGACTTTTAATTTCATGGCTGCAGTCATCATCCACAGTGATTCTGGAACTCCCCGAAATAAAGTCTGTCACTGTTTCTGTTGTTTCCCCATCTATTTGCCATGAAGTGATGGGACCAGATGCCATGATCTTTGTTTTTTGAAGGCTGAGTTTTAAGCCAGCTTTTTCACCCTCGTCTTTCACCTTCATCATGAGGCTCTTCAGCTCCTCTGGGCTTTCTGTCATTAGGGTGGTATCACCTGCATGTCTTTAGTTGCTGCTATTCCTCCTGGCAATCTTGTATATTTACACAACTGCAAATGCAGTTTTGCAGAGTAGAACAGAAGGAAAAGAAGTAATCTTTGGTCACTGAGGTGGGGGAACAGGGACAAGACATGCTGGCTCCAGCTCTGTCCAAAATGCTTCACGGGTGACTAAGCACAGCCCATGCTCCACAGGCTGACTTCAGTTTTCTGAGACAGAGAAGAAGCACCTAGGGGTTTTCACAGAGTGTTCTGTGGGCCCCCAGAGGCTCCTGACAGTGTCTGGAGGCCACCTCGTGTGGTGAGGGTGTGGGAGAGCAGCCGGCAAAATGGACACTATTCCCAGACCTGGCTTCATCCACCGCACCTCATCTTGGACTGATTTTCAAGACTAGGCCTCCACCATTTAAAAAAGGGGCCTGCCGTGTCGACACCCCAGGACTAGATAGCTTCTAAGGCTCCTCTGCAGCTCCCAACCCTTCTGACCCCACACCACCGCTGTCTCTGATCCAAAATTAAAATCAGGACATGACAATGAAGGGGGCTCCCTGACGAGTGCCAGCCGCACCACCAGACGCACTTAAAGAGCATGACGGGGGTCGGGCCCCCCAAGAACGGACGCCCGAGCACGGCTGTGGCGCCCTTACCAGCAGGCCGCGCCTGTGGTGTTCTCTCGCCGCCTTCCACCGCTCAGCCGCTTCTGTGCACAGCAGCACGTCTGCCCGAGTCAAGGCTTCTTGTCTCGACAAGGCGCCGCCCCAGCCCAGCGCAACCCCAGTGACCCGTCCCAAGGGTCCCGGTTGCAGGTGACGACCGGCAAGCCAGGAGGGCTGGTGTCCGCCTTGACGACCCAGGGAAGAGAGGATTGAGGGGAACCGCCATGTGAGCTATTTATCTGCCTTTCTCCCCTCTGATGCCTGCTTCATGAGGGGCAAAAACAGTCGAGATAAACTGCTACCAGTCGGAGTAAACATTTCAAAATCTCAGGAGAACCTGCTCCGAGCTTTCCCGCATTCTGTTTTGGCAGCACAATCCAGTCAGATGTCTGAGCTAAAAGCCTTGGAGTTATTTTCAATCCCTTTCATCTCCTACCCCTCCATCTCTCAGCTGCCAAGTCCATCTGCTCCCCTCCTTGTCTCCACGTTCTGTCCCCACCCCCAGCACCGGGCTGGGCACCAGACTCGGTCCCCTGTGCCAACTTCACTCCCACCATCGAGCCTCGTCCTTCCGGAAGTACAGATCTGCTGCATCGCTACTCAAAAGCCTGCAGGGGATCCTCAGTGTCCCGGGATGAAGCCCAGATTCCTAGCCACCCACACAAGCACCCCACGAGCCGGTCCCCAGCCTGTATCTGCCTGCCCCTAACACCCCACAACGCACTGCAGACCCCGGTCACCACCCCAGGTGCTCTTCCTCATCCACACCTTCGTAAATGCCACTCCTTACACCTGAACCGTCTCTCCTGATTCCCCCCGTCAGGAGAACATGTCAGCCCTCAAGGCTTAAATTCAGCTCAAACATCAATTACCTCTTTGGCTAGGTCTCCACAGCAGCTCAAGCAGGACTTAATACAGACCTTTATGATAGTACTTATCACACCACATTTACACAGACTGGTTTTCATGTCTATTTTCCCCAGTTGACAATGAGCTATTGTTAAGTCTCTAGGTTTCCCTGTATTCCAGAACTCAGACAGGGGTTTAAAACAAGAGTTCAGTGAACAAACGAAAACGTGACTGAACACCCAGGGCAGTCCAAATCCCAAGCCTGGGCACAGACTGTGGCAGGGGCGGGGATTAAGAAAGTACACTGGAGTCAGAAGCCTGGCTCTGCCAATGAGATTGAAAATCACTTAGCATCCCCGACTCCGCTTCCTCATCTATGAGATGGAGATGGTAACACCCACTCCACAGGGTTGCTATGAGGATTAAGGAGATAATCACAATGTCTGCACATAGCAACAGCTCAATGAATGGAAGCTGGGATTGTAACAACATGGCCGCCAAGGACAGAAGGCTTTCTGAAACAGAAGTGAAATGAAACAAACTTCTGAAGCAGAAATGGTATGGCTCTTTCCACCATCTAATGGGCAGGAAGAAAAGGATGAAATGCAGGAATGCTTCTGGGGGGAGGAAAAGGAATATAGTCAGGGAGGAGCAGGCTGGGGTGTGTGCGATTTTCTATTGAGTTGTGCTCATTTCACTATTATTCTTTAAACTACAAATGTTTGTTATACGCACTCTTTTGTATGAGTATTCCCAGAATGGAACAAATTTTTTTTTTTTTTTAAAGCCAACCAGAGATCAGGACTGTCTGAAACTGCTGGGTAACCATTTCCCACGTATCTCCTGACTGTCTTACAGGCTGCCAGGCTCTCACTGTCTTGGCTGAGCTGGAGGACAGCCCTGAGAAATGCAAAGGATACAGTGTTTCCAGTGAGTCAAGGCCCTCCGCAGCAGCGTCCTCCCGGCCAGCCCCTCCACCTGCGCGTGGTGGGCATGCAGGCTCTCCCTCCGCTCCCAGGCCTGCCACCAGGCACAGAAGTGGGTCCGGAGCAGGGTGACGTGGTGGAATCGCTCGGCCACCTCTGCAACAGAGAAAGGAGCTTCAGTGCTGCCCCCTCAAGGCTGGGCAACGAGCTGGAGGCATCTCTAAGACGGGCTGAAACCCACCACTGGCAGGCAGCAGGGATTCAAGGCAGCTGCTCCCCAGAGAACGTTAGAAAAAAAGGATTTTGAGCAGAGGAGGGTTACTATGGACTCCTTAGCTACAATTCCACTCTCCAAGGAAAGAGAAAAGGATTCTGTCAAAGGACCGAAGCTCCTGGTTAGTGACCGAGGAGCAGGAACGGGGACAGCTGTTTCTAAAGAAAACCCCATTTTACTCCTGCCTCTTTACCGGCATTTCAGGACTTCAGGGAATGAGTCAGTGACACACGACTCAGTCGACATGCTGGCAGAGGCTTCTGTGAGCCTTCAGCCAGGCTGATACAGGCCACCCACTCCATCTCCTTTTAAGACTAATTAGCTAATGGCCTGATGAGCTTAAGGCCAGAGAGGGGGAGGGCATTGGTCCTGGAACGAGAATGCCTTAAGTGAAGGCAAGTATTAGTCTGCAGCTCATCATTAAATAGCTTCATGCCTTCAATTTCCAGCCTTGGGCATCCAGACAGTGGGTCCCTTGTCACTATTTTCAAGTGGGCACATTAGATCTCCCAAGAGACAGTGCTGGTAGGCTAGGAATCCTGCAGGGAGCAGGAGAGCCTAACCCTGTGGCCAGGACTTCTGTGTGGGCTCGAGAAACTAAAGGACAAAAAGTACTGGCATTCATGACCAATTTATCGTTACTTCTGACCTACTGTGGGAAAACTAAACCATCAGGATAGTGCTCAGAAAACATCATAAATCATGCATCTGCATAACTAGGGACAAACAATCCAAATATCTGTTTTCTCTCTCTTTTTTTGGCACACCACACAGCTTATGGGATTTTAGTTCCCCAACCAAAGATCAAGCCCTCGCCCTCAGCAGTGACAGGATGGAGTCCTAACACTGGACTGCCACAGATTCCCCCAAACATCTATTAATAGAAGAATGACTAAGTAGATTAAGGTAAGCACCCCCCTGTAAAACACACTCACTCATTTAAAAAAAAAAAAAAATTATGGGATTTCCCTGGTGGTCCAGTGGTTAAGACTTTGTCTTCTGGATAGTTAGGAAGTCTGGGATGGATATGTACACACTGCTGTATTTTAAATGGATAATCAACAAGGACCTACTGTATAACACAAGGAACTCTGCCCAATGTTATCTGGCAGCCTGGATGGGAGGGGAGTTTGGTGGCGAATGGATACATGTATATGTATGGCTGAGTCCCCATCTGAAACTGTCGTAACGCTGTTCATTAGGCTATACCCCAAAATAAAATAAAAAGTTAAAAGAAACGACTTCACCTTTCCAATTCAGGGGATGCAAGTTCGATCCCTGATCGGGGAGCTAAGATCTCACATGCCTCGTGGCCAAAAAACCAAAACATAAAACAGAAGCAATACTGTAACAAATTCAACCACTTTAAAAATGGTCCCCACACACAAAAAAAATTTTATAAAAAATAAAGACACAGGAAAGCATTGATTAGTTGTATGGAAAAAAGCAAGATACAAAACTGTACGTATCATACTAATCATAATTGCAGTATTTATAGCATAATTAAAATCCTACTGAATTAAATACATTGAATAGGAGCCTCTTCTGGAGAACTCCGGTCCCTTGAGGGGACGAGGACACAAAACACCACTGTAAAACAAGTCAGACACAACAAATACTGTACGAAGTCACTTAGGCGTGGAATCTAAAAATACAACAGACTAGTGAATCAAACAAAAAAAAGCAGCAGACTCAGATGTGTGGAGAAGAATATAGTGGTTGCCAGTGGGGAGGGTGTGAAACTTTTGAAAATTATAAAGCTCTATAGAATGTAAAGAATCTTTCATTCAATAAAAAATAATAAAGAAAGAAATTGAATAGAATATTGAAAAAAAAAACCACAGAAGGAAATAACTTAAACGTGAATCAAGGACGCTTTACTGTCCTCCTCCAGCTCTTCCTTCAAAATCTGTGGTGTAACTGCTACTACCTCCCGTTAATCACGACCCGCTGGCGGCAGTGGGCGTGGCACCTCCCCGGCCCCCGGCGCCCCGGACTCACGGTTCCGAAGCCCCTTCTCTCTGCGCAGCTGCAGGAACTCCAGCCAGGCCCCGAGGGCTCTCCACTGCTGGCGGCGCTGAAAGTGTTTCACTGCAGAGACCATCTTCCGTCTCTCCCTCCGGACAAACAGGAGCTGCTCCTGCCACCGAGACCAAGCCTGAAAACCAGAGAAAAGACAACCATTAAGGGAGGCAGGAAACCAGAGGTGAAATACAGGTGAGGGAAACCAGAAACCCACACACTGCAAAGGGTGAAATCAGAAAACGAGCAAGTGGCGATTCCAAAGCAGGATCGTGAGTGAAGGGGATTTGGGGTGAGAGGATCTTTGAGAAGGGCATTCTGGGACTTCCCTGGTGGTCTGGCGGTAAAGAATCCGCCTGCCGATGCAAGAGACACAGTTCGATCCCTGGCTGGGGAAGACTGCAGATGCCTCAGGGCGACCAAGCCTGTGTACCACAAATACTGAACCTGTGTTCTAGAGCCCAGGAGCCACAACTGAAGGCTGTGTGCTGCAGCTACAGAGGCCCAGAGGCCCGAGAGCCCATGCTCTGCAACAAGAGAAGTCACTGAGCTGAGAAGGCCGGACACGACAGCTGGGGAGCGGCCCCTGCTCAGTGCAACTAGAGAAAGCCCTCAGAACAACGAAGATCCAGCATAGGGTCGTTGGGTTTTTTCCTGGATTAAGAGGGAAAAAAGAAAAGAAGAGGAATAATAAAATTAATGACTTTACAAGAAGCAGGGACAACCCAAGGGTTGGTATAATTAATTCAGATCTGGGACAGGTGAGGCTCTGTCTTTTCCTCCAAAGGCGGAGGAAGCCTATGGTTGAGGCCCTTTCTCAGCATGTGCGTCCCCAGGACATGGACCTACAGAAACCGAGGGTCTGCAGACGGATTCCCTTGAGATTATCCATAAACGGGCACCCTTGGGAAGGTCTTCGTGCACACCCAGCAATACACCTGCCCTACTCTGAAGGCAATACCTTCATACCTCTGTAAACCTGTGACATCCCTTCTCCCTTCCTTCCTCTCATCTGAACATCATTTTTTCTATTTCGCCAAGAAAATAAAAGCAATCAAAAGACAATTTTCTCAAGCTCCCACACATCCCCCTGGGGCTCTGCCTTCTCTCCACATTCCCAACAAAAGGTCACCCCCGCCACGGACACAGCCCATCTTTTCTCACCTTCTGAAGTGTTTCACTCTGGCAATTACCCCCATTCCCTTCCTGCATCATCAGCTTTCACTCTCTGCTAGATTTTTAAAATCAGCATTCAAACGTGCTGTTATTTCTCCCTTTGGGGATGTGACAACCGAAAGCAATGGGTGGCCTTTGATTAGGCCCTGGATCTGACACGAAGAGCAACAATATACAGCTGCAATACAGACTGCAGTCTCGATATTATCATATCTACATTACACTTCTTAGATATGACAGTGAGGATGTGGTTATATAAGAAAACATCCCTGTTTTAGGAGATATGAACTGAAGTATTCAGGGTGGGGGCATCCCTGATCGCTCAGTTGGTAAAGAACTCCCCTGAAATGCAGGAGACCCTGGTTCGATTCCTGGGTCGGGAAGATCCTCTGGAGAAGGGATAGGCTACCCACTCCAGTATTCTGGCCTAGAGAATTCTATGAACTATATGAGTCTATGGGGTAACAAAGAGTTGGACACAACTGAGTGACTTTCACTTTCACTCAGGATTAAACTTGATGTCTGCAACTTTAAAGCGACTCAGAAAATACAACTGATACACTTGAGAAAGCAAATGTGGGAAGATGCTAAGGATGGGTTAACCTAGTGAAGAATAGCGAGTATCCAGCTTTTCTGTGATTTGGTACTTGTCGAAATTAAAAAATTGAGGGTAAAAGTTGCAGACTAGTTGACACTAGACTTCACTCTTGGTCCAGTAATTAAGAATCTGTCTGCCAATGCAGGGGACAGAAGTTCAATCCCTGGTTCAGGAAGATACCACAAGCCTCAGGGCAACTAAGCCCGTTCCTGGGCCCGCATGCCTAGAGCTCATGCTCTGCAACAAGAGAATGCACCACAGCGGGAAGCCCATGCACTGTAGCTAGAGACAGCTCGCGTGCAGCAACGAAGACCTGGCCATAAATAAATAAAGCTACAAAAGATTATCATCACACAAATACTTCTGGAACGGAATAGATCAGTGATCCTCAAACCAACCACCCAACACCCCTCTCTAGACCACTCGGCCACCCACCAACACCCAAGTGCTCTCCTTTCCTTTCCAAACTCTTCAGAAGGGCTGTCTACTTTCTCACTTCTCTTCTCCCAACAAGCAGGGAGATCCTCTCCTCCTTGAGTTCACTGAAACTGCTCTTATCAAGGGCATCGATGACCTCCACGTTGTTCAATCCAAAGGTCAAACCTCAGTCCTCGCCTGCCAGAAGCGTCTGACACAGCTCACCGTCTCCACCGGGCTCCTGGCCTCCGCCTCTCCTCTCTCCCACCGCCGATTCCCGTCTCTCCACCAGACAGGCTCAGTGCCACTGGCTACACCCACTCCCTCTGTGCTTTCAGTCAGTCTCGTGGCTTCAAGTGAAACCTGTGTGTTGAGGACTCCCGAGTTCACCTCTCCGGTATGGACTCAAGACTCCACACGCACACACCCAGCTCCTCCCTGACACCCCCGTGTGGTCAAGTGAAAGGCCCACCAGGCTGAAGACACGGAGCTCGGCATGCAGCTCCTCCCCATCTTTCCCCACAAACAACCCACCTCTCCCCCGATCTCAGTAAACAGCAACTCCACTGGTCCAGTGACTCAGGCCCGAACACGTGGGAGTCCTCTCAGACTTTTTCTCTGAAGGTTCACACCTTATCCATCCAGTAGCAAACCCTGTTGGCAGTACCTTCAAAACATACCCAGAATCCAACACCATCTTGCTCTCATCTTGGCCCAGAATCTCTCCTGGAACTGTGTAATCACGTCCTAACTGTCCTCCCTGCTTTTATCCTTGATTTTCCGTGGTCTGTTCTTGGCACAGCAGCCAGTGGTCCTTTTTCATTAGTTGTGATTGCTTTGTAACTTAAATCTCTCCATTTTGCTGCTTATTTTTAAATAACTATTTTTTATTTGGCTGTGCCAAGTCTTAGTTGTGGCACTCAGGATCTTCTATTAGGTTGGTGCAAAAGTGATCGTGGTTTTCCATTGTTGAACTTTGCCACTTGATACTGGAATACATTCTTAAATGTGGTTATGTTACACATCATTTTAATGTGCATTTCTTGCTTTATTTTTCTCCTAATGACTTATTACTTGGTGTTTATATTTATTTTTGACTATGGAAATGCTGTTAGACAAAAGGCAAATTCGAGCAATTTTCTTATTCAAGTTCAAAATGGGTTGCAAAGCAGTAGAGACAACTTGCAACATCAACAACGCATTTGGGTCAGGAACTGCTAAGGAACGTACAGCGTAGTGGTGGCTCAAGAAGTTTTGCAAAGGAGACGAGAGCCTTGAAGAAGAGGAGCACAGTGGCTGGCCACTGGAAGTTGACGACAACCAGCTGAGAAGATCATAGAAGCTGATCTCTTACAACTATACAAGAAGTTGGCACAGAACTCAACATCAACCATTCTATGGTTATTCGGCATTTGAAAACTGGAAAGGTGAAAAAGCTCAATTAAGTGGGTACCTCATGAGCTGACCAAAAATAAAAAAAACTCGTCATTTTGAAGTGCTGTCTTCTCTTATTCCACGCAACAACAATGAACCACTTCTCAATGGGATTGTGGTGTGCGACAATAAATGGATTTTATATGACAACTGGCAGTGACCAGCTCAGTGGCTGGACCGAGAAACAGCTCCACAGCACTTCCTAAAGCCAGACTTGCATCAGAAAAGGTGTCACGGTGACTGTTTGCTGCTCTGCTGCCCATCTGATCCACTAAAGCTTTCTGAATCCCAGTGAAACCGTTACATCTGAGAAATATGCTCAGCAAGTCAAGATGCACCGAACACTGCAACACCTGCAGGCGGCACTGGTCAACAGAAAGGGTCCAATTCTTCTCGGCAACAACCCCTGACTGCACGTCACACAATCAAGGCTTCAAAAGTTGAACAAATCGGGTCCTACATTCTGCCTCACCGCCAGATTCACCTGACCTCTTCCCAATCAACTACTACTTCTTCCAGCATCTCAACCTTTTTGCAGGGAAAATGCTACCATAACCAGGAGGACACAGAAAATGCTTTCCAAGAGTTCATCAAATCCTGAAGCATGGATTTTTTTTTTTTTTTTTTGAAGCATGGATTTTTATGCTATAGGAATAAACAAACTCATTTCTTGTTGGCAAAAATGTGTTGACTGTAATGGTTCCTATTTTAATTAATAAAGATGTATATGAGCCCAGGTATGATGATTTAAAATTCAGGGTCCAAAACCACAATTACTGCTGCACCAACCTTAAAAGCTTTATCGTGGCATGCAGGATCCAATTCCCTGACCAGGTATCGAGTCCCTGCATTGGGAACTTGGAGTCTTAGCCACTGGACCTCCAGGGAAGTCCCTAAATCTCTCCATTTTTTATGACAATTTCCCTCTCAGCCTTTTTTCTCTTCATGCTACTAACCTGTTAAGGAGAAACCAGGTCACGTACCCGATAAACTGTTCCATGTCTTAGATTTGGCCAACTGTCTCCTCCTGGTGTCTTTAAATTGCCCTTCCAACTCCCGTGTTTCCCACGAACTGATATTAAGATTCATGTTAGGCTTGGCTGGAGTCGTGTTCAAATTCTAGGCAGGGACGTGTCTCAAGTGCTGCGGGGTCCTTCCTGTTACATCACAGCATGGAAGGCTGCCGTAGCTTTAGTGACTGTTCGGTGGCCTCAGAGGCATCGGTCTGACCCTCCCTTACATTTCTCTATTGTGTTTCCACTGGTGACTACTGCCCAGATCCACTTTCTCACTGGGAGGAAAAACAACAATTTTCTAATTCTACTACTCCTGAATTTGTTTATTAACTGGAATTCTATTTTTTAAAAAAAGCCTTATTCTCTCATTAACCCTCTCATTTCTCAGAGATTAGTCTGTACAGGAAAGGCAGGATAAATGCTTGACTTTGGTCTTCATTAATTTCCAAAGAATAGAATTAAAGCTCTAACAACCCAAAATTGTGACCAATCAGCTCTTTTTTTCCTCTATGAATGCATGAATTTTTATATACTTTGTATGTTTTCAATCCACGACAGTCATTATGCTTTTTGATGCTCAAATTGTCAAATTAAGACAGAACAATTTGTCTTAAGCCTACCGGAAGCCTGCTGACACAAGGCCATCAAGCTCTTAATTTCCTCACAGTCCTGCACACCGTCTCCTAGGACTTAGGCTTATGATGTCTAGTTCCTGCTCTATTCCTGGAATCAGTCATTCCCCCCCAAAAACACCTCAGTTCCTTTTAGTGGCAAATGAAAGGAAGTAAGAGACCACAGCTCAGGCACTGGGGATGCCAACTGCTCTATTACTGCCACTGCCTCTAAGTCTTTTCAGTCAATAGTTAGAATTTCACTAATTCAGGTTAAAAAAAAAAAATCATGGGCCCATATTGATACTGGCATTTCTAATTTCAGATTACAGGGCTTTTGTTTCTTTGATTTTATACTTGCAGTCTTTCCCTTTATACTGAAAATCTGCTTCTTAATGACACTGCCATGGCTATTTGCTTTATCTTACAAAGTAGCTATAATAGTTCAATGCAACAGTCCAAACCTGCTACTAACAATGACTACTGAATGCAATTTTATATCTCTTAGTAGTTCTCTGTGTCCTTTGAATACTCCCAGCTAGGAATGAAGAGTCAAAGTATCACATTTTAAAGTAATTCTTTTTGTAGTCATTGCTACAAACTTGATATATTTGTTTTCAGTGTGTTCTAAAATCCTAGGGCTTGGTTCTTTTACTTCTTGACTTATTTTTCTTTTTTAATTATATAAAATATTTACATGGTTCCAAACTTAAAACTGTGTAACAAAGCAAATTCATTGAAATTTTGTTCCCATACATTCCCTCCCTTCCCTCACAGGTAACACCTCTTCCGTTTTTGGTTTATATTTCCATTATTTCATCTTGAAAATATAAGAAAACACACACTCTCTCTTCCCTTTCTTCCCCAAAAGGCAGCACTCAATGAACCAGAGGGAGCCTGTTAAGAGGGAAGTGTGATCATATCTTTTCTCTACACAAAGCCAGGAGCTTGCCCCTCCCCCTGGAAAAAGAGCTTGCAAAGCCTTTGTGGGCACAGCCTTACTCAGCCTGCCTCCTTGTTACACCACAGCCTGATCTTTCCTACTCTCCCTCTCACACTTATCAATCCTAATTGAAATAGCGTGATCCTGGCTTAGAGATAGACAGCTACACCAATGGGCCAGAGAGCCCAGAACAGACCTTTGAACAAATGGGACCTTGCTCCAAATGGAAGTGGACTAATGATCAGTATAAAAAAGACAAAAGATGAACTGCTCAGTAAAGAGTGCTGCAGAAATTAGTTACCCATAAGGCAAATGACAAACTAAGACCCTGTTTCACACAACTTATAAAAACACAAGTTAGGCGACAATGAAATTAACAGCACTTGTGTGGGGGGTCTTCCCCAGTGGCTCCGTGGTAAAGAGTCCAGCTGCCAGTGCAGGAGACGTGGGTCTGATCCCAGATCCAGGAGGATCCCCGTGCCACGGAGCAACTAAGCCCGTGCACCACGACTACTGAGCCTGTGCCCTAGAGCCCGGGAGCCACAGCCGCTGAAGCCCGTGCACCCGAGAGCCCGTGCTCTATAACCACAGAAGCCACGGCAGTGAAAAGCCCTCGCACCGTAACTGGACCACAGCCCCCGCTCACCACAACTAGAGAAAAGCCCACGGAGCAACCAACACATCACAGTAAAGAAAACAAATAATTTAAAAAAAGCACTTGTATGAAAAAAAAGGCACCATAAACAAAGCAAAAAAATAAACAAGCTATAGACTAGAGGAAGATACCTAATAGTTAGTGTACCTAATAGTTCAAAAGATTAATAAGCAAAATCTATGACAATGTGTACGGAGCAGAAAAAGCTAAATAACCCAACAGAAAAAAGGAGTGAGGGATGGTAACAAGCTCAAAACCAGAAACCCAATGACAATCAGGCATCAGAAAAGATACTGGGCTTCGCTTAGGAAATCAGGGAAATGTAAATTAAAGCAACAAAGAAGAACCACCTCACACATATCACATTGGTGAAAATAACCAAGTCTGGCAATGCAAAGTGCCGGTGAGTCTGAAAGAAACCCGAACAACAATTTTAGCATGTTAACTGGCACAGCAGTGGAGAGCAAACGGGTGACGTTGGATAGGGATGAAGAGATGATACCCAAAGACCCAGCAGCTTCACTTCCAGGAATGAGACCTCTCAGACTCTCACACAGGGATGCGTGTTTAAGAATGCTCCCCGAGGGGGCCTCCCTGGTGGCTCAGTGGTAAAGAATCCACCTGCTAATGCAGGAGATATGGGTTTGATCCTTGGTCCGGGAAGGTCCCACATGCCACATAACAACTAAACCCGCAAGCTACAAATGCTGAGCCCACATGCTGCAATTACTGAAGCCCACCCACCCTGGAGTCTGTGGTCCACGACAAGAAAAACCACCACAATAAGTCCACGCATGGAAACTCTCAAGAGAGAGCAGCCCCAGCTCACAACTAGAGACCCTGTGAGCAGCAACAAAGACCCAGCTCAACCAAAAGTAAACTAATTTAAAAAAGAATGCTCTCTGCAACACTTTGTAATTGTAAAAAAAAAAAAAAAAAGTAACCAGGAAGAAATAACAGTTTAGCAGCAGTGAGCAGATAAACTGAGTCTTAGTAAAATGGCTGAATGTATGCAGCTAATAGATCTCTATGTATCAAAATGAATAAACCTCAAAAATACACTGTTGCATTAAAAACAAAAAGCAGCAAGCTGCAAAGTAAATGTAAAGTATGATGCCATTCATAAGTTTCCTAACTACACAAAGCCAGAACATTTATTCTTTATATATCTGTATACATACACTTCTACAAGTGAAAAATAATATGAGAATAAGGATTTCAACATCATGGTGGAGTTATCTCTAAGAAGGAAAGGTGGCAGAAGAAAGGATGGGGATGGCTTGAAATGTGAATTTAATTACATTAAATTACATCAAATTTTGGGGCAAGCATGGAAAAATGTTAACATCTTTTAAATTTGTATGTTGGAGATGTGGATATCTGTTAATTTTTAAAATTTTTCTGTTGTTGGCCATTTTTAAAATCTTCATTGAACTTGTTATAATATTGCTTCAGTTTTATGTTTTGGATTGTTGGCTGTGAGGCCTGAGGAATCTCAGCTCCTGGACCAAGGATTGGACCTGCACTGAAAAGTGAAATCTCAACTATGAGACTGCCAGGGAAGACTCCTGTTAATATTTTTAACAAATGTTTTATATGTCATGTTTTTATGCTTAAACTTCATTTTTTATAATTTCACATATCTCATGATGTCTGTCCTGCCTAGTTCAGAGATGTGAGGATTGAGAGGAATGACTTAAGGTTCTTGGTAAATCAAACGGTACTTACCAGACACAAGGATTTTATTTATAATCTGCAACATAAAATTTGTCTTAAGAGTCTCACAAAGCTTTTGGTCCATATCAGTGTTTTCTTATTGCTCATGTTTTTCACTGGATTTGATTCTGGATGACTTTTGGTTGTCTTGTAAGTTAAATCCAACCTCAAATCATGAAAACCTATCACTGAAGATAGTCATTCAAAGCCGCTGTTGCAAGCTCCAAGGGCAAATGTCAAAAAGGAATTCTAAATGTGCGCTGAGCAATGGTGACACCAGCAGGACGAGTTTACAGGCTCTCAAAGTGACTGGCTGAGAGGGACAAGCACTGAGACAGCCCGAGTCCCTCAGGGACGGAAAACCAGCCTCACTCCGTTCCTGTGCTTCAGCTTTTTCACCCAGTTCCGTCTCCCTCCTGAGAGCACTAGTCTACAAGGACAAGGCGCATGATGGTCAAGGAATGACTCTGCACTTTTCAGGCTGCTTGGGTTCAAATACTGCCCCTGACCTTGGCCAGGTGCACGACAAAGGTCAGGGCCATCTATCAGAGTTATTTAACCTATAATAATCAGTTCAGATCAGTCGCTCAGTCGTGTCCCACTCTTTGCGACCCCATGGACTGCAGCACGCCAGGCCTCCCTGTCCATCAACAACTCCTGGAGCTTGCTCAAACTGATGTCCATCGAGTCAGTGATGCCATCCAACCATCTCATCCTCTGTTGTCCCCTTCTCCTCCTGCCTTCAATCTTTCCCAGCATCAAGGTCTTTTCAAAGGAGTCAGTTCATCGCATCAGGTGGCAAAGTATTGGAGCTTCAGCATCAGTTCTTCCAATGAATATTCAGGACTGATTTCCTTTAGGACTGGCTGGATCTCCTTGCAGTCCAAGGGACTCTCAAGAGTCTTCTACAACACCTCAGTTCAAAAGCATCAATTCTTCGGCACTCAGCTTTCTTATAGTCCAATTCTCACATGCGTATATGACTACTGTAAAAACCATAGCTTTGACTAGATGGACCTTTGTTGGCAAAGTAATAATATATGGGCTTTTAAAAATAATTTTGAAAATTGTGATAACACATGTAAGGGCCTTAGTCCGGCGTCTAGGACGGTAAGACCACAAAAACACCATTACTGCTCCTACTGTTCTTGTTACCACATTATCACTGGCAACAACTAAGTCTACTTCCTTCCTATTGCTTCAGAAGACCTTGTGAATTCAGAGGTCAACAAATTTTTTTCTTAAACGGTGAGATAATAACTGTTTTAGGCTTTGCAGACCATGTGGTCTCTGTTGAAACTACTCAATTCTGCCGCTGTAGCCTGACAGCAGCTTAGACAATACATAAATGAACAGGTGTAACTGCATCCCAGTAAAATTTTATAACAGGCAGCTGGCCAAACCTGACTCATGGCCAAGTGTGCTGACCCCTGATCTAAGTGGTTTGCACACAATCTCCATATATTGCATATACTTGCAAAGATGATGCAAAATGTTATCTAATAAAAAGTTACTGGGGCGGGGCACGCTTCCCTGTTGGTCCAGTGGTAAAGAATCTGCCTGTCAATGCCGGGGACACAGGTTTGATCTGTGGTCCGAGAAGATTCCACATGCCGCAGGGAAACTAAGCCCACACACTCCAGAGCTGTATCCACAGCAAGAGAAGCCAACACGCTACAACGAGAGGGCCCCCACTCGCCGCAACTCAAGCCCACATGCAGCAACGAAGACCCAGCGCTGCCAAAAATAAAAAATAATTTAAAGAAAAGTTATTGGGAATTTCCCTGGTGGTCCTGCAGCCAAGACTCCATGCTTCCCAGTGCAAGGGGCCTGCAGGATCCCTGGTCAGGGAAGTAGATCCCACATGCCACAACAAAGACTCGGCACAAATAAGTAAAATATTTTAAGTTATTACTCCTACATATAGCAATGGGCACTTCTTTTTCTCTTCTTCCCTGTTCTCTGTAACTGACTGGCAGCCCTATAAGTACCCAAGAGACACTAAAAAGTGACAAATTCAGAAAGTCTATCAAAGACCATACATTTGGTATAGATGTTAGTCCTTTGCAACTGACCAAAAGTCAGCGGTGTTCCCAAAAAAGAACTGAAAGAAATAAAGCAAGATTATATGAGAAAGGCCAGGCTTTCTTTTTGGTCTTAGTTTGTTTTTGCTCTTGCTGTTTTCTAATTTGCTATGGGAAAAGAGTCATGAGAAAATAAAGAATACACTGCTGTTTCTTTAAGTATATTTATAATTAAATTCATAAATCCCATTCCAGCTTCACGATTAGCAAGAGCTCTCTAAAAACCACTGGCAATCTTATCGAGCAGGACATCCCTGGTGGTCCAGTGGTTAGGAATCTGCCTGCCAATGCAGGGTTCAGTCCCTGGTCCAGGAAGACCCCACATGCTGTGGGGCAACTAAGCCTGTGCACCCCAACTACTGAAGCCCGCACACTCTAGAGCTGTGCTCTGCAACAACAGAAACTGCCGCACAGGAACTAGGGAGATGCCCTCGCTCACCACAAGGAGAGAGAGCCTGCACAAAGCAAGGAAGACCCAGGGCAGCCAAAAACAAAGTAACAACAAAAAAAACACATCTAGTGCATTCCTTCCAGCAGCCTCTCTGCTGAAGAGTCCAGCCTTCCACACGGCTTGTGCCTCCCCCTCACTCCCGCCCCTGGAGCTACATGAAGGGCCAGCAGAGGCAGCAGCAGGAAGCTCAGACGGGTGTGCCCTCCGTGGTGGGGGCCTGACACATGCACAGAGGACCCCGCAGCCGGAGTCTGCGGACTCACCTGCAGCTGGAGGCTCCGGGCCCGCTGCTTCACGGCCGTGGCCTGGAGGGCCCGGCCTAGGTGGACTTGGTCCAGTTGCCGTCTCCACGCACTCCAGCACACCCTGCCGGAGAGCAAATCAAAGACAGGACCAGTCACAGCACGGTCAGCCGGAAGAGCAGGGCAGTGAGGGCTGGGCCTACAGACCCCGGCTCAGGTCCCTCTCCCTAGGTCTGACACCATTAGATCTGCTGCCAGAAACAATCAAGGAACGGTTCTAGAGCTGCCAGCTAAGGGTTGGAAACTGGTGGTCCCTAAGGTCAGACCCCCGGGGGAGGGCACGGCAACCACTCCAGTATTCTCGCCTGGAGAATCCCATGGACAGAGAAGCCCAGTGGGCCTCAGTCTGTGAGGTCACAGAGAGTCAGACACAACCAAGGAGACTCAGCACACAAGGTCAGACCCAGCCTTAGACAATTTAGATATGCTCTGTTTGGCCAATGTGGGTTTAAAAAAAAAATCACTGCCAAATACTTCAGGAGATTCCACAGAATAAACTGCAAAACTACTAGTATTTATTTATAGCCACTCCACACAGCATGTGGGATCTTGGTTCCCTGACCAGGGATTGAACCCATGCCCCTAAGCGGTGGAAGAGCAGAGTTTTAACCACTGGACCCCCAGGGAAGTCACCCAATAATGGCTTTTAGATTTCCAGTCTTGATGGATCCCTTCCCTTCCTCCTGTCCTTGCCAGGTTTCATTCTAGTTTTGGGTTCCTTCCTACTTATTTTCTGATTTGCTGCAGAAAAGCAGTAATGTGGAAATGAGCGTTTGCGACTTCTGTCTTACACCCACCTACCCTGGTCACTCTAACTCACCAATATCTCCTTCCTCCTAACTTAAACCATGCTTAGCTGTATCTCTTCAAAATCTCAACCTATCTGGCATTATTACTTATCTTTGTAAGCACTTAGAGAAATTATAAGTTCCCTGAATGTAACCTCAGGACTCAAGCTAGAACCAGAAACATTTTAAGCCCTTAACAGACATTGAATAAATAAAATTATGTAGAAAGATCCCCCATAGACTCTAGTGAAACTACATACTAAGCATTTACAAATATCTGCTGAATAAATTTTAAATAACAAACATTTTAAATAACTTCTTTATGTCCACTGATGGTCTGGACACTAGGCTAAATACTTCACAAGTATTACCTTATGTATTTCCCATGACCACCTGAAAAAGACACCTCACAGTGTGAGGAAAATGAGGCCTGGAGAAGTGAAATGACCCAGTACTTGTGAGAACAGGGGTTTGAACCCAAGTCAGTCTATCTTTGCAAGGCTTCTGCTCTTATCCACGCTATACACAGGGCCCCGCTCTCTCGGCCAGGAACTGAGCTTTCAGCGCGCTGCTGCTGGGACACCAGAGAAGCGCTGGGAACAATGCAGAGGCATCGGTACCATTATAAAGCAGCTCACTGCCACACACTTCCGGCTTCAAAGTGGACTGACTCAGGCGGTCTCTCCAATGGAGGAGACGCTGAGACGCAGTGCAGGGCAGCAGGTAAAAGTGTGAGCTGTGACATCAGAAAGATGGGTGGGTGTGCTCTAGTATTGCTAATTACAACTCACACACAGTAGAAAGGTTGAGTAACTTGTTTGAGCTCACGTATCTTAATCTGTGGAATAATAGTATTTATCTTATAGTTTATGGTAAGGAGTAAGTGGGACACTTTACATTAAAAAATTAACATACACAGAAACTTAACACAAGGCTTAACAGTAAATACTCAATTAGTGTTACCTGTGATTTTGTGAAAACCTGATCTTAATGTCGAACAAGGTACCAATAGATATTTATTATGTATCAATTATACTCAAAATGTTTTAAGGTGGGTTTTTATGCTGGCTTTCCAGCAGTATAAAGCAAGGATGAGGTAAAAACGAACACTGCTGACCTGTAGGCCATGCAGCACACTCACCACAGAATACTCTGCCGCCTGAACTCCAGGGCAGTGGTCTGCATCTCAAGTTTGGTCCTACGGAAAACCACGTAGATCAACCAGGACTTCCAGGCCTGTCGCATCTTTTGCTTTGCATCTAGATGCACCAAAAAGATTTCCAAGAAGGGGTTAAGAGAGATGGATTACTCTGGATTAAGACAAAAAAGCTCAGAGGCTCTCAGAGGGTCCCTCCTCTGAGTATCTAAATTCCTGCAGTCTTCCAGTGCCCCCTGCTGGAAAAGTTGTGAAGCTCTACAAAGTTAATAAAGATGCAAGATGCAAAGAACAGTTATGTAAGTGATGACATTTACAGAACATTTAAAGGAAAACCAATGCACTGCACCTGTTCAGATATCTCTAAAAGTCCTTATCTTTTGTAGAGTTATATACTCTGCAATATCTACATGTGAAATAACAAAGGAAGCAGGGAAGTGAATGGGGATGTGGATGTAACAAGACTAGTGAGTTGATAATAATTGGAAGCTGGGTGATGGGTACACAGAAGTTAATTATTCTATCTTTCCATTTTGGAGAGTTTTTAAATTTCCATTAATATAAGGTTAATGGAGTAGGAAATGGCACCCCACTCCAGTATTCTTGCCTAGAGTATCCCCATGGATAGAGGAGCCTGGTGGGCTACAGTCCATGGGGTCGCAAAGAGTCGGACACAACTGAAGCAACTTAGCAATATAAGGTTAAAAAAGAAGTCATGTTATAAAATTTGCTGTTTGAACAATATTTGTAAAGTAGAATAAGCAAGATAAAAAGGAAAGGATACTATCTGTATTTATTTGTGAGACAAAATAAAAAGGGCCAGTAACGATCCCAGAGGAAAGAGAATTTACTACATACAGGAGGTGCAAAGGTCCACAGGCCTCCCTTTATAGTAAATTCCATTTTCACTGGTAGAGTCATTACTGGTGAAGTTTTTTGTTTTTTTAGAACACAAAGGAGAAAATAAAAATATGTAAAACATTTCCAGGACATTCTCTAAAATGTGGACAGGAGGACTATAGCTTTACTTTGTATTTCATAGTTGTTGAACAATCACATCAAAAGATGAAAAAGAATTTAATATGTAGCTTCCTTGGGCTTCCCTGGTGGCTCAGAAGATAAAGAATCTGCCTGCAAAGCAGAAGACCCAGGTTTGATCCCTGGGTCGGGAAGATCCTCTGGAGACGGGAATGGCAAACCACTCCAGTATTCCTGCCTGGAGAATTCCATGGACGGGGAGCCTGGTGGGCTACAGTCCATGGTGTCGCAAAGAGGCGGACACGACTGAGCGACTTTCACTTCCCAGTTTTCCGTGGGCCCACCCCAGACCTCCAGAATCAGCACATCTCAAGCCAAGAAGGGATAGCATGGCACTGTGGTTTTAGAGTGTAGGCTGCTGAGTAAGACAAGCTGGGCCTGAGTACTGTCCTTGTCACTTAGCTAAGTAACCCCACACAAGTTTCTGACCTGCAAAATGGTGCCTCCTTTAGAGGTACATTTGCAAAGAGTAAATGAGATTATGAAAAGAAGAAAATAAATGAAAAGAGATGAAAGAAGAGGGCCTTATAACATTTACTGTCAGGCAGTTGTGCCCAGATATTGAAAGTGAATGTTTTTTTTTTTTTTTTAGTGATGCTGTTTCAAAAAGACTAGGCGAAATTTAAACTGATCTTAATATGAACTATGAATTCTGAGACTGCCCCCTTCCAGCCTTATGTGGAACTGCCTTTTAAGTTGCTAAGTTTTTGGCTCCAAAGTTAATATGCATTTATAGAATCTTAGAAAGAGTCGGACACAACTGAGAGACTTCACTTGCACTTTTCACTTTCATGCGCTGGAGAAAGAAATGGCAACCCACTCCAGTGTTCTTGCCTGGAGAATCCCAGGGACGGCGGAGGCTGGTGGGCTGCCATCTATGGAGTCGCACAGAGTCAGACACGACTGAAGCGACTTAGCAGCAGCAGCAGTGACAAAGAAGAATGCAAGTGACAGCTCAGGGAGCTGTGCTGTAAGACAAGATAGCTGAGTGCTGTAGGCATGGGGAAGCCATTCCTAGGTGAATGGCTTACCATTCTCTCCTAGCTATGGTAAGAGCAGGGCTATACAGGGTGCAGTGGACAAGCTGTCCAAGGGACCTGCTGAGTTTGAGGGGCCTACAGGGCCTTCAAGACTATGAGAAATAGCAGGAGGTTACATCATCATTCAATATGCCTTTTTCCCTTAGACTCACCCATACAGGTTTCTGAGTTCAACTCACAGAGGAACCAGATACCAACCAGAGTTGAACTGTCACAAGGTCACTAAGGGCCAACCTGGACCAAGAAGATCAGAAGCAAGTGGTGTAATGTGACACATGGTGGCAAGACAGACAACAGCCCCAAGTGCTGTAGGAGAAACGCAGCCAGCACGCCGCACCAGCAGGGCACGAACAGCCAGTTCACGCAAATCATGCTGACGTGCGTGGCAGGTGCCCAAACCATGCCTCATGGAGAAAAACCATGGGGATATGATCACAGGAGCTCCTGCTGAGAAATCACACATCCTGGAAAATAAGAAGGGGAGTCAAACAACTCTCCCCTTTGACTCAGAATTATTCTTTCTCAAAGACAATGTACTTGTCCTTCACAGAAGCTTCTCTAAAAGTAAATGTGGGCTCTCAGTAAACTAAGAAAAGGGAGGGATCTTACTCAACTTGATAACGAATATCTACAAGAAGCCTATACCTTGCTTAATGGTGAGGAACTTGAAAGCTTTCCCACTAACCAAGTCTACAGCAAGGACGACTCCTCTCACCACTTCTATTCAACATCTCAAGTTTCCCGACCAAGGGACTGAACCCAGACCATGGCAGTGAAAATGTCAAATCCTAACCATGAGACCACCAGGAACTCCCAATAAAGTCTTAATAAAGGGGAAAAAAAGCAAAAACAAGTAAATGGAGGCATTTTCTTTAGCATGTACTTCCTCTTCTCACCATGATTCTCAGCTCTCAGGTACTTGCTCCTCATTTCCCGTTGCTGGTACACGTAGGTCTTCCAGGTCTGGAACATCAGGCTGTACAAGTAATATCTGAGGAGCCACAAAAGCAAGCAGTGTTTCTTTAAAACAAAACAACTCTTAATCTGACACACCCAGTCTGTTCTGCACATAGGAAAAATTAACAGAACCCTTCTGACACAGAAAAGCCAATCCATATCCTAAGCCGGGCTCCCTGGGTGGCTCAGCGGTAAAGAACCTGCCTGCCAAGCAGGAGACGTGGGTTCGAACCCTGGGTCGGGACCATCCCCTAGAGAAGGAAATGTCAACCCATTCCGGCATTCTTGCCTGTAAAATGCCTTGGACACAGGAGCCTGGAGGGCTACAGTCCATGGGGTCATAAAGAATGACTAAACCACAACATATCCTAAGCTAAAGTTCCATTTCCTACAATCACGGTGAAGTTTGTCCTTCTTGACGGAAGAGTTGTTCTCCACAACTTATGTTATCACTAAGGGAAAAAAGGCATGAATTACCTGAGAGTGACTTCATCTTCAGCACCCACAGAGCTGTAGCATTTGGAATGACAGTCATTTCTTAATCACCCACGCCATGGAAAACACCACCTCTCCTCTGCACTAAAACATGGTCAGTGTCCTCCTTTGTCTTTTCCTTCTCAATACCTACATCATCCACAAGACTGTCAGTCCCTCCATCTCTTCACTATCCCATTTCCTAAGACCTGATTTCATACTCTGCCAGCTTATTAGAACGAGTCAACATTATCTATGTGAAAGTGAAAAGCACTCAGTCGTGTCTGACTCTTTGCAACCCCATGGACTATATAGTTCATGGAATTCTCCAGGCCAGAATACTGGAGTGGGTAGCCTTTCTGTTCTCCAGGGGATCTGCCCCACCCAGGGATCAAACCCAGCTCTTCCGCATTGCAGGCAGATTCTTTAGCAGCTGAGCCACAAGGGAAGCCCAAGAATACTGGAGTGGGTAGCCTCTCCCTTCTCCAGAGGATCCTCCCGACCCAGAAATCGAACCAGGGTCTCCTACAGTGCAGGCAGATTCTTCATCAACTGAGCCATCAGTGAAGCCCCTAACAAAAACACTGTCTACACTTTATCTGAAATATCTATAAATCAGAAACCCTACCCCAAAGAGCCTAAAGACGTGATTACGAGTGAACAACATTTGGAAAAGATACAATGTGTGAGACATATTAAGTTTTTACTTTTAAAAAGGGTATAGGGGTACTCTTTCTACCCCCTTCTGATGTCTATGTCAGAAGCTTTCTCTATCCCTTTTATACTTTAATAAACTCTATTGCACAAAAAAAAAATAAAATAAAATAAAAATAAAAAAGGTATAGAAAATATGTATGTGATAGAATTTTTTTACTTTTTTCACTTATCCCTGGGAATACGAATGTCATGGATTAAGAGTTTCTTCTATCACTAAAAAATGAGTAATTTTTTAAAGTTTTTTTTCTTTCTTTTCCATTTTCTTTTTTAATTTAAACTTTATTTTATTTAGCTGTGTTGTGCAGCATGCAGGATCTTAGTTCCTTGACCAGGGACCAAACTCATGACCCCTGCAATTGGGAATGTGGAGTCTTAACCACTGGACTGCCAGGGAAGGCCCTCTTTTCTGTTTTCTTAAGGTTCTATATTGGGTATATATTTCCTCCCAAGCAATATAAATTAAAGCAACTCTACTGGTTTAGAAAACAGAATTAGAATTATACAGCAGTGGGAATCGGTGAGGAAAAATCTATTCTAATTATTAGCATGACAAGTACATAATGGTTACCTGAATTAGAAGGTTATCTCTGTGTGTATAAGTTCACATGCATACAGTATTGTGTGCTTGGGTTTAATTTAGGACTCTGATCTTGCTTACTCTAAAAAGAATTTGAAGAAAAACAGAAAATAATACAAAACTCTTCTCCTTACAAGGACGGTCCAACAACCACAAACTCAATCGATACGACACACCACATTAATAGAATGAAAAAAGAAAACCGTAAGATCACCAGTGTCTCGATATAATAAATGCCACCTATGAGCCCACAGCTAGCACCGTACTCAACGGAGAAAGGCTGAGGGCTTTTCCTCTGAGATCAGGATCAAGACACGCGTGCCCACTCTCACCACTCCTACTCAGCATGGTACTGGAAGTCCCAGCCAGAGCAACTGGGCAAGAAAAAGAAAGAAAGCGCATCAGATTGAAAAGGAAGAAGTAAAACTGTCTCTATCTGCAGATGCCATGATTTTATATATGGAAACTCCTAAAGACTCAACCAAGAAACTTTTAGATCTAATCAATGGACTCGGTAAAGTCATAGGATATAAAATTAATGTAAAATATAAGTAGCATTTCTCTACAGTAACAACAAATTATCTGAAAAAGAAAGAAGTAAATCAATCCCATTTACAATAGCATCAAAAATAACAAAAGATTTAAGAATAAATTTAACCGAGGAAGTGAAAGGTCTCTACTCTGAAGGCTACAAGACACTAATGAAAGAAATCAAAGATACAGACAAACAGAAAGGTGGTCCATGTTCATGAACTGGGAAAATATTGTTAAAATGTCAATACTACCAAAAGTCATCTGTAGATTCAATGCAACCCTGACCAAGATTCCAATCTCATTTTTACAGAAGGAGAAAAAACAATCCTAAAAGTTATGTGGAACTACAAAAGACCTCAAATAGTCAAAGCTATCCTCAGAAAGAACAAAGCAGGAGACATCACACTTCCTGTTTCCAAGCTATGTATAAAGTGGTAGTATACAACCTCACAGGCTTCCCTGGTGGCTCAGACGGTAAAGAACCCACCTGCAATGCAGGAGATACGGGTTCGATCCCTGGGTTGGGAAGATCCCCTGGAGGAGGGCATGGCAACCCACTCCAGAATTCTTGCCTGGAGAATCCCCATGGACAGAGGACCCTGGCGGGGTACAGTCCATGAGGCTGCAGAGTCAGACACGACTGATCAACTAAGCACGGCGCATACAATGCCATGGCATAAAAACACAGAGACCAATGGAGCAGAATCCAGGGCCCCCAGATCAAACCAAATATATACAGTCAACTAGTATTTGACAACAGAGCCAAGAATCAATGGAGGAAAACAGTCTCTCCAATAAATGGTGCTGGTAAAAATTGGATATTCACATGTAGAAATGCAACTAGACCCCTATCTAACACCACTCACAAAAATTAAATAGAAATGGATTAAAGACTTAAATGCAAGACCATGGGATTCCCAGGAGAAAACATAACATAAGAAAAAAGCTCCTTCACATAGGTCTTAGCAATAATTCTTTGGATATGATACCTAAAGCACAAGCAACAACATAAAAAACAAAAAAGTAGGACTACAGTAAACTAAAAGGCTTACGCACAGCAAAATACAGTCAATAAGGTGAAAAAGACAACCTACAAAATGTGAAAAAATATTTGCAACCCATATATCTGATAAGGGATTAATATCCAAATATATAAAGAACTCACACAACTCAATAGCAAAAAATCAAATAATCCATTTTAAAAGTGGGCAAAGGTAAAGAAGACAAAAGACTGAAAAGTGAGGTTACTTCTTTTATATAGATAATTAAGCCTTTGGGGTGCTCAAAAGTCCTATGATAGGAAAACTGAAAATATATATTAAGTTCAAGTAAATACTGTTCCAGAATACCCAATGTTTTCATCTTTATCCAATCTAAAAATTATACAACTTCCTTTAACCATTCTTTTTCTAAATGAGCATTAATGCATTGCATGTGTGTAATATACTTATTCTCAACAAAAATAAATAAAAGTGGGCAAATGACCTAAACAGACATTTTCCCAAAATAGATACACAAACAGCCAATAGGTACATGAAAACATACTTAAAGATAACTAGCCATCAGGAAAATACAAATCAAAATCACAGTGAGAAATCATCTCACACCTCCAGGCCATCACCAAAAGGACAAGATAAAATTATAATGTTGTGCATCTGAAACTGATATAATGCTATAAACCAATTTTACCTCAATTTAAAAAAAAGAAAAGTAGGAAATTAGGTCTCCCTAAAATAAGAGATTAAAAAAAAAAAGATAAATGCTGATGAGGATATAGAAAAAAGGGAAGCTTGTGGTTTGTTGGTACGACTTGTAAATTGGTAATAGCCACTAAGGAAAACAGTATGCAGGATCTTCAAAAAATTAAAAATAGAACTACCAGACAATCCAGCAATCCCACTTCTGGGAATATATCCAAAGGAAACAAAAACACTAACTTGAAAATATATCTGCACCACCATGTTCATAGCAGCATTAATTACAAAAGCCAAGACAGGGCAACAAACTAAGAGTCCACTGACGGATGAATGGGTAAAGCTCTATCTATTAGGTTGCTCAAAAAGCTCATTACGGAAAAAACAGAACGAACTTTTTGGCTAACCCAAATACATAAAGTAGAATACATTCAGCCATTTAAAAATGAGGAAATTCCACAAAAACTATATATAAACTTATATATATATACTATATATATATATATAGTATATATAAAAGAGGAAATCCTATCATTTTTGACAACATGGATGGAATTTGAAGGCATTAAGCTAAGAGAAATATGTCACAGAAAGATAAACATTGTATGATCTCACATGTGCATTCTTTAAAAAAAAAAAACTGAGAAAAAGATCATATTTGTGGTTTACCAGAGACATGGGGGTTAGGGGAGTGGTCAAAAGGTACAAACTTCCAGTTATAACACAAATAAGTTCTGGGGATACAAGGTACAATATGATGACTACAGTTATCACTGCTGTATGATATATATGACAGTTATTAAGAGAATATATGATAATTGTTAAGAGAATAAATCCTGAAAGTTCTCATTACAAGGAGAAAATTTTTTTCCCTATTTTTTTTTATTGCAGTTATATGAGATGATGAATGTTAACTAAATTTTTTGTGGTAATCATTTCACAATATGTAAGTCAA
Organism: Cervus canadensis; assembly: GCF_019320065.1. Taxonomy (NCBI): domain Eukaryota; kingdom Metazoa; phylum Chordata; class Mammalia; order Artiodactyla; family Cervidae; genus Cervus; species Cervus canadensis. The sequence continues at coordinate 110,179,395 of NC_057386.1, forward strand.
ATCTCTATTCTGTATACCTAAAACTCATACAGTAATTAATATATGTCAATTATATCTCAATAAAACTAGAAAAAAAAGACTTATCTTCCTTTGATCTACGATCATGCCAACAAGTAATTATTTGATAATGTGTACCAGTAAAATTCCCTGGTGGCTCAGCTGGTAAATAATCCGCCTGCAATGCGGGAGACCTGGGTTCAATCCCTGGGTTGGGAAGATCCCTTGGAGAAGGGAAAGGCAAACCCACTCCAGTACTCTGGCCTGGAGAATTCCATGGACTGTATAGTCCATGGGATCGCAAAGAGCTGGACACGACTGAGCGACTTTCACTTCACTTCACCGGTAAAATTAAAGTAATATAACATGAAATCTGACCTGTAGTGACAGTCAGCTCGAACACGGAGTTTCCACTCTCGATGGGAAACCCACCACTCTTCTTTCCATTCTTCAAAGACCTTTCGCAGAATTCTTTGTTCATAGTAAAGCCTACCACAGGAAAAATAAAAAATCAGAGAGACACACGATGATGCTGGAGATGGTATCTATCCCCAAATTACCGTTTCTTATGGTCATTGTTTTCTCATAGAAAACTGTGGCTCATTATTTGATAACATCAAAATATTGATTAAAAATAGACATATTTAACTTTTTCAGGTCACAATCTTAGATCTACTTAAACTGGAAATAAGGCTGAAAAATTTTATACTCTAGATCTTATCAATTAAAGATGTGAAAGTAAAAAATCTGACTTTTCAAACACTGTGAGTTGAGAATTAACATTCTCAATTTTTTCATTCACAGGACTGAAAAATATTTGATTAGTAAAAGATAGCAAGTCCTCTTCTCATTTACATACCCAGGAGGTTAAAAGTTATAAAATAAGCAAATGCCTAATGGCATTCCTAGGATTTAAGAGAACAGAGTGTATTAGTTTAATTGAAATCTCGCCAGGGGATTTATAACAAGAGCAAAACAGAAGCAAGATAAAATAAGAAGGGAAAAACCTACTAAGAAAGAAAACAGCAGGGCAGTGAGAGTGTACTGATGTTAACAAGCATGGTCAAGAAGACTGATTGCTCGGGAACTCTGACCTGTCAGTCACTCCACATTTTTCCTGGTTCTGCAGGTTACCGCACTCAGTTACAGGTTTTAAAAAACTGGCTGACAAAAATATACATAGAGAAATTAAACTCCCAATGTTTGCTGCAGCACTATTAACAATAGCCAGAACATGGAAGCAACCTGAATGTCCATCAACAGATAAACTGATAAAGAAGATGTGGTACATACATACAATGGAATACTATTTGCCCATAAAAAATGATATAATGCCATTTGAAGCAACATGGATGGACCTGGAGATTACCATACTAAGCGAAGAGACAGAGAAAGACAAATATCCTATGATATCACTTATATGCAAAATCTTCTGAAAAATGATACAAATGAATTTATCTACAAAACAGAAATAAGACTCACAAACTTGGAGAATGAACTCTGGGTCACCAGGAGGGAGGGAGTGGCTGGAGGGACAGGCTGGGAGTTTGGGGTGGACACGTACACACTGCTATGTTTAGAACAGATAATCAGCAATGACCTACTATACAGCACAGGGAACTCTGCTCAATATTCTGCAATAACGTAAATGGGAAACAAATTTGAAAAAGAAAGAAAAAAATGAAAATAAAGAAATTCACCTATTTTCTTAATAATAAATGAAAGAAAATCACCACAAATACCCATCAAAAGAGAACAGCTTAAATTCTAACCAATGTCAAATTCAATCAATGATGCATAGTCATTTTTTTATGAATAGAACTAAAGATACTGAAATGGAAGGTACTCCAGAAAACCTGCTGGATGAAAAAACAAAGCTTCAGGCTAGGAGGAGAAGGGGGCAACAAAGGATGAGATGGTTGGATGGCAACAGCAACTCAATGGACAAGAGCTGGAGCAAACTTGGGAGATGCTGAAGGACAGGGAAACCTGGCCTGGCATGCTGCAGTCCATGGGGTCTCAAAGAGTAGGACACGACTCAGCAACTGAACAAACACCACCACCACCTCATGGCAGGTAAAATATGACATGTGTAACTTTTTTAAAAAAAGTTATTAGTCATTTTTGTACTTCCAATACCCATGTTAGAATATAATACATACCAAATAAATATGTATAAAATGTATGTATACACAAAAACATGTCCATATGCATGTATGCATGTGTACATACAGAAATTATTACACTATACATACTAAAATCCTGAAAAGACCTCCAGAATACCAAACTGTTACTAGCGGTTCTCTCTCAGGGAGGCATTACAGGAGATTGGTGTTTCCTGTATTACAGATTTCTTTGTTTGAAAAAATTTTGAACAGCTTTGTCCATAACTTTTAATGGAAAAGAACCACACCCCTTTGCACAAGTACTTCCTTCTACCATCGACTCTATCCATCTATTTCCTTTCTTTCCCAAAACCTCACTAAAATAACAGCAAATACTTTTAAAAGGTGTAAGCCCACAAAGAAAGAGAATGGAAACGACAATGCTAAACAAGAGATGCCAACAAATTTTAGACAAGAGAAAGCAGGCAGGAGGGTCGCAACGAATCAACAGGTGAGAGAAAGAGAGAACTGAGTGTCTGGGGGCAAGAGGCAAGTGGCACAGACCCAAGAAAGGTGTGGGCATGAGCGGCATCAGGAAGTGCGGAGGCCTGGGTTGGGATGAAAACACAGGATTGTTCTGCAAGCCTGTAAGAAGAGGTTAGGCTCCTGCATCCTATTATTCACTCGGGCAGAGACTTGGGCTTATCTCTGGAGAGAATGAACCTGAGTGGCACTGGACTCTCCCAACATCAGGCAGAGCTCAAGAGATGGTCCTAAACTGAGAGTCTACATACCGAACAATGAGACCCACATTTCCCCTCCTCTGCCTGCCGCCAAGTCTGTAACCACTGCCTCCGCTCCACTCCACCTCAACCCAGAAGGAGTTTGGAAGATTCTCTCCTCTGGGGAAAGCTGAACAGCCTAAGGGAAAAAAAGACTTCAGATACTGCAAGATGGAGGTCTCCCAGTTGAAACTGTCAAAAGCCTAAAGGGAAACCCTCAATTTACAAATCCCTATGCATACAGATATAATAGATGTATCTATCTTCTAAATTTGAGTTTTAGTGCCTAACTCTTAAACACGGGCTGACAATAAAAGGATCTCTTGACGTTTGAGGGAAGGCTGTCACATGAGACAGTAAACAAAAGCACACACAAAAAAGCAGCTTAGAAGAATGAGCGCAAAAATCTTAAAAACGAATCACTATATTAACCTCAAAAAGTTATGAGCCTTGAGGATGTTATTATTATTTTTTTAAGTCTATTGAATTTGTTACCATATTGCTTCTATTTCATGTTTTAGGTTTTTGGCTGCAAGGCATGTGGAATCTTAGCTCTCAGACCAGGGATCAAAGCCACATTCCCTACATTGGAAGGTGAAGTCTTAAGCAATGGACCACCAAGGAAATCCTTTTCTTTTTTTTAAAGGAATACTCATAGAACAAAAAAAAGAACTCTTGGAAATTAAAACTATGATGGCAGAAATGAAAAAAAGGAAAAGATCCACAAATAGTTAAAACCAAAAAAAGGTGACTGGCCTGTAAGTCACAGTAAGGACTCTGGTTTTTACCGTCAGCAGGATGGGAAACAGCCCTTGGCCTGCGTAAAGAGACCGACTGAGGACAAGGCTGGAAGCAGGAGGCCAGCGCTGAGGCTCCTGGAGTCATTCACGGGAGACACAGTGACGGCCTGAACCACCGTGGTGGCGACTAGAGGCGCTGGAGAGAGCTTGAGTCTGTGTCTATTCCCAAGGCTGAATCACCAGTTTGGGCATGTGCTACTGCAGTTGGGGTGCGAGGAAACAAGAGCTAGCGAGGAGGACTCCCCGGTTTCTGACCCGAGTCTCTGGAAGGACGGGCGTTTCCTTTACTGGAGAGGGGAAGACTTAGCAGGGAGGTCTGTGAGGAAGATCCAGACTTTGGCTATGGACACGCTGAGCTGTAACATCTAGCTGGCGCAGGGAGCAGTGTCATGCAGGCAGCAGTCGAGAGTCCAAGGGAGAGGTCTGGGCGAGTGCATACCTCTAGGGATGTCTGGATTTGATGAGGTTGCCATGAGTGGGATGCAGACAGAGAGGCAGTGCAAGGACTGGGGGTGGGGGACTTAGGTGAGGAGGAACCAACAAAACAGTGGGAGGAGCAGAGGCGGAGGGGAGACTGTGAGAGGACGGTAACCTGAAGCTGGGAGGAGAAAGGGCTTCTTAGAAGAGAGAATGGTGGGCTGGCTAATGCCCCCTGGTAAGTCAAATGAGAGGAAATTTAAGAATTCACTATTGATTTTAGCAAATGTAGTGAGCTTACTAAAATCAATGGTGAATTCTTAAATGAACAAGGCAAAGAAATAGAGGAAAATAATAGAATGGGAAAGACTAGAGATCTCTTCAAGAAAACTGGAGATATCAAGGGAACATTTCATGCAAGGATGGGCATGCTGAAGGACATAATCAGTAAGGATCTAACAGAAGCAGAAGAGATAAAGAAGAAGTGGCAAGAATACACAAAAGGACTGTACAAAAAAGGTCTTAATGACCCAGAAAAACAAAATGGTGTTGTCACTCACCTAGAGCCAGACATCCTGTAGTGTGAAGTGGGCCTTAGGAAGCATTACTACAAACAAAGCTAGTGAAGGTGATGGAATTCCAGCTGAGCTATTTCAAATCTTAAAAGATGATGCTGTTAAAGTTCTGCACTCAAAATGTCAGCAAATTTGGAAAACCCAGCAGTGGCCACAGGATTCAAAAAGGTCAGTTTTCATTCCAATTCCAAAGAAGGGCAAGGCCAATGAATGTTCAAACTACCGTAAAATTGCATTCATTTCACATGCTAGTAAGTTTATGCTCAAAACCCTTCAAGCTAGATTTCAGCAATGTGCGATTATCAAGAACTTCTCAATGTACAGATGGGTTTTGAAGAAGCAGAGGAACCAGATATCAAATTGCCAACATTCGTTGGATTGTGGGGAAAGCAAGAGAGTTCCAGAAAAACATCTACCTCCACTTGACTGACTACACTAAAGCCTATGACTGTGTGGATCATAATAAACTATGAAAAATTCTTAAAGACATGGGATACCAGACCACCTTACCCGCCTGAGAAACATGTAGGTGGGTCAAGAAGCAACAGGCAGAACCAGACATGGAAAAAACGACCGGTTCAAAACTGGAAAAGGAGTACAACAAGGCTGTATATTGTCGCTTTGCTTATTTAACTTATATGCAGAGTATGTCATGCAAAATGCTAGACTGGATGAAGCACAAGCTGGAATCAAGATTGCCGGGAAAAATATCAATAACCTGAGATATGCAGATGACACCACCCTTAGGACAGAAAGCAAAGAGGAACTAAAGAGCCTTTTGATGAAAGTGAAAGAGGAGAGTGAAAAAGCTGGCTTAAAACTCAACATTCAAAAAACTAAGATCATGGCATCCAGTCCCATTTCTTCATAGTAAATAGAAGGAGAAAAAGTGGCAGTGGCAGATTTTATTTTCTTGGGCTAAAAAAATCACTGTGGATGGTGACTGCAGCCATGAAATTAAAAGACACTCACTTCCTGGAAGAAAAACTGTAACAAACATAGACAGGGTATTAAAAAGCAGAGATGTCACTTTGCAACAAAGGCCCATATAGTCAAAGCTATGGTTTTTCCAGTCATCATGTACAGATGTGAGCTGGATCATAAAGGAGACTGAGCGCCAAAGAATTAATGCTCTCTAACTACGGTGCTGGAGAAGACTCTTGAGAGTCCCTTGGACTGTAAGAAGATCAAACCAGTCAATCCTAAAGGAAATCAACCTTGAATATCATTGGAAGGACAAATGCTGAAGCTCCAATACTCTGGCCACCTGGTGCAAAGAGCCAACTCATTGGTAAAGACCCTGATGTTGAGAAAGACTGAGGGCAGGAGGAGAAGGAAACAGCAGAGAATGAGATGGTTAGACAGCATCACCAACTCAGTGGACATGAATCTGAGCAAACTCCAGGAGGACAGGAGAGCCTGGCATGCTACAGTCCATGGTGTCGCAGAGAGTCAGCCACAACTTAGCGACTGAACAACAACAAAATGACCTTACAAAAGTAAAAACAGTTTTGGTGGCCAGGCGGAAAACAAAAGCCTCATGAGATAAATTTTAGACTACAAAAAGAGGTGCTGAAGAGCCTGGGGATGTTCAGGAGATGTGAGGTGAAGGACAGCAAAGAGACAGAGAACTAGCTGCAGGAAGAAGTAGCATCAAAGAGATTTTTTTCCAGGATAGGAAAATAGTATTATATGCTGGTGCAAATGATCCAGTAAAGAGGGGGAAATTAATGCAGAAAAGAAAGGAGGAAAAAAAACTGCTAGTGTGATGGCCTGGAGTAGGCACTGGGAAACACAGCACCAGAAGATCTGGCCAGAGATGAGAACGTGGACAGTTCATTTCCCTCACAGTAGGGAAAGCAAGTCACATGGTGAGAGATGCTGGCCATGGGGAGATGCACTGATGGTCTCTTCTGTTACTTCTATTTTCTCAAGAAAATAGGAAGCAAGGCCTCAGTTAAAAATGAGGAATAAATACTGATAAACTAAATACTCTAAATGGATAAGATGTTTTTATCTACTTTCCAAATTAGCTGAGTGATTTGTTCAGATCTTCTCTTCAGAAAGAGAAGTGACTACTTCCTGCTTAAGATGGCCTTACCTATGGACCCATACTATATTATTTTTGCCCTTACTAATTCAGTGGTTATTCTGGTTCCATATATTAATAATAAAACATAAAACAACCATGGTTTATAGAAGTCAAAACATTCTCCAAGCACATAAAGGCATTATTCTCAAACTTCTGGTATGATATCATTCTCTTCTAATGTCCCTAAAAGTGAGAGAGAAATAATTCAATATGGGAAAAGACCAAAAAAAACGGGGTAAAAGATCAATATGCCCAACCTTGCTCAAAGTTATAACCCACTTGATTTAAAAAAGAGATTGCAAGTTGAAAATACCCACACCATCACAAATTTCAAAGTCAATGAAAACACAGTATCAGAATTATAATTCTGGTAGATGCTTAGAGAACAAATTTTCTCAATTTTACAATTTGAGAAACAGAGGCCCAGAGTCGTAACTTAATCCCAGATCAAGTGATTATCTAGGGTCTGGTTAAGAACCAAAACTCAGGTCTTCTAAAATCCAGCCCAGTATTCTTTCCTTGATGCCTGCTACCACTCAAGAGCAAAGAAAGGAACAAGAGTACAACATGATTGCTCTAATGCAGTGAGGCATACATGTCGTAGATACCCAACACCCCTGCCCAGCCTCTACGTCCTCACTAGCATCCACCAGAAAGGCTGGGAAGGTTTTTGGTCCCAGCATCTTCTGTAGCTAAAGAGCCCAGTGACAGAGCTCTAGCCCACGAGACAAAAGCAGAACGCAGCTGGGGGTTTAGGCAAGCTTTGCCTTCCTGAGAGAGACAGGTCTGGCTGATACGACCCTTCCTTGCCCCTTCTGTGTGAAGCCAGAACAGCCATCTTGCGACTCTGCAGCGCCACCTCTGAGGATAAAGGGCCAGTATGCTCAGGATGGTGAACTAAAAAGTGTCTAAAAGTCTGAGTCTCTGATGACTTCCCCAAACAGCTGTTGTTCAGTTACTAAGTTGTGTCCAACTCCATGCGACCCCATGGACTGCAGCACACCAGGACTCCCTGTCCTTCACTATCTCCTGAAGTTTGCTTAAATTCATGTCCGTTGAGTCGGTGATGCCATCAAACCCTCTCATCCTCTGCGCCCCCTTCTCCTTCAGCCTTCAGTCTTTCTCAGCATCAGCATCTTTTCCAACCAGACTGTGAGAAAAACCAAATCCTGACTTGCATAAGCCATCTTCTGACTTTCTCTAACTTGGAGTCAAATGCATTTCTAACACAATTAGCATTTCCCAATACTTGGTATATAAATAGGTATTATTTGAAGAGGTTTCCAGTTAAACGAGTCAAATTTAAGTTATACAAAAATTAAGCAGGAAAAGGATTTGGGGAAGAGAGTGAAGGCAGCCACATAGTTTTTCAATCTCTGAATCCTTATAAAACACACAGAGAAACCATGCAGAAAAACCAAAAACTCATGTATCAACTACAACAAAACCAGGTGACAAGGTAACCCTCAACACCCAAAATGCAAGCAGGTGAGGACAAATCACCCAAGGCACAGGACCACCATTTGTAGAGAAGAAAAGTGGGGCTCCTGGGCACAAGGCCTTTGTGTCCTTCATTTTTTTTGATTACAGGAAACAGCCTTCATTCAGCCTCCATGATCTTCCCTGCATTCCAATGGGCAGATTCAAGCAGTCATTAATTAGGGAAGGGAGAGGTTGGGAGACCAGGGAGAAAAGAATAGTCGAGAGCAGCCTTGGGGCAGGGTCCTGTTTCCCCATCAAAGGACCCACAGGACAGTATCTCTGAGCTGCTCTGTGGATATTAAAACCCCCTTCAGGCGGAAGAAGTTAATGATTAATACACAGCATGTAGACCCCAGACCAGCTGGACCTGCAGGCTGATGATGTGGACTCCTACTTGCCTCACCACCAACCCAGCAGAAGAATGTCCACGAGCTGATCACGCCCTCCTTGAACAATTATAAAACTTGTCACTGTCTTCCCCAAGTTGGGACACTTGGTTTTGTGGGATTAGCCCACTGTGTCCCCCTCTGCCTGGCAAAGCAATCCTTTTCTGCTTCACCCGGAATTCTGTGTCCAAGATTTGATTCAGCACCAGAGTACAGAGAAGCTGAGCTTTCAGCATCAAAAGGAGCAATGAAGGTGGTATCAGAGGAGCCTGAGGACAGAAGAACCTAAATCAGCCAGGAAGTAGTCACTGCAAAGTACGCAGGCCCAACTTGAAACCAGCAGCTGAAACAGGGAAGAGTTTTGTACTCTCCAAAATCAGGGCTCATGTGAGAGCTGAAGGTGCTGACCTCAGATCCTACAGTCCCAAAACCAAGCTAACCTCCAAAACAGAGGGATTCATCTGAATCCCTGAATCTGAAGAGGAACTGCAGGGAGCAGAACAGACACTGAGCAGGGAAGGGACAAGTAGACAAGGAGGCAGAGGGTCAGATCAGGCGCGGTTAAGAGGGGCCAGCCACAGTGCCCCACAGAACAAGCCTCCACACCTGTGGACACCACGAAAGGGACAGAAGAGGGAGCTCTGTGATACTAGGAAGCTTAACTAGAGCTCACTTCACTCTACAAGTCCAGAAAAATTAATTTCACATAAAAAAGAGCAACAGAAAAGTAACTGAGGTCAAATTCCATACAAAGTTACTGTAGGAGAAAAGATAAGGAGAATAACAGGCCTATGGACAAAAGATTCTTGCCAGTCTCTTGGAAAGCAAGGAGATGAAACCAGTCAATCCTAAAGGAAATCAACCCTGAATATTCACTGAAAGGACTGATACTGAAGCTGAGGCTCCAATACTTTGGCCACCTGATGCAAAGAGCTGACTTATTGGAAAAGACCTTGATGCTGGGAAAGATTGAAGGCAGAAGGACAAGGGGATGACAGAGGATGAGATGGTTGGATGGTATTATCAACTCAATGGACGTGAGTTTGAGCAACTCCAGGACATGGTGATGGACAGGGAAGCCTGGAGTTATATGGGCCATGGTGTCACAGAGTCTGACACGACAGAGCAACTGAACAGCAACAATGGACAAAAAAATTATTCCAGAAAGACGTGTCACAAAACAGGGGGGAGAAAAAAAACAAGAAAACCACCAACCAACCCTATAACCTATCTCAAAATGAGCTAAAAGACCAAAAAAAAAAAAAAATCCACAGCCAGGTATATCATATTAAATCTTCAAGAAATAAGACAAACACTGAATCTTCAAAAGAGTAACAGCATGCAAATGCAAGTCATGAGACAATGGAGTATCTTCAAAGAACTGGGGAGAAAACTGGTAACATAGACTTCCTATACCCAGTGAGAGATATCTCAAAGAGATATTTCAAAAATGAAAGTGAAGTAAAAACATTTTTAGACAAAAGCTGAGAGGATTCATCACAAGCAGGTCTACTTTTTGATCCCTGGTCAGGGGAACTGAAATCCCACATGCTGCATAATGCAGCCAAAAGAAAAAAATATTGTTCTGAAGATTTTTAAATTGAATTAAAATACCTTACAGTAGGGCACATAAATGGGGACAGCGACAGGCAGAATTAAAGTAATCAAAGGAACCTACCTTGTTTGGGGAGAGGGTAAAAAAACCAATTAACATTAGACCCCAAAAAAGTTAAAACACATTTGTTAGGGCAGACAGTAAAAGAAGCATAAAAGAGTATATAACTTCCAAGCTAACACAGGGAAGATAAATAAAACATTCAACTGAGTAAAAAAAAAAAAAAAAAAAGAAAGAAAAACAAAAGACTTCCTGTGTAACCCTGATTAGTTCTCCCAGTGGCAACAAGAAAGACAGACACACCAAAAAAGATTTTCTTGAAGGTTAAGAGCTCCCCAGGCAGTAAAGGTCAGGGCAAGGTCGAGAAGGAGAGGTGGACTATGCCTCACCCCCAAGGCTGGGAGGAGCTGGGGCCACCCCGGGAGCTTCGCTGGTAAGGACCCAGGGAGGAGATGGGAACAGCACAGCCCTCCCACCAGGTACACAGAGAAAAAGATGTCAGAAAACACAGACAAAAGCTGAATCTGTTCGCGAGGCTCTGAATCAAGAGCCCCTGATATTCCAGACTAGGAAAGCTACCGTCAGGAGAAGGAGGAGGTACAGCAAGGGGAGGGGGGAGGGGGGAGCACCCATAACATTCCAGCTTCTAAAAACACATCAGAGAATGGGAGAGACTAGAGACCTCTTCAAGAAAACTAGACTAGAGACACCAAGGGAACATTTCATGCAAAGATGGGCACAATGAAGGACAGAAACACCATGGACCTAACAGAAACAGAAGAGATTAAGAAGAGGTGGCCAGAATACACATAACAAGTGTACCAAAAAAGGTCTTAATGACCTGGATAACCAGAATGGTGTGGTCACTCACCTTGAGCCAGACATCCTGGAGTGTGAAGTCAAGCAGGTCTTAGGAAGCATTACTATGAACAAAGCTAGTGGAGGTGATGGAATTCCAGTTGAGCTAGTTCAAATCCTAAAAGATGATGCTATTAAAGTGCTACACTCAAAAAAAAAAAAATATATATATATATAGTGCTGCACTCAATATGCCAGCAAATTTGGAAAACTCAGCAATGGCCACAGGACTGGAAAAGGTCAGTTTTTATTCCAATCCCAAATGCCAAAGAACTACTGTACAACTGCACTAATTTCACACACTAGCAAGGTAATGCTCAAAATCCTTCAAGCTAGGATTCAACAGTAGACTTCATTTCACTGAAGTAAACAACAGTTCACTTCACAGTGAACCAAGAACTTCTAGATGTACAAGCTGGATTTAGAAAGGCAGAGGAATCAGAGATCAAATTGCCAACATCTGATGGGTCATAGAAAAAGCAAGAGAATACCAGAAAAACACCTACTTCATTGACTACGCTAAAGTCTTTGACTGTGTGGACCACAACAAACTGTTGAAGACTCTTAAAGAGATGGGAACACCAGACCACCTTACCTCCCTCCTGAGAAACCTTCATGTGGGTCAAGAAGTAACAGTTAGAACCCTACATGGAACAACTGACTGGTTATCAAATGCAAATCAAAACCACAATGAGCTACCATCTCACGCCAGTCAGAATGGCTGCCATCAAAAAGTCTACAAACAATAAATGCTGGAGATGGTGTGGAGAAAAGGGAACCCTCTTACACTGTTGGTGGGAATGAAAACTAGTACAGCCACTATGGAGAACAGTGTGGAAATTCCTTAAAAAATTGGAAACAGAACTGCCATAAGATCCAGCAATCCCACTGCTGGGCATACACACTGAGGAAACCAGAATTGAAAGAAACACATGTACCCCAATGTTCACTGCAGCATTGTTTACAATAGCCAGGACATGGAAGCAACCTAGATGCCCATCGGCAGATGAATGGATAAGAAAGTTGTGGTACACATACACAATGGAATATTACTCAACTACAAAAAAGAATGCATTTGAGTCAGTTCCAATGAGGTGGATGAAATTGGAGCCTATTATACGGAGTGAAGTAAGTCAGAAAGAAAAACATCAATATAGTATATTAACACATATATACGGAATTTAGAAAAATGGTAACGACAACCCTATATGCAAGGCAGCAAAAGAGACACAGATGTAAAGAACAGACATTTGGACTCTGTGGGAGAAGGTGAGGGTGGGATGATTTGAGAGAATAGCACTGAAACATGTATATTCCCACAGGTGAACTAGATGACCAGTCCAAGTTTGATGCAGGAAGCAGGGCTCTCAAAGCTGGTGTGCTGGGACGACCCAGAGGGATGGGGTGGGGAGGGAGGTGGGAGCGGGGTTCGGGATGGGGGACACATGTACACCCGTGGCTGATTCACGTCAATGGATGGCAAAAACCACTGCAACACTGTAAAGCAATTAGCCTTCAATTAAACAAATTTTTTTAACTCTAAAAAAAAAAAAAAAAAACTGGGAAAGGAGTACAACAAGGCTGTATACTGTCACCCTGCTTATTTAATTTATATGCAGAGTACATCGAGTGAAATAGATGTACTCTGATGAATCACAAGCTGAAATCAAGATGGCTGGGAGAAATATCAAGAACCTCAGATATGCAGATGATACCACCCTAATGGCAGAAATCAAAGAGGAACTAAAGAGCCTCTTGATTAAAGTGAAAAAGAATGAAAAAACTGGCTTGAAATTCAACATTCAAAAAAGGACGATTATACCATCGGGTCTCATCACTTCAAGGCAAATAAACGGAGAAAAAATGGAAGCAGTGGCAGACTTCATTTTCTTGGATTCCAAAATCACCGTGGATGGTGACTGCAGCCATGAAATTAAAAGACACCTGCTCCTTGGAAAAAAAGCTATGACAAACCTAGACAGCATATTAAAAAGCAGAGACATCACTTTGCCAAAAAGGTCTGTCTTGTCAAAACTATGGTTTTTCCAGTAGTCATGTACGGATGTGACAGTCAGACCATAAAGAAGGCTGAGTGCCAAAGAATTGATGCTTTTGAACTGTGGTGCTGAAGACTCTTGAGAGTCCCTTAAACAGCAAGGAGATCAAACCAGTCAGTCCTAAAGGAAATCAACCCTGAATGTTCACTGGAAGGAGTCATGTGGAAGCTGAAGCTCCAATACTTTGGCCACCTGATGCAAAGAGCTGACTCATTAGATAAGACCCTGATGCTGGGAAAGATTGAAGGCAGGAGGAGAAAGGGGTGACAGAGGATGAGATGCAATGGATGGCGTCACCGACACAACAGGCATGAGTTTGAGCAAACTCTGGGGGACAGTGAAGGACAGGGAAACCTGGTGTGCTGCAGTCCATGGCGTCGAAAAGAGCTGGACATGATTTAGCGACAGAGTAACAACAACAACACTCTCAGTGGTTCTCAGTTCTCTGAAACAGTTCCTACACTGGCCCCTCCTGCGGTGTCCTGACCCCAGTGTCTTCCCCATGTGGTCCACTCTGGGCACTGCAGCCACAGTGACCTTCACCAACACCCAGAGCAGCAGGCGGCAGCCTAGACAAACTGCAGCTGTGGGACTTCTCTTGACTATATTTCATGCCCTGTGCCAGCGTCAACTTTTCCCTAGGTTCTGCTCCGGACAAAGTCAATCTGTTAGTCTCAACAGGGACCTGAAAGAGCCCATTTGCTTCTCCTGGGCATATACTTCTTCCCCCAGAGGGTCTTAGCTGTCCTAATTTACTTATGATTCCTTTATCACGTTCATTCAGCCAGACTAGTAAGTGTTAAGTTACCATTATATTATCCTCCCCTCCTGGCGGCTGGGGAGGAGCAGAGGAGGAATGCAACACACGCCACGATGAAGGTTACACACGGGCTTCGTACAAAACAGAAACCTAGTATGAAACTCGGGAAGTCTGGTGTTCTGAGCTAATACTACCTGGCTTTAGAGGGAAATACTCTTCCAAAAGTCATTCGAATCCACAAATACAAGTACTTTCTGGCCACGCATCTGAAAGAAGGAGAGAAAGGACATACACATTTAAGAACTCCATCTGGTTTGTATCATCAATTTTCTGGAATAGAGACGGAAACTTAATGGTCTCAGGGGGTGGGATGCTAGCGTGAGTCGATGGTGAATCATAGACAATCCTGCATCACACAGAAAAAATGGGAATTTGCTGTATGATGCAGGGAACTCAGCCTGGGGCTCTGTGACAACCTAGAGGTGTGGGATGGGATGGGATGGGAGGTGGTAGAGAAGTTCAAGAGGGAAGTGATACATGGACACCTGTGGCTGATTCATGTTGATATATGGCAGAAACAAACACAATATTGTAAAGCCAATTATCCTGCAATAAATATAAATTTAAAAAAAAAACAGCACAAGATGGGACAGATTTAAAAAGCTAAAGTTGAGCAGATTATTTTTTTTAAATACTATTAATATAAATACACTGTTCATAAAGACTTCAGAATTGAAGAACAGGAAGTATACGCTAATGCTTTTGTTCACATTCTTCCTGCATGAAACTCCTGGCAAAGGCCTGGCAAATGGCCACTTACCCAACAAGGTTCACCTTCAATGCTCACTCCTCTGTGAAGCTTTCCCGGGCTCTCCCCAACCAAACAGAGCAAGGAGCTTGGTACTCTCAGCCCTGCTCCAACCCCGAGAGTAATGTTATGATGCAGAATCCCAGGAAACCGCTCACAGGGTGCCTGTCATTCCCCCTGCACTCTGAGCCCGAGAGCAGGGACCGTGGCTCATAGTACCCCAGCACCCAGCACACGACCCGGGGCACACGGGAAAAGCGAGCCTGCCTTGGCCAGTTAACCTCCAGGTTCAGCCTGGACACTCCTTCCTCCTGTCCTTTACCTGCCTTAATCTTACTTATCCTTCAGGACTCAGCTAAACTCCACCTCCTCCAGGAAGTCACCGCTGGCAATGCTGGGCTGGTGCGGCTGCTCTCGCCCCATGGGCCTGTGGACCACATCCGCCCTTCTCACAGCACTTACCACACTTCACTGTTGTGGCTTGTCTGCCAAGCCTACTTGATTTTACACTTCCATGAGCTCTTGGACTAGGAATGTCATATTCACCTTATACGCTCAGCATCTAACACCACACCTGGCCAGGCAGGCACCTGATAACTTTTTGCTGAATAAACAAAAGGATACCTTTCAAAGACCTAATCAAGAGTAGCAGAAAATGATCATTTTCTTGGACCATGTTTAGACTTTTTCTGGAAGACTCTTTATAGCTTACACATTGTGGGGCACAAGTGGAGACCACGAATGAAAACACTCAATGATGGTTTTTACATCTGCAGATTCCTAAATATTCTGAACATCCTGCCATGACAAACAGGCACTGCAGTCTCCAGTTAACTGAGATAAGAGAATAAGAATCGCCCCCTTGTTTTAACCAACAAAAAGGGAGAACAATGGCAAAGTCCCTGAGGCAGGAACCCCTGGCAAGCTCACCTGACACGCAGTGCTCTGAGCCGGCCCCTTCGGGTCCAGGCCTGTGAGGGACGGTACTTCACTGGGTGACTGGCCCTAGATATCTCACTCCGGCTCCCAGAAAATGCAGAGGACTTCTTTGTGGACAGTATCTTTGGAGAATAAGGTTTCTTTACTGCACTGTCCCTAAAAGACCTCAAATTTGAGGAGTAAAGGAAAAAAGGAGAGAATCAAATTATCTCTGCATGTGATGCGAATATCTTTTAACATACAAGTGAAATTAAATAGATAAGCTCATCGAGACAGAAAGGTAATAACTCTGCTTCAAGGACAATAAGCTGTTCAATCTCTGACAAAAACACCCACCCCCAGGCTTCCCTGGTGGCTCCATGGTAAAGAATCTGCCTGCCAATGCAGGAGACATGGGTTCGATCCCCAGTCTGGGAAGATCTCACATGCTGCAGAGCAACTAAGTCTGTTGTGCTCTAAAGCCCAGGAGCCACAACTACTGAAGCCCAAGCACCCTAGAGCCCGTGCTTCACGACAAGAGAGGCCACTGCAATGAGAAGGCTGCGCATCGCAATTACAGAATAGCCCTCGCTCACAGCAACCAGAGAAAAGCCCGTGTGCATCAACAAAGACCCAGTGTAGCCAAAAAATAAGTAAGTAAAAATTACTGAAAGAAAAAAGAAATACCCACCCCGTCTGAAGATGGGTACTGCTAGATCAGCTCTGGGCAGAAGCTACAGAGCTGCAGGGTGCCTTGGAGACCTCAGTCCTAACACATACTTCTTAAACGTGTCATTTAAGGGGAATCATTTTCAAGTTAGAAACAGGTTTCTTCATGTAGAAACAACTAGGAAAGATTTCCAGGTTATGTGACTTTTACATCAATGTGAAACTACACACCTTGATGAAACACTAAATGTTTAAAATGACTTTTAATCCCATTTTAGAAACATTAAGAGATCTTCTTATTGGTGTGAAATCATGATTTTAAAAAATACATGTCGAAGATCTGCCTGCAGGAAATACCTAGTGGCAGCAACATCCCATCAGCAATGAGCAAACGTAGAGCTCAAATATTGTTTCTAAAATGCCACTGCCTACTAAGAGGAAGCGGCAGTGCGTGGAAATATGGCTGACTTTAAGGTCTGAGACAAGGAAAATACAAGAGAAGTCTGGACTATCTTACTGGGTCAGAGAGTAAAGAAATGTTCAAAGAATGACAGGAGAATGTCGAAAAGACACAGGAACCAGCTGGAAAGAGCTCCCACTGGCCTAATCTGGGACAATTTCAGCAGTAATAGACTAAAACTGACTGAATAAATCAGGAAGCCACAAATCTATACTGAAGTAAATAAATAAATAAATATATGAAGAAAAATGAGAAGCTGTCCTTTGCAGTAGAATAAAACTAATAAACTTTTAAGAACCATCACAGGAATAATTGACTCAGGTAAGAATCATCAATGGATATAAAAACAAGTGGGTGCTAGTCTGATGAGAAACAGACTATTAATGTAGTTTCAACATATCTCCCCACAAAACACTTATTCACTTCTTTATAGTGGAGAAACCTGACAGACACCATCTTTACCAAGTGATAAAAGTTAACATCAATGGTAATAGGATCAAATCTCCGATATTGATATACTGAGAAAACAGCATCACTTCTGTGAAATTCTTGCCAAAAATGCACAACTGGAATTCATCATGAAGAAACACTGAACAAATTCAAGTATATGCACAAAAGGTAAGCTAAACTCTTCAAAAATGTTTAGGTCATGAAAGATAAGGAAATATTGAGAAATATTTCCAAATTAAAGGGGACTAAAAAGACAAAATGAGGGACCTCCCTGGTGGTCCAGTGGCTAAGACTCTGTGCTCCTAGTGCAGGGGGCCCAGGTTCAATCCCTGGTCAGGGAATTAGATTCCACATGCTGCAACTAAGACCCAGCACAGCCAAATAAATGAATAAATATTAAAAAGACAAAATGAAAAGAGAAGTTTTTCTTACATTTTGTTGTTTTCTTTCTGCTATAAATATCATTTTTGGGACAACTAATTTCAATTTACTCACAAATGGTCCAGGGAAGGGAGAAAATATATAGTTTGTTTTTTTGTTTTTTTTTTTTTAGTTTGATTCTTATTATTTGTGGTAAGTTCTATAAAGTCACCATAAGCACTGAGTTAGTGAATATACTGAACCACTGTCCCTACAGGAGAATACATAGTTAGGTTCCTGCCAGCCTTTAAAAGCATTCTCGTCGGGACTTCCCTGCCAGTCTAGTGGTCAAGACTCCATGTTTCCACTGCAGGGGGCGGAGGTTTGATCCCTGGTAAGGGAACTAAGATCCTGCATGCCAAAAAAATATCATCAACTACTCAATACAGAGCCTTGTTTTATGTATGCCCATGTTTAAAGACACCATACTTAATGCATATAGTGAGTCTTTAACATAGAACTCACAGTCAACACCCCTATAACTCATGCTTGGACCAAGTGCATCTAACATGCACTTTTTAAATTACCTCTGGCTGCGCTGGGTCTTCAGTGCTGTGCATGGGCTCTCTCTGGCTGCAGCCAGCAGCGGCTCCTCGGCATTGCAGTGCTCAGGCTTCTCCCTGCAGGGGTCTCTCTTGTTACGGAGCATGGGCTCTAGAGCGTGGGCTCAGTGGCCGGGGCGCACAGGCTTAGTCGTCCCGTGACACATGGACTCTTCCCAGACTAGGACTGAATCCGCGGTCCCTGCATTGGCAGGCAGATTCTTAACCACTGGGCCACCAGGCAAGGCCTACACTTTCTTTTTTTTATTTTTGGCCTCGTCTCAAGGCCTGATCTCAAGGCCGCATCTCAAAGACCCCGATCCTGGGACAGACTGAAGGCAGGAGAAGGGGACGACAGAGGATGAGATGGCTGGATGGCATCACCGACTCAATGGACATGAGCTTGAGCAAACTCAAGGAGATGGTGAAGGACAGGGAAGCCTGACGTGCTGCAGTCCATGGGGTTGCAAAAAGTCAGACACGACTGAGCAAATGAACAACAACAAGCAAGGCATGCTGGATCTTAGTTTCCCAACAGGGATTGAACCCACGTCCCCAGCACTGAGAGTGTGAGTCTTAACCTCTGAAATGCCAAAGAAGTCCCCTACATTTTCTTCACAAGGTACATTACAGTATTCCTGCACCAAGGAACACTAGACAGAACCTCAGCACGATGATTAGGGGCCACTTCAAACACCAAAACCGTCAACAGAAAGCACAAACTGTGAAAATGTGGCTGTACACAGACTGGAAAAAGGATCCTCACTCATGTCTGAGCTGAAACAAGAAGGCAGAGCGTGGCCATGTTTGAGTTCAGCCAGAAGCATGTGTATCGGTGACTAAAATGCTTTGCTCCTCTGCACGTGTCTACAAATGACATGAAAACACTGAGAGGAGACAGAGAGACAACAGAGATGGGGGGAGAGAGAGACAGAAGCAGATGAATGTGGTAAAAATGTTAACAGGAAAATCTGGGACAAGAAAGATATATAGTTCTTTGTCCTAATCTTGCAATTTTTCCCTAAATTTGAAATTATTTCAAAATAAAACATTAACAAAAATTTTTTAAATAAGGCTTTCATCCCATTTTCCTATAAAAATAAAAGAGGCTCTAAAAATGTTAAGAGCCTATGAAACAGCAAACTGACGGAAAAAATGCTAGGTTAGCACCCTTTTGAAACCCTGTTACATCATCAAACAGGTCATCAGACTCGGAGGCCCACACCTGAAGTCATCCCTGACCACTGCTCTCTCCTTTCATCAGACTCGGGGCTCCCCCTCACCAGCTAGTGAGTCAAGCAGCAGATGAACTATTTGGAGCTCTGTAAGTTTAAAGATATAAAGATACCAACTCTGGTGTAAGTGAACTAGCCCCAGAAATCTAAGCTATTCTAACACCGAAAGGAAGAGATCACAAACTAAAATCAGACTTGTCTGCATACATGTGTGCCTGTTTCCCATCACAAGGCCTCATGATGACAGGAAGCATTTTTATCTACTAATATATACTCAGCCCCTAACACACTACCAGGCGCTCACAGTAGGTAGACATATAAAATGTGTCCAATCATGGAACAAAGGAAAGGCAGAAGGATAGAAAGAAATACGAAATAAATGAAACAGAAGGCACTTTAAAACAATATCAGAAACCCAACGATCATGAGGAACAGGGGAGGAGCCTGGTTTAATTCAGAACATGGGAATACAATTACTTTTTTTAAAAAATGTCAACAGGAGGATGATGATTAGCCAAGAAACACAGAAAAATGGAAGTGAGGAGAAAGAATCTGAAAATGTTCATTCAAAAGGGACAAGGAGAAAAGACAAAAACTCTAATTCAAAAAGATACATGTACCCCAAAGTTCAAAGCAGCAATATTTACAATAGCCAAGACATGAAAGAAGCCTAAATGGCCATCGACGGATGAACAGATAGACGAGATGTGGTACATATATACACAACGGAATATTAGTCATAAAAAATGAAATAATGCCATTTGCAGCAACATGGATGAACCTGGAGATTATCATACTAAGTGAAGTGACTCAAAGAAATTATCATATGATATCACTCACATGGGGAATCTAAAATATGATATAAATGAACGTATTTACAAAACGGAAATAGATTCACAAATACAGAAAACTTGGTGTTACCCAAAAGTGAAATGGATAAATTACAAGTTTGGGAGTAACAGATACACACTACTATAAAATAAACAAGGACCAACTGTATAGCACAGGGAACTATATTCAATATCTTGTAATGACCTACAATGGAAAAGAATCTGAAAAAGAACATGCACACATGTGTAACTTAATCACTTTGCTGTACACCTGAAACACACACAACACTGTAAATACGTTGACTTTTTGAAAATTAAGAAAAATTTTTTTTAAAAAGTGCCCAGGGAAAGGCATGCCCTGACCAATTCACTTAACTATTTACTTGGCAGGTGCACCCTGCAGTGCTCGTTTATTCTCTCAGGATCAAGGGCCTACTCAGCAACACAGCACAGCCTGGGGCTTGCTGTTGCTGCTGCTGTCCGGTCGCTCAGTCACGTCGGACATTCTTCAACCCCACGGGCTGCAGCACGCCAGACCTCCCTGTCCTTCAGCATCTCCTGGAGCTGGCTCAAACTCATGTGCATCGAGTCGGTGATGCCATCCAACCATCTCGTCCTCTGTCCTCCCCTTCTCCTCCTGCCTTCAGTCTTTCCCAGCATCAGGGTCTTTTCTAATGAGTCAGCTCTTCGCATCAAGTAGTCAAAGTATTGGAGCTTCAGAATCAGTCCTTCCAATGAATATTCAGGGTTGATTTCCTTTAGGAATGACTGGTTTGATCTCCTTGCAGTCCAAGGGACTCTCAAGAGTCTTCTCCAACATCACCAAAAGCAGCAATTCTTCGATGCTCAGCCTTCTTTATGGTCCAACCCTCAAATCCATACATGACTACTGGAAAAACCATAGCTTTGACTATATGGACCTTTGTCAGCAAAGTAATTCCCCAGTTTTTTTAATATGCTACAAAGACAAATATGTATTCAGTGTGTTTCTCATGTCTAACAATGAGAAAACAAGAATATTGACAGCTTACAGCAAGCACAGGACGCTGACCCACACCCAGTATCTATCCTCTATTTGGCTGCACACATGGCTGCCCAGAATAAAAGACTACATTTCTGAGGCTCCCCTACTCCCACCTTTTAAAATTAAGCTCTAAGAGGATGTATAGGGGCTCATCAGGTGGCAGGTTCCTACGATCTGCTTAAGAGCCAGCCAATGCACACTTTGTCTTCATTATCTTCCTCCTACATGCTGCCTGGAATGGCTGTGCACTTGAACCAGGAGGATGAGGACCACCTCTCAGAGATGGCAGTGTGGACACGGGGAAGGTCCTGGGTCCATAAGAACCTTACTGGACAGAACCATCATAACCACCTGCCTCCAGACTTCCTATGTGTGAAAGGAAAATCACTTCTATCTTGTTTAGCATCCGTTACTTTGGATTTCAGGCTTCCCAGGTGGCTCAGCCTGCCAATGCAGGAGACACAGGTTCAATCCCTGGGTCAGGAAGATCTCCTGGAGAAGGAAATGGCAACCTGATTCAGTATTCTACCCTGGAGAATCCCATGGACAGAGAAACCTGGTGGGCAACAGTCCATGGGGTCACAAAGAGTTGGACACGACTCAGCAACTAAACAATAACAACAACTCTAGATTTCCTGAACCTGACCCAAACTAACAGAGCTGGATAGCTGCAAACAGAGAATGAGGCACAGAGTGGTGAGAAATGAGGCTAGAAAACGGACTGTGGAGAGGCCCTGAAGGCAAAGCAAAGGAGCATGGACTGAAGCCCAAAGGCAGCAAGAGTGACTGGAAAAAGTAGGGAGGGGGTGACTCAGTCAGATGTGAATACTCTGCACTCATCCTGGAGGTGATGTATCAACTGTGTTCCCCCACTGGGATTTCAAACTCCCTAAGGAAACTCTGGAATATAACATGGCTTCCTGCAGCAGGCAGGCATACACTGCTGGTTTCCCTAGTCATTTCGCATTGTAAACAAACTGGTCCTTCATGCACTGAAATGAATGGAAGTAACTGGCATGCTGACAGGTACTTCAGTTTAGTAAGCACAAGCCCATCTCCAGAAGACTCAGGGACCATTCTCAAAATTGAGAGTGTGGGTGAATCAGAAGTTCTGCAGCCTTGTGAGAATTAACAGCCTGGGTTCTAAGAGGGTCAGGGAATCATAAGCCTTATAACTGGTTTAAGGCGACTGTGGAATAGTAAGGCACCAAGGAGAAAAACAGAGGGAAATGCAAATCCTTTCGGAAGGAAGGCACCTTCATAAACCTAGAGACAGTCCTATACAAAATCTGTAATGTACAGTGTCCAGCACACAAAGAAGCTAGACTCCGCGATTAAGGAAACAGAAACAACAAATCCACAAAGGCTTCAGATAACTAAAGAGATGTATATCTGTGTATGTTATACATATATATTCACATACATACACATACACTTTTTATTCATTCAGTGAAAGTTTACTGGACATTTATTGCTGGTGAGGCAGTAACTATATAAAAATAAGAGTTTCTCAAGAGTTTATGGTGTATCAAGAGGACAATGAGAATACCAATCATTAAATGCTATGAAAAAGCTAAACTTAGTGTGTTATGGGAACATCCACACTAAGTGCCTAATCCACACTGGGGTGGGGAACAGGGTGGTAAGAGGCTTCCTAGAGATGATACGGGAACTGAGTTTGGAAATATGAGTAGGAACTAGTCGGGAGTTGGGAACTGGAAAGAGCTGGTGTGAATACTAGGTACGAGCAGTGTAGAAGTTCAAGGAGAGTTAAGGAACTTCAAGAAGTCCTGCCGGACTCACATGATGGATCTCAGATTGCTTTACAGCAGAATACCTAGGGAATCCATTCTCCTATCAAAGCTTCCCAACCTAAAGCTGCAGAGTATTTGAGG
Organism: Cervus canadensis; assembly: GCF_019320065.1. Taxonomy (NCBI): domain Eukaryota; kingdom Metazoa; phylum Chordata; class Mammalia; order Artiodactyla; family Cervidae; genus Cervus; species Cervus canadensis. Next base: position 110,202,572 of record NC_057386.1, read on the forward strand.
AAACAGAGCTTCAATTTAAGGCCATGGTTAATTTGTTTCAGAAGCTAAAGTAAGGCAGGCCTGACAAGCACTCTATGGATCACTAGTAAACACTGTCAGGATGTGGATTCAGCTTCTGAGGATGGATCCCTCAAAAGCTGTGGGATCAGCATGGGTAGGACCTCAGCAGCTGTGCTGGGAGCTCCATGACCCTGCTCCAAGAAAAACTTGATTAGAGCAGGGGGAGAAATTTGACCAACCATATTCATTCTCCTAAAACTGAATTTACAGCTGAGACACAACCTGTACAGGAGGTGGGGGCTGAAGCACAAAGATGGCACTGCTCAGGAGGAAGGGACCAAACGCTGCTGAATAGGTCTCTCCAGCTATGCTGGCTTCCACCCTGTCCAAGACCTAGTAGATTCTATTTAAAAAAAAAAAAAAAAGAAAGAAACTTCTGTATGGGGATTTCCCTGGTGGTTCAGTGGCTAAGACTCCGTGCTCCCAATGTGGGGCTCGAGTTCAATCCCTGGTCAGGGACTTGGATCCTGCATGCTGCAACTAAGACCCAGCATAGCCAAATAAATAAACAAAAACCTTCTGTATGTTAGTTAGGATCCAAGGTTGCTCGCTCCTTGGAAAGTTATGAGCCCAGACAGCGTATTAAAAAGCAGAGACATCACTTTGCCGACCAAGGTCCGTATAATCAAAGCTATGGTTTTTCCAGCAGTCACGTATGGATGTGAGTACTGGACCATAAAGAAGGCTGAGTGCCAACGAATTGATGCTTTTGAATTGTGGTGCTGGAGAAGACTCTTAAGAATCCCTTGCACTGCAAGGAGAGCAAACCAATCAATCTTAAAGGAAATCAACCCTGAATATTCATTCGAAGAATTGATGCTGAAGCTCCGATAGTTTGGCCACCTCACCGAAGAGCCAACTCACTGGTAAAGACCCTGATGCTGGGAAAGACTGAAGCCAAAAGGCATCTTGCAGGGAGGGAGCCAAGGGGATAAACATCTGGCCTCACTTTCCTCTCTCTCTCTCATCTTCTACCAGGACCTCACTGGTCAAATTCAATTGGAAAGCCCTGGATACACAAGTGGAGAGTTATGCTGAAGATAGCCAGCACAAAGAGGCAATTCCCTAGCTCATGTACTTCCAAAGTCTAAACCAGAACCTCAAGACTAGAGGCTCAAATTGGCAGCTCAAATTGCCAACTCTTCCTGCTCCTCAGTGTGCTGACTTGCATACAGGGTCCCAGCCTTTGCAGGGTGGAGACTGCAGCAGCTGCCACTGTAACTTCAGCGCCAGGTGGGTCTCACTCTTCAAAGCCTGCCCCAGCTTTAGAGGAAAACCTCTGATTGGCCCCATGCAGTCACATGCCCACCCCTGAACCGATCCCTCGGTCTCAAGGGGCAGGATACTCATGAAGGGCCAGGTGCAAGTCACCACTGTGAATCTGAGGTTTGTTAGTAAATTGCAGTCTCTTTATTGTAAATTCCCTCCTTTTTCCTAGCGTAGCCAGAACTGAAGTCTCTTATTTGGAATCAAAAGAACCTTAGTGCAGGCTGAAAGCAGCCATGACCCAAAGGAGGAGAAGAAGAAAGCCAGCCTCAATATAACTTCTCAGGAATATCATCCTTATTTCTGCTGAAAGTAAGAATTTTAATGATGGATATCTCCACATACCCAAAATGGATTCTGACTGTAACATAAAGTATAAAATGTGCATTATACTCTATACCCTAGATGAGAAACCCAAAATATCAACAAAAAACTATTACTCACTACTCCTGATTTTAGGAAAAAACTACATTTTAAGAATTTATGATTTTCACACACAAAATATTTACAAGCTTGTAAGTAAGCCATAATTTCAGTTACCTTTTTTGTCAAGTCTCAATACTCACCTGGAGTCAACCTTCCTCTCCATTCTCTGCTTAATCTTTTTTTGCTGAAAATTCAACCCGTGGCTTGATGCACACTTTTCAGTAAGCAGGTTCTTATGAATCAAAAATTAGTGATCTGTGCATGGAATACTAGGAAAATTAGAAAATAAGCATTAATTCTCAGAAAAAATTATGGGAAAAACAAGAGAGGAAGAGTTGCAACAGTCTACTTGGTTCAGCATGAGCCTTCCCAGATGGCCCAGTGGTAAAGAAACCGCCTGCCAATGCAGGAGACTTGGGTTGCATCCCTAGGTTGGGAAGATCCCCTGAAGAAGAAAATGGCAACTCACTCCAGTATTCTGGCCTGGAAAATTCCATGGACAGAGGAGCCTGTCTAGCTATAGTCTATGGAGTCGCAAAGAATCAGATACAACTGAGCAACTGAGGGAGTGCGCAGACACATACATTTGGTTCAACAGTGAATAATTGTTATTTAACGTAAACATTATTAACAACAAATTACCACATACCCATGTAGATGGGATGAGGAAAGAAAAACTGAGCCAAGTACTTATTTCCCATGAATAATGGTTGATACAAGGTGTAAATTTAACAAATAAAAAAATATCACCTATAAGGTTCTTTACTTCCAATTTACAAGTAATATCAGGACGAACAGTTAGAAGAATGGAAACTAGAACTGCAGCCTGGAGACTATTTTCTAATATAAGCTTTCAATATCAATTATCTTTTGGCTCTGCCAGGCAGCACATGGGATCTTAGTTCCTGGGCCAGGGAGGACAGAACCTGCACCCCTGAAATTGGAAACTCATAATCTTAACCACTGGACTGCCAGGAAAGTCCCAGTACTAATTTTTTAATACACATGTTAATTTGAAAAATGCAAATCTAAGAGTAACTTAAAGAAGTCTCTACAGTATTCTGCAGCTTCTAACAATAACTGAGAAATGAGTGATCTTGCTAAAGAAAAGCAAGGAAATACCTAAATTTATATGCTAAATTGCAGAATAAATTTCAACTACTTCTTCCAGGAAGTCTTCCATGGCACTTAGCTGAGTACCATGCCACCTAGAAAGTCTAGATTAGAGTCAAAAATAGCATTCACGGAGCGGGACTCTGTGTCAGGTACGGTATCAATACTGAACACTTTTCATTAACTAGTTGCTTTAACACAACCACCTCAACAGATGGTAACCATCCTCATTTTATAGATGAAGGGCTCACGTCATCACTAAGTGGTACAGCTGGGGCTGGTACGCAGGGACCTAACATCATTCGCTCAACAAACATTTACTATAATCCAGAGGTTAACAATAAACCTGAACTGCCTCCCATCAAATAAAAACTGAGCTCCACGAGGCTTCCCTGGTGGTCCAGTGGTTAAGAATCAGCGTCCCAACACAGAGGGCCTAGGTTCCATCCCTGGTCAGGGAACTAAGATCCCACATGCCACCTGGTAACCAGAGAAAGCTCGCGCGCTGCAACGAAGACTCAGTGCAAACAAAAATAAATAAGTAAATTAATTTTAATAAAAAAAAAAGCAAGCACTAATCTCCCACTGTGGTGTTCGCCCAATTGGCCCTCGGGGCTCTGGTGTGGTCCCTGAGTTCTGCAAACCCTCGCAGTTCGCTCGGCCACACAGCAGGGAATTCGAATTCGCGCGCGCCAACGAGCCCTGCACGGACGCGGCACACGCACCCGCCCGGGCGCACCTGACGCGCGGGGAGGACGCGGGGCGAGAAGCGCCGACCCCGGGCGCCGTCCTGCGCGCCGTTTCCACTCGCCTACCCTCTCCCATCTCAGCCCCGCGGGGAGGCAGCATCACCTGCACTTCCAGAGGAGGAGGAAGCGGACGCGCCCACAACGTAGTCACCGACCGGGCTCGGAGTGACGTGCGCTCGCCTCTGGGCTCCGGCCGCAGAGGCCGAGCCCTTCCGCCTCAGACAAGTCTCCGGAGGGACGGTCCCAACTCCTCAGGCCGGCGCGGCCAGTGCCCGCCACCTCCTCGCTTCCCGCGCCTCAGGACGGAAGTCTCGCGCCTGCCCCGCCCCCCGTCTCCATGGCAACACTGCGTGCGTGAGGGACGCCCCACCCCGGACCGGGAGTTCGCGCAGCCTCAGTGCGGCAGGGGGCACGCCCACCCCCACCGCCAACACCGCCTCGCCGCGTCCGGAACGCGAGCTAACCGTGAGGTGCGTGGAGAGACGCACCTGCCTGGGGCGGCCCCGCGGAGGGGTCGGTGCCTCTGTGGCTTGCTCGCTGCTTCTCTCAGAACTCAACTTCCTACCGCTATTGGACAGGAGCGGTGGGACCTGTTTCAGTTGCTTTACGATATCGATGTCGATTTGAACCTGTTTGGAGTGGATTCATGAGTTACACTTCGCGGGGCAGGCACTAGAGACGAGCGAGGCGACCGAGGTCGTCCTTCAGCTACCTCCGGCCTTGCGCGTGATGGGCCGCTCTGGGCTCTCCACGGTTCCCGGGGAACAGTGAGCCGGTACCGAAGTGCGCGCGTGCGTGCAGTGGGGAGATTGTCAGCGAGGACTGCGTGGGTGAGGGCACGTGGTTTCGCAGCCGAGGAATTGAGATTATCCCAGGTTGAGATCGTCTCTTAACCATTACTTTTAAAACGTAATTAACAAACATTAATGATTACTATTGCATAAACAGCCGTTAATTTTAAAATTTAGGCCCACTCATCATCTTTTTAACATGGGGGTGGGAGACGCTAGGTAGGCCATTATTTTTTTCATTGAAGAATAGTTTATTTACAGTGTTAATAGTTTCAGGTGTACAGCGAATTGATTCAGATATATATTTTCAGATTCTTTTTCATTACAGGTCATTAAGGTAGGGCATTTCTGTATCCTTGCCTTCTGTGTTTCGTAAAACACCTAAAGCCCCTGAGATTTCTGGTGGAGAGCGAAAAACAAAGGCTAGCATGAATATAAATGCTTGAGACATTTTACGTTAAAAACATGAGGAAAAATAAGTTGGGTGCTTTGGGATTAGAATAACAGGTAATTTGCATTTTTGCTCTACTTTCTACTTATGTCAGTTTTTGTAATTAAAAGTGTTTAAAAAGGAGAAGGTCCATTTTAGCAGGACACGGGACAATCTTTTATCTGATGTGGCCAAGTACTTTTTAAAATAATTTAGTGACTTTCAAAAATCTTAACATGGTAACTAGTATTTACTTACTATAAAGTTACTTTTATAAGTATGAATATTTATGTAAATAATGTTTATACAAATTACAATAATCCAGGAAGATAAATCAGTGAGCATGCTTTTTATTTTTATTTTTTTTTTAGTAAGCATGCTTTTTAAATGATTTACTATCTTGTCATGTGCATTTACCACCGTTGGTTTTGACTGATTTATGAAGGAATTAAAGCCATTTCTATTTGAATTATAATAATTAGTCCTCTTGGGAAACATTAATCAGAATAACAAGAGATAGTGCAGCAGCACTTGGTGGTTGTCAGACTCTTTTAAGTACTTTGCATATATAAAATCAAAGATGTAAGGTGCCAGGAAGGGTTTAGGCTCTGCAAATAACTTGCTGTTTGGTCTTCCAGAAGTCCCTTAATAATTCCTTTGTAGTCCTTGAGTACTACAAAATCACTGCAGATGGTGACTGCAGCCATGAAATGAAAAGATGCTTACTTCTTGAAAGAAAAGCTATGACCAACCTAGACAACATATTAAAAAGTAGAGACATTACTTGGCCCACAAAGGTCTGTCTAGTCAACGCTATGGTTTTTCCAGTAGTCATGTATGGATGTGAGTTGGACTATAAAGCTGAGTGCCAAAGAATTGATGTTTTTGAACTGTGGTGTTGGAGAAGACTATCGCGAGTCCCTTGGACTGCAAAGAGATCCAACCAGTCCATCCTAAAGAAAATCAGTCCTGAATGTTCATTGGAAGGACTGATGTTGAAGCTGAAACTCCAATACTTTGGCCACCTGATGCAGAGAGCTGACTCATTTGAAAAGAACCTGATGCTGGGAAGGATTGAAGGAGAGAGGAGAAGGGGACAACAGATGATGAAATGGTTGAATGGCATCACCGACTCAATGGACATGAGTTTGAGTAGGCTCCAGGAGTTGGTGATGGACAGGGAGGCCTGGCGTGCTGCAGTTCATGGGGTCAGAAAGAGTCAGACACGACTGAGTGACTGAACTGAATCCTTGAGTACATGATGCCACAGCTGTGAAACTGTTCAAATCCTATTTTCTTGGAACTAGGGAGTACCCTTGGAGACAGAAAAGCTGATTAGAAAAAAGCGCATTTAGAAAGGTGGAGAGCAGTGGAAATGTAATCCCAACTTTATGAGTTGAGGCTGCTCTCAAAATTTCTAGGTTTCTAATTTCCATTTGCTTCTCTGTTCTTGAACTGCTCATTTCCCCAATGGACTGAAACTTGGGAGTCCCCTGATGCCAAACTGTGAAACAAGAATTTGAACCTAAACTAAGATCTTACAAATAATTTATAAGTAGAATAAATCACTTACCTCTTTCTTACTCTCTCAAAGGGATTTCCCATACTGATACTTGAAAATTCATTTTAGTTGCAAAGGAGATATTTAGAATTACAAATTATCATTCCTGCCAAAGAGAATAACATTCAAAAGCTACAATGAAACAAAGATTTGCAAGCATCTAGCTTTACATGACAGGTGAAAGCAGCTCACAGATGGCTCTCCTTTAGTAAATGATTGCCTTTATTCCTAGGTAATAATTGTCTCCTTTAGTAAGGATAAATGAAGGCTCTGAGAGGGAAAAAGTAAATTGAAGAAGATTCTACAAGACATTAAAGAAGAGCCAGGGGGAAGAGTACAATCTCACTAGGATAGATCAGAGGACCAGGCCTCTAGCATAATAGCTACCATGTCTGGAGCACGTTTCATATATGACTTGTAATTTAAAATATGCCTGCAAATTCTGTGACATTCTTCCTATATAAAGGTGTAGTCTAAGTCCTCTTCCCTTAAATACAGGCCTGGCTTAGTGACTTCTAAGGACTAGAATGTGGGATGTGGGATCGTCTCTGGTTGTCCAGTGGTTACAACCTTGCCTTCCAGTGCAGAGGTTACCGGTTCAATCCCTGGTTGTGGAGCTAAGATCTCCCTTGCCTCTTGGCTTAAAAAAAACAAAATATAAAAGAGAAGCAATACTGTAACAAGTTCAATGAGGCCTTTAAAAACGGTCCACATCAAAAAAGTCTTAAAAAAAAAAAGACTGGCATGTGGCAGAACAGACAATGAGTGACTTGGAAGCTCGGCTAGACAGTTCACGACTGTCTGGCCCTCTCCTCCCTGGACACTTGACCTGGGAATCTAGCCACCAGTGTGAGGGAGCTCAGGCCACACAAGAGACCAGGTGTTATGTGTTCCAGCCAATAGCTCCATTGTTTCCAGCTGACAGCCATCACCAATCATTAACCACGTTAGTGAGCCATTTGATGTTCCTAGTGCCCGACCTTACAGCTGAAGCTGAAGGGAGCAGAGACCAGCTGTCCCAGCTAGAACCACCCCAGATTGCAGATTTGGTGCAAAGTAAATGTTGGTTTAAGCCACTGAGTTCTGGGATTGCTTGTTACACAGCAAAAGATAACCAGAAGAGTGTTTTTAATGTTATCTCTAATTCCCACTACAAGCCTGGAAAATAGGTACTGCTATTTCTTTTTGATAAATGAGTAAACAGGTTCAAAAGGTAAAGTAACTATGGTTTCACACTGAGTATCAGGGCCAGGATTTAAGAGCTTCAAAAAAAAAAAAAAAAAAAAGGCCTGCTCCACTTCTCCATAGTGGCTTGCTGATAGAAGACAGTTTGTAAGAAACACATTTTACCCAATATAACAGACAAAAATAAAAAGTTTTCATAATTGTTTTCTCTGCTGCCAAGACTCACAGGACGAGGACTCAGCTCACTCACTGCCCAATGGGCTGATTTCACAAGTGAAGCTTAAAGAAAGCAGGCTCATTGAAAGATATGTAGACTTCGCTATCCTTCACTAGAAAAATTACGTTTCCCTCCACAGTCACGTATCATTTCACGGTCCCACGAGGTAGAAACGGGCTCGTGAAATTCCTGCAGGCCAGGCTCACACGCAATCTCCGTTCAACCTTTCCTCCCAGCACGGCAGTTACTCTCATTGCTCACAGAGGAGGGGAATTATATTGATATTTTTGCCTCTCTGTGGCCCTGCTGCTGGTCCCAGCATTACGTACTAAGCGCTTGACATCTACAGTCTCATTTTCAGCCAAAAGTACTTGCACTTCCCCTTTCTGTGCAGGCTAAGGAAAGATTCAGGTTACGGGACGGGAAAGAACATTTCAATGAATGTCAGTCGCCCGTAGCTCATTAAGAAGCAACCGTGGCAGTTTTGCTTGTTAACACAGCAACCCGTAATCTCGCTTATTCCTCATACACATAGATCATTTCAGTAAGAAGAGCGGAACTCAGAGTTTTGCCCAAGATCACACCACCAGTTTAAAAAAAAAAAAAAGCCGACGTTCGAACACACTCCGGGAGGCTCCAAGCCCCCAGGTTCGCCTAACACAGAATCCCGCTGCCGAAGCCCCAGGGTTCTCCACCGACGCGGATAGTGCAAACGCACCAGCCGCCGCCTTCCGAGGTTGCGACCCCCTGACCCACTTCCCGGCCCCGGTTGCCTTCCTCCGACAGCCGCCGGGCGGTGACGGTGGGCTCCAAGCTCCGCCCGTCCTGTCCTCCCCGTATGCCCCGCCCCGAAGCGCGCGTGGGAACGCGGCGTCCTCCCCGGGGCTGCCCGCGACGACTGCCTGCGCGCATCCGGGAGCGCTCTCCCGGCCCCCGGCCCGGTCTCCACCCGCCGCCGCCATCGCCTCCCGGCCTCCGCCTCCCCGCCGCCGGGCGCACGCCGGGGCCGGCGCCCTGGGAGCGCGCCGCGATGTTTCCCTTTTCCGGCCGGCACCGTCGTGGACACCTCACATCCGGGCGCGCGGCGGCGAAGGCGGTGCTGGGGCCCGGGTGCGTGGAGGGAGTTATTAAGGGGGAGGGGGCCGGGGAGGAGGGGCGGAGGGCTGGGCCGCGGTTACGGCGGCTGAAGGGAGACAGCCCGGGCTGGTGGGGGGGCGAGAGCGAAGGCCGCGCGGGGCAGCTCTCGGGCCGGCGCGGGCGGCGGGGAGGGGAGCGGCGGCCGAGGCAACCAGTAAGGGCCGGGCGGCACTGGCGGGGTCCGGGGCTCCGCGCGCCTAGGCCCGCAGGGAGAGAAGGGGCGCGGGCGCGCTGCGCCCCGGGGTCGCGTGCGTGAGCGCGAGCGCCGGGGCGCGCGCGGGGGGGCGGGCAGGGACCAGAGGCCAGCGGGGCGGCTGGCGGGCAGCGGGCGGGCTGGCGGGGCCCGAGCCGCCGGGCCGGGGTGGACAGCGGCGGGCCTGCGCCGGCTCCAGCTCGAAGCGCCGGGGCTGGGGGATTCGGCCCTCCCGCTCCCTCTGGCCCGCCTCCCCTCAGTGAGTACCGTCCCCGCCCTTCCTCCGAAGGCGGCTGCTGGGCCAGGGCCTGCGCGAGAGGCCGGGGGTTGGGGTCGCGGCCCGGGGAAGCCGAGTTTCGGATCTGAAGCCGGCGCTCGCCCCTTCCTTGGCACGGGCGCCCCTGACATGTCCACAGGTGTGGCGGGCCGGGCGAGGGGAGCTGTGGCCCCGTCCCCAGTCCCCTGCCTCCGGTAACAAGGGGCAGCTGGCGCCGTCCATTGGCAAGTGACAGGCACTTTACCACTGCCCGACTTCCCCGATCCCAGCCCGTCTCCTACCTGCCCCCACTTCGGGAAACTTCCCCACTACCACCGGACGGCCCTCGCGAGTGGCAGCGACCAGCCTTGGTTTCTTTTTATATTAAAGCTGCTTAGAGACTGTCCCCTGATCTGGGCACGTTCCACTTCTGCTTTCCTTACCCTGTTGATGGTTAGAGCTCTTGTAAGAGATATCCAAGTACCAGTGGCTTTGTTTCCAGTGGGTCCTGGTTTATAGAAAGGGCTTTTTAAAGGGAGTCCGAGATCATTTCAGTTTCTTAAACTGTGAGGACTTTTGAAAATTTATGGTTCTAGGTGACAGTTTTGTGCTGATTTTTTCCAGGTGCAAAAAACTGTCAACCAAGGAGCCATGGATAGAAGTGTGGGTGAAACAGAAAATGGAGATGCTTTTCTCGACCTGAAGAAGCAACCGGCTTCCAGATCCCCCCATCGCTATACAAAAGTAGGCTTTGTTACTAATGAAATAGTGTTTCTTTATAGGTGCGGAGATTAGCAACAATGTGCAGAAACTTCATTAGTGCTGTTTAAAGGGGCAGCTCATTCTGACTGACTGTGTGGACTAAAGATTAACTAGAGTTAGGAAAACATTGCTTTGAAACACCCAGACTTTAAAATTTGCCCCTAAGTAGGCTTCCACTGAAGGCTCAGATCCTCCCTGTGTGAATCTGGATTGGAATATGTTGGCACTTCCTTGGTGACTCAGTGGTACAGAATCTGCCTGCCGATGCAGGAGACCGGGTTTTGATCCCTGAGTCGGAAAGATCCCCTGGAGAAGGAAATGGCAGCCCACTCCAGTACTCCTGCCTGGATAATCCCATGGACAGAGGAACCTGGCTGACTACAGTCCATGGGGTCGCAGAGAAGAGTCGGACAGGACTCAGCAAACAAACAGCAGCAGCAAACGTGTTGGCGCACACTTGGTATAACAGCTGTGTCACTGGCGTGTTACTGCTGACTTAGAGCCCGCAGAGGGAGGATTCCAGCTCTGGGATGCCTTGCAGAAATCGGTGTCCTCTGTGCTGATGTTTCCTTGAGAGGTGAACTCACAGGAGTACTCTTTGGTGTGCTTGCCTAACCAGACTTTTAAATTCTTTTTTTGTGCTGTTATAAAATGGATATGGACTCAAGAAAGTAAGACTTTAATCATATTTCCCTTAGCTGAAGACTTGTGGTGATTTCAACTCCTTTAGATACCTGCTTTTCCTGGGGTTGGGGGAGGAATCGCCTCAAGGTCATGTGTTTATTGAAGCTATTGCTTCACTGTCTTATGGGCTACTGACCATTTCTGAAGCAGTTGATGACAGCATTGAATTCCTTCCTAGTTCCCTGAAATGTGTTGGGCTGTAGTACATAAAATGTGCTTGGGACTGTTGGTGGGAAGGGTTATGCCCCAGTTGGGCCTTGTATCTGTTACTTCCCTTGTATGAGCCCAATCAAGGACTCTCATGTGGTTGTTGTCCCAGGCTTCCCAGGATGCTGAATGGTTAGTGTTTTAAATTCGGGACTTGTCTGTGCACTGATGCCACTGCTTTTAACTAGCTGTGTGTGTACTGATGCTTCTGCTACTTTTAACTAGCTAATTTTGATTCTTACTAAAAATAAATATTACTCCAATAACATTGGGTACTTTAATTACTTGATAAAATACCCAATATTATTGGAGTTCATAATATTCATTTTTAGCATAAAAAATTTTTTGAGGACAAGAGTGTTTCCACTTGTAAAAGGTTTTTGGTCAATTTCTATCTTAACCCAATCTGTTTTGGCATAACAGAATATGCAGCGATATAAAGCAGTTCTTCATTCAGGTTTGGTCTTCCCAAATGTAGTTTGTCTCAAACCTGAGAGTGCTTGAGTAGTATTTCACAACTTAAATTCATTACCTAAAATGTTGACAAGTGAAATCTGAATGGAGAAAGGCTTATTAAAAGAAAGGAAAATGCTTTTATAAATTCATGTGAATTCAGGTCTCCCAGTACTTTTTGAGTAAAAGTTCTGACTGGTACATGATGTTGTACAGTCCAGGCACAGAGGCTGTTGAATCACTTTCACACCCTGATTAGAGGGTAAGATGTATATTTCACTTTTTAAAGTATATCCATCTTTATGAATAAGTCATTTTTAGGAAGATATTATTAATTATAATAATATTAAGATACTATTAATTTCTCTTAGTGTAGAACTTATGTATGTCTACAGTGAAGATTAAGAAGCTCAGTATTGCCTGTATTTGACAATCTAGCCTCAGAATTCTGCCTCAGTTAGATAAATGTGCCTTCAAGAAATTTTTTCGGTTAATGACAGTTAAGTTTAGATTCAGTGGTCTCTACCCAGTCTAGTTAGAAATAGTTGTACTTTCCACCTTGTTTAAGAGTTTTTAGTTAATGACAATTATAGGGGCTTCCAGGTGGCGCTGGTGGTAAAGTATTTGCCTGCCACTGCAGAAGACACGAGAGACACGTGTTCAATCCCTGGAGTAGGAAATGGCTCCCCACTCCAGTATTCTTGCCTGGAAAATTCTATGGGCAGAGGAGCCTGGCAGGCTTTGTGGTCCATGGGGCTGCAAAGAGTTGGACAGGACTGAGCACAGACACACAGAGTTTTAGGGTCACGATTGGGTAGTGTTGGGGTATTAGGTTAGTGCTTTCATATACATTTCTCAATACTCTGGTAATTTTATGTGGGATTTGAAGCAAACTAAGCCTTTTTCCTTTCGAAGGAAGTTTAAAACAGTTCTGTGTTCTTAGCACTATAGTAAATGGTCTGTTGATTCTACTCCTGGAATGATATTTAAGCCATCCTCCTCCCTATCTACTTATTGGGACCAAACTGTTGGAGTAAATAAAGCATTTAGTGATGTTTCTGCCTCTCTTTAACCAACTCTTTCAATGAGACTTTTTAACCAACTCTCAGGTGGGGCTCATTCTGCTGGTCCACTGACCATGCTTTGAGTAACAAGGCTTTCGTCTTCCATGGGGAACTTGAAATATGGTGTTGATGTTGCCAAGGAGCTCAGGTGCATAGTTACTCCTCAGGGTTCAGTTAGTGTATGTTGTGCTTCCATGAATGTCTCAGGAACTCATGTAAGAGTCACACTGGGAATTTTCAGGCCTCCTCCTAAGCCTCAGTGATTATTAATTTGGATGGTTATAAGTAGACTTATTATATCACTTGCTATTTTGAGGGTTTTGAGCCCTTAATGTGTAAACCTACTCAGGTCCATTTTGCCACATTGGCATTTTTCTGAGATCAGAAGCTATGATTTGGTAGTATTTTAATGGTGCTTTTTTTTTTTTTTATATATATATTTATTTATTTATTTGACTGCATGAGGTCTTAGTTACAGAGACTTAGTTACAGCACATGGGATCTTGTTCCCTGACCAGGGTTTGAACCCGGGCCCCCTGCATTGGAAGCAGAGAGTCTTAGCCACTGAACCACCAGGGAAGTCCAATGGTGCTTTTTTTTTTTTTTGAGTGAGTGCATTATGTTTAAGGACTTTGGGAAGTTACAGAGTAGGATCCCACATCAAAAGTCATGGATTTAAAATGGTTTAGACAGTGGTTCTCAAAGTGTGTTGCTTGAAATAACATTTAGTGAAAAGTAAAAGTGTTAGCTGCTCAGTCATGTCTGACTGCCACCCCATGGAATTTAGCCTGCCAGGCTCCTCTATGGAATTCTCCAGGCAAGAATAATGGAGTGGGTAGCCATTTCCTTCTCCAGGGAATCTTCCCAATCCAGGGATTGAACCTAGGTCTCCTGCATTGTAGGCAGATTCTGAGCCACCAGGGAAGCCATGGTTTAGTATCATCTGGTAAACTGTTAGAAATAGAAAATCTCGGGCCCCATCTCATAGGCATTGAATCAAACTCTAGGGGTAGGGCCAGCCATCTCTGGCTGAATAACAAGCAATTCAGAGAATTCTGACTCAGATTCAGGTTTGAGAACCATTAGTTTAGAAAACAGGAGGTAGTGAGGCTTACAAGTGGAAAAAGTTGGGGACTCATTGAATTGCTTCTTACCTTCTTCAGAGGTCCTCTTTTACCAGTTCTTGAGATGTAGTACCTGCTCTTCAATTAGTGATAGCATCTTTTGCCTGAAATACAAAATAGAAATGCTTGGGACTATCTCACTGTTCAGATCCTTGGTTGTCTTTGTTTCCTTCAGGTAAGAAAACTGATTCTCTTAGATCACAGAGTATTACCTGCTTGGTAATTTTCCTGTTTTGCTCTTGTACCTTGCTACAGACTCCTTAATGAATGCTGTCACCTGCCAGTTGGACAGGGAATAAAAGCAGAGGACATTTAGAATATTCACCTTGATACTGACCAATGTTAAGCATGCATGTTAAATCTACCCACCTGAAAAATAAGTGTTGGATTATCTGAGTTACCTGTGTGCTCTTCATTGCCTTGACTAGGTATAAATTGGCACCATTTAGTCAGTGTAAGGGTCTTTAAAGGAAACCACCCTGATTTGTGGCTGATGGGCAGTTGGTTACAATGGTACAGCCATGTTGATGTCTTTGCTTTACGTTTTGTTCTGTTTGTTTCTCTGTGTGTATGTTTTGCCACGCTGCACGGCTTGCAGGATATTAGTTTCCCAACCAGGGATTGAACCTGGGTGGGCCCCAGCAATGAAAGTGCTGACTGCCAGGGAAAATCATTAAGAAAACAGACAAGCAACTAAGTGGACTGCTTTGAGTAATCATTCTGGCCTTCTTAGAATCAGTTGTGAGCCCTGAAGTCAAGCCTTTGAGAATACCCTTTGATTTAAAGTCTAGGTTGAAATCAGTAGTCAGATAGTCAAGTTTTTGCTATATCAAGATCTCGTTGGATAACTTCACGAGTGCCTCATGAATTGAGTTAATAGGTGGCATTTCAGGCACTAAGCTACAAACTTTTAAGCTAGTATAGAAATAGGGGTGCTTGTTTATATTGGGGAAGGCAGAATTACGGTATGAAAAATACGATACCATGTTAAAGTTTCTGCTGTCCAGAAAACCTAACTGGAAGTTCTTAGAGGGGGCTGACTGATAGCACTGCAGATTGTGTCTTGCTAGTGCTCTTTCCTACCTGTTCCAGTTCTGGATCATCTGGAGAAGGTGGGATTCAGGGTCCCCTGCCCCCTTGGGCATCCTCTCCTTGCTCATGGTGGGAACTTCTAGCTAGATAAGGAGCCAGTCACTTCACAGTGGGAGCTTGGGACAGACGTTTGTGGGCAGGGCCTGTGGTTCAGGAAAGGTGCTCCGAGAGGAGCTGGCCTTGGGGAGCCCTGCCCAGGGAGGGGGCAGTGTGTCCAGGGCTCCTCGTGGCCTCAGTGGACAGAGACCACCCCAGCCCTGAGCGACAGAGCTGCTGGAGGGGCCGGGTCCCCTCCTCCACCCTCCAGGAGAAGCAGTGGGAGGATGAGGAGCCGCCAAGACCCGCTGCCTGGTGTGGGATCCCCACTTGCCTAACCTGTGTTGCCTTCAGTCACGTTCCTAGCGCCCTGCCTCCCGTCCTTGTCCTCAGTGAAATGCAGATAGAATAGTGTCTACCCCATAGGATTTTTGTGGAGGATAAATGAGAAAATGGATGTCAAGTGCTTAGAAAAGTGCCTGACACACAATAAGTGTTAGAAACAGCTTATGACATAATAAGGGTAGGGGGAAGTACTGAAAGGTGTAGCTTCTTCAGATACCGACTTTAGATCAACAGGCTTACTTTCCATATGTCACAGTAACCACCTCCATTTTAATATGAAACCATAAAGCAGTATTGCAGATATAGTGCTTCTAACCTAAAAATGATTTTTGTTTCTTTCTGTACTTATTTACCTGCTTACTTCATGTTTTACATTGCTTTTATGAGCTGTATAAACACGTTTAAAAGCCAAGGTTTATTTTTATTGTGTTGGCCAGATCAACAGAAAAAGCAGGCTCTCCTTTTTCTTTTTGTCCCTATTTCCATTTTCTTATCTTCACATGAATTCTTTCAATAGAAGAAAGTGTGTGCATCAGATCAGCCACCATTAGAGGCTCGGGCTGAATCCAGGTGCTGCGTCCTGCAGGACCCTACAGGATCTAGTTTGAACCCTGACCTGCTTGTAAGAACTGCTCTGAACGGTGCCCCTTCAGCAAACTTCATGAGTGGGGGATGCGGAAGTGAATCCCACACACCCTGTGTTGGTCATTTACCATTGCCTGGCTGTCATCTATGGATGCCATTACCCCATTGCTATTTTTAAAAGCTTTCTAAGCCTTTCAGAAAAGTCATGTGACTCATAGATTGAGATATCAGGTCAGTCGGGAACCATCTGAGAGCCTCATGGGCCAAGCCCAAAGTTAGTGGGCGTGTGGAGGGTGGGGACCAGGAGAGGAGGTCAAAGGGGGACCCAGCCCAAATGCTGTTCCAGGGACATCTGCCCTCTTCAGGAAGAGCAGGCACACAGGTGAGGTACTGGATCACTTCCAGGGTGCTTGGACAACTAACAGTGAAATAGAAATATCCAAGGTAATCATAAAAAATTGGGCTTTGGGGACTTCCCTGGCAGTCCAGTGGTTAAAACCCCTCATCTCAATACCAGGGGCACGGATATGATGACCGGGGGCACGGATATGATATGATATGATCCCTGGTTGGGAAACTAGGATGCCTGATGCCACAGGGCACAGCGCGCGCGCACACACACACACACACACACCCGCCAAAAATGGACATCTTACTCATGAATTAAACTCAGCTCACAGAAGTAAAGAACATCTCTCTAAGTGACTTGTGTGAAATTCTATATCAGATTGTCAACAGAATGCATAGGATTTCTGCAGAAACTGTATAAGGGTTCAGCTATTGCTTTGGACTTAGATCATTTGCTTTCTACTTTAATTCTGATCGCTTAAAGTGGGTGTCCATGTTAGTAGTTCCCAGATTGTTTGGGAAAGCTTGATACACTTTCTTTAAGGAAGGCTGCTAAACCTAAGAAAATATGTTTACACTTCTATGGGTGTGGGACTCTTAGGGAATTAGCAGCTTATTCTTGCCCAATCAGGTTTTAGCCACTTATGCAAAAAAGTAACTCATGCAAAAAAATAACTCTTCTCTTGACCAGATGATAGTTTCAGTAAATCTGTCCATGATGCAAGTTTCTGTAGGTTGTCAGAACTCTACAAAAGGGTAATCTCCCATTCCCTCCTGAAGTACTCATAGGGAAGGAACATACTCAGTTCAAAATGAGCACTCTGAAGTATTCTGTTTTTCGCCAAACTTGAAGGTTTTCTTTGAAAAGTACCCCAAAGAGATTCCTTTCCATGAATAACTGCTGTTAAGAACCCCTATGATGGCAAGTTCAAGATGTCTCTTGAGAGACTGGAGAGCAGTGGGGCCAGGGACAGCAGTCCTCTGCCTGTGCTTGCCACTAAGCCCGCACACAGGACGTGTTCTGTGGACAGTTATGAAAGAGCAGACTTTGTATCGACCTAGCTAATGGCTTCTCTCCTCCCCACTTATGTGGAGGATCCTCTCAGGCTGGGAAACCATCTTAAGCAACCTGAGACATTGCTGAAGGTAACAGGTTTAACTCTCTAAACCCCATGAAGAGGATCTCACTTTTCTCCAAATGTTGGGGTGGACGTTGGGCCACATTTTGAGAAACGTGATTGGTTTAAAGTGCTACTTCTTAACCTCTTAGGGTCCAGTAGAGGTCTTTGGATCGCCATTGGAGATGAACCCTTATTGCAGAAATTGCACAAATGTGTTCATATGTGGTTTCCTTGATGCTGTGAAACTGGTTTTAGAAGCCCTAATCTCAAGAACAGTGTATAGTTTGACCTAGATGTTTAAAGATGTTATGGAAAGATGTTATTTCCAGCAATTATTACAATCCAAGTATTGTTTTGTTTTCCCAGTTCTTGGCCTATTAATAAAGTAAATGACTCTTTATCCTCTGTAGACAGGTGGGCTGTGTTTTGGCCATTGCATTTGGTCAGAGGCATACCCTGGCACAGATGTTGCTGTTGGCATGGTTGGTGCCCACTTGCACCAACCTTCGTGCCCGTAACTTTGTGCATGTAACTCCCCTTCGTGCTCTTACATGCCTGTCAAGTTTGTGGTCACTTGAGCTGTCACACCTAGTACATGCCAAGCATATAGTCAACAGAGAAAACTGGAATAATATGGGAGAGAAAGGTAAAACATTTTTACCAATCTGAGCCTCTTTTCTGTATCTGAGAGTCGTTGGTGTTGATTAATCTGTAATTAAAGTGATATATCTGTAAAAGGAGAAAGTAAACAAAACATTAACCTTTGGTAACTGAACCTCTTAGTTTGTTTAAAATTTTTTTGTTGTTGAGATAGAATTCACATACATAGAATTCACATACATAAAATTCACCTCTTTTATTTTTATTTTTATTTTTTTTTAATTCACCTCTTTTAAAATGTACCATTTAGGGACTTTCCTGGTGGTCCAGTGGTTAAGACTCTGAGCTCCCAATGGAGGGAGCATGGGTTTGATCCCTGGTTGGGGAACTAAGATCCCACATGCGGTGTGTCCAATAAATAAAACATTAAAAAAAAAATAAAATGTACCATTTAGTGGTTTTTAGTAAATTCGAAAAGTTGTACAGCCATCACTACTATCTAATTTGAGACTGTTTTCATCTCCGCAAACACTACCCACTAGCAGTCACCCCCCATAGTTCCCTTCCCCCAGCCCCTGGCAACCATTAACCTACTTTCTCATTCTGTGGATATACCCATTTTGAAAGTTGCATATAGAGAGAATCACACAATATGTGGCCTCTTGTGTCTGACTTCTTTCACTTAACATAGTGTTTTCAAGGCTCATATTGTATTAGGACTTACTCTGTTGCATTGCTAACTACTGCATTGTATAGGTTTATAATTTTTCAGTTCTCTTTGGTATGTAACTAGGAGGGGAATTGCTAGGTCATGTGTTTAACTTTCTGAGGAACTGCCACCATTTTCCACAATAACTGCACAATTTTCATTCCCATCAGCAGTGATAGAGGGTTCCAGTTTCTCTACATCCTTGTCAATACTATTTTCTTTTCTTTTTTTTTTTTTAAACAGCAGTCCTGGTAGACATGAAGTGGTATCTCATTTCAGCAACAGCTATAGTAATAATAGAGAACACCTATCACTTGGGCTCCCTGTTATTTGGAGTTAAAACATTTCAGAGCCACACTGTTTAGAAACTTTGTATATTGAGAATATACCTATTTAAGGATGAAGTTATATTGCCCTTGTTTTAATAGTATCCTGGGGTTCTTAGTTTAATATTGGATTTGTGAATGGTGAAGTGAGGGGTGTGTACTCATCTTTGGGCTGCTTCAAATAGCAGAAGACTGCAGTGTTTTTTCCTGCAGTGTATGTAGAAGTATTTCCTATATTGCACGGTCCTTCCTGTTTTTACTGGGAAATGTTTTTTAAGCCCTCCTGTTCTTAGGATTTCTGTGTTGTTATATCTTCTGTCCTTGTAACTACTGTTGGTCCATCCACCCCACCCCTCACCACCAAGCTGTGTCACTCCTGCCTGTCTGACGTTGTTCACCACACAGATTTCACTGGACTCCACTCCCTACTGACAGTTTGCAGGTGGTATGTCAGCGCTTTGACAGTGTTTTTCAGAATTTTTAGTAGCCTCTAGACATTTTCTTATATTTGGGATTCTGTTTATCTCAACATTCCCAATTTTTCTAGGTATTTCTACCCAGTTAATAAGACACAAATCATAAGTGAATCATAAATAAATGTGGACACCTGATTGATATCCTGGTATTAAAACTAAAATGTCTTATTCTCAGGCACTTTGCTATCATGGAGAAAACATTTAGGTGCCTCAGGTGTCTGATGACACTGGCTGATTTCATGGCATGCTTCTATGCAGTGATTCCCAAAGACTGGAGAGTAACTCTGTCCCTCCATGTTCACCCCAAGATAGGGGAAGCGGTGATCAGACAAGCAGCAAGTGTTCTGGGCTGAGGTCTGTGACTACAGTGTTGGAGAGGCCCTGGCACAGTGCTATGTGCGTTTTTGCAAAGCAGTTGTAGCATTTTACTGGTACTGAACATTTGGGAATTGCTATTTTTAGTTTACTGTGAAAATGTTTATATAAAAAGGAGGCAATGGTTTTGTGTATATGCATCTATATGAGCAGGTGTGTGTGTGTGTGTATGACATCGGTTCAGTCTCTCAGTCGTGTCTGACTCTTTGCAACCCTGTGGACCGCAGCACGCCAGGCCTCCCTGTCCATCACCAACTCCTGGAGCCTACTCAAACTCATGTCAGTAGAGTCGGTGATGCCATCCAACCATCTCATCCTCTGTCATCACCTTCTCCTCCTGCCTTCAATCTTTCCCAGCATCAGGGTCTTTTCCAGTGAGTCAGTTCTTCGCATCAGGTGGCCAAAGTATTGGAGCTTCAGCTTCCACATCAGTCCTTCCAATGAATATTCAGGACTGATTTGCTTTAGGATGGACTGGTTGGATCTTCTTGCCATCCAAGGGACTCCCAAGAGTCTTCTCCAACACCACAGTGCAAAAGCATCAATTTTTTTGCACTCAGCTTTATTTATGGT
Source organism: Cervus canadensis (assembly GCF_019320065.1). Classification (NCBI taxonomy): domain Eukaryota; kingdom Metazoa; phylum Chordata; class Mammalia; order Artiodactyla; family Cervidae; genus Cervus; species Cervus canadensis. The sequence continues at coordinate 110,222,836 of NC_057386.1, forward strand.
CCAGCTCTCACATCCATACATGACTATTGGAAAAACCATAGCTTTGACTGGATGGACCTTTGTTGGCAAAATAATGTCTCTGCTTTTTAATATGGTGTCTAGGTTCATCATAGCTTTCCTTCCAAGGAGCAAGCGTCTTTGAATTTCATGGCTGCAGTCACCATCTGCAGTGACTTTGAAGCCCAAGATAATAAAGTCTGTGACTGTTTCCATTGTTTCCTCATCTATTTGCCATGAAGTGATGGGACCAGATGCCATAATTTTACTTTAGTGAATGTTGAATTTTAAGCAAGCTTTTTCACTCTGTTCTTTCATCTTCATCAAGAAGCTCTTCAGTTCCTTTTCACTTTCTGCCATAAGAGTGGTGTTATCTGCATGTCTGAGGTTATTGATATTTCTTCCAGCAATCTTGATTCCAGCTTTGCTTCATCCAGCCTGGCATTTCACATGATGTACTCTGCATATGAGTTAAATAAGCAGGGTGACAGTAGACAGCCTTGACGTACTTCTTTTCCAATTTGGAACCAGTCTGTTGTTCCATGTCCGGTTCTAACTGTTGCTTCTTGACCTGCATACAGATTTCTCAGGAGGCAAGTAAGGTGGTCTAGTATTCCCATCTCTTTAAGAATTTTCCAAATTTTGTTGTGATCCACACAGTCAAAGGCTTTGGCATAGTCAGTGAAGCAGAAGTAGATGTTTTTCTGGAACTCTCTTGCTTTTTCTATGATCCAGCAGATGTTGGCAATTTGATCTCTGATTCCTCTGCCTTTTCTAAATGCAGCTTGAACATCTGAAAGTTCTCGGTTCATGTACTGTTGAAGCCTGGCTTGGAGAATTTTGAGCATTACTTGGTTAGCGTGTGAGATGAGTGCCATTGTGCAGTAGTTTGAACATTCTTTGACATTGCCTTTCTTTGGGATTAGAATGAAAACTGATCTTTTCCAGTCCTGTGGCCACTGCTGAGTTTTCCAGATTTGCTGGCATATTTGAGTGCAGCACTTAAACAGCATCATCTTTTAGGATTTGAAATAGCTCAGCTGGAATTCCATCACCTCCACTAGCTTTGTTCATAGTGATAATTCCTAAGGCCCACTTGACTTTGGACTCCAGGATGTCTGGCTCTAGCTGAGGGATCACACCATCGTGGTTATCTGGGTCATGAAGATCTTTTTTGTATAGTTATTCTGTGTATTCGTGCCACCTTTTCTTAATATCTTGTTTCTGTTAGGTCTATACCATTTCTGTCCTTTACTGAGCCCATCTTTGCATGAAATGTTCCCTTGGTATATCTAATTTTCTTGAAGAGATCTCTAGTTTTTCCCATTCTATTGTTTTCCTTTATTTCTTTGCATTGACCACTGAGGAAGGTTTTCTTATCTCTCCTTGCTATTCTTTGGAAGTCTGCATTCAAATGGGTATATCTTTCCTTTTCTCCTTTCCCTTTAGCTTCTCTTCTTTTCTCATTTTCCAGGTATATAACATACTTGGAAGCAAATAAGGATACCAAGTTACCAAACCTCAAATTCTTACACCATTCTCACTTAAAGGAACTTGGATTTCTCAGAGAAATGGCTGACTCTTAAGACTAGGACAGGATGGGTACATGTAATGCAGAAAGTAAAAGTGTGCTTTTTAAAAAATAATGGGGGACTTGCCTGGTAGTCCAGTGGTTAAGACTCTGTGCTTCTACTACAGGGGGTGCAGGTTTGATCCTTGGTTGGGGAATTAAGATCCTGCATGGCAGGCATCACGGTTAAATAAATAAATAAAAATGGTAAATGATGGGGTGTGTCAAAAGGATACAGGAGCCAGTTTGAAGAGGCTCTCAGTTTGAGCATCAAAATAGTTAAGGAGAGGGATTGTGAATGTTAAGGACACGTACACCAGATAAATGGTATATGGGTGTTTGGGATGCTTTTTTTCCCCTTGCAATTTCACTATTCAATGAAAAGAAAATCTGTCCCCTTGTAAGCTGGATTCTGACGCGTTTGAGACGAGTCAGTTAGCGGAACGTTGTCTATAAGCCTGAGCTGCCACGCCTTCTCAGCGTTCAGTGTGTGGGGTATATCATTGGATGGAAGTTTATGAGAGAGTGTGTTTTAGCAATAAACTGATCACTTACATTGTTTGTCAATTATGCCTGAGCGGCTGTTGAGAACCTTGAGCCGACTTTGTCCTTTCAGGAGTAAGCCAGGGTGTAAATAAATAAGAACTGTGTGAACTGCTTAATGTAGACACTCAGTTATTGATAACAAAAGTAAGTTGAAAATATGTGACCCAAGAAATATTGTTCAAAATCACCATATGATTTCTCTTTCTAGGAGGAGCTCTTGGATATTAAAGAACGCCCTCATTCCAAACAGAGGCCTTCGTGCCTCTCTGAGAAATACGACAGGTATTTATGGGGGGTCAGCTTCTTGTTATACCAGATTAGTAAATTAAGAGTTGTATTGTTTTGCTAGAATTAACAAGTGGGGAGATTTCAGGGGTAATGACATTGGGTTTCCACACGAATACATTGCAAGTAAGCTTGAACATAAGTGGCATCTCACTGCACTGTCTTCTTCATCAGCTTCATTATTGATTAGCTAAAATTCAGAGATATAAGCTGCAGAGAACTCCAGGGGCAACTGAACCAGTTCCCTTTCAACTAAATGGTGATGAAACGAACACTAGAAGATGACTTGGTCAGAGGCACACAGTCACAAAGCAGAGTTGACTTGAGCACAGGAGTCCCAGTCAGGGCCTTTTCTCTCTACCAGTGATTTTTTGCACATGCTTTTGAGGGTTCTTCTTCAAGGGCCTGCCTCGGGTAGGATGATCAGCAGAACTCTGAGCCTTTTATCAGCCCCCTCCCCACCAAACAGGAGAACCATTAGGCCAATCAGATTAGTCCTTTTGCATCTTGGGCTCCCTCAAAAGAAGTAGAAAGCTTTGGTTTGAGAAGGCCATAGCTAACAGTGGTCTGAAAGTCTCTTACAATAACCTTACGTTGCATTTCTTATGGTTATCTTAAGACTCTAAGGTCACTTAAATATCAAGGTAAATACTTCATATTGGCCCACATTTTTTTCAAAGAATATAAAGTGTTTAAGTGTTTGGTAAAATAGGACATGCTTTTTTAAAAATTTTGTATATGGACGGTTCATAGGGTTGCTGAATCTGGACTTCACACCACTTACCCCTGGTAAGGGTGATCCTTGAATAATGGCTTTTCCAACTGGTTAGTATTTTTTGCTGAGTCTCAGATTAGCTGGAGTTTTGGGTTTTTTGGGTTTTTTTTCCTTCATTAAAGCTGTAAAGGTTTTTTTATGCCTCAAATTGAATTTTCTTGTTACAGCTATTCCTTGGCATAAAATAAATTTATCATGGGCATACGTACTCACTTTAATCCTGAAGTGGAGACATTGTGCCTAATAATATTGATGATAATGAAAATAAGAGACAGAGGAAAGGGCTTCTCATTCTGCTATTTCTCTTCTCTCAGACAAGTAAGATTTATTGGGTTCTTACACTCCAAGTGATCCTTTATTATGAGGAGTTTGAGACCTAGCGGCTCACTGACTTACTGAAGAAATGTTGCATTGCTGCCTGCTGTGTGGCAAGTACTGTGTGTCAGGTGCTGCCAGCTGCCACACCATCATCCCGGACTGTGGGTCTGTGCAAGGATACAGATACTCCTGAGAGCCGGTCATGACCGCCATCACAGGCTCTGAAGGACAAATGCAGGGTGCGGTGCTAGTGTGCAGCACAGCCTGGTCTGACCTGGGGGCGGGGAGTCCTTTTTGCACAAGGCTGAAGGACATAGCTCAGTAAGGGGTCCAGAGGTCCCAGTCAGTGGTGGCAGAGCTGGAGTTTGGTACCAGATCATTAGGCTCCAGAGCTTTTGCTCTGCACATGGCAACACCTGCCACCCCATCATTAGCATGGGAGTAACAATATCAGACCTAGACTACACACCTTCAAGGGAAAACCCAAGACTGTGCATAGAAACTCTGGGAGAATGTATACCAAGTGTTCCAGGAGCTGCTTCTAGTGAGAGGGTTAAGGGGCTTTCCCTCCCTGTACTGATCTTCAGTAAACTGAGTAATCAGTATTTAGGGAGCATTTCTTTGTATAGACAGGGGTAGATACACCCACTCTCAGACCACTACTTTTCAAGTGACTATTGCTATTACATGAACAGTAGCAAAGTACTGCAGAATTTGTTAGTTGTTTTTATTTTGAAAGAGGGAACCATTCTGATGGCCACCATGAAGTTTCCTATTGGAAAGGGGTTTCCATGACCTGTCACCTGCAGTGGTAGAAGCTAGACTACCTGTGTAGTTTGTGGCGCGGCAGCTGACCATGGTGCCCTTTGACTTGCAGTGATGGTGTCTGGGACCCTGAGAAGTGGCACGCCTCCCTCTACCCAGCTTCAGGGCGGAGCTCACCGGTGGAAAGCCTGAAGAAAGAGCTGGACACGGACCGGCCTTCCCTCGTGCGCAGGATAGTAGGTAAGCAGTCTCCAAGAGGTGGGAGCAGCGATTTCAGAGGCAGTGCCCTTCGCTTCTGGCTTCATTCGTAGCTGTGAGAGTTTTGGGCGTTGGGAGAAAGTACCATTATCAGAAAACTGACTTAACAGTTCATTTATGATTACCTGGCAAGTAAAATCATAGCCCTGCTGTGTGGCCATGGTGAGTAGATTTGCTTTTGTCTTCTCTGAACAGTAACTTTAAAAGAGCAGAAGTTCTAGATTTTGATCAAACTCAGTTTATCATTTATTAAAGTAGATCGTGCTTTTGGTGTCAATGCCTAAGAAAACTGTCTAAACCCACTGTCATAGATTTCCTTCTTATTTTCTTCTAGAAGCTTTATAGTTTTAAGGATCACATTTATATCTGTGATCCACTTTGAATTAATTTTTGTATGTGATAGCAATGTGAAGATAAGGCTTTTTTGGCATATGGATGGTCAGCTGTTCAATACCATTTGTTGAAGAGAGACTTTAACTTTTAAAGTAGCTACTGTTTGAAATAATGACACCTACTATAGTTTATAAGAATTTAGTCAGGGGACTTGCCTGGCAGTCCAGTGGTTAACACTCTGCGTTTCCCCTGCAGGGGGTGCATGTTTGATCCCTGGTCCGGGAAATCCCATGGACAGAGAAGCCTGGCAGGCTACGGTCCAGGGGGTCACAAAGAGTTGGACACCACTGAACGACTGAACACACACACCGGGACTAAGATCCTGCATACCATGCTGTACAACCAAAAAAAAAGAAAGAATTTAGTTAAAACAAAAGGACTGTGGAGATTAATCATGGAAAGTTATTGACATTTCTTCCTCCAGAGAGATGAAGCAGAAGGCCTAACCTTTGTTAAATATGTGAACTCTCTGGCTGTTTCAGTGGTGACTCTTTCTCAGGACCCCAGTGGCCACCAGTCACGGACACCCCCCCCAGGGAGGAGAACTACCCCTGCTGGTTCACCTGACTCTCTCTTTCTGGCATCTTTGCAGATCCACGAGAGCGTGTGAAGGAAGATGACTTAGATGTTGTTCTCAGCCCACAGAGACGCAGCTTTGGAGGGGGCTGCCACGTGACGGCTGCCGTCAGCTCCCGGCGCTCAGGAAGCCCGCTGGAGAAAGACGGCGACGGGCTCCGCCTGCTTGGCGGACGCAGGATCGGCAGCGGGAGGATCATCTCTGCTCGGACCTTTGAGAAGGATCACCGTCTTAGCGAGAAGGACCTGCGAGACTTGAGAGATAGAGACCGCGAGAGGGACTACAAGGACAAGCGTTTCAGGGTTTGTCTCCTCGATCCTCTGGCACCTTGTGTATGCACTTCATTTATACCAGTTTAGTCTGTGATGCTCCTTGAGCATGTCCCATTCTTAGTCCAGAGGAAGGCGCCGAGAGCTGGGTGGGGAGCAGCGTCAGTCCACCACAGAGCATCTTCATCACACTGCCGAGCATCACTTAATTCATCAGGACTTGGACTGAGGTAGAATGCCTTGACTAGAATCTTACTCTTTATTTTGCGTTGTGTACTTTTCCAGAGGGAGTTTGTGGATAGTAAGCGTGTCTTTGGTGAGCGTAGAAGAAACGATTCCTACACAGAAGAAGAACCAGAATGGTTCTCAGCTGGACCCACGAGTCAGTCTGAAACCATTGAGCTGACTGGCTTTGATGATAAGATACTGGAAGAAGACCATAAGGGGAGAAAAAGAACAAGGCGACGAACAGCCTCTGTGAAGGAAGGTCAGCAAAACCTTTGGGAGGGAAAGCTCACTGTTCTGAAATGAGACATGTTTATAGTTGGCTTAATTGTACACTTAGAGATAGACAGCAGTGGCAAGCAAGCTTAGAAGTGGCAAGTTTTTAATGGTGAAACTGCTTCCTATGCGTGAGTTCACTGTGTTTAGGCTGCACGTCTCCTCAACTTGCGTCCTGCCTGCAGTGCTAAACAGAACGGTCTCCCCCTGCCCAGTAAGAGCACTGTGTACACGAAAGGGCCCCCCAGAGGTAAGAGTATGTGACAGAAATAACGAGGGGTCTGGTTTACTGAGCACGTGTATACTGGACATGTGATAAGCACTTTGTCTGTATAATCCTACTTCTAACAACCCTGTGAGGTAGATACTGTTGTACCCATCTTACAGATGAGCAAATGGAGACATGGGTGGCTCCTGTGACTTGTCCGTGGACGCTGAGGAAGTGAGTAGTGAAGTTGAGCAAGATGCTTGTGCTTCTGAGCCCACCTCCCTCACCATGGTGGTAGGCCTTCCTAGTCAGCTGTCACTTGACTTCTCCCAGACTCACTTTTTCAGGCACCTCCCTGGCTAAACTGAAGAAGCTAGAGCTGAAGTGTGAGGGATGCCTGCTGCAGGGTGGGGGCTCATAGTCATGTTCAGGGCAGTGACCAGACTGGTGGTCTTGGGAGGAAGCAGTGAAGAGGCAAGTGGGCAACTTGAGAGACTTTGCAGTTAAACTGCCTTTGAGAGATGCCTTTGTCTTGTCTCAGTTAGGCAAAGGCAACACCACCAAGTGTGATCTGGTCACCTAATTGTAAAGATCAGGCTTCTGGTGAGAAAAAGCCCATCTTTTTCTTAACTGAGATGAAATATGAATTTCAGCCATTCCTGTATCAACAAGGAAGGAACCAAAAGTAGCAAAATATATCAGCAGTGTCACCTCCTCACCTCACAGATGCAAAAAGAGACAGGCCTGGAAAGAGGTGACAACGGGGACCCGCCCCATGGGTTTAATGGCAGAGCCTCAAGTAGAATCCAGGGGTCCTGGCTGTCACCCCCATTGGTTAATTACCCTAGGGACTGTCTTTAAGATGAATACATCCTCTAGTTGTCTCTTGGCTGCAAGAATGAAAGGACGGGGAGGGCTGACGAGTGCCTTTGAGCCCATTTATGTGTGTATTTTAGCTTTCCATTGAACTCGGTACGTCGAGTTCTTGGCAGGCACATCACGGTGCTAGGAGTACAGCCATCAACAAAACAGACGTGTTCTTTGCCTGCGTGGTTTTAACACAGTGTGTGTTGAGCACCTAGTATATAGGGCCCAGTGCTAGGTATTGCATATGTTGTGACGAATGAAAGTTTGAATATGTATTGCACTTAAAAACAAAAAAAATTATCTGGAAGGAGGAAATGGTTAAAGCCCTCCATTGATAGAAAATTTTAATTTGTGTTCTCTCTAATGAAAAATTTGTATTCATTCTGTACTTCCCTGGCTGCCCAGTGGTTAAGACTCCTCCATACTTCCACTGTAGGGGCATGGGTTCGATCCCTGGTCAGGGAACTAAGATAATCCCACATGCTGCACTGCAAGGCCAAAAAAAGAAAAGTATATGTTCATTCTGAAATACGATAAAACTTAATCTTTAGTTATCTTTCCTGGGTCCCTGGCTTTGGAGACTATCATAATAAATGGCCAGTTGTGTTTGTCTGCTAGAGCATATTCCTACCCACTGTCAGTTGTTAGACCAAGTTTGCTCTCAAGCTGGCATAAACTTACACACAGGGCACTTTTGCTGCTTGCAAAAGCCATTCATCTGTTAAGAGATGTTCTCATCTCCACACAGAAGAACAGGAGAATCATTAAAGCTTTTTTGTGAGCATTTGAACTAATTTCAGACTCTGCTGGCTCTCATAGTGAAGTAGGCAGACAGGTTCCAGTGGGTTCAATGAGTTAGAAGCACTGCTTTAGTGGAAAAGGACACAGACTTGGCACTGATTAGGCTGTTGTTTGCCTTTTCTAGGGTTTGGTTTGTCTGTAAAATGAGGAAAATACCTCCACCAAAGTAGTAGTTTTAGTTAAATGCCAGTCAGCCTCTGCTGGCTGGCAGTACGTGTGCGCTGACCCACTGCCTTGTCCGAGGCACATCAACGCTGTCTCGCTGGGGCCTTAGGCCCTCAGAAGGCCCGGGGCCCTGAGGGGGCCGGCACCTCTGCAGAGGGCCAGTGCTGCCGTCGGGCACGGCACAGAGCACGCTGTGGAGGAGCACTGCTGCCCCACCCCCACCACCCCCGGCTGAGGTTTCCGCCACCTGATGGTATCAAGATCTGGGTGAGCAGGTCAACTCACCTTTCAGTTGCTGTAGTCCCCTGCCTTGCTGTCTAGCTTTTTGAAGTGTTGATGGAACCAAAGCAGATGATAGCACGTAGCCTCTCTTGGTCTAGAATATCCTGTCTGAGTGATAACCAGACTGTAGGCCTGTTGGGGCCTTTGGAGAAGGGATGGGTCCAGGCTTTGGCACCCTTTTTTTTCCCCTAGGAGGACTTCGTATCTGCTGTGATCTTGAAACCATAAGCAGCTCTTCCACAGGTGCTTTTGTAGGGGAAGGGCTTTGGGAGCTCTGTTCTTCAGATTAAAAAGTCGAGTTTCCTATATCTCTCAGTGCACTTACTTTAAAAGAAAAAAAAAAGAGTGGGGTTGTTTTTATCTGAAGGATTTTGCTTTATGCCCATCCTCTGGCTAAAACTAAGATGTTCGCTTCCCTTATCTTCCCATCCTAACAACTGGACATAACTGAGTTTTACATGTACCAGGCACTGCACAGTAAGGCAAAGCTGATGAGTCTCATCAGACTGTTAATATAGTGTGATATGTACTCTGAGAGAGAACACAAACATTGTAGAGAAGGCGGTGATTAATTTTCTGGTAGGGTAAAACTGAGTAGGCAGGACATACTTCCCAGTGAAGGTGACATTTGAATTTTACCTTGAAAGATGAACTACAGTCAGTGGGCAAGTGAAAATTGCCCTTGGACTAGGTTTCACATAACTACTCTGACTTAAAGTGTTAATGCAGGTGCATGGGTGAAAGCAGAGCCAAGTTAATTTGGTTCCATTCTTATAAGATATGCTCAAAGATTGTCCTTTTAAAAAGAAAATTAGAAGAAGATCCACTGCATCATGGAGAACTTGAAGACGGGGCAGAGGAGGGACCGTAACATAGCCCCTGCTGAGTCAAGTTGGTGTTGTGGCTTGGTACTCGGGCTTTCTCCTCCACTGGCTCCTGTAGGAGCCATATGTGGCAAGCGCTACACCCGCACAGGAAGTCTGCTTTTAAAGTCACCCGCAGCTCTTTGCATTCGTGATAGTGCTGAGGCCACCGGATACCTCTGGAGCAGTGTGCTTGATCAGACTGTCTTTGTCCGGTTTTGCTTTCAGGCATAGTCGAGTGCAATGGAGGAGTGGCTGAAGAGGATGAGGTGGAGGTCATCCTCGAACAGGAGCCCGCTGCTGATCAGGAAGTGCCAAGGGAGGCCGTCTTGCCTGAGCAGTCCCCAGGAGAATTTGACTTTAATGAGTTCTTTAACCTTGATAAGGTGCCATGCTTGGCTTCGGTGAGTGTAGCAGCATGCTTATAATTAATCACAATTGGAGCAGCCAATTGGGGTTAAATTTGACCTGAGTCTTTTAAGATTCTATTTAAGAAACTTTTGTTTAACAAGCTAGATGATTGGGAGTTTTTTTGACTTTTATTCTTAAATATTATTTGAATTTTTGTTGGCTTTGTTTTGAGAGGCTAAGTAGAAATGATTGAGTGAGGATTCTGTACCAGTTAACTCTTTTTCCAGGATGTTAGCATTGGACTAAGAATTCTTCAGAGGTTTAAGAACATTGCTTCTGTTTTTAAATAGTTCAGTGTTTGTTGTAAAAACATACTGTGGAGGTGGAGTTTTATAACTGGTGGTCAGTACCACACTGATCTGCATTCCTCAGGTAAAGCTGGTTAGGTGGTACTGTGTGATGTGATGGTTCTGAAAACCTTTTGTGGAAAGGAATGTGGGACACCATCACTGTTGCTGTTAGATTGTTGAGGTCTAATCTTTCTCAACTTTTAAAGCAGAAACAATAAGATATCCCAAATCTGCAATTCGTCCCTGCCCTTGCCCCGTCCCCTTTGACCACTTAGGGATTAGCAATGCCTCATCAAATTTTCAGAGAAAATATAAAATTGTGACCTATGCCCTTAGAACTCTGTAGTTATTGAAACAGTGCATAGGACTGATGAGATAGAATTTTTAAAGCCATTTGACCAAAAGCGTCTGTACATCTTAGACATCATTTATAGGACATAAAATACAGCTAGTAAGTTTGGTCAGTCCTTTAGAATCATTGGTTCACAGACTTTAACTTAACTCGACTCCTCAACTGTAACTGCTTCCTGGTCGATTATTACATGAGTGGACAAAACTGGGCATGACCAAGCAGGCAGTATTGTCCTGTCTCCTTAGTCATTTGCCTGCTACCCTAAAAGATGGTCGCCCAGAATAGGTGAGCAGACACTGCATAGCACTCACAGGTATAGGGTCACAGGTGAGTGCTAGGGCAGTGGAGCTTAAATTCTCTTATGTTGAGGACCGGATTTTATTTCCAATCCATGCAGGACCAATGCTTTAGTATAAAGTAAAAATATCTCAGCAATGCCGGATTGCTACAAAGTTTCTAAGCATTTACTGCAACTCTCTGAACTTCCCTTATTGTGGACCAGCCTGGCCCAAGACCACACTTGTCCACAGTGCTGGTCGGGAGCAGGTGGAGGGTGGCTGCAAACAACTGGCAGCTGCCTGCTTTGCCCCTGGAGTTCTGGCACAGTTATAACTGTTGGCCTCCTAGTCTGACATCTTGCTGACAGTGAGCTGGCTAGTAGTCCCTTGGCTCACTGTGAGCAGAAGGGCTGCACCCAGATGTGAGTTTAATTCACCTGATGTAAAACCAAGTGGTCTTTTCAAATTCTTAGGGGACAGTAATTTTTTATTTTTACTCCCACTGTGTTTAGTGACTTTTTTTTTTTTTTTTTTTTTGCATTCTCTTAGAAGACAGATGGGAATCTTATTATAAAAAGTTTTCATAGCTAAAGGTCAAAATTTAGAGGCCTGTACTTGGCTCCCAATGTGAGCACCTGTGAAACTTATCTGTGTGCCTTGACAGAGAAAGAATTCAAAGCCAAACTTTTCATGATAGGTAACAAGCATACCGTGCCGACTGTTTCAGGCTCTATATTCAACAAGTCATTTAATCCCCAGAAAAACCTTGTAAGTTGGATTACAACGGTTTCCATTTTGTAGATGAGGAAGCAGGCACAGAGAGAGGTAAATAACTTGCCTGAAGTCACATAGCTAGTAAGTAGCGGAAACTGAATTCTAGTGTTTGTACTTTCAGTTAAAAGTTCTTTAGTCCAAATTCCCCACAACTACACTGCCTCTAAAATACAAAAGGGAGGAATGGAAACTGAGCACCATCTTATCCTTTAGCCCTCACCCTCAACCAAAACTTGGTTAATTCTGAATAGGAACCTAGGCTAGGAATTCTCTCTAGGTTTTTCATGGAGGTACTACTCACTAAGGTATATATTCTACAATAGGTTCGCTTAAAAGCAAAGCTGGGAGATCAGTAAAAAGAGATGTTCTGTTTGTGCTGTATAAGCAACTAGACTCATAATTCTCAGAAAATGACCAATCAGTTGGAGAAAATAAGGGCAATATAATGTTTGAATATCAACTGACAAATGATATAAATGTTTGAGATAGTACCTGGCACTTAGTAGGCCCCATAAATGTTGGGTATTAATTGGCATAAACAGAATTGCACCTCTATTTGTAAGTTATATTTACTAGCATTACAATACATTAGAAGCTGACAGCAACAAAAATCTGTACAAAATGAAAATTTGGATCACACGTGCAAATAATTTCAGTCAAATAAATAATTAAAAATAAGTTGATTTTAGATATGCACCTCTTACCACAGAGCCTAACACATAACAGGTACATAGCACTATGTCAAATGAAGGAAAAGGAAATCAGAACAGAAATCCTAAATCACTTAGTGATGAACAGGAACATGACAAAGAAAAACCTTGGTGGTGTAATCAAAAGTATGCTAAGAAGAAAACAGGTAGCCTTAAATGCATTCATTAGAAATCCAAAGAAAAATCAAACTAGAATGAATCAAATACAAAAATATAGACGTTTCCATGAAAGTGGGAAGTAAGAAAAGCATTGATCAGTAAAAGCTAGTGATTGTCAAAGAGCAAAACTATTTCACAGTATCTGTATCAGAATAATATGAATCCTAGGATATGAGCAGTCTAAACAACCTTCCACAGACCAAACTAGCAGTCGTATGGGTTACCTTAAAAATGCTATTAAAAATGTCTAGAAGGAGCAGCTGAAACATACCAGACTGCAGTTCACAGCCCCCTCTTCTTGACTAGAGGAGGCTGTGGGATGTAGCAGCATTCAGCTGAGCATTGGAACATCCCAGCTGGCTCTGTGGTAAAAATGACTGACACGATTGACTCTTAGGATTCTTTTTGGCTTTAAAATGCTTCAGTTCTTAAAATTGGCATTTCCAGTAAACATGTATAAAAGCGACTTTGTTTCTACGTATGTTTTAGCTATAATAAAATTTAGCTTCTCTAAGAAAGTTGGTCACTGATCAAAATATGGAAATGAGTTTCTCAACACTTACTGTCAAATCCTTAGAAAACATCCAGATACTTTATATTCACTTTCTTTACTTTTTCATGTTCCTCCTGTGTATCTTCTGGCTTTTCTCCTATACAGTATGATCAGAGGAAATAAAAACAAAGTACAGTACAAAGCTATTTTTGCTATTTGTAAAATTTCAAACTCTTTCCAAAATTAAAATATTTTAAATAGCTGTAGCTTTTACTTTTAAAAATAACCACTTTTCACCAAGGCGGTTGTGTTTTGGGTACCATTCCCAATTTTTCACAGTGAAACATCACTTTATAATGCTTATCTTAAAATTTATTGATTGTAAATTGGTGCACTTGAGAGTCAGCATTATTCAAGATGTGAGCGTTTACAAGTGGAATGTGATTGAATCTGCTGTAGAATACCTGCGAAGACAGAAGTATGAGTTCTAGATTTCAGATAAAACAAAGTCCTTAACTCCGTCATATATGTACAAGTCTTGGGGGAAAAACCTGTTTGCTGTTTATGCCTTATTGTCAAGGATGGGCCTCATTTTTGGATTGATATTTGCTTTATCTTATCTTTTCTACATATTGATCAGAGCACTGCATAAAGATCAATTTGGGTATTTAATTAGATTTGTAATAGGGTACAACTGAAAATTTCTTTCCAAAAAATGCTTAAATCTAGTTTTCAAGGACTGGTAATAGAAATTACTGTTATGAAACACTGTTGAAAAATTATTTCTGATCATAATGCATCATTTAATTGCTCTTATTAAACCAACAACCATGGAGGTCAGATTTAAAAGAAAACAAACACCTGAAACTTTCCATGAAGTTCAAACAGACATTAGAGATCATTTAAAAGTTCGTCTTTCACATTTTGACACTTCCTAAACTTTGACTTGGAGATATGAGCTCTACTTTTTAGCTTTTGGGTTCTGGAATTAGCAGCATTGGATTTCACGGTGTTCATTACAACCTTGAGGATGTTGAAGTTTGAAGCAAGGGTTTTCTTTCATCAGCTCTCCACACCTGATGCTTAGTTGAAGGCCACTCATCAGCTTGGCAGCGGAATGCTTTACTTTGGTACTGATTTGGATTTTGAAACTGCTCTCAGAACATTCATGGATTTTCTAATGAGGCAAATGATAGAAAATCAGAATACTTTCTGTGGCACAGAGGTTTTGCTTTATATGCTTAGAGTAGAGTACATGGTTATGCCCAAGTTTGGGTTACTCAGAAACGATCCAGAAGGGGAAGAAAAGTTAAAGATGTTCAAAATCCTAAGTTCTGAGGGTGTTTGCCTTCAGGTCAGCAGCATCAAAGGAAGTTTCAAAGTAAGTGGCCCTTTCTTAAAATTTGAACCTTCTTGTCCTTTTCACCTGGAAACTGTTACCTTAGCTTCTTTCATTTCTCCCTTTAGATGATAGAAGATGTTTTGGGAGAAGGTTCCGTCTCTGCCAGTCGGTTCAGTAGGTGGTTCTCTAACCCAAGCCGATCAGGAAGCCGATCCAGCAGCCTTGGGTCAACACCTCATGAAGAACTGGAGAGACTTGCAGGTACAGTTGCTTCATATTCTGCCCTGGACATAGACTTGAGCTTTCCTTGATATGGTTCATTTCATCTTCATTAGTCAAGGGTCCATTAGCATTCATGGGTTTCTGGATACTGAAAAATATCCTTTGATACTGAAAAATATCCTTCAATTTGTGTCCTTTTAATACTGTTGAAAATGTGTTTCTGTGCTTTATTGAGGACCAATTAATTATACATATATAACTTGCCATATTAGGTCTGGAACAAGCCATCCTCTCTCCTGGACAGAACTCGGGGAATTATTTTGCTCCTATACCATTAGAAGACCATGCCGAAACTAAAGTGGATATTCTAGAAATGCTACAGAAAGCCAAAGTGGATTTAAAACCTCTCCTTTCCAGCCTTTCTGCAAATAAAGAAAAGCTTAAAGAGAGCTGTAAGTGTCTGTTAGAGTCTGTTTTAGGTATTTGAAACATTTGGATGCTCAGTCTTAATTAAGGCTGAATCTGTTCTAACCGACTGCTATTTCATCAAAAGTCGGTTTTGTTTAATGTTCTTCAAAAACACTTTTTAATCAAACAGTACCACCTCTTTTGAGAATCTACCAGATCAGCAGGTCATGAACTCTGTGGCAAGAACCTTTCTTCTAAGTCCTGCTCACCTGGAGCCTGAGTATAACCCTCCAGCGTATTTAGTCCTCCTGAGCGTAACTTGGCAGCTGCTCACACCTCTGCCCCGGTCTGCCATGTTCTTGCTTAGGTTATGAGCCCTGAACATGCAGCCTTCACGGCAGAATAACCATCGTGCAGGCAGCACTCCTGTCCTCGTTGGGCCGTCTGGGATTCCTGTCCCTCATAACGAGTCTCCAGAAGACTCTTTGTAATAGACATCCTCCCGCAGGGTCTCAGAGCCTTCAGTTTGTCTGTTTTTGGTACAGTCTTTCCTGACAACTTCACTCAACTGTGAAATAAATCATTTTCACCTTATCCACCACAGAGTACAAAGAGAATTCCTACTACATATTCCTTTGCTTGGCTTAACGTAGACTTTCTCAACCTTTCAGCACATTCAGGGGTTGTGCTTTCCGTGGAGGAGGTGGAAGCAGGGCTCAAGGGCTTGAAGGTTGACCAGCAAGTGAAGAATTCGACTCCCTTTATGGCAGAACATTTAGAGGAGACCCTGAGTACTGTGACCAGCAATAGACAGCTCAAAAAAGACGGAGATATGACTGCGTTCAACAAGCTAGTGAGCACCATGAAGGCAAGTGGGACTTTGCCTTCTCAGCCTAAAGTCAGTGTAAGTATTTGGCACAAACCCCAGCCTTTTCTGCTTTTCTCTCTTTTTATTCCACTTCCCATCCAATAAATGGATTTTTAAAAAGGTATTCTGAGTAAGCTGGAAATTCTTTAGTAGTCATTTGATCCTCGATGCTTTTGTGTGTTCTCTAATTACCACTATACTGTTTGTTACTTGAAAAAAGCAGGATTATCTGTATGTATTCTGCATGACAGTATAGAAATTAATAGATTCAGATATAACTTGCAATTCAGTGCTTAAAAAAAAATGTTGTAAAAAATACCTTTTGGGATGAACTCTAGAGAAAGTTTTCTGTTTATTCAGCTGTTGTTGTTTAGTCGCTAAGTCATGTCTGACTCTTTTGCAACCCCACGAACTACAGTCCACCAGGCTCCTTTGTCCATGGGATCTCCCAGCAAGAATACTGGAGTGGGTTGCCATTCCTTCTTCAGAGATCTTCCCTACCCAGGGATGGAACCCACATCTCCTGCATTGGCAGGAGGATTCTTTACCATTGAACCACCAGGGAAGCCCTTAATCAGCTACTTAAGTTAAAATAATTTACCATATTTTTATAGTAAAATCTTTTCACAACTTCTAATTACTCCCAGATACCTGGGATTACTTCTTTTTTGATTAGGTAGTTGACAGATATACATGGCATTTGTATAGTATCTAAGATGGATTTTTCAGGACAATTGCATTCTGCTTTTACTAATAGAAAAAGCTATGACTCCAAACTTATAAAATACCTTTAGGCTTAAAGTTGGGTTACAAGGTGATTGTATGTCAGTAAATGCAGGTGTGTAGCCCATACTGGTCTTCCTCATAACACATTTAGAGTGTGCCTCTCAGCCACAGTCTATGTGTTACTATTGCTAACCCTTGATGATTACAGAGTAAATCGAATAATATTAATTAAAAAAAAAAACATAGACTTACTCTAGTTGCTGAGTTATCGCAAATTTACCAAATTGAGGTTTGCCTCTTGTTTTTCTTGACACCTTCCTGTCTGGGAACTACTGGTTAACCATGGGGGAAGCATCTGTTTCATTGTGCCTTGTACCAAGGGAGAACAGCTGATTTTTGATGTTTTGAATCTGACTCGCTGTTAGTGATAAATCCTAACAGAGATACCATTGTTCCTGGCCTACCTACCTGACTCTCTACCTCCAGAAGGAGACATCTCAGATAGGTAGAGTTATTCCTGTGTATCTGACCACACCATGCCAGTTACAGGGGAATGTTCCTTGTAAGCTGCTTTAAATAATTTCCATGCAAGGAACTATTATATGTAAATGCTTTCAAATGAGAACCAGATTACTTGGCTGTAAACGGTCCTGTTCTGCTTTCTTGCTACCTTTATGTCTTGGTGATTAGGTGCTGACTACAGCGGTGTGGGTCAAATCTTGTAAATAGCTTCTTTTAGTGTAAGTAAAGAAATGGGAGTGGGGGTGGGGGGCGGAGGGCGGGGTTGTTCAACTGTTTACCTTATGATGCTTTTGAACATTTTGTTTCAGATATGATTCTAGGGTTTGATATTACACAGTTGCCCCTGAGCTGTGAGGATAACTTGCTTAACGTTGGGGATTCAGTGCTCTGAAATATATCTGGCTTCAGCTGAGGAAATGAGCCTCAAACAGATGCATAAAGGAGTGGATGATATAATTTAAGGTGCTAGGCAAAGAGTAACACAAACTCAACCTAGGAAAAAAAACAATACGGAAATAATCTATTAAGTGCACCAGGCATTATCCCAAAATACTGCTTAATTTGCATGTTGCTATTTGTCACGGACTGCTTCCAAGCCTTCAGTTACTACCACTGTGTCTGTTATGTGTACTATTTCTGATCTGCCTCCAACCATTTTGGTTCATTCATATTGTTTATCCCCAAAAGAGGACATATTGGTTCAATCTAAACTCTATTTCAAATTAAGCTGTAGACTGTATCCTCCAAATATAGCAAGCCATCTAGTATAAAGTTGTGTGTTTGTTTTTGCTAGTTGGAATTAAATGACTCTTGAGGAGGTCTTATTAAAATCATTTATAGTCAGTTCCAATTCCAAAACCAACAATGAAACACTTGCATATTTTGGGGCTATTTGTCATGCCTGAGGACACTGCTGTGGACCTTCACAGTTCCAGCCGGTGGAAGGGAAACAACAGAGAAAGCACTCAGGCAGAGCTAAATGGACACACAAGGGTGTCCTGAAGCACCAGAGGTAATATAAATTGGATGCAAAATATAACTGCTACTGCATTAAAAGAACTGAAAGTGGAAGATTTTAATCTCACCCTGAACAGGAGACCCACTTTGGAATAGCTGTTTAAAAATAATAGAGTTAAAAAAATAAAAATAATAAAGCTTAAATTTCCTAAAACATGAAACTCTGAAAAATAACGATTTTGGCCAAACTCGCATTTTTTTGGTACCATCTATGATCTGTAAATCTTGTTAAAGATAATAGCTAGCAAAGGTTGCCGCGAATAAAGGTTGCCGCGAATATTAAAATCTGTAAGTTATCAAAATTTCCTACTTGTGGCCTCTTACTAAACAAGTGTTCCCCCATTTCGCCATTTTCTTTTTCCCTTCTTTTGGACGCAGTATTAGAAATAGTGAAATGGACTTAGGGTTACCAGAGAGGAAAAGACCTTGTCTGAGGGTCTCTGAATGGACTTTGCATGTACATGTGAAAATTCTTCCTGTTCCGAGATCTTTGGGACCTGTGCGATAAGAGAGTGGGACAAGTTGATCTAAGTTTTCTGTGACTTGGACATCATCCTGCTGTTAAGTGCCAACTCCCTGAGGAGTTTTTAATGTTTTCTTGTGGTCCCCAATTAATCTATAAGTTAAGTATGTGAGAAGGTTAAAACCAGTTTTCCTTTGACTTTTTTAGCGAACCCTTGAAAGCCATTTGATGTCCCCTGCTGAGATTCCAGGCCAGCCTGTCCCTAAGAACATCTTGCAGGTACTTCACAATCTTATACCAAGGCCTTGGAGTCCTGAACAGTAGTCCTCCAAACTGGTTTTGTGTAGTGGGCCAGCTTTGGGCCATAGAGAATGATCTGTGTTGCCTGGCAACGAAGGATACGGTTTTGCTGCCTGACATAGTTCTCTGTAGCTACAAATGTGGGGTGGGTTGGTGGCTAAAAAAGATGATCAAGTAAAGCCATTGGTTTCCTGTTTGCAGGTTTGCAATTTCTTTGGAAATTTAAAGTATCTAACCTATATTTATAGCACTAACTTAAAGGAAATGTTGGTAGCTGAACGTTCAGAGAAATTTGTTGCATGCACATGTGCCAAGTCCTTCAATGAAGCAGGAGGGAGATTCATCATTGGCTTCCAAATTCATAATCCACAGTCTCTGACTAGGAGGAAGAACTAGGTTTGTTCACAAGGATTTGACTTTTCTGCCTTTAGGAACTTCTGGGCCCACCTGTTCAGAGACCTGCTTCTTCCAATCTCCTGAGTGGCCTTATGGGGAGCTTGGAGCCTACAACATCATTACTGGGCCAGAGAGCACCCTCTCCTCCATTGTCACAGGTGTTTCAGACGAGAGCAGCCTCAGCAGACTACCTTCGTCCCAGAATACCATCACCAATTGGTAAATGCTTTTGTGCACAGGTGTCCATCTGTCATTTTCCTTCTCCTTCCCTTCGGTTATACCCATCTACTAAAACTGGCAAAGTCTTTTTCATTGGTACCCTTGAAGAATTTAAAAAGAAACGTGCTGATTTGTTATGCTCTTTTCAGGGGGTGGTAAGGACACAAGTGGAAGATAATTATCTAGCTGCCCTTCTGGATAAATAGGTTTATGTTACAGTTTTATATTTTTTCTCTGGAGAACTAAATTGGATCCAGCTCTTTAGTCATCTTCCTTATTTGGGAAATTCAACTGAAAAAAAAATTAATTTGGCTCCTTAGGTTTTTCCTTCATAGAGAAGTCAGACTAGTAGCTCTCTGCCAACCTGATGAAGCTATACACAACCAACTATGAGGTGTTATGGCTGATTCAGAACACGAATGGGAGAAGCACTTCCAGAAAGCTGTGTTAGCAAAAGTGTCGTGCAGGATCTCAGTGTTCCTGTACCCTTGACCACTCCAGGCTGCTGGCTGTTCTGACCCCTGCCAGTCATTGTGAGAGAAAGTTTTTGTAATCTTTCCAGTTAGGGAGATCTAATGGAAAGAGAGTGAACCTCAGACTCAGAACACTGGTGTCTGCTTTGGTACCAGCTGGTGTGGTTACAGTGAGCCAGATCACTGGCTAGAAAAGCTCTTCTCTCCCAGATAGAGGTCTCGGCTCTGAAGAAACAGCTTAGTGGGGGATGGATGCGCTAGCAGCTTGAATTGTTAAGTGCTCAGATAGAGGTCCGTGAGGTCCCCACTGTAGGGGCACGGAAGAAGAGGGACATCATCAGCCCAGGAAATCAGTCCTTCATGAAAGAGATGGTACTCAGCGAGGAGCATCGTGCAGTAGAGATAATGCCTCTCTGAGGGACAGGTGCTATCTTGACACACACTAAATCTGTAACCTTCTCAACAGGTTTCACGTCAGGACCACAGCAGCTTCTCGGAGATCCATTCCAAGGCATGCGCAAGCCCATGAGCCCAGTCACAGCCCAGGTCTGGCTGAGCTCTTTCTCGAACTAGTCTCTTGCTTGCTTTCCATCCTTGTTGTTGCTTGTGGGATACAGAATTAAATGACTATAATGCTTGGAAGTGGTTTTGAACTGTAACTCAAGCTCAGTGAAGGCTAGAAAATTGGTGAAGTTATATCATCATATAAAGTCATAAATCACTAACATCCAGTTCAGTGGATGGCAGCACAGTTCAGGCAGGTTTGCAGTATCTTAGTTTCTCTTAGCTGCTGCTTAAAACATACCTCTTCTGAAAGATCAAAGAGAGACCTTTGTAGAAGGTGCACTGACTCATTCTTCTGCTAACTCCCCCTCTGCCACATCTGTCCAGCAGATGAGCCAGCTAGAATTGCAACAGGCAGCTTTGGAGGGGCTGGCCGTGCCACATGACCTCGCGGTGCAGGCAGCAAACTTCTACCAACCTGGTTTTGGCAAACCGCAGGTGGACAGAACCAGAGATGGATTCAGAAACAGGTAAATTTCTAATCCTGCCCTTGTGGAGATTTGCAAATGAGTTATCCACAGTATCATTTCTGTTGTACACACTGATACACTGTACAACATATGGTGACAATTCTTACCGAATGTTCATCAGAGGAAATTGTATTGCAGGGGCATAGGCTTTTCATCCTATATAATTTTATTTATATTCTTCATTTAAAGGGTTCATTTTTACAGATGTAGCTGGCATAGCTACTTATTTCCGGTTATATTTATGAAATGATGAAAAGTAAAACTCCACCTCACTTCCTCACCCTCAGGCTCCTTATTGAGTATCAAACTATTCCTTGAGTCAGGTTTGTTGATCAAATAATTTCTGACTTCACTCTGCTCCCATCCTCTCCACCAGTTTCAACAGGTAGTGAAATGAAATGAACCATAAGTTGGGGAAGAAAGGGTAGTGATACTGTCCTTTTTTTATTGTAAAGTAAAACAGGCAGAAAACTGCATGAAGCAAATGTGTAGCTTACTGTAAGGCAGACTCCCTTGTCAGCTCCCCAGAGGCCCTCCCTGTGCCTTGTCCCAGCACCCCTTTCTCCAGAAGTGACCATTGTCCAGTCTCTCAAAGAAAAATAGTCACCACCTTATATTTTTAGTTTTATCACCAAAGTGGGCATCCTTAAACACTGTACTCCCACCCCATATAGTATTTGGTACTTGAAACTTATTTGTTTTGATGTGATTATTAAAAATGCTGCCTTAGTGTCTTACTTCATCTGGTTATATGTTGACACTTTCAGAAAACACTGGAACTAGTAAGTACCCCGTTCTCTTGCATAAATGTACCCGCTCTGTAAGAGCCCTCCAGCCTATACAAAGAGCTCACGACTGGTCTGCTGAGCCCCTTCACTGGACTTCTCTCTATAGCATAACAGTTTGTGGACCTTCAAAGCACTTTAGATATCCACAACTTAATTTGCTCTTGGCAACAACTCTGTGAGGTAGATGGGATAAAGAACTGCATTTGACAGATATGGAAACTTAGGTTTTTCAAATGTGACTTACTTGAAAGTAGCAGGAAGATCCAAGACTGTGTCGATTTTTGGATCAGATGGTAGGCCCTCCATGTACTCCCTGTGTACAGCTGTGTCCCCAACAGACACGATTTCTCCTCGTCTTGCTTTTCTCACCTTAGTCACTCAGAGCACTCTCTCCCCTCGCCGTCTTACTTGGTCTCAGTGTGGCAGCACTGGGGCTTACCTGATACAGGCTGGAGTTTAGGGTTCCCTTCTGCGTTTGAGTCAGTGAACTTCAGAATCATTGACTGTCCTTGGGCTTTGGCCTCTGCAGTACAAGGTCTGACATCACTGAAAGGCAGTGAAGCTTTGATTAGCCAGTGAGCTCACATAATTCATTCTTCTCTCAGCCTATGTGGTCATCAACTCTCCTGTTCTCTTCCGAGTTAGGAGAGAATAAGTAGAATGTCTGGGGAGAGAAGGAAGTCTGCTCTTCTAAACTTGCTTTGGGAGGCCCGGGGCCAGCCCTCCATGTAGACCCCGAGTGGCAGGGAATGCTCCAGGTGACTGGGCCCTAAAATAGCTCAGTCTTGGTGCTCTGTTTGACTTGAACTGGTGTCTCTCAGAGCCTCAGTTCTATGCCAGGGATTTGTGGTACTCGCTGTTGCTCCCTACCCTCTGGAGCACAGCCTGCCCTATGGAATGAAGGCCCTCCAGCCTGCCTCACTGGCATAGTCAGCAGTAAACTACACACCAGCCTGGGTGACCCTACACTCCCAAGACCTTCCCACGTCCCTGCACCTGTTCCCTCTGCCCCTTGTTTTCCCATCGTACTCTGCTGGTACCCTTGACGTGCCGTGTTTGCCCTAGATTAGTATCTCCCCCATTAGATGACAGCTCTTACAAGGCCCAGGATTATGTGTCATTAAGCTTTTGTCTCTCCTCAGAACTTGGCATATAGTTTTGCATACGTTAGACACTTATTAAATGCTTGGGAAATTGAAGAAAGGAAATGGGATGTTTCCTGGGCTGGCCTTGAGTTTTATGCAGTTTAAACTTGGAGTCTGAGCAGCTAGGGACTCACACTGATAACTGGTTTTTGTTTATAGGCAACAGCGAGTGACCAAGTCACCAGCACCCGTGCACCGAGGGAATTCCTCTTCCCCTGCCCCAGCTGCCTCCATCACAAGCATGGTCAGTGACCTCTGCCCTTACGCATGACTCCTAGCCTTCTTCCTGCTTGGCTGTGCCTGTGTCACTGTGTACCCCACATTGTCCTTGAGTGCCTTCCCTAGGAGTCAGTGATTTAACAGACATTTATACCTGCCTGTTTATTAGGTCCTCCCCTTTCAGAATATAGTCTCTTAGGATTCTAAGTTCTAGTGAAGCCCCCATGTTGGGGAAAGTGTGTTCCAGCAGACAGAAGGGTCAGGGCCAGAGCATACAGGGTGGTGTGGTTTGTTCTGATGAATGATCACTGGAGTGGGGAGCAGAGGGATGAACGTGACGGATGGGAAGTGAGGAAGATGGGTGATGGGAGCTAGAGCATGGGGAGTCCAGTAAAACATGGTGTGAGTCCACAAATTTAGATTCAGGTTTCAGTGAGAGTTAAGGCTGGGAGGAGTGGTTTGCTTATTTGCGGTGACAAGTCAAGCTTTACAACTGACTCATGAACCAGCATTATTTATTTTTCTAGGTTTCACTTACCCCGCAGACCTTTATCACCTATTCAAGGCTGAATAAGATAAGGGGAAAAGACTATTATTCTGTACTTTAGGACCTCAAGTGGTCTTGGCACCAAGCACCTTGAAGGCAGGATCTAGCTTTTCTGTTCGTAATTCATGCCATGTCTCCTGTCATCAAGGATACGGGGTTGTTTAATGAGAAAAGTTTTCATGCACAGTAAAAACATCAATGTAAAAATTGGCAGTAAAGGGGTGGGAACAAATGACCCCAAATGGTGAGTACTGGTGCAGAGGAGACCATCAAGAAGCTACTTGGGTTTTCTGGTAGCCAAGTTAAGGTGGGAAACGTTAAGACTACAGAAGAATTTAGGTTCTGTGGTTGCATCTGAAATGTCCTTTCCCAGCTTAGGGGAGGGGGCCTGCTGTTTCAGGGTTTTCTCCAGGCCATGTTTTTCCCCCTTCCCAGCCTAACTCTGAGCTGGGGAATGGCTGGAGCAGAGGCTGCATAGGCAGGTAGAAGTTTCTGTGCTGTAACTACCTTTGTGTGCTAGCTGCATCTCGGCTTTGATTAAAGTGAACTGTGAGCAAGGGATGGCGCACTGGGGACACCACCTGTCCAGCCCATCCTGATGCTCTTCTTCCAGCAGCTAGAGGCCAGAACATTGGAGTTGGCCTCTGCCACGCGCTCCCAAAAGGGGACTCTTCTTTGGCCACTTGATTAGGGAGAGGCAATTAAAGAATGTGTGAATACTGTTTTCCTCTACAGCTTTCTCCTTCCTTCACTCCTACCTCAGTGATTCGTAAGATGTATGAGAGCAAAGAGAAAAGCAAGGAGGAGCCAGCCTCTGGAAAAGCAGCTCTTGGTGACAGTAAAGAGGACACTCAGAAGCCCAGTGAAGGTACTTCAGAGCTGTTGAGGCTGTGTGACAGAGCACCAGCCCGCAAAGCCTTGGCCAAGGCCCCTGCTGCTCTGGACCTCAGTTCTGGGTCTAACAGGAGGAGCCGACCAGCTCACAGTCACTTAGCCACTTGAAATTCTGACCAGTCTAATAGTGGCATGAGTGCTGGCATTAGGAAGAACAAGCATTCAGGATCCTTATTTAGGCTTGAATTATGAGTACATTTATTTGGCAAATTAATAAAAGTTCAACCAGTTTTATTTCTGAAAGGTTCTCTCCAGTCTGGAGACTATTACCCAGTAAGATCTGTGCAGTGGGTGAAGCATATAGGAAGGAAGTGTGTGAGGCTTTCAGAAATACGTGGAAAAATATAAGAGGTTTTTAGGGGTTGCACAGTTGGGATTGTTAAGGACATAGTGAAACAGATTCTAATAAATGAGGTTTACACGGGTCTACAGTATTGGTCTAAGAGCTTTCTGCCTGTGAGAAAGCTTCTGGGGAAAGGAAGGAAATCCTGTTGGTCCTATTAAGAGGCAATTCAGATTCCTTCATCAGACAATAATCACTCTTTAGGCTTTCTGTTGTGATGAATTTGCATAATTTTACTCACTTGACTTTCCCCTTAGGCTGAAAAGCATGTTAATCGCAAGCAGCCGACACTAGGACAGGACCAGCTCCCACGGAGAGCCAGAGCACAGCCCTAACTATGGACGGAGCCAAGTGCCCGACCAAGTCAGGCCACCAGACCTGACGTGCCAGGCTTGCTTGCCCATAGCTGTTCGTGGATTGGGAAGAACAAAAGATGGATCCTTTTCTTTTTCTTTCTTTTTTTAAAGTTATCTCATTTACAACTTCAGAGTCTTTGAATTTTTAGAGTGTAGCAAAACTAAATTCTTCCAGCAAACTGTTGGAAGACTGGAAAACTTGGAATCTACTCCAAGGTCTGTTCCTAACTACCCATGACTTTGACTAGGCCAGTTCATAAGGCAAAAAACAGTGAGCCCTACAATGCAGTCCTCTAAATCTGTTGAGGAGATCAAATGATTGTGAGTTTTCTAACAAATGAGTTACTGATTCATTGGGAAGACAAAAAAAGTTTGTGAATACCAAAATATTCTGTCTGGATCCTTACAGAGAACCTCCTGTCATCCAGCTCTGTGCCCACTGCTGATCGGGACTCTTCTCCCACCACAAATTCCAAATTGTCAACCCTGCAGCGATTTTCCTGTTCCACCCCATTGTCCCAGACCAACCGTTACACCAAAGAACAAGATTATCGACCTAAAGCAACTGGGAGGAAGACACCCACCCTGGCATCCCCAGTTCCAGGAACACCTTTTCTCCGCCCTGTCCACCAAGTTCCCCTGGTCCCCCACGTCCCCATCGTTCGGCCTGCTCACCAGCTTCACCCAGGGTTGGTCCAAAGGATGCTGGCCCAGGGAGTACATCCACAGCATCTTCCAAGTTTGCTCCAAGCTGGTGAGTTTCTAACTTCACGTGAGTTGTTAGAACTGAAGTGCTGTACCTTTGGAGGGTTTTATCCCTAGACAGACATTCCATCGGGTCCAATCTGATCTATTCCTTAATCCATTGAAAGATTAGGAACCTATCTTGAGCATTCTTCATGCTTAAGGAACCTTCAGATCAACAATACTGTATAGTCAAGCTTGAAGATTTTCAGGTAGATTATTTCTGACGTTTCTTCTTTCTGCCCATTAGGTGTGCTTCCCCCTGGGATGGACCTGACTCATTTACAGGGACTATCTGGCCCAATCCTGAGTCAACCCTTTTACCCTTTACCTGCCACTAGTCACCCTCTCCTAAACCCTCGTCCTGGGACACCTCTGCATCTGGCAATGATGCAGCAGCAGCTGCAGCGCTCAGGTAGGTTCAGGAGAGGACCAGATGAGCTGAGGATTAGGAGTTTTTGAACCAGTTTCCAGTGAAGGGGATAAAACGACACTATTTACTAATATATCCTAGCAAGATTGGATTGGGAATTCCTGTGAAGACAGTTGGAAAGCCAGGTGTGTCTGTTTGCCTCTTTGGAGAGGAGGCTGAGATTCCTTCTGACAGATTCAGCATAGGGAGTGCCCAGAGTAGATACTCTCCCCAGCTTGTCTTTGCTTCTGCTAGTCATGGGGAGTAGGGGGTGTGTCATCCAGGATGAACTGTCAATACAAATGGCTTCTGAATAGCTCAGCTTTTCCAAGGTACTATTCTGGCATTTTGGAAAGGAGTTTCCAAAAGAAGTCTAGATTCAATCATCTTGTTAAGACCTGTTTGTAGTTTTGTGGATAGTGAAGCAGGGCCTAGTGGAGAACTACTTCCCCTCCTTGTGCTCTGAATGAGAACCTTCCTTCGTATCTCCATAGTTCTTCATCCTCCAGGCTCTGGTTCCCAGGCTGCTGCTGTCAGCGTTCAGACGACTCCTCAGAATGTGCCCAGCCGGTCAGGCCTGCCCCATGTGCACTCCCAGCTCGAGCACCGCCCCAGCCAGAGGAGCAGCTCCCCTGTGGGCCTCGCCAAATGGTTTGGCTCAGACGTGCTACAGCAGCCCCTGCCCTCCATGCCCACCAAAGTCATCAGTGTAGATGAACTGGAGTACCGACAGTGAGCAGGGCAGGCAGGCTCACTCGCTCACCAAAGCCTGGACCTGTGGCGGCACCCTGGTCAGGACTCTGCTTCCTCATCTCACATTGGTTTACGGCTTTTACTTTGTAGCACTCTTGTGTGAAGCTGTTTAGGGGCACCCAGGCATCTGGTGTGGTCTGCGTTATGATGAAAGGAACTTAACCAGTCAGTGGAGCCTACATGGTTTGAATACAGGATGCAGTATTGTCAGTCCTAGAAAGTCTTTTTTTGTAAGATATGTGAATGAAGTGTTGGTGTCTTCACCAAGAGGTGGCACCTTAAGGGTTCTGAGGAAATAAATGTATAGACCCTTATGTACAGACCTGTGTATAAACAACTTTTGTACATACATATAGGGATAGCTTTTTTGAAATTATACAGCTGTACATAAAAGTAGCTGGTATTAGTTAAGCCTGTGTCAGCATTTTGGATTTTCTTTTTCACTTGTACAGTTGGGGCTTTTTCTTTTGGTTGATTAAAGTTGCATATGCTAAGTGTGTGAATGAAGTGAATGGCACTGTTGTGTTTATTTCTTCCTGAATCCCTTCCTCTTCAGTAGGTTCTTGAGGGAAATTACCTTGAGTTTTTTCTCTAAGACTCATGGAACTGAACTCTGACTAGGAGGAGGAAGCCATGGCCCTCTTTCTTGAGCCTTAATGACCCCAATGGGTGAGTTTAGACTGAGCTGACCCTATAGGTAGTCTTGTGGCTAATTTCAGATGATAGTGTGTAATTTCTAAAATTAAACCCACCTAGTGAAAATAATTTATTGGGTAATCAGGTATATGGTCATTTGTCACATTTACTGGGGCAAAGTCAATGGTTGGCTTCCTGTTCTCCAGGTCAGAGTCCCCAGTAGGGAAAAATGGAGCCTTAGAATTCTGATTCACTCCAGAATTGTTTCCATATAGAACTTCCCTCAAGACTCTGGTGCCTGTGTCAATTTCTTCTGTGTTCTTACTCCTCCGTTCCGTTATTCTGTGTACCGTAACTACATGCACAACACTGGGGGAAAAAAAGGATTCTGCCAGAATACTGTACTCTAACTATGGCCTTGAGTCCCCTTTCCTGACTGAAGGGTTTTTTATTCCTCCCAATCTAAGGGGACAAATCTCAAGCTCCTCGAATTAACTCAGCCGATTTCTCAGTTCTTGTCCATTTAGGGCCCTCAACTCTAGTTTGACTTCATAGTAGAGGCTCAAATAATGAGACCATTCTGATTCACGAGTGAAGTTAGCAAGATGACTGGATTTTGACTTAAAGGTTAACAAAAACAGCCTAAGGGTTAGGGGTGCAACCTATAAACCTGGAGCTTCCCACCCTGCCCTATACTTCCAAGAACACAAAGCAGGTCGCTTTTCAACAAAACCTGGCTTTGTGGATTGAGCATGAGGTCTGTCTCTTCATAGCACTTAGCACTTCCAACTTTACCCCCTCCCTCCCTGCAGTGGGATCTGCTGAGTGAGTCAACTTCAGAAATAAGCCCTGTTTAGAATTCTCACAAATGCTTTGTTTCATAAGCAAAGACTCTGGAAAACAATCTGAAGCAACAGTGGCAGAACAGAAACCTGAATCCAATTCTGTCTTTCCTGTATGTCCTTTCACCTCCTTTCCTTTCATGTTGAACCAACAGTCCTAGGTGTAGAGTGGGGAGGATTGGTTTGAAGCTGATAGTGAGGAATTCCTTTTTAGGCCAGAAGCTAATACGACAGACATGAACAAATGTAGCCCCACCAAGCAAAGGGCAAAGCCAGTAACTGGTGAGATGGAGTCAGAAGAAAATAAAGGAGTGCTGCTAAGAATAGCACAGCAGAAGCTAAATACATAGATCTTGAAACTATTTTCGTGAATGGGAGTAGAGGCAAAAAAGGAAGTGAATACAGTCTTCAGAAACTAAGAGCAAGCTATGGAGTAAGGAGAACATGACGACATGATGTCTCAGCTAATAAGCCATCTTACATGCAGCAACTCTGGGAAGTCTAGCAGGCATGAGACAAGCTTAGAAGCAATCAAGGCTGGAAGGATGTGCAAAGCCTCCTCAAAGTAAAACAGCAGAGGGCCACAGAGAATGAGGGGTCAGGTAGAAGAGAACACTGCCCCTGTCCCTAAGGAAGCAGTTAAGCAACCAGTACTTTGGAAATTAGTAATAATGAGAAGTAGGGGGGGAAATGGGAAAGTACAGGAACTTCCGTGCTGTCCAGTGGTTAAAACTCCACACTCCCAATGCAGGGGCCCTGGGTTCAATTCCTTGTCAAGGAACTAAGATCCTGTGTGCTGTGAGGCACAATGAAAAAAAATAAAGCTAAATTTTTCTTTAAATGGGAAAGTACAGCCAGGTCTTCTTATAGGAGATATCTTATAAGACAGTCTCATAAGGTAGAAAGGAAGTCAGGTCCACTGGCCTATAAATGAAAGGGATAAACTCCAGGAATGAAGATAACATACTGGAATAAATGGACTCTTCAATATTCTACTCCCTTTACTAACAGCTGGTTCAAGAATGGGTATGAGACACAAACAGGAACTGGCTGTGCAGCTTCTGGGAAATGGCTTCACCAAAAGTTAAGATTCAGCCCTCTAGCATCCTCTGGATACTGGTATAAAGCCCAAGGCCATAAAGATATTGTTCGACTGTGAGGGGAGCCATTTGCCCAGCAAAGCAGTGGACAGGGTGGCATCATAGAAAGAACTTGGATCGTCAGTGACCTACCAGCTAGCCCATCTGAGCTCCAGAAAACTTACGTGAGAGACCAAGTTTTCTTCCATTTCAGCTGGTTAAGTTATTGTCTGCTATTAAACACAGCTTAATACTTTTGGCCACCTGATGCAAAGAGCCGACTCATTGGAAAAGACCCCGATGCTGGGGAAGATTGAAGGTGGGAGGAGGAGGAGATGACAGAGGATGAGATGGTTGGATGGCATCACCAACGCAATGGACATGAGTTTGAGTAGGCTCCGGGAGTTGGTGATGGACAGGGAAGCCTGGCGTGCTACAGTCCATGGGGTCGCAGGAAGTCGGACACAACTGAGCTGAACTGAACTGAAACACAGCTAAAAGAATTCGAAAAGAAAAATGGAAATTCAAGCCATGTTGTGACAGTCAAACAACCCTAGTCTTGGAGTTCAGGAAGAGAAAGATTTACCCTGTAGGAATAACACTCCTTGGTGGCCCTACCCCAGGCAGCATTCCAAACACAAAACTGTACCTCTCCCAGAACTCCCAAGTCTGAGCCCAGAAAGGAGAGGTAGGGTAATGCTCTCCTCAAACACCAGGGGGCCACTGATGGGGGAAGGGGAAGGTGTGGAAGGATGGAAGCAAAGCCCATTCAAAGCATATCCTGAAGCTTTGGAATGAACCCGGATTTCAACCTCTTTCTCAACATTCTGGCATTTCATTGCCCAATGAAAGTGAATTTGAGGACTCCCCAAAACCCAATATATGCTCTGCCTGGAAAGGAAATCCCATATCTCAGAAAGCCAGTGTCTCCCTGAAAAGCCAGAGTAGACACTAAATTATGGCCTCTATCATGAATGTACCGGTGATATCAAGATCTACACCCTCCAAAGTGACTAGGATACCAGGCCTAAGAGGCTTATCTCCTGGGTCTGGGGACAGTGTTAAGCGCAAGCTCTAGGAAGACTATGAGAGGGAAACAACTGTCACTACTATAACAAGAGTAACAACTACTGGAAAAGGCTGAGTATGTGGATAATCCCACATCCTCACTGCTCACAGCCTGCTAGAAGCTCTAGTTCACTTCATCTAAAATCAAACTCTTTTGTCTTCCTGTAAATCTGTTTCCCTTTCTGATTTTCTTACAGACCACCCTTCTCTATCATCCCTGCAATCCATAATTATATAACCTTTGACTTCTCTCTCCAAAGAGCAAGTCAGTTACCAGGTTTAGATTTCTCCTCCTATATACCCACACCCTCCCTCTCCCATATTCTCACTAATCCACTTCAGACACAAAGATTTTTGCCAGTCAATTTTCTACTATCATGGAGAAGGAAATGGCAACCCACTCCAGTATTCTTGCCTGGAGAATCCCATGGACAGGGGAGCCTGGTGGGCTATAGTCCACTGGTCGCAAAGAGTCGAACACGACTGAGCGACTTCACTTTCACTTTCTACTATCAAGGCAATCCCTTTAAATTCCCTTATTCCCAGTCCAAAACCTTTAATGATGTCCTTAGCACCCTCTCCAGTAATCCTGACCCCATTACTTCTTATAATCTACCCTCCCTCCAACCTACATACAAACACACAGGTGTACCCACAAACCTGCTCTGATCAGACTGGTTGCCTCACTTGCACTGGGCTACCTCCATGCTTTCACCCAGGTTATGTGGTTGGGGCCAGGACTGCCACGGGAGTTCAAGAAGGGCTGGGTTATGGCAAAGGAGATAGTGGCATGCAGCTGGCAGCACAGTTCAGCTCAACACTCAGCTCAACACTGATACACAGCTGTGCTCTAACTAAAGGAGAGGAACCAGTGAAAACAACAGCCAACATTCACCAAGTACTTACATATCAGACACTGTGCTAATTAGCATTTTACAAGTACCATCTCTTAATACTAAAAATCTCCATTCTAGAAGGTATTATTACTATCTCCATGTTACATGAGGAAACTGACACTTACAGAGATCAAGTAATTTATGCAGAGTTCCACAGCTAATTAAAGGTGGGCTTGCCACTCAAAGCCCAATGGGTCTGGTTGGAGTATTTTACTCAACCACCACACTACACCATCTCCCAAGTGGGCTAGACTTGCAGGGAATAATCAGTTAACTTACATCAAGTCCTTCCTTTCTCCATTATCATTAGAGAAAGACCACTTGAAAGGACTGAAAGCCACATCCAGTTGGAAGCATTTCTCATGACTAACCATCAGGTGAAATGCTGCAGTCACATTTTTACCCATTTCACATTCAAGACCAAGCTCCCAAGTACCTCTTCTGCAGCTGCCTCACTATACATAACCATCCTCATTCAATCCATCTCAAAACAAATTCTGACAATGACACATGAACTGTACATAGTCAGCTGGCCTACCAGGTCCTTTATGCAGCTCAACACATAAGGTGACACCAAGTTAAGACAAGTGAAGTTCCAATTTGGGTGCTTCCATCTCCCTCCCTGTATCCTGATCCAGAGCCTGTCAAGCCCAGGAGGGGCTTGGAGTCAGGTGTTTGATCGTGGAGAAAGCTGCTAGGGTTGGCCCGGCAGATGGGGAAGGGGATGGCATCACTTCTTCACAATCTGAATGACATCTTCGTCCTCCAACGTATGGTCTTTACCCACTTTTTGAGGATTGTGTTTCACAGAGAGACCCCACACCAGAGCACTGTATGGAAGGAAAAAAAGAATATTCAGTGTAAATAATCACCTAGCTTCTACCTACCTAGGTGTCACTTTCTGTTTAGAGCTAGCATTCCAGCTGTTAAGAGTCAAAGGCCTGCAACAGACAAGATTTCCTATCCCCAATCAAAGTCCAGAGGCTTTAGCTTTCCTGAAGTGTGGCATACTAGAACCTTCACATAAAAAGTGGAAGTCTTGAAAGTTATGTGGTTCCCCATGATCCAGAGCCAACTTATGAAAGTCAAAGGAAAAAAATACAAAGGAGAAGTGTGACGAGACTAATTTAAAAATAAAAGGAAAAAGCATAGGCTTGTTACAGAGAAATACCCTGAAATAACTGATTGGAAATTGATTACTACAAATGCAATGTCAGTTACAGAACACTAGTTTTTACTGGGTCTATGAACCATCAGTGGTTACTGGTAACAAATGTTACCTTCCTTAGCCACACTAGGAAAACTCTATCAAGAGAGTATTTACTTATCCAAAAGGTGTAGGGGGGCCTCGGTACCCAGTGAAGCCCAATATGATGCTGGCAGGAAGAATTAACATTTTGTGTTTGCCAAGAGGAAAATGAATTAACAAGAGAACCTCAGAGCGTATTGTCAGCCCTCCCAACTTGAAAAGGTGTTTAGGGCTCTTCCTGCTCCAAGTTGGCATGGTGTCACTTTCTATTTTGATTTAGCATTTAAGAAGACATTGCAAGGTTCTAACCAAGCAAGCATTTCCTGATGCCTAATTTCTATAACACTACCTAAGAATTACTCGTTAGAACAATCAGTAGCTCACAGGGAAAAGAAAGCACCACATGCCATGATACTTACTATTTAAATTCTTTGATAAGATTTTTGTGAATCTTCATGCAGAAATCCTCCACCGTGGTCCTGGAGTAAGGCAGCACCACTGGGGACGTGTAATCGGGCAACTGGCCTTTGGGTTTGGTATAACTGGAACACAGAGGGAGCAGAGGCTGCTTACTTCTTAGAATGCTTCATGTGTGAACACAACTCAACCCTCCATCAACCCAGAGACCAGACACGGATAACCTCTATCTTAAGGAAGAAGGTGCCCTCAATATGGCCTTGCAGATGATAGGAATTAATTTATTATTATCTCCAAAAACAGATTATGTTAATAAGCTCTAGCAGGTATTATTTTTGGACAGTCTGCTTTAAGTCCTACAGTAATAATACTGTCTCCACTAAGACTTACATCCTCACTAGTTTCAGATAGTCCCAGATCTTTTCCAACAGGTCGTCAAAATTCCAGCGGTGATGGGCAGAGATGGGTACACAGTGAGGCACCTTATAGATAATATCCAATTCCTCAATGGAGATCTGATCAATCTTATTTAACACATAGATACATGGGATATAGACTCTACAGGAGTAGAAGAAAAACAGTATGTTAGTCTGGAGCTGTGGACAAGACCGTCAGTCTGATTCAACAGCCCCTCACCCAGGACTCATAATCAGAGACTCTAAAATGGAATCATAAGAAAGTCAGCCAAAAAAAAGAAAATGTTTCCTACCAAAATAAGGTAGAACACGGAAAAAGTGAATTATCGGTTAAGAAGTAACAAAACTCAAGCCATAGTCCCTAGTCATGCAACTAATTACTAAGAAAGCATGCTGCAGTGTAAATAACATAAGCTTTAGAGTCACACAGATTGTATTCCCAGCTCTGTCACTTTCTAGACATGTGTCCCTAGGCAATCTCAGAGTTGATTTCTTTTATGAACTGTAAGAATGTAACACATTTCTAATATAATAATTTCAAGAATTAAAAAACAAATTTTTTAAACACAACATCTAGCAATGTCACAATCCTAACTGTTCAATCAACAGGGCAGCTAAGGTTACTAATAATTAGGCAAGCTACAACTTCTTAGGCTTCAGTTGCCTCACTTATAAAACATGTAACTCAAAGCACCAGTTTCTGTCTGTTTTCAAAATGCCAGAAATAACAGTAGTTTCAATTATTACTTAATTTCAAATAGTAATGTCTCATGTTATGTAAGATCTCAGTTGCGTACTCTTAGAGAAAACAGACAGCCCAGTGTGCTCTAAGCCCCGCAGAACAGCCTACAGAATTTCTCAGATGGATTAATTCTGTGAGAGCAGACTGAGAACCTACTCTCTTGAACCATCATACAACACAGAGCTTAGGGGATAGCCTAGTTCACAGCAAGTAACTCCAACAAGCAACTTGATTATCATCATCAAACTTCAGAGCAAAGAAGGATGTTAGCAATCAAGACAACCCTTCATTTTATAGATAAAGAAAGCAAGGCCCACTATTATTTGAGATAAGAACACAACTGGAGTTAGAATTGATGTCTGCCAGATTCACAATCCAATGCTGTTTCCATTATAAGGCTTCAAATTCAAACTCAGGCACCATTTGGTCAGTACCTGTTTCCTTCCACCACATCAATGAGATCATCTGCTGTGGCATCACTACGCAGAGTCACATCAGCATTATGGATTTTGTACTCAGCCAGAATGCTCTTCACAGTTTCAGCATCCAGCTCACTCTGAGGGCACTGAATGGGCAGAGAAGACAACAACTGGTCAGAGCGCAAAAAAAGACAATCTCCTAAAAGTATCTGTTGATGTACCCGGATAATTCTAGATAAAGTGCAAATTTATTTCTAAAAACCATTATCCTAGATGAGACAGGCTTTGAGTAGGAAATACTTAAAATCTAAAGAGGTAATTAAATTAAAACGTCATATGGGTGGGCCCTAATCCAATATGACTCATGTCCAACACAGACACAGAGAGGGAGGATCATATGAAAACACAGGAGAAGACAGCCATTTACAAGCCAAAAACAAGAGGCCTCAGAAGAAACAAGTATGGCTCACATCTGGATGTCAAATATCCACGCTCCAGAATTAAGAGAATTAAATTTCTGCTGTTTACGCCACCCACTCCATAGTACTTTACTACAGCAGGCATAGTAAAAATACAGAAAGAAAGCTCCAACTCAAACATTATGAGAAGATAATAGGAAAGATCTTTGGGGCAGAACAGCTTAAGTCTATGCCAGTCAAATAATCTGGATCTCTAGAATGTTAGACGTCATAGGAAGTTTTCAATCCTCAATCGCATGACTTAGAAGCAGCATTTGATACAATCGATCACTCTTACCAATCTGAAACACTTTCTTTAATTGACTTTCAGGATTCCAAACTTTTCTGATTTTCTTTCTTGACTGAGAAGTTTTTTTTTTTTTTTTTTCTTGACTGAGAAGTTTTATTTGCTGATTCTTCCCATCTCCTGGCCTCTAATCATTGTGAGAGGGTAGAGGAAGGTATCACAAAGCTCAATCCTTGAAACTCTTTTCTATTTATACTCCCTTCCTCAGCTAAGTGATCTCAGCTAAGCTCATGGCTTTAAAATTGATAACCAGTAAATTTATACCTCCAGCACAGATCTTTCCTCAAATGCCTATTTGACAGTAATAATACTTGGATGTCTAACTTGAGTGTTACTGGCATCTTAAACTGAATACCTGACCTTCCCCTCCCCTCCAAACCTATTCTACACTTAAATCCTACCATTTTAGTCACAAGAGTTCATTTCCGAGCTAATTACAAAAACTCACCATCACCTCTTTCTCTCACAACCCATATCCAGTCTAGCTGTATTTCCCACCAACTATTTCCAAAATCTTTCCACAATAACTAGTCTACATCTCCTCCACTATTACAACTCTGGTCTAAGAAACTATCACTTCTTGACTAGATTATTGTAATAACCTCTTAAATGGGTTCTGTGTTTCTGTTCTTAACCCATTTCAGTCTGTTTTCAACAGTAAGAGTGATTCCATTAAATCCTCAATCAATTTTATTCCACAGACTGGAACCCAACCATCTTCTGCAAAGTAAAAGTATGTATGGCCCTATGCTATGACTTCGTTTCTCACTACTCTTCTACTTGCTCATTCTGCTGTTCTTCAAACAAGCAAAGGTATGCTCTACCTGCCTTGCACTTGGATGTTCCCTCTACATGAAATGCCCTTCCTCAAGATATTCATTTGGTTCACTCCTTCTTGTCACCTCAGTGAAGATTTCTCTGATCAACCTACTTAAAAAATACAACCATTCCACCAACACTCTCCATCCTCTTTGCCTCGTTAAGTTCTGTCCTTAGTTTATCCTAACCTAATGTACTGTATTAGTGCAGCAGGTAGCACTCAGACTCATAATATACTATAATCACTCATTAATTTTGTTTGCTACTTCCCCATTTGAATATAAAGCCAGGAATTTTTGCCCCCTCTTCCATTTCCCCTGAAAGCCTAAAACAATGGTAGCCCATGGGAGGTGCTCTATAAATCTGTGTTGAATGAATGAAAATAGATGATACCAGCAGCCATCTACTTCATGCAAGCATAAGCTTTAGTTTCATACCACCCCAAAGAGGAAATAAAGCCACAAAAGTAGTCTGAGATGGACTTCCGTCCTACTCTGTCAGTCATTACAATGTCATTGTATTACTTCAATTAGCTCTGGGGGAAGCCAGGTAATTTCCAAATGTCAGTGTCCATGTACTACAATCCACTCTCCACCCCAGTCCCTTCAACAACCTATCCCATATCACTTTCTTCACTTACAGTGGCTGTGAGATTAATGCCTCCTTTATCCTTCTTCTTAAAGCCAATGTTGGGGGGTTTGCTGTTCAAGCGAATGCCAAAGCCTTCCAGCTCATTTTCAATTATCTTCTTATGTCCCAAGGGTTTCAGGACATCCAGAACAATCAAGATCAAATTACATGTTCTGGCCACTGAAGAAATGAAAATAAAAAAATCTTTTTCAAAGATCATTAAAGACAACATAATTCAAACACTCCAAAACAGGGAGGGAGTGGTAGACACTTCCTACACTTAAGAGATAGAAGATTTTTTTAAAATATACATACATATCTATATCTATATCTATTTATACATATATATATAGAGAGAGAGGCTTCCCAGGTGGCACTAGAGGTAAAGAACTTTGCTGCAAATGCAGGAGATGTAAGAGACGCAAGTTCGATCCCTGGGTAGGGAAGGTCCCCTGCAGGAGGAAATGGCAACCCACTCCAGTATTCTTGCCTGAAAAATCCTACGAACAGAAGAGCCTAGTGGGCTACAGTCTATAGGGTCACAAAGAGACGGACACCACTGAAGTGACTTAGCACGCATATACACACACACACACACACACACACACACACGAAGTTAAGGTTTCCAAAGATTTATGTCAGAAGTCACTCTGTAATGTATGCTTTGTTTTCTATTAGTGCATCGAGATATATCTAGATCTAGATACACTAGCATTCTAGATATACTAGCAGAAAAGTAATTTGGAATGAAGATACAAACCAGGTAATAACCTGAATCCCTGAAAAAGTTCAGAAAGATTTAAAACAGTAAGAATTCTAAAAGAAAAAAGTTATCCAGTTAGCATATTTTTTGGCAAATTTCTTGAGCTACAATTTATAAAAAATAAATAGCACCCATGTTAAGCATACAATTTGATGACAAATGTATACACCTATGTAACCACCATAACAACTGAGATTCAGAACATTTCCATCATCTCCAAAAGTTTCCTTGGACCCCTTTGCAATCAATCTCCCTTTCAATTCCCAGTCACCCACTGCTCTGTTACCATAGGTTAAGTTGCATTTTTAAGAATATTGTATAAACGGAATCACACAAAATGTAGTCTTTTGTGCCCAACTCTTTTCATTTAGCAAGTTCCTGATAGTCAACCATGAATGACTTCAAACCTATAATTCTATAAACAGCTAAATTATTAATTTAATGCAAGGGTGGAATAAAAATACTTTCAAACATGAAAAAAACAAGAACAATTTACCTGTCATTCACTCTTTTTCGTTAAGTTTCTAAATAATGTACTTCAGCAAAACATGAAAATAACCCAAAAAAGGTAAGACAACCAACTCTAAGAAATAGAGGATCCAATACACAATCTCAGCCATGCAAAAAATCTGGAGCTACACTGTAGTGGAGCTACAGACTCTACTAGTCACCTGGGGCTATTCAAATTTAAATTAAAATTATAAAATTTAAAATTCCATAATTCAATTGCACTAGGCACACAAAGTCCTCAATAGCCACTGTTTTCAAGTATCTAGAAAAATACTGATTGACAGGCATTTGATCTACAGGAACATTTGAAAAATATTAGCCAACAGAAAAGTAAACTAAATAAGAACCAATTATTAACTCAATGAAAAACAAATTTAAAAAGCAGATTTCAAGAGAAAAGAAATCAAGTCATAATACAGTACTTATCTCAGCACCGAACAAGTTACAGTCATTACATAATAGCATAAACCATGACTAATGAGTTAACTAAAAATTATGATATAACTTCTTTGAAAAAACAGGAGAAGAGATATGGAGTACAAGAGAGCTAATTTCCTACCATTACATGAAACCAATAGATGGTATTTAAAATTAATTAACCATGAAACAGTAATATAAGCATAACATTTTAAAATATGAAGTAGAAGAAACAGTTGAAGACTTGACAGTACTTGCCAATGGGGAATGACAGTAGAGATGAAAACAGATGGAGTAGCAGATTACTGAAATTTATGATTAGCCTTTTTTTTAAAAGGTTCTATCATGTGGCTTGTGGTCCTTGACCAAGGACTGAATCCACTCCCTAAGCAGTGAAAGCATGGAGCTCTAACCACTGGAACCCCAAAGAATTCCCCTATGATTACACTTTTATAACATTTTACTTTCAATAAAAAGAAAAGAAGAAGAAAAGGCAAGAGTGGGAGTCAGGAAACCTGAGGTCTAGCTCTGAACCTGTCACAACAGGGCAGCACTGTGTCAAAGCACTTCACTTCTCCTGTCCTTCCTTTCCCTTCAAATGGGAAAATTCTGCTCCAGTGAGAAGTCAGGTAAAACTATTCCCTTCACTGTGGTACCAACTCCAAGCTCCACAGTCCCTAAAGGAACAGCATCCAGTAAAGAGATGATACACCAGGACAGTGGCCCCAGAACACTCACCTGCAATGACTTGACGGCCTCTACCTTTCCCATCCTTGGCACCCTCAATGATACCTGGGAGATCCAGAAGCTTCAAGATTAAGGAGAGAAAAGGAAAAGCTGGTTATAAATCTGAACATTTCCTGGGCATCTACTAAAGCTGAACATTTACTAAGCATCTACCAAATATCAGCTGCAAGCTTCTTATATACTTTATCTCATTCAAAAACCTAGCAAGTCTGTGAATAAGGATATTAGTTGAGGTTCACAAAGGCTAAGTGGTTTGCCCAAAGTCACAGTCCAAATACATCAGATTTTAATCCACATCTTGGGGACACAAATCCATAATTCTACTTTAGTATCTATCAATAATTTCCCACTTTCCAGAAAGTTGAGCCTCCACACAAATTCCTTACTATAGATATAACTGAATCACGATATTCACAAGTGATAAATCTTGAGACCTTTGCAAATCCTCCAATTCACAAAAATTTCTGCAGCCATTCTTAAGCAAGCACATAAGAATCACCTATAAAACAATTCAGAATGCAGATATTTAAGCCCTATCCCTGCAAATTCTGCTTTGCAAGAGCCAAAGTAGGATTCAGATACTGATCTGTATTTCAAAAGGCTCCAAGGGTGACTTTGATATGTGTCCTCAGTTGAAAATAACTACTCAACTGCCCAGGAAATGCAATAAAGTAAAACTTCACGTAAGTCACAGTGTATGTACCTAACGATGAGAACATCAAAACCAAATCTGTAGCATTCATGGTTCAAATTCATAAACTACAGTTATAAGTTCTTAAGTCTTTTACGAGCATATGTAAAATCTGAAAATACCAAGGACCATGGTACAGTATGGCCAATACTGAATTATCCACATGAACAGACAGGGATATAGTTGCAGTTTATCAAAACATCATTTAAAACCAGTCTTTGCTGGGGAATTCCCTGGCAGTCCAGTGGTTAAGACTCTCCACTTTCAATGCCGAGGGCCCAGGCTTCATCCCAGGTCTAGGAACTAAGATCCTACAAGCTGTGCAGCATGGCCAAAGGAAAAAAAAAACAAGTATCTTTTGCAGTAAGCATATCTGATATTACAGAAATATACTTCACATTAAATAAACAAGGAAAAAGAATGAACTCAGGAGGTGTTTAGAGTTCAACTTTTCCATTCGAGAACCTGCTCAAAAGCTCTTCCCTATTCCTCACTACATAATAAATAACATTACCGCCTCTAAAACTGGGACTAGTGAGCACATCAGATCTTGATTTCTAAGTACCTATCTCCAACAAAAGGAAGGAACAGCTCCTTCAGAAGTGGTTCATTTCAAGGCTGGGGTAGGGAAAATATAAGATAAGCCTGGGGACTTCCCTGATGGTCCAGGGGCAAAGACTCTACACTCCAATAATTCAGGGGGCCTAGGTTCAATCCCTGGTCAGGGAACTAGATTCTGCATTCTGCAACTAAGACCTGGCACAGTGCAATAAATAAAATAACATTTCCTTTAATAGTAAACTGAGAAAAAAAGAGCAAAAGCTTTCTAACTATGGCAGCTGAACATGGTGGAGAAATTTGAGGCCCCGACACACATAAAAGCAAGTTAACTTAAGCTTTTCTTGAGAGGGAAATATTTAAAATTACATTAAACTATTTAAATATTTTAAATTAGACTGAACTAGTCAAATGTGGCAACTAAATTTCACCCAATAAAAATAGGCCATGCTTTACATATATGAATATCAGATTACAACTAAGAATTGAGAAAAGAAAAAATATATCTTCAAATCACATAACTGTAGGATTTTAAGAACTGGATGCTAACCTACTTCAAATTCCAATGCCTTTAGAGGTTAAAGCAGATATATGTGCATGCCCATATACATACACACACATATATGACAACAGGAGTCCTAGGGACTCTGGCAAGGTGAAACATAAGACCCATAATTTTTAAAGCACTGTACACCCACTTTGCAGGCCAATCTCTTGACTATGTGAAACATCAGTTTTCTCCTAACATCACTGGTTAATTGCTTGTTCAGCTACTACTTAAACATCTCCAGACACAATAACTAATTAACTCAAGAGGTACTATTCCATTTTTAGGCACCTTTATTGTTAAAAAAGATCTTCCTAACAATA
The DNA here is from genome assembly GCF_019320065.1 of Cervus canadensis. Taxonomy (NCBI): domain Eukaryota; kingdom Metazoa; phylum Chordata; class Mammalia; order Artiodactyla; family Cervidae; genus Cervus; species Cervus canadensis. Next base: position 110,264,468 of record NC_057386.1, read on the forward strand.
GCAACAACAACAACAAAAACAGAAATCAATATCCTTATAATTGTTAGATGGTTCTAATTTTGTATACCATGCCCAGAGAGTCACAGACAATGAGTCCTCTGCCACAAAAGAGCCTTTTAAAAAACATTTTGAGGGCAGTCATTTTAATCCAGTTAAACACACCTACTAGTATGCCTGGAGAAGGAAATGGCAACCCACTCCAGTATTCTTGCCTAGAGAATCCTGTGGATGGAGGAGCCTAGTGGGCTGCTGTCCATAGCGTCACACAGATTCAGACACGACTGAAGCAACTTAGCATGTATGCGTGCTTTGGAGAAGGAAATGGCAACCCACTCTAGTATTCTTGCCTGGAGAATCCCAGGGACAGAGGAGCCTGGTGGGCTGCCGTCTATGGGGTCGCACAGAGTCGGACAAGACTGAAGTGACTTAGCAGCAGCAGTATGCCTACTTAACTTGGTTTCTGGAGAAATTCAAAAGGGAAGGAAAAACAGGCAGAGGGCACAGATGGAAAAGAAAGCACCATGGAAAAAAAAGGAAGAAAAAAACCTGAAAAGGTCAAAAGAGACTGAAATAAATGAAGGTTTTTTTTTTTTTTTTTAAATGAAGGTTTTGAGGAAAAGACAAGAAAAGAGAGGGATTATACCAAGAGGCGCCATAACATCTCTTCAGGAAAGAGGTTACTCTCTGAACTGACAAAACTATCAATAAGATTCTGAAACCAGATGAAATTAAGCAGTGGTCCAGATATGCCCAAGTGTCCTCATTCTTGTTATGTACATGGAGTCCTAGAAAGGTCCATATTCTAATGGTACCTAACCAGAAAGAAAAAAAAAGTCACTGAAAATACCACCAGGACACTGGTCACTCCTTACTTCAGATTCTATAATAAGGAAATATGAATGCACTTCACAACTCACTGTGTAACTCACTGTTTAGAGGGAAAACAAATGCCTACACACACTAAAGAGTTCTTAAATGCTCTGCCAAGGCATTGGGGGTATTCTAATTTTCAAGACAAACAGTAATTCTCAGTATTTGTCAACCTACTAGATCCAAGAAGCTCACAATTTCACCATTAGATTCTATTACACTGCTTTCAACAATAACAGATCCAAATCTTGGTAAAGCTAGATTTTTCAGTGATTACTATGGCAAAAATTAAGCAACAGACAAAACTCAGGGTGGAAAAAGAAACAAATGTGGCAATATTCAATCTGACTCCAAAGTTTGAGAAGTTACATGGTACCTAACAGTGTCCATATCCCCTCAGTAAATAACTGTATCTGTTAAGGTCCTATATAATTGTTTGGATCTAACTATTTAAGGAACAGAACCATTAGGTTACTTCTCTTGGCCTGGAGCACCACAAAAAATTACTAGAAACAGAAAAGCTGTCAGGAAATAATTACTAAGACACTAAGGGTGTGAACCTACTGAAACACTAAGGATTTGGGAACCTCTAGCCTAGATTAAAATGTCATGAAATTCAGAACCTTACCTTCTTAGCTGTGGAGCCAAAAAAAAAGTGTTCCATCATATTTTACATATATCTTTCACACTCAAGTGGACTCCTCATTTGGGAGTCCTAAATCTATCATCTATCTAAGAACTTGTGAAGACAACAACTTCATTAAGCCTCACAGATAAGAATTATCCTCTAAAAAGGGTCTTAGGGTCTTCTAAATTATCTTCTAAAAAGGGTCATGTTATTCTTTATTTAGAAGTTTCTAATGGCTCCCAGCTATGTACAAGATAAAATTCAACTTCCTTCGCAGGCACATAAGATCCTTCATAATTCAGCTCCAGTCTACCTTTCCAAATTCAGTTTCTACTACTCCCTATCCACAGCTAAGCTCACACTACAGGCTGTTCCCCATTACAGCTGCTTGAAATTGCCCTTTATATTCTCCAGCTAATAAAATTCTAATAAACTTCAAAACCCATCTTACTGTTACTTTCTATGTAAAGCTTTTTCTGTCTTACCAGACCTTCCCTCACCCCATCCTCAGGTGGAAAAAGTAGTCCTTCCTTTCTCTGTGTTTTTACAAACGATATTTTTATTTGTATGCATTGGTCTTCTCTGTCTCCCCTGCTAGACAAAGAGGTTCTGGTAGATCAAATACGAGGCTTGGTATATAGGAAGTTCCAAATAAGTTCTTCTTAAACGGATGGAAGAATTGACTTCTTCCAGTCTTTGGCCTGCAGACCTAACTTACCTGGATCTTAGCACCTTTGTATCTGATGACACCAGGCACAGTGGTCAGAGTAGTGAACTCATAGGCTGCGACCTCCGAGTATACCCCTGCCAGGTTACTGAGCAGTGTTGACTTCCCCACAGATGGAAAACCCACAAACCCAATTCGAGCATCACCTGTCTTGGCAACATCAAATCCTAAAACATCAATAAATATAAAAAGAAGAATGTTATCCCTGGGAGCATTGAGACTCAAGCAATTCCTTTTACAGTCTGGTTGCCTACCCCTCTAAAATCTATTTCTCCAACTTTTAACAATTTGTCTCTAGGGTAGAACTTAAGCACACAAAATTCCCCCATGGCAATTCACAGTATTTAATGGATTGTTTGATGGAAAAACTTTATACCTCTAACTGTTGTTATATACTTCTGCACACTATTTAGGGCCCAAATATTATACAATAATTAATCTAAAAAAAATTTTTTTTCCCTACAAACCCTGGGAACTGTGTGACTAACAAGAGTTTTCTTTTCTTACAATTAGCTGCAAACAAATTCAAAGCCAAATTTATGGCCCTTCTCTGGAAGTGTACAGACCTTGTGACATTACTTTTCATACCAACTTTCTCTTGGCTTCAACTTATTCTTTCTACCTTCCCTTTGCAGCAACTTCCTCTATCTTGTCGACTCTTTATTTACATATTTCAGTGAGCCAACATAAATCTATTTTGGATCAGGACAGGATATACATAAACAAAACCCTAGTTCACTAAGAGAGAGTATTCATTAGCCTTTGAAATCAGCAGAATTGGGAATTCCCTGGCGGTCCAGTGGTTACAACTCTGCACTTACACTGCCAAGGCCCAGGTTCAATCCCTGATAGGGGAACTAAAATCTCACAAGCAACTATATGACCAAAAACAAACAAACAAAAAAAAAACCCCACACAAACCCAGAAATCAACAGAATAAAAATAAACACAATTCAAGAATTTAAGCTTAGAAAACATAAACCTACTTTGATAGACATTTCTAAACTATTTTTTACCATATGCCTTTACTACTTTCATAAAAATTACACACACACGAAAAGAAAATAAACACCCAAACACAAACCTTCTCCTGGTCCTCCACCACCACCACCTTTTGGAGTAATGAGCTCCCTGCGAAGCTTAGCAAGACGAGCCTTAAGCAACCCGAGGTGGTGTGCTGTGGCCTTGTTCTTCTGAGTCCGAGCCATCTATTAGGGAGGAATCACAGCCATAAATCAGAAGCAGTTCCTACAAGGTAAAACATCCAGAATGACTGTTCCCCCAGCTCTGAGAAGGATGTTTTCTTCTAAGTCCTACTAACGTCAATATACCCATTTTAAGTCAGACTTAAAAAGAGTAAAAATCCATTTTCTCCATCACCCAGTCAATTCGCCTCATTACAGAGCAAACAACTGAGGCCCAAAGAGAAGAAATGTGACCAAAATCATTACAATCAGCGTTCACAGATTAGACTACAACTCAACTGCTGAACCCTTTTCAACTGCTTGTACCCCGTGTACCCCAAACGATTTTAAAGAGCTCTGAGCCCTTCAGACAGAAGAATCACACAACAATCCAGGTGGAATCAAAACTACCAGAGATAACAATTTACTTCCAGACCCTATTCCCGGGAGCAACACTCTGGGAAAGGGGGTCACCAAAGCAGAGACTGGGGAAGAAAGGGTGTGAAGAAAGATACTGAGGTACGTAAGCAAATCAGGGCTGAAGTGAGGGGATAGAATTCCGTTCTGCTCACAGAAAAGAAAGGGAAAACTGAAAGGTCAGACAGGAGCCGAACGCTGGGAGGGGGCGCCAACTAAGGTGCAAAAGTACTGAACGCGGGCCCGGGCTGCGGGGAGTCAAGGAAAGCGAGCCGAGGCTGAGGGGAGTCCGGCAACGCGGCCCCGGGCCTGACACGTCTGAGGGGAGTTCAGGCGGGAGCAACGCCGCTTTAGAGGAAGGCTTGGATGGAGCGTTCGAGCGTCCATTACCTCGGCTTCGATCTCCGCGATCTTAGCTAGGGTGCTGCTCATGGTGGCGAGTTGCGGCGGACTCAACGGCCTCCACAGGAGCAGTTCCCCGCTTCACAGTCGCCGGCAAACCGGCCACAACCACCAGCAGCTACAGCAGTGCGCAAGCGCGGTATTTCCTGTTTCTCACGAGAGTTCCGCACGTGGCTCACCGCGAGATTTACAACGTGAATTGGTTTCCTCCTCCTCCTCAGCCAACCCCGCCCCGTCCCGCGAGCCAGTGCGGTGTCATAGAGCCCGCGGGAGTGGGGGCCAGAGAGGCCGCTCCGGTCCTTACCTCCCCGAGCGCGCTGAGGGTCGCGCGCCGCTCGGCCCCGCCCCGCCGGACGTGCGCTCTGCGTAGGGCTCCGCGCCCAGCGCCCAGCGCCCGGCGCGTGGTGTATGAGGAGCGGTTCCTCGCTGCTGACCCGCAGCAATCAGACCCTCTTTCCTTGAAAAGGGCACCGCATTCTCCTCTCCAGCACCGATGGGTCCTGCGGCCCCTATCACTGCTGGGGAGACACCCCGGGGGACTTCTTGGCCTCCTGGGTTGATGTGGAGACCGATCTTCAGCCTGTCTTGTCCTCTTGGGAAAAGAAAATACCCCCTTTCCATCACTCAAAACTATTTTTAGTTGTCTGTTTTGTTTACCCCCCCAACCCCGAGTAAAGTGCGTGGCACATGGTGAGCCCGTAGTAAATGCATGCTTGGATTTGGTTCCCAAAGAACCGGTCCTTGGAACATTGCTTGTAATACTGAAAAACTCTAAACTGTGTTAAGGATAATTAAATAGCGGTATCTCTGTGCTGTGAAACACTATTTCAGGCGTTAAAACGTAGGTCTGTGTGGTCTTGAAGGATGTCCAGGACATAGTGTTTCAAGAAAAAAATAGTAGCAAGACTGCACCTACGTTGTGATCCCATTTATGTTAAACTTCAGTAGCTCAGTCGTGTCCCATTCTTTGTGACCCCACCCCCACCCCCGGACTGCACTGCGGCAGGCCTCCCTGTCCACCAACTCCGGAGTTACTCAAACTCCTGTCCATTGAGTAGGTGATGCCTTCCAATCATCTCATCTCATCTCATCTCACCCATCAGAACAAGACCCAGTTTCTCCCTCAGTCAGTCTCTCCCATGAGGAAGCTTCCATATGCCTCTTATCCATCTCCATCAGAGGGCAGACAGACTGAAAACCACAATCACAGAAAACTAACCAATCTATCACATGGACCATAGCCGTGTTTACTCAATGAAACTATAAGCCATGCCATGTAGGGCCACCCAAGATAGACACGTCATGCCATGTAGGGCCACCCAAGATAGACACGTCATGGTGGAGAGTTCTGACAAAACGTGGTCCACTGGAGAAGGGAACGGCAAACCACTTCAGTATTCTTGTCTTGAGAACCCCCTGAACAGTATGAAAAGGCAAAAAGATAGGACACTGAAAGATGTTACAGTTAGGTGTTTATATAATTGTACATGTCGGAAAACACATGGTTAATGGTCTGAATTAAAGGATACAATGTCAAACAGTGGGATGGATGCAAGGAAAGGGGGAGATAGCCTTTCACTTGTTACTCTGCATATTATTGGCATTCAGTTTTTTTTTAAATTAATGTATCCATGCATTATCTGTGTAATAATAATCAAATTTAAAATTTCAAAAAGCTCCGTTTCCCCAGTGTCTTGTGCAGAGGAAGCCAGGACACCCAGAAGCTGTGTGCTGATTTTGAAAGCTGCTTCCTGAAAGATCAAGGAATTCTTGTTGATAGATTGATTGATCCATTGGGAGTCCGCAGGCCAGGCTTAACCTGCAGGCTCGCCTCCACTCAGCCCTGGGAGGGAAGTTTATTTATCTAAATTTTTAAGTAAGAACAATTCCAACTTGCCAGAGACACAAAAGGAGGTTTTATCCCGCATAAGGGAGGGAATGGGGAAAGGAAAGCTTTTATAGAAAGTCCCGAAGGACTAAGAAATTTTTTTTTTTTTCTTTAACCTCAGTCTTTTCATAAATAAATTAAGGGGTGATGAGGTAATTAGATTGTGCACCGTCAGTAATGGAGGAGGGAAGGAGAGGAGAGGAAGTCCAGCTGGAATGGGATAGGATCAAAGATCAGTCTTAAAAGACAGATAAAATCAAATCAGCAGGGCTTTGCTAACAGAGTACTTAAGGAATTAATTGGCTGACAACATCAAGGGCATGATACTCTGTGAAGAGGTTCTCCTTAGCAAATCTGTCATAGGAAGCCTGCTGCTAAGTTAACCACTTCATTGACCAAAGACACCCCAGGACCCACCTTGGGGGGCCCCACCTGTCAGATTGTGCCAAAGGGTAATATTGATCTCTGCCAGGTCCTGTGATGGTTTGGTCACTAAGTCATGTCCTACTTCTACGACCCCATGCACTGTAGTCCATCAGGCTCCTCTGACCATAGGATTTTCCAGGCAAGAATATTGGAGTGGGTTGACATTTCCTTCTCCAGGGGATCTTCCCTACCCTGGGAGCGAACCCAGGTCTCCTGAGCTGCAGGCAGCTTCTTTACCGACCGAGCTACCAGGGAAGCATTCCCAAGTCCTGGATGGCCATCTTCTTTATCCAACAAATAGTAACTGAGCTCTGTACCAGGCACTGTACCAGGTCTGCGGACAGAGCAGAGAGTGAATAAGGCACTGTCCCGGTACTTATATATCAAGGTTGAGAGGCCAAGTGTGTGTGTGTGTGTGTGTTTTAGTCACTAAGTCGTGTCCAACTTTTGCGACCTCATGGACAGTAGCCCGCCAGGCTCCTCTATCCATGGGATTCTCCAGGCAAGAATACCAGAGTGGGTTACCATTTCCTTCTCCATGGGATCTTCCCAACCCAGGAATCGAACCTGGGTCTCCTGCACTGCAGGCAGATTCTTTACTGACTAAGCTATGAGGGAAGCCCTTGGGAGGCCACAGCCAGGCCTTAAAGCTCAGCTTCTAAGAGCCAGAGCTAGCCCAGGTCTGCTGGGCACTAATGACAACAGAAGGCCTGTTTGCCCTAGGGCTAAACTACTGGTGCCTTGGCACTGTGTTTCTTAAAAAAAAAAAAAATCAAATAGAGGAAAGACAGAAAAGCTTTGTCTCTTGCCAGGACACTCCACGCATTTTTAAATTACCGCGGTTCTTCAAACATGCACATGTTCTCTGCACTTGCGTTTTATGCTCAGTATACTTTTCTCCCACCGTTTCCTTGCACCACCTACATCTAGATAACTCTTCTTCCACCTCATGGTCTTCCAGTCCATACAGTGTCTGAAAAGCTTTCCTTGAAGCTTAAGACTGGGTAGAGAGCTGCCAATGGCTGCCCCAGGTTCTCACCGCATCAGAGCAACAACCTCTCTGCTTGCTTACTCCTCTGACTCCCCACCAACCTCTGAGCCTGTGAGGGTATAAATCTCCAACACCAGCATGGGAACAGCTACAGGCAGTCCTTGAAACATATTTATTAAACAAATTGAATAATTCTAACAGTTAAATAATAAAGGTTGTACACCAGGAAAAAAAATGGAAATAAAAACAAGACAGGGGAAAAATTTTTTTAAGCAGAAGCTTAAAAGATATGTAACTTTTTTCCTAAATGATCGTTTATACTTTATCTACAGACACTATAGTATGGTAAGCTAAACATCTGTGTCTGGTTGATGGCAGGAGAAATAACAGGATAATGATACATGAAAAATCCATGTTACCACTTATTTAATTGGCTTCAAAATTCCCAGATACAGAAAGAAAAAAGAAAAAAAAATTCCCAGATACTGTGACAGTAGAGGGTGGGAAGCCCTCCATGAAGGATGGGTATTAATATCACTAGTGAGTGATGTGTTTTGCTTTTAGAAGGGAAATTCTTGAGAATGTGCACATCTAGGGCAGTTTGAGCAAACTTCAGGAGATAGCGAAGGACAGGGAAGCCTGGCGTGCTGCAGCCCATGGGGTCACAGTTGGACATGACTGAGCAACTGAATAAAACAACAGAGCATGACAAAGACAATTCTTCTCTACAAACACTTTGTCTCTTAAATGCAAAAAGAAAATACACAAAAGTTTTCACTAAAAGTCTGCCTCTTCTGCCATTCAAGTGGGTGATTCCTTGATTTGCACAATATAGTCTAGTCATTTCTGTTCAGTATGTATTATGAGCCAGGGACTGTGGTAGGCACTGGGGATGCAAAGATAGGATATCTTTTATCCCCCAGGAGAGGGGTAAAGGTATGAAAATACCCCAGACTCATTAATACAAGACGCAATGAGCAATGCCAAGTGTCAGAAGAGATATAAACAAGCTACCTTGTGGGGTTCAAAGAAGGAAGTGCTTACATCTGGTTTGGGTCAGAAAATGGCTTTGAAAGAGACGTGCCCAGGGAAATGGAGATGGAGATGAAAGAAAGGGAACATTCCAGGCAGATGAGCAAAGGCAGGGCAGGGGAAGCACTGTGGGTTTCAAAAGTGCCATTAGACTGGAGCGAGTGTACAGGCTAAGGGTGTCTCAAGAAAGGAAATTATTCCTAAACACCAGCATACATCCTGCTCATCTGAGATGGTGAATATGGTCAGGGCAGGCAGTCATTTGGGGGCAAAGTGTAAATAGTACCTTGCTGAAAGATAACTCATTTTCTTCCCTTAGTTTTCTTCTGAGAAAATTGTAAAAATATCCAAAAACTTGTATTATTTGTTCTAAGTAAGTATGCTCAAAACAGAAGAAATGAACTGATGAGAAATCTTATTAAAACCCTAGACTAGAAATGTCAATCTAGTTTAGCAAAATGGAGGTAGATTGGAGAAACACAAGTACCTCCAAAGTCTTAGTCATATTTAACTGTAGTATGTTAATAAAGAAATGTACATTTGATTATGATGTCAGCAATGGGAAGGTAACAATGTAGCATCAAAAAGTATAGGAGAGCTTCTAAAATAACAGGAGGGATAAAGAATATGATTAGGCAGCAAAGTAATGAAAAAGATGAGGAAATAATAAAGTAGCATAAATAATAAACATAAAATAGAATGAAAGGAATAACATCCAATACATCTATTCATACAATAAAAGACTGAATTCCCCTCTCAAAAACAGAAATTTGGATTTTTTTAAAAAAATCTAGCTGGATCTTAGTATTTAAAAAAACACCTAAACAATTGACAAAGAAAGGTTAAATATAAAAGAATGAAAATAGACAGACACATAGACAGTTAAAGACATGCCAGATAAATGCAAATAAGAACAAAAGAGCATTATTCATAATAGGTAAAAAGTCTGGAGAAAGAAATGGTAACCCACTCCAGTATTCCTGCCTGGAAAAGTCCATTGACAGAGGAGCCTGGCGGGCTGCAGTATATGGGGTTACATGACTGAGCTTGCATGCATGAGGATGGAGGGAGATGTGTTGGTAGCAATAAACTGGTAGAACTGAAAAAAAAAGTGGAAATAACCCACATATCTATCAACTGATGATGGATGAATAAAATGTGGTATATCCATAAAATGGAATATTGAGTGAGTGAGTGAAAGTCACTCAGTCGTGTCCAACTCTTTGCAACACCATGGACTGTAGCCCACCATGCTCCTCTGTCCATGGAATTCTACAGGCCAGAATACTGGAGTGGGTAGCCATTTCCTTCTGCAGGGGATCTTCCGGACCTGAAGATTGAACCCAAGTCTCCTGCATTGCAGGTGGATTCTTTACCATCTGAGCCACCAGGGAAGACCAATGGAATATTATTCAGCAATAATAAGGAATGAGGTATTGATTGATGCTACAATAGGCAAAGCCTTAAAAACATTATAGTGAATGAAAGAAGCCAGTCACAAAAGACCATTTATTGTAAGATTTATTTTATTTGAAATATCCAGAAGAGGCAAATCTATGGAGACAGAAAGTAGATTAGTGGCTACCTAGGACTTGCGGGTGGGATGGGAACGGTGGGTTGATGACTGTTAATGAGTAGGGGGTTCTTTTTGAGGCAATGAAAATGTAATAAACTTGACTATGGATATATCAGCACAACATTGTGAATATACTAAAAACCACTGAACTGTATTTTTAATCTTCTAAATAACCAAGTAGTAGAGATTACATAGGCTGTGTTCTCTGAACAGACTCTAATTAAACTAAATATCAGCAACAAAGATATGAGGGAAATGTAACCACTTGGAAATTAAGAAACACTTCTAAATAAATTTTGAAAAGTGAAATTTCAGGGACAAGATAGAGGTGCAGGAGCAAGAGATATAAACTACTATGTATAAAATAAGTATGCAACAAGAATATATTGTATAGCACAGGAAAATGGAGCCATTATTTCATAATAAATTTAAATGGAATATTGGGAATTCCCTGGCAGTTCAATGGTTAGGACTCTGAGATTTCACTGCTAGGGGCAGGGTTCAGTCCCAGATAGGGAAACTAAGATTCTGCAAGCCACACAGTGTAACCAAAAATAAAAATTTGAAATAAAATAAGAAATAGAGTATACTCATTTAAAACATTGAATCACTATGTTGTACAGCTGGAACTTATATAATATTGTAAATCAACTATACTTAAATAAATAGTGAAATGTCAAATTATCTATAACCTCATGAATAAAACATGTCATACAAAACCATGGTAATAGTACAAAAGCTGTACTCAGGAAATTGTGTAGTCTTGAAGGTTGTAACTATTTTTTAAAAGATAAATGAGTTAAATATTCAATTTTAAAAATTAGTACAAGAACCAGGTAAAGTAGAAAGAAAATTCTAAAAAGAACTTAAACAGAAAATGAACAAAATAACAATTTGTCAAAATAGTTGAAAGGATCTGAAAAGCCCAATAAAATAGAAAGGAAAAATATCCTGGCAAGTCTGAAACATGGGTAAAAGATAGAAAAAAAATAAATAAACTGTAACCATGAATCAGAAAGGATGTGTAACCACTAATAAAAGCAATTAAAAATGATTACAAAAAGCTATTCTGTATAAGTCTACATCAAATAGTTAGAAAATCTATGGGAAATACCATCATTCCTTGCAAAAAAACACAAATAGAATATTACAATTTCCCCAGAAGAGAAGACTAGACCTAAAAAGACTAGTATAGAGTTTGTAATAGAGTTTGTAAAAGTAAGTATCAATCATTTTTAGGAGGCACCAGGTTCAGATGGTTTTAAACTGACATGTCTTCAATTCTAAAGAACAAGAGGAAACTTGGGGGTTATTGATATGTTCATTATCTTTATTACTTTTTGTGGTGATGGTTCCATGGGAATATACATAAATAAAAGCTCATCAGTTGTACCTTTTAGGTTCTCCCCTGATGGTCCAGTGGCTAAGAGTCCACCTTAAAATCCAGGGGATGCAGATTCGACCCCTGGTCAGGGAACTAAAATCCCACATGCAGCAACTAAGACCCAATGTAGACGAATAAATAAATATCTTAAAAATTGTACACTTCACATAGGTACATTGTATTATGTCAATTATGCCTCTAAAAAGGCGTTTACAAAAAGACAGAGAAAGTAGGACTTCCACTTCCAATGATGATGAACTAATCCTTTAATCCTCAACAACAACGGTATAAGACTGGACAAAATCAGAGGCAATTGGTTTCATGCTTTGGAAAATAGGCAAGGCAGACTGTGATCCTTGAGAAAAGGGAAGGAGACAAGACGAGTCCCATGTTTGCTGGTTTTCTCACTGGTGACAATTTCCCAGCTGCAGGGGATCCCAAGCAAAGGAGTGGTCTTCCTGAGCTGAAAAGTCAGAAGGCAGTATTTGGGGCTGCTGATGCAGCAAGAATTTGCAGGTCAGGGTACAGGAGCAGCACAACAGGGGGTGGAAGGAGGCAAAAGTCTACGTGGGAATTCCTCTTGATTCTTCTGCTGAAGAAAGCTGGGCTGTAGGCTGTGTGTATACAGAATGAGACCCTGTGAGGCTCAGCAGAGACAACCGCTTGGGGCTGAGAGTTGAATAGAGATAGCAAAGTTTGCTCAACACTGGAACATGGAGTTCAAACAGAACCAGGATGTACTTCCCCAATATTTGGGTTATTCAGTTGAGACTCCCAAAAGGCCATGCTTTAGGAGTAAGAATTAAGCCCTAGGGTAAAGGTCATGCCCAAGGACTAAAGACAAAACCAAAAGAGACTCTCCCAAACACAACTCAAAACCAAACCTGGTGGGACTTCCCTTATTGGTCCAGTGGTTAAGAATCCGCCTTGCAATACAGGGAACAGAGCTTCAATCCCTGGTCAGGGAACACCGGTTATTTAACTACCTACCAGACCAAAACTCAAAACTCTTGAAAAGAATGCAGCAAAATCCAGACTCCCTACAATGTATCACTCATATCTACCATACTATAAAACCTGCATGTGCAAAGACAAAAGAAAGTGAGATATATAACCTAGAGAAAAAAAAAAAACTATAGAAGAGGACCTAGATGTTGGAATGAGCAGGAAAGGATTTAACAAGACTATTAGAAACATATTCAAGGATTTAAAGGAAGAAGCAGACATATGAGGAAACATCTAAGCAGAGACATGGGAGATATTTTTTCACATGAGATTTATAGAATAGGTAAGCACCACATCTGGAGAAGGAAATGGCAACCCACTCCAGTATTCTTGCCTAGAGAATCCCTTGGACACAGGAGCCTGGTGGGCTGCTGTCCATGGGGTCGCACAGAGTTGGACACAACTGAAGCGCCTTAGCATGCATGCATGCATTGGAGAAGGAAATGGCAACCCACTCCAGTGTCCTTGTCTAGAGAATCCCAGGGACAGAGGCGCCTGGTGGGCTGCCGTCTAAGGGGTCGCACAGAGTCGGACACGACTGAAGTGACTTAGCAGCAGCAGCAGCAGCACACACCACATCTGAAATTAAAATTTCACCTTATGAAGTCAACAAAAGATTTTAAAAGTGCAAAGAAAAGCTAAAGTAAACTTGAAAAATCAATAGAAATTATCTAAATTGAAAAATGAAGAGAAATAAATTTGGGGGAAAAAATGAACAGTCTTAGTGTTCCACAGGACAACACCAAACGGTGTTATCAGGAGCCCAGAAGGAGTGGCGAGATAATAGGGTAGAAAAACCATGCAAAGAAACAAGGGCCAAAATCTCCCCAAGTTTGGCAGAAAACATAATCCCATGGATCCAAGAAGCTCAACAAACCTCAAGTAGGATAAACACAAACACACACCTAGGAACACCATATCCAAAGTGCTGAAAACCGTGGCTAAAGAGAAAATCAAGCAGCAGCCAGAGGAAAAAAGACATATGGAGGAAAACTGTACAGATGACAAGTCCCGTCTCATCAGAAACAGATGTAAGAGGACACCAGCGCAAGGCCCTCCACGTGCTAACACAGAGAACCTGTTTTCGAGAATAGAGAACAGAAGTCTACCCAGTAAAATACTCTAAGAAAGTGAGGGTGTCAGTGTCACGAGACAGCCTAAACGGGAGCGGGGCCTGGGGGAGAATGGATATGTGTATGTGTACGGCTGAGTCCCTTCACTGCACCTGAAGCTACCACAACACTGTTAATCAGCTGTATCTGATTACAGAATAAAAACTTTAAAGTTTAGGAAAAAAGGAAAGTAAGAGTGAAATAAAGACAGGCTCAGATAAATGAAAGTTAAGGCAAGTTCACTGCCAGCCACAAGAAATGCTCAAGGAAATTCTCCAGATGGAACTCTGATGACGAAGAGCGCTGGAAATGACAAATATATAGATAAATATTTTTTAAGTTGTCTTTTAAATTACATATTAACCGTGTCTCGGTAAAACTGGAAAATTTTGGCTTTATATTTCCTTAGAAAGACAACTGTTTAAAGCAAAACCAGTAATACTGTATTGTGAGTTTTGTATAGACACATGGAGTGTGACTAAGCGCAGAGGACAATGTTGGGGGTGTGAAAGGAGCTATACTACTGCACGAATGTCATGTTTTACACGACATGGTGCAATATTAAATCTTCTAAAATGACCACAATCAAGAGAATGTGAAGAAAGCATTTATAAAAACTTGGGTGAGTGGAGCCTCCTAAAATAAGACAAACCCAGGGGCCTTAAAGGAAATGACTGGCAAATTTAACTACAAAACAACATATTTTTGGACTGTAGGAGACACCCACAACAAAGTCAAATATAAGGAACCAACTGACAAAAAAATATTTACAACACGTACGAAAAACAAAGCATTATCGTTCTTATTGATACTATATGAAAAAGCTTCTACAAATTGTTGTGAGAAAAAAGATGAGTGATCTAACAGGAGTGAGCAAAGGATACGAATAGGCAATTCCAAGAAGAGAAAACCCAAATGGTCAGTAAACATATGAAAAACAGCTTACAGGGTCTACTGACCAGAGGAATTCTAACTAAAGAAGGAAGGAGATAGCATTTTGTCCCCATTATATTGATAAAAATAGGGAAATGACACCCAGAGTAGTAAGAAGGTGGGAAAAAGGAGCACTCTCATTCCTCGTTACTTGAAAGGTGATTTGTGCTCATCCTTTTGGGAAGTAAAATGACAGTATTCACCAAAATTTAAAACATACATGCTTTTTGACCCTGCATTCCACTTTGGGGAATCTATCATATAATTTCTGAATAAGTACAAGAATGTTTATGGTAGTATTGTTTGTCGTTGCAAAAAAAAAAAAAAAAAACTGCAACAATCCAATGTCCATCAGTAGAAGAACAGTAGAATCCATTCTGTGTATGAACAATACAGAATTATGCATAGATACTAAAAGGGAGGGCGCCCCAGGTGACGCTAGTGGTAAAGAACCCTCCTGCCAGTGCAGGAGACATAAGGGACGTGGGTTTGATCCCTGGGTCAGGAAGATCCCCTGCAGGAGGGCATGGAAACCCACTCCAGTATTCTTGCCCAGAGAATCCCATGGACAGAGGAGCCTGGCAGGCTGCCGTTCTCAGGGTTGCAAAGAGTCGGACATGACTGAAGCGACTTAGCATGTACACACACACGCAGTTTACCTAATTTTTATGAAAACAAAAACAAAACAAAAAAACTCACATAAAATCCTATAGATACAAGCTCCCAATGGCCAAAACTAGAACAATTTGAGCAATAAGATAAAGAAAGAAGTACATACCCAAAAAGAAAGAAAGAAAAGAGAGTGCTAAGTCGTGTCCAACTCTTACGACCTATGGACTGTAGCCCGCCAGGCTCCTCTGTCCATGGGATTTTCCAAGCAAGAATACTGGAGTGGGTTGCCATTTCCTTCTCCAAGGCATCTTCCCGACCTAGGAATTGAACCCAGGTCTCCAGCATTGCAGGCAGTTTCTTTACTGACTGAGCTATGTGGGAACACAACACATACCCAAAGGATAAATAATAAATGTCCATGAGTCCATATCGGTGTAAATGATTGATTAATAAGTACATGATAAAGGCCTTCCCTGGTGGTCCAGTGGCCAATATGCCAACCTCCCAAAGCAGGGCGCCTGGGTTTAATCCCTGGTCAGGGAACTGGATCCCACATGCCGTAACCAAGACTTGATGCGGTCAAATAAACAAATAAAATAAACATTTAAAAAAAGACATGGGCAAAGAGACAAATCTGTGCAAAATTCCAAATGATTTATACAACTATTCTATTCATGAGGAAGGGGAACAGAAGTCCCTACTACGTAGGTGCCCGCTCTGTATAGTGACTTCCTTCTAAAGAGTCCAGTGTGTATGGAGAAAGGGGATAACTTGACCTTGGGGAACTCTGAAAACACTCTTCTCAGCCAGGTGATCGGTTAATAACAACTGTGATAAGTCATGCAGATGGTAGGTGCCCTGGATATGATGTGATGAACAGTGCTTTACCTCTGTGGTCTTCCTGCCCTAAAGCCATAACCTCAGTCTGACTGGCAGAGAAACATCAGACCACTCTCAGTAGCAGGGCGTTCTGCGGAATAGCTGACAGGGACGGCTCAGAACTGTCAAGGTCATCAAAACATGGAATGTCTGAGAAACTGTCACAGCCAGGAGGGGCCTACGGAGACGTGCCAATTCAGATATGATGTGGTGGGACTTCCCTGGCGGTCCAGTGGTTAAGACTCCTCCTTCCAATGCAAGAGACACGGGTTCAATCCCTGGTTGGGGAACTAAGATCCCACGTGCCCCTGGGCAACTAAGAGAGAAGCCCCCGGGGCTGCAATGAAAGGCCTGCGTGCAGGGCAACAAGACCTAATGAGCCAAAAATAAATCAATAAATGTTTAAACAATGACAACAAAAACAAATACAATGTGGTGTCCTGGACGGGCTCTAGGACATTAGGTAAAAACGAAGGAAATCTTAAGCCATGATTAATTAATTAAGCCATGATTAATTAATGTGATTATTCTCAGCACCTCACTTTGTGTGTATGTGCTCAGTCGTGTCCAACTCTTGGCGACCCCACGGACTGTGGCCCGCCAGGCTCCTCTGTCCATGGGATTTCCCTGGCAAGAATAGGGGAGTGGGTTGCCCTTCCCTTCTCCAGGGGATCTTCCCCACCCAGGAATCGAACCCACGTCTCTTACATCTCCTGCATTGGCAGGCAGATTCTTTACCACAGTGCCACCTGGGAAGCCCTGCAGCCAAAAACAACAACAACAAAAAGTTAAAGTCTGTTTTTCAAAACCTTTATACATACGTGTAGTTATGTTTATCCACAGATATGTGCATGAATGTGGATAAAGAAATAGATACATACTGGGCTACAAACCTGGTTACATTCAGGGGGTGGAAAGAGAGGCCAGTGGCAAGAGATGATTAAGAGAGTTTCACCTGTTAAAACAAGTATGAACAGAGTATTACTTCTGAAACTTAAAATTATATATTAAAAATAGTAATACAAATAAATACCAGTGGTGTAAGTGTACATGTCTTAAGGTAGGTTATTACAAGATACTGAATATAGTTCCCTGTGCTATACAGTAGGTCCTTGTTGTTTATCTATTTTATATATAGTCGTGTGTATCTATTAATCCAAAGTTCTTAATTTATCCCTCCCCACTTCCCTTTTAGTGGTAAAGAATCTGCCTGCCAATGTAGGAGACAAAAGAGACTGGGTTCGATCCCTGGGCTGGGAAGATGCCCTGGAAAAGGCAATGGCAACCCACTCGTGTATTCTTGCCCGGAAATCCCATGGACAGAGGAGCCTGGTGGGCTGCAGTCCATAGGGTCACAAAGAGTCAGGCACGGCTGAGCATCTAAGCACACACAACACCCTTCCCCTTTGGTAACTACAAGTTTATTTTCTATGTCTGAGAGCCTATTTCTCTCCTGTAAATAAATTCACTTGTATCATATTTTAAATTCCACATATAAGTGGTATCATATATTTGTCTTTGACAGTGTGATAATGTCTAGGTCCATCCATGTCGCTACAAGGGAATCATTCTTTATACTGTTTCACACCAATCTTTTTTTGAACTCAACATTGCATCATGAGGAACTTCTCTGTCCATTAACAATAGTGGTTTATCAGAATCCCTTTGGGAAAATACTCCTGGCGCTCACCTCTCCTTCAAACGTGTTTTCTGAGCACCTGCTCTGAGTAACAACCAACATATTGTCTGGCCTGGAAGAGCTATCGTGGAGTAAAGACGGCATGGCGTGGAGGAGCGCAATCTCACAAATCAGCAAACGGTCAAAATCTGGGCTCCCTGCTGCCTCAGTGGTAAAAAATCCGCCTGCCAATGCAAGAGATGTGGGTTCAATCCCTGGGTGGGGAAGATCCCCTGGAGAAAGAAATGGCAACTCACTCCAGTACTCTTGCCTGGATAATCCCAAGGACCGAGGAACCTGGCGGGTTACAGTCCATGGGGTCACGAAGAGTCAGACATGACTGATCACGGCACGGACACACAGAGAATGGATCCAGCGTTCTGGATGCCCGGTGGGCACAGATTCCAGGGGCACCACGCTACCTGGGAATTCAGCGAGACCCAGAGCAAGCACAAGGTCAAAGGGTTCCTCTGAGGGTAAGCGGGCACACAGCCCTGTGCGGCCATGTCTTCCGTTTGAGTTGGGACTTGCCTGAAAGCAGAAAGAAGACACTAACATTTTCAGAAAGATGAATGACCAAAGAGCCCGGCTGTATTCTCTCTCAACTCATGTGCCTTTGTTATCAGCCAAGTACTTACGCTGAAAATGACAACAGGAGAAAATGCAAAGACGGAGCAACCCAGAGTTTCTTTTCCTTCCAGTCTGCCCTGACTCATCAGTAAGCTGTTGCTGGAATGCGCGTGTCTTGAGAAGTGAAATAAAAACAGTTGAGTGCGTTTTGTGCAGCGCTTCCACAGCTGTGGCAAGCACAAAACACAGACCTGTGGACAAGTTACAAAACGCAAATTGTGTAATTGGGTAACTGTGTCAGAGTTAGACTCGCGTAGATTTTTGCAATTAAAACTGGCATTGCACAATGTCAAGGGGAATGGTAAAATTCATACTAATACTTTAAAATTTTATTTTTTCTCTCCTTGGAACTATGTTAAATAGGAAATGAAAAACACCGTAAGTTGAGACAGATAGATATTAATAGAAAGAGTGATCACAGATGAAAGGAAAAAGCCTCACATGCTATTACTTTCAACACCACTTTTCTTCCTGTCTTGTATACAAGCAGACCCCGAGTTTTCATTTTGCACTGGGTCCCGCAGATTAGCCCAGAGGAAAACACCTAGGATCTCTGCTTCCGTGTGAGGCACACGAGATAAAAGAAGACGAAAAAACCCGGCTGAGACAGCAGCGCAGTTTATGTAGCTTTAAAACAAAATGATGTTGGCAGCAACATGTACCTGGATGTGTTAAAAGATGATGCTCAGCTTTTTCTTGTTTTTAAAATCACCTTTATCCCTTCTATTCAGAATCTTTAAGATTTGTTTAAAAAATAATAAGAGAAGCACAAATTCTGTGTAGTCAATTCAGGCACTATCTAATGAAGCAATATGTGACCATTTCCTTTGGCTGCTCACTGGAATCCCCAGCTCCAAGGATTTAACAGCAATGAGTCCCTGGATCTGTGGAATAGAACTTTAAGAGGCAGCTAGTCCTTTTTTCTGAGGTTCAGAGAGGGGAGATGAACCATCCACAGTGACCCAGCTCGTAGATGGAAGGTTCAGTACCGGTACCCAGAGAATATTCGTTAGAACGACTGATGCTGAAGCTCCATTATTTTGGCCACCAGATGCGAAGTACCAACTCACTGGAAAAGACTCTGATGCTGGGGAAGATTGAAGGCAGGAGAGGGGGGTGACAGAGGACAAGACGGTTAGATAGCATCACAAACTCAATTGGACATGAATCTGAGCAAAGTCAGAGACAGTGGAGCAGAGAGGAGCCTGGTGCTGCAATCCATGGGGTGGCAAATAAATAGTCGGACACGACTTAGCACTGAACAACAGCAACAACCCAGATGAACCTGTGTCCCGCGCTGAGTGTGTTCCCCTCCTGCTTTCAGCAGAAGCGTTAACAACACAAGCCAAGGCAGACACTGGAGAGCATCACGAGGGTGTCTGGCCCAGATTCCGCTCTGTAATGACAGGCCTCTGCGGCTGCTTGGGAAATCCCAACCGGATATTAATTTCACCACTGTGCCTTCATAATATTTTTGTTTAAAAAAAAATGATTCAAAGCAAGGAGATCAAGTACATTATTAGTTCCTGTGATCTCAACTCTCTGATGAATTCATGCAATTTAGTGCCTTCTAATGCAGTCATATGGAAGTTGCAAAGCAGGCTGTGTCGGAAATAACAGATTTCTAAATGAGCTTGACTGATACAGACACAATATTGCGGGCGGGGGCAGGATCCCCAGAGCTGAAATGATATCTGATCATCTTTGGATGGTCAGGACCCGGCAGGGAGTCTAGCTCACGGTGCTGGCCAGTCTGATCAGTCTGTGTGCACAAAGGTTTCTAGTCCTGAAATCCTTAAAAGGAAAAGACTCCTCAGTTTCTCTGGCGTTTCAGTGGAACACAGCCAAGCAAGCCCCTCCTTTGAGAAAAGGTTTTCAAACTTCGCAGTTTAGCACCTACGATGTGATGGAGTTGTATCAGGAAGAGCCTTGGAAGGTATCTGACCAGTTCATGACAATCCACATTTTCTGAGAACTGCCCTCTCCCCACGTGGGAGTCATCTGTTAGGACAGGACTCCTTCCTTTTTCCTGGCCACAGGCATGGTACCTGGGTGAATAAGAGACTTGAACTGGGCTCATCCAGTTTTCTTTCCAAGGGACTCAACATTGGAGTTCAGCAGTTCTAGTTGGTTAGTGTGACTGGGATAAGGAACATGACAAAATTTGGGATCCACCATGTAGCCCTCTTCTGCCATGTGCTTGGATAGATAGAGAAAGCCAATCTGTAGAGGGCAAGATTGCTTTGGGGGAGAAAGAGATGAGGGCTGGCTCCTGGCAGCCAAGTTTGTACCACGTGATCTTGCCTTTGACCACAGCTGACTGGACCCACGTGGCAGTAGCTCCAAGTCTGGCCAGTTAGTCCTTCCCCCAGGAATTTCTCCATGGCTGGAACTACATATGCCCTCAGAGGGAATTGCAAGAGGTCTGAGAGCGGTTTTGTGAATGTGGACGGTAGACTGCAAGTTTCTGCAGGTGTCATCTCCCTGTAACCCTTCATCCCAGCCCTGGACTGAGGTGAGTGAATCACTACTAACCAGTCTGGATTGACACCCCAAATCTCTAAGCCAGAGTGGACCTGAGGCTCATTTATGGAAACTCCAGTAATTTACATGATAATTCTTATTTTAAAATCTGTTTTTCACTTTTGTTGTTGTAAGCCCCCTGCCCAAATTCTATTTATCTCTCACCTGCTCTCCCAGTAAAAAAATGCCTTGAGAAAGCACCACTGGCCCAACAAGCTGTCTTCCTCTATTTCCAGCCCAGCGTACAAAATTAGATGATCATTTAGAAACCCCCGCTGTGTGTGATGTGCAAAGATGTTCATCTCAGTTCTTTGCTGACTCTAACAGCAAAGAAAAATAAAAAGAACACAACCTAAAGGGCCAACATAGAAACTGATTAAAAATAAAAATACAACCATCCATGCAACAGGAAACTCTGCCTCGAATGAAAATGTTTACTTATCTAATATTTAATGTTTATGTAATGACTTGAAAAGTACTCATGACATTATGGAATCTTCATTGCTTTTCAAATTACAAAAGTAATCCCTTTTCATTACAAAAATAGAATGAAACACCC
This sequence comes from Cervus canadensis, assembly GCF_019320065.1. Classification (NCBI taxonomy): domain Eukaryota; kingdom Metazoa; phylum Chordata; class Mammalia; order Artiodactyla; family Cervidae; genus Cervus; species Cervus canadensis. Next base: position 110,285,924 of record NC_057386.1, read on the forward strand.
TAGAAATGCTTAAGGTGAAAGGTGAAGCTGCCACACCAACATACCTACCTCCAGCTCCAGTGGTAATATGCAGGGCATTCATGACATCCCGGTACATTTAAGAAGCAGGATAGTGACTTACCTGGTGGTCCCGTGGCTAAGACTCCACGCTCCCAATGCAAGGGGTCCGGGTTCAATCTGGGAATTAGATCATTAAGGGAATTAGATCTCATGGGTCACAACTAAGAGCCTGCATGCCACTACTAAAAGAAAAAAAGAATGAAGAGTGACCGTCTCATATGCACCTCAGTGAGGACCTGGTGCAACCAAAGAAATGTAAAAAAAAATAGAAGAAGCAGAAAGATAAAATTATATACATTCATTAGTATCACTGTAAGACTTTAAAAAAAATCTACAGGTTGGAATGGTGGGGGGGAAGGCTATTTATACATCCATGTTCATAGCAGCATCATTTACAATAGCAAAATAAGGAAGCAACCTGTGTATCCATCAATGGATAAATGGATAAGTAAGACACGGTTCATACGTGCAGGGGAATATGAATCAGGCTCAAAAAGGAAGGAAATTCTGACATCATGGATGGACACTGAGGACATTATACTAAGTGAAATAAGACAAAAAAGACATATAGTATGATTCCATTTATATGAGGTACTTACAGGAGTCAAAATCATCCAGACAGTAGATTGGTGGTTGCCAGGGGCAGCGGAGGGGCGGGAATGAGGAATTATTGTTTAAAGAGTATAGAGTTTCAGCTTTGCAAGATGGAAAGAGCTACAGAGATGGATGGTGGTGATGGTTGTACAATTTGTTGTTGTTGTTTAGTCGCTAAGTTGTGTCCAACTCTTGTGACCCCGTGAACTGTAGCCCGCCAGGCTCCTCTGTCCACGGGATTTGCTAGGCAAGAAAACTGAACTGGGCTGCCATTTCCTTCTCCAGGGGATCTTCCTGACCCAGGGATCAAACCCATATTTCCTGCATTGCAGATGGATTCTTTACCGCTGAGCCGCTGAATGTATTCAAAACCACTGAATGGTACATTTAAAAATGGTTAGGATGGTGAATTTTATGTTAGGTGTATTTTACCATGATTTTAAAAAAAATTGGGAGAAGAAAGGGCTAGGCAAAAATAACATTTTAGTACCTCTGTTTGGATAATGGGTCTGTGGGTCATTTTTTTCCTTCTGCTTTTCATTTCCAAATAATCCTTTTTTGGTAAAATGAACAATAAAAATAAAAAATGATCTAAGCCAGGCTGACCACCACCATGGCAAGCCGTGATAACGAGAGCTAACTTTTTTGAGCCAATTTTTTGGTAAGAAAACTGAGGCTCAGAGGAGGGCAGTGGTCTGGGAAGAGCCCGAGACAGAGACCCAGCATGGACACCCATGGCAGGTTACCCTGTGGTCTCTCCACTGAAGTCAGTTCACGTCAACAAACATGTTTTGTTATGAGCTCCAAGGGTGCTCCAGGCTCTGTGTCCTGTGCCAAGGGCTGGGGAACGGGAGCGTCCCAGGGACCATCCTGCCATATACTGCTGACAGTTTTCAAAGGGAGCTGGTGGTTGGGCCACACTTTACCGTGGAATCTTCAGCTAAAAGCTTAACTCAACCCAAATGCTGTCACTTTGTTTGGTGCAAACAGCTGATGGTTTCCAGTTGTCATTAGTAGGAACGGAGCTCCAGTGAACATTCTTGAACCCATATCTAAAGAGCACAGCTGTGCTTATTTCATCAGATTTCATCAAATGAAATTGCTAGGTCAGAGGGTAAACGTATTTCCTAAGCTTTTATAACATTGCTTTCCAGAAAGTTGCACAGAGGCACCATCTCAGAGCATCACAACACCAGGTCCTTCCTTGCAGCCATGATGACAGCTAGCAAAACATTTGATAATTTGATCGCCAAAAACGGCCTTCTTCATAGATCCATTCAACAAGTATTTATACGTCACATGCACTGTGCCAGGCAATGGAGATACTGTGGGATGAGATAAGAGGATTCTCTGCATGGGAGCCTCTGTCTAGCAGGGAAGAAGACGACTTAAGGGGTAATTATCACCTGAGGAACACTGGGGTCAGAGGTGTTGTGAAAATAAGAAAGGGGCAGCTTCGGGCACCACTGGAAACATAGCGAGAGTTAACTATTGGGTTGGCCAAAAAGTTTGTTCAGTTTTAAGTAAAACTGTAAGACAGTTTTAATTTTCACCAAGGATGTGTCTTTTTCTTAAAACTGAACAAACTTTTTGGCCAATCCAATACTTAGGCTGTCTGGGGAAGCCATATTTAAATGGAGACCAACTAGTCCACTGGAAATAAGTCTTTGGTTTTTATGGGATGTTTGCATTTCCTTTTTGTGAGTTGCCTGCTTGTGTCCTCCGCACATTTTTTCCTTTGGGATATTCTTTAAAAAATTAACATATTTGTATCAAGAAAGAGAAGAAAAGGAATATAAATTAGAGTACTACCAATAAATGCTCCCCCAGTTGTAACTTGGTTGTTGCTGGTTGGGATTATGGTTGTCTTTAAAACAATTTTATTTCTATATTTCTGTATTTTGTAGCAATCATTTACCTTTTGTATAATTAGGTCATGAAAAATGTTATTTAAAACTAAACCAACAAAGCCTACTAGATGGATGGAAAGAAAAAAGAAAAAAATATTTAAATTGAAGATTAACATAATGCAAAAGGCACCATTTTAATGTACATAATTCAGCGGCATTTAGTATATTCGCAATGCTGTGTGGTTCGGAGTTCCTTTCTTAGTTAATTCCTTTATTTTGAAAAATTTCAAATTCACAAAATGCCTAAAACTCAGTAAAACAAATATCCTGACTTGAGGGATGTTTACGTTTTACATTCCTTCTATATTAAGGATACGGACTGTCTGGCATCTGGAGCCAGCTTCCTTCAGGTAGCCACCTGTCTTTCGTGTAAGGGTGTGCGCGCGCGCATGCGTACAACAGCTCATCATCTGCCATGCTTCCCGCACCCATGTGGTACCACAGCTTATCTTCAACTCATTAGGAGCAAGAAGAAAAATTCTCATAGATTTGCATACAGGAAAAAAATAAGATAATTACATAGAAAGCCTTTTTGCTTTTTTTTTTTTTTGTTCCTGATTAACTGAAAGAGACAGAAAGTCCTGCTGGTGACAAAGAGGCAGGAAATATGGCTGATGATAAACCCCAGCCCGCAGGGTCCCTGTCAGGCCCTGGAGACCACAGCACAGACAGGCTGAGATAAGCTGGGTGGGGGTGGGGGCAGAAACTCTGGGGCCTCTTGCAGGATCCTCTGTGAAGAGGCGAATGATTTGCACGCTCTTCCCAGGCATGAAGGAAACTCAGTCGTCAAGAAAGAAAAGAGGCCTAGGGTTCATTGCTAAGAGACTGGCTGCTGGAGTCAGGGAGGCCAGCTCTCGACTTGGACCCCATCCTCCACCAATGCAGGCTTGGACGAAACACCTCACTTCCCAGTAATCTCACCTGTAGAAAGAGGGCAATAATCCTACCGTCAGAGGAAGGCTGGAGGCACTAAATAAAATTCTGGCACAGTTCACCCAAAACTACACTGTCTGTCTGGCTCCAGACCCCGGGCTCTGCTCCTACATGAGGTGCCATCATGGCCCAATGAATGACCCTGTTGACACAGCCCAGCACTGGGGGGCCAGCGGAGGAGGCACGCTGCTGTCACAGGCCTTCTGAGCAAGCCCGATGAAGGAGTGAAGGGTGCTTTCTGGTTGCCTGGCAGAAACCAAGGTGCTCCTCTGGCTTGCTTCTCTCCATCCCCCACTCCCGTTGGATCCCTGGCTCACAGCCAATTGCCTGACCAAAGCCTGGCAGTCTGGGTTTGTGGGGAAGGCCCCAGGAGCGGTTGGGATCCAGGTGCCACTCTGCTTTATGCGTACTCAGCCACCCCGGCCCCTTCCTCATCTGGCCGTTCCCCAGTGCCTTCCTCTGCCAAATGAGAATCCCAGAGCATGCACCTCACGAGGGAGTTTCAAGAATGAGAGACGGTAAACCAAGTTAATGTTCTCAGTGCCATGCCTGGCAGTTACTGTTCAATAAATGTCCGCTGTTATTATCAACGCCCTGTTCCCAGACAGGAACACCAAAACATGCTGGGAAGAAAATACATTGCTATGAGACCAGATATAAAACAGTATATAAAATAGAACCCAATCATGTTTAAAAAACAAAAACATTATACATACGTAGGAGAAAAAGACCAGAAGGAAATGGCAGCACTTAACTCTTGGTAATGAAATTAGAGGAGATCTTTTTTTGTTATCTTTCCATGTATTTTCTACATTTTCCTGCAATGCACGTATCACTTTTGCAATCAGGAGGGAAAAAAAGGACTGTGAGAGATGAGAGGAGTTATTACTTGGATCTGGGCTTGTGGAGAGGATGTCCCAGAGGAAGTGGGATTTGAGCAGGACCTGGAAGGATGGGAGAATCTGAAGAATGGGAGGACAGACAGAAGTCTTTTTGACGTCCTTTTTTTTTTTTTTTTGTCTGTCTCCTTCCCTAGGCTGTGGGATCCTTGAGGGCATGGTTCGTGGTCTAACTTGCTCACTGCTGTATCCCTGTCATCTAAAACAATTTTTGAAAAACAAACAAAAAAAAAAACCTAGTGCTTAGTAGGTGCTCAGTAAATATGGACCTAGTGAGCAAAGAGCCTTGACAGCTCCACTTAGCCTGGGAGACAAGGATGCTCTCAGTTCACCGTCCCGCTGGTGCACTGCCAAAATGGAGGTGTGTGGTTTCCACAGAAACAGAAGAGGTCCCAGCAGGCCAGCAGCAGGAGGCAGACACAGGGATTATGAGCTCTGCATCTTTTCAAGGTGTGATCTGGAAATTGGGAACATGGTGGTGGGATCTTTGGACAGATGTTGAGAGAAGAGAAGGAGCTTCATAATACGGTTGATTTAGCTGTTCACTGGACCAGTCCGTCAAATCAGTCATCAGATGCTCAGGCAAGTAGTTCAGGTCTTTGAAGATGGGTAGGAGACTCTTAGTGGGTGGAAGGCTATGGACTCAGGAAAATTTGATTCTAGCCTGAACCTTGCTGTGTGACCTTGGGCAAGTTACTTAACCTCTCTGAGCCCCAGCATGTTTATTCATAAAATGAGAGGTTTGATCAGCCTAAAATTGCTCATAAAAAGACATGTGTGGTAGTAATGTAAAATAATGAAGCCACAATGGTGAAGCCACTGTGGAAAACAGTTAAACACAGAATTTATATCATAGATTATCATATGATACCAATTCTACTGATAGGTATATACCCAAAAGAATTGAAAACAGGTACTTAAGCAAACATTTGTAATTGGATGTTCATAGTGGTACTACTCACTATAGCCAAAAGACCATCAACCTGACGAACAGATAAATAAAAGGTAGTATATCCAAACTGTGGAATTCAGCCATAAAAAGGAATGATAGTGCTACAACGTGGATGAACCTCGAAAACATTATGCTAAGTAAAAAAAGCCAGACTCAAAAGATCAAATATAGTGTGATTCCATTTATATTAAATATCTAGAACAAGGAAATCCATAGAAACAGAATGGAGACCGGTGGTTGCCAGGGGCTGGAGGAAGTGGGGAGTGGAGACAGAATTTTCTTTTAGGATAACAGAAGTGTCTTGGAACTTGATAAGAGGTCTTGTTTGCACAACACTATGAATGTAATAAGCGCTGCTGAATTACACACTTTAAAATGGATAATTTTATGTGAATTTCACCTCAATTCTATCAAAAAAGAAAGAACCTAAGAGATAGGCAAGATGAAAAGTTCAGCCATAGATGAAAATGGGAGACCATCACAGGCCAACCACACAATTATTCTGCCCAGATGACATGCAGAAAAAAGCTCCCAGTAGCAGTCAGGACTGGGATCTAGATCCATCTCTGGCCACTTCCTCATAGTGGGATCAAGGGCCACTCACTCAAGTTCCCTGAGCCTCAGGCTTCCTATCTGCAAAATGGGGCTGAATGCATCTTCTGTTTTCCTCAGAGCACTGTGGAACAGAGTTCTGAGAGCACTCTGTGAACCCATGTTCTCAAAGTGACCCCTCCAGGATTAATGTCTCAGCACCCTGTTTTCTAAACACAGCAGACTGAGAATCAGTTCCGAGTTCATGGGGAGACACTGAGGGGGCTGCAGGAGCCACTGGCAATGAATGGGCACACCCAGGTAGATTCCTGGCTCCACCACTACCTGTCTGGTCTAGGGCAAGTCATTCGTTTTCTTCAGCGGTAGAACGGGAGTATCTCTATCTTGGAGAGAGGCTGTGTTATACCATAAGCACTCAATAATTAGATCCCGTCCCTCTTTCTTTGTCGCTGCTCTCCAACACAAAAATTGCCGGTTCCCAGAATCCACCAAAGGATCTGAGCTGTGGCTCAGAGAGGTTAAGGCAGTAGCCTGAGGCGGCACAGCTAGTTTGGGCTTAGAATACAGACGGCCTGGCTCCGGGTCCAGAGAACTTCCTTCAAGCCTCTAAGCGTCATCACTTATTTTCTTCAGCAGGTGTTCTACACCTACTCTGACCTAGAAAGGTGGAGGTGTGTAAGCAGAAAGACCTGGCCCAGAATTACGTGCTGTGCAGACTTCGAGACAGGTGCGGCTGTCCTCGGTGCACCTATTAGGAAACTGAGAGTTTAACTAAGGTTCGGAGACACCGAGTGACTGGCGCCAGGACACACAACCAGCGGGCAGAGGTCTCGAATTCGAACTCGAGTCCTCCCGCCGCGCCACGCCCGGAAGCCCCCGGGCGCGCGTGGCTCGGCGCAACTAGGGCGCGCGGCGGTGGGAATCCCGAGAGGAGTTGGAAGCCGGGCCCGTTCATTTGCATGCTAATACCCAGAATGCTTTTCCCCCCCGCACACCGCTTCTCTTAATGGAAGCGCTCAGTTTGGAACCGTGGAAAGTTTGGAACACATACTTCGTTCCCTCGCAAGTGTGGGAAATTCCCGCCCGCACACGCTGTGCCTGCAGCCTGGGGCTCCAAGTCGGGCTCCCTGGCGGCGGTCGCCGGTTCTTCCCGAGCAGACGAACCTCTGCGTCCAACCCGTGCGCGGCAGCATCTCCCGGACAGCCGGGGACAAAGCGTCCAGGCCCGCCCGCCGGGCTCAGGGCCCAAGCGCTCGGCGACTCGCTGGGCTGCGGGCGCTGGGGATGCTCCCGACCTCAGGAAGGCTCCCTGGAGCCTCCTGTACCCCCATTTCCCTGGGGAACGCGGGGATGCCAGTTCCTGCCCACCGCCCTTGCCTCTGTTGTCGCCTCCCAAAGCTGGTGACTTTCCACTCCCTAGGGCACAAAGCTTGGCGTGTGGCGGTTTTGGGGAGGATGGACGATGGCCTCGTATCCCCAGCTTTCCCGGGCTCGAAGCCCCTTCGGCTCAGTCAGTGCGCGGGGTCCAGAAGGAGCTCCGGAGGTTCGGCCTGCCCCCAGCGAGGACCCTGGCCCTCTCTGGGTTTGGGAGTGGGGGAGGCGGGTCGCAGGCGACTTCTGGGGATTTCGCGCATCAAACGGGGGTGCCGAAGCGTAGCCGACGCCCGTTCGACTTACGGGTGCACACCGCAGGCTGGGGGGCCCGGATCTGCACCCCTCGGTCTCCCCCCTCCCCCGGCCCCGTCCGCTAGCCGCCACTCTTGGCGGGGAGGGAGGGGCAGTGGGAGCTGGTTTGCTGGCTAGGCGCTTCGTTTGCATTGGTCCGGGGGGGCTGAGACTGCAGCCCCCGGCCCCGTGGGCGGGGTGGGAAGGCGGGGGCCGGACGGGGGCTCAGTCTGCGCTAGCATTGGCGGAGCAGGGGACTGGGGAGGGGGGGGCAGGAAGCGGGGGGGAGCGGAGCTGCGAGGGGGGGGTGTATAAATAGGGAAGGGGGGACGTGCATCCTCGACTGAGTGAGGGGGGGGGGCGCTCGGCACAAAGAAAGTGGAAAGTTTGCAGTGCGTGGCGGTCCGGGCCAGGGATCCGGGTGCGCACGTGCAGGGCCGGGGGCACCGGGGGCCCCCCACGCCGAGCTCGCCGTTTCTTTTTTTTTCCTGCAAGCGAGGGGGGGGGGGTGTTGTTGGTATCGCCCCCTCCTTCTCCTCCCCCCAGGGGTGAAAGTGCAAGAGGAAGTGCAGCCGCTGCCATCTTTCCTCCGCTCCGAACACACGGAGCCCGGGGCCGCAACGCAGTCGCTCCGCCGCCGTCTTCGCTCAGCCCGGGAAAGGGCCCGCCCTGCCGCCGCCGCTGCCCGCCCGCTCCAGCCTTCGCTGCCGACTCCGCCCGCCAGGCTCCGGGATCCGGCCCGCGCTGCCGCCCTGGTGCGCGCCCCGGCGCCGCCGCCGCCTTAGCCTTTTGTTTCCTCCGCTCCGGCGCCCCCGCCCCGGCTCGCGCTTTGCAGGGGACGCAGCGCGCGCCCCCAGCGGGCCCGGGAAAAACCGCGGCGCGCGCGCGCGCGCCTGCGCGACAGACCCCCCCTCCTCCTCCCCGCGCGCGCGCGCGCCTTCTTGGCTGCGCGCCGGCGCCGCCTGGCGGGCGGGAGGGGAGGTGGCAGGCGTGTTTGCGGGAGGGGCGCACCTCTGTGCTCGCGTACCCCCCGGAGGTAGACAGAGAAGGGGAGGCGGGCGGGCGGGTGGAGACGAGAGAAGAGTGCACGATCTGGCAGGGGTGGGGGCAGCTATGTGGGCGGTGGTGCGTCCTACCGTCTAGACAGTCCGATCCGGGCAGGGGGCGTGTGCGCTCGGCGCACCTGCGAGATTACAGAGCCCCGGGCCGGCACGTGTGGGGAGTATAGACACGTTCGCAGCGCCCCGCTTCTCGCTGCCTAGGGGAAGGGAGTGGGGCGGGTAAGTGCCGCGGCCCGGCTTGTGGGGAGGGGGCGGCGGCCATGGAGCGAGTGAACGACGCTTCCTGCGGCCCGTCGGGCTGCTACACCTACCAGGTGAGCAGACACAGCACGGAGATGCTGCACAACCTGAACCAGCAGCGCAAAAACGGCGGGCGCTTCTGCGACGTGCTCCTGCGGGTGGGCGACGAGAGCTTCCCAGCGCACCGCGCGGTGCTGGCCGCCTGCAGCGAGTACTTTGAGTCGGTGTTCAGCGCCCAGTTGGGCGACGGCGGAGCTGCGGACGGGGGCCCCGCTGACGTGGGGGGCGCAGCGGCGGCCCCGGGCGGCGGGGCTGGGGGCAGCCGGGAGCTGGAGATGCACACCATCAGCTCCAAGGTGTTTGGGGACATACTGGACTTCGCCTACACTTCCCGCATCGTGGTTCGCCTGGAGAGCTTCCCTGAGCTTATGACCGCCGCCAAGTTTCTGCTGATGAGGTCGGTCATTGAGATCTGCCAGGAAGTCATCAAACAGTCCAATGTGCAGATCCTGGTGCCCCCTGCCCGGGCGGACATCATGCTCTTTCGTCCCCCGGGGACCTCGGACTTGGGTTTCCCTTTGGACATGACCAACGGGGCAGCCTTAGCCGCCAACAGCAATGGCATCGCAGGCAGCATGCAGCCCGAGGAGGAGGCCGCACGGGCAGCTGGTGCAGCAATTGCGAGCCAGGCCTCCCTGCCTGTGTTACCTGGGGTGGACCGCTTGCCCATGGTGGCCGGACCCCTGTCCCCCCAGCTGCTGACCTCACCCTTCCCCAATGTGGCATCCAGTGCTCCTCCCCTGACTGGCAAGCGAGGCCGGGGCCGCCCAAGGAAGGCCAACCTGCTGGACTCAATGTTCGGGTCCCCGGGGGGCCTGAGGGAGGCAGGCATCCTTCCTTGCGGGCTGTGTGGGAAGGTGTTCACTGATGCCAACCGGCTCCGGCAGCACGAGGCCCAGCATGGTGTCACCAGCCTCCAGCTGGGCTACATCGACCTTCCTCCTCCGAGGCTGGGTGAGAACGGGCTGCCCATCTCTGAGGACCCCGACGGCCCTCGAAAGAGGAGCCGGACCAGGAAGCAGGTGGCGTGTGAGATCTGCGGCAAGATCTTCCGTGACGTGTACCATCTCAACCGGCACAAGCTTTCCCACTCAGGGGAGAAGCCCTATTCCTGCCCCGTGTGTGGGCTGCGGTTCAAGAGGAAAGATCGCATGTCCTACCACGTGCGCTCCCACGACGGGTCCGTGGGCAAGCCCTACATCTGCCAGAGCTGTGGGAAAGGCTTCTCCAGGTGAGGAATGGTGCACCCCCCCCCCATGACTTGTCCTAGCCCAACTCCTGGAACAGCCAGCTTCTCGCCAGCGTCTGGGGATTCACTTGACCTTGTGGGGCCACGTCAGGTTTGGGGAGAGGGTTTAACGACGCTGATTTTTGAGGTGGCGTGGCCACGACCCGCTTTCTCTTGCCTCAGGGGACGTTCTCTGGCACTAGGCGGGCCCTGCTGCCTCTTCCTCGCGGCCTTGTGGGAAGGGGCCGGATTCCTCCGGCTGCGGCCACAGTCACCGGGCCTCACCATTCTTCTCCCTGGGCTCCCTTTGTGTTTCCGGCACCAGGCGAGGGGCCCCCTCTGGGGGCGGGAGGCTGGGCTCCTCCAGCGACTTTCCCCGCTTGAATGGCTGCCGGGGGAGGGACTGAAGCAAGCGCCTCTGGGGCTGCGGAGGCTCCCACGCCGCCGCCATGCCCCCACCCCCGCCACTGGCGGTCCTGGGCCAGGAGACCCCAGAATCACGGGCACGGAGCTGGGCACCCAGAGTCTTCTGAACAGTGAGATCTTTGATATGCTCTGACCTGGTGGTTCCAGAGCCTACCTGAACCCACAGATCCCCTTTATGTGCACTGGACGGAGGGGGAAGAAGGGTAGGATGTCTTGTTAGATCGACTTTTTAGTGAGACTGATAAGGAACTCGCAGACTTGTCTGCGAGCAGAGGGTTGTTTTTCCCCTTAAGAGGATATTCAGAATAAAAGACTGGTTTTAGCTTGCCTGGGCTCTGAGGGCCTTGTGTGTCTGAACACTGCGATGGAGAGGACTCCCTCAGAGGGGCCCCAGGCAGGAACCAGTTGTACCGGTCAGGCAGCCCCCGCCCACCTGCTCTGTCGGGCATCTGGCTTACCAGCCCAGCTGGGGACTTAGGGCTTCATCCCTTGGCCTCTGGGGACCGAATTCCATCCGGGTGGCATTCATTGGCTGCTGTGGCGGGAGAGGCTGGGGGAGGGGAACACGGAGTTTCTAAGGGGCTTTCGTCCGGACAATGAAGCACACATAGCCCCTCCTGGGAAGGCTGCAGCAAGGCAGCCGGTCTCATTCTAAAGCCCTCTCCTCGGGACCTAGCAATCACGGAGTGTGGGGGGGTGGGGAGAGGCGGGCAGACAAGGTCAGAGACAAATGCTCAGCTCATTCCCTTCCCCCTCTAGAGAAAACCGGGCCACAGAGGCCTGGGCCTCAGGAGCCAGGGCTGCGGGCTGACTTTCCTTTGTCGTGTGGGGGTGGGGGGGAGGCCTGGCCAAGCTTCCAGCCCCCGTTCTCTGGAGGTCTTATTCTAAAGTCTCTCTCGGTCTCTTTTTTCCAGGCCTGATCACTTGAACGGACATATCAAGCAGGTGCACACTTCTGAGCGGCCTCACAAGTGTCAGGTAGGGGCCGGGCCGGGGCAGAGTGGGGCAGAGAGAGAACGCTGCTGTCCACGGGGCGGCCGCAGCCGCGAGCCCGCTGACTGACCGCGCTGTGCACGCCTCCCCCTGCCCCCTCCGTCTGCTCTCCTCCTTTGTTCTCCCCCGCCCCTCCCTCCCACCGCTGATGCCCCCTCCCTTCTGGTCGCTGGGTCCTGGTTCCCACCGTCTCTGTCTTCGCTGGGCTGCTTGGCTCCCCTCTCCTGGCGTCTGCCAGCTCCTCGGATGCTGGGCCGCAGGGCACACGTGTCGTCCTGGGGTACTGGCAGCCCGGTGGTTTGCAGGGGCCACTGTGGGCAGAAGTGGTTTCGGAAGGGCTCCTGGTGGCCCAGCCCACACTGCTTCCCCTTGTGCGCCTGGTAGCCCGACCCGGCGAGCAGCTCCGTCTGGGTCCCCTCAGCTCAGGGCCCCTGGCGGCGGGGGTGGGGGCGAGGAGGCAGGGCACCGGTGGTCTCATCTCTGGGCACTCTCATCTCTGGGCATAACCTGTCCCGAGCCACGCGTGCGCGCAGCCAAGGGCTTCAAGAACTGGAGAGCGAGGTGGCTTCCTGTCCTGGAGAGCTCTTTGTGTAGCAGTGGGTAGGGGGACTGAGCCAGATGCTCACCCTTGGTGTGTCTGCCTGAATGGTGTCTGGGTGCCCTGTGGTGCCCAGAAAACCACGCTTCCTCTCCTGGCCATTGAGCAGTGCTGTGTGGGTGGAAAACATGCCTCTCTCTTCTCCTTGGTCATCTTCCCTTTCCTGGGCCAAGGTCTCACCATCTCAGGCGGGAGACAGTTGTGGGGTGACCCGCTTCTCTTTATCCTGTTGGTGGCAAGGAGGGAGTGCTCCGGGGAGACCGACAGGGAGGGCTGGACGCGCTGCAGGAGGGACGGGGAACCCCCAGGGGCCAGGTGTGGCGGTGCTCCCACAGGCCAGGCAGCCGGGCGGGCCTGCCAGGATGCGTGTGCACTCACTGCCCCCTCTCGCTCTGTCTCTGATCCTCCGCCATGGAGCACGCTCCGACTCCCAGGTAGTGTGCTCAGGCGCCCAGCGGGCAGTGGGGGCGTGCCCGGCGGCCTGGGGGGTAACCTGCACTCTCTGCCCTTTTTCCAGGTGTGGGTTGGGAGCAGCAGCGGCCTGCCGCCCCTGGAATCTCTTCCTAGCGACCTGCCATCATGGGACTTTGCCCAGCCTGCTTTGTGGAGGTCGTCCCATTCGGTTCCTGACACCGCCTTTTCCCTTTCTCTAAAAAAATCCTTCCCAGCCCTCGAAAACCTGGGCCCGGCACCCTCCAGCAACGCTCTCTTCTGCCCAGCCCCCCCGGGATATCTGAGGCAGGGCTGGACGGCCACTGAGGGCGGCCGGGCCTTTACCCAGTGGCCTGTAGGCTAGCCGGGCCTCCCGAGGGTCTTCTGTGGTGGGGATGGCAGTGGCGGTGGTCCGACCTCCTGCTTCTGGGAGAGACCTGCCCACTGTGCCCAGCTCCTCTTGGGTACCTTGGGCTCTTTCCCAGCTCGGGGACCCCAGATGGGGGTTGCAGGGAGCTCCTTCCTGGGCCCGCCATGGTCTCCATGTTTCTTTCAGGGCTCTCTGGCCTTGTTTCCCCCCTGTAACTGATGGTACCCTGGGTGTCTGCCCCTGCCTGGAGGCCGGTGCCTCCCCTCCCCTGATAGCACCTCCCTGAAGCCTGGGGTTTCTGGAAGGGGGCCTGGCCGCCTCTCCCCCTACCCTGGGAGTGAGTCCTCCTCCAGCTGGCCAGCCTGAGCTGCCTGCTTCCCTTCCACTCACACAGGTCCCGCTTTCCTTTCTGGCTCGTGAATTAGACGGTTGTGGTTTTGAGTGTCATTAGCAGGTCTGCTCAGGAACTAGACTAACCAGTAGCTTTACCTTGGGTCATCCTGATACATGGCTTTGAGGGCTGATAAAGCAGTTGTAGACCCTCCCCCTTGGATCCCAGTGGTGTGTCCTTTAGCCCCCGTGGGCTCTGTGGGAATAATAGGAGTGATGATAAAAGTTTTCATTCTAACATCTGAGGCTTTGTGTGTTTTGTCTGGTCTGTGCTGTAACGCTGACATCACGGTCTCTTGGTGTACGTGCCTGCCCTGCCCTCCGACACACACACGCTCACAGGCCCGTGGTCCCGCCTCCAGCCCCACAGCCAGAACCCCCCTGACGGTGACCTGGCGGGTGAAGACGTGCTGCCCCTTAGGCCTGGGCTGGCCAGCCAGGTGTGCCAGGGCTGGGTTAAACGGCAGGGGCGTCTGTTTTGCATGGTGTGTGTGCTGAAAGCATCAGCGGTGAAGAGACAGCTCGTTGGGAGTTGGTTCCAGGGGCCCCTGGCAGAGCTGGGCACAGCTGTACCTCTCGGTCCCTCCTGGTGCCAGAGAGGCATCGGTTACAAGGACTGGTGCCTCAGCCTGAGGGCAAAGACCTTCTGAAGGCAGGGGCGTGGAGGCTCAGCCTGGCGGTGACACACCAGTCTTCCAGGGGTTTGTGGCCCAGATGCCCCCGTGCCGCTCATCTGCGCGTGCTGTGGGCTGGACCTTCCCCCCACAGGGAGTTCAGCCTGACGCCGAGAGGCTGGAACAGCTCAGACCTCTCCTGCTGCTCCCCATCGCCCCACTTCTCGGGGGCTGGCCGGGGTGGTTTGGGCTGGAGGGATAACTCAGTAGGAACTGAGGTGGGAATAAAGGAACTGACACCCTCCAGAAGGGGGCCTGCTGGGCCTCCACGCGTTGCCCTTAAGACTCTTCCGCCCCTCAAGGCTGCTGGACTCGACGGTCACCGGGGTAGGGTGTGCCCCCGTGTCCCTGCTACCTCTGGGCCCCATTCCCGAACTGCTCAACCCTTGGGAGTCTGGGACCTCTGGAAGTCTGGGATGGGAAGAACTGGCAGGGCGGGGAGGGAGCCTGGCTGGGGCTCCGGGTTGAGTGGTGACCAGAGGGGACTCAAGCTGGGGGGCCCTGGCAGGTGTACCACTAGCAACAGCAGGCTGCCTGCATGCAGGGCCGGGGCCAGGCGGCCGTCCCAGCACCACCGGGTCGGGGTGCTGATCCTGGCACGGTCCCCCTGCCTTCTCCTGCCTGCAGGACAGGGGCTGCCTCTGTCTTGAGTGGCCCCAGCTTGGAAGTTCTGGGCACCCCTTCTTTGAGATCCATCTCTCAGCCTTTCTCTGCTTCTTTTCCTGGGTCAAGTAACCAGGCCCTTTATGCTTGGCAGCGTCTGGACTTGGGCACTTTCTCAGTTCCTCCAGAAAACCTCTGGTGCTCCGGCCAGAGGGTCAGTACTGGCATAGAGAAGCCAACCACCAGTCCAGTGTGGCTTTGTAACAGGGAAGGTTTTCATTTTTTTCCCTCAAGTAGCAGATTTCATCCCTAATGATGTTTGCTCAGGCGCGAGTCCGCTTTCACCCCTTGAGAGAGAACAGTGGAGAGCGGGGAGGGACGCCTGACTGGTCTGGGATTTCAGTCTTGCTGAGCTAATCCCCCAGACGGATAATACACTCGCGGATAATTGAGGTTTGGTTGTCCATTATCTTTTGTTAGCAAAGTGTGACAGGCAGTGCTTATAAGGACACATCCCAAAAGAAAGTTGGCAACGAGGCTTCTCCCTCACCTCCCTCTAGTGGCACCTTCTTCCAGAGTACGGAAGCTGGAATCCTCAGTATGCCTTTTCAGCTGCGTTTTCTCATATCTGGTCCGTGGTTGCTTCCTTTTTTGAGTTGTGTTGTGTGGTGCAGGCTACACTACCCCTCGTCACGAGAGGGGTGGTCCTCGGTCACTTGTCTAGCAAAGTCCCCTCTCCCAGAGGTGTCCACAGCACCCCTTATTCTGGTTTACAGGCTGGTGGGCTGGGTGAGGGAGGAATTCCGTTTTCCCCCTCCTGAGGCCATGAGACCAGACGCCCGTGATGCCTTCTGAGTCGTGTGAGTGCTCAGGTTTCCCTGCACAAATCCTGTCACCTCTGTCAGGACAGCCTGGCCCCCAAGGGCGCTGACAACAACTACCAACACCCTTCACCAGAAGACACCTCTGCGGAGACTGGAGGTGGTCAGAGCACAGGCTCGGGCCGGTTCTCCGTCCACCTGCCCCAGGTCCTCTCGGGACCTCTGCCTGACTATCAGTCGCGGAGGGCGGGAACACCCCAGGCTGGCCATGGAGGGGAGGGCCCTGGCCTGCCAGTGGCAGGGGGTCTCTTTTTTCAGTAGCTGAGCCCTGTTCTCTGTGTAAGTCACTCTCAGAACTTAGCTCCCTCATTTGTCACATGAATAAACACAACATATGAAATAGGTGAAAGCAGTACAGTTGACCCTGGAACAACGTGAAGGTTAGGACCACTGGCTCTCTGGGTAGTCAGATACACACATACAACGTAACAGTCAGCCTTCTGCTGATGCTATTCTTCCTCCTCCAGGTTCCTCTTCTTGGGTTCAGCCGATTACAGGTGGTGTACCACCTGTCACAGTATTTACTATTGAAAAAAACCCACATATAAATGGACCCTTGCAGTTCAAACCCTTGAAAACTGTTCAAGGGTAAGCTGTATTTTATTAGCATAACTTGTTCTATTCACATCTGTAACACTTGTTCAAAAGATAACGGCTGAGAAGAACAGACGCAGTCCTGACAGACATCTGGGGCTGGGGTAGCCACCTCGGTGTCTTCTATCTCCACAGCATCTGGCATGTTTGTTTCTCGCTTTGATTGTACAGATAAACGCTGAAGCAACAGATAAACGCTGTCCGTGGTGACAGTGTTCAGACGCTTACCTTAAGGCCTCGGGGTCTCAGGATCTGTTTCTGTTCAACGGAGACTGTGGGAGCACCTCCATTCTAGCCAGTCGATGGGGTGGCGGGTCTTCAGTGAGTTAACGTTCCGTCTGTGATGACCTTAAAGGTGAATGTTGCTTTCTCTTACGGTTCTAAAACAGTAAACACACACATACAGAGAAAAGAAATGAAGCCAACCTTGACTCAAACCTGAGACACGTGTGTGGAACCAAAATAGTTTGAAGGTCATCAGATTGAACCCTCCTAAGGGCTTTCCCGACGTTCCGTGACCTTTAGGGCTCTGTGCAGGCCCCCGTTTGGGCGGGATGCTGGGGGCAGATCCGGGACTGAGTCGAGGGACCTGGGGGAGCTGACCACAGCTCCCAGCTGGTGGGGTGAGAGCACAGCCAGCCTCGAGGTACTGCCTGCCGCTAGTACCTGTGAAGGCGGAGCCTGGGCCCGCCCGGCACCAGGGTTAGAGTTAGGGTTAGGGTTAGAGTTAGGGTTAGGGTTAGCGCGGGCAGTGCTGTCCCGGTTGGCACCAGCCCTGGGAATTCCCCAGTTGCCCCCCGGGAGCCTCTGGTTCTCGGTCTCTGCTAATTTTCACATTCACACAGTTGACGCTGTCGTTTCATGGGCTCCTTTTTCAATGCAAGTGCACACGCATGTTATGAAGAGTAATCTCTGCTCTGTCTTGCCTTTCCTTTCCATTTCCCCATGGCCACAACTAATGTCACTTTTGAATAAATAGTGAGTAAGTGGAATCCTTTGTGTGAGGCAGCCAGGGGAAACCCAGGGTGGAGAAGGTGAAGACTGTTCTGTTTACATGCCAGCACCTCTTCTGTAAACTCACTTACAGCCAGTGCAACGAAAGTCAGCTCTTAAATGTTTAAGAATGAGAAGTGCCTAGCTCTTCGTTTTGCAGAACTCAGCCTGCCATGAAATGGGCGTGTCGGGGGCCAGTGGGAACCAGTGATCCCAGCTCAGGGGTCCCGTGGGGAAGACCGTGGGGAGCAGGAGCGGCTTGCTCGGCATCTGGGCAGGAAGCCTGGGCCGCCTGCCGAGTTCTCTTAGTACACGGAGTTCCTGTGTTGGTCGGAAATGCTTTGTGGCACGGTGTGCCCAACGGGGAGTCAGGTGTGGGTGCCAGCTTTCACCTCACCCGTTTTCCTTTCTGCCCCCAGACCTGCAATGCTTCTTTCGCCACCCGAGACCGCCTGCGCTCCCACCTGGCCTGTCATGAAGACAAGGTGCCCTGCCAGGTATGCGGGAAGTACTTGCGGGCGGCGTACATGGCAGACCACCTGAAGAAGCACAGCGAGGGGCCCAGCAACTTCTGCAGTATCTGTAACCGAGGTAATCGCCCTGCTGTTCGCTCACGTCGGGGGGCGGGCCTGCGCCCTGCCTCAGGCCCCACTCTGCACGGCCACCCCTCCCGCCACCCCACTGGGCGGTGAACACCTCACCCTCAGCTAGCTGTTTGTTGCACTTTCCCTTCCCATCAACTTGGGGAGCTTGGAGTGGGAGCTCCCAGGAGGTCAGCAGGCGGGGACGGAGGGAAAGAGGTGTTTCCCAGGCTTGGGGCCATGATGCACCTGCTGCCCCCGGGGCAGGATGGATGTGCTGAACCACTGAGGTCGGTGGGAATTGTGAGACCCCCGAGAGGTAGGGGAGAGAGAGACCGACCCGAGAGCCGTGCCGGCTGAGTCATGGGCACACGGGTGAAAGTCAGCAGCCAGGTAAGGAGGTCAAGTCCATAGGTGGACAAGGGCCGGAACTTTCTAGCGTATGTGGTCAAAGGAATCCAGACCCGGGTGGACGTGGCCTTGATGAGGGCAGAACATGGCAGGTGCTCTGAGCAGGGCAGCGTGCTCACGGCCGAGGTCGGCCTGGGTGGCGTCTGATGGTCGTGTTGGGTGAAGTCGCCCCTGCCGGGCCTGCCGGCCGCTGGAAGGGCTGAGGCTCGTGTTGTCAGAGGAAGAGGCTGTGCCGTGTCTGCCGACGGAGTCAGCTCGGCTGTCCGGCGTGCGTGAGGAGGCTTCTGCATGGTGCGCTTGGCTTGGCTGGGGAGCGGGGGACGGGGCTGGGAGGCCTGTCTCCTGGGACACACTGGTCCCGGTGCTCCTGGAAGTCCTGTGTGTGGCTTCATGGACGGAGCACTGAGCCAGGAAGCGGGGACCCTGGGTGTCGCCGGCCCCTCCCACCTCACCTTCCTGTGCGCCCTTAAACTCTCCCCTCCCCTGTGTCTAAGGCTGTCTCCTCAGCTCTACAAGGGGTTGAGAACACCCCGTTGCCCACACACAGGGCTGTGTGAGGATCCCGGGAGACGAGGCGGGTGACTGTTCTCTGGGCCGTGCAAGCCACAGCACACTTGGAGGCCCTCCTTTGTCGCCGTGTCGGGAGAGACACAGCTTGCCGACACTCTGGTCCGGACCAGGCACAGCACCTGTGCAGTCCTTGGCCAGGGTCTCGGAATCCTGTGGAGGGTGCCTGCAGAGAGGCCAGGTGTTCCTGCCGCCCTGGGCTGGGTCCACCCCTTACCAGGACCGCACACTTGGGGTTTGCCCTGAAGGCTGCCGGATGCCGATGTGTGTACCACCAGGAAGTGCTGTGGAAGCGGGCAGGTTGGGAGGTGGTCAGAAAAGCTGCAGAGGCATCTGTCCTATTTTCTGCGTGTCCGTAGAGGGCAGTGGGGATGCCCGGCTCCGGGAGGAGACGGTTCCTTGTCTGGCTTCCTCCTGACCTGGCTTCCTCCTCACGCCCTGATGGCCTCAGACCCGCCGCATTGTGCTGTCAGCAGCTGCTGTCAGGGTTTCAGGGTTGAAGTTCTCAGCCTGAGAGTAGGCATTGGAGACCAGAGGTGGGAAACCAATGCGTGCAGAGGAGGATGCCAGCAAGAAAACTGAGATGAAGCCTGATTACAGAGGCAGGGAGATGGGGTGGGGACCCAGGGCCACAGCCCTTGGGGACCCTGCTCAGGAGGAAAGAAGAGCTGAGGGCAGCAGGGAATAGCAGGGAACGTTGACCCAGTCAGGAGACAGCTGATGTGGCAAAGTCAGCAACTCCTGAAAGTCAGGCTGTGTTTGCCCTGAGCTGATGACGAGGACTGAGCAGCGGCCACAGGCCACGTGGCCCTGGTGAGTGGGCTGCCGGGAGAGTAGAACCAGAGCCCACTTTCCCTCAGAAAAGCCCCTGGATCTGGACTGTAAGCAAAGCAGCTTTGGGTCCCAGCGTCAGAGCAGAAGTCCTATTCTTCCAAGAAGAGAGAAGAGGGCTCTAGTCCAAACCACCCTGGGTCCTCAGAAGGAAGAGTCTTGGTCTTCGTCAGAAGAGAAGAAGCAGGGTTCTACTTTGGACTCGTTCCTTGGGCAGAAATTCCTCCCCCGCCATGAAGAGGAAGAGGAAGGCAGTTTTTCCAGGAAGAGGACAGGCCACTGAGACACAGAGACCCTGGAATCAGATCACAGGGAGCTCTGGGCTGACCTTTCAAGGCTGTGATGTAGGAGCTGCCGCAGGAATTAGGTGATGTCCTTCTGTCTGCGAGGGTCCAAGCAGAGGGTCAGCCAGCTGATCAGCAGGTGAGGCTGGATAAGGTCGGTTTCCAGGTATCTTCTGAGAGCCTGCAGTCCCAGCAGTCCTTGAGCAGTCAGCTCAACCACTCACCCGTCTGCCTGCTTGCAGCCACACAGAAGACTCTTGCCCATGAAGAATGGGAGAGAGCAGATCCCATGCTAGAGATAGATGACCTTGTCTTTGAGCTGGAGACCCATCGGGATGTGGGCCATCCCATCTTAGAAGAGATGAGTCCCAGCAGGGGAGTCGGATGACTGCAGAAGCCGGTTCTCTCACCTTTGAGTTGAGGAAGTCAGCTGAGTTGAGCCGTGGGGAGGACCTGGTATGATAATCGCCACAATTTCCCTTCTTCTCAAATTTCTGTGGCAGGTCGTGTACATGTGCGTGTGTCCTGGGATGAGGGAGGGTGAGGGAGAGCATGTTGGGAGTCTCTCTTTGACTGAGACAACATTTGCACTCACGCATCATTGCTCCAAGGGTAGAGAAGGCCTTCTCCCCAGCCAGAGGCGAGCACACACATTGTCACCAACGCCAGTCGTGCTGTCTCCTGGGCCGTGCAAACACAGATCTGCTCAGCGCCCCCTCCAGCACGGCTCAGCTGGGCACAGACCCACCAAGGTGTGGACCTGGAGAAAGCAGCCTCTGACCCCTGCATGGATGTGGAAGCTGTGAGCAGAGGATTTGCCTCCAGAGTGGGAAGGGCACACACCAGCCAAGGACATGCCGCGGAGGCCCAGTGGCCACGTGGCAGTAAACTCTCCGCCTCTGGAGTGCGGGGGGGTAGCCCGTCGGTGACGGGGGGGGGGTCACGGGTGTGCTTGAGCCCCGTCACCCCAAACCTTGTATCACACAGCCTCTTTGGTTCTTGGTTAGTCAGTGGTAGACAGGAAGGTGAGTTTAGAATTCTGGCCAAATGTGTCTGGCTTCAAAGATGTGTTTGCGGAAATCTCAGCTTGTTTCAACCCAGAACTTGGCTGCTGAGCTGCCGTGTGTTTAAATTCTGGGCTCTAGGTGGCAGCTGTGGATGCCGCCTACGACCCACCACGTGGCTTTGCTATAGATAGTAAGCAGTCAGCAGCTGGGGCAGCGTCAAGGGGACCCAGCCACGTGGTCCCCAAACTGTTTTCCAGGAAAACGCAGTGAGCTTTTATTGAGTATCCGCTGTGTCCCCAGCACAGCTCTTCCCACGAGGAGTAGATATAACAGCTCCTGGGGCTCCTTCCCGCCTCTTCTGTCCCTCTTGGCTGCTGTGGCCCTGTCCTGGTGTGCCAGGAGAGTGGTTCGCTCCACTTCAGAGGCCCCACAGGGATGAAGAGACAAAGACTGCCTGCTGAAGCAGTGTCATCATGTCAGTAGGAAAGTCTGGTATTTCTGCTGCCTGCCAGGGGGCAGGGCTGAGGTCCTCCGTCCTGTGGGCTCCCCTCTGCTCCTTCTGACCACAGCCTCCCTCGAGGGAGTATTCCTGTGGGACCCTTGGAAGCCAGTCTTTCCCATGCTTGGCCACAGGTAGACCACCCAGTCACAGCGCAGGACAGCATGCTCTACTAGGCAGGGTGGGACAGTAGCATCCCATCCCAGAGGGTTTTCGTCAGGAAAGGAAGCCCAGCTCACCCTGTCCCCCATTTCCCTCCAGAACCACAACTGCTACATCGGGAGCACATTTGTTAAATGGGGTTCTAAAAAACCTGCCTGCCTGCAGGAGACCCGGGTTTGATCCTTGGGTTGGGAAAATCCCCTGGGGGAGGGCATGGCAACCCACTCCAGTCAGTAGTCTTGCCTGGAGAATCCTATGGACAGAGGGGCCTGGTGGGCTACCAGTCTGTGGGGGTCACAAAGAGTCAGACACAACTGAAGCGACTCAGCATGCACACGTGGCAGAGAAATGCAGGAATGTAAGTGGCGGTAACTGAGCCTGTTGCACAAAGCCAGGGGATGTTTCTGTGTCCAGGACCAAGATGCAGGGATCATTAGAGAGTCTGCCTAGTGGTGAAGGACCATGTGATGCATGTCGTCCTTGGACTGGGTCCAGGCTCTGCCATTTAGCAGCTGTACCTGTGGCTGTGAAGCAAAGCGTGATACACGCAGTGCGCAGGGCCTGGTATGCCTCTGTCACTCGCTGAAGGTGACCTTTACTGAATAATAGTTCCAGCAGCATTTGAAAGCCTGGCTAATCCAAACATTTTTAAAACTAGTCTCAGGGACTTCCCTGGGGCTAGAACTTCATGCTCCCAATGTAGGGGGCGGGCCCTGGGCTCAGTCCCTGGTTGGGGAACTAGATCCCACATGCTGCAACTAAAGATCGCGCAAGCCACAATGAAGACAGAATAAATAAATATTAAAAAAAAAAAACAAGTCTTGTGCAGACATTCACTGTACTCTCCAGCCACTCTCCACCCATTGGTCACAGGCCCACTGCTACCCTGTGGCTATAATTTAACGAGGAAATGGAAGTACCCAAGGATGTGTCAGCTGCCTCTGGATTGAAGGGATACCATTGAGGCACTAGCGCCGCATGTGGGCCTTTTGCAAAGTTCTGGTTCCTGCCAAAGGCACTTCTGGGTCCTTGGCTGTAGGGGGACTTGATGTCACAGATCCTTCCCGTGAAACCCCAAGTAGAGTTCCTTTGACTGGCCCAGCCGGTTCCATCTCCCAGGACTTGTGGCTGCTGCGGAAGCTGATCCAAGATCCACTCTTCCCAACCTGAGGCGTCTCAAGGCCCAAAGTGACCTCGGAGCATGAGTGAGGCAGCTCCCAGACGGTGGGGTTGCCTCTCCCCCACAACAAAGACAAGGACTGGCCCTCTTCCTTCTTCCTTAAGTGAACCTGATGGATCCTCCACAACCTAACCAAGAAAACCACCGTGAATGAGAGATGATTGCACCCCTCCTTTTAAGACAACTTCCCATTTTCATTGTTCCTCAGAAGGTCTAAATAGTCACTAAATCCAGTCACTGTGCAGGTGAGCACGTGAGCAGAATAGAGCTGGTCCTGACCATCAGGAGAAGGGGGACTCAGGAGGCGCTTCTTTGGGACTTCATTTTGCCTGCGTCCCGTCTTGTGCAGATGGTTTGCCTTTGTGAGTGTTAGGCAACTGGAGCCCCGCGGCTGCCCTGGAATCCCTTGTGTTTTCCTGTGTTTCTAGTCGGGTCCCCGCAGCTGGTGTGGGACTGTGAACCGTCCGCTCGGACCACTGGCCCCCTTGAGGCACCGAGCAGTCTGGAGGCAGCTGGCCTCTGGCCCGGGCAGGAGCGGGATCTCAGGCCCTCCCTCCAGGTGGACTCCACTGCAGCCTTGCGGGGCGGGCTCTGCAGAGACGCCGACTCAGGACGGTGCCGCCGCCCTCCTGAGCCTGGCGGTGGCTCCCGTGGCTGCGGCGTTCTCGAGCCAAGGAGGGCCCCTGTTAGGAGTGCTAGCCCGCGCGGCCAGAGGAGAGGCGAGGGGGAAGCAGAGAGAGGTGTCTGTGTGCCGGCCGCGGATCTCATCTCCTTTTGTCTTGTTTAGGTTTCTCCTCTGCCTCCTACTTAAAGGTCCATGTTAAAACCCACCACGGTGTTCCCCTTCCCCAGGTCTCCAGGCACCAGGAGCCCATCCCGAATGGGGGAGCAGCGTTCCACTGCGCCAGGACCTATGGCAACAAAGGCAAGCGACCCCTTGCTCTGCACTTTGCTTCTCTGCGCAGACTGTGTCGTGGGGGCGCTGGGCCGGGCGTGGGGAGGCGGGAAGGCGGCCGATTTGCTGGCCGCCTCGAGGAGGCGGCTCGAGATCCGAGTGGCAGTGGCCTCCAGGACTAGAAGTCACCGTGGGGGGCTCACTGCAGGGCACTGCCAAGATCCAGCCCCCGCCTCCTCTTCCCCAGCCCTCCCCCCGCGCTCCTGGCCAGTCCCCTCACCTAGAGCCCTGAGGGACGCCCCGGCCGAGGCAGGAAGAGGAGCGCTGCATGATGAGCCTCTGGGCCTGTCCGTTGCCTGCGGCCCTTCCAGGAGGGCGTGGTGCTGCGGCTGAACGCTTTCTTTTCCTTTGAGCCTGTGGGCAGGGGGAGCCAAGGTCTGGCTTCCCCCTCGGCAGGGGCCGTTGGCTGCTGTGGGCAGCCCATTCCGGAGAGCCTCTGGCCGCGTTTGTGAGATGCATGGCGCTGACTCCGACTCGGTTTGCGTAGAGCTCCCTAGGCCCACCTCCACTGGTTGATTCCGGTTGTTCTGCGGTATTTCAAGTTGTTGTTGCCTTGTGGGTGACGCCCGGGCTTGGCAGATGGCAGAGCTGGCATGCTCCACACTCCCATCACAGACCTCCCTTCCCGGCATGGCGCTCTGAACCCAGGCAGGAAGCTGCTCGTGGTGGAGGATTCCCGTGTGGGCCGGGCAGGGCAGATGAGCGAGGGCTGTCCTAAGGCCCGGCCTGTCCCGGGCCCTGCGTATGGACAGCAGCCGATGGAGTTGTTCAGTTCCTTCTAAGCTGTTGTGCTTTGACCAGTTGGCCCGGAAGGCTTCTGGCAGGCGGAGGCGCGGAGGGGCTGGGTGTGTGTTCGCAGCGTTGGGAGAAGGACCGGCTCAGCCTCAGCGGTCGATGGGGTCTGCCTGGGTCGAGAAGCCCACGGCTCTGGTTCTGCCTTGCTAGGGCGCAGCCAGTCTGGTGCCGAGGTGAGGTCACCGACATATCTGCTCAGCATCGTTACCACAGCTGTTTCACCCGCAGAGGCACCTGAGAGGGCGCCTAGGAGTTGGGCTCTCGAGTTGTCCGGGTGGAGGCAGTGGCGGCCCCCTCTCCACACCCTTCCTCGAAGCAGGCTAAGATGGCGGCGAGCGGTACACGTGCGCCTGCGTGGAGAGTCCGCAGCGACGGAGGTCAGCGGCCCCAGGCCCTGCTGCCTCACCACCCCGCCCCCCCTCCCCGCCCCCCGTAGGCACGCCGGGCTCCCCGACTGACCCGCAGCACTTCCGTGGGTTCTGCTGGGCCGTGGCTGGTCATCAGCTGCCCTCCACGAGTCCGTGAGCTGGCCCCTGGCGACCCCCTCCAAGGGGGCGTCGCCAGAGCCTGGCCTCACCAGCCCCTTTGTGTTCTGTTTCCTCCTAGAAGGCCAGAAATGCTCGCATCAGGATCCGATTGAGAGCTCCGACTCCTACGGCGACCTCTCGGACGCCAGCGACCTGAAGACGCCCGAGAAACAGAGCACCAACGGCTCCTTCTCCTGCGACATGGCGGTCCCCAAAAACAAAATGGAGTCTGACGGCGAGAAGAAGTACCCCTGCCCGGAGTGCGGGAGCTTCTTCCGCTCCAAGTCCTACTTGAACAAACACATCCAGAAGGTGCACGTCCGTGCCATCGGGGGCCCCCTGGGGGACCTGGGCCCCGCCCTCGGCTCACCTTTCTCTCCCCAGCAGAACATGTCTCTCCTCGAGTCCTTCGGGTTTCAGATCGTTCAGTCCGCGTTTGCCTCGTCTCTGGTCGACCCTGAGGTCGACCAGCAGCCCCTGGGGCCCGAGGGCAAGTGAGGCAGACAGACGCTGCGTCCCTGCGGAGACAGCCGCTGGGGACGGCTGAGAAATGCTGTGAATGCGGAGGGAAGTGGTGTCTTTGGGTTCTGTAGCTGAGAAGATTTTTATTCGTTTTTAACTGCCCCCCCTCCAGCCCTGTCGCCCCCACCCCCCACCCATCCCCCAGTGGTCTTTAGAAATAGATTCTCATCTGATACTCGGCAGAAATAACCTGTAAGACCCGGTATGGGATGAGGGCAGCAAACACTACACACGGGCCTCCCAGGCGAGGCCAGGGCCGGTTTCTCCGACGGGCGGAAGCTGCAGCCCCCTGGTGCTCGTCAGTTCTCAGTGGCCCCAGTCCCACACCCACACCTGACAGCGTCCTGGGACCTCGGGGAGTCTAGTCTCCTGCCCCCCTTCTCCAGCCCCTCATCCCCTCTTCTCATAGCCCTCCACAGAAGCCACAGTAGGGTCTCTACCCACTTACACAAAGCTGATGCCCAACTATTCTTAAGGAAGCTGGAAGCCCGCAGCAGCATCCCGTGGACCGTGGGGGCAGTGCCCTCTGAGAGCCCCCCTGAGCTTGACCTTTGACCTGGAGGGCCCCCAGCCTTTCTCTGAGCCCTGCCTGAAGGCTAGCATTCTGCCACTAGGACAAGCTTAGCAATTGAGGACACTCCAACCCCAAATTCCAGTTCTTCTGTGATTTTTTAACCATTCAACTTGCTGTTGGGTTTTAATTCTCTAATTATTATTATTATTATTATTATTTTTTAGGACCAGTCGTAGTGAATTGCTACTGAAAGCTATCCCAGGTGATACAGAGCTCTTTGTAAACCGCAGTCACACGTTAGGGTTAGGATTAAAACTTTGTTTAGATGTACCATAATTAACTTGGCTAGTTGATTGTTTGAAGTCTATGGAAGAAATAGTTTTATGCAAAATTTTAAAAATGCCAGTCTGGTCAGGGAGGGCAGGGCTCTCTGTGCTGTTGGAGGGAGGAAGAACCGGCAAGGATGGACATCATGCACTGTGGTTGTATTGCACGGGAGCAAGCCCGGGTCGACCCTGTGACGTGAATTGATCTGATCAGACTGTATTAAAAACATTAGTACGTTACTCTGCCTCCTGCCCCGAGTCTTTTTTTTTTTTTTTTTTCAGCTGTGGGGTTCTCTGGGACCAGGGGGATGGGCAGTCTGTGCCCCTACACCCATGTGTGGTCCGCTCTCTTCCTCATCATCCACTGGGACCGACAGGTGGGTGCTTCCCTGCAGACTCAGCTGCCAGCGTCCACCCACCCTCTCCCCTTTGTCTTCCACTGCTCTGTGCCCCAGATCCTGAGGGCACAGTGGTGCGCAGGATACGCTCATGGAGCTTGAAGGGAGAGAGACGGGTAGCCAGTAAGCAGACTTAACCACAGAGTCCAGATAAACATCCAAGATGTTAAATAAGCAAGGTAGGAGTAATGACAGGGCCCAGGTGGGTGCTCCAGGCCCGTGAGAGGCGGATGCCACGTGCTGTGGAGCAACTAAGGCCGAGCGCCGCAATCACTAATCCTGAGCTGTGAGCTGCATCACTAAGGCCTCCCCCTAGAGCCCGGGCTCCACAGGAGGAGCCACCGCAATGAGAAGCCTGTGCACTGCAACTAGAGCGCAGCCCCCGCTCACCACAGCTAGAGAAAGCCTGTGTAGCAACGGAGACCCAGCGCTGCCAAGAGTAGATAAATAACAACTCGTTAAAAAGTCAGAGCACAAGGGGACAGGAAGACGGATGGAACCCCAGACATCCTGAGGAACCCCAGGGAAGAGGGAAGTCCCTGAACTCATAGAAAGCATTTCACCTCTAAGCAGGCAGAAAGGAAAAGCGAAACGATGGGCAGGAAATAGACCAGAAGTAAACAAGGCACAAAGTGATTTAGACCCACATTAATATCAGTAATTACATTGTTCTGGCTTAAAGGTAAAGACTGATCTGGATTTTTTTCTTTTAATGGAAATAGAGTTGACATGCATGATGAGAGTTTTGGGTGTACTGCATAGTGATCTGTATATCATGAAACGATCACCAGGATAAGCCCAGTAAACACCTGTCCCCCTACAAAGTTATAACATTATTTACTGTGTTCTTTATGATGTATATCACATTCTTTGTGGCTTGTTTTGTATCTGGAGGTTTGTACCTTAATCCCCTTCATCTATTTTGCCCCCGCCTCCCATAACTGGATTTTCTTTAAAAGCCTGAAGCATCTACATGAAATTTGGGGTAAGTTGCTGGGCTCTGTGGAGTGTGTGATGCAGGCTTTGAGCCCTTTGGGGTGAGTGTCAGAGGAAGGACAAGGCTGGGAGGGAGCCTGAGTGGAACTCTGGGCCTAATTCTCAGCACAGCCTGTTAGGTGGGTCTATTACTCCCCCTCCTGCAGATGAGCAAATGGGCCGAGAGGTGGAGGCACCCCTGCCCTGCCCCCACCACGCCCTCACCCCATCACGTGGGAAGGGGTGCTGCCAGGATTCACACTCAGATCTGCCCTCTGACTCCAGAGCCTCTGGTCCCAGCTCCAGGGGCAGTGCCTCTGCACACGGCCATATCTGGCACAGAGCCGCCTCTGCTCCCCACGAGGCACCCACAACATGGACCTCACCAGAAAAAAGCTGCAGAGGATGTCCGGGTCAGCGCCAGGAGTGCCCGAGACAGTGAGGGCGTGCTTCAACTTGAGACTGACCCCCTCAGCTCCCGGGCCCCCTTGTTGTTTAGTCACTAGGCCGTGTCCTGCTCTTTTGGGACCCCATGGACTGCAGCATGCCAGGCTCCTCTGTCCATGGGGTTTCCTAGGCAAGAATACCGGAGTAGGTTGCCATTTCCTTCTCCAAGGGATCTTTCCCACTCAGGGATCCAACTCGGGTCTCCTGCTTGGCAGGCGAATTCTTTACTGCTGAGCCACCTGGGAAGCCTGGGTCCCTCTGAATGAAGATGCTCGCACACCCCCAGCAGTCTGGTGGACCTGCTCTGGGCAGACCTGTCACACCAGGGAGCCTGTCCAGCCACTCACTGCCTGGTGGTCTGGACTAGGACAGGGGCACTGGCCTCGCCTCCCCACGGTGGTGGTAACCCACAGGGGGGCCCTGTGGCACCAAGGGACTCCACCAGCACATGTGGCCACCAAGAAATGTGACCACCGACAGCTGGGAGTGGGGGTGCCTGAGGCAAGTCTCAGGAGGTGCTTCTGAGATTCTTCCACAGCCGTGGCGATGCTCCACGCCTTGGCCTCCTGACTGTGAAGGGGGGACACGGCACTGACCTGGGAGGTTGTATCGAGGCTGAATCACACACATCGGGTGCATCCCTGGGTGTGAGTGGGCCCTAGGCCTTCCCTGGCCCCCTCTGTTGCTACTCTCTGCCCTTTTCTCTCCAGAGCTTTGTGGGGTCCCCAGAATTATTAATAACTTTCCACATCAGCTCGATTCCTCCAGACTCCCCACTTCAATCCTACACTCTCTACTGGGGCTGCCTGGAGCACAAGCCCGCACTGGTGCAGACCTGCAGTCACAGCCCAAACTTAACAAGCGTAAGTGCGATACCCGCCACACCGAGTGCCAGGCGCCCTTCTGAACACTCTACACTTACACACCCGTTTGCCCTCACAACCTCCCAAAGAGGCAAGGCTGTTCTTACCTTTAACCAACGTGCCCAGAACACACAGCCTTACAGGGCCTTAAGTGGTGCGGGGCGGGGGCTGGGCCCGGCCCTGCACTGGGGCACACTCCCCTACCCGTTCTCAGCACCTCCCCACTGGCCCAGCCCCGAGCCTTTTCCCTGAAACCCCCTCCACCTGGAAGGTTCTTCCTCCACAGCCCTGCGCACCTGAGTCTTAGCGTCTCCATAGCCTTCTTCACCTCTGCCCTCCCCTGACCTTTTGCAGTGCTGCACTGGCCCCCTCCCCCGGACTGTCACCAGGGGCCCTCTGGCCCTCGGTGGACTCTGAGACCACCAACGGGGCGAGGGTCCCAGTACCACCTCTTTCTAACCCAGTGGCCTCTGGCAGGCGCAGCTCTTACTCTGGAGGCTGCTGTGAGGATTACACAGGCTGGTGCCTGTAAAGCACATCAGGAGACATTCAGAAGGCTCCCTCCGAGTTTACCTGCATCGTCCCCTCCACCAGGCTACACAAAACCGTGCGAGAGCACAAGAGCGGGACCAGCAAATGTTTTCTGTGAAACAGGAGGGCGCGCACCTTCAGCTCTGAGGGCCGTGCGGCCGCTGTAAGGAGCAGCCAGGCACAGACACAGCTGGGTTCCCACAAGCGTGCATCCATGGACACTGAGGTTCAAACATCATATGCTTTGCACGTGCTACAAAATAGTCTTCTTTTGTTTTTTTTTCCAACCATTTAAGAATGTAAAGATCATTCTTAGCTCAACCGTCTTACAAAACCTGGTGCATGCTGGCTCCCGTAGAGCCCGAGTTGGCCGACCGCCATTCCAGACCAGCCTCTCTTCCTGCTCCTCCGGCCTCCCCTGGCTTCAGAGCTCAGACTTCTCTCAGACTCAGGGCCAGCCAACTGCGGGCTCACAGTTTATGTGAGTAAAATGGATCAGGCACCCAGAGCTTTTGATTTCTTGGTCTGCTGGTCAGTCCATTGATCCCTGCAGAGCGCAATGCCATGTCCCCCAAACAAGGTCATTCTAAGAACTGCAGGCCCCCTACAAAGGAACACCTACTGCGCCCAGAGCCAGACCTGCCTGCCCAGTTCTCTGGTCACCTTGTTTTCATTCATGTCTCCTGTGGGGGAAGGGGCGGGGCAGAGGAGGCAGGTCAGAGGGAAGAGGGTGGGTGGGGAGCCCGGGAAGTGGGGAGTGAGGCCAGCTCTGTCCCCGTCTGCTCCAGCTTTCTCCCTGGCTTCCCCAAAGGCTTGTGCTCACAGGCACCAGGGATGAAGGGCCAGTCCTGGCAGCGAGCTCAGAGTTTCAGTATCCCTGCAGGAGGAAATTCCACAGCCCTGCCCTCTCTTATGCTGGGTGGCCACGTCAGACTCACCCTAACGCTGTCCCCAGGGCCCCGCCAATTCCCGCCAGTTTTCACATCACAGCCCAGCCACCTAGCACCTGGCAGCAGGCCTCCAGAACTCCGGTCTTCACAATCCTGCCTCTGCCCCGCTCTCCGTGGCCAGGGCCTGACCCTCCCAGGCCCTCCCAAGGTGCCTGCTGGACCCTGGGAAGCGGTCCTCACTGGAGAGGTTCAGGGAGCAGGATGTCTGTCTGGATCTGCATCTCCCACTAAACTGTGTGAAAGGAAACACCAAACATTCACCTAAGAGACAAACCCGTCCTGAGCAAACAAGGCTCTTGGAGGATAAGGTGCTGAAGGGAGCCGCCACAGGAGGACCATGCACCTCTACTGCAGGGAAAGCCTGCTGCCTGCATTCCGTCCTGCGCCCAACGCGGGGCCAGGCCACACGGGCAGGGGCCAGGCCTGCAGCGCTGAGGGTGGGCCTGCGGGACCATCCACACCTCCTTCCTGCTAGCGCGTTCCTTCTCTTCTGTCTCTCTCCTCTCCTGGGTTGGAACCTCTGCCCTGGACCTGCCCCCACCCCATGGTGCTGCTCCAGGCACGCTTCCGCCAGAATGGATGCTGTGTGGTTCTTCCAGAGTGTCACTCTCGGTAGTCTTCACATGGCATTCTTGATTCTTGGAAACCTTTGCTTCCGTTTACCTCCACTTGAGTGAGTGATCTTTCAGATTTCAGCTTAAAAACTGCCTGGTGTCCACGCTGAGGACCACAGATTCCACGCGTGGCAGGGCCTCTTTACTCCTTTTTTGAGCTCTTCTTTGGATGATGATAAACTATTTGCCTTTTCGTGTCATTTCCATCTCCTGTCTACCTGAGGAGCTCTGTTTTTTAAAAGAAAGTAATTCTATTTATTTATTTATTCGGCTGTGCTGCATCTTCATTGCTGCCCGGGCTTTTCTCTAATTTCTGCGAGCGGAGGCTGCTCTCTAGTTGCTGTGCGTGGGCTTCTCATTGCAGCCCCTTCTCTTGTGGAGCACAGGCTCCAGAGTGTTCAGGCTTCAGTAGTCGCAGCACATGGGCTCAGAGGGGCAGCTCCCGGGCTCTAGGGCACAGGTTCAGTAGTGGCAGTACACGGGTTTAGTTGCTCTGCAGCATGTGGGACCATCCCAGACCAGGAATTGAACCTGTGTCTTCTGTATTGGCAGGTGGAGTCTTTATCACTTGAGCCACCAGAGAAGCCCATGAGGAATGCTTACTCATCTTACTCAGCTCAGGTGGCCCCTTGCCTGTAAGGCTTTCCCCGCCCTCTCCAGGAGGGAGGCATCTTCATCCTCACATTACTCCTCTGTGCACGGCAGGGGCCTCAAGTACCTCAACAGCCCTGTGGTTGAGTAGTAGGTTCTGTTGAATCTCACTGAGGCCCAGAGAGGTCAAGAAATTGCCAATGTTCACACAGCTGTCCTGTGGCAGAGTCAAGACCCAAATCCTGAACTGTCTGACTGTGGATCCCAGGGCCCCATCCCTGAGTGCCATCTCCCTGTTCTGCATACATTTCTACTTTTACATCATCCTTTTATGGATCCATCTCCCCACACGGGGCCAGGCTTCGTTGCAGACGGGGTTCGTGCAAAGATAATTTATCTCTGTGTTCCCAACACCTAGAATAGTGCTTGGCACTCAGCAATGGCTGATTCATTTGACAGATGTTCTGAGAGGGTGACTGTGCCAGGAAGGGCTGAACTGCTCTCACGGAGCTTGGCTGCACAGAGCAGGACAGGACGTGGGACACACACACGCAAGGAAACGTCCGAACCTCCGGAGAGGACGTGACAGGAGAGGGGAGGGGAGATAAAGGCTCTGCCGGTTTGGAAGAGGTCTGAGAAGGTTGGTGGCCCTGCAGCAGGAGCCTGGAGCAGGCTTCGGACTCAGATGTAGGGGTGGAGTGGGGGTAATGGGGCGGAGACTCAGGAAAGGGAGGACCTGGGCAAACACACAAATAACAGCTGACAATCACAGTGACAAATGCCTTCATATCACTGAGGGAGAAAAGGGCCATTTCTGACTGTGGAGGAGCTGCTGGGGAAAGTCAGCCAGCAATCAGACAGTGAAGAAGAGCTGGCTGGGGCAGACCGTGCTCCAATGTCTGAACAAAGACATTTTCCTAAGAGGAATTCTGCAGCCAGGTTTAAATAACAAGTCTTCCCTCCCTAAAATAATAACCCCCTCATTCATTGAGCACACGGTTCTTCTGATTCTCAAGACTGTGACTGGCGCACTAGCACCCACTACTCTTCACAGATGAGAAAATCGAGGCTCAGGACTTCCCTGGAGGTCCTATTGCCAAGAGTCCGTCTTGCAATGGAGGGAATCGGGTTCAATCCCAGGTCAGGAACTAAGATCCCATGTGCCATGGAGCAATGAAGCCCACGCACCACTACTACTGAACCCTCTTGCTCTAGAGCCTGTGTGCCACAACTAGAGGGTCCATGCTGCAACAAAAGATTCTGCATGACGCAACAAAGATCCCACGTGCCACAGTGAAGATCCGATGCAGCCAATTGGTTAATTAGGGCTTCCCAGGTGGCTCAGTGGGTAAAGAATCGGCCTGCAATGCAGGAGATGCAGGAGACCTGGGTTCGATCCCTCGGTCGGGAAGATCCCCTGGAGGAGGGCATGGCAACCCACTCCAGTATTCTTGCCTGGAGAATCCCATGGACAGAGGACCCTGGCAGGCTCTGGTCCATGGGGTCGCAAAGATTCAGACAGCGACTGAGCACACACACAGCGCCTGGGAAGCCCCGACTGTCATTAGCCATTATTATTATTCCTTTGAGGAGCCAATTCTCCCAAATGTCTACTGTCACTTGAAGAGGACTCCTTCACTTGCAGAACTGGTGAATCTTTCCTCAGACCTGCTGTTCTACAGCCCCCGCCCCAGCCCACCCCCATCTCAGTGAAGGGCAGCCCGTTCTCCCAGGCCAGGCCCTGGAGGCAGCTTCTCCTCCCCTCACACCAGTGTTCACTCTGCCCTCACGCCCATCTACAAGTCGAGCGCTCCTTGGCTCCTGCTGCTGCCCGGCCCGGCCACCTCGTCTCCCCACCCCGTCATCTGGCTGGTCCCCTTGCCCACACTGCCCTCCCCACCATCAGTCTCTGCAGCCAGGGTGAGTCTTCTCAAATGTCAGTGGGCTCATGTCAGTGGGGGTTCCAAACACCCTGACGGACTTTTCATCTCACTCAAACCAAATCCAAAACCCTCCGAGAGGTGTACAAGGCCCCTCAGGACCCCGTCTCCTGTTCCCTCTCTGACCCTTGCACCCTCACCCGGCTCTGGCCACACCGGTCTCCATGATGTTCCTCTCACAGGCACGCACACTCCTACACTCCTACCTCGGGGCCTTCGCACTCGCTGTGCCCTCTCTGGAATAATCTTTTTCTTTTTTAAGTTGTTCATCTATATTTTATTTATTTCAGCCATGTGGCATGCAGGATCTTAATTCCCCAGGGATTGAATCCCACCTGCACCCCCTGCAGTGGAAGCTTGGAGTCTTAAACCATTGGACTGCCCGGGGAGTCCTGGGAATATTCTTTCTCCAGGCACTCACAGGGCAGAGCCTTTCTCCCTGACTGCCTAGTGTAAAACAACACATCCTCCCCTCTCTGTTTCCCCGGATTCTTCTTAAACCTTAGCACACAGCACACCTGATGTATTAATATTATATACTTATACTTTATAAGTGCACGGTCTCCTTTCCCCCATTAGATAGCGGGTCACGGTCCACTGTTCCTTCCCCACCACCGTGCACAGAAATTAACTCCTTCCAGACATTTCATTGTAGGGACTGTCTCACAGTTACACCTGCCCAAGTCCAATGGCAACATTCATGCCCTGGGGTTCTTCTGGATTGGATTCCCTTCCTTATGTATTGGGGAAACTCTACACCCTGAAAGAGAACAAAAGCCCATTTTCCATGTTCAGCTCAGGGTGGAATTACCCTGGCACTTGGGTTTAGGGGTTGGAGGGAAGAAGAGGGGCCTTGCCCTCAGGCTTGGACCACCTTCCACCCTCTTCCTGACACCTGCGGCTGGCTGGAGTCTGGTGAGATGCGTCCTGCCACAGCCCATTTCCGGGGAAGTCATGTTGTGGAAAAGAGAAATACGTGCAGATAACCAAGAAATGTGATCAAAGGGGTGGGGAGGTGTGGAGAACTTGTAATTATGGGGGGTGGAGGGAGGGGCCCCCATGCAGAAACAAGCACCCAGAGCTCTGCAGAGCTGTCACGCATGCAAAAGAGCTGGGAGCTGGGGGGTGCTCCCATGTACCTTCACCGCCCTCCTGCCTTGACCTCCATGGAGGCCGAGGTAGAACTCTGCAGCTCCCTGCCTGCCCAGTGACTGTCTGACCCCGGGCTGCTGTGTCTTAAGGGCAGAAGAAGCCCAACTCTACTAATCAGTACTGGCCTGATCCCCACACGACGACCCGCTCATTCACGGGCCCACGTGGCCTTCCGGGGCTGAGGCCCCAGCCCCGCCCTCCTGACCGAGGTGGGCAGTGGGCCACCTTCCCTGCCCCTTCCCCAGAAAGCCGCCCTTCCCAGAGCTGTTTTCCACGAGCTGCTCTCCTCCTCCTCAGACCTGCCTGGACTGGCCCGGCCACCTCAGGACAGTGCTCCACTTCCCCTTTGGCAGAGCTGGGCTCTGGCGTCAACCTGTACGCAGCTGGGCGGGAGCGGCCAGCAGGGGGAGCCAGGAAAACCTGGACTCTGCAGCGGGACAAAAGGGGTCGTGAGGCTCAGGTGACTTCCTCCTCATTTAAGATACACGGAGCCAGGTGCAGGGCTGAGGGTGAGGTTCGGGTGAGGGGAAGGCCAAATGGAATCCATCCAGTCAGGCAACAACAACACGGTATTAAGCCCCTTTTCTGAGCCAGCCTAGACCCTCATGAAGAGTAACCCCCAGCCTCCACTGTCAGGGGTGATGAGCCAGGAGAGCTCATGAGTGGAGGTCTAACGCTGGGATCACAGGGAAGACACGTGACAGGGATCACAGGGAAGACACGTGACAGGCTCCCGGGACGCTGAACTGTTGAGCCCAGAAAATGCCTGTGCTTCTGCCAATACCAAAAACACTGCCAGAGAGAATGCCGGGCTCAATAAAGCCACCAAGAGCAACCTAAATGACAGCTCACATTTCCGCACCTGAGGGAGACAGCTTCAAGAACAAGCAGAAGCTGAAAGCGTGATCAATATACTAATTTTCCCTCAAATAATGCAGTGGGGAGAGGGAGTGATATGGGCTGGGGGTGGAACAGGTCGGCCTTGTGTTGACAGCGCCATGAGCTGGGTGACAGGTACCTGCTAACTCGTTAGTCTCTCTACTTTTGTATCTGCTTGAAAATTCCCACAGGGGAAATTTATGTATGTCAACCAGCTGGTCGGTGACTGCTACTGCCAAGTTTCACAGGAGACACCCTGTTTGTTATGGGAGAAAACTGGGCGTCTCTGCATGAGCTCAGGGCAGACACCCGCAGCTGTGGGCTTGGTCGGCTATCTCTCCTCCCGCAGGTCTGCTCCGAGAGCCATGAGCCTGAGCCTTTAGAGAGCAGCGCAGCGTGTGCACGTCATTTCTCTGGGGTCCCTCACCTGGTTATTCACCAGAGCGGGGAAGAAGGAACTTCAGACCTCCCTCGGGGAAACGACTGACATGTAAATTCTGTCTTCCGTGGCTCGGTAGGAAAGCTGAGTTTGGTGAGGATGGCATAGGAGACTCCGCGGGCGTGAGGGGTGAATTCTCTTCCTGGGACATGTGCGGGCGCTGCACAACCTGAACGAGCCGCATCATCTCGGGAGCGCCTCCTATCTAAAGACGGGGACACGTTACATACACAGACGGCGTTTGTCAGGGCTTGTTTTGGCAATACGAGAGAAGTTCAAAAGATAAGTTTTTTTTTTCCCCCCCATGTGTTTCCTCATATGGCTTCTCTAGGATAGTAATTTACTGCAGCAGATTGTAAGGCTGGTGCCACTCCTGACCTCTGGAGAGCTCTGGTTCCACTAAGAAGTTTCTAGACTTCCCTGGTGGTACTGTGGATAAGAATCCACCCACTGGGTGCAGGGGACATGGGTCCGATCCCTAGACGGGGAAGATTCCACATGCTGCAGAGCAACTAAGCCCGTGCGCCGCAACTACTGTGCCTACGTGCTCCAGAGCCCGTGCTCTGCAATAAGAGAAGCCACTGCAACGAGAAGCCTGCGAACCACAGTGAAGAGCAGCCCATCTCTGCAACTAGAGAAAGCCCACGTGCAGCAACGTAGACCCAGTACAACCAAAACAAAAAATTCAAATAGTTGAAAAAGAAAGAAAGAGGCTTTCTCAGCAGTCCTTTACCCCAGAAATTCAATTCACAATGGGCAGGAGGTACTAGGTCTCGGCTGAGGCAGGTGGGAGTGGTCTGAGTTTCTGTGAGGATGAACTGAAAAACCCAGCCAGCAATCTCTGATGTCTGAGGGTGGGACCTGAGAGCTAGTGAGTCTGGGTCCAGAAGAGACAGTGCAAACAAGGCTCTCCAAAAAGTAAATACCAACCCAGAAAGCAGGATGACAAAAGAGCTTGATAAACCCAAGCACAGCACAGTAGGGCAAAAAAAAAAAACAACAGACACTTCATAATTATTTTAATGACAGTGTGTGTGCGTGTGCTCAGTTGCTCAGATATGTCTGACTCTGTGACCCTATGGGCTATAGCCTACCTGGCTCCTCTGTCCATGGAATTTTCCAGGCTAGAATACTGGAGTGGGATGCCATTTCTTACTTCAGGGCACCTTCCTGACCCAGGGATTGACCCTGCATCTCCTGCGTTGGCAGGCGGAATCTTTACCATCGAGCCAATGGTAAATGGTGCTGGGACAGCTAAGCAAACACATGCAAAATATAACACCCAAAGCACAAACAACCAGAGAAAAAAACTTTTGTGCATCAAAGGACTCGCAAGGGACTTCCTTGGCGGCCACAAAATGGAGAGGAAACCAAGTATTTTCTACCCCATTTCTAGATCATGTGGATTTTCATAACCATCAGCATAACAAGAGCAAAATCAGAGGCTCAGCTGGGCTTCAGCTGCTGATCTGAGACGGTGGCAGTAACAACAATCATATTAACAATAATAGCTCTTCATACGTGTGAGACGCTCTTCTAAACGCTTTACATATGTTAACACTGTCGTGTTTACTGGAGCAGGTTTTACTCCGACAGCCAGGAGAGCGCAGAGCCAGAGCAACAAGCAGTGAAACAGCTGATGGCAGAGCCACCCGGGGAACGGGAAGCTTCTTCATAAACCTGACGACTCGGGAAGGTGACAAGAGGCCCCTCGGTGCTGGAAAGGACAAGGTCCTGGAAAGTGGAAGTGCCCCTCCACCACCTGGGCAGCGACAGCCTGGCTGCGACTGGGCGGAATTTCTATTTCTAATATCAGGACAATAAGGAAGTGGCTGCCAATACTGCATAAAACTCGAGAACGCTAGGCGGCAATGGCTGCGTTCCAGCTGAGCCATTAAGGTAAATGTAGAAGAAAGTTCCAGGTAGAAATGTCACTGGGAACTCACAGGATACACTGAGAGTCTGAGGCTGATACATAACCTCCTATCACTGAAATCAAGGTCTTGCCGAGCTGGGGCCAAACTGTGTCCACTTACGACTCTCCTGTGACACACGTGGTTCTGTTATCGGGGCTTCGCAGTAATAAGACATTCATTTCCCTCATCCTTGCACCTCCTCCTGCCACAGTCACTTTATGATCCTGTATGCAATTTTTTTTTTCTTCTCTCTTCATTTTACTGTAACAGAGTCTAGAGATTATATATTACAGTGCTTATTAATATTTTCTTAAACTATATATATATATTATATATATATTTGGGGGGAGGGCTGCTCTGGGTCTTACCTGAGGCACATGGGGTCTTAACTGTAAGCAGGTGGGATCTTTAGTTGTGGCATAAGAACTCTTAGTTGTGGCACTCGGGGATCTAGTTCCCTGATCAGGGATTGAACCCAGGCCCCCTGCATTGGGACTGTGGGGTCTCTGAGCCACTGGACCACCAGGGAAGTCCCTAAAGGATATCTCTGAAGAGAAGATGGGATGAAGCTAACTGTGGGAAAAGGTGGGTGAAGATAAACATGCATGTGACAGTGCAGAGCAGGAGCGGGAGGAGAGGAGAGTGCATGGGAAAGGAGAGTCAGCCCAGACACAGCTGCTACTCAGAGAACCAACAGGATTCAGTAGAGGAAAATTTCAGGATTCAAAAGGTGGTACAGTGATATTTTCCCAGCTACATGCTAATTCCTGCATCCAGGACAGATTTAACAGATAAACACCCAATTTACATACTGTTCACGTAAATATAAACGCTATTAATAACTACAGCCATGTAGGACAAATTAAAATAATTCATGGCAAACACTACGATCATGCTAGGCACACCTGAAATGACACGGATGATCGCTTTTACATTTTGAAGACACGGCAAAAGTGCTGCCTCCCTAAAGTCAGCCTGCAGAGTTCATCATGTCATGTGACTGCCCACACCAGGCCTAGCAACTGGCCAAGGTCAATGACTCCAGCTCCAAATCCAAGTTGTTCCTTTCCTGCTTCCTCTCCCTGACAGTCTACAGCTCCTGGACTCCACACTCCACACTCCACTTCTGACCTCCCCAGTTTATGGCAAAAAAAAATTTTTTTTTTGGCTGCACTGGGGGGTCCTAGTTGCAGCATGTGAACTCTTAGGTGCAGTATGAGGAATCTAGTTCCCTGACCCAGGGATCAAACTCGGAACCCCCTGTGTTGGGAGCATGAGGTCTTAGCCTCTGGACTGCCAGGGAAGTCTCACTGACGTATTCTTTTCAGCTCTTCTTTGATGCTCCTGGCAGCATCTGGCAACGCTGACCCCTCCCTCCTTCCTGAAACAGCTTCTCTAACTTTAGACACTCTCCTGGCTGCCAGCCACACACCTTTGGCCACGGTTTCTCAGCCTTTCCACAGCCTGCTCTTCCTCTGGCTCCTGGTTTCAGCAAGTGGCACCACCACCACGTCCCCAGACTCTGTAGGTCCCCCGGCTTGTTCCCAACACCCCCTCAGCCACAGAGCCCTGCTCATTCTTCCTCCTCACGTGCTGCATCTCCTCAGCCGCACTGCCTGTGTCTGTGAGACTGTGAGTCGGACAGGTGTGTTCCAGCTGCTTTAATCCTCCCGACAAGCCTCTGATGTAAATTTTATTACCATCTTCAATTTTCAGATTAGGAAACAAGAGACACAGGGGCGTTACGTAACTTGCCTGAGGTCACACAGCTATTAGGTGGTAGTTCAGTTCAGTCGCTCAGTCGTGTCCGACTCTTTGCGACCCCACGGACTGCAGGCCGCCAGGCCCCCCGTCCATCACCGACTCCCGGAGCTTGCTCAGACTCCTGTCCATCGTGGGAGAGCAGCATTCACAGCCAGGCGGCCTCAGTCCCAGGACAGGCCCACTGTTCTGTCACCGAGGTCACTGCGATGGCCTCCTCCAGGTCTCCAACTCTGCCTCGGCTTCCTCCGATCCTGCATGCTGTGGCCCAAGTCATCTCACTAAAACACAAGTCTGACTGCATCGGCCTCGTCTTCAGGATAACGCCCACATTCGGGAACCTCCAGAACCTGGTCAGTGCTTCTCTTTGACTTCACTTGTTGGCTTCTTGGACTCACTTTTATCACCTCCCTGAAGGCTCCACCAGCCACGGCGACAGGCCCCCTGCCAGGCTTCTGTACATCCTCTGACCTGCTGAGAACATGGATCTTTCCCTTTCAGATTTTACTTTTTCTGATAAGCCTTTTCTGACCTCTTAAAACTAGACCACACGCCTCTCCTGTGAGTCCCAGTAGCAGAAATCTCTAGAGTAGTGCTGACATCTCTGCGTTTTTTTAAAAAAACATTTATTTGGCTTCGCTGGGTCTTAGTTGCAGCACACAGGATCTTCAGTCTTCTTTGCAGCATGAGGGATCTTTAGTTGTGGCATGCAAACACTTTGGTTGAGGCATGTGGGATCTAGTTCCCTGACCGGGGACCAAGCCCAGGCCCCCTGCATTGGAAGCAGGGAACCTCTGCCACTGGAGCATCGGGGGAGCCCCTCTCTGCACTCTTCCGCCTGTCCACTGACACCTGATCTATCCCAAGGTTGTGAACTTCTCGAGAACAAGGACCTGGTGGGCTCACTGTCGTACCCTCAGCACTCAGCCTAGCGCCCGTCTGTGAACAGCATTTAATAATCACTCAACTGACAAACCTTTATTGTCTGTGTCATACTTTGTTGTTGTTGCTGTTAGTCGCAAAGAAGTGTCTGATTCTTTGCGACTCCATGGACTGCAGCATGCCAGGCTCCTCTGTCCTCCACTATCTCCCAGAGTCTGCTCAAACTCATGTCCACTGAGTCGGTGATGCCATCCAACCACCTCATCCTCGGTGGCCTCCTTTCCCCCTGTCATGCTCTTTAACACCTACTTATAAATGCCCCTGTATTATTTATATTTTCACATGTGTTAGCCTGGTCTTCATAACCAGATGGTAATTTTCTGAAAGACAGCAAATGTACTCAGTACTTCTAAGTCAGAGGTTAGTGACACAAAAACGGACACATTTATTAAAAACTGATGATTAGTCAAGGCTTCATGAATGTCAACAATTCAGTGGTGCAGGCACTGTTTTTCTCTCGCTCTCCCATATAAGGAGACTGAGTCAGGGAGTTTAGTAGCTTCCCTACTAGTAGCTAGTGACAGAGCTGGGACTTGAATCCTTACGTCTGTGTTTGTATTCTCAACCCCTACAGTGAGAGGCTAAGGACATGTGACATTACATATGCTAAGTAATTTGTTGTTCAGTCTCTCAGTTGTCTCCGACTCTTTGCAACCCAATAGTCCTCGAGGCTCCTCTGTCCATGGGATTTTCCAGGATGGAACACTGGAGTGAGTTGCCATTTCCTACTGGAGGGGGATCTTCCCAACACAAGGACTGAACCCACATCTCCTGCATTGGCCAGGTGGGTTCTTTACACTGAGACACCAGGGAAGCCCTTGGATGTTTTATTGCTTACCCTTAAAAAATTACTACCTCTGTGGGCTTATTAGACTCTTTCCTTCACATACTCTGCTTTTCCCCTTTGTTTCAAATGTTTGTTGAA
Source organism: Cervus canadensis (assembly GCF_019320065.1). NCBI lineage: Eukaryota > Metazoa > Chordata > Mammalia > Artiodactyla > Cervidae > Cervus > Cervus canadensis. Next base: position 110,327,516 of record NC_057386.1, read on the forward strand.
CACTTAGTCATGTACCAAAATGTACATAACCTAACTCACCAAAGGCCAAACTTTAGAAACACCCTTGGAGTTTAGCTCTTTTGACTGGACTATTATTTCCTTAACAAGTTTCATAAAATCACCCCCTGCTCAGTTTGTGATTGTATATCCAAACGCCTCTCAGCAAAATCTCAGTGGTCACTTTTTTCCTTTCTGGCCGTGCTGCAAGGCATACAGGATCTTAGTTCCCCAACCAGGGATAAATATCAAGCCCGTGTCCCCTGCAGCAGAATCCTGTAGTCTTAACCACTGGGTCTCCAGGGAAGTACTTACGGCCCCTTTGACAACACATCACATGGAGAGAATATCTGGAGTCAACTCATAAGGTCTCATCACAGACTTTTTTTAACCAACATCTTGGCCCTTTCGCTGACAAAAAGGATTCTTAAGCCTTTTAACAGATTGAAGGCTTTCTTAGAGCTAAGTTCAAAGCAAACTGCCCATCCTTCTTGGGAAATGCTCTGGAGGCTCCCTTCTGAGGTAACTTGATAGCCTTGTCTCTCTGGATTAACAACGATTTAACATGAACCCAAAAGTTAAACATCCCTGGAATAGTTAGTAAAATATGTTATATTTCACAATGCTGTCTTCAGGAAATAAACAATCCAAAGTGACTATTTTGGGCAGTGCTATATCACAGTATTATTGTAGTAATACTTCCAGAAGAAATCTGAAGTTTGGAATAACTATAGGCCATAAAATATGACCAATATTGCACCAGTACATGAAGCAAAATTCAAATTTGGATCCTAAGGAAAAAAACAAGACATCATCAGTGATGATGACAGGCACATCTCTGAACTAAATCTGATTTCCCCGAGGAAGGGAGGCACTGAGCCTATTATAATAGAGTATGCCTTTGAAGGACTGAGAAACAAGTCCGTCAGTCTCAAAAAAAATCAAATCAGCTTGATAAGTGTCTTAGTTACAAGGGAGAAAAAGCAGAAATGACTAAGCTGAAAGAAATCTCTTCTGGCCTGTTTTTTTCTCTCAGGCAGTACTGTTCCAGATGAGTTGCACAGCACAAAACATGGTTTTGCTGTGTATCAAGGTGTGTAAGTCAGGGTAGACAGCAGTGTTTTAAAAGGGGAAATTAGATGATAAGAGCAACAGGTAAAGCAGCTTTGGGCTCCGGAGGAGGAAGTCCTGGCAGTCCTCTCTGGGCACAGTGGATAATCTGAAAGTGGTGCGAGTGCCGAGTGCCGGCCTGAGCCCAGCTGCCTCTACTGTGATCAGGAGGGAAGGTATCGTGATCTGGCGGAAGCAGCCCTTCAGAGTCCTGGGAGGAGCATTTCATCAGACAATAACTGAGAGCGCACTGCTTACAAAGGCAACGGATGAGATGCTGAGGGATCAGTCCGCAAGAACCTCCTGCTACTCTGAAATCAGAGCTGCATTCTCATTTTCCCAAGCTGACATAGTGTATGTAATGAAATAGAATATGTATCACACATCTCTTGCAGTGGTGTAAGAGGACTTGGGACTCACAAGGAAAACTGAGCAATGAACTTCCCCTTCAGCCTTTTCCCTGTAAAAATATCCTCCTTGAAAACAGTGTAAGTTTTCTTCAGCAAGTGAGGTACCACCTCCTTACTCTCCCTCTCTTACCCAGCTTCACTTTTTTTCATAACACTTAAGACCACCTGACGTTTTTACAGACTTGTCATTTGTCTTTTTAAACTAGAAGGTAAGCTCCATGAAGGCAGATATTTCAAATATTTTGTTCACAGATATCTTCTCAGTATTTCAGTATACAGAACCTTAACTAACATGTACTTGTAGGAGGTTCTTAAAATTTTTGTAAAATTAATTAAAAGTGTTTAAAAAAGATCCCTGAATATGTTAGAATTATTAAAGAATAAGAATTTGGCATATCTGTGTATTTATGTCTGTTATTCCCAAACAAGACTCCCAAATCGGGTGTCAGAGGACCAGAAGCTTGTGTAGAGATGGGAGAGCAACTGCAAAGACAAAGCAATGTGTCTTATCTGATGGATGGACGGAACCCACTGTCACCAAACTTCTACAAAGAGTAAACTCAATTCATCCCTCTGCCCTTGCCATGTCTGAATCTGAGTGTAGTGAATTCAAATTCACTTCACATTACTAGGCTTAACATTAGCTTTCTTCCTTGAGAAAACGTCTGAAACTTATGTAGTAAAGTTTTTTTGTTCCCCTCCTCCCTAAATTACTGCCTGCTAGATGCAAGCCCTCAGATGGAAACCATCTCCCATTTCTATTTTGAGATTCGCCTGAGTCACAAGGTAGTCTTGGCGAATCACTCTGCTCCATCCCTCAGTTTATTGAGCCTGCCTGGGAACAGGCGCTGCCAGCCAGACAGGAAGAGGGCCGTGTTGCCTAACTCCAAAAGGTCTCAGGCGTGTGGATGTGGTGAGGTTTAATAATGGATATAAATCGCTGCAGATGGATTTCCCACAGGGTGGGGGTGGGGAAAGGGCAACCATTTTCCTAAACTTCCTCTATATGAATTCATGGCTGGTACAAAGGCCAGGCTATTAAACATAGCTGAGCAAATGTCCCAATGTCTGCAGGACATGTGTTTCCAACTAAAGAGACCCCTAGTGGGCTCCTACTATATATGACACCCCCAAGCCCCAAAGAGAAGCAAAAGAATGTGACTGATATGACTCTGGCAAAGTTACACTAAGAGTCAGTGTTTATAAACATGTATAAACCACAAGGCCCTTTTCTTTTTTTCAAGAATGGGTATAAAGAGCTGCTTCCACCTGGATTCTCTTGCCTGTGCCCCATCCAGTCTCGAGTTCCTCCGAGTTGTGTAGCTAACATGTTCTAAGTGGTTCTGCCTTACTGACTGTAATTCCAAGCTCCCTGAGCCCCCAACCCCCAGAGATGCCTCTTGACAAAATTATTCTTTATGTACTCACACAAATGTAAAAAGAAGAGAAGAAAGGCCCCGGGGATGCAGCCAGTGCATGTCTCACGCTGAACCACTGCTAAGCATGACCTGAACTTTTCTGCCTCTTTCCGCTTGGCTGAGTTCCTCTCTTGACTCAGGGCAAAGTGATGAGCATGGCATAGGAGGCTTAGGACCCAGGGGGCGCCTTTCAGCCGGAAAAAAAAAAAAAATAAAAAAACCACCTCGCTGCAGCAAGCTTGCTGGAAGCTCCCAGTTCTAAAGAGAGGCTGTTTACCAGAAGCGCATAACAAGAGCAGGTCTGACTGCCAGGCTGGGAACGGGAGGCAGAGCCGCCGCCTAGGGGGACCCCGGCTGGACTCTGGTTGGTCAGTCACCTGCAGGACGAAGGAGGTGAGGATGCTGTTGGCCTGGGTGCGAACAATCCTCGTCAGCAACATGCTCCTGGCAGAAGCCTATGGAGCTGGAGGTGAGATTACCACCTTTCCTTTCTGCAGCAACTTAATGAGGCAGAAAGGGTGAAGCTTCCTATTTCCCGAGCAGGAAGACGACAGGAAACGGAGCTTGTAGCAGGTTCCTGTTGTCCCATGAAAGCTTTGTTGGTTTTGTTTTTTTCCTTCTCCTTTCCCTGCCTGGAGCTTGCAGCTCCATCTTTGCCATTAAGAACAAAGGCAAGTAACCACTTTCTCTTTTCTTTTTCTTGCTGTTGGCTCATGAGTGGATGGAACCTGGGGGCTCATCTCCTCCACTCCTAAGTCCTGTTCTTTTCGGGGGGCTTTGGGAGTGTCTCCAGAGCGCTGGCCCTCGTTACCCAGCCCCTTCCTGCGGGCCTCCTGCTGAGGGGAGTGGGAGTTTGGAGTCACATCCAGGCAGCAATTAGGCAGGTTCCCTCCATTTGAGGCTCTCCTGTGCCTGACTGGATATAAAGGCCTTTGTAGGATTCTCTTGGGAGGGAATGCTGCCTGTGAAAGTGTGGCCTCATCCACGGAGACAAGAACACCAGAGTTTATATAACATGGAATGACAACACAAGGATGGATTTTCGGTCCTGCCGCCCCCCACCCCGACCCAAAACTCCCACCGTCTCCACAGAGGGTCCTGAACCCAGGACTCCCCCCGCATCTTCCTCCAAAGTGGTCACAAGTTCCAGAGCAACAACGCCTTGCACTTATGCAGTGCTTTCCGGCTTAAAAAAGAAAAGAAAAAAGCCAACACTGAGCAGAGGGGGCCGGGCACCGGCTGGGGCTCTTCACTCGCCCGCCCTCCCTTCTCTTTCCGGCCTCACAACAGCCCAGCGAGGCAGGCGGGGTTTTCCACGTGAGGGCAAGGTCTCCCAGCAGGGGTGGGCCCGGGCTCCCTGCCGGCCACTCAGTGTCCTGTCGGGGGGCTCCTCCTCCTCATAGGCTGCTTCTGGGATAACGGCCACCTGTACCGGGCGGATCAGCCCTCCCCCGCGCCAGGCCACCTCTGCCTCAACTGGCTGGACGCGCAGAGCGGCCTGGCATTTGCCCCAGAGTCGGGTGAGTGCCCGTCCCGGGCGGCGGGCGGGCGGGCGGGCTGGCGGCGGCCGTGTCCCAACCCGGGCCCATGCTGCCTTCTCTCCCCTCTCAGGCGCCGGCAACCACAGCTACTGCCGGAACCCGGACCAGGACCCGCGCGGGCCCTGGTGCTACGTCAGCCGCGAGGCTGGAGCTCCTGAGAAGCGACCTTGCGAGGACCTGCTTTGCCCAGGTACCCGCCCCGGACCCCGGGCCCAGGGCTTCCCAGGAGCTGTTGCTGCACCCGCCGCGCACGTGCGGCCGCGCGACGCCGGCCGGCCCCGCCCCGCCCCGCGCCGTCCGATTGGCCAGGGCTGTCTCCAGGCCGCGGGACCCGAAGCTCATTGGCCGGCGCCGCCGCCCGGAATGAGCTCATTCTCCTCCAGCGCCTAGTAAACAACCGTGGGCGGTTAGGCCCCGCCCCTCGGCCGAGCTCGGTGCCCTGAACGCCTCTGGGGGAGCCCCGGAGAAGTGCGTCGTTGGTCCACGCCCTTAGCTCGCCCCTCGGTGTTTACGCCCGTCGGTGTTTGTGTAGTATCTGCTGTGTGCTAGGCACTCTTTCACAGCCCCCCTCCACCCAGTTTGGGGGATCTAAGATTCAGAGAGAAGTTCAGCGACTTACCAAACGCAGTGGCAGGGTCCAGATTTAAATCCAAGTTTCTTGAGACTCCAGAGTGCAGCTTGTGGCTCCCAGGGCAGCAAGGACGATTCTCTAGGATTAAATGGGATATGTAAGCATGTAACATAGAGATTGGCATAAAGTGTGGGCTCAGCAAATGTGAGCTGTTTAGAGGAGTCACGCATTGCCTCTTGGCATAGAGGGGGTACCCCTGGAGCAGAGCTGAGCTGGGCCTTGGAAGACGGCAAGAATTTGTGAATATGAAGACGTGGGAGGCAGGTGAGGCCCTTTCTCACAGCCTTCTTTGTCTTGTTCCAGCTGTGGTGCAGCCTTTAGGCCAGATCTTGCCCCTAGGTCTTGATTTCAGCGTGTACAGTGCATTCTAAGGTGGGCCCACTCCGCTTCCCCCACACTCAGGCCCCTGTCTGATGAGAGCTGTTTTCCCACTTCACCTCCAGATACCATTTCCCAGGGCCTGCCAACCTCCACAACAGGAACTGAGGAGGCCGCTGAAGTGCCAGGAGATGAAGTGTTTGCTCCTGCCAACGCCCTGCCTGCCCGGAGCGAGGCTGCAGCAGTGCAGCCAGTGATTGGGATCAGCCAGCGGGTGCGGGTGAACTCCAAGGAGAAAAAGGACCTGGGACCCCTGGGTATGACTGCCTGCCTCTGTCCTTGTGAAATTCAAGGAGAAATATTTGCTGATTATCTGGGGTGGAGCTAACGGGACTTTGTGTCCTGTCCTTGGCAGGCTACGTGCTGGGCATCACCATGATGGTGATCATCATCGTTATTGGAGCTGGAATCGTCCTTGGCTACACCTACAAGAGGTCAGTAGCTTCTTTTCTGGGCTCGGTGAGAGAGGAGAGGAAGGTACACAAAATCAAACCAGACTCCTTTGTGGCATTCTTCCATGTAGAGGAAGGGAGGTATTGGGTGCAAAGACTTGGTTCTAGTTTTCACCAGGTGACCTTGGACAAACCTTCATCTTTGGTGCCTTTACTCTTCACCTAGCAAGCCTGATGAGGTAGGGATTCTTACTCCCCATTGTATAGGTGAGGTGAACGAACTTGCTCAAGATTATACTGCCTGGGAGTGGCTGGAGTCACATCCAGCTCTCTTGACACCGACATTCCCTGCTGTCTGGTGTGGAAGCATGTCTGCTGTGGAACTGGGTGGTCTTTCAGAAATGAGGCTGGGCTCTCATTGCAGGGACTGGGAGATTGAATTCTTTCTGTGTTATAAAATTATGCTCCTAGAAAAGGTTCCCAGCCACTGCTTTTGCAGTTGGGGCTTAAATGTCCTGAGCTGTAAGCAGTGGGATCTCCTCTAGGACAGGAGGAAGGAAGGGAGTTGGAGTGCATGATGATAATCAAGTTGTGCCCATTTTTCCAGCACTGGTTGACTCTGGGAAGATTATTTACAAAATGTTGGGCAAAAATCAGGGGCTTTGACTTCCATTCCTGAGTATCTGTGATATTTCTTTTCTGTGGTCTGGGAAGGCTTCCTATAAAGGAAGTGATGTGGTGGCCTGCGTTTTCCAGTGGTGAGGACCACAGCCCCCGCGGGTCATCCAGTATTAAAATCGAGTTGTCTCTAGAGTGTTGTAGTCAGCCTCATTTTACAGATGGAAAAGGGGACATGTTGGTAAGAATAATATCAGTTCTAGCAGCAGTATTTCTGAAGGCCAGGTACTGCTTCAAATGATATGTGTGCTTTAACTCAGTCCTCACAATCACCCCGATAAGGTCAATGATATTTACAGATAAGGAAACTGAGACTTGTTTGAGGTCACACACCTAGCATTTGGTGGAGCTAAGTCTCAGTCCTGCCACTGACTAGCAATCTGCATGACTTCAGGCAGCGTGGTTCTATTTCCTACTCCAGGCCATGGCTGTTGCTGAGATACTTGACTTCCTGGACCAAAGAAGGAGGTCAGTAAACCATAGTTGTTTCTCTTTTCTGTAAAATGTGGGCACACTGCACTTGCACTCTCCAGGCTCCATCACTTCTCTGATCTTCTGTGATTCAGGAAGCACAGGTTCAGAGAGGGGACGTGTTGACCTGAGAGGGTCTCCTGTCCCCTAGCATAAGGTCGCTGCCCTCAGTGCGATAGTGGCTGGGGCAGGTTCAGGGGCACCTGTTGGTCAATTCAGGGAGTTAGGGGGAGTGATGGGGAGGCCCTGGTTACAGTTCGCAGCTCAGACCCAAACCCTGTTGGCTGAGTCTAGCTGTTGAAATATTTCCTCCTCAGCCACTGGATAGTACTGGGCTTGCCTCCAGTCCTGTGACAGTGTCCAGGCCTCCAGGTGCTTGAACTGACTGTTAAATGTCCTTAATCGCGAACTCAGTTCTCAGGCCGGACGAGGAAGCCACGCCTTTTTCTTCTAGATCTGCTCCTCTAGGCTGTCACGGGAGTGCCCCGAGAGCCTATATTTTCTTTCCTGTAATCTCAGGGCGAGGCACCGAGTCACCAGACTCCTCATCACTAACCACCAGACCACCCCTTTCCTCAGCAAAAGTGCCCCAAGCACAGCCTGTACAACAGGAAACCGCATGTGGGCTGGAGGCAAACGCTCAGCTCCCACTCTCTCCCCAGAGTCACAGAACAGTGTCCTGGAAAGTGCTGTTGAGCGCAGGTCCTCCCACTTCTCTGCACCTCCTTTTCTCGTCTGTTCCATGGAGCGGTGTCCCCTCTCCAGCACACCCATACCCACCCCAGGTTACCCTTAACTATTACATGTAGACAGCAGAACACCAATCAGGTTAAATAACCACTACAGCCACCTGGACTTTGTCAGGGAGACCCACTGAGTGTCCTTCCCTGATGATAGCACCAAAGCCGCAGGACCACACTAGAAGGACCACTTTTACACCATTTCACAGCGAGGAGCTGAGACTGAGAGGAGTTCAGCAGTGTGTCCAAGCTACATGGCCAATAAGGATTGCCAGTGTCTTCCAAAAGTCCAGCAAGGCTCAGGAGCTTCGTGCCAATTCGCTTTGGATTGCATAAGACAGTCGCAAGCTTCCCAGGTGGCTCAGTGGTAAAGACTCCTCCTGCCAATGCAGGAGACCCAAGTTCAATCTCTGGGTTGGGAAGATCCCCTGGAGGAGGAAATGGCAAAGTATTCTTGCCTGGGAAATCCCATGGACTGAGGAGCCTGGCAGACTGTAGTCTATGGGGTTGCAAAAGAGTTAAGACATGACTGAGTGAACACGCACAGAACCTTTCAAAATAAAACAGAAACTTTCAAACTATAACAGCTGGGCTTAAAAGTCAGAAGAACCAGGATCTGGTTCTGGAACTGTGAGCAGTTCTGGGTGTGACAGTGGACAAGTCATTTACCTTCTCTGCTTCCCTCACGTGTAGAATAGCATGGGGCAGGTTAGCGATGATCCGCCCAGCTCTAACATTTCCTAAAGACAGTATTACTTGGTGGTGGTCGCAGGCAGTACTAGGTTCAGATCCCAAATCCGCCCTCTGCGTGAATAAATGATGGAGCCTCTCCACTTCTGCTATCCTGTTCCTGAAACAGAGATCCTAGTAGATGCCGCATAGGTTTGTTGTGACGATGAAATGAGTGTAGTCTGGGCAGACAGTTGGTATCCCTGACCTTGGCTGCCTTGAGGAACTTGCCCTGGCAGCAGTGTGGCACAGCGCCACTTCTGACAGGGATGAGAGCGGTGGCCCAGAGTTACATAATAATGTGGCAGCCTCTGTTGCCTGAAGGAGGTCTCGAGTGCCTCTGTCACCCAGCAAGAGGATGTCAGATACAGGCAGCAGCTCCGTACATGCTTGCTTTCTGGCCAGCCCAGCTACCAGGCCTGACCCTGGAGCAGTCAGGATAGAATTCCTGCAAGCTCTGAACCCTTCCAAGGGCCAGGAGGCTAGTGGGAGGGAGTCTTCCCCTGGCCGGGAGGGGCGGGCAGACACCAGGCTTCCCCCTCAGGGAGGAAGGGAGGCAGGTGGGAGTGGGCAAGGGCTCAGCCTGGCGGGCCTCTGTCCTGGTTGTCTGGTTCAGGGGGCCAGCCTGCAGTTCCCTGCCCCGAACGAGTGTCTGTGCTCTGGCTCTGATAAAAAGGCAAGGGGAAAACTGTCAGCCAGCAACTCCTCCGCCTGCCCAGGAGAGGAACTGAGTTAGTGAATGAGTCTTTTGTTCTTTCCTGGCTGTCAGACAACAGCCTGGGCCATCCCCCCACCTCACAGGTGGTGAGAAGGGGCTGAGCTGCCTGACGGTCAGTGCAGGCATCCTGGTGGCCTCTCTGAGACCCCAGAAGGAGCTGGGGGCCGCCATGGCACCTCTAGGACTCACAGGAGCCGTTAGCAGGAGGCATGCAGGGCTGAGTGTGTTTTGAGGCTTCTAAATGGAAGAGATTGCCATCCGGACTTGTCCCGGCACCTGCTCATTGCATTTACCCTTGGCTGAGCTTCAAGCCCAGCTCTGCCCCATTAATCCATATTGATTTTTCCCCCCTCAAGACTTGTGTATGATGCAACCTGACCATTATCAACAGCCTGACTGACCACAGCCAGATGCTTGGTAAAGGAGGCAGTTGAGGAAAGCCTCAGTTTCTTCGGCTGTAAAATGTGGATGACACGCAGTGCTGGGTAGAAATGAGACAAAGATGATGCATGTACAAAGGGTGCGGCATCCAGCCGGTGCACAGGTGACCCTTCTCAGGATGGACGGTGGGAAGGCCATTTCCTGGCACCTTAGGGGTCCTTGGGAAGCAGGAGTTCCTGCTTCCTCCAGCCTCTTAGGTTTTGAAATTCAGGCCTTGGCACAAGGCTCTGGGCACATACTCTGCTACTTTTGTAAATGGCCTTTGGTTCTCTGCTGGCTTGTTTGTGGGCTCCCTGGTTGTTCAGTCGCTTGGTCGCATCTCTTTGCAACCCCGTGGACTACAGCACACCAGGCCTCCCTCTCCTTCACTATCTCCCAGAGTTTGCTCAAACTCATGTCCGTTGAGATGCCATCCAACCATCTCATCTTCTGTCGCCCCCTTCTCCTGTCCTCAATCTTTCCCAGCGTCAGGGTCTTTTCCAACGAGTCGGCTCTTCACATCAGGTGGCCACAGTATTGGGGCTTCAGCTTCAATATCAGTCCTTCCAATGAATATTGAGGGTTGATTTCCCTTATGATTGACTGTTTTGATCTCCTTGCAGTCCAAGGGACTCTTCCTTAATAGAACTAAACCCAGACTTTCCAAGTTTCTCCTGACATGGGCAGACTGCAGTTTTCTGTTGTACGCTGGAGGTAGAGGTGTTCTCTTGTCCGTGGCAGTGGCCGTAACCGAGAAGCGCCCAGAAGCAGAGCGAATCTCGGGCCGTGAGCGGGGGTGCGCTTGTTCCAGGCAGTCGTGTCCCCGTGGCCCTCCTCAGCCCCTCTGGGGGCTCGGGGTGTCCAGTGCAGAGCGCGATGAGGATGGGCAGGAGCTGCAGGCTTACACGCAGAGACTTGGCCCTCCAAGTCTTGGGTGGCATGAGCATGTAGGTGTGCTGTCTGTGACCCGACAGTGAGGAGCAGGGGGACGTGGCGCCCACGTCACGCTCGGGATCTCACAGGACGTTAGGGGCCCTGGAGGTTCTCAAGTCCAGCTCCCTGTTTCACAGGATGATGAAGCTTAATGCCTAAAGCGGAGGGCAGTGGTCGGGGTCACATAAACAACACTCACCCTGGCTGTCCAGTAGGAGAGTTCCCGTGGGAACCCAGATTAAGATAACGTTGCCTGGTGAGTCACATCACCTTTAGGGCAAATCACAACAGCCCCCTGTGAGCTTTATAGCAGTCCCATGGTTTTCGAAATGCTTTCCCATTCAGTAGTCTTGCCTGGAAAACCCCATGGACGGAGGAGCCTGGTAGGCTACAGTCCATGGGGTCGCAAAGAGTCGGACACGACGGAGTGACTTCACTTTGACTTTCATCATCATATTTGGAGTCAGGTATCATTCCCATTTCACAGATGATGAAACCAAGGCTCCCCAAGGCCGAGTGTCACACAGCCCAGGCTGGGCTGGGCCAGGGGCAGAGAACTGGGTGATTTAAAGGCAGTTGGGAGGCACCTGCTCTTTCCCCTCCAGTGCCCGTGTCCTCAGCGTTGTGTTTCTGGAAACCTTTGTCTTTGCACCTCCCTGGGCGATAGCTGTGTCATCCGTCTGCTCTCAGCTGTCTCCCTGGGGACTCTGAGGCAGGCCTGTTTGCCGCACCAGGTCATCCATCAGCTACTTGCTTCAGGGCCTCTTCGGGATGGGCTCCTTCTGGGAAGATTTCCTCTGACAGCTGAGCCCACGTGTCTGATCGCTGTTAGAGGATGCTGACCTGGGTTTTGGCGTGCAGTATGCCAGGCACACACCACACCCTTTGGCTTGCAGTGGGTGTGGCCGGTCCAATGGGGCGGGCCTGACATGCACAAGCTGGAAGACTGGGTGGGTGAGGCCCTGCCCTATCCTTTTTGTAGGGGGTGACCCTGGTAAGGTCAGAACTTCTCTTGAGCATCAGCCAGAATCCAACAGACTTGGGCTTGAGCCCACCGTGTCATTTGGAGAGTTCAGCGTCTCTGGACTCACTTCCTCATCTATAAAATGAACGATAAGACCTAACTGTTAGGGTTCAGAGTGAAGTGAGGTAATGCACGTAAAGCCCTCAGCATGGAGTGAGCACTTCACGTGAATAAAATGGGGTAACACCTCAGCCTGAGAAGTGCCAGGAGAAGGCCCGTGAACACCCAGGGGCCCCATGGGCCTGGTGTCCTTGTTTCCCGTTGACCTGAGCAGCCCTCAGAGGCTCCTTGCCCACTGCACTCGGAGGGGTGGTCCCTCTTTGTAGCCAGGGCTCACACCTTCTGGGAAGGGGATGGTCCCTGTTTCCAGCCAGAGCTCACACCTTCCGAGACTTTCTGATGAGGCGTCTCAGAACAGGATGGTCAGGTCAGTTTTCTGGGCAGCTTTATGGGTGCGGGCTGAGGGTTTTTCTGGGTCCTGTGGTGCCTCGGGCTGAAAAAGCAAAACTCCATTTTACTTTAAGGGTCTCTTTCGTCCCCACCATCTTCACTGAGCCCCACTGCAGCTGTGTGAGGTTGGTGCTGCGGTCACCCCCATCTCACAGACGAGGTTTAGGGGCTCCTTGCTGAGTTAAGGCAGCCTGGCAGAACAGCCCTGCCTGGCTGTGACTGTGGCCAGCCCCTGCCGGGCCTCAGGGTGCTGGCCACGAGCAGACTGTGCAGGCGTCACAGCCTGACGCCTCCCTCTTCTCCCGCCAGGGGCAAGGACCTGAAAGCCCAGCACGAGCAGAAAGTGTGCGAGCGGGAGTTGCAGCGGATCACCCTGCCCTTGTCTGCCTTCGCCAACCCCGCCTGTGAGATCGTGGATGAGAAGACCGTTGTGGTTCACGCCAGCCAGACTCCAGTCGACCTCCAGGAGGGCAGTGCCCCCCTCATGGGCCAGGCGGGCACTCCAGGTGCCTGAGCGCCCCCCACGATGGGCAGGAGCCCATTGCAGACACTGGTGCAGGACCACCTACCCCCGCCCCCCCACAGCTGGGAGGATCTACACCTTCTGTTGTGGTTGAAACCCCCCACTTTTTCTGTTTGAACCCAAAGACAGGAGCAGGTGGCACTGTGGGCTGAGAGCGAGGCTGGGTAGGGTCCTGCCAAGGCTCTCTCTCCATACCATGGAGCAGGGTTTTGCCCACGGATGGGGACAGCGGCAGCCCCCGCAGCAGCGCTGTGACAGGGGCTTCCTGTGCCCCGGAACCAAAGCAGGGACAGACAGGGGGCTTCCCCAGCTCCCCTGTGCTTCGTTGTGCAAGGTGGCCTCAGCCTCAGCCTCCCCACGTGCTCGCTGTGGGTCTGAGTGGCGTGCGCTGTTATTCACAGGTCGAGAGGCGGTGTTTAGAAAATGTATTTAGTTTTTTCAGTATTTGGGACACAGTCCCCCTCTGACCATTTCTGAGAAATGGAAACAAGTCTGTACGAAAGTTAGCACTGTGGGTTGAGAAGAGGATCCAGGCGGAGGCTGCTGGCAGTGATGTGCCTTGAGGACTGCGGGCCGGGCCCAGGGCCCCGGGGCTCTTCCTGTTCCGAAAGGAAGGACAGCACTGAACATTCCACTGAGGAGGAGGGCGAAGGGTCCACAGCTGCCTCAGCCCCCAGGACCTGAGTGGGCCCGGGGCACCCCTGACCGACGGCCTCCCTTCAGGGTGCAGTGACCGCTCTGCATTCCTCAGGGCTGAGACAGCAGCCAGCTGACCTGCAGGAATGATGCTGAGGGCGGGGCCTCGGTGATGGAAGGACTCAGGACCACACCTTCCTGTGGGGAAGTAGGATGAGGGTCACGACCCCTAACTTGTGAGACAGTCAGAGACCCACTGGGAGGGTTCTGAGGGTTCCTGACGGTTCCTTGGACAGAGCAGGCCCGAAGGGAGTGACGCTCAGGTTCCAAGAGGAAGCTGCCGGCACGGTCAGCCTCGAGGCCCTGACGGCACACTTGGGGGGCCTCAGCAGGGCTAACCTGTCCAGAGCTTCCTTCCCAAAGCCCTGTCACCGCCCTTCACGGAGGCCAGGTTTGTGGGGCCCTGTCTCTCCAGCAGGCTGTTCCCAGAAGTGACCTGCTGAGGGGATCCAGGCCTCAGGGGGTCTGTTGTTGGTCATGATGCAGAAGAGAACATTACCGGTTTCTACTTTTCTATAAAAGCATTTCTGTGTACCTGTTTTTATATACCTCATTCTGACACCTGCAAATAAAAGTGCAGGAAATTGCTCTGCATTTGACTCAACATAAATAAATTAAAAAAAAAAAAAATCCCTACTGCCAAGTTTTTGTGGGTGTCAGGACACTCCTCCTCAAAGTTGGGAAGTGTTTGGTTACCTTGTCAGCACCTGCGGGCGAGCTCGGCTGTCTGTCCTCCCCTTTGGCCCACACCGGGGGCAGCGGCTGGGTGGTTGGTAACTGGAGCGTCGTCACCAGGAGAGCCTCTCGGGTCGAAGCTGCAGGAAGGAGGCTGTGCGGCTTGGCAGAGGGCAGCCAGTCACTGCAGACCCTCTCCCCCCAGCATTCTTTAGAGGTTAGGGAGGGGCTGGAGACAGGGTGGGGGGATGGGTGTGCAGAGGGGGGATGGGCTCCCAGGAGCTGCTCTGGCCGAGGGAGGTCCTCGCAGGGTGACTCCTAGGGCTCCAGCGGAAGCTACCAATGGCAGTTTTTTGGGGCTTTTTAGCAAGGATTTCGCAACAGGTTCTCAGCCTCTAGGACACCCAGGGTGACCTCTGCCTGTATCTAGTCACCTCTATATGGCTGCCAGCAAGGGGCACCCTAGCGCGTGTTTTTCCAGGAGCCAGATCGTGGCCCTGACTCCAGCCAGCTTCGGGAGAAGCCACCTTTGGGTCTGTGGACTTGTGCTGTGCCCAGGATCTCGCGAGCCAGATCACATCACCTGGCCCAGCCGGCACCCCACAGGCCCCGTGTGCAGACGCAAGAAACAGGTCTCCTCTCGAGCTCTTGGAAGGACACACCAGGGGCAGGGGTGGCGGGCACACATTTCCTCCCTCCCTTAAGGTGGCACCCGGCCCTGCAGAGAGGACTCGGACGGCCGGGCTGGGGGAGCGCGCGGATGGCGGAGGGCGGGCCGCTCACGTCCCCTGGAGCAGGCTGGTGTCTGTGTGCAGAGGTGGGGTCAGAGCACGCGCAGCCCTGCTGTGGGGTCACGAGGCCGGGGCTCAGAGTGGCCAGGGCGCCCTCCACGTGCGTCTCCCTGGGCCAGGCCGCAAGTCACAGTCTCACTCTCCGCACCGTCATGTTAACTGCTTAATTTATTTGGTCTGCTCCACGGCCCGGCTTGGGCCCACCACCCCCAACTCCTGCGGGGACCGCCGAGGCGGCACCAGCCGCACTCCCTGCTGCCGGGAGCCCAGGGCGAGAGAGCCCGCACACTCCACACCTAGGCAGGGCCGCGACAGCAAGGAGACTGGCCAGAGGCAACACCTAGTCCCGCAGCTCATCAGGTCTATGTACAGCGTTTCACGTATCACCCCCACAGGTACACCACCAAGACAGTCTGAACGGCAACCGCCTTCTCCCGCGTCACCCAGCCGCCCCTGCCCCCAGCACAACCACACACGCCGCAGTAAGGTCCCAAACCCACTCCTCACTTGTTAAATATGCTGCAAGTTCACCCCACACTCCACACGCTGGGCCTGCCACTAGCCAGTGTCCTCCAGAGCCTGCCTGGCACAATCCCGGGCTCCTGGATGAAGCGCACGTGAGCGTGCAAATGACAGCAGCCAGGACAGCAGGGCTTTCGAGGGCGGGGCCTCTGCCTTCAGCCTGGCCGCCTCCTGCGCTTGCCGCCACCGCCGGCAGGACAGGTGCACACACGAGTTCCCCGCCAGTCTGGAGCTCAGTGTGAGAACACAGTGGAGGCTCCCCCTCGATGTGGCCCCGGGGCCCAGGAGGCGAACAGAAACCAGCCCTGCTCCTGACTCCTGGCCGGACCCACCACAAACCGACCAGGAGACGCTTTACAGCCCACCCCCTCAACGCTGCCCAGGGGAGGGCGGGACGCGCCAGGGCCGGGGAGCACCGCGGTCGCTTCCCGTCCTCGGAGGGCCGCACTCTCTGCCACACTCCACGAGAAGTCCTCCTGCACAGGCGGAACCAGAGGCGTCAGGGCCGCCGGCGGTGCACCTGGGAGCCTGCCCAGCAGGTCCAGGGTGTGCTGGTTAGTGTCAGCAAGGGCCTCCGGGAATCCACTGCCAGGGGGCTCCCGAGTGGTCACGAGTAACAGACTCCTCCTGGCTCAGGGACCAGGCTTTGCTTGTTTTCTTCACAGCTTCCAGGCGAGTGTTGGATTTACAGACAGTAACCGGGCTCCAGGACCCGCGGGGACGTTTCCCGGTGCTGTGCCTGCTTGCCTCCGGGGACATAGGAGGATGGCCAGTCCTGCTTCTGAATGAGCTGCCGATCCCCGGGAGGCCTGGCCGGCCCTGCCCGAAGCAGGGATGGGCGCAGAGGGGGCAGTGCTGGCTGGGGGATGCCCCCCGGAAGGGGGTTGGGCCAGGGCTACGGAGGTGAGTCCCGGATCAGGCCATACTGCACGCTCACGGTGTGGTCCAGCTCCTCCAGCTCTGCAGGCAGAGGGATGCCCAGCTCCCCCAGGTATAGGGACAGTGCCTCAAAGCAGTCCTCCAGCTTGGAGAATGCCGGTCTAGAAAGAGGAGGAGGAGACAGGTGAGTCACAGGGGTGGGGCCGGGCAGTGAGGTGGCACAGAAGGCTCCCCCGGGCCTGGGGCTCCACCACTTCCTGGGTGTCTGACCTTGGGCAAGCCCTTAACCTTGGTGTGCCTTGGTAGGAAACACAGTCATATGACTGCACAGGCTGTTGCAAAGATGAGAGGTGATAACACAGGGAGAGGTGGGTCTGGCTCAAAGGGGCGGCTTGAAAACGAAGTCCAGAAGAAAAGCCCCTTCCAGGTCTCAGAGAAAATGCAATCATCACAGGTGGGTTTGGACTAAGTGCCCTTTTAAAGATCCTTTCAGTCCTGAGACTGAAAGTCGTTTCCACATGGACGGGATCTGCCCCGGGAGGGGCTTCTCACAGACTTGGCAGCTCACCCCATGGAGAGAGCGAATGCCTGGCTCCTACTGCCCTGGAGACAGCTCAGGTCCACTCCCCCATCTCCTTCTCGGATTGCTTAAACATCTTGTTGCCTTCTTGGCAAGACCTACTCTGAGCACCATCTTAAAGATGGTAACTTGGGACTTCCCTGGTGGTCTAGCGGCTAAGACTCTGTGCTCCCAATGCAGGGGGCCAGGGTTCAATCCCCGGTCAGGGAACTTGATCCCACATGCTGCAGCTAAGGCCGGGAACAGCCATATAAATAAATAAAATAAAAAAAAAAAGATGGTAACTTATACCTTGAACAACTCTTTTTGCTTGGCTTGCGTCCTTTTTCCATAGCATCTGTCACTTTCTCACATATTAAATACATGTTCTCATATACTAAAGATAATTTTAAAAAGATTTCTTTAAAGGAAAAAATTGGCTAATGCATAAAGATGCTCATTGTAATACCTATTGTAAGGAGAAGCTGGAAAAACCTGAGCACCTACACGTGTCTGTTCCTACAGTCTCCTAGTGAATTTCACAGTCAACAGAAATGATAACCTGGAATACTGGGTAGTGACAAAAATGCAGAGCAAAATGTCAAACTTTTCTCTATTTAGGAAAACTATAAAAAAAATGTGTTTGGACATGGACATGGGAATACGGAAACTTGAAGGCACTGTTAGCATGGTATACAGGTTTACACGGTATACAGGTTGGGGTGAATTTCCTGCTGTTAAGGTTTAACGCTGCTTCTGGGTCACTTGCTACAACACCCCTGTCTTCCTCCCTGCCAACTGACACGTCGGGGTCGTCAGGGGGCCTCTGTGGTTGATGGCCACATCCTCGAGCTCAAGGCTTTTGCACCCCCGTGCCTGGGAATGGTGTGGCGATGGCTGAGGACTGGGGTGAGCATCCCAGGACCATGCGGGCTGGGCGAGGGGAGTGGACTCCAACCTGCTCTCAGGCTCCAGTCTGCAGCAGATGGCGGCCAGGGGGAAGAAGGCTGGGGGGCAGTCTGTAGGCACAAACTTCTCCCAGAAGAGCTTCACGTTGAGGCCGAAGTCCAGTGTTCGGGGCAGGCAGTCAGGATCTGCATACACCTGCCCGATTATCTGCAGGTGGAAAGACAGTGGTCAGGGACGGTGCAGCCATGTGGTGGGGGAGGGGGGTGCCGGTGTGGGGACAGGACAGGAGGGATGGTCAGAAGCGGGAGGCAGGGGGACTTCCCTGGTGCTCCAGTGGTTGAGAATCCGTCTGGCAATGCAGGGAGGCAGGTTCAATTCTGCTTAGGGAACTAAGATCCCACATGCTGCGGGGCAACCAAGCCCGTGAGCCGCAACCACTGAGCCTGCACTCTAGAGCTGCGACTCAAGGGAAGACTACGTGCTGTAACTAAGGCCAGACGCAGTCAAATAAACAGAAGAGGAAGGAGGTAAAAAACAAGCAGAGAGGGCTGCACCCTCCGTCTCTCCATATCTTGCTAATGCAGGCTTGTCTCCTGACAGAGTCTGCTCACTGAGGGTCTGGAGGAGCCCCGACCGGCCTCTGGAGGGCGGCTTCCACATGGCCCCACCCCGCCCCGCTCAGTCCCCTTCTGTCCGAGCCTCCTGCTGGAGTCAGGCCCTGAGAAGGGAGGCACTGGATCTGATTCATGTCTGAAGCCCTCTGGCGCCAGCTCAGGGCTCTGCAAACCGTAGATGCTCAACTGATTTCCGTTAGAGTGAACGATATTTTTAAAACAACGAGACTCCAATGTGTCCACAGACCCGTGATAACCGACACGGCCCTCCACTCCTGCTGACTCTGTGGCACTACTCATCCTAGGAGGAGGAGCCCCCGTTCTGACTGGGGGGCCGGGCTGCCAGGTCTGCTGCCTCAGGCCTGGCCTCCGCGCTGGGGCTCACCTCACAGAGGACGATCCCAAAAGAGAAGACGTCCACTGTCTCGTCGTAGCTCTTTCCTTCGGAAACACGGGAGAGCAGGCTGTTAGGTCTGGTCCTGTCTCTGCTCTGCACTGAGTCTGCAGCCAGGTCAGGTCAGAGCCAAGAGCCAGGGCCAGGAGAGGTTCTGTCGGGGGGCCCCTAAGGCTGTGGGGACGGGCCCGTCTGAAAACCACCTCTCCTCAGGCAGCCTCAGAGAGAGCCCATGAAACAACACTGCCCAGGGTGAAGCTGCATAGGACAGTGAGAGAGAACTGGGTCAGGGTGCGCCTGGACTCTGACACTGCCTCCTGTGTGCTCTCTGCACTGAAGGCCTCAGAAACAGTTGCAGTGGACCACTTCTGCAGTCTCACGGCCCTATCGGGCTAAGGAGTCCTGGCCAGCATCTCAGGCTGGTTTGCGCCTCAGCCACGAGGGGGCAGCACACTTCAGTTCTCAGCAGAGAGAGAACAGGCACTAAATAAAGCACCTGAGCGCTCAGCTACCCCTTGGGGCACAGGAGCTGCGGTCAGACCTCAGCATGGGCCCAGGACGGGGCACCAGCCAGCCTGCAGGCCTGCTCTCAGGGAGGAAGGCGTCTTCAAGCTCTAGTCTGGCACAAGATGAAAACTGTGCACCCCCGGCTTCAGGTACCTGGCCTACCCACCCTGGGGCTCTGCTGCGAGACGCGGCCCCACCTCCCCGCCAGGGCAGCAGGACTGACCGTTCAGCATCTCGGGGGCCATCCAGTAGGGGTTCCCCACCACCGTGTAGCGCTTCTTGCGGTCGCTCTTGCGTAAGGTACGCTTCTTGGCGGTGGCCTTCTCCACAGGGGTCTTCTTTCTCTCCTCGACTATGAGCCGTGACAGCCCAAAGTCAGCCACCACCACGGTCTTGTCCTGAGAGCACAAGGGTCAGGTCAGCCCGGGGTGGGGGGGGACGATGGGGCGGGGACGGGACAGTCCCAAGAGAAAGAGAGAAGAGGCATATGACCAAGGGGTGTCTTGACATACGGGGCATGGTGTTTTCTCAGTCTGCGTGCTCTGCAGGGCAGACACCCCCAGACCCAGAGGGTGTTCTCAGCAGAGGCCCTGGAGCCTGGGACTTGGAGAGTGGAACTCAAGAGGCAGAACAGAGGATTTCTTTTGTTTTGCTTTTTTTCTCATCCTGCCTTGTTCTCATTTAAAGCTGGAACCAGGATAAGACAGAAAAAGACAAGATACAGGCCTTCCGTGGGAGTGGGGGGCGAAGGGGACATAAGCTCTTCAAATAGCTACAAGGCAGTCATGTGGAAAAGGGATTAAGACTGTTTGGTGTGAGTCCAGAGGGCATGGCCAGGGCCAGTGAGTGGACACCCAGGAAGCCACACTGCAAGTCAACAGGAGTAACACTGTAACAACCAGAGGTGACCACCCGGGGAGAGGGAGGCTGCCCCACATCCTTCCCTGTGAATTTGGGAGCTCTGTGGCCTCCGGCTGAGGCTTCAGGTGCCACAGCTGCAAAATGGAGCCTTTGGGGAGCTGTCTTCCCCAACACAGGGCAAAACCAGGAAAAGTGATGGGGCTCTACAAACAGTTGAGGAACTTTAAGTCACTTCCAACCACAGGATTTCAAAGGCTGCTACTGGGAGGAGGTGGGGTTTGTCTGCCGTGTGCGGGGATCCCCCAGAAGACAGGAGCCCGAGGCAATACCTCTGGTCCAAAGCCAGAGGGGCCAGGCAGTCCTGCTGGCAACAAGGGAGCCAGGAGGGCCGCCCTGGGGGCACGTACCAGCTTGATGAGGCAGTTGTGCGAGTTCAGATCCCGGTGGATGATACACATGGAATGCAAATAGGCCTGGAACCAGAGGTAGGAGCTGAGGCCCACCGCCAGTCAATCGGCTGGAAGCTGACTCTGAGCCTCGGGGGCCCCAAAACCCGCTGTTCCCCCAGGACACTCCCACGCCCCCATGCCAGCTTCAGAACCCAACCGGGACTCCAGGGCCCTCCTGCCGTCACTCCTCATCCCAGTGTCAACAGAAGCCGACGGCTTCCCCTCTCCCTGCCGCCATCTCCTGCCCAGCAGCCTCTATTTACCGATCCCAACCCAGGGGCTGCTCTGTCCTCAAGTTCCCGACTCCCTGGGCCCTGGTGAGCTCCCCCTGCCCCTACCTACTTTACTCAGATCTAGGCCACCCCCACCCAGTCTCTGGCTTTAGCCACCCTGGATCCTTCCTGCTGTGAAAGGGGAAGTGGCCACCTCCTGGCCCAGCTGGATCTGTGCTCCCAACACACACTTCCCTCTCTGTCCACACTTTCCCTGTGGTCTAGTGGTTAGCATTCAGTGCTCTCACTTAAAAAAAAAAAAAATTATTGACGTGTAGTTGATCTATAATGCTGTGTTAGTTTCAGGTGTATTGCAGTGAATCAATTACACATATACATATATCCACTCTTTTTTAGATTCTTTTCCTGTATAGGTCATTACAGAGTACTGAGACTTCCCTGTACTATTCAGTACGTTCTTAATAGTGACCTGTTTTACATATAGTAGTGTACATATGTTGGTTTCAACCTCCCAATTTATCCCTCCCCCGCGTCCCCCGTGACAGCCACGAGCTTGTTTTCCCCCTCTGTGGCTCTGCTTCCCTTCTGTGCACAGGTTCATCTGCACCGCTTTTTCACACCCCACAGAGAAGCAGGGTCATGTGTTTGTCTTTCTGTGTCTCGCTTACTTCACGCAGTGTGACAATCTCTAGGTCCGTCCACAGTGGCGAACGGCCCTATTTCATCCTTTTCGTGGCTGAGTCATACTCCACTGTGTGTATATACCACATCTTCTTATCTCAGCGCTCTGACTTTAACCTCTCCCTCTTCCTACTCTCATGTGTCCAAACTAGTCTGTATTTGCCATTTCCCCATCCAGGCCTCCGCCTCTGGCTCTTGTCATCACGCAGGAGTCACTTCCTTTCCCTTCCCTTCCTCAGTAAGAGTGGAAGGACCCCCCACCCACCCACAACACCGGTTCCCTCCCTTGGGCTCCTGGAGTTGCTCACATGCTCCAACCTGCCTGCTGCCCTCCTCAGGGGGAGCCCACACCTCTCCTGTGCCGCCTGCCCCCAAGATGGTGCATGCCTGCCTTTTCCTTCTGGCCTCCTCGATCTCAGCTCCTCTCTCGTCACTGCTAACCCTTACTAAGCAGCCACGCGCCGGCCTCAGCAGATGCCTATCCAAGCTTCTCCCAGACCCACTCTGCTGGCTGTCGGCAGGACTCACCATTCCAGAGGCGATGCCTTTGGCAAACCTGACCTTCTGCTGCCAGGGGAACGGGTCCTGCAGGATGGAGGAAGTCCCGTCAGAGGCCGCTGGGCCTTGTTCTACTGGTGGTCCAGGCCCCGTGGGTCTACGTGATCCACAGTAAACCCTCCCTACCTACGCCCAGTGCCACCCACCATGGCCCCTTGCAGGCAAGGCAGCGGGTCTCCCTGACTGACCACTGTGGCTCCAGAGCAGTGGTGACACAGGGGCCCCCCTGATGAGCCCCAAGGCTCTCGGGGGCTCTGGGGGTGCTGGGCTCACCGCGCTGCGCAGGAAGTCCTTCAGCGTGCCCCCCTCGATGTACTCCGTCAGCAGGTTCAGCTTCTTGTCCTTGTACAGCACGCCGATGAACTTGAGCACGTTGGGGTGGTCCAGGCTGCGCATCACCTTCACCTGCAGGGCGGGGAGGCCACGAGGGCGGGGCCCGGTTGCTTCCGCACCCCTTCCCTCCAGGGAGTCAGCGTGACACACGTGCCCCGTGTCTCCCCCCTTCTGTCTCGGGTGCTGGGGAAGAAACACCCACGTGGATGGGGACAGCCTCCTAGGCCTCGTGCCTGGGACCGTGCCTTTCCAGGAGCTACATCTGGGGAACTGGAGAGGCAGGGCCCCAGCGTGAGGTGGAGACCAGGAGGGCAGCACGCTGTGGGGCAGCAGGCAAGGACACCAAGGCGCCAGGCTTGCCCAGCTGCTCTAAAGCGTCCGTGCTCACCCCACACTCCACGAGCTCTGTAAGCACACCTCACTGTACCGGCTCGTGCTGTCCTCAGTGTTTTTCGTACAAATAATGTGCCGTCATTTACACGGGGAGGGGCAGGGACATTTCTCTAATGGTCTGTTCTGCCTTAAGAAAGTGATGACTCCAAACTAAGCTTCCTCTTCAGATCTTTTTTTTTTTTTTTTGGTGCTGAAAGCTGGGATTGAAGTCATTCTTTTTTTTTTGAAGTCATTCTTTAGTATCAATTTCCCTCTTTCAACAGTGACACAAACTCCTAGCCACCACCCCGCTTCCTACCTCAGTTAGAAACGTCTTCTGCGTCTCCTCATCACACCGGATCAGCTCCTTCATGACCATCACTTTGCCTGTGGCTTTGTGCGTCACCTAAAAGGAGGGTGACTGTTACTAGTGCAGAGAACACAGGCCCTCCCGGGGAGCTGTGCGCAGATCTGTCGCTGGCCATCCCATCCCCTGGAGGACACACTGAAGTCATCGGCCGGATCAGACTGACAGATCAAGTGCGGAACACACAGCATGGGCCTCAGACGGGAGCACACCTTTCTCCCTGGAGAGCTGGGCATGCACAGAGGAGAGGCGAGAACCCACAAAAGGGACGTGATGGGGGAGCGGGGGGAAGGGCGCTGCCAAGCCAAGCGGGGGTTCTGGTCATCTGACCCAGGAGCGTGTCTCTTGGGGAATAGGAGTCTGGGGGGCAAGAGGGTCAGTGCCACAGACATGCACCAGGGAGCTGGGGGGTTGGGAGGAAGCTCTCCAGCCCCATGGCCCCAAAGGCTGAGACACATGGCTTACCTGACCCCCCCTCCCAGCTCTCAGCAGAGGAGGAGGAGGAGAGAGAGAGAGAGAGGTTAGTCCCTGAGACTGTTCAGCAGGGAGGCAGGAGCCACTCCCACACCGAGGCCTCTGGGCACCTAGAAACACTCACTGACTGGAGATGGGGGGGCCACAGGTGACCTGGTCCCACCCGGGGCTCCAGGTCCCCCAAGCTCACACCAGGAGCAACACTGCCTTCAGGTGGCCTGGGAGGGCAGGTGATGAGAAATCCCCAGAGGTGGGTGGGAGGGCTGGGGGGCAGCAGGGCGGCGCGGCGCTCACCTTGATGGCCTGCCCGAAGAAGCCCTTCCCCAGGACCTCGCCGTGGATCAGGTCGCAGGGCCGAAAGATCTGCTGTGAGCAGCTACTGGAGCAGCGCAGGGACTCTGAGCGGCTGATGTCACGGCTGAGCAGGAGCGGCTCCTTGGGGGAGCTGGGGCCGGGGGACTTGGAGATGCTGTTACTGCGCCTGCAGAAGAGGAGGACGGATGAGGGTGGGGACGCGGCAGGCCTCAGAGACCCAGCACGGAAGCCTGGAGGCAGGAACCTCAGGGCCACCCCGGTCTTTCCAATGTCTGCAGCCAGAGTGCTGTGATGGGGGAAAGGGACTCTGACATCAGACAGAGGTGTCGTCTGGGGGCGGCAGACATCCGGAGTCTGTGTAAGCATGGGAAAACCACCCGCAAAGCGGGAACCCTGAGCACCTCTCACCCGGAGTGAAGGACTAGACTCCACCAGCGGGCAACACTGTCAATGGGTTGATGGGAATCCACCACCTTCCATGTCTGTCTGATTTAAGGCCCCGACTGGCTTAGAGCAACAGCCCAGTACCACCCAAAACAGGAGCAAATGGGACATCTTTGTAGTACCTGCCTGCATTTCCTGAACTTTAATAAATGCGTATGATTTTTACAGCAAAAAAGCCACTGTTTGTGACACTGTTAAAGAGCACCCAATGGTTGGTGACTGTCACTCTGACTTCCTGAAGAAGGGATTTCTGGTCCCCCCTTGTGCATTCATCTCTCTTTCTGGTTTTCAATGTCCTTATCCACACTTATCTGTGCCCCGTGTCCAGCCTCGGCACCCCACGCTTTCCCCACAGGCCTTGCTACCCTTTGGGATCCAGCACCGCTGCCTCCTGCCCAGCTCAGAGTTCAGTGGACGGGGCCTGACCCTCTGGCTTCTCCTGGAGAAGGAAATGGCAACCTACTTCAGTATTCTTGCCTGGACAATCCCATGGACAGGAGAGCCTGGCAGGGAACAGTCCATGGGGTCGCAAAGAGTCGGACATGACTTAGCAACTACACTCTGGTTTCCAGGGAAAGCTGGCAGACAGCTGGGTCAGGTCACGCATGGGCCCTGGCTGTGAACGGTTATCCGCGGGGGCGCTGGGTCAGCACAGTCCTCACTGCCTGCCCCTGGCCAGCTGGCTCCCTTCCTAACTCTGCTGGCCTCAGAGAGCCAGCTCCACTCGTCCGAGAGCTGGGTGTGGGGCAGCACAGAGCCAGGGCAGGACGGGGCACCTCAGGGAGCGTCTCCTCAGCGTCCCCTCCAGGTTCTCCTTGGTGTCCGGGGGGCTGAGGGTGTTCGCGTGTCTGTCATTCTGCGCACGGGGAGAGAGCTGTGCATCCAGCCGCAGCTGGTCCAGGCGCTGGGAGACCGGGTCATGCTCGATCAGGAGCTGCAGCGTCTGGCTCGTCTGGCTGATGGCCTCTTCCACCTGCGGCCGGGAGCAGTGTGAGGCGGGCCCCGCAGGGCATCCCATCACGGGCCACCCACTGTCAGGCCAGAGGACCAGAGCCCGCTGTGGCCACTGGCCACACCGTGCCCTCTGCCCACACCCTGGCAGTTCCCCCACCTGGCCAGCCATTCCTGCTGCCCTGGGAACAAGCCAGGCCGACAGAGGGGGTCACCAGTGCTCACAGGCTCAGTGGCAAGACAAAAAGGGTCTGTTCATGGTCCACCACCCCCGCCGAGGATGCACGGTACCTCCTCCACGCGGAGCGTGCGCACGGGGGCCCCGTTGATCTCCAGGATGCGGTCCCCGGGGTGGATGGCATTGCGGTTGTCCGGACTGATGTGCATCCGGTTGACCCTGGGCCAGACAGGAGAGGAGGCAGAGCAGAGGCATCTTCAGGCGGCCTGACCCATCTCACTTGTGCAGGCAGGGCTCACCAGGCCCTGGGCCCCGGCCGGCCCCCCAGGCCCAGGCCACTCAGGGAGAGGCCCCACCCCATTTCGGTGAAGGGCACCCCACTCACCCAGAGGCCTAAGCCTGAAGCCTAGACGGCACTCTCCACTTTGGGAGTTCCCTCGCTGCCCCCCAGTCCTCACGTCCCGAAGAATGCTCCATTATCATGGTTACCAACACCCCTCTCTTGCGCCGTGCATCATGCTCCTAACTGGTCTCTGCACCTCTAGGCCTGCCCCTCTCCTGTCCCACTTCCACAGCAGCGATGCTTCTAAAACGCTCACCTGGTCGTGTCACCTTGCTGCTTAAATCCCTCAAGAGACCCAGTGGGTCCTCATGATCCAGGCCCTCTGTGACTTAACAGGCCCCTTCTGGCTCCTCCCAACCACCCAACCTACCCCAGACACAGCCACAGACTCCCACCTCTGTCCTGAACACAGCTTCAGGCTTAGAGCAGACCTCACCTCCCTCTGACTTCCCAGCCCCAGGACCCCCTACCTCTGCTGTGACCACCCAGCGCCCAGCACACAGTAGCACATGATCACCATCTACAGGGCTGGGAGCCACAGTGCCTCACGACTGGTATTAGATGGACAGACCCTTTCTCCATCCGGGTGCCAACCTGGACACAGCATGGAGTCTCTACCTCTTTCTCCTCCTTCCTCCATTCACTCACTCAACCAATGAAACAATCCATGTGCACCCACTATGTGCCAGGCACTGCTCCAGGCCCTGGGTGTGCAGCAATGAACCAGACTAAGTTCCACAGGGAACTCGTGAGGAGGACAGATGATAAACAGACATAACCAAGCCAGATAATTTCAAAGAGCAAACATGATCTGAAACTTGACCCGTGAAAGGTGAGCGGCTCTGGTGTTAGGTATCTGGCGGGAAGCGGTTGCGGTGGGGGTCAGGGCAGTCAGTGCCAGGGCCCAGGATGGTGACAGTACAGTGGGCCCAGGAAGAAGAGACGCGGTGTGGATGCGGGGTCTCTGCTGAGACTCTGGGGCTCCGAGGCCTGCCTGTGTGCTCCGCTCCAGAACCCCCACCCCAGGCACTCACTCTTTCACTTGCACAGTGGTGGCGTAGTTGGAGCAGGCACTCTCCACGGACACAGAGAAGCCCCGCCTGCCTTCGGTGGTGGCCGGCATGGAGATGTGTGTGACGGAGTAGGGCAGCTGGTCCTGGACGGACTCCGTGGACAGCCTCTCAAACATGGGTGCCAGTACCACCTCATTGTGGCACTTCCCACTGCGGGGAGGAGGGGAACGGGGGCTGAGATCCTGGAGCCCCACCTGGAAGGCCCCGGCAACAACATGCCTTCCAGCGACAGAGTGCGTAGCCCAACATTCACCGCCCTTGCCCGATTCCAGCTGGCTGCTCAGAATGAGCAGCCTGGGTTCTCTTCCCTCTTCCACTGACTCAAGGTAAGAACTGGGCCTCAGCCTGACTTTTTCTGTTGACCGAGGCAGTTGGGCTGAGTGAGTTCTAAGGGGCCTTTGCCTTTAACATCCTGGGCTCCTTCTCCGAGAGCCCCCTCCCAGCCATCGTCTCCCTCTGGGAGGCCTGCAGAGCAGTATGCTTATTCTCCCAGTAGGTAAGGACAGGGGGCAAAGATGTTCCATTGTCTTGCTCACAGCTTTCAGAGCTGGTCAAGAGCCAACGCTGGGACAGGAATATAATCAGTGGATTAAGACCCCAGCAGTCCTTCTGCCCGATTCACACTGCCACTTGCCCCCTCTTGCTCAGCCACCCTTATCGGGAAGGATGGACATGGGGCCACCATCTTACCAGTAGAGGGTGGCGTGCTGCACCAGGGCGTATGCGTCCCCATCCTCAATGATCACCTTGCAGCTCATACAGGCAAAGCACTCTGGGTGGTACTTGTACTCCCCGGCCACCTGTGGGCAGGTGGGGAGAAGGGTGGACAGACACGGGGAGGAAATGAGTTGTCACTGTTGCTGGAGTGGAGGGAGGGGTGGGTGAGGGGCCTCCCATCAGGGATCTACAGACCATCCCTGCCCAGTCATCGCTGACCTTTGCCCTCCCCATCCCAGAGCTTCCAGAGAAAGGGCTGGATTGGTGCCTCTCTGTCATTTCTTTCTTTCTTTCTTTTTGTCAACACTGTGTGACCTGCAGAATCTTAATTCTCCAACTAGGAACTGAATCCAGGCCTTTGGCAGTGAAAGCGATGAGTCCTGACCACTGGACCAGCAGGGAAGTCCCTCCCTGTCATTTCTGAGATTGTAAGAAAACTCAGTCTCAGCCATGGGCACAGGCCCCCAGAAGTCATCGTCCCCAGGAGGAAGGCTCATGCTCCCCTCTGGGGCCGCATCCCATCTCACCGTCTCCCCTCCTTGCCTGCCCACCCCTCCCAACATTGGACTGTTAAGTCTCTGAGAGACGGATCATATCTGGCACTTAATAGGTCCTAAAAATCATCTGTTAAGTGATTGAATAAATAAAGGAAGAGGCCTTGGCTGACGGGAAGACAGGAGGTGAATGGCCACAGGGAACTGGAGGCACTGCCAATGAACTCTGACAACAGAGGGGGCAGAGATGGAGGGATGCACTCACCATGACGGGCCCCGTCATCAGCAGAGAGCATCCGTGGCAGAACTCCCCAAACTTCCCCCAGTAGTCCTTGTGGCAGTACAGCTTCCCATCCTTCTCGTAGTACCAGTTGGTGAGGGAATCCTGGCATTCAGAACACCTGAAAAGCAAGGCAAGAACAGAAACCTAAACCTTTTTGGGTCTTGAAGCCCTTGGAGAATTTGATAATTTGATAAGAGCCAAGAAACCTCTTGGCTTTTGAATTGTGATGTTGGAGAAGACTCTTCGGAGTACCTTGGACTGCAAAGAGATCAAATTGGTCAATCCTAATGGAAATCAACCCTGAATATTCACTGGAAGGACTCATCCCGAAGCTGAAGCTCCAATACTTTGGCCACCTGATGCAAAGAGCCGACTCACTGGAAAATACTTTCATGCTGCAGAAGATTGAGGGCAGGAGGAGAAGCGGGTGACAGAGAGGATGAGATGGTTGGATGGCATCACCAACTCAATGGACATGAGCAAACTCTGGGAGATAGTGGAAGGCAGGGAAGCCTGGTGTGCTGCACTCCATGGGGTTGCAAAGAGCCGGACATGACTTAGCGACTGAACAAGAGGCCTCTCCCAGAAAAATACACGTATGAGGAAAATGTGCATATCATTTAGGTATGGCGTACATGTCATAGGACTGAAGCCCATTCATGTGCCAGTTGAGAACTTCTGGTCTAGACTGATACCTCAATGAACCAAAGAAGCTCAGTGACCTCCACTCTTCAAAACCTACCCATCTCCGACAGCATTACTGATGGAGCATCCCTGAGAAAAATAGATTAAGTGTATGGAAAGGGAAAGGGAAGTCGCTCAGTCGTGCCCGACTCTTTGCGACCCATGGACAGTAGCCTGCACCAAGTTCCTCCATCCATGGGATTTTCTAGGCAAGAATACTGGAGTGGGTTGCCGTTTCCTTCTCCAGGGAATTTTCCCGACCCAGGGACCGAACCCAGGTCTCCCGCATTGTAGACAGACACTTACCGTCTGAGCCACCAGGCAAGTCCTAAGTGTATAGAAACAATCAGGCAAATCCAGAAAGGGGAGGTCGTTCTATAAGAAACTGTTTTTTTCTCTTTTAAAAAGTTAAGGCACAGGGATTAGGAAAGACCAGAGACTCAGAAACCCCCAAATGCAACACCTAAACCTTGGATTCGATTTTGGATTGAAAATGAAAACAGACAACAAGAGTGACATTTTTGGAACTGAGGAAATTTGAATTTTGACTATACATTAGACTATAATGTAAAATTATACTGTTAATTTTTTAAATGCAACAACAATACTTTGGCTATATAGAATTTGTTGAAGAAAAATAGTAAAGTCATCAGGAGAGTCAAGATATTTGCAATTTACTTGTAAATAAGTAAAAAATAAAACTGTGTATGTGCGTATACAGACATATAAAGTGGCTTAAACTTAACAAGTGATGAATCTTAGGTGAAGGATATATGAGTGTTCTTTCAACTAGTCTTTCAACTCTTCTATATATCTGAAATTTTTCAAAATAAACTAATGAGGGGAAGAAAATCTCCATCAGCACCAGGTAACACATGCGTGTGAGCCCCAGAGCTCCCTTCTCCAGTCACTGGGCTGTGAAGCTCCACACTCGGTCAGGCTGGGGGTGTTCTGGGGTCTGTCTACACACACGCGATCATCCTCACGTCTGACCCTGGCACCTCGAGCAAAGAGCTCCTCGGTCAGGGGAGCCTGTCCCACCTCCCTCCTCCTAGTTAGCAGACTCTGTTCCTGTCGTCGAGGCCTTGCGGCACCCACACTTTCCTTGCTTTCTGAGAGGCAGGGTGGAGCTGCTTTTGGTTTGAATCCTGACCTGCTGCTTACTAGTTATGTCATCTTGGGCAAGTTATTTCACTTCTCTGACCCAGCTTCCTTATCTGTAAGATAGACCACTGTGAAGATAAAATAATACGTGTTAAAGTACAGGCAGTTTGGGACTTCCCTGGCAGTCCAGTGGTTGGGGCTCTGTGCTTCCACTGTAGGGGGCAAAGGTTCGATCCCTGGTCGGGAACTAGAATCCCACAAGCTGTGTGGCAGGGCCAAAAATATTTTTTAAAACAGACAGCTTATATAAAAGGCTTGCACTGTAGGAATGCTGTAGTGTCCACTGCTATTGGGTGATGATGATAATGGAAACTCATGGTATCGGCCACTTACTGCCATTAGCTGGGTGGTTTTTGAACAACTTCTCTTACTAGCTTTTTCTCACTGATAAAATGTGACTAACAGCATCTACTACAAAGAGCCACTATGAACAAGTAAGTTAATAAAGAGGAAAGTCTTCTGCAAACTGTGAAGGGCAAAGCACGTGTGTTCTTAGAGTAACTTGGTAGTAAATTGGTAGGCGCTGCAGATAAAATAGATTATACAGGGTCCCCTCCTCCACTTCCAAGAGCTCATAATGAGTTGAGGAAGAGAAAATCTAAACAAAACTTGATTAACAGTGCAGGGGGAGAGGCCGAGATGGGGGCGTCTGCCATCAGCCACCCACCCTTCGCGTTTCTCATTTGTCCTTTGGATGCTGAATTTCAGGTAGACGACTGTGGATGTGAAGTGCCCAGATGGCTCAGTGTAGACCACAAGTTATGGGAGGTGGAGGGGAAGACCCCATTCTGGGCATGCAGCTCCAGCCCCTCTCAACATAAAAGGCACAGTTTCACCCGAGCTCTGAGTTGGGAGGAGACACTGGGTTCAGGTTCTTAGGAACAAAATGTCTCTGGACAAGCCCCTCTCCCTCTCTGGGCTCAGTCTCCCCACCTGTAAACTGAGGGGATTATTATTGTGGTGCTCAAATCTCAGCACCACATACCTCCCCCTGCCCCGCCCCCGGCTGATCTCGGGCCAGCGGCTCCTCATCTGTGAAGTGGCAACATCACCTATTTCCAGGCTAGCAGTGAGGACAGAACTCAGTTCTGGATGGTGGTGACATGCCCAGCGTGGGGCCAGCACCAGGGGCAGGGCCTTCCTTCGTGCTCCCACCTTCTGATGGAAAGCATCTGGGTACCTGCCTTCTTCCTTCACTGAGGAGAGGAGCAGCGTCCCACTCACCCCTGCGAGACTCAGCACCGTGCAAAGGGCCTTTGGAGTAAGCCCTCAGCAAACATTTCCAGAGTGAACACTGTGGGCTTGGCGAGTACCCACGGTCCAGGTGGGAGCACTGAGGTTCCGTGGCTCCCAGTCACTGGGCCCTGCCCGCCCTTCTCCTGTCTGAGGTGGAGGAAAGCTGGGGCAGACGAACCTGCACCAACTGTTGGCCGGGCCCTGTTACACCCTTGCCATGGTATGTGCGCTGCAGGGCATGGGAGCACCAAACATGTCCTCCTCTCCACTGCCAATATCCTGCTTTTGTTTGTTGCAAGTAGCCCAGGCCAGGCCTGGGAGCGGGGCAGGGAGAGGGGCGAGTGCAGGCATGCAGGAGCCAGACATGCCGGCCTCCTGGAAAGAACACCTGGCCGGAACGCGACACCACCACGCACATATCTGTGTCAAGGAATGCCTCTGCAGGGCACAGCCAGCTGCTCGGCCAAGGCCGGCCACCGCAGGGGTCTCTGAAGAACAGGAAGGTGAATGCCTGACAGCAGCATGGCCTGTGGGTCCCCAGGCTGCTTTACACAGGACACACGTGGTCCTGGGCCTCCAGGACATTGCCAGGGCAGACTTGCTTAACTGTTCACAGCAGCTGCAGTGACCGGTTTCGAGAACGTAAGCATACTCCGGGGCGCTGTATGAGACACCTGACTTACAGGAGCTCTAATCCTGACTGCACCCTGCAGGGGGATAGGATCAGCCCTGTTTCACAGACTAGGAGACTGAAAAGCAGAGTCAAGTCACTTCTGCGCAGTCGCCCGGGACACACGTGACGGAGCCGGAATCTGCACCAACGTGTGTCTGCGCCTCGCGGTGCAGCTCGTGCACCAAGCTGGGCCTCGGGGCTCGCATCTGTGAAGACACAGAGGCTGGAGCCGAGAGCTCGCGTCCCTTTGAGTGTCAACCTGCTGGGGCTTTTCCTGAAGCTCAAGGACCCAACGTTAAGTGGCGCAGTGACTCTCCTCCTCCACTGAGTCCACGGCAGGCTGCTCCCCAGCAGACTCTGCCCCTAAGGGTCCAAAACGCACTCTGGGAATGTAAGGTGCAACTCAAGAGAATCCCACCTTGGTCCTCAGGGGCCACGGCCACAATACCTTCTCCCCAAAGCCTTTCCCAGCTTTCAGTTTTCCAAAGGTTCAAGTGAAAGTTAGCATGTGCCCTGGCTACAGGCCCAGGGCATTGAGCTTGGAGGTGGTGGGGCTGGTGGTGGAGCCAGACCCCAGGGCCAAGGCATCAGCCACCACACTCTCCTGAGCAGTGAACGGAGTGGAGACTCTCCAGCCACAGGCTTTAACAACCTCCAGAACTTTCCCTGAGTGCTATGGAGAGCCTGGGCGGCGAGAGTGGACCAAACCCTGGAAGTCAGTTCGATGGGCAGCTCAGATCCAAGCTAAAACCTTTGGAGTCAGCAGGGAACATACCAGTTAAAAAATAATAATCAAATTTAGTTTAAAGTTTCATAAATAACTTAAGACCTGGGTCCACAGTCTGTCTTTGCCACTCACTCTCTGAGTCACCTGAAGCCGGTTACTTCATGACCCTGAGCCTCAGCGTCCTCATTCGCACACTGGTGATGATGAGAATTAAACCACATACAGAGATCCAGCAAGAGCCTGGCCCAGAGCTGGGGCCCAGGAAGTGCTCATGTCCCCGCCTCCCTCTTTGATTTGAGAACACCCAGGGTGAAAGGAGACAGACCCCTCCCTCTCCCAGGCCCAAGCAACAGGGACCTGTTTCTTGGCCCAGAACCAAACAGATTTCTGGAAACAGGGAAGGTCCCCAAATGAATTATTTATCTAGCCAGTTAGAAATCAATTGATTATAATCAATTCCAACCAATTAGGAAACAGTTACTGTGTATGGAGGGTGTGCAAGATGGAACAAGCAAGGTGCTGAGAGAAGCCAAGCGAGATAAGACAGAGGCCCAGCCCTCAGTCACATGAAAATTCTCCAGACCAAATGTTTACAGGTAAATTTTCCACCTTAGGTGGTGAGAGCACCAAAACGGCCACTGTTATAGCGGATTTACACAGGTTAAAGAACAAGCCCTCCCATGTCCTGCTTGAGGGCCTGGCCAGATGCTTGTCCTTAGCCTCTGACTGAGCGGAAAGCAGAGTGGGAGAAGCTTCTTCCACCCCTGCCTCTGAGCACTGAGTGGGGTGGACAGGACACCTGGCAGATCTCTCTGCTCTGGCCTGAGCGTCACGACTGGGGTTGCCACACCTCCCCTGGGCCCAAAGGGGTGGGGGGCAGACAGAGACTCCGGTCCATCAGAGCTCAGCCTTCTACCACCCCAGACCCCTTATCACCCCTCCTTCCTGCAGACCCTGAAGACTGAATACAGGCTGTCAATTAAGCTGTAATTATTATGGAATAAATAGGGTGTTATCCTGTTTGAAAAAATTAACCAAACACATAATGAGCCTCTGATCAGCAAGAAATAAGTGTTGCCAGAGTGCATGACTCGGTTCCAACCAGAAGCCAGAAAGCCTGTGGTTTCAAGTAATCTGTGCCGTGGTGCTGCAGCTAATGGAAGAGGGCTTGTGTGTCTCTGAGGAGCCACGTGGGTAGCAGAGCTGGGAACCATTCACCTGATCTGAGTTCTTCATTTTTCAGAGGCGAGAGAGAGTCCCAGGGGACCTAAGGCAGCTGCCAAATATGACTGTGAAGGTGGGCAGGGTTCAGAAGAGCTTCTCCTTTTAAACAAGGGTTGCTTTAGAATACAAAGATGCACTTGTTTTCTTCAAGAGACAATGTGTAAACCAAACTCACTAAATCAACGTCAGGCAGTAAGGGGAAAGCTGTAAAAAAAAAAAATCCTTTAACTATGTCAGACAAAAGTCCCCCCTTAATTTTCTTCTTCTGTAAATTCCGACTGGGGCGGTTTTCTTACTTGCGAGGACACTAGTGACCACGTCTCAGCCCCCAACCCTGGTGCACTGGCAGAGGGGGACGAAGTCTGCCTGCCGGGCAGGGGCGCCTGGGGCACAGAAATTGCATTCTTCATCCCCGGCTCCCACTTCCCTCCCCGGCGAGCTGTCACGCCTGATCATGTCCCCATGGAATCTGGTTGCGTCACTCTCCTTGAAGCCGCAGACCCAGAACTGTGTGCTCAAGGCCTGGGGTCAAGGACTTAATTTCTTCCACAGAATCTGGCAAGGGCCGTGTTGAGGAGCCCAGGAAATCCAGTCCCTACACTCCGCAGGGGAGTAAACCGAGGTCCAGGGTGGGGTCAGGCACCTGGTCAGAGGGCAGCCCTTAAAGACATCCTGCAGTAAAGGAGGGGGCAAGAGCAGGCGCGCCTTTCTGACCCAGCAGTGACACTGGTGACTGATTGGACTGCTACCTGGGAGAGGAGAGGGTCTGGGTGGTCCCTGGGTGGGGAGGCAGGGCACAGAGCCCCATGCTTGGCTATCTCTTCAGAAGTGGCCTCAGGAATGTGGCCTCCCATCTGGGGGGAGGGGAGAGGGTCTATGGCCCGCCAGTCAGTCCCCCCCGGACTCCAGCTGGGCAAACAGAGCCGGGGGGAGGGCTGTCAGGTCGCCCAGAGGGGCTGGGGCAGAGCAAGACAAGGCACGGGCAGACCTGGGGGGTGTGGTGGCTGGGTCCTCACGGGTCCATGCTGAGTGTCCATCATCTGCTTGAGCTCCTGAGAGGTTGTGTTATGCCCCCAGAGATTAAAAGGGGCACACATTCCTGGCTTCTAAGGGAGCCACCCCACCCCCAGGCTGCCAATCCAGGATTAAGAGTAAAAGGGATTAATGAGGCCCTGGTTTAAACTAGTGGCTGCTTCAAACACTTGGCATCCTGATTCCACATGGGACAACTCAAGATCAATCCCCATCCCCCGTGGTCCTGCAGAGGAGGGTCTCTGCTGTCCCCGCCATGTGCCAGGAAAACTATGGGGAAGCCTTTTCCTGCTTGCTTACTCTCCTCTGGGAGAGGAAAGCAAACCTGAGACTGATCCTGGAGGAGATACACGCCGAGGGAGGTGCAGCCTCCTGAGGACGAGAAAACAACCTGATGGAGACAGACGAGGCTGGCCAGAGAGACCCTGCAAGTTAACTCTGCTGAAAGCAGCTGCCACATCTGTAAAATGGGGGACACCAAAGGTCTTGAGGCTGTCGAGATGGCAGGATGAAGTGCTGGGCAGGATGTCTGGAAGAGGCAGCCCCAAGGACCAGTCTCATCCAGCCCCCTCAGATCCTGGGGTTTCCCACCACTCAGGGTCCAGTAATTCTGAGAAACCACGTGGTGTTCTGCTTTTCTGCCCAGGGCATGGCCACCTGACTCTTATCCCAGCAGCGTGGTCTGGGCAAGGGGCTGGGCTGGGGACGCCAGAGGGAGAAGCCTACCAGGACCACTGGTGAGGGGGAGGCAGACCTCAGAACAACAGGCTGCTCCCAAAGAATGAAAACAAGCTCCACCCCAGCCAGGAATGGCTCCATCCAGGAGGGACCCAGAGGCCAGAACCCCCTGGGGAGTTTCTGTTGGGAGGTGGGGTGGGGCAGACAGCAGAGAAAGGCAGGTCGGAGGTAGACCGGAAGTTTCCACATCTCCCTGTGAGAAGCCCCGCAGAAGTTCGGGCCTGGGGACCTGGCAGGCCTGGGGGCTGGCCCCCCAGCTCAGGACCCTCCAAAGCCGGCTGCCCCAGGTCTCACGTGCCCAGACCTTTGCCAGGCAACCCTACTCACAGGGAATGCAGGAGCCCTTAGAGGCCAGAGGCCAAGGCGCCTGCTATTAAGAGAACAAACGTGTGTAATGAGAGAGCTTACTGTGTACCAGGCTGCCCACACCCAGCCTCGCCGGCTTCCACGCTGTTTGGCAAAACCTGCCCATCCTGCTTGTTGGGACAAATTCCCGGGCAGGCGGCACAGCCCGCAGGTGAGACGTGGAGAGCTGGAAGAACAGCCCCTCCTGCGCTCCCCCCGGAAGAAGTAACACCGCGAGCAGGCCAGCTCGGCAGCACCTCGCACCTCTCGGAGGCTCTCCAGGTGCGTCTGGGAAGCCCCGGGAGGCCGAGCTCCCTGGGGGCTGTGTCCCGGCCGCCCCCTCTCCCCGTTCCCAGCACCTGGGGTGGGGGGACCTCGTTCCGTGGGAAAGCGGCTTCCATTGGCTTCTGCCTAACAGACGCGCGGTCGGAGGACAAGAAAAACCCGAGAGGCAGAGGGGGGCGGCCTCGGCCCTCCCCTCAGGACCGGGGCCCAAAGAGGAGATGGAAGCGCGACTCACCGGAAGGGGTCTCTGGAGGTGAAGTAAGCCTGGACGGACAAGTAACTCCCCATCTTCTTCCCACGCCAGACACACAAGCTCAGCTGCAAACCCGTCGGGGAGGG
Organism: Cervus canadensis; assembly: GCF_019320065.1. NCBI lineage: Eukaryota > Metazoa > Chordata > Mammalia > Artiodactyla > Cervidae > Cervus > Cervus canadensis. Next base: position 110,364,198 of record NC_057386.1, read on the forward strand.
CCTCCGGCCTGCGGGCGGCCACCATGACAGGCCTGGGGCTCCGGCAGCGCTGGCTGCCCAGCTCACCTCTCCCTCCGGGGCGGCCGGAGGGGCGTGAGCGCTCTGAGCCCCTTGCCCCCCAGCGAAGTCAAGCAGGGGCTCATGGCTGGGACGCTGCTCCCCGGTTCTCCGAGGCTGGGCGGCCCCTGGGGACTCAGGAGAAGCACCTCTCTGCAGAGGCTACACGCACGCAGGCATTCTCAGGCAGGGGCCGGTGACTCGCCAAGAAAGAGGCGCTGCTGTCAAGTTAGCCTTCCTCGGCAGCCCCACCCCTGCCGGGGGAGGGAGGGAGGAAGGGGAGGGGCTCCGCGCGGAACGAGGTGTGTGGTTGGAGCAGCTATTAGGAAACAGACCTTGCAGGCAAGGGGTGGAGCCGAGCGGGAGGGAGGCTGCAGGCTGGCGCCGCAGACAATAACCAGGACTGGCTGGGTGTCCATCCCTGAGCCTGGGGAAGGGCAGGGCAGGAGACGGGGTGAGCACAGCTGCCCCAAGTGTCCCCAGCCTGAGGAGCTGCCCAAAGGATGGGAACGCTGCTCGGAGGTGAAGAAAAGCCCAGGAGGCCAGCTCCAGGCCAAGCCACACCCCCTAAAGGGGGGGGCCCCTCTGGCCGCAGAGGCCAGTTCGGAGACCCAGGGCCAGGGAGCTGCCCTCTGGGCTCTCGGCTCCGGGCTGGCATCTATCTACTCGGTGCTGGCACGAGGGTCCCCATTCATTCCTTCCCTCTGCCTGGCCTGGGCACTGGCACTCCACTTCTGGGCAGAGCTGCACCGCGGATGAGGAAACAAGGCCCTGAGAGTTACGTTGCCTGCCATTTCTCCTGTGACAAGCGCCCTATGATACTGTCTTATTTCTCTGACATGGGGGCTATCTCCTCAGTGGAAACAAGGGAAGCGAGGTACAGAGAGATCAGGTCACTTACCCATGGCCAAATAACTAGTCGGCAGCAGGGCTGGTATTTAAATGCAGACTCATATGACTCTAGAGCTGGAGGTCTCAGCCGCCGAGCTTCATTCTGCCTCTTCAAAGTAAACCATCTCCCACAAAACCCTTCTGCACACAGAGGGAGCACAGGGACTGGAGTCCAGGTCACTTGTGCCCTCTCATTCATTCATTCATTCATTCGTTCGTTCATTCCCGGAATGCCACCCATCGGCCTCAGCAGGCAGTGGTGTTTCTTCCCTGGTTGTCCACGGTAACCAGGCTTCTCACACTGAAAACCAGGGCACGATGGAGGGCAAGGCCCAGGGTGCCTGTGGGGACGATGAGCCAGGTGTCTGGAGAGGGGACTGGCCAAACCAGGGCCCACCATCAAGAGAGTCCCTCACCCTCTGCCTGAGGAAGACGGGGGCACGTCCAGACCCCACTGCTGGACTTGAGGCAGTGACACCTGCTTTCTCCCACCCGACACACTCTCCTCTCCATGCAAGTCACCCTGTCCCAGAGACAGGAAAGCCCGTGGCGAAGGTGGAGGCTGGGAGTTGGGGGGGCCTCTTCCCATTCCTCTCCTGATGGGGCACCGGGATAAGGACGCTAGTGATAAGACAGGGTGTCTGCACCCTGTTATAAGCTACCACTTATGGAGCACTTAGGACGTTCCTGGCCCTGCATTATCACTTATCTGTCATACTTAAATGGCCAATACGTGGGGTAGATGTTATCACCCCCATTTAACAGATGATGAAACTGAGGTTCCTAAGCGTTGTGTCACTAGCCTGAAGACAAACAGCTGCTGAGTGAGGGAGCTGGGTTTCAAATCCAGTAAGAGCCGGGGTTGGGACACTTTTTCTGTAAAGGGCCAGAGAGCAAACACTTTAGGCTTTGCAGGCCTAAAATGAACACAGATTGTGTCACTGCAGCACAACTGTGGCCTATATCTATAAAACAAACGAATGGATGTTGCTCTGTTCCAATAATGCTTTATTTATGGATACGGAAGTTTGAATTTTTTGTTTTCACATGCCACAAAATATTCTTTTGCTTTCCTCTGTTTAAGAATGTGAAGGGACTGCCCTGGTGGTCCAGTGGTTAAGAATCTGCCTTTCAACGCCAAGGACATGGGTTTGCTCCCTGGCCAGGGGACTAAGAACCCACATGTCGCAGGGCAACCACAACTAGAGAAAGCCCACACACTGCAAGAAGACCCGACGCAGTCAGATAAATAAATAAATATTTGAAAAAAGATAAAAAATGTGAAAATCAAAAGGTTGTATAAGAGGCGGCAGTGGGCTAGTCTGCTGGCTTCTGCCCACAGGCAGCTCCCTCAACCACACTGTACCTGGCCTCTAAGAGTGAAGACCACTCCTTGTATTCGTGCAGAGTGCGGCCACATCTGTGTCCCGCCACACGTGCCCTACACTCCAGCCCCCGAGGCGGCTGGCGGGCAGTGAGCCCTGGACCAGCGCGCACCCTGCCCGGAGCCCTGCTTGTAGCACCTTGCACACATGAATGAACTTAAACCACCCCAGCTGACAGTCCTGTGACTCCCCCCTTTATACGGTGGAAGGAACCGAGGTACACAGAGTATAACCCCGTGCCTGAGGTCAACCAGCTGCACGTGTGAGAGGTGAGGCCAGGATTCGAACCTGGGCTGTCGATCCTGGGCTCGACCGTTGCTATGCTGGAGCCTGGCCTGGGACCGCAGCCAGACTGTCTGGGTTTGAATGCGACAAGGCCCTGCACGTAAGCCCTTGGCACGCAGTCTGGAACACATTAAGGGTTGATAAATGTTAGCTGCTAATATCATTAAGACCATTGTTACTACCGCTACGGGCTCACTCTGTGGCCTTCAGCAAGTTGCTGCCTCTGTCTCGGTCTCGGTGAGGTCTCTAAAAAACTGCCAGCTTCCATGTTTTTCAGCCCTATGAAGTTGCAGAGGGCTCCCTGCTTCCCCTGGGTCTCAATTTGAGTTTAGACCTCTTGAGCTGGCCCTGGGAGGATCAGCATTCTGGTGTGGGGGCCACACAAGAGCCAGAGAGGAGGGGGGCACAGAGTGGAGGGGGGACGGCATGGGGGATACTGAAAGGCCCGCCCAGCTGCAGAGCGGGGAGCTCTCTTTCTTCCAGCCAACTACTTCTCACCAAAAATCTATTATGTTCCCTTGTAATTCGATCAGGCAAGGAGGGGGCCCCAAATTAAGTTTGGAACTAGCAAATTATCTTCTAATTGCACCTTCTGATTTCCATCTGATGAACAGAGTGCGGGTGGAAGAAAATGCAAGCCACAGCGAGACAGGGCCAGGGAGCCCATGAGCATAACTCCTCTTGACATTTCACACAGCTCTGCTGTTCCGGCGGCGGCGGGCGCAGTGAGTCGGTGTCTAGGAATGCGAGTGAGGCTGCAGGCACTCTCCATCCCCCTGCTCCCTCACAAAGGACTCGGTGGGTGGGTGGGCGGGCGTGTGGGGAACTAGTGTGAGGACCTCCCCCTGGAAGAGGTGCAGCCGCCTCCCTGGCCCCTCCCAGGTAGAGTCCGCTTGACCCCCATAAATCCAGACCGCCAGAGAAACCACAAAAGATGGGGGACCACCAGATGTGAGAAGCCGCTGGCCGCTCAGACCCAAGTATGTGGCTCCTCGGGGCCAACTTCGAAGGGCCTGAACCCCTCAGAACGGGAGGTGAAAGGTCACAGGGGAGGAGGTACTTAGGTCATAGTGGAGGCTGTACTTCCACGCCCTGCCCCTGGATACTGGTTCTGGGTGGGAAGCCACTCTTCTAGGTACCAGAGCGGCTAGGACAAGACGCGGCGGCTGTCAGAGGCAGTGCTGGGATCCCTGGACTGGCGGTGACAGCGGGGGAAGACGGCAGGAGAGGCAGTAATCTTCTGCACGTTTCACAAGCTGGAAACCTGGCAGGGAGCCCAGCCAACCGACTCCTCGGAATCAGCTGAGGCGTGGGGCTTCCAGGTGGCTGATGAGAGGCTGGAGAGGACAGCCCTCCAGGCCGGCGGCCCCAAGTGAACAGTATGAATGAATGAATCACCCCAGCCTCTTCTTGGAGGCAGCTCTGGTTAGATAGCCTGACGCCTGAGGAACTGTGTCCATGTGGGGCCCTCTACTGGCCGGGAGGACTCTGACCAGGGATGGGTGCTCAGTGACCTTAGCGGGGGGGCAGTGTCACCCCATCTGCTGACGGTTCTTCCTGCCTCTGCTCGCCTTCTATTCCAGCTCATTTTCCACACTACAGCAGCCGTCAGCTCTCAGTAAGGAGAGTCCCAGCAGTTCTATGGCTAGAAATTTTGCCCAGAGAAATATTCCTACAAATGTGCCAAGACACGTGTTCACAGCATGGTTTAATACTAAAAGATGAGGAACAATCCATGTGTCTAGCAGCAGGACTGAGTTAAATACAATCTCCCATCCATGAGACAGAATATTATGCAGCTGTTAAAAACAATGAGGGAGACCTTAGGTCCTGAAACAGAAACTCTCCTGGATAAGGGGTTATATGAAAAATCCAGGCATTGGAGAGAATGTGCAGAGTGATCCCACTGTTTCAAAAGTCTGCATACATAATCCTTAGCAATCACCTGGTGGGTTCTACTGCATGGTTAATCGGTTTCTCTTCAGGGGAGTAAAACAAGCAGCACAGATGAAACACCATTCATTTTCTACCTTTTTGATACTGCTTACATTTTTTTCTTACACTTAAGTGCTGCATATATATATACATTAAAAATTTTTTTTGGTATGCTCCAGGTCTTACTTGCAGCAATGAGGGCCCTAGTCCCCTCAGTGGGGATCAAATCCGGGCCCCCTGCGTTGGGAGAGAACAGGCTCAGCCGCCGGGCCAGCAGGGAAGTCCTAAGTGCGGCGCTGGGTCTTGGCTGCTGCGCATGGGTTTTCTCCGGCTGTCCCCAGCAGGACTACCCCCTAGTTGCGGCGCGCTGCCTCCTCATTGTGGCCGCTGCTCGTGTTGCAGAGCATGAGCTCTAGGGCACGTGGGTTCAGTAACTGTGGTGCACAGGCTTAGCTGCCATGCAGCACGTATGATCTTCCCAGACCAGGCGTCGAACCGGTGTCCCCTGCATTACAAGGCGAATTCTTAACCACTGGACTACCAGGGAGGCTCCTAAGCGCTGGTTTTTAAAATGATAAATGGACAAAAACAAAAAGAAGTCCCACAGTTTAGAGCAAACACCTCCTCATACGTTCTTCCTAGTGCTCCTGTCCAAAGCTAAGCCTGCCTGGGTGCCCTGCACTAGGGACCCCCAGGCTGTCTCCGCAACTTCACTCCTGGGGTTACAGCTCTGGCCACCTCCTCCCCTCCACCTCCTGACCGGCCACGCAGGCTCTCCCTGCATAGTCCCCAAGCTCTCGCTCCTTTAGCTCCTTCTGCGGCCTCCTCCACCCCCAGCTGGCAGCTGTCTGCTCCCTTTTCCAAGCCCACCTCCCACAGAGCACTCAGTCTTCTCGGGAAGGGGATTCTCTGATGCATCCTCAAGCACATCACACACAAGAGGGACTCGGAGCCTGTATCTACCTACCTCCAGATCGAATATGTGAGGTCCACACCTGATGTTCACAGATGCCTAGTAAATGGTTCAGGAACCCTGTTATGAGCAACTTCTAGAATGGTGATGAAAACTAAGGTTTATAAAGTGTTCTCCATTTACAGAGAGCTTTCAAGCTCATCATCCAGGTCAGTCCCTGCCAACCTTGAAAGGAGTATGTATAGCACAGACAAGGCAAGGGAAACCCAGAGATGTTAGCAATCCATCTGAGTTACTGTGGGAAGCTCAGGGCTGAGATTAAAAGCCAGGTCTGCCGACCTCCAGTCCTAAGGCCTTTCCTCAACAGGAGCCCAAGTGAGGTATTCAGGAATCCGGCCTCTGCAACAACACAGGGCCCCAAAGTGCTGGGTACCCTGAACTTCTGCCACTGATTTCTCCAGATTTCCTGCCTACATTCGCACTGTCAGGATATCACAAAAGATTTTATCCAATGCCTTGTAGAATTCAAGAGGACCCAGTGAGAACATGAAGTCTGGTCTAACGAGTCATGACGGATCCACGGCTGCTGAAGCCTCGAGATCAGCCCCTGTCCTAAGTGCTCGCTGCCCACCTATTCCATCATCTGCAAAATTCCACGGAACCCCACTGGAATTTGTCCACAAAATCCCCTCAGGACTTTGTGAAGGAGTCAAGTCAAAAAGATTATGAGTATTTTTTCCAGGATCTCTATTTTTCCTCCTTTTTGAAAACGGGGCCAGTTAGCCACCTCCATTCTTATTCATGATTAGATCCCCAATGCCTGGAACACAGCAGGTATTAACAATTATACAGTAACAAGCAATTATACCCGGGGGGATTATCCCATTCTAAACAGTTTCTCAAAAGTTACTAACAGTGGTTTTGTTGCTACACCCATAAGGTTGCCCCACCCCCGCCTTTCTTTCTTCAGTATATTGGGAAATAATTTTTCCATCTGAACATCTAAACACATTTCATGTGACTGGGTACCCTTGTATACCTTGGGCTTTCCATCTTCCCTTCTGAGTTTCAAGGACTCTATCTTGAAACTATCTTGGACTCTATCTCTAAGGTTCTATTCAGACTTCTGTGCCATCTGATTAAGCTGGGTGCCAAGGACTGTCTTTTGTCTTGTGTTTGTTAACACAACACCATGTTCCAGAAGTAGTGGACACTTTGCTTCCTTTCTGTAAAACACTGACCGAATTCCATGAGCCCTTTACTGAGGTGGGCTTGCTGACATGAACATTTTCATTTAATTCTCATACCCGTGAGGTTGGTGTGTAACAGCTCCATTTTACAGATGAAAAACTGGAATTCAAAGAGAAGGTCATTCAGGGTCACAGGTCTGAGAATAGGCAGAGCTGGGATTTAACCCAAGACTTTGGATTCCAGGTCCAAGAGTATCGTCTGCTTTGTACTTATGAAGAACTGAAGCTCAAAGAGAAGGTCATTCAAGGTCACAGGTTTAGGAATGGGCAGAGCTGGGATTTAACCCAAGACTTTGGATTCCAGGTCCAAGGCACTAAAGTTGCCTCGAATAACTATTTTATACTTGTTCTTTGATTTATAGCGGTGTTTCTGAAATCGTGGTTAAAAGAACGGCATCGGACGCCCCTGGGCAGCTTGTTAAAGATGAAGATTCCTGAGCCCACTCCAGGCGGATGTAGTAAGAACTGCTGAGAGTGAGCCCAAGAACTGCATTCTGCGTAAGCTGCGGTGTTTCCGAAGCAGACTGAAGGCTGAAACCACAGCTTTCCTCTCTCCTGTGTGCTCCTCCCCTTGATTCCATCCTGTTCTCACACAAAACCTGAGGCAGGCAGGACAGATGACTAGCATCCCCTCGCTACGAGTGAGGAAACGGCTACAGGCAGTCTGTTCATCTGCTTATTCTGGATGCAACTGGAGTAAAGAAAGGTTTGGTGGCTGACATCATGTGAAGCCTTGGCTCACTGGGGACGCCCCCCTCCTGGCGCTGTTCTTACTCGTCTGGAACCCACCGTAGCTGCCTCTCTCTTGTCCTCAGTGACACTGCAGTGTTGCTCAAGGTACAGTGGGGAAGGTGACTCCAGAATACAGGGTCATCTCATGAGAAGGCCACCTCTGGAACTGAAATAAGTTAACAAAGCAAAGCACAAGGGCTGACAAAAGCAAAACCAGGGACTTCCCTGGTGGTCCAGAGGCTAAGACTCCATGCTCCCAATGCAGGGGGCCCGGGTTTGATCCCTGGTCAGGGAACTAGATCACACATGCTACAATTAAAGAGCCCACATGCCCCAACTAAGACCTGGCTCAGTCAAATAAATAAATATTTAAAAAACAAAAACAGCCGGTGCTGCTGCAAGAGTCAGTGCTACTGACAGGAGCAGACAGAGCCCCTCCTGATCTAACCAGGATCACTAACTGGGTAAGGCAGGACCAGAAGATGACTGACACATAGAAAATCACTCGGATAATCCGGCCTGAGGTACTGGGAGGTTTTTCCTGGTCATGAGGAGGAGGGTGGAGAAAGAGAGCCTGTTAGCACTCTTCCAGCAGTGCCCAAACAAGGAGGGGTTCTAGCACCATGGGCTGGGCTGTGCAGAAGGCATGCCATCCCTCAAGGCTGCAGCACTGTTGGCGTTAGACTCCAGAATGACATTTACAGATGGAGGTCTTATTCCATGCCCCCATGTCAGAAAAAGCGATCTCACCTGGGAGAATACTGCAGAGCGAAGAGATGGTGATGATGTGTACTGGACAGGCTTTATCCAAGAGTCAAAAGAGAAAGGTGGTCGTTGGACAAAAACATGGTTTGCCCGACAAACCCCAAGTGCCTGCTGTGTTCTTAGCACTCTGCCAAGCTCTGGGCTACAAAGATGAACTGGATGCAGCTCCAGACTGAGAGAATTTCATGCTCGGGGAGTGATGCTAGACTTGTAAACAAATACTGACAGAGCCATGACTGAGGTTATACAAGGAGAATAACAGAGAAGGAGAGAGAGTCTCCTCTGACTGGTGGGGAGGAGAGCGGGCGCGTGTGGGGAGGCCCTTCCACGAGGGATTGGCCGCATCTAACAGGCTGATCGCCAGGCAGACAAGAGGCATTCCAGCTGAAGGAACAACATATGCAAAAGCACTGAGGCGGAACAGAGCAGACCCATCCACCGCCGCACCAGGCACATATGATGGGCGAGCAGCGGGAGGCTGGGATGATGGGGGGGGTGGGCAGGCCAGACCACCAAGAGCCAGGTTGCCCACGGGCAAGAGGAGTCATCAGAGGCGTTAAGCAAGCAGAGGCTCTCAACGAAGAGAACAGGAAGACTGAAATACAAAGGGAGTGCCGTCCTGTGCTGCCAGTTCCTCTCCCACTACTGGCATTTGTCTCAAGCCCACAGCTGGCTGCGCGTACATCCACTGAAGCCTGCTGGCCAGCTAGTGTTCACCAACAGCAGAGCACAGCTTCATCCTCAGGCCAGGTCTCCATCGAGGCGGTCCTTTTATTTACTTTTTTAAAGTCCGTTTAGGGACTTCCCTCATGGTCCCGTGGTAAGATACTGCACTTTCACTGCAAGGGTGAGGGTTCGATTCCTGGTTGAGAAACTAGTATTCCACATGCCATGTGGCCGAAAAAAAAAAGAATCCCAGGAAACTGAATTAGGCATCAGAAGGCTGAATGTGAGCATGAACCTAAGATAAAGGGAAATGAAGAGTCATGGAGAGAAATATCATTCTGGGAGTTATGAGCTAACCAAACCAGCCCCACCTGCAACAAAGGCGGCCCTTCTGGTGACTAAACCCAGATTCGGTTTCTCTATGTGGACATACTTCTAGTTTTGCCTGACTTTTCACTTTTTGTTTCATTGCTGGACACTCATTATTCTACTGATTTTTCTTTTTTTAAAAAATTATTTATTTTGGTTGTCTCTGTTGCTGAGCAGGCTTTTCTCTAGTTACAGAGAGTGGAGGCTACTGTCTCGTGGTGGCACGAGGGTCTCTCATCACAGTGACTTCTCTTGTGGAGCATAGGCACTGGGGAGTGTGGGCTTCAGTAGTTGCAGCTCACAGGCTCTAAAGCACAGATTCAATAGTTGTGGTGCATGGGTTTAGCCATTCCGTGGCATGTGAGATCTTCCTGGACCAGGGATCGAATCCATGTCTTCTGTACTGGCAGGTGGACTATTTATCACTGAGCCACCAGGGAAGGCTTCTACTAGTTTTTAAACTAATTTTAACTGAGAAAAAATCATTACTTCTTTAGTTATGTTCAGTTTAGTCAATCATGTCCAACTCTTCACGGCCCCATGGACGGCAGCAGGCCAGGCCTCCCTGTCCATCACCAACTCCTGGAACCTACTCAAACTCATGTCCATTGAGTCAGTGATGCCATCCAACCATCTCATCCTCTGTTGTCCCCTTCTCCTCCTGCCTTCAATCTTTCCCAGCATCAGGTCTTTTCAAATGAGTCAGCTCTTCGCATTAGGTGGCCAAAGTATTGGAGTTTCAGCTTCAGCATCAGTCCTTCCAATGAACACCCAGGACTGATCTCCTTTAGGATGGACGGTTGTATCACCTTGCAGTCCAAGGGACTCTCAAGAGTCTTCTCCAACACCACAGTTCAAAAGCATCAATTCTTCAGCGCTCAGCTTTCTTTATAGTCCAACTCTCACATCCATACATGACTACTGGAAAAACCATAGCTTTGACTAGATGGACCTTTGTTGGCAAAGTGATGTCTCTGCTTTTTAATATGCTGTCTAGGTTAGTCATAGCTTTTCTTCCAAGGAGCAAGCGTCGCCAATTCACAAACTGATTCAGCCCTGGGAGACATCTGGCTCCCTGGCAGCTACCAACAAGCAGATAACAGTGACAAGTGCTCGCTCTGCAAGCCCTGGTCCCACCAGGGCCACACAGGGCTTCACTCATTCACCCCCGCAGTAACGCCAGGAGGCAGGCAGTAGGCAACTGTCTCCATTTCACAGATGAGGAAACAACGCACAGAGAGCTAAGTAACTGCTCAAGGTGCACAGCTAGTGGACGGCAGGACCAGGATTTGCCTCCAAGCAATCTGGTTCTGGAGTTTTTCTTAACTACCACACAAGACTGCTCCCGTTCCACATGGACCCAATCACTCTAGCTCCCACAGGACAAACTTCACCTCCAAGTTCTTGGGGAATCACCCAACCATCCACACTCTCCCCACCATGAATCACCCACAAGTCAAAGATACTTTTCCCCCGGCTACTTTATACTCACTGGTCATCTTTAGCTAATGCCATCTTTCAAAGATTTCTAAAAGTTTAAAAAAACAAATAAAATTTAAACCTTACAATTACAATTGGGATTTGGCAGATTTCAGGGCAGTTCGTAACCAGTTTGGGCCACAGTAGCTGAGCTCTTTCTCTCTCTAGGGCTTGCTCCTGTCTGGACTGTACCTATACAGAAGGACAGGTCAAGACCTGCCGCTGGACAGGAGGACTCCTGGGCCAGCCTCTCTGGCTCCTTCGGGAGCAGAAGACAAGTCTTTAACTTCTCACCTCAACAGGTGCAGGCAGCTGTCCCAAGTAACCCAACATTCAGATCCAATCACTCATTGCCGTTTACAGTAACTGCAGCTACAGTGGCTGCCAAGGGAAGGATGTGGGGAAGGAAGGGCAAGGAAAGGCCTCTCTTACATCACATCTCTTGGCCGCCCCCCGGCAATTCATTCAACAACGACCCCTCCCATGCCAACATGACCTCAGTGGTGACACATGACAGGCAAAAAGCCCTATGGTCCCCGACCAATTTATGCTAGGAGAGTATAAATCTGAGAATGTCATTAAGGAGATGATCAAGTGAACAAAAATTCAAGCTTAAACCCACAAAAAAGTCTTCAAAGGGAAAGGTCTGTGAAACAGGGGCCATGACTTATCCTGCAGCGATTTCCCTGAGAATCCGTTCCTCATCCAGGTAGAGATCTGAAGGATGAGCAGGTGTTAATTAGGCCAAAAGAGGGTGAAGAGGCATTCCAGGCAGACCGAACAGCAGGAACAAAGTCCCTTCAGAAGAAAGAAGGGCAAGTTTTGGACCTGTGAAGAGCAGCAAGGCTGAAGCAGAGGGAACAGAGGCTATGGGGTGAGGCCAGGTCACAGGGGGCTCTACAGGCGCCCGAAAGGACTGTGGCCTTTATCTAAGAACGCTAGAAAGTTGCTGAAGTGTATAAGGCAGAGAGAAAACAGAATGTGATGTGGTCACACTGTTTTTTTTTCCCCCACAGATCACCCACTCTGGTTGCTCTGTGGAGAATGGACTGGGGGTGCAGAGTGACTATGGACTGTTAGAAGTCTACTGTGGTCATCAGGTGTGGGATGGTGGTAACCCAGAATACAGTGGTGACAGGAGCAATGGAAAGAAGTGGAGGCATTCAAAGCTATTATATTACTATTCAAAGAGATATTAATAAAACTGACAGACTTGGATATGCGGATGACAAGAGGTGAAGGACACCTGGGCTGTGGCTTGGGCAGTGGGCGGATGGTGGCACCATTCAACGGGACAGGTAACGATGGAAAAGAAGTCAATTTGGGGGGGAAGATTGAGGGTCCAGCGGGGTCTGAGATGCCCACAAGACATCCAAAGGGACATGTAAGGTTGACAGAAGGACAGCTAGTCGAGAACTCGGTGGGAAGGTCTGGACCGGTACTGGTCTCATCAGTGTGTGGAGTATACAGTCACCAGTGACTGGACAACAGGAGCCGCAGGGGTGGATGAGGCTGCCCAGGGAGGAAATAGAGTGCCCGGAGGGGCGGCAACATTTCAGAGCTGGGTAGAGACATGTGAACAAGCCAGAATGACCAGAGAGATCAGGGAAATTCAGGGACGCCAACGGAAGGGGCAGCTTCCAGAGTGACTGAGACACCAACAATCAACGCTAACACCTATTAAGTCCTGACTACAGCCAGGCACAGTGCTGAGTGCTCTGAATGCACGATCAAATTTAGTCTGCACAATGAATGACCTTTTGAGATGGGAATCAATCCACTCTTTTATAGAGGAGGAAACTGTGGCAAAGGAAGATGAAGGCAGCGACTCAAGAGGCACTGGGATGGAAACTCAAGCAGCCTGACTGCGAACTCTGGTTCCTGTTACCACCTCCAGCACAGCTCAGAAGGCCAGACAAGACGGACTGAAGAGTGGTCGGCAGACAGACTGGTGGCGCTGGCCTCTGGTCCAAGGGAATGTTCCAGGGAAGAGACACAGTGGAAGCCAGACTAGAGCCCACTGTTAAAAATGCTTCAAGCTAGGAGACCAGGCCAACAAGTCATCTGTATCCCCAACAGCAGCCAACTGAACGCTTTAATACAGCAGATGATGCTCCGAGTGAAGTCAGAACTAAGGACCACAGACTTGCCCCTGACCCTTTACATTACCCCATCCTAACGTCCTCAGTGCTCTCTGATCCACTATGTCTGTGATGCTCACAGTGACTTCATGAGGTGGGTAACTTCCACCACATCTTAGAGATAAGAAAATGAGGCTCATCTAGCCAAGGAACTGGTCCACAGTTACACAGCTGGTCTGGCTCAATTAAAGCTCAAATCCAGGTCTACTGTTCCTTTGTGGAAGTCACAGTGGAAAGAAGACCACCCCCCCAACAGCCAGAGAGACCTGAATTCAGATGTCAGCTCTGTGTGACCCTGAGCAAGTTACCTATCCTTTCTGGGCCTTCCTGTTTTAGGATAAAATGGGGTTGCAGGATTATTGGAAGACAATCTAAGTGAAACCAATTCAATCAGATAATCTAAGTGAAAATCCCAATACAATGCTTAGTAAATATCAGTCGTCCATCCCTGGCTCCCCACAACCCCTCTCCATCTCTACCCCAATAGCTGCTGCAGGGCTTCTATGGGATCTTAGTCTTCTCTTTCCAGAGAACAGAGCAGGATTAAGGCGCACAGTGAAGGACACACAGTTCTGCTACGTACCAGCAGAGCCCCTCTGTTCACCGAAGGTGGCCCGGTGTTTGCCCTTTCCCTTCCCCGTGGGGAAGGCCCCAGGCCGCTGACAGCCCGCCTTAATGACCTGCGGCGGACTATTTCCTTAGAGATAAACTGGACAGACGGGTAAGCAGGCACCAAGGTCTTGAGTGGGTAAACGTGGCGGCAGCACCAACAGTACAGCAGCAGGGGGCAGGGTTGCTCCACTGCTCCCACACCCGGAGCCGAGCCGTTTAACAGCGCTTTCTGTTAACACTAGAGTTCGTGAAGCCTTTGAGGTCCTCCAATGTTATCTGATACCACCAGTAGTCTCTTTTCACCGTGACGTTATAGAAGAGGAAACCTAGCCTCAGGGAGGTTAAATGACTGCCCCTGTCAGGAACGCAAAGACTCTGGTAAGTGAGGAGGCAGGACACCTCGGTTTAGATCCCAGCTATGCCAGCTACTAGCTCTGTGACTGTGGGCAAGTAAGCTCCACTTCCCTTTATTTGTAAAATGGGTAAGACCAGCACCACCATTATTAGGGTACTGTGGGAATTAAATGAGATAATGTACGTAAAGTGCTTAGGACAGTGTCTGATGCAGACTGAGCACTCGATAAGTGATACCTGTTACTCTAATTATCAAGCTACTGAGCTTGTGTGGATGGGGGTGTGGGTGCTCTCAGCACCGCGGAAAACCCTCTGTCGTCAGCCAGCCCATTACACCACAGTCTCGGTGGCTATGCCTGTGATTTCTTCACCAGCCTTTCCTGGAGTCAATTTAGAGGAAATGGTCTGCAGCTTGATGAGGTGACAACAGCTTTCTATCTGCAGCATCCCTTTCCCAGAGCTCTGCCTTTAGAAAACACTTCTCGAAAGAGAAAGATCTTCACGATCCTGAGGAAGAAGGCCCTGAAAGTTCGTAGGAACCTCATGGCGTTTCCCTCCGCAAATGATGTCAGATCAGGTCAAACAGCAGAGTTCTAGGTCAGGGCCATGAAGACCAACAGAGGCAGCTTTTCCCTCCTCCTTGGCCAAACGTCTCTGACAAGGGTGAAAAGGGCAGTCTTCAGAAAACCTGTCACCTGCTTTGCAAACATGCCAAGAGGCCAGGTCACCATTCACAGCTTCTTGTTTTACCCTCAGCTACAAACAATGAGTGCCAAAAAATGGATGCTTTCGAATTGTGGTGCTGGAAAAGACTCTTGAGAGTCCCTTGGACAGCAAGGACATGAAGCCAGTCAATCCTAAAGGAAATCAACCCTGAATATTCATTGAAAAGACCGAGGCTGAAGCTGAAGCTCCAATACACTGGCCACCTGATGGGAAGAGCTGACTCACTGGAAAAGACCCTGATGCTGGGAAAGATTGAGGGCAGGAGGAGAAGGGGGTAACAGAGGATGAGATGGTTGGATGGCATCACCGACTCAATGGACATGAGTTTGAACAACCTCTGGGAGACACTGAAGGACAGGGAAGCTTGGCTTGCCATAATCCACGGGGTCAGAGAGTTAGACACAGCATATCGACTAAACAACAACAACAAACAATGTGTGGCCCAGATGCTTTCCTCCCCACCAAGAGGGGGCCAGTTTTCCAGAAAGCTTCAGAGAGAAGGGCGCCAGCTCTAGAACCAACAGCACTGCTTATGGAGAAGAAAGGTCGGAGCAACTTAAGAGTCCAAATGGGCCCACTGCAAAGGCTGAGGAGAGGAAGCGGGAGGGGCGGTCACCAAGCATCCAGAGACCACAGGGATCCTGGCCAGGCGCCCACCGGCACCAGCACAATTCCGGACTTCCAGGAGGTTTGTCAGCTGGCCTCCACCGTACAGCCCTGGTTCCCAGCCTCAAGTGGTTTCCTATTGTCCGGGGAACCTGAGAATCTGGCGGAAGGCCCTATCAGAGGCAAGATTACGGATGTGGCTGCAGACAGGGGATGGGCTGGTGTAAGAAGGCCAGGGGAGGAGTTTCGGCTAAACTCCAGCAATTTCTCCATTCAATATCCAGCCCCACCCTGTGACTAGGAAAACAAAGGTGTGGGGGAAGGGGAGAAGAAAAGTCATTTCCTTTATTGTAACTGGAGCCCAGCTGGGTTGGGAGTCAGAAAGAATGGATTCCTTTGGGTAGCTTGAAGGGAGGGTCCTGCTTCTAGCAGACTAGACCCTGGCCCCTCTGAACCCACACTCTGAAATCAGATCAGTTGGGGTGGAAGAGACCTTTTAAGACCGTTCAGGTTGAGGCCTTGTGCTCCTCATAACCAAGGTCACTTCCAGAGTCAGAGAGAAAATGCAGTCCTTCCAAGCCCTGAAGATATTCGTCCAATTCGGGGCAAAGTCAAATTAGCAAGAACGAAGCAGTCAATCCTAAAGGAAATCAACCCTGAATATTCACTGGATGGACTGAGGCTGAAGCTCTAATACTTTGGCCCCCTGATGTGAAGAGCCGACTCATTGGAAAAGACCCTGATGCAGGGAAAGACTGAAGGTGGGAGGAGAAGAGGGGCAAGAGAGGATGAGATGGCTGGATGGCATCACCGACTGAACGGACATGAGTTTGCGCAAACTCCAGAAGGCAACGGAGGACAGGGAAGGCTGGCGTGCTGCAGTCCAGGGGGTCACAAAGAGTCGGATATGACTGAGCGACTGAACAGCAACAACACATTGACTCCAGAGCAGCCAGTCTCCCCAGGGCAAACCGCCAGGCTCCGTCTGAGGGTCCCACGCCATCCAGTCTCCATGGGAAAGCTCAGGAGGCAGGAGACATGACCCGTCAGTACAGCAAGATCAGAAAGACTCTGTCTGTGAGGCAAAGCTGCAAATGGGAGACTGAACTGAAATACTCTGCTTCCCCCAAAGGCATGACATTGGTTTAACTGTGCCAGGGTGGTTCAAAGTTAAAATACTCATGTGTGCGTAGGGGAATATAGACACACACTCAATATAACACTTAATGACAACTACTGATTATTTGTGGTTTTCTATGTGTCAGGTGCTATGCCAGGGACTTTTACGGGCCATCACATTTAGTCCTCCTGAACAACCTTGTGAGACGAGAACTGTCCTTCACCATTTTACAGACGAGGTGCCTGGAGCTCAGGGGAGTCGCTGACGGCCCGTTAATAAACCGCAGAGCCAGGACCGGAACAGTCTCCTCACAGCCTGTGCTCTGCCCCCAGGACAACGTGCCTTACCTCCTTAGGAGCACGTACTTGTATCTGTCTCTCACACACACAGTGCACGCGAACAAGCTAGCATCCCACCAGACCTACTAGTGACCCAAGACTGCAGTTCTAGAGCCAGCTCATTTCATCCACGGCCTGTCCATGTAATTTTTGTCTTTCTGGTTTCAGGCCTCGAGTCTGTGATATAAAGTGGCTGTATCATTCAGGAAGTGGTGCTTCTAGTTATAGGAGAATCCAGCAATTCTCCTATAGCTTTTCTAGCCATTCTTGCTTATTTTGGATAGAAGATATCCATACAAATAGGAAAATGGCAGGAACAAACACGACCATGTGGGTCAGAGGCAGAGGAGAGTTCCAGCCTGGGAACTCACAGGGCTCTGATGTTGCTGGTTTAGCTGAGCTGTAAAATGAAAGGGCAGCCAGAGGCCCCTGCAGCTCTGACACTCTGCTCCTATCTTACCAAAGAAGCAAAACAGAAGTAGAATCAACTTCCCCGGGGATAAGAGGAGTAACCAAGGCAATCAGATGCACAGCGAAGACTGGCGAGCTCTGAGTTAGAGCTGAAAGGGCAGGAAAGTGCTCCAACTCCTCCAGAGGCCAGAGCCCTCCAGGCCAACCCCTCACATAGTTCCCTGGGTGGAGGCAAGTGCTCAAAGGTCAATTGAATAACTTGCTATCAGCACAGTGGGCGCTTTGCTGTGTGTGGGAGCTGGAATTTATAGCACGTGCTGCCCGTCTGCACTCTGTCTCATTCTCCATCACGAGCACAGCGCTGCTGCTTCAGACCACGAGGGCCACAAATGCCCACCCAGCCTCCCGGTGAAGAATGACTGCGGGCCAGGTGCTGGGCTCTGTATTATACAAAGACAAGCTCTTGCTTTCGAGGATTCCAGCTATTCAGTGGGAACCTACCAAGGGCTGGACCACTGGCATATTTGACTTCATTAGATCTCAACAAGTCTGTGAGAGAGATGATTAACATCTGTATTTTCCTGATGAGGAAACTGAGTCTCAGAGAGCAGGAACAGATCTGACATTAAAGGCTGTGCCGTTTCCAAAAAACCAAGCTGCCTCCAAACAATCATCTAAGAGCCACTGATATAACAGAGTGAATAACAAAAAGCAGGAAGCTAGGGAGGCATCCTGGGGCGAAGAAGAGCCGGCTCTGCCAACAGCCCTCAAGGCACCTGTGTAATCGGAAGTGCAGGGGTCGGAAAGCCGCGTGTTCTCGTTCTCAGTCTCCTCATCTGGCAGGTGAGGGTGCCGGGACACCCTGAAAAGGGCTCCTCCCATCCCCAAACCTCCCACCCCTGGCCTACCTGGCCTGCGTGCCATTCTTCCAGTTCCATCTGGCGTCAGGGGGCCCCACCTGACCTCTGCTCATGTGCACTTCCTGGGCACCTTCCTCTCTGCCCCTTGAACACCACCCCTCAATATGGAAACTCTCAAGTCAGAAGCTTGTTCTGTATATTCCAGAGGATGAAGGCCAGTGCCTGGCCCACAGTGTATTGGTGAAGACAGGCAAATGGACTCACTTACCGGAAGCAGGAGGTGTGCCAGGCTTCGCTGACGGTCCTGTACAACCTCTGGTTGGGAGCAACGTGGTCTCCACAGCCCTGACACCTCCAGGCATCTTCACCTGCACACAGAACCGAGGGGTTCAGAGGCTGAAGAAGCAGGGAGTATGGGGGCAGGACCCCTACCTTCTAGAAGAATACGGAGTTAACAGACTCTGGTGTTGGAAGGGCCGAGTGACGCTCTGCTACATGCACAGTTCCCTCCCCCACAAGGTCCCTGCTGAGCAATCATTCAGCTGCTCATCTCCCCAGGGGCAGGGACTCCATGGCCTCAAAGGTAGTGTCGTTCCACTTTTTAAAAAATGGTTCTGGCACTTCCCTGGTGGTACAGTGCATAGGAATGCGCCTGCCAATGCACGGGGCCCGGGTTCGATCTCTGGTCCAGGAAGATTCCAACGAAGCCCTTGTGCCACAACTACTGAGCCCCTGTGTTCTGACTACTGTGTGCCTGGAGCCTGTGCTCCCAAGAGTAGCCCCTGCTCGCTGCGACTAGAGAAAGTCTAAGTGCAGCAACAAAAGACCTGAGGCAACCAATAAATAAGTATTTTAAAAGCCGGTTCTGGTTGTTCCTTTTTTTTAAATGAAACAAAACCTGCCTTTTCCTTCCTTTCAGCCCATACTTACAGTCCTGAGTACAAGAAATGAACAAGTCTCTTTCTTTTCAGGTCGACCTTTCCTACAACTGTCCCTAGCCAGCACCCAGAAAGGTCTACTCTCTAGGTTACACATGTTGTACTCTCTAGGTTACACACACATCCTTCTCCTCAAATGCCCTAGTTGTGCTGATTTCCCATCACTTCGTCCAGGAGCTCATTCATTCAGTCAGCATCATGGGTATTTTCACTGGACCCATCGGTCTAAGCTCTACCCTGGAGGCTGCTGGATAAATCACCTTGCTCCTGGAAGAGGAAATGCGCTGGAAAAGAAACATTCTTCCATATTGTAATTTTTTTTTTTACTGAGATGTTATTTCACAGCAAAGTACTTAGTTCAGCGAAAGAAATTACCAGTACAGTACGAAAAGAACAAACATTTCATGAATGCCTCCGCCTTGCCAAGAACTGTGCTAGGTTCTTTCACAGACCCAATCTCAATTCTCAAAACGATACCATGAGACAGGTATTATATTCATTTAATGGTGAGGGAGCTGAAACTTGGGGCTGGGGGTGAAAGCTCAAGCAGCAGCGTCAGCATCCTAGCTCAGGTCTGGCCACTCTCAAGCCTGTGCTTTTTCTAGTTCCTGCTCATTCTGCTCAGGGGAGCCAGGAAAGTGTCTGCAGGGGAAGTGGAGCCTTGAAAGACGGGGAAAGTTTACTAAAGGCTGAAAAAGGATGGGGAAGGGCTGTGTGGGCTCAGAGATGAGTATGGGCCGTAGCACAGAGTCCGTCTATGTCCCTCCAAAAGGGATAGAACACAATGCTCCTGGTGTGATTCAGATGCTAACTTCGTGAAATAAAGTGGGCAGCTGAGATCAAGTTGTGGTACCTGACTCAGCCCTAGGAAACGGGACAGGGTTGTTACAAGACTCTGTTGTGTGCCTGTGTGTGCAGCTTTGTTCTCTTTGGGTAACTCCAGACTGCCACAGGCACAGTGACAGGCACCGGACCCTGGTTTACAGGCACAGGGGCCATGAATAGACAATGCACGGCTCCGTACACTTCAAGACTGCTTGGCGGCCTTCTGGGGCTGCCAGGGCACCGGCAGCTGTCCTCCCAGCACAGGGAAGAGTTGAACAAGCTGGCAGGTTTTAATGCCTCAGCCCACCCACTCCTCTCCTATGCACGCATCACCTCCTGGATCTAAACTTCTTAGACTTTCAAGGGGAAGAAGCCTTTGTGTTTTGAGGGTGGTAGTGCTCACACAGTGCACCAACAAGTTCACAAACTCTGAGGCAGAAAAGTCTGAGATACTCCCTCCAACCAGATTATGGGTGAAACAGTGGTTTAGTGAGAGGGGTTTTAGTGAACACAGACATCAAAATGAATCTTCCCAGTTCTGGAGGTACTGGCATAAAATGTTTTGAGAACTCTTACATGAAAGGCCTGTTAAGACTGCCGAGTCTCACCCCCAGCAAGTCCCGTTATTTTAAGCCACACCTGTTTCTTGCTTTAACTTTTTAACCCACAAGGAACAGGCTCTGAACTGACCACCCACTTACTCAACAATCTGTCTTGGCTCTGAGTGACCTCTGGCTGTTTGCAAAATTCAAGAAGAATCAGGACTTTCCACTATGAAGATATTCAAGCTAACTTGTTATGTCCATACCCTCCAGAGCCTGTGGTGCTCTCCAGTCTTGAGAAACTCAAAGCCATTAAACACACACTTAACACATGCTCTGCAGACATTGAAAGTGAAAGTGAAGTTGCTCAGTCGTGTCCGACTCTTTGCGACCCCACGGACTGTAGCCTACCAGGCTCCTCAGTCCATGGGATTTTCCAGACAAGAATACTGGAGTGGGTTGCCATTTCCTTCTCCAGGTTATCTTCCTGACCCAGGGATCAAACCCGGGTCGCCCGCATTGTAGGCAGACGCTTTACCGTCTGAGCTTTCCGTACTAGACATTAGAGGGGCAAAGATCAAGATCCCCACCTCAACTTCCTCCTCTCACATCCACCCGACTCCACCTTTGAAAAGTCTCCGTGTCCTTCAGCACGGCCACTCCCCCACCCTGAGGTCAGCCCTTTGGCTCCGTTTCCTGCTGTACTGCAGTCGTAGCTGACTCACCCAGATGCCCCAGTGTCTACAGAACTCAACTGCTGAGCACTGTGCTCTGGTCTGGACTCCACCCCATCACACCTCTCAGAAGACAGTCTCCACCACTCCCTGTTCCACTGCTCCTTCCAACTGCCGTTTAAAGAAGTTCAAGTCTTTCCCATTCAAAACAAATCTGGAGCCCGCTTTCTCCTCTAGCTACCACCCTTGCTTCTCCACTTTATAGCCACATGTATTAAAAGCTGTCTAATAGAAAATAAACTTATGGGACTTCCCTGGTGGTGCAGTGGATAAGACTCACCTGCCAATGCAGGGGACTGGGATTCGATCCCTGGTCCAGGAAGATCCCCACATGCCGTGGAGCAACTAAGCCCATGAGCCACAACTGAAGCCTGAGTGCCTAGAGCCCGAGCTCTGCAAGACAGAAGCCACTGCAATGAGAAGCCCATGCACTACAGCAGAGAGCAGCCCTCACTGGCCACAACCAGAGCAAGCCTGCACAACCGTAAATAAACAAACATGGATCAAGAACAAGTTAGTGCATCGTTTAAAAAAAAAAAGGGATTCCTTGGTGGCTCAGCTGGTAAAGAATCCGCCTGCAATGCAAGAGACCTGGGTTCAATCCCTGGGTTGGGAAGATCCCTGGGAGAAGGGAACGGTTACCCACTCCAGTATTCTGGCCTGGAGAATTCCATGGACTGTATAGTCCATGGGGTCGCAAAGAATCGGACATGACTGAGCGACTTTCACTTCACTTTCCCCTTCCCTGGCAGTCCAGTGGTTAAGACTTCACCTTCCAATGCAGGGGGTGTGGGTTTGATCCCTGGTCAGGAGCTAAATTCCCACATGCCTCAGAGCCAAAAAAACAAAACATAAAACACAAGCAATACTGTAACAAATTCAATTAAGACTTTAAAAAAAAAGAAAGAAAGAAAACAAATTTAAGTACCAAAGGGGAAAGGACAGGGAGGGATAAATTAGGAGTTTGGGATTAGCAGATATAAACTACTATATACAAAACAGATAAACAACAAGGTCCTACTGTAAACCATGGGGAAACATATTCAATATCCAGTAAAACCCAAAAACCAATACAACACTATAAGTCAACTATACTTCAACTTAAAAAGAAGCTGTCTACACATACTACACTGCCTTCATTTCCACACTTCCTATTTACCACACAATCCACTGCAATTTGACTTCCACCCCCACCATTTCTCTGAAACTGCCTCACCAAGATCAACAGTGACTGCTTACTGCTAAATTCAATGGACATGCTTCAGTCATTCTTTCAGCAAATATTTATTGCATGCCAACTATGTATCTAACTGTGCTCGGTCGGAAAAAAGCAGCACACAAGAAAGAGATTAAACATAGAGCATATATTAAACATTAACATAATTATTTTCATTATAATTGTGGCAAGTCATAGGAAGGAGATATCAAGTTTATATAACGGAGCAAATGGTGTTGGGTAGGGCACACAAGAACATATTCCCGAAGGAAGTAATTTCCAAGTTGAGCTCTAAAGGATGAAGAGAAATTAACCAGGCCCGAAAGAGGAAAGGATAACTGTGCAAGCTGGGATGGCAGGCAGATCTGTGCAAAGCTCCTAAGGCAGGAACACAAGCTCCTCACACACACTGCTGCTGCTAAGTTGCTTCAGTTGTGTCCGACTCTTCGCGAACCCATGGACGGCAGCCCACCAGGCTCCTCTGTCCATGGGATTTTCCAGGCAAGAGTACTGGAGTGGGGTGCCATTGCCTTTTCCTCACACACACTAAAGCTGGCTATTGTCAGCTCCTTGGCCTACTGCAATCCCTCAACAAACATTTATTGAAAGGAGGACTTCCCTGGTGGTACAGTGGTTAAGAAACTGCCTGCCAATGCAGAGAACATGGGTTAGATCCCTGGTCTGGGAAGATGCCACATGCTGTGGGGCAACTAAGCCCATGCACCACAACCACTGAAGTGTGTATGCTCCAGAGCCCATGTTCCACAACATGAGAAGCCAGAACACTGCAATAAAGAAGAGTCTCTGCTCACAGTAATGAAGATTCAGCCACAGCCAAAAATAAAGAAATAAATTAAAGAAGAAAAAGGAAGAAATGGCCCTCGACTAGGTGGCCCCAAAGAACCTTTAACACCCCTTACAAAGGAATGTTCTAGTCACATCTTGATCTATTTTTTATTCCTGTCACACACATTTATATTCCTGCATCCTAATGCTCACACCTCTAGTTACTCTGGGTGTTTAGGCTACTGTTTACCCACCTTTTCTGCCCCCTTCATCAGACGTCCATCTTCCCTTCATGGTCCCCTAAAGGTAGGAAGTGTTTGTTTCACTTTGTCAAATACCTGCTTAATACCTTTTGTTCTGTAATTTCAGTTCATGTTTCTGCCTCCTTCAGTACCGCCCTCTCTGCATCACTGCCTCCAGCTCTAAGGGGCAAAGATTATATCTTGATCATCTTCAGATCTCCAGGGCCTAGCCTAAAGGTGGGTGCCAAATGGATACTCCTTTATGTGGCAAATCCAACTGAAAAACTGGACCCAGCTGCCAGCTATAGAGGTAATTTCCAAAGATAAGCTCCAACAGTCAGCAGTGATGAGTCACCTGGAATGTATCCTTGGGACTAACTCCAGGTAAAGTCACATGAAGATGTCCTGGTCTGTCACACTGTAACTGACCTACGCAATTCCCTCAGCACCTTCAGCCTCCCAAGCCTGGACTTTCTTCAGAAAAATACTATTGGCCTTTTCCTCACGCTTACAGCCTTAAAAGTCAATGATTCTCCCTTACAACCTTCATTCTAGGAAAAGGAAGAGAAATGTAGTAATACAAAGTCTTGGAGATTTTGGTGAGGCCCAGTGAAAGACCAATCTAGAGTGCTGTCTGCCTTGGAAAGTCTTCCTCTAAGAAAAGACCTCATTGTACCAGGCTGTTCACCTCTCCCTTGACTGTGTTTACAGATCCTGTGTGCAGACTTAACAGTGCCTACTGACTGTCAAGAGTCTAGAAAAGGGAGCCTGGCTACGTAAATGCCCTTAGCAACTGAAGAATACAGAGCTCTTTTTAGGTGTTTAATAATCAAAAAACTATGCCTCCACAGATTAAGACTGAAGGCAGGAGGAGAAGGGGAGGACAGAGGATGAGATGGATGGATGGTATCACCAACTCAATGGACATGAGTTTGAGCAAGCTCCGGGAGTTGGTGATGGACAGGGAGGCCTGGCGTGCTGCAGTCCATGGGGTCGCAAAGTCGGACATGACTGAGCAACTGAATTGAACTGACTGATGCCTTCATGGTTATTACTGGGATTTCTTGCTTTTAAGAAGTGCTAAATGTGTGATGCAGACAAGGTGACAATTATAATAAATGGCTCATTAGGAAGTTTCTCACCTTCAGGATCTTTGGAAAAACAGTATAAAATATATTCAGCTTATACATGCTTCTCTCTCCCAACTTAATAATTGGTGATGTGACCCTCAAACAACCTGTGACTCTACTGGGGCAGGCACAAGGGTACCAGGATGGTAAGGCTAAAAATCATCTATTCAAACCTAACCCTTTCATTTTTCTGAAACATAAATGGGGTCAGAGGATAACTGAGTTGTCAAACCATGAGAAAGGCTCAAACCCAAGTTCTGAGACCACCACACCTGTTGCATTTTCATGACACTAGGCAGCCTCAAACAAGCTGAGACTTGCTCAAAACTACAGTTACTCTGTGGAAGGCTCAGCCTACCACCCCAACTCAGAGCCAGTGCATTTCCCATAAGACACTAACATTTACCTTAATCTTGATCTAAGAGTTGGGTTTCTGCAAACTAGTCCTTTTCTGACTTCAAAGTGGTGAGAAATTCCCAAGCACTGAGAGCTCATGAAACCATAAAGCCTGACCTGAACCAACATGTACAGATTCTATCCTTTCACTTGAGAAAAAAAATCTTTGGTGCTTCTCATGTTCCACTAGACAATGAGAACCAGGAACAAAACCCAGCCAATTCAGTGCAGCACAAAACAAGTATGGTGACTGCTGTGCCCCCTGGGAGTTGACAGGTCAGGTATAGAAATCTGATTTGTTCAGGGATAAAGCAGGAAGCCAAGGGGCAGGGCAGCAACTGGTAGGAAACAGCAAAGAGAAAAAATATCACATTTCAATGACGTGACTACCAACAAGACTAACAATAATGATTTATGTTCCAGTAGATACTCTTCTCTGCATACCAAAGGATTTTCCTCCTCACTAGCTTCCCAAATATACCAAAGGGAGTGTCTAAGGAAGAAAGACTGGATGATTTTTAAAGATGCTTATGGACTTTTCTGGACCTTAGATTCTTCATAAAAGGAGCGATCAGATTATTCCTACTGAGAGTCTATGACACCAAACCAGGGGCCTCTCATTTTTCAGGTCAAGGCACAGACACAGGAATCTCAGGTTTTTTTCTTGCTGTTGTTCCCTTCTGCCCTTCTTTAGTTTATTGGGAAACATTTGTAAGGGTTAAGCAGAAGAACTGGAATTAGACCTGGGTTTGAAACCTGACTCTGTGTCCTTGTGCAAATTATTTAACCTCTCAGATCCTGTGTCTTAAACTTTTTTCTAAGAAAGTAAACAAATAACTTTCTCCCCCAGTTCCTATCAGTTAGGATTTTAAATTGAAATATAGTTGATATACATTATGTTAGTTCCGGGTGTACTGTATAGTGATTTGATGTCTGTGTACATTATAAAATGATCACCACACTAACTTCAGTAACCACCTGTTTCTGTACAAACTTACTACAATGTTATTGACCATATTCCTTATGCTGTATATTACATCCCTGTGGCTTATTTTATAACTATTAGAGGTTTGTACCTCTTAATCCTCTTCACCTATTTCACCTCCCTTGTCTCTTAATCTTTAAAAAGAGGATAATATCATCCACCTTACAGCATTATTAAGAGAATTAAGAGAAATACATTACATGAAAATACCTCCCACAGTGCCTGGCACTTAGTTGGCAACTGAATTGTGAGTAGCTTTCCTTCCTTCTTTCCTGCATACCTAGGCAGTTGGCTCGGGAAAAGTTTGAGCTATTAAACACACTAGCCTCAGGACTTCCCTGGCGGTCCAGTGGTTAAGACTCCGCATTTCCACTGCAGGGGACACAGGTTCAATTCCTGGTGGGAGAACCAAGATCCTGTATGCCATGAAGCCAAAAACAAAAAACAACAACAAAAAAACCACTGGCCTCTAAAATCTGAAGGTGAGGTTTTCAAAACAAATTCAGCAAATGTTTTCTATGTGCCCACATGCAAGACATAAAGTAGGCCACAAACTTCTGGGGCCCTTCATGAGTGTAAGGGGCAAGGATATGTACAAAAATAACATACCTCAAAGAGGGACAAACCAGGTGCTGGGGGCAGGGCAAGCTTGGTAGAGAAGTAAGATATTTGGTAGAGACACAAACTAGACAGGTGATTCCTGCAGCTTTGGGGCACTCAGGTTCTCACTTCCAACAAGTTTACTTAGCTGTGAATGAGTGGGCATTTTCTGATCTGTGGGAAGGGCTACAAATTGGTGAATCTGGTTAACCAATCACACACTCTTGGATGGTCATTCTCAACCCATTGTCAATGGCAGGGAAGAACTACTTTGAGTCCTTATTATGTGTCAGGCAGTGTTCTAAGCACTATGCAAGCAAGAACTAAACGAACATGGTTGGAAAAATCCCCTGGAGGAGGAAATGGCAACCCACTCCAGTATTCTTGCCTGGAGAATTCCACGGACAGAGGAGTGTGGCGGGATATAGTCCATGGGGTCTCAAAGAGTTGGACACGACTTGAGTCACTAAAAACTAAAAATCAAAAATAAGGATTCTATGAAATAAGGACTAGTATTGTTTCTATTTTACTGAAAAAGAAACGGAAATGGTCCATTAGCAAGTGTTAGAGCTGGAATTAGACCACAAGGTTTGCTAGCTCCAAAGTCTGTGTCTTTAACTACATTCTAGACTTTCTTTCCTGGAAAAATAAATCATGGCTAGAAAGATCTGACCAAACAGAATCCAGGTTGGATGTTCAAGGTTTATTTTAATAGAATCAAGCAATGGTTTCATGTTTAGCTACTGTTGGATGTGAATGAATAGGTAACAGAGTCTAATTCTTGCTACTGTATAAAGAAAGGTCAAAAATGGGAAAGAACAGACTTGTAAGAGACTTGTCCAGTTCCCCGTGCTCTCACTGAAACACCAAAGTGATACCTGGGGGTGGATCCCACCCCTCCCTAGTATGCCTGAGCCTGAGCTCCTTGCCTCAGTTTGCACTCATCAGAAGCCAGCCCTGGACTAGAAACCAGCCCAGCCTCCAGAAAAGGCAGAAAACCCACCAGGAATGTGGAAAGCCTAACAGTTGGGTTTCTATTCTATGATGGGTTTCTATTCAGCTTTAAAACCTTGTGGTCTTCTTAGACCCTACCTTGCTCCCTCCATCCCATATCCAGGGCCATTCGTATCACCCTGCCCTGACCATGACAAAAGGCATTTCCTCTGGTTGGTGCCTCCTTCCCCATTCCTATCACGAACAAGCTCAGCTCAGGGCCCAAAGTACCCTAATCCAGACTGGTGCTCTTCCTCACCCTTGTCCAATCCATCGTGCCCACCAGAAACAGATTGATAGTCTAAACATAAAATACCCACATCATGCCACAAAACCTACAGTCTCTACTGCAGACCAGAAAATTCTACAAGCCTGGCATTAAACCCTCCACAGTCTAGCTTCACGCACCTTCTCAGCCTTACATTCCACTTCCTACGGCTCCCACACCTTCCAATCTTTGTCTCCACCGTACATATCAAGTCACCACCCCTTGTGAAGATCTTGAAACTCACCAGCCTTTGCAATTGTACTCCCACAGTTTCTCCCTTACCAGGATATCAACCCGCTAAATTCCATCCCCCTTTCTTTAACCTACCTAAGATTTCTCAAATCTTACCCTCAAGTATTCCCCGAACAAATCCGGTAGCCACTCTGGACACCGTGCTGTTCTTCAAACACGCCAAGCACATACCTGGCTCAGGGTCTTTGCTCATTTTCTTGTATTCCCTGTCTAAAATCTTCTTCCCCCAGATACGCTTCATTTCTCTGCTCAGATGGCATTAACCACAGGGGTTCCCGTGACCTCCCATTGCACCTATGCCCTCATCATACTTCATTTCTCTTCAGAGCATTTACCCCTGACATATGATATTCATATATTTACTTAGTGTCTATCTCTCACCACCAGAACACACACTTCACAAGGGAAGGGATTTGATCTATCTTGCTCTGTGCTGAATCCCCCAGGCCTAGAAGTGTTTGGTATACAATAGGAATTTAATATAAATTTGTGGGATGAATGAATGAATAAAGTTCTCCTTCACCTTTGAAATTCCCTAGTGTTATCACTTGAAAGCTTCCCTGGTGGCTCAGATGATAAAAGAATCTGCCTCCAATGTAGGAGATGCAGGTTCCATCTCTGGGTCAGAAAGATCCCCTGGAGAAGGGAATGGCTACTCACTCCAGTATTCTTGCTGGGAAATCCCATGGACAGAGGAGCCTAGAAGGCTACAGTCCATGGGGTCACAAAGAGTTGGACATGACTGAGTGACTAATACACACACACAAAATGTTATCACCTACAGGACTCATAATAGCTTGCCTTGATTTGTTTATTTTTTCCTTAATTACTCTAAATAGTGAATTTCTCAAAGGCACAAACCACATATTATTCATTTCCACAAATATTTACTAAGGGTCTACTGTGTGCCAGACCCTGTACACCTCAAGGACTTTGGGCTATTGGAAAGAGCACTGGACAGGTCAAAGGTTAGTCCTGGATCTACCACTAGTTGAGTGACCCTAGACAAATCCATCTTTCTCCCTGGGTCTCAGTTTCTTTACATGTAAAATGAGGAGGGTTGCATTATCTCTAGCATCTGTTAACACTTGGACCCAGCTCAGTGCCTTAGACATCACAGGTACTTAGCAAATATTTGATTTCTTTGTTGCTGATTCTCCTGTTACACAGGAATCTGAGTTGTCTTGGAACACAGTTCAGACATAACAAGTAAAAGTTTAAGTCCCACTTCCTTCTCTGACTCCATGGGCAACTTCATTCTAGTGTTTGTGATATAGAGAGGATGATGCACCAAATTTGAAGCTGGAAAATATGAATTCTGACCACTGCCATTTACTTGGCTTTGGAAACTTGAATAAGCAATTTCTGAACCTTAGTCTCCTCTTCCATAAAACAGCCATATTGACCTTCTCATAGCTCTTCAAAGGCACCACATGCCTTCCTGCCTCGGGGCCTTTTTATGTTCCCTCTGCGTGGAAAGTTCTTTGCCCTTTCTTAGCTGGACTAACTTCTACTTATCTTCAGGGCTCAGTATAAACTTGCTTTTTAAAGGAATGTATTCCCTATCCACTCCCCTTGCCCCTGGTGCAATCTTACTGCAATTATCTCAATTGCTCACCTCAGTTATTATGGCATTTATCTCAATTGTCACCTCATTTATTTACTGTTCATCTCTAGGAGTGTAAGCACCACAAAGGTAAGAACTGTGTCTGTTTTGTTTATCTTTATATTTCTCAGCACTTGGCTAAGTGCGTGGTCCAGAAGTATCCAATAAATATTTTTATGGAAGAATGTACAAACTAATGCATCCAGAGGCACTAATACCTCCAGACAGCTTTTCGGTTCCTTCAGAGAAAGAGCCAATAAACATTACTGCACTATAAGATCTTTCCCAAGTTTCTGAGAATCAAGGTTCAAGACAGGGAACTGACATTACCTAGAGGTTAGAAAAAAAAAATTAGAAATCATTTGAGATAAAGAAACTCTGAAAGCTAAAAAAAAAAAAAAAAGTAAAACAGGAAGGGACAGGCAGCATGTCTACCCCTAGCCCTCTTTCTCCAGTAAGCCTATTATCAAGAATAAGGAGAAAATGCCATGCTCCCATGGTGAGGAAGTGACCCATTGGTGGCCTGCTCCTTGTATTCAGGATGGAGGAAGTGACTGTCCACAGGCTGAAAGCCAGGAAGCGGGGGCAGATATCCAGGACAGTCTCCCTCCTCCACTATTCCCTCCTGCCAGCTCTAGAAAGCTTCTGGATGCTGACCCTGGTCGACCTAGAGGCTGGGCCACCCACACAGGTGGCTGGGAAACAGTAAGGTCCTGGTGCTGGGGGACCGACAAGGAGGGCAGGAAGCTGCACGGTGGTGTGAGGTGATGGGGAGGGGACTGCAGGCCTCACCAACCTAACCCTGAAGCTACCCTTCACCCTTGGATACTTCCTTTTAGGAGGTGTTGGCCCACATTCCTCTCTGCTCTCAGAGGGGCCCTCACGGGGGGCGGGGGGGGGGGGAGCCTACTTGCCCCAGAAAGATGCACTCTCTCCCTACCCTCAATCGCTGCCTAAACCCCCAAGGAGCCCACACTGCTTACTTCCTGCAAAGAACCCCAACCCCCCGAGACCGACTGCAACATACCCGCCAGAGAACTTGGATCCCACGGGGAAAGCCATACTCTCCGCAATTTTCCACAGAAAACCCATTACCCGGGGCAACTCTCCATTCCCTCCTGGCCCAAACTCTGAGGTTCCCGTACTCTCCGTGTTCTCTCAAACCCCTCACTGCAAGGAAACCCGGGCTCCTCAGCTTCCACAGTTTTAATTTAGGGACTTGCAGCCGCCAGGGCCACAGAAAAAGATGCTCCCCGGCATTCCCCCGCTCAGGGACCTCAGCTCGCGGGAAACCGACCCTCTCCGCTAGCCCCCCGCTTCTCGCGAGCTCTCTTCCCCGCCCCCCACAACCTCCGAGTCTTCGGGGAGCGCTGAGCTCACTCACCAAACTACCCCTCTGAGGAGCGGGGACCACACAGAAACCCCCGAGAGGTCGCCAGCTCCCCTCAGGCGCTCCGAGCCCAGAACAGGACGGCGCGGCCCTTTCTTACCCGCCGGCGCCGCCATGGTCCCGGAGGCGCGGAGATGAGGAGGAAGAGACCGCTGCCACACCAGCTCCGCGAAGCTCCCGCCGCCGCCTCAGGCGCGGGAGGACCTCAGCCCCGGGCGCGAGCGGGTTACGCCGCCTACGGCGCCCGGGGAGGACCAAACCCGCACCTGGCACGGGGGCCCGCCCGCCGACGCCCCGCCCAGCGGAGGCCAGGCCCCGCCCCCTTGCCTCGGGCTCTGTGGCGGCCCTAGCGCCCCCTAGCGCTAGAGGCGCCCGCCTTGGGTGCCCGAATTGGTGAGGGTGATTCTGAGCAGGCCCGAGATCTCAACTCAGAGGACCCTCTACCCATTTTAGGGACGAAGAAAACAGAGGGCTAGAGGGTAAAGTCTGACTACCTCAAAATGAGCTGAGCTGGAATGGTAACACAGGCTCTTAATCTCCAGTTCAAAGCTCTTTTCAATAGAGTGTTTGGAATCAAGAATATGAATCTGGAGAAACCATGTTTACCCCTCAAATAGCTTTGGGGAGGGTGGTGGAGGGTGAGCTTTTCTTAGAAGTTTACGGCTCAGAGAAGTCACTTGTCTGTGCCACTAGAAGCAAGCTCACACTCGGTGGCAGATCCTTAGCAGGCCAAGTGTGTATATAAATGACTCCCGAACACCAGACCTTCCAATGGAAATATACCTGTGGTCTGGATTTACCCTTTTCGGACTCCTCTTTGTAGAGAAGAGCCCTGGACCAGGATTTAGGACAGCAGACAGGTTTCTGGCAGCCACTACCTGGCTGATGGCCTTGAGAACCACTTCCCTCGCTGGATTTGGTTCCCTGTGTGATGAAGGGTTGACCACATCGGCTGGTCCCTGAGGTCCTTCCTGTCTGATTCTCTTGTGCTGGGTCTTTCCTTAGATCAGATTTAGGTCATGAGAAAGTGTACAAATGACCAGGAAGAGACAGGAAGGGGGCCCAAGGAAATGAATCAGGACACTCCCACCAAGGACAAAGTTCAACCCAGCCGACTCCAGTCCCAGCAAAGGTGAGCACAGTTCTCCTGCCCTGACCATGTAGTCCAAACCAGATGCAAGTCAGATGGGCCCCTGACGTCCTGAGTGTGAAGAAAGTGCTGAGGGGCAGTAGGGGAGATGCGCCTAACTTCTGTTAGTTCCTGGGAACCCTCTTCAGCAGCTGCCTTTAGTGTCTGAGGAAATCTCTGCTCTGATATACTAAAGACGAAACTCTGTGTTGAGTTAAAGTGATGGGGATCCAGGGAACTCTCCTGACAAGCCACCTCAAGGCTAGACAAAAGGCGCGGGACTTTTATTTGTTCTGCACATGGAAGAGATTACACTGTATTTTCCCAGACACCCAGGCACTGGCAGCCTTGGAATCAAGATCCCTGGGAGGCTTTCCCTCTCCCTCTGCCCCACAGCAAGGTACCCAGGTCTGTTTAATCTCCTTCCTCACTCTCTCTCACTTCTTTCCCATCTCCAGCCTCATGGTCTTCACCCACTGGGCATGAGGGGATAAACAACTCCCCCAAGTTGCCCCCTGGGAAGTTGAGGGAACTCTGAGAAACGCAAGTTAAATGTAAAGGGAGAGAGCAACCGTCTATAGAAATGATATAACCCAGAGAAAGCTTTTCAACATGGACATAAAGAACATTTCAGAAGCACTTATGAACTCAAAGGGAGTTCTGGAGGGCAGAAAAAGCCTGTGTGTGCAGGGAGAAGGCCCCCTGCGTTTCTGGTATCAAGTCAGCTGTCCAGTTTGACTACATGACCACGGCTTGGTCAGTCCTTGAGGCCAGATACTGCTGACTGACTGACTCACAATCAACTGACTGGGCCAACAGAAATGGGAACCTGGGCCATGACACCACCTTAAGGTTCAAGCTCTGACATCCTGAGGGAACTGGTCTATTGGTCGACAGCTAGACACCCCCAGTGTCACTTCCATGTGCTTCCAACCAACTCAGTCTAGGATCTCTAATCTCCTCTCCCTGAATCATCCTACCTAAAATGGACTGATGAATCGTCCAAAGTTATGCTTCTGTCACCTCTCTGCTCACCTCTCTGTAATAGCTCTGTAATAGCTCCCCGCTGCCTACACAGTAACAGCCAAACCAGGCCGTCATGAGCTAACCACATCTCACCCTACAGCCTTCTCTTCCTACTCCCGTCACTCCAGGACTCTGCTTTCTCCTGAACGCACTCTGCCCTGGTACCCTTCTGCCATTCCGACGGCCACCAGTTGTGCCCACCAACCCCACTGCTCCCCACCTTCTCTGTACTTTTGTTGTCCCATTCTGCCAGAAGAGCAGTCTTGTTTCTAAACTCTTAACACATTGTTATTTTCAATTGTATCATTTTGCAACCCCTGTGAACTAATCTAAATCTGCACTGTCCGGTGTGTTAGCCACTGGCCATATGTGGCTATTTAAATTGAGATTACAAAATTCAGGCCACCAGCCACGTTTCAGGAGCCTGACAGCCCCCCCGTGGCTGGCGATTACTGTGCTACACCGTGCAGACAGAGAACATCTCCACAACTGCCAAAACTCTTCCACGGTGCTGTTCTAGACAATGATCAGGAAAGGCTGCTAACGTCACAACGAGGGACTACCAGACATTGTGTGTCTCCTGATATGATGCAACAAGTATACACTACCACCTATGACACAGTCTTGCAAAACAAACAAAAAAATAAAGCCTGAATCTGGCCAAGTCTCTAGACTTAACATCAATTTACAGGAAATACAAGACTAAGTAGACTTGGTTAATACCACAGTGATGCAAACAGCAAAAGTGAAGCTGTGGGAAACTCAACAGGACAAATGAATTGGTTTTCTTAACAGATAAACCGCAAGGGAAAGAAAAGAGATGGAAAAGGATCATATAGATATAATAGACTTAGACATCCAATAGCAACGTATGGGTCTATTTTGGATCTCAACACAAACAGACTGTATGAAAAAGTGATGAGACAACTAAGAAGATTTGAACAATGATTGGATACGATATTAAGGAAGTACCATTGATTTTTAAAGGTACATGAAAAGTATTTTGGTTAGTTTTAAAAATCATTATTGAGATGCACATTCAAATACTTAATTGATGGGATATGACTAGAATTTGCTTCCTAACAGTGTTCCAACAGGACAAATGAATTGGAGAGGAACAGTGTGAGTGGGATAAATTAAGATTGGACCTGTGTTGATGGTTACTGGGGTTGGAAGACTGGTCCATGGAGGCTTTATTGTCCTGTTCTTGTGCCTTGTTTCCTTTTCTTACTGGGTTTATGAACTCCTAGAGCTCCCTTATCCTTGCATTTTCTACTACATCTTGACATTCAACTTGCTAACCGTGAGGTCAAAGTTTCAGAGGGTGAAGAGAGCTCCTTTCAGTGGGATGACCTGTAGCTCTGATGTGCTGGGGAGCTTGAGGCTGGGCCAGGTTTGTAATCCCACCGTCTTCCAAGGAACCTCACAGAGCAGCATGGCCCCTGCTCAAGGTGGAGGGCATGGCTGGAGGACAAGACAGCCTGCCTTGTCAAGGAACATGGAGAGACATGCTGACACTCAACAACCCGATTTTCCTCAAGGCTCTTTCGGGCCACAAGCTAGGATCCATGGTGGCAGCCTGCAAGCTTCAGATTTTCATACACTTATCAGAACTGGGTCTGTCTGCCACACAGGTCACAACTTGGGTGGGGCTGTCTATGAAACCAGGCCTCTAACCTAAACTTCTCATTTCTAACTATCCACGGGTGTCTGAAGACTTTCATCCTCAGTTTAACATTCCTGAGGACGCAAAGGTGCTTTGAAGAGGTCAGACCAGTGTGATGAGTCCCCAGCCCATACCCCCAACTCCACTGACACAGAAACTCCACAGCTCACAGTTATGTAAAACCATTTGTTTAATTCTAAATCAAATCACTTTCACAACAGTGAAAATTAGTGACTGGTCAAGGTGTGCCACTGTACACGGTGTTGTTTTCTGACTGTGGTTGGGACCTGGTCTTGATCCACAAAGGTGGCAGGAGGGGCTGGGGACCAAGAACATAGAAACACACACAAAAGAAAGGAAAACTGCCTCAGCAGAGAGGCAACATGGTGAGCCTGCAGGGGGGTGGTTGGAAGGGGGCTCCCTGTCGGGGCTGGGCCAGCAGTCCCAAGTTGGCTCTCCTGCCCCAGCTCCTGGCAGAGGGCAAGTGGGGACCTGCAAGGTTCAAGATTAGCACAGGGCCAACCTGGCTTTGCTAACAGGTTCCTGGGGTGCCTTTGCTGGTGGAGCTCTCCTGGGCTCACTACACTTCGTTGAAGGGTCCAAATTACTTGTCTTCCTACCTGCAATCCTTCTTTCTTTAACCTTTCTTCTGCAGACCCATTTCTGTTGGATCCATCCAACCGAAGTCCTCTTGCCCATCACTAGGTGGGACCATCACACTGAGAAACTTCAGGGGCCCTCACACTTTGGGGATTTCCAGAGGTGATAAAAAGGGCACTCTTCCGTGGGCGCCCAGAGAATGTTTAAAATCCATCAGGCACGCTGTAAAGCAGGTGGCTTATTCCTACCAAATGGGTTCGGTAAACGAACCACCTATTCAATACTTGTGTTTTGTCGGTTTGAACACTGAGTTCTGGCACTGAAAGGTATGGGGTGGCAGAAGGGGGTTGCAGTGGAGAGGGCAGAGGGCTTCCCTCATCTTCCTCCAGGTCTTGGTTACCACAGGCTGTGCAGAGCCGTATCTGGAACACACACCAGGTGGGGCTCTCAACTGGGGTAAACCCAGGAGCAGTGTGGACCAGTGAAGGGACAGAGCGCCCCAGAGTAAATCCACCTTCCCCCACCCTGAGGGTCTCTCCTGTAAGAGACTAGATTTCTAGGAAGAGGCCAGACCGGCAGAGCAAGAACCATCCCACCCGGTGAACTGGCCTGCTGCCAGCACCACACTTCCTCAATCACATTCAGAGGAAGAAGCTTGTGAGATTGAAAATCAGATCAAGGGCTGGGGAGGAATGGCTTCCCTGGACATTTCCAGGGGAAGCTTTCCACGGGAAGACCGCATCCTCTCATCATGCTGA
This sequence comes from Cervus canadensis, assembly GCF_019320065.1. Taxonomy (NCBI): domain Eukaryota; kingdom Metazoa; phylum Chordata; class Mammalia; order Artiodactyla; family Cervidae; genus Cervus; species Cervus canadensis. Next base: position 110,400,175 of record NC_057386.1, read on the forward strand.
GGCTCTTGGTCTCTGCGCCCGGCTCTACAAAACACCAGGGGCTGCCTGCTCTGGAGTCGCGTGCTCCCCTGGGTCTAGCACACACAGGGAAGGTCCTGGAGCCGTACCAAAATCAGAGTCACATGCTCGTCTTCCCGTCCCCGCCTCTTCATTAAGGACAACCTGGTCTGAGAAGAGTGGTCTTCAACATGCTGCTGGGATGACTCAACACGGCCTCCCAGTCTCCTCTGGGGGGTCTGGGCGAGGATGCACCCAGAGCCTCTGTGGCCTTTGGGATGGCTGCTTGTTCAGTCCTCTCTGCATCCAAGCTCGGAACCCCACCTCAATCCCACAGCAGGTCTCTCCTAAGATGCAGTCAGTCCCAGGCTCGGCAATCACCTGCGTTGGTGCCCCCGGACAGGAGGCAGATGTGCATAGTTCTGGAGGATAAGGTGATGGGCAACCACATGTCTCTGAGGGTAATCTATGTCAGGAAATCGGGAGGTCATTCAGGCCACTCTGGAGCCAAAGACACTGAACAAGGCCCAGAGGCAATAAATCTTTGGGTCTCTGGTGAGTTCATGAATCAACCCAGCTCCAGCTGCTGCAATTAGGATCTTAACAGAACAGCAATTTCATGCATCTCTGCTGAGGAGAAAGAGGAGGAAACAGGACAGAACAGCACTGGGATGCGGCAGCAGAACCTCTCTGTTCGAGGAGTCCCACCGACTCCAGAGGCCACTCACCAAGGGGTATTTAAAGAGATGGAAGAAAGTTTCCACATTGGGTTCATCCCTTTGTCTTTGTAATGTTAACTTCGGGTGAAACTGGACAGTTCTTCTTCTGCTTCTCCCCTGTGAGGAGTCAGGACCTGCTGAGCTGGCTGGAACAGAATTTCATGGTGTAACCAGTGAGAGACCAACTTGATGCCAAGGCCTGAGGTTACAGCAGGGTGTTTACAGCAGTGGCCAGACTCCAGAGTCCTCAATGGCTGGTCTTGAGTCCCAAAAGCTCTGATGGAGAAGCAAGACTCCTTGACGTGTCGCTAACCCCGCTGATTCCAGGGGTCAGGATTAGCCAGGAAGTCAAACATCAAGAGTGGGGGTGGCGTGTCACCGGTCCAGAGGCCCTGCCGTGGATGTGGGCTGGGAGCCCAGCATTAGGCAATCAATAGCCAGAACATGATCACCAGGGCCACAAACAGGAAGAGGCGTGAGAGGAACTGCTCGTCCACGTACTGGGGCGTTCCCGGGACAGCTGGAGGGACACGAGGGAGGAGAGAGGCTGTGAGAATGCTGCAGCTGTACACACTGCCCGCTGGGGTCAGAAGTCCAGAGCATCAACCTTCCTCTCTTTACAACAGAATCCTGCTACACTAAAAATACTTCCAACCCCAAATAATGTCAGACAAAACAAAATTAAAATTATTTTAAAAAATGTGGAATCATGTAATAACGAGGATAAAAGTCCCCAGTTTATCCTAAGAGGGTTTTTGCCTGCAGGTACACATAAAATAGCAAAGTCTTAGAGGGAAAAAAAGAAAAGAAAAGCTACTATCTGTTAAGTATCTTATGTGTGCTGTTTAGTATACACACTACGGCCTAGTGGGTACTTTTATCCCATTTTGTGTAAGAAGAACTGAAGCACAGGTATGAGGGGACCTTCCCAACACCTTGAGGTCCATGAGCTGGTGGAGACCCCGCAGCTGTGCTCTCAGCCTCTGCACACCGCCCCCGAGTCATGGAGTCTCCGGGTCCTGGCACTGGTGAGTCAGGAGGGGTTTCAGGGAGCCCTGTGTGGGGTGTCTTCCTTTTCCAGAGGCAAGAACTAGAGCCCAGACAGACAAGACGACCAGTCTCCCTTAGTGCACAGCAAACTCAGGGCAGAAATGGGCTGAGAACCTGGGTCTCCACTCCTCTCTGCTCTGAGGAAAGCTACTATGCAGAGCTCCTCCTCCTGCTTTGTGCGGCAAGGAGTTAGGAGAATCTCCACCCCAGATGGGCAAACTGTACTCAACACAACAGGGAAAACCGTCTGTGACTGGGGCAGGGGGATGAAGTGATCTGGGGTCAGCCTGGCTGTGAACTCTGCGCACCTGGGAAACCCCAGGCGAGGCTGGGCCAGGCTGGATGGAAACATGCTCCCAGGCAAGTGCCTGCTCCTTCCCAGCACCCTGACCGGCTCCTGCGGAGCAGAGCACCCCTGGCACTTTGGGATCTCTTTCCTCTGCTGAAACAGCAGATGAGGAGAGGAGAAACTTCTGGGGTGGATAAAGTCAGGAAGGGCAGTCCCCAGATTGCGTGGTGCCGAGCTCCTCCCCAGTGAGGCGCTCTGGTGGAGTCAGGCAGGCAACAAAGACTCGTTGATTGTCTGCCATGTGCCAAGCACCAGGGTGGAGGCAAGAGAAGAATGGACAGCTCAGGAGAGGCTACTGTCCTGAGAGCATAAGCTCCTGGTCTGGAACCATGCACTGTGCCCAGCACACTTGAGGCCCCGGTGAGCACAAGCAGTGCTCAGTGGCCCTCGGCAGCTCCGGTCAGGATCCAGGCCCGGGCATCAGACTGTAACAGAGCCCAGGGCATCTACCTCACCACCCCGCCCTACATTGAACGAGTTGGCACTCAAGCTGGCTGAAGGGACAAAGGCAGAAGCAGGTGGCAGACCCCGGCAGAGTTCCCAAAGGAACAAAGGGTGGGATTTAGGACCAGCCCCACATGTGTCCTGGGGGACTGGCCAGATGCTAGAATCAAAAGGTCCTGATGACTCCATGCAGTCTCCCTGCCCTCCCTGCCCCCAATGGTCAAAGGTGAGGGGTATGTGCCCAGGATGATGCTTCTACTCAGCTGGTACAATTTGTCCCTTTTCATTTTAGGGGCATGGGATATATCTTGGGAAACTACTGAGTGTTTTCTGATTTGTAAAATGGAGCTGATTGTACCCCTGTCCCACAGGCTCATCGTGAGGACCCCCAAGTTTATGATGGAAAGCACTCTGAATGTGCCTAACGCTTGGTAAGTGTGCAATGTCATGACCAGGACTACCAGTAATTTGAAAAGAGTTTAGCACATTTTGAAAAGCCTGATTATCCATGTAGTAACATACATACTGCACAATTCCAAGCAGTCTGCAAGCAAAATTACCAAGAGAACAGGGTCTTACCTGGAGGAGGCCGCCCATCATTTATGTTAAATGCTGTGGCAAATATGCCAAAGGGAAAGGCCCCAATTCCAAAAGACATCTGGAAGCCACCATCTCCAAATCCAAACCCTTGGAATCCCTGTGTGGAAGAGATGCAATTTAGGACCAGCAGGTTTCTCCCATACCTGTCACATGTCACCTTACATACGAGTGGCACCTCCCACCCTCTTTTCCTCCCTTCTCAACCCCAAGGCAGAGGAGCTCTGCCCCTCTGCCCTTCCAGGTGGCCCAGCCAAGGAGCTGCGAACGCCAGAAAGGACTGGCTCTGGCCCAAAGTGGAACTCTCTACTGATGCATGTGAGGGTTCTCAGAGCTCCAGGGCTTCTTTCCCAGAGTCCCACAGTAGCCAGTAAAACTTTTCATGCTTTATAACAGCCGAAGTGGCAATAACCCCTATGTCCAATTACAAAGGAACATAGAACAAGCTACACACTATCTGTAACAGCAAAAGAAAGTGGAACCATAATTAGCCAACAATGGAGACCATGATCACAATTTCCATACCTCCTCCCAAATAACGGTACAATGACTATGCAGGAACATAGAAAGACTCTTGTGACAAGTTATCAGATAAAACTGCACACCATGATCACAAGTATAAGACAATATGTACACAGGTGGAAAAGATATGGCTAAGTATTTTCCCTCAAATTTTTCTTTTAATATTGTCACAGAGAATTTTAAGACTTCAAAACACTTTTTCTCCTGATTACAAAAGTAATATATGCCTGCTATGAGAAATTCACATATTATAGGAATAAATGACATAGAAAGTCAGAGGTCTCCTTGTTCACCCTCCACTTCCTAACTCCTCCCTGCAATGATCACTGTCTGCAGTCTGGTATCATCCTCAGCTTTTTTCTCTATAATGTGTTCTACACGGCATCATCTTTCACATGAAAAGATTCAGCAGGAACTGCAATACTGCAAATAGGTTAACTTCTATTTTCTAAGTGCCAACTTTGTGCTGGGCACCAAGTGAAGCACTGGGATACTCAAATCACATTTAATTCTTACATCAGCATCACCCACATTCACAGAGGAACAAACCAAGGCTCAGAGGTGAAATAACTTGACCAAGGTCACACAGCTGGTAAGGGGTAGAGTTTAGAGCTGAAACTAGATCAATACGGTCTGAAAGTCCAGGCTCTTTTTTTCCTTTTTTAACATTTGGCTGCACCAGGTGTGCGCCAGTTGTGGCATGTGGGATCCAGTTCCCTGACCAGGGATGGAACCTGGGCCCCCTGCCTTAGGAGCTCAGAGTTTTAGCCACTGAACCACCAGCGAAGTCCCAAAGCATATTGTTTTTATTTTTTTGGCAGCACCGAGCAGCATTTGGGATCTTAGTTTCCTGACCAGGGATCGATCCCGAGCCCCCTGTAACGGAAGTGCAGAGTCTTAACCACGTGGAGCACCCCCCCTTCCCCCGCCATGTTCTTAATTATTGTGCACATCTTAAAAAAAACTCTCCTCCTCTGCATCTGTGGGTAGATCCTTAGAATGAATGATTTTAAAATAATTTTAGTAAGAAAAATTGTTGGGCTAACTGCTCTCCACAAAAAGCTGACTGGCCTGCACTTGTGAGTCTTTCGAAGGTCATGGAAGTGGTCGCCCCATCCCTACTGAGTGTAGCCTGGCACCTGCTCTGAACTTCCTGCTGGGCAGCACTACCTCTAAAGCCTAACAGCTGATTTTGATAAGAGGGCAAATGTACAGGGAAGGAAAACAACTGGTTTCCATCTCCTTGGTACAGAAAAGCTCTGACTCAGAGCCAGCCGGGTGGAGTCTGAGGGCTCCCAGGATCAGGGCAGCCTTACCCAGTAAGGTGCAACAGTTTCATCAGGAACCACCACCTCATTCAGGGCCAGCCCAAGAACTAACCCTCCAGCCCCACTTCCAGCAACACCTGTGTAACCCCACAAGTCCTCGCATGTGGTGGGCTTATGCTCCTGGGGCAGAGCAGGCAAAGCCTGCCTGGCAGCTGTGAGTGGACGCTGGTCGACGTCAGAGGTGCATCGCAGTTTTCACAGCCAGGGCCTCCGCCTTCCTGGGGCCTCAGACGACTGTGTTAGGAGCAATGCTCTGCTGGGAACCAAAGCCTGGGACAGTTAACATGGGGTCATCTGGTAGTCAACAGCCAGGACCTCAATACAAGCCTGGTCTAGGTTTCAGCTTTGTTGTGTGGACAAGTCACTTCACAAGCCTGTCTCCTCTTTTGTTCAGTGGGTTGATGTGAGGTTTAAGTAAGATCATACCAAAAAAAAAAAAAAAAGATCATACATATAAAGCCTTAACATAAAGTTCTTTACATATAATAATCATCTGTCAAGTGTTCACTGCTGTATTAAGATCGTCAATCTGAAAGCAACTAAAAGGTCCTTCAATGAAAAAAAACAAATTATAATGCCTCAAAATTCAATGAAGTATTTTTTATTATTATTAAAACTAATAAAGAGGACACTAAGAACATCATGGAAAATATTGTCAAAATTAAATTTTAGCATTGGTAATCAGCTATACCCCAATACAAAATAAAAAATTTTTAATTAAAAAAAAATTTTCTTGGAGAAGAAAGCAGAATGCTAATGGTTACATAAAAATATACATACACAAGCACACAGATGAAGAGAAGATGGGGAAATGAAATATACTTGTTTTGTGCAAATTTAAACGTGCAAATTTTTAATCCAGTAACTCTACTTCTAAGAATTTATCCCAGTAATCATGAACCTGCAAAAAATTTATAAATTCATCAAAGGGGGAATTCTCTGGTGGTCCAGTAGTTAGGACTCGGTGTTTTCACTGCCGAGGTCCTGGGTTCAATCCCTGGTTGGGGAACTAAGATCCTACAAGCTGGCTGTGCAGTGTGGCCAAAAAAAAATTCATCAGAGTATTTTTTAAATATAAAACAGAAAAGGATGCAGTTAGATATCCATTCAATCCAAAGGATTAAATAAATTACGTTAAGTCCATCTGAACACTTAAACGGCCAATTAAGTAAAATATTACTGATGCAAAATCTCAAGATACATCATTACAAACTCCTCCCTCTGAGGGTATTTCTCACTGTACTGTGCCTTGCTTTACTGTGCTTCACAGACACTGTGTTTTTTACAAATGGAAGGTTATGGCAACCCTGCACTAAGTCTGTCTATAGGCACCATTTTTCCAACATCATTTGTTCGATTTATCATATTTTGCTAATTCTCACAGTATTCCAAACTTGTTCATTATTATATCTGTTAGGGTGATCGATGATCAGTGATCTTTGGTGTTACTACTAAGACTTGCTGAAGATTCAGATAATAGCATTTTTTAGCAATAAAGTATTTCTTAATTGAAGTATATACTTTTTTTGGGCCATAATTTAATTTACTGTCTAAAAATTATGTCTGCTTATTACACATTTAAGAGACTATAGTGTAAACATAACTTTTATACACATTGGGAACACCAAAAAAATTGTGTGACTTGCTTTACTGTGATACTCACTTTACTGTGGCAGTCTTGAACTGAACCTGAAATATCTCCCAGGGATGCCTATGAACTCCATAGACACAGGGATCTTTAGTATGTTCACTATGTATATCACCAGTGCCTAGATTAATGCCCAGCATACAGAAGGCATTAAATAAAATTTTAAAAAGAAATATTTTTAAAAATAAATTTTTTAATTAAAAAAAAATAAAATTTTAAAAGAAGGTTACAAAACAGGAGCCAAATGCCATAAAAATAAAAACACATGTATACAAACAGATCTATCTGTAAAAGATACACACACACAAATAAATCTATAAAGTTTGTGTACACAGATAATTATAGAAAAATAGAAAACAGACCAAAATGTTTCCAGTGGTTATCTCTGGATGGTGTGATTATAAGTTATTTTCTCCCCTCTTTTCGTTCCTGTATTTTGCAAATTTTCCTTTACTTTTGTAATCAAGGAGAAAAAGTGTAGGGCCAAGAGGGAAACTTCTAAAGCCAGGGGCTCATTTCAAGAAGGTTTGTTCTAGAATTTTCCTTACCCCTCTGTTCTCCGGCTCTGGCCTCTGCCCTTGAGGACGGGGAGGGGTCTTCTCTCTGAAAGAAATGGTATAAAGTCAGTCCATTAGGAAATGCTTTGATCTGTTTCCTGAGTGGGGGAGCCCTTCACCAATAAGGTCAAGGCCAGGGCCCCTTTTCATGCCCTGCACATGAAGCAATGCCAAGTAAGATCAACTATCAACTCTGTGCTACCTGCAATTGCCTTTCCCTAGTGTATAGAAAACCAGAGAGAAAATCCACTTGCTACAAGATGCTCATCAGATTGCTCTTGGCTTACTCCTCTAATAGAGAGCTGGACCCAGACTGGTTATGACTGCCAGTGGGTCACCGTGTCAAAAACCCAAAATCCAAACTGGAATAGAAGACGGCCTATCAGCAGAGAGGGCTGAGATTCAGGGTCTCTCTGTTCCGCCCCATCACCTTCAGCTTTACCTCCCACTACCCTTGGGCAAGTACTTTACACTGTTCTTTTGCCTCTGGGTCCTGACCCCTTCCATCACTCACCCTACAAATACTGGACTGAGGACTTATTACCCATCAGGCAGTAGGTTATGACAGACCCTACTTCTGAGATGTTTGTGGATTAAAGGGGGCTACAGTCAATCACACTACTGTGTAGAAGGGGCTTCTTTAATGGAGGTGCCAACTAAATGGAGCAGGGTGCAAGCAGCTAAAGTGGGGAGGAAAGGCGGCTTCAAGGAGGAGGTGACTTTAGGGCTGCTCATTAAAGATGGAGAATTTAGAGGAGGAGAGGGGAGTTGAGCAGGACCTACAGGGAAGAAAGGGCAAAGGGACAATAAATACAATGGCTCATGAAGGTGAAAGGGTAAGTGTGTCCCTTAAGGGAAGGCCAATGTGTCTGGGTACAGGGTATGCTGGAGTGGGGCGGAAGGTTGAGAGACGCTTCAGAAAGTTTGGGGGGAAGAGAGAGAGAGAGTCTGTGTGTGCGTGATGCAGGCAGAGAGAGAGTGTGTGGGGGAGGAGCTGCAGGAAGACTGTGTGTGTGTGTGTGTGTGTGTGTGTGTGTGTGTGTGTGTGCACCACACCATGCAGGCTCTCAGTACTTGTGTCTACAGCATGCCAGACCTGCTCATGCCTCCAGCTCCAGAAATCTCAGACCCCAGAAAGTCTCCCAACCCCGTTCCCTCCCGCTGACTCTCTACATCACTGCTACAGCCACCGCCCTCCCTGCAGACCCTCCCGCTGGACACCCTGCTCCCCAGGCCCCCTCACAGCACCCTGCACACCTGCAGGGGTGGAGTCCGCATGCTGCCCAGCACACGACCTGCCCATGAGCAGGTGCTCAGGGCACGTCTGTGTTACAGCCCAACAAGCGGCAACCTGGCTCCGCTCCCCTCCTGGCTGACTCCCATCTGGATCCCAAGCGCTGGAAACTGAAGGTCTCTAAGCACCTACTAAAGGGTAGGGGTGAGGGATGCTGAATGGAAGTGAGTTTGCGTCCACGGGGAGCAGTAAGAGGGGCCCCATGAACTCACCTGGGGTCCTGCTGCCCAGTGCTGCCCCTGCCATAGAGCGGAATGACCTTGTCTCGGCTGATGCCAGCTTTGCAAACTGGACACACCTGTCTGTTAGGTCTCGTCTCCAACCACTGCAAGCAGGAGAGAAAAGTGCATGAAGGGAACAAGCCCACCAGGGTGGTCCGTCAGAGCCAGCAGGGGGGCTACAGGGACCAGAGGCCCCACACTGGAAACATGAGCACCAGCAAGGAACATCTCAAAGAACCCAAGTCTCTCATCTTGCACCTGGCACTTGATAAATATTTACTAGTGGTGCAATCAAAACTACCTTTAAATGCCATCATAATTAAACAGGCTTTTTAATGCTTCATTCTCTCATGGGGCTTCCCAGCAGGAAGAAACTGCAGGCCTGGAGCTGTGTCAAGAGGTCTGACAGATCTAGTCTCAGGTTAGGTTGTAGATGTAACAAGGGTTTCCCAGGTGTCATAGAAAGTGCAAAGTGAAAGTGAAGTCGCTCAGTCGTGTCCGACTCCTTGCGACCCCATGGACTGTAGCCTACCAGGCTCCTCCGTCCATGAGATTTTCCAGGCAATAGTACTGGAGTGGGTTGCCATTTCCTTCTCCAGGGGATCTTCCCAACCCAGGGATTGAACCCGGGTCTCCCGCATTGTAGACAGACGCTTTACCGTCTGAGCCACAGGTGTCATAGTGGTAAAGAATCCACCTACCAAGCAGGAGACGTAGGTTCAATCCCTGGGTGGGGAAGATCCTCCAAGAAGAAAATGGCAACCCACTCCAGTATTCTTGCCTGGGAAATTCCATAGACAGAGGAGCCTGGCGGGCTATATATAGTCCATGGAGTCACAAAGAATCAGACATAACTGAGCACGCACACCTAAGTATAACAAACTTTATTTTTCTTTTTGGCCATGCCCTGTGTTATGTAGGATCTGTTTCCCGACCAGGGATTGAACCCCCACCCCCTGCATTGGGAGCACAGAGTCTTAACCGTTGGACCCCAGGAAGTCCCAATATAACAAACTCTACATCTCCACCTCCCCTAACAGATCAATTGTATGATCCTGACAGTTATATTTTTCTGTTTCTTGTTTTTACAGCATTTCCTCAACAACTATGTACCTTAGTCATCAGTATCTAGACATAAACTGACCATTTTCTGGTTATTTACTATGTGCTAAGGATAGATTTTTCTTATTATCTAAATTTGCTTAGTGTTTTTTAATGCACTTTCATTAATTTTTGCATTCAACTACTTCTTTCAAAATTAAAAACAACAATCCCATTTTGAGTTTTCAAGGTCCTTTCCCTGGTCATATTAAAATAACTTTGTTTAATTTTCTCAAAAACAAAATTAAAATAGAAATACATTACATTAGTGTCTTTGTAGACATTACTTATTTATAATCTCTCTGTATATATATACACACACACACTCAATATTTATCTTAAAGCATAAATGGTACCTTTAGACACAGTGATACGTAGTTTATCACATAAATGTGAATCTAGAACTTCAGGGCGAGGAGAACGTAGCCTCCGATGACTTTATATCCTACTGCCTTTATTTTACTGTCAGAAGCACGAAAGTGTGCTGCGTGCTCTCTATCGATTTAGAACAGACATGCTCTACCCGGTTCCCCTGGGCTCAGAATGCAGAGCTGGAAATGCAGTGGAAAGCCCTCTTGCCTCCTCTGCTTCTCCCATTCAGATTCGGAGGCTCCAGCGGTCTGGAACTTCTAACCTCCCCCTACATTCCCAAGCCACCTACGAGTACAGGGCTTGACTGCCAACAACCATGGAGACTGTCAGCCAGCAGAGATTATTCACAGCCAGCCAGGCCCCGCTCTGTCCCACCAAGCAGGCGCCTGGGTCTTGGAGAAGACTTACTAACTGGTTTTCATAATAATCAGATGCCGGGAAAACAGACTTCTTCCCTCTCATAGAAGCTCTCCATTGATACCAAAAGAGTTCTCCCCTTCCTAGTATTTTCAAGGTCTTTAAGGCTAGAAATATTGTTGATATGATGGGAGGTACCTTTTATAGAAGCACAATCTCAACAATAAAATCTAACATACTATCACATCCAACCTGATTTACACATAAGGGAATGAGACCCAGAGAAGAGCAGCTTGCCAAAGCCACAAAGGCCACTGGCAGCAAAGTCAGGAGCATCCCACCTGGGACGCCACTGACCTCCTGTTTCATCAAGTGGCTGTCAGCAGGCAGGTGTATACACAGGGTTGGGGGGGAACGCAGGCAAATGAGCCCACAAGCAGGGGAGATTGCAGCTGCTGACAGCAGTCTCCTGAGACCAGGGGTGTCTTGTGCAACCACAGCTGATGAAAGACAAAGTAAAATGAAATGCATCTTACCTGATGTAAACACGGCCAACTGCAAGAGTCCCCAGGGCAACCATTCATCAAGGAGAAAGAGAAAGGGGGAAAGGTAAAAAAATGATTTCGTTAACAGAAACACTGGGTAACGTGGCAGCAGAAAAAGGGGCAAAAGGATTGAACTGTGGAGCACTGCAACCCACTGAGGGTCTGCGGGGATTGCTGGTATCAGAAACTAGGAAGACTGAGCTAAAGCCACAGAGCAAGGGAAGCAATGGAGACAAGATCCTAGTCTCTACCCTCGGAGTCCCACTACTTATGAAGATCCCCAGGTTCCAGACCATCCCAAACCCAGCTTCTCTACAAATCGACCTTCGGGGAGTTACGACCTCTGAAGGAAACCAAAAAAAGCTAAAGATCCTCTGTGCAGGGAAATTCATGGGGGCATCCTCACACACATGCACATGCACACATGTCCTATTTTAGACTCAACTTCAGTGGGTTCACAGCCTCCTCAGGCTTACAAGGAAGGTGGGATCTAGACCCAGTTTAACAAAATCTTCAGGCTATCCTCAGCCCTGAGAGCGCTGCAGGCAGGAAGCAGCTTAAAAGTTCAAGTGCACTGTAAAGACATCTTGAAATAATGGAAAGACTGGGACACTGCTTGGCAGAAAGGTCCACCTCCAGCTTAGGGAGAGACTGCTGCCTGATTTCTCATTGTACAAACGAAGAAACCAAACTCTGAAACATGAAACCACTTGCCTGTGGCACCAGGACTAAAACAGAAGTCTGGGCTTCCCTGGCTCAGTGGTAAAGAATCCTCCTGCCAATGCAGGAGACATGGGTTCAATCCCTGATCCGGGAAGATCCCATGTGCCACAGAGCAACTAAGCTCATGCACCACAACTGCTGAAGCCTGAGCATCCTACAGCCTGCCATCTGCAATGAGAGAAAAACCTGCTCAGCAACGGAGATTCAGCACAGTCAAAAATAAATAACACAGAAGTCTTCTGGCTTCCAGTTTCCTGTCCCTCTTCTGCCCAGCACTGGGTGCCAAAGACGTTTACAGAATTGAAGGAAAAGTTACTCTACCTCCAGATTTATTCTTTCTCTCTTCATTCATTCATCCACTCAGCTAACGAATATTTACTGCATGCCTACCAGGTGCTAGAACAGTAGAAAACGCAGACATAACCTATCTTCTCTGGACTCAGAGGATAATTCCCTTCCCAATTACTGAACAACACGTCAGCCTCACAACCCAGACACACAACCTCCCTGGACTTGACAGACACTTGACTCCAACATTAACCCTGCAACTCCATTCCCAACAGAGCAGAGGGCACCCCAAACTGTGGCAGCTCTCCAGTGGCAGCTTCCCTCACAGGCTGCAGGGGAGAAGACGGGGTGCCTCTCCAGGAAAAATTCTGGATTCTAACAATGATAATGGTCACTCCCAGGCAATAAACAACCACTGTGTGCCAGGCTGTGGCTCAGTGACTCTTCCTGTATCCGTGTCACTCAACAGTCGTCACATTAACCTTCGAGGGACTGCAACCGTTTCTGTTTCACAGACAAGCAAGGGGGTACAGAGTAAGGACAGCAGATTTGCTTGGGGACAAACCACTTGGGTTGGAAGCATCTGTTTCATTTTTGAATCTGTTCTTTCCATCGGTACCCTGACTGAATTCTTCATTTTTTTTCAAATCTTGGTTTTATGATACCTCAGTCACAAAACTAGAATATCTTCCATTTCTAAGAGAGGGCTGATGACAAACAGTTTTTGCATAAAACTTAATAATCAGAGCAAAAGCCTCCTAAAAAAAAAAAAAACACTAATAAATTTATCCTTTTCCCTGCTGCCAATTTAAATTTACTGACACATTATTTAAATGACCCTTTCTTCACACCACTCCTCTGCTCAAAAACATTCAACAGCTCCATGTTCTGCTCAGTCAAATCTAAGTTTGACAATCTGGCCCACTTCTCCTCTAACCATCTTGTTTCTAATACTCCCCTGCCCACACAGCAGCTTCAGGTCTCACATGAACCCGACCACGCAAACTGCCTGCCTCAGGTGGCACGCTCTGCACCTTACCTGGCTGGCACTCTCATCCCTCTAGTTCCCCCAATTTGCCCCTCAGGGTCCAGATCAAAAGCAAGAGGAAAAAAATAAATCAATAAAATCTTGACATTCACTCAGATTCTCAGAGCCAGGAGGGGCTTCTGTAAGCACCAAGGCTGAAATGGACACTGACTCTGCCACTTCATTGTGATATACATAAAATATGGTAACAAACATTAGGATCACAGCCAAAACATAACATTCACCACGTGCTCTTCTAAGTCACTGAATGCTCCGAAACAATCCTATAAAATGAAGCACTGTGTGAGGAAGCACCTTGCCCATGGTCACTCAGGAGGAAAGTGGCAGAGTCAGGATTCAGGGCAAGGTCCTTACTCAGGACCATTGTGCTGTAACTGCCTCTTGGATCAGGGTGGCAAGTGGGCATGGAGTAGTGCTCATTAAATGGTGAGCACTGTCACTTTAGCGATGGGGACAGGGAGCCCAGGGTGGGGACAGAACCTGTCCAAGGTCACTCAGTTTATCAGCAGCATGGCAGGGATGAGAACCCAGGTCTCCTGCCTTTGGGCCCAAGTATATCAGGACCCAAAATGCTGCAAAGCTGTCCAGGGCCACAAGCTTTTTAAACTTGGCACGTGTTCCCCAGAAGAATGGAAGGGGTACTGACCAGAAGAGGTGGCCGCACAGGCTGATGACGGCGTCCTTGGCTGTGTCCAGGCAGATGTTGCACTCGAAAGTGCTGTCCTGGCCTCCGCTCTCACCAGCGCCATTGCTGCTGCCGCTGGGCCCCCCTGCACTGGAGTTTTCAGGGGACGCAGAAGCCGAGGGCCCCTTGCTTGCCATCCTTGGCTGTCAGCAAGCTCCGAGTGACGATTCTCCCCAGGGAAACCCTGAAAGGCAGAGACATGATTGCCCATTTCTGCAGCCCACTCCCTGTGGCCCCCTCCACACCAACACCCCCATCTTCTCTCATGTCTGGAAGTTCAGATTATGACTGAACCCCTGAGACTTCCTAGAAGCGGCAGAGGGTGCCAGTCATGGGGTGTTAGCCAGAGAAAAATGACTCAGAAACTTTCCGTGAATGTAGCCCAGAATGGACCATGTAAATAACACAGTGCACAAATGGAAGACGGCCTCCGCTGGAACCAGGACCCTGTCTCAGTGTCTTTCCATTCTCCCGGGTAATTGCCCAAGTGATAAATACATGCTCAATCAGACTGAAAGTTCACAGGCAGTCCTCTTAACTCTGGATGGCCTCTATGTTGGTGGGTGACTCTGCTCAGGCCAGAGGATTGTGAACAGCACACACCAGAATACAAAGAAAACCTTGGAACCGTGAAAGGTTAGGAAACTGGCAAGGACCACAAAAGTCATCTGGTCCAACATTTTCCACACTGCCATCTTTTGCATTTTCCCTTTGGCTAAGCTGGAATCCTATCTACCTTATTTTGTTTAAATCTACCAACTTTCAATAAAGAGAAGACTTATATCCATGCTGAAAATAGAAAATCAGTATCACCTACCGTAAGTAAAAAATAAATATAAACGTAATGAAGGAAAAGCTTCCACCCCTCAGGAAACTGCAGCATGAGACCTCTCGGCGGACTAAGGGATGTGGAGTTGAGGCTGGGACTCCTGACAGTCTGTTCACACCACCACTGCGGCACCACAGGGGGAGGAACAGACCACCGTTCATGACCACCTCCAGGTCAAAGATCCACCAGGAGTTGAACAAGCACAAGCACAAGAACACCACCAGAGGATACTCAGAAATTCTGGGTGCTGAGTAAGAATCTGTCACCTCAGAAATTCCAAGGGGGAAATGCTAGCTGGCTACCAGTCAGAGAATCAGAAGCTTGGATGCTGGTCACGGATGAGCCTCCAGCTTGCTTATAGTAGTTCCAAGACCACTCGCTAGGTGATGCTGAAACCCCACCCCGTCTCTGGGCCACGGTTTCCTCATCTGTAAACTGAGGCACTGGACTCCCTGGTCTCCAGGTGCCCCTCCCGTTCTGAGGCTGCTGCTCCAGGCCATCTCACTCGCTCTCTCCAGTGCAGGTAGGCCCACCACAAGTCTGGGACTCACCAATGGAGCAACAGAAGACCTCCCTGATTTCAGCTTCCAGGGTACCAGGAGATAAGCACCAAAAAGCCACAGTCTTTTCAGGCCCAGAGCCTTCCTACACACCACGGACTTGGAACTCTGCGTCCACGAGCACCCCGCACCACGATAGCAGCTCAGCGACTTGAGCAGGGAGAGGTAGACAGCTCACCACCACTTTTTCACTCAGTTACATCATTTTGCATAATGTCCCAGAAGAGCAGCTGGCTGCCAGCAGCACAGCGCCGTGCTGGCCTCAGCTCCAGGCCCTTCCCCGTGGTCCAGGGCTTCCTCCTCTCCACACATCTGCTGTCTTCTTCACAGCATGGAGCCTGTTTGTGAGGGCCCCATTATGGCCTTTCTTTGTCATTCCAACTCAAGTACCCTGACACGTGTGTTTCCTAACAAAAAATTATTTTTAAATTAACGACCATGTGTACAGATATGGAAAGACAACTGTCAGTCAGGTTCACCGATGGATCTTAATGACAGTCGCCCGATGTGATGCAACAGGAAGCACACAGCACCAACAACAAAGCGTCCTCGCCTGAGAACACAGACTCCAGTCAAGTCTGTAAAACAAATGATGACTTACAGAAAATACGGGGCACAGATGCACGTGTTAAACAACTCCAGGGAACTGCAACCAGCAAATTCAGAATGTGGCGGTTTCTACAGGGCAAATAACCTAAGTTCTCCAAAAAATAAACAGCATGGAGTTATAAACTGAGACTTGAGACAAACCAACCACTGGCAGCATGCAGGTCTCACTGGAGCCAGACTCACACAAACCACCTGTATAAAGACATTTGTGAGATGGATGACAAAAACCGACTTAGCCTGGGCATTAGTTTATATTAAAGAATTCTTGTTAATTTTATTGGTTATGATAATGGCATATTTAAAATTTTTTCACCTGCTAGATATGTATGATTAAGTCTTTATGAAGAAATGATAAAATGTTTGGGACTTGCTTTAAAGTACTCGAAGGGGAAAAGTGAAAGTGGAGAGAAAAGATGAAACAAGAACGAGGAAGTTGATGGTTGTTGGAGCTGGATGATGAATGCGGATTCATCGCATTAGTTTATTTATGTGTGCCTGAAAATTTTCCATAATAAAAGGTACTTTTCAAAGAGGTCAGGCTGCAGAAGAATACGTGTATGAGTTTATTCAGGTAAGAAGAAATAAATTATATTGATGAGTATACATCCACATATTCACAAAGAAAATGTCTACACTATCAACTATCAACAGTGATTTCTGGGATTAGGAGGGCTGGGGAACTTTGCAGGTGGGGGTCAGAGGTCCTCCCTGTTTATAATACTGACATTTCTACCTGTATTCTAAAGTCAGACAATAACAATGCACTTAAAGAACTTTTCCCCTGATGTTTCAGTTCCCAAACCTGAGAGTTCTGAGCTGAAGTCCTGGCTCCACACTGACCAGCCGTGTAGCCCTGAGTAAGTGCCTTGATGGCTTAAATATCTCACCAAAAAATGAAAATGTCACACCTCCTACAGGCTGCTTAGGTGGCCGTATGAGATAACACAGTTACTTGGAGAAGCCACCAACGTAGGAGGGGGCTGCTGCTATGGGGAGATGCATGTACATCCACTGACCCTGGCTCACTGCCCTCTCCACTCACTGGCCCTATAAGGCTCCACACAGCACATTTCCTACAGAGGCCTAAGGGGACAATCGGGGTCATGGCAGGTGTCAGGGTAGGAATGGCCAGGGGACAGTGACAGGTCACCTCAGAGTTTGCAGGGAATAGCAGTCCTGCAGCAGGCAAGGCACTGGGACAGGCCGGCAGGTCCCAACTCTAGGTAGACTATCACTTTCATTCTAATTCTTAGCAGACTGATCACGTGGTCCCTACCTAAGCTCCAGAGCTTTATCCCAGTAGGCACTCAAATATTTGCTGAGTGAGTGGGTGCAGACACACATGACTGGTTTCAGTCAACTCCCAGCCGGCTGCTCACATAAGCTCTCTCTGCAACGTACCCTGGGCCCCATCCCCAGAGCCTCCTCTCCCCACCTCCTGCCTTCCCTCAGGCACAGGAGCCTCACCACACCAGGCCAGCGGGGCAGAGATGAGCTGCCTTCCCTGGGGCCGTTCACTAAGCACCCACAGAACATGATGTGGACAGAGCCTCTGGGACACTGGTCTAGAGAACAGAGGGCCCGGTCTGCTCAGGAACTGGACGGAGTGGAGAGGAAGTAGACCCCGGGTATATGCAAGCTGCCATCCTGCTGAAAGCTGGCCTGGTCCCTACAGGGCCTCGATTTGGACCTGACCACAGAGAAGCCCTGCAGTAATCAGTTATGTGCCCTTGTCCCTACCCCTACCGTTCTTCACTCCTGATCTGAACGCACTTTCCTGTTTTCAAAGCACATTCACATCTACTACCGCTTCTGACTCTCACTCCACTTTACAGAGGACATCAGACCAGAGATGTCAGAGGACCTGCCCAAGGTCAGGCCACTGCACATGTTAATTCCGTGCCCAATTCAGACTTTCCAACACATCAGCAATCTTTCCACTCTTACCTGTTGCCCCTTTAACATGCAGCTTTACAAAATTAAACATCTGGTCTTTGCTTTTCCTCAAATGCATTCCTCTAACTTTTTTGTTCTCTGCAGTGATTGGAAAGCAAACTCACCCTTCATCCATCTATGCCTGAGACCAAAGGATCTCTACTCCAGCTATAATCGAGGCCCAGTGCTACCACTTGGGGTGACGGAGTCATAAAGAAGAGCAAGACCATGCTGAGTCCCTGGAGTCTAGAATAGGAGTTAACTGTAAGAATCCTTAACAAGGAGCTCCATCAAACTTGCCTGTTTTTCCTAAACAAGGCACCCTCCCAGAGATCTGGTTCCTAGACTCCCTCAGTGATTTAAACAGGACCTGGAACTGGATGGTGGGATCTTTGATCTTCGTTGTAAGATCTTTAGTTGCAGCATGTGGAATCTAATTCCCTGACCAGGGACTGAACCCGGGTCCCCTGCTTTGGGAGCGAGGAGTCTTAGCCACAGACTATCAGGTAAGTCCCAAGAACGTGTATTTTAAGTAAGTGGGCCCACAGTCCACTCCAGATGATTCTGATGAAGAGTTCTGGAAAATCAGCTCTCAAATAAGAGAACTCTACCAGAAAGCAGTTTGGAGAGATGATAACCTCAAGGCTTGTCCTTCAGAATGCCCAATCCCCAGCTACAGTCCACAGGGACCACAGAGAGGTCAGGTCAACTCACGGGGTGGGGGGAGGCAGGGACAAGTCTGCTGAGATCTCAGACCAGCCGGCACCTGGACCATCCGTGACAAAGCTGATCATTTAAAGAACAAGTTCACACCTCGCTCTGAAAAACATCTCTAAATCTGAGATGTCCAAGGCACCACACATAATGCTGGGACTAAGGCAGGTTTGTAATACTCCATGATCCCTTGGGAACGCCAAGCCTGGCAGCTGGAGTTGACTGACCAAGCAGCCTCACTCCTACAACCTTCCCAGAGCTGGCCTGGCTTACCTCACAGGAATGAAGCAGAAGAGAGAAAGCGAGAGTTGCACATCCCCGAAGGAACCACCAGGGAATGTGAGCTCATGAAGAAATCTCTTTGCAGTACTCTTGTGCTCAGTTCTTAGGTCCTAGAGAAAACTGCAGGAATGCATAATCTTCCTTCTCTGCCCCTTTAACTCTAAGAATTCCTTGACCAGAGTGTACAGAGGCATCTGGAAACGTCGGTTCTAACTAAGAAGGTTACAGATTTGGATGATAAATAACTAGCATGATGTGAGAGGTGATCCAGCAGAGGTCTTGTTTCTGTGGGCAGATACGTGTTCACACAGAAGTCTTCTGTCGGGAACAGTGGTGAGCCCCAGCCTGTCTTCACGGCTCATCAGGCTGCTGCTGGACACACAGGCCCCGCATTCTAAGAATGTCGACATCACACTCACAGGTTAGAGTGGGAGGAAATCTGAATAAGCTGACTGAACTCAGAACACACTGAAACCAGGCTCTAAAATTTTGGCGTCTAAGTGGAGTTTTGGTCCCGCAGCTAGCTCACAGGGATTAAAGAGAGAAAACAATGAGGGCTGGCAGAGTTAATCCCAGTCCACTGTTAAGTTTCACAGAGCACACTGAAGGTGTGACTGCTTCTTCACACTCCCCATGGAGCTATGCAGTCAGCAGGTATTTATTTGATTAATTTGCTGAATGAATGAGTCAAAACTTCCCTTTCTGAATGAGCACTGTTCCTTGAAGGCATTGTAGGTGAGACAGCAGAACTGTGTATGAGGAAATCCAGAACAGGACACAATTTTTGACCTGGGCAAGATCAGATTTCCCCCAGCAGTGTTACAATCAGGAGGCCACTGTTATATCTATTGTCACTATGAGTACCATCAGCTGACACTGTGCTCAGCCCTTTACATGAACTGTCTCATTTAATCTTTACAACCTGCCTTCAAGGTAAACACTCCCTACCATATATATAGCATCCCCTGGGATGTTAGATTGAGGCACAGAGTAGTTAGGTCATTTGCCCATGGTCACAGAGCCAGTCAAAGTTTTCAACTCCCAAGCCAATGTGCCTAATTAAGTACCTCCATGATTCATTTGTGTGTCCTTTCCAGTCCAGACCCAGATTCTAAGTGCCTTACTCAGCACAGGGCTAGACACCTCAAGAGCACCTCATAAATGTGTGTGGGTTGATGGATCTGATGCTCAGGAGTACTCTGAACTGTACAAATCAAGAGAAGTCAATGTAGCCAACTAAAGCTGTAAAAAATCAGTGTCCTAAAAGCACAAGACATTATTCAGTGATGTTTTTCAGAACTGGAAATGTTACATAACTGTTTTAGAGTAATTTTTTTCTTAAGCATTGTCCAAAACTCTTCAACAAATGAAAGAAAAAAAAAAAGATTATGGACATGGGACCATAAAAAGTTCCGGTTTCCTCAGATTAGTACCGATCAGTATCAGAGATAACACTACTCACACACAGGATCAGTTATTCACTGAACTGTCTTGCTCACTCTAGTTAAACACCTCCTAGAGTCACATGCACAGTACCTGACACACAGTACATATTCAATAAATATACATCAATAAACAAAGGAAATTTGACAATTTCAGTTCAAACCAATATAACTGGATAAAACACTGTATCAAAGAAAGATCTTCAGAGTGGACAGGTCCTAGTTAAGCATGGCAAATTTCTAGTATAATACAGTGAGAGAAACAATCTAGAGCCAGAGGGCCTAGTCTGATGCTCTCAGCTGGACCTCTCAACTAGGCCAGGGTCCTCACCTGCAAATGGGGTGATTGTGTTTGTCCTTCGTCACCCAAAAACTTTTCAAAGTGAGAGTTCTGTTTTTGTTTTCACGTGGCCAGTGAATTCTTATTCAGTTCAGATTCTACAAAATCTCACTAATTCAAATTTTATCTGAAACTGAGGACCTCTGAAAAACTCTAAAGACAGAATATCAAGAAAATGAATAAAGTCGACAAGATTTAACTAGTTAACAAGAAAACTTTCTAAGAGTTTTAATAACGTCGGCATATACATCACAAAAACAATGATCCCACTTCTCCTAAGGTCCCAAGGAGGACCATCAGGAAAGCGGCGTGTAAAAGACAGATCAGGGGAGTTCCCTGTCTAGTGGTTAGGATTTGGCACTTTCACTGCTGTGGCCTGGGTTCAATCCCTGGCCAAGGAACGGAGATCCCACAAGCCATAAGGCCAAAGGAAAAAAAAAAAAAAAAACACAACTAAAAAACAGTATCAACAGAGTAAGAAAGCAACTTACAGAGTGGGAGAAAATATCTGCCAGTCATGTATCTGAGGGATCAATATACTGAATATATAGAGAACTCTTAAAACTCAACAGCAAAAAAATGAACAATCTAACCCAAAAATGGGCAGAGGACTTCAAAAGACATTTCCCCAAAGAACATATACAAATGGCCGATAACAACACAAGAAGATGCTCAACATCACTAATTATGTGGGAGATGCAAATTAAAACTGTGACACGCCATCTCATACCCATTAGGATAGCTACTATCTTAAAAAAAAAAAAAAAGAAGATCACAAGAGTTGGTGAGGAGGTGGAAAAATTTAAACCCTTGTGCACTTTTGTTGGGATGTAAAATGGTTCAGCTGCTGCGGAAAATTGTCTGGCAGTTTCTGTATTCTGCAAAATGTCTAGTATGAGCACAAATTACTTTCACAATCAGAATTACTGGTGTGGGGACTTCCCTGGCGGTCCAGAGATTAAGACTCCACCTTCCAATGTAGGGGGTGCAGGCTTGATCACTGGTTGGGGAGCTAAGATCCCACATGCCTTTGACCAAAAAATTTAAAAAAACAAAACATAAAACAGAAGCAATACTGTAACAAATTTTCAATAAAGACTTAAAAAATGGACATTAAAAATTTTTTTAATTAAAAGAACAAAGAAGAATTACTGGTGTGTGTATGTTTTCCAGACAGTCTCATGAGAGCCGAATATTTTGGAGTCAGGAGATGCATGAGGGCACTGGCAGCTCTGCCACCGGTAGCAGCGGCCCAAGGCCATCACCAGTCCCGACGTTGCCAACTACCTCTGACTCCTCAAGTCTCTGCCTGTGACCAGACAAACACAAGAGTAGCTCCTGATTGACAGCATCTCCTAGTGTTCTTATCTTGTCTGGGGTGAGGCTGCAGTACCCCTTTCACTGGACGTGGCCATCCCAGCTCTGCACAGTCAGCAGCAGTTGGGGCTGAACCAAGCTCTGTATGGTCAGCAGTTTCAAACAGCAACTTACTTTGAACTTCATGCTCAGTCACTCAGTTGTGCCTGACTCTTTGGCGACCCCATGAATTGTAGCCCATCAGGCTACTCTGTCCATGGGATTTTTCAGGCAAGAATACTGAAGTGGGTTGCCATTTTCTCCTCCAGGAGATCTTCCCAACCCAGAGATGGAACCCACATCTGCTGCATTGGCAGAATTCTTCACCGCTAAGCCATTGGGGAAGCCCCTTCAACATGTCCAAATACAACTGCATTCAGATCAGGGAGTTACTGGCATCGCCTCAGATTTTGCAGTTTAGCTCACTCTGAATTACTTCAAAGGGGTTTGAAGGGATCTGCAAACTCTGAATATTTACATGCAAAATTGTACATGATGACAAGTAACTCAATTACAAAAGGACTAAGGGTCTGAATAGACATTTCTCCAAAGAAGATACAAGGATGTCCAATATGCACGTGAAAAGTTATTTGACATAATCAAGCCTTAGGGAAATGGGAAATGCAAATAAAACTACAATGAGATGCCACATCACACCCACTAGGGTGGAAAAAAATAATAAAATAATAAAGGACAATAACAAGTATTGAACAGAGCGTGAACAAAATGGAATTCTCATATATTGGTAATGAAAATATAATGGTGAGGTGCTGTAGAAAGAAGTTAGGCAGGTCCTCAAAAAGTTAAAAAACAGAGTTGCCATATGACCTAGCAATTCCACTCCTAGGTATACACATCTAAAAGAATTCAAAATATGTTCAAACAAAACTTTGCACATGAATGTTCAGGGCAGCATGTCATAACAACTATAAGGCAGAAACAAATGTCAATCAACTGACAACTAACAAAACACAGTATATCCACGCAGTGGAATATTACTCAGCCATAAAAAGGAATGCAGTACTGACACATGCTATGACATGGATGAACTCTAAAACATTATGCTTAATCAAAGAAGTCAGAAACAAAAGGCCACATACTACATGATTCCAGATTAGTGGCTGTCGGGACGGGAAGAGGGAAGAATAGGGAGAAACTGCTAACATGTACAGGGATTCTTCTTGGGGTGATGAAAATACTCTGGAATTCAAACAGCGGTGAAGGCTACATAGTTTTGTGAACATTCACACATTAAAGTAATGAATTTCATGATATGTGAATCTTATCCCACCCCCCCCACCCCCCAAATTGAGAGACATCTACAAAATAATTGGCCCATTCTCTTCAAAAGTTTACAGTCAGGCTTCCCTGGTGCCTCAGTGGTAAAGAATCTACTTGCCAATGCAGGAGGCACTGCACTGATCCAGGAAGATCACAGATGCCAAGAAGTAATTAAACCTGTGCACCACAGCTATTGAGCCTGTGCTCTAGAGTCCATAAGCCGCAACTACTAAAACCACTTGCCCCAACTACTCCAGCCTGAATGCCTAGAGCCAGTGCTTTGCAACAAGAGAAGCCAGCACAAGAAGAAGCCCACACACCACACCTGGAGAGTAGCCCCCACTCTCTGCAACTAGAGAAAAGTCCACACATCAATAAAGACCCAGAAGAGCCAAAAATAAATGAATAAATAAATCAAGTTATCTTTTTAAAAAAAGTTTACATTCATGAAAGCCAAAAAAGACTGAGTAACTGTTTCAGATTGAAGAGACTAAGAAGACTTGATACTAAATGCAATGTGGGAAACTGGATTGGATTCTGGAACAGAAAAAGGATATTAGTGAAACAAATGGCAAAACTTGAATAAAGCCCATAGATTAGTTAGTAGACTGTATTTATGCTAAATTTATTAGATAATTTTATTATGGTTATGTAAATGTTAACATTACGGACAGCTGGGTTAAGAGTAGGCTTGAAGTTTATGTATTATTTTTGGAAGTCTAAAATCATTTCAAAATAAAAAGAAAAAAAAGTATATGGAGCAGGTCAGTGGTTGGCACATTTTTTTCTGAAAAGCACTGTATAGTAAATACTTCAGATTTAGCAGATCATATGGTTTTGGGGGCAATTACTCAACTCTGCTGCCAAAAACAGTATGTAAATTAATGGATGTGGCTGTGTTCCAATAAAGCTTTATTTATAGAAACTTATATTTGATTTTCTTATAATTTTCATATATCACAAAATATTCTTCCTCTTTGGATGTAATACACACCATTAAAAAATGTAAAAAACCATTCCCAGCTCACAGGCCACACAAAAACAGGCAGTGGGGTCAGATCTGGGCCCCAGACTGCAGACTCCCGCTCTAGGTCAGAATTTGCCAGTGTGCTTCAATTACTCAAAAAAAAAAAAGTGCTTCACATCAATTGAGTTTGGCAACACTAGATTAAACAAGGTTAGGCACGTTTCTTATCGACGTCTCAGTGCCTTTGACAAGATCCTACACACTGAGAAGCTCTAAGAAGGGATAATCATACGTAGCTTTTTCCAAACTTACTTTAATCACAGAATACTTTTTTCAGAGGCTTCTCTTCAGACTAGCGGCCTGAAGAACACACTATGGAAATGTTGCTTAAGTTACTTTTTTAAAAGGAAAACTTCAGATTGAAAAGTTTTAAAGACACCACCAAATTAAAACCACTTTACTCAGCACCTGGATAACATCTGAATAAGCACTTCACAACTTTAAAAAAAAATTCTAGGAAACACAAAAAAGGGAGGAAGAATAAACACAAGCAGGAAGTCCTGGCTCAAATCCAACCTTTTTTGGCAAAGGCATGTCAGCAGGATTGGGTCATAATAAGGAACCTCTGTTCCATAGGGCAACCTAAGCATTCTAACTGGTTTTTAAAAAGTGATCTGCTTGGAGTTTTGTAAATCACAAAATAAGGAGCTTTAACGTTTAATTAGAAAACGAGCGGGTGCCCTGCGGGCGCTCACGCACCGAGTGTGCGTAAGGGGCGCGCTGGACGCACACCCGTGCCCGCGGGGCCCGCCGTAAAAAAAAAAAAATAAAAAAAAAATAAAAAAGAAAACGAAAGATACTAAGAAGAGTATCTACTAAGAAGAGTACTAAGAGTCATGCTAGAAGCATTATCTGCAGATTACGGGTGAGGATGCACTGGCAAGTCAAGTCCATCAAAAAACCGGTTTTAAATGCTGAAGTTAGCCAAGAGATTGCAAAAATTCTCTCAGTAGACACATCATCTATAACAACACACTGCTGGAGAGAAGAAGAGGGATTTATGTCCTGGGGCTGCGGGGAGGCTGGCTTGAACAACCTCAAGGGGGTCTTTCTTTTATATTTTGTCCTACCTCCTTTCGAAGACAATGGTCTGCTTTTCTGGGCGCCTGATGACCTCAGCTAGCGATCAGAAGTTGTTTTGTGAAGTTTGCTCTGCATTCAGTTATTCTTTTGATGAATTTGTAGGAGAGAAAGTGGTCTCCCCGTCCTACTCCTCCGCCATCTTGGCTCCTCGTCAAGGGGGTCTTTCATACACAGGCTCCTCAACTGAGTCCAAAGAGTTTACTGGCTTTTCCTCATCAATCACAAAGTCTTCAGATTCATTTCCAAGTTGTTCTAAGACAATAAGCTCCAAACCGAGGGAGTGGGGACCTTTCTTAGTTATTCATTCAACAAACATTAATGGCCCTGATCAGATGGGCCATTCCAAAGTCCTTGAAAAGAACGGTACACAGAACAAGGAAGAGATTACCTAAATTTAGATCCACTGGCCTCACTTTTAGGAGATGTAGGCTGGGGGGACGTAGATATTAAGAAAAGAGGGCAGAAAAAAAAGAAGTCAGCACCAGAGAAGACTCAAAATAACTACTTAGAATTAGACACTTTAAAGTTGAAAAGGACTTTCATCTAAAAACTCCTTCGACAAGAGTACACCACCTCTGGAGGCAATCCATTCCATTGCTGGTCCCCTGTGACCAGCCTTAAGTTCTTTTATTAAAATCTTGTCTTCCTGTAGAATCCACCTATTGGTCCTAGTTTCTGCCTCTTTCAACAGCAAAGATGAAGTGGAAGCTCTCTTCACTGTAACAATGCTTTTGATGACAGTTCCCTTCCATTGCTCTCTTTCCTGGGCTAAACACCACCCCACCCACTTCCAAAGACACTGAAGGAGTTCCAGTTGCTCAAAGCAAAGAATGGATATCTAGAACCCACAGCAAGAAAGCACTTACCATTAGTGGGCTTCAAACATGGGTGTGCAAAGGACCCCCAAGGAGTATGTTCAAAATGCAGTTTCCCTGGTTCCGACCCAGATTCTAAATCAGAGCTCTTATTTGAGTCCGGAACTGTGAAGTATGCACCCCACGGCATTTCAAAGCATAGGCTGTGAGAACCGTATTTAGAGAAACACTGCCCTGTTTTACAAACGAGGAAACAGGCCTTGTACCGGGAAAGGACTTGGCGCAGAAAGCACAACTGGCTGTTGGCGGCGAAGTCTCCAGCTCTGGTCTCTTACTCCCAAGCCCAACTCTACTCAGCCCGCTTCCCGGCCTCGGCCTCTCCACGGGGGCAAACTCATTAAAAGCACCCCCCACATGAGAAGCGGCCTCGACTGGGAGTCAAAAGTGAGTTCCTGACTGGAGAGGGGAGTTTGTGGGAGCCTTCTCTCTACTAAGCCTTCAGTTTCCCCAAACTGTAATCAGTGGACAAAAGACCACAACATAATCCTGAACTCCCTTCTGGGAAGGAGGGCCTGGGCCAGAGTCGGGCTTGAAGTCTCTGCGCTCCTGGGCTCAAGTGTCGAAGTCCGTGCGCCCAGTGAGGGCGGAAACCGGTCCCCGTCCCTCAACCTGGACTGCCCCGAGTTGACCCCCTAACCCCTTATGTACCTGCCTCTCCTCAGTTAACGCCGCAAAGGCCACCCCAGCCTGTCAGCCGTCGGCCCCTCAGCCAGTCTCTTACCTGGGTCAGTCTGTCCGGCCGGACCTCGGAGCCCTCCTACGCGGACTCTGGTCAGCTGACGCAAAGCCGCCGCTTTCCGATGAACTTCCGGCCAAAACCGGAAGAGGTTGGTCCGCTGCGCTGTGCTCCGGGCCAGATCCTGGGCTCTAAGGTTCCGCCTGCCGGGAGGAAGCAAAAAAAAAACCCACAAGGACTGTCTGGAATCCTTTGAGAAAGCCAAGGTGTGACCACGGAAAGCGTCAGGCAAGCTTGGAACATTTTGGAATGTGTAAGGATGTGTAAGGATGATGGGAATCAGACTGACGAGAATATGTCAAAGGACACATGAGCTAACTTGAAGATCCAATGGCCAAATTGGCCCAATTTGAGCAAAATGCATGATGAGAGTAACAGAGTATAACTGATTGACTAAAATGGTAACCCAATGAGTCTTTACTGATATAAAGAAGTAATTAAATAAATGGGGGAGGAGAGGGAATTCTTCCTTTCAGTAGACTATGTGGTGTGTGTGTCTGTCTTGTGTGTGTGTGTGCCGTGTTGGACTCTGTGACCCCATGAACTGTAGCCCACCAGGCTCCGCTGCCCGTGGAATTTTTCAAGGCATGAATACTGGAGCGGGCTTGCTATTTCCTACTCCACGGGATCTTCCCCACCCCGGGGATGGAACCCATGTCTCTTGCCTCTCCTGCATTGGCAGGTGGATTCTTGACCACTGCGCCACCTGGGAAACCTTTTAGTAGAATGCTGACCATCAAATATGATGGAATTAGAAAACCAGTAATGGATGGTAAACCTGGAGGAACAGGATGGTTACATAGTAAAGGGTCTCCCATAAATTACTTACTGACTACAAAGGAAAAATAGGAATTTTACAGAGGTTAACCTTGCAGGACGAGTGAATCAAAATGATCAGAGTTAACATCATCAGTTGTAGGTCAGGTAAAGATAATGTGCCTCCTGAAAGAGATCAAGTTTGAATATGGATTGTGGTTTTGCTGTTAATACAAATTGTATCAGTGTTTAAATTTCTACATTTGATCATAGTATTGCTGTTATATGTTAAGAGAACTCCCCTTTTCTTAGGAAATATTCACTGAATTATTTAGGGGTAAAAGGGCACAATGTTTCCAACTTAATTTCGAATGATTCCCAAAAAATGTATAAAATTGAGAGAATAAGCAAATGAGGCAAAATAGTAAACAAGTGATGAATCTAGGTGAAGGATATGTGGAAGTTCCTTACATAATTTTTGCAACTTTTCTTTTAGTTTTAAATATCAACTGAAGAAAGTCTCTTGACACCTGGTTCTATGAAGATTGAGTCATCAGCCACTGTAGTCTCTGACCTCCAACACACAAAGAAAGGAGTTTGGGGGTGGAGATCAGAAATGAGGCACTCTGTACACTGGGAAAACTGGCAGAACAGGCCTTCAGATGGTTAGGTATTTTCAGGAGAAAATTTTAGGAGCCCAACTTCTTGCATCTTATCATACCTAGAAAAATTTTTGTCATTAACTGAGATATGTGTTTCTCTTGACTTTCAGCAAACTTCTATCAAGATGTGTACTTGATTGCATGTAAGTTGTGCCTGAATCTTTGTGACCCTATGGACTGTAGCCCACCAGGTTTCTCTGCCTGTGAAATTTCCCAGGCAAGAATACTGGAGTGAGTTGCCATTTCCTTCTCCAGGGAATCTTGCTGACCCAGGGATTGAACCTGCATCTC
The DNA here is from genome assembly GCF_019320065.1 of Cervus canadensis. Lineage (NCBI taxonomy): Eukaryota > Metazoa > Chordata > Mammalia > Artiodactyla > Cervidae > Cervus > Cervus canadensis. The sequence goes on from NC_057386.1 coordinate 110,428,798, forward strand.
TCACATCAGCTGGCAGATTCTTTACCACTGAACCACCAGGGAAGTCCTGAGTTCACACACAATTATTTTAGATTTATAAAATTTTACAATTTATATATGTGATTTCAGATATAAAAGTCACATATATACTGACCTCCACTACCATTTGGGAGCAGTTCCTCAGAGCAGTTCCTCTAAGAGGCTATCTCCCCCTTGGCTATAGTCCTCAGTAAGCCCCCACCCCAAAATTGAAGCTGACTGCTGTCATACTGTGTGTTTTTATTTCACTTGACAGAAATTATATAAAAATGAAAATTTACCCTCAAAGTGAAGGGAGGGCCCAGGTCCTAGCCAGTTTACTTATTTACGTATGAAACATTTGTGTGCTTGGCATGGTGATGCAGTAGAAAAGAAGACAAGATCTTTGCTTTCATGCCTAGCAGACAAAGTATTAAACATACAATAACAAAAGTAATGGGCTACTTAGCTTGGAAATATTAATAGCAAACGTTTACCGAGCTTGCCTCAGCACATTGCACGCAATGGTTCATTTGATCCTCACAGCGGTCTTATGAATGGTTTTGGTCATTACCTCTGCTTTACAAACAGTAAAGAAAAGCTTTTAAAAGCTTATGCAATTTTATCATTTAATTAACAGTTTTCAGATGACATACTGAAAGATGATAGAGCTGCAATTTGCACTCAGACATTGCTCTCTCGAGTTCTTAACACCCATCCTCATTGTTCCATTAATTCAACAAACATTTATTAAGTGCCTACCATTATCCCAGGGACTGTCTTAGGGGTTGAGTCTGACTAGGAGGTGAAGGCAGTAGATGAAATAAACTCATAGATGAGATTCCTCATCCGCCATCCTTCTCTTCAAGTTCCTGCGGACACAGGAGATGTTTCTGATGTCACATGAACCTGGATTTGAGTTCAGGCTCTGAGAAACAGAAAAGTAGTCCCTGATATCCAGGAGCTAGGCTGACACTCACAGGGAGCCCTTGGTGTTCTGTTCAGCATAAAAGCAAAGCACAGAACATCAACATCAGACAAGGCCACTCCATGACTGTGATGGATCAAGACATTAACAAGGCCTTTCCATAATCATGTCTGAATCAGACAAAACAAAGAACATTGTCCAAAGCGCAAAAATGACCAAGTATTTCCCTACTATGGCTTATACAGAGATTGCTATTTCTTCATCAATTACAGCTTTAGTCTCTGTCTAGTGCCTTGTTCTAGATAAGATTTATCAAGATAGCAAGTCATACACAGCATCCGATCCAAAAAACCTTGCTTCCTTATTTAACTATAGTTGATTTACCATATTGTGTTAGTTTCAAATGTACAGTTTCAGATTGTTTTCCATTATAGGTTATTACAAGGTATTGAATATAGTTCCATGTGCTAAACAGTAAATCCTTGTTGTTTATTTTAATTTTTAAAATTTATTTATTTTTTAGCCACACCAAACAGCTTGTGGGATTTTAGCTCCCCTACTAGGAGTCAAACCTGGTCCCTTGGCAGTGAGAGCACAGAGTCTGAACCACTGGATCAGATTCCCTATCTGTGTTATATATAGTTGTGTCTATCTATTAGTCCCATACTCCTCATTTATCCCTCTTCCTCCCCTTTCCCCTTTGATAAGGATAAGTTTGTTTTCTTCATTTGCAAGTATGTTTCCACTTTGTTATTAAGTTAATCTGTATCACTTGGACGCCACATATAAGCGATATCATATACTATTTGTCTTTCTCTCCCTGACTCACTTCATTTAATATCACAGCCTCTAGATCCATGTTGCTGCAAATGGCAATATTTCATCCTTTTTAAAGTCTGAGAGCTCCTGGGACTGCAAGGAGATCAAACCAGTTGATCCTAAAGGAAATCAGTCCTCAATATTCCTTGGAAGGATTGATGCTAAGGCTGAAACTCCAATACTTTGGCCACCTGATGCAAAGAACTGACTCACTGGAAAAGACCCTGATCTTGGGAAAGACTGAAGACAGGAGGAGAAGGGGATGACAGGGGATGAGATGGTTGGATGGTATCACCAGCTTGACGGACATGAGTTTGAGCAAGCTCCAGGAGTTGGTGATGGACAGTGAGGCCTGGCGTGCTGCAGTCCATGGGGTCGCAAAGAGTTAGACACGACTGCGCAGCTGAACTGAACTGAGCTGAAAGTCTGAATAATATTCCATTTTGTATATCTATGTATGTGTATATATATGTCTTTATCCATTCATCTGTTGATGGACATTTACACTGCTTCCATGTCTTGGCTATTGTAAATAGTGCTGCACTGGGGTGCATGTATCATTTTAAATTAGACTTTATATCTTTTTCAAATACATGTCCAGGAGTGGGATTGATGGATTATGCGGTAATTCCACTTTTAGTTTTTTGAGGAATCTCCAAATGGCCTTAAACAGTGGCTGCACCAACTTACATTCCCACCAACAGTGTAAGAGGGTTCCCTTTTCTTCACACCCGCCCCAACATGTATTATTTGCACTCGTTTTTATGATGGCCATTCTGAGTGATGTGATGTAATAATTTATTGTAGTTTTGAATGACATTTCTCTAATAATTAGTGATGTGAAGCAGCGTTCCATGTGCCCATGGGCCATCTGTATGTCTTCTTTGGAGAAATGTCTGTTCAGGTCTTCTATCCATTCCTTGATTGGAAGCCCTGCTTCCTAAAGCCTATCCTCAAGTTATCTCTCACAAGCCCAAAGCCTAAATGACCTTCCTAAGGCTGTGTTACTGAGATGCCCTATTGTTTCTCATAGTTCACATCCCCTGCTTTGCTGTAACAAATAATAAACCCAACTTGTTCAGCCACAGGCTTGTTTCTGCTGATCTCTGATTGGAGAGTGTTCAAAGGTCCCATGAACTGTAGCTGTGTGACTTCAGACAGAAGTGTCACCTACGGAAGCCTCCATTTCCTCACCTTTTGCAATGGGAAGATTTAGTCCTCCCTCAGAACGTTGTTGTAAGGATACGGAACAGGCTTAGTGCTGAGTGAGCGCTCCGTGTACTTTTAAAAAATTCCTGTTTGAGATGCAAATTATTACATATACAATGGATAAACAAAGACGTCCTATTGCTTTGCACAGGGAACTGTATTCAATATCCTCTTCTAATAAAATGGAAAAGAATATGAAAAATAATGCATGTGTGTAAGTGAACCACTTTTCTGTACAGCAGAAATTAATACAACACTGGAAATCAACTACACAAGAATAAAAATAAAGTAAATTCTTGCTTAAGCCGCTACCTCCTTTGAAAAGTCACAGAGCACCATCATTACGAAAAGACACTGAAGCCAACAGCTCCATTTAAGACAGACTTACTGATTGTATTCCCATTTGTCCTTTCCTTGGGTTCTTGAGTCAGACTGAAGGTGAGAGTTCAACTTTTCCTTTGTCAGAAATGAGGTCATTCTCACGGTCTCTTCTGGAAACATTCCCAAAACTTTAACATTGGGGAAATAGCACTGTTTATTTCTTCATGTTCTCGCTATTAGAAACGTTCCCAAGACATAACAGGATTGGAACTACCAAACTTGGAAGCACTTCAGCTTCAAGAATATATCAAGTAATAGCTTTCTGCCTAGCACATGAAGGTACATACAGCCCCCAGAAGCCCCAGTGGTGATGTTTGCATTTATGTTGCTAGGACCTCGCATGGATTTAATAGTATTTGATGCCTACCACAAGCTGTGCTATGTGAAAAATATTCATTTTAGTGGGGAAGAATACAATAAATAGAAATGTTCTGATTTCTTCCTCTGCTTGCTCTGAGCATCCCCAGAGTTTTTTTTTTAATGTTTACTTATTTGGTTGTGTCGGGTCTTAGTCATGCAGATCTTTCTTTATATGCAAGGGCTCAGTAGTTGTCGAGCCTGGGGGCAGGGGGGTGGGGGGGGGTGAGGGGGGTGTTCGGTTGCCCAGGGGACTCTTAGTTCCCTCACCAGGGTTCCAACCTTCATCCTCTTCGTTGCAAAGCATATTTCTAACCACTGGACCACCAGGCAGGTCCCCAGAGTTCTTGTTTTAACAGCCCTAACCTTCCTCCTCACCCCACACCTCCTCTCCTCCTGCTCCTCTAAGACAAATACTAACACTCATGCTAATAATGGGTGCCAATGTTTATTGAGTGTTTATTAATGAGTCACACACCATGCTAAGGGCTTTATGAAGGTTAATCCTTCATAAAGGATTAACTTTATGAAAAAAAATCCTTCATAAACCCCCATTTTTTTGGCTGCACAGCTCGGCCTGTGTGATCTTAGTTTCCAAACCAGGGATCGAACCCACACCCCCCACAGTGAAAACACTGAGTCCTAATCACTGGACCCTCAGGCAATTCCCATCTCAGGGAGTCCTCCCGACAGTTCATGGAGGAAAGAATTATCAGCCATACATTATACAGGCTTCAACAGTACATGAATCATGAACTTTCAGGTGTTCAAGCTGGATTTAGAAAAAGCAGAGGAACTGGAGATCAAATCGCCACCATCCACTGGATCATCAAAAAAGCAAGAGTTCCAGAAGAACATCTACTTCTGCTTTATTGACTATGCCAGAGCCTTTGACTGTGTGAATCACAACAAACTGTGGAAAATTCTTAAAGACATGGGAATATCAGACCACCTGACCTGCTTCCTGAAATATCTGTGTGCAGGTCAAGAAGCAACAGTTCAAACTGAGCATGGAACAACAGACTGGTTCCAAATAGGAAAAGGAGAACGTCAAGGCTGTATATTGTCACCCTGCTTATTTAGCTTATTTGTAGAGTACATCATGACAAATGCTGGACTGGATGAAGCATAAGCTGGAATCAAGATTGCCGGGAGAAATGTCAATAACCTCAGATACGTAGATGACACCAACCTTATGGCAGAAACAAAGAAGAACTAAAGAGCCTCTTGATGAACGTGAAAGAGGAGAGTGAAAAAGTTGGCTTAAAGCTCAACATTCAGAAAACTAAGATCATGGCATCTGGTCCTATCACTTCGTGGCAAATATATGGGGAAACAAAGGAAACAGTGAGAGACTTTATTTTCTTGGGCTCCAAAATCACTGCAGATGGTGACTATAGCCATGAAATTAAAAGACGTTTGCTCCTTGGAAGAAAAGCTATGACCAACCTAGACAGCATATTAAAAAGCAGAGACATTACTTTCCCAACAAAGGTCCATCTAGTCAAATCTGTGGTTTTTCCAGTAGTCATGTATGGATGTGAGAGCTGGATTCTAAAGAAAGCTGAGCGCCGAAGAATTGGTGCTTTTGAACTGTGGTGTTGGAGAAGACTCTTGAGAGTCCCTTGGACTGCAAGGAGATCCAACCAGCCCATCCTAAAGGAGATCAGCCCTGGGTGTTCATTGGAAGGACTGATGCTGAAGCTGAAACTCCAATACTTTGGCCATCTGATGCGAAGAACCGACTCATTGGTAAAGACCCTGATACTGGGAAAGATTGAAGGTGGGAGGAGAAAGGGATGACAGAGGATGAGATGGTTGGATGGCATCACCGACGTGATGGACATGAGTTTGGGTGAACTCCGGGAGTCGGTGATGGACAGGGAGGCCTAGAGTGCTGCTGTGCATGGGGTTGCAGAGTCGGACACGACTGCGTGACTGAACTGAACTGAACTGAACTGCTATATCGCCACCAGGGGGCAGCCGAGGTTTGCACAGCTCCCAGTGGTTGGGGTGACTGGAAACGCCCAGGTCCTGGGAGCAGCAAACCCCTAAAGGGATCAAGATCTCAGACTATTTTCCCCATCCTGCTCCCCCATCTGTCCACCTTCAGTCTCCTTCACCCCCAGGAAATTGCCTCACCCTTTGTCTACCCAGGATCAGGCCAGAAACCGGTGAATATTTTTTTTCCCCAAGACTAGAGATAATTTGCATACATAATAAGGCCAAAGTCTTAAGTGTTAGGCTCCATGGGTTTTTACATCTAAACACACTTGTATAATCACCACAGAGATCAAGACACAGAGCCATGCTGTACATTTCAGTAGCCTAGATCTAGTGTCATGTTGCTACTGAGTGCTTGAAATGTGAAATCTGAATTCAGAGGCACCATGCTTTTGAACTGTGGTGTTGGAGAAGACTCTTGAGAGCCCCTTGGACTGCAAGGAGATCCAACCAGTTGATCCTAAAGAAAATCAGTCCTGAATATTCATTGGAAGGACTGATGCTGAAGGTGAAACGCCAATACTCTGGTCACATGATGCAAAGAGCTGACTCATTGGAAAAGACCCTGATCTCAGGAAAGACTGAAGGAGGGAGAAGAAGGGGACGACAGAGGATGAGATGGTTGGATGGCATCACTGACTCACTGGACATGAGTTTGAGTAAGCTCCAGGAGTTGGTGATGGACAGGGAAGCCTGGTGTGCTGCAGTCCATGGGGTCACAAAGAGTCGAACACAACTGAGCAACTGATCTGAACTGAACTGATGAGTATGAAGCGGGCTTCCCAGGTGGCTCAGTGGGTAAAGAATCCAGCTGCCAATGCAGGAGATGCAGGTTCAACCCCTTGGTCGGGAAGATCCCCTGGAGGAGGGCATGGCAACCCACTCCAGTATTCTTACCAGGAGATTCCCATGGACAGAGGAGACTGGTGGGGCTACTGTCCACAGGGTCACAAAGAGTCGGACATGACTGAAGAGACTTCACGCATGCACACGAATGTAAAATACACAAAGATTTCAAAGACTTAGTATGAAAAGAGAATGCAAAATAGTTCATTAATAATTTAAGTTTTGATTACACACTGAAATAATATTTTGCACGTGGTTTACATAAAATGTATCATTAAAATTAATCTCACCTGTTTCTCATTTTTTTAAACTGTGGCTAGGAAATTTTAAGTTACATTCACGGCTTGCACTAGACTTATTGTTCAGCACTGGTGTAGACAGAACTGATTTGTTTACCTGTACAACAGGGACTCAGAAAAGTGGCTTTACATTGCCCAACTGTGGCAGAGTAGGATGGGAAACAGGGTCCATTTGAACCCTGAATCTATGACATCCACAGCGCCTCCCTCCTCCAGTCCCCTGTCCTAAATGAGGGTGCTGCTGCTGAGTCCTGGGTGCTGGGTGTGGAGGGTGCTGCTGAACCGTGTCCTGGGTGCCCCTGATGCAGCAACTGCCACCCCCTCGGTGAGCCCATCCTGGGTTAGGGTAGTCAGGGAGGAGGAATTCCCGGAGGAGGTGATTAAACCAACACTTGAAAGATGAGCAGGAACAAGCCCAGGAGAAGCAGAGGGAAGTATTTTAGGTAAAGGGAACAGCATGTACGAAGGCCCTAAGAGGGCCTGGTTATTATAAAAATGAAAGTAGTTCTGTGTGGCTGGAACAGAGAAGCCGGGAGCTGCTGAGTTCAGCCAGGCCCAGATCCTGTAGGTCATGACAGGCTTCAGCCTGAAGGTCAGAGATGGTCAGGGGACAAACCTAGCCAGGCTTGTGTGTGATCTGATAAGATCACTAAGTGTGGTCACTAAGATCCGCTGCAGGATCTTAGTTCCCTGACCAGGGATTGAACCCAGGGCCCTAGAAGTGAACATGCCGTATCCCAACCACTGGACCACCAAGGAACTCCCTCCCATGGAGGCAGCTTCCTAGAAGACACAGCCCAGGCCCCGGCTGCTCCAGGTTGCACAACCCCTGACCCCCAAGGATGCCTCCCACCTCCATCCCCTAAGTCAAGCATCCTTGACCCCCTTCCCCTCCTCTCTCTGTGCAGGTCTTTGACCATGCCTGACACAAAGTAGACTCTCAGTAACTATTTTAGTTTTTGAATGAACGCAGAACGCTCTGGAGCTACGCACCACCTGCACCGCTGTCCTGGCAGAGAGAACTGCAGAGAGCCCTCGGGGTGGGGCCAGGAGGCCAGCTCCAGGGGGCAGAGGGAGGAAGGCCCTGAGGCAGGGAGGTTCTCTAGGAACTGAGAGTCTCCCAGGGTCAGAGGAGGCCCTCCCCACAGCTTAGGGGGGCGTCTGACCTGGCTTCTCCCTTAATCCACTGTGTGACTCCTGGCAAGTCACCTCCATCCATTTGGACAATGGGATGAGAAAGCCTGCCCTGCCTGTCTCCCCAGGGAGGGGCAGGGGTTGTGAGCATCAGATGAGGTCATGGCTGGGAAAATAGGAACAGGAAAGAGCTGGGTTAGGCTGGGTCGTGGGCCTGGGTTCAGGGTGTGGAGCGGGGAGAGGGACAAGGAAAGCAGGAAGAGAAAAGAATTAGGAGAGACAGACACACACACACACATGCATGCGCAAAAGAAGGAAAGAACAGAAAAATCTGAGAGATGGGGAAAGAAGGAATGAAGGAGAGAGACAACAAAAAAGGAAATGTAGAGGCAGAGTGAAAGAAATGGAGAGAGGAAGGAAGATGGGAAGTCAGGGGCAGAAAGATGGAGGTGGAGGAATGGAGGAGACAGAAAGAAGTTATAAGAATCAGAGTCAGGGCAGGAAAGAGACAGAGAGCGATGGGAGAGGGGCAAGGAGACAGGATGATGGGGGTGGGGGCGTCAGACGGGAAGGGAGGGAGGGGGTACTCCTTCTCCCATGGACCCCAGGCCGGGAACCACACCGTCACCGACTCTGCACCCTGCCACTCCCCGGACGGGTGGGGCTCCTCTTGTCTGTGGGCCCCGCTGGTCTGGTCCTGTCCTGCTGGTTTGGCTCCCAGCACCCTCCCCTCCGAGGCTGCTGAGGGGCGCCCCCGGGGGAAAGCACGGCCCCAGAGCCTGTACAGCTGATGTGGCTGCTGGTTAATCTGAAGGGAAAATCCAGTGACACCCTCCCTCAAGGCCCCAGGCAGGCCGCAGCCCACCTCCCTCTGGGGCAGGCAGGAAGAGACCTCAAAGGTCAGCTCCACTGCACCCGGCACTGAACAGAGCAGGAAACGAGACCCCGAGAGCGGCAGGGACAAACCTGCAGTCACATCACCAGGCAGGGGCCTCACCAGGACTCCCCACCGCAGATGCTGTGGCCCCAAAACCTTGGGGATGCGCCTTCTTCTGGGTAAATTGCTTCCTGCTCAGGGGTGTCCTGAGCCTTTGGCGACAGCATTTCAGATGCTGGGCACTGTGCCCAGGGTCCTGTGAGGTGGCCACCGTGAGTATGTCCATCACATAGATGAGAAGACAGAGGCTCAGAGAAGCTGAGACTTCCAAGCCTGAAGTCACACCGTGCCAGGACCCAAGCTTGGTCTGTCCCACCTTGAAAGTCTGGTTCCTTACCTGGTGCCTCCCAGACTCCCTGGGTGGTGACCAGCACAAAAAGGTTCTGTAATATAAAAAAGGAGGGCAAGGTGTGTGACAGGGTTTTATACTGGGAAAGTTCTCAGAACAGTGGGAAGATCAGACTTCTTCCCAGAGGGACCCCCCTGTGTTCAGTCCCTGCCTTTGGGAACCCCAGGTGTCCCTACCCTTCCGGCCACCACTTGTTCTACCGTACAACCCCCTTTCCCAGCCTCTGGAGAGAAGGAGTTTGGATGCTGGGCTCCCCTCCCCACCTCCCCCTCCTCTTTACTGTCCCCAGCCGTGACCTTTGGAGCTACAAGACCCAGGCTGCTGCTGAAGCCAGAGATGCATTTGCATAGCCTGTAGCTCCCTTCTCCCTCCTCTGCCCCAGGGAGCTGCCCTTCCCCACATCTGCCCCCACTGGGACTCGTCCTCCTGGAAGAGACCCAGGTGGAGATTGAGGGGATGTTACAGGAGCAGTAGGCTGACAGGCAGAACAGAAGAGACACCGTCCCAGCCGGCTCTGACCCCCCAGCAAAGCCCCCCAAGAGCTGCACTCCCAGCCTCTAACCCCAGCTCTAACCCCTCTAGTCCCCAGCTGGAGTCTGACTGTCAGCTGAGGTTTCCTCACCCTCACTGAATCTCAGTTTCTTCATCTGCATGTGGGCTTTAAGTACCCAGCTTTCCCAGTTGGTTGGAAGTTGAATAATACATCAGCTTTGAGATGCAGGAACATCTGCTGGGTGCTGCCCCTCCCTGATGGAGAGACCACATGGGTCTCTTGCAGGACACAGGATGGCCTGCCGTGTCCCCAGGTGACTGCAGTCCAAGCAAGGAGGTGCCGGCAGACCCAGCCCCCCAGTCCACCTCTGCTCCTCTGGGGACCTCAGTCCCTTAAAGTCCAAAAGGATCAGCCCAGCCCAGAGCTGCTTTCGAAGTCTGCGGTGGCTGTGAGGGCTGCTACTGGGCCACGCTTGTGCTTGGAGTCCAGGAAGCGGGGAGACCTGGGACTCTGTTCCCTGAGGATGCGTGTGCCTTTCCTAGAACCAGGACTGGGCAGGGGGAGCACCCCAACGGGCCGGGGGATGGATGCTCCCTTTCCCAGAAGCCTCAGAGCTCCCGGGTGAGGGGGTGGCCACAAAGCCCCGATTCTGCCCTCGTCTCCTTTACCCAGCTTTGGCAGAGACTCACGGCCTTCCGCCAGCTTCACGGAGGTGGGCGTGGCAGCCACCTCTGAGCGGGGCCATGAGGCCGAGTTCAGGAGCCTCCTCTGAGCCCCTGGACACTCCTCCCGCACCCAGGGAGACGCAGACACCCCTCCTGGTCCCCCCGCCCCCAGGTCCCAGGGCTTTAGCTCCCACTGTTCCCATCCAGGCGGGCTGGGCCGGCGGCAGGTGACTGGAAGGCGTGGAGGAGAAAGGCAGGCTGCGTGGGGGCGTGGGCCCCGGCAAGTGCACTTCTCAGCCAATCAGCGGCCTGCCTAGCCGGTGGATTCGGTTACAAGCCCCGGATCACCGCATACTCCAGGCTCCTTCCTACTCCTCCCAAAGCTCCATTCATTGGCGCCGCCACACCAGCTCGGCTGGGCACCGCTTCCGCTCGGCGGCCGGCAGGGTTGCTGCCTCGTGGGCCCACCAGGGTAGGCTTCCCGAGGGCTTTGTCTGGCTGGGCCAGGGCAGGATGGGGGTTCTGGTGGCACTGTGGGGAGTGCTGAGCTTCCTGGGGGTGGCTCCGGGGGGCTCCCCTGCCCTCCACTTGCACAGCACCTCCTGCCACTTGGCCAGGCCCATCGCCAGCATCTCTTTGGGGTCCCTGAGCTTCCTGGGCAAGGATGTCCAGGGACTAGCCCTGTTCCATGCCCGCTGGGATGGGCACGGGAGACTGCAGGTGTGCATCCGGCAGGATGAGCTGGAGCTCACTGCAGCCTTCGGCGCGCTCTGTGCTGGTGAGATCACCCGAGGCTCCTTCATCCACACCCTTGGACCCGAGCTGCAGAGAGCCCTGGCCATCCTTCAGAGCCAATGGGAGGTCTGCCAAGGGCCTGCTGAGAGTCCAGCGGGGACCAGGCAGAAGCGAGCAGCAGGGCGGAGTGCAGCGCCTGGCATCGGGCTCCAGCGGGTGAAGAGGGGCTGGACTATGCCTGGCACGCTGTGGTGTGGAGTCGGGGACTCTGCCAGGAACTCCACGGAGCTGGGTGAGACCTCGGGGTGCGGACTGGGGGGCTGGTGGGAGAGGAAGTGCAGGCTTTAGCCCCGGCATCCACTCTCCCAGGCTGCGTGTCCTGAGGGAGCGACTTAGCTACTCTGAACCTCAGTGTCCTTATCTGTAAAATGTGCATGCATGCTCAGTCGTGTGCGACTCTTTGCAACCCCACAGACTGTAGCCCGCCAGGCTCCTCTGTCCCTCCAGGTTCCTCTGTCCATGGGATTCTCCTGGTAAGAATATTGGAGTGGGTTGCTGTTTCCTCCTCAAGGGGATTTTCTCTACCCAGGGATTGAACCCGTGTCTACTGCATGGCAAGCGGATTCTTTACTGCTGAGCCACCAGGGAAACCTGTAAAACGGGGTGACCATAAACCTCATCTTGGGGTGCTCAAATGAGGTTATAGATGGGAAATGTCCTACTCACATCTGGGAGCCATCATCAATCACCATTAGTCACCAGGGAGGGGGCTGACTGGGGCTGGCTGTCCAGGTTGGGCTGAGCCAAAAAGCCATTACCCAAGAGGAGGATTTATAGGCACAGGATGCCCAACCAACTGGACGAGGAGACCCAAAGGCTTGGGTTCAAATCCCAGCTCAGCCCTTCCAAGCTGAATGAGTCACTTCCCCTCTCTGAACCTGTACAGTAAAAGTGACAACTCCCTCCCAGGGCTGCTGTGTGCTGGGGTGGGAAGTGCCAGACGTTTGGAAGATGCTCAGTAAAGGGCCTTATTGCTCGGGTGGTGGAAAGCACGCATGGCTTTTTTGCACTTCTCAGTACAGCTGTCTGCGCTTACGTGCGGAGGGCTGTGGGAGGACTTGGCACTTGCATTGGAGCAGGTTGGCGTCCTGACAATGCCTCATTGCGCCAGCGAGGCTGCACCCGACTGTTTGCCATCCCATTTCACACACATTTGGAACTTTGGAGTTTCACTTGGGGTGCAAGCCTGAGAATTCTAGAGGCAGACACCTGTTCACCTGAGGAAGATTTTTCCACGGGCAAGGGCTTCTGGGTGGGCTGCCTGGCACTTGCCGTTGCTCAGCAGAGGCTGCACCTGGGTGTTCTCTTCAAGTGTTGGAACCGTGAGTCCCACAGAGGGAGACACGGAGGTGTCTCTGCTCCTGACACCACATGGGCAGAATTGGCATGTGGTGCCCAGGGTCCTGGGACCCTGCTGAGCCAGTGCCCCCTTTGCTCCCTGCAGGGGTCTTCCAGGGCCCTGATCTCTGCTGCCAGGAACACGACCACTGCCCCCAGACGGTCTCACCCTTCCAGTACAACTACGGCATCCGGAACTACCGATTCCACACCATCTCCCACTGCAGCTGTGATGCCAGGTTAGTTAGCGGTGGGCAGGGAGGGCTGGGAGCTCAGGGTGGGGTTATCCAGTTACTGGGTACAGAGTCTGAGCTCCAGAGAGTCCCAAAGGATCAGCCAACCAGACTCCCCTGTGCAGTGGGAAAGCTGAGGTTTAACAGGAGCTGGGATTCTTGGACTCCATGTCACCTGGCTGGTAGTGGTGGCTGGGTGGTCTGGTAGAGGAGCCAGGTGGCCTTCTCAGATCCAGGGACTGAGCGCTGGCTCTGGGGCAGGTTCCAGCAGTGCCTACAGAACCAGCGGGACTCCGTCTCCGACATCGTGGGCATGGTCTTCTTCAATGTACTGGCGATCCCCTGCTTTGTGCTGGAGGAGCAGGAGGCCTGTGTGGAGTGGTACTGGTGGGGCGGGTACGTTGGTTCCCTGTTTGACCCCCTTCCCAGCCTGGGGGGCAGGGGTAGCTGGGGCTCCAAGGCTGGGAGGGAGACCTGTCTGTATGTCCGTCATCCAGGGAACCATGTCTCGTCCTGTCCTCCCTGTCCTCTCCTCGGGGAGGGGGTGGGGGCCCCAGGATACAGACATTCCCTGGGTGCCCTGCACAACCCAGTGGGCTGTGGGATGAGGGGATGGGACTGGCAGAGCCCCCATCTCCATGGAGATGAACCTGGGGACCTCTGGGAGGGACAATTCTGGGTGACCAATGCCAACATGTGCTGCCTCCCAGGTGTAGAAGGTACGGCTCTGTGCCGCTTGCTCGTCTCCAGCCCAGGACCCTCTACAATGCCTCTTGGAGCTCCCCTGCCACCCCAACTCCCAGTCCCCAGAACACAGCCCCAAGCCAGCCTCAGCCGATGCAGCATCCTCGGACGTGGCCAGCACAGCAGAAAGAGTCCAGGCACCCCAGTCAAGCCAAGGCCACAGCCCTCCAGGCTCCTGCAGCCTCCGCTGGAGGAGTCCAGCTCCCCAGAGTCCAGCTGGAGGTCACCAATCCAGGCCTCCAGGGGCCTCGGGGTGGCATAAAACCTCAGGGTGAGCGCAGAACCTAATCTAACTTTGGGGGCGCCTGAGGTAAAGAGGAGCCTCTGTGTGGGGTTGGGGGGGGCCCTGTGTTATTTCCTTTCCTGCTCTGAACTCCTTCCAGTGACTCCCAACTTCACCCATCAAATCACACTGCAGCCAGAGGGATTTTTGTAAGCTGCAGTCTTGACCGTGGGACTCCCCGCTGAGCCCCCACCACAGTGTTCCAACACTGAGGGGTTCTTTGGGTGCTGGTCCTGCAAACCCCACTCCCCAGTCAAAATTCCAGCTTCACAAACTGCATTTGTTTCCTCCGAAGCCGCTTGCTCTCTCCCACTGCTGGGCCTTTGCACATGCCGCTCCTGTTCCCTGGGGCATTCTCCCTGAGTCTTCCTCTTTCAGCATCAGCTTAGCAGCCTCTGCCTCCAGGGAACCTTTTCTGACCACACTTACCTCTCTGGGCCTCCCCCAGGGCAGCGCTGCTCTGTATGTGTGTGTGGGGGTGGGGGTGTGTCCTCTACGTGTGAACCACTCTAAGGGAACAGAAGACAGGAGACGAAGGGACAGTGTGCATGGAGGACTGAGCCTGTGCCAGAGGGCAGCGGGCAGCAGTGAGACCTCGATGCGGGACAGGGCTTCCCTCACCACTGCACCTGCCCCCAGGTGTCCGCCGGGCCTGCCGCAGCTTCCGCCACCTGGACCAGTGTGAGCATCAGATTGGGCCCCAGGAGACCAAGTTCCAGGTGTTCAACAGTGCCCGGGACCCCCTCTTCCACTGCAACTGCACGCGCCGGTGAGGCCTGCTCGCACCCCTGGTGGGTGGGCTGCCTGTTGCCAGGCACTGGGAAGGGACGGGCTCCAGGCTGGAAAGGCTCTACCCCGGCCTGAGCTTGCCTCTGTCCTCAGTCTGGCCCGCTTCCTGAGGCTCCACAACCCACCCGTGGGTGCCATCGTGCTTCGGGAGCTGCTGGGCATGAGCTGCTTCAAACTTGTCCCTCCGCTGGACTGTGCTGAGGACAAAGGGTAGGTGACGGCAGGGCCAGGGGGGACGGGGGACTTCTCCAAGGGGGTGGGTTGCCTCTGCCCTCTTTGTGCACCGGGGCTGAGAGGGTGATGGAGGGGGTCGGGGCCCACGTAGGTTGCATCTCAGCTCTGTCGTCTACTTCCTGTGTGATCTTGCCAGCTGAATCACCTGTCCACACCTCCATTTCACTACCTGTGAAATGGAGGTAGACGCCAGGGCGTGTTGTTTGTGATGTCTATAGGCAAGGCCTGCAGAACACCTAGTGAAACACCTCCTGAACTCTTCCTCCTAAGCCACAATCTCATTTCGATTCCGATTCTCAAAACCAACTCCTTGTTACTTTTCCTATTTCACATGTAGGGAAACTGAGGCCCAGACTGGCCCAGGTTTCTGCAGTCATCTAGGGCAGAACCCCGGCCGCTAAGTAGCAGATTAGGTTTATTCTGCCCCCTGCTAAATATAACCACTCCCAACCCCAGCCCCATCCCTGCTCCTCTCTGGGCCTTGGTTGCCCTGTATGCAGAGCAGGGTGGGTTTCTTGCCAGCTACGACCCCCTGTCTCCCTCTTCTCTCCCCACAGCTGTTCCAGTGACCCCAGGGCCATCAGAGTGTCAGCTCGGCACCTGCGGCGACTTCAGCAGAGGCGACTCCAGCTCCAGGGGACGGGCACACACCACAGGCAGGCAAGGCCTTCAGAGCACCCAAAGGCCTCCATGTCATTCTACGACCGGTGCCTGCAGCTGACCCAGGGAGCCGGAGGACCCAAAGGACAGCAGAAACCCTGGAACCAGTGACCTCACTTCTTATTCTCCTGGGCACTAGATCGGACCTTGTCCTGGCTTTGCTGGGCCCTGGGGTGGGTCTCAGCTTCCCCTCCATTGTGAGACTGAAGTGTGGACAGACAGAGGGCCGCATGGAGAGTTGTGGGGGCCAAGGCCCAAATGCTGGACCGTGCCTCCTGCTGTGCTGAGCGATCTTGGGCTGGTGACACAAACTGTCTGTGCTTGGATGTGGTATTCAGGAGGCTCATTCTGCTGCCCCAGGCTTGGGCCTTCCCAGGAAGTTAACAACCAGATGGGAAAGAGGAAAGGGTAACACTGCAGGAACCCCAGGAGGTACCAGGAGGAGGTACACGTATGTCCGTGTTGTGAAACTAACACACATCTCCAAAGAGTTGTCCAGGAAAGCCCCAGAGCCTGCCTGCTGAGGTCTTGGGGCAGAGGGTGGTGAAGGAGGGATGTCACAGAAGTGCCTGTGTCTGAATACAGGATGGGGGAGCTAGAGAGGGGCTTCTTAATTCCCCTCCTCCCCAGGGGACCCCCTTCTATTAACAGCTGCTATGCCCTTCCCGGCCCACCCCTGACCCATTCTTTCTGCCCTAAACCTAAATTCAGACCTTCCCTATGCCCTTGAGCAAGAGACCTCCTTCACTCTGAGCCTTAGTTTCCTCCTCTGAGAAAGCGGGGTGTACACAGGAGCTACCTCATAGGGTTGTTGAGGATTAAGTGAACCAACTCCCAGACAGCACTCAGCACTCAGTAAACGTTCTCTCCCTCCAACGCCCAGCCAAACTGCACTTAGACGACTGATTTTCAAAGGTTCACAGAACCTCTTGGAGGCCTCAGTTTGCTCACGTGTGAAATGGGGCTAAGAACTGCACTGAAGTCAGTGCCACAACTCAGGCTTAGGTGCCGATTAAAGGAGATGGCATGTGTGGTGTGTACAGCTGGTGCCTAGTCATTGTCAAACCTGTCATCCTCTCGCCTCTGTAGTCCTTTCCTCCGACCGCCTGCTCCCCACCCCAGAGTGCTAGCAAGTTAGGAAGGAGTCGGGAGTGAAGCTGGAGAATTTAATTCCTAAACAATGACCTCTGGGTTTGCTCCCCTCCCCCATCCCAGATGGGGGCCAGGACGGGGCTTTGCTGATTGTCACAGTTGAGGTGCCAGGACCGAGTTCGGGGGACCCCAGGTGGCCACCCCTGGCCAGAACAGAGTGGCAGGTGCGGATCAAGCTGGAGCAGCGGCAGGTGGGAGGCAGGTGGGTTTGCAGAAGACTGGGGCAGAGTCGGGGCCACCTGGGCCCGCCCACCCACCTCACCCTCAGGGCCCCAGGCCCCCCTCCTCCAGCCCCTGCCGACCCTGGGGGCTGGGAGACAGGCTGCTGGAGGAGGCCAGGGCCTCCCGATCAGGTCCCCAGGAGCTACCCCCACCGGGGTCTACGGTCTCTAGGCGCAAGGCGGGCAGCAAGCCCAGGCTTCGAGGCACAGATGGCGGGAAAGCCCAGGCCCCCGGCAGCCCAGGGGGCCCCTCCTCACTGCTGCCCCGGCTGCCACCGTTGCTGCCCCTGTCGGGGGCCGCCTGGGGCAGGTGGCGGCTCTGGGGCGAGGGGCTTCTGCTGGTGCCCCGGCGCTCCCGGGACGAGGGCCGCAGGGCGAGGTTGGGGAAGCGGGCCAGGCCTGGGCTGCGACTGCGGTGCCGCTTGGACTTGCCAGGGCTGGGGCTGCGGGACTTGGGTGCCAGCAGCTCCACGGTGCTGTCATCCTCATCCTCCGAGCTGGAATCCGAGCTGTCTGTGCTGCTGCTGGTCGGCTCCGAGGTAGGCAGCGAGATCTGGGGGGGGCAAGGCCGCTCAGTGGGGTGCCCCTCTCCCTGACCGGCTGTGGAGGCCTCTGGGAACCCCTCCCGCCCTCCCCACTGGCAGACCCAGGAAGGTCAGGGTACTGTCGAGCTTACAGAGAACGCAGAGGCTCTAGAGGATCTGAACAGTCTTCTGGCGCCACCTCCCCACCCCCAGCCCCAAACTCTGCAGCCAGGACCACTCACCTGGAAGGGCTCAGTGACACCGATGAGGATGCTGTGGGTGTGGCTATAATAACCTAGAATGAAGTCTCCGTGGCCTTTGGGCAGTGACTCCTCACTGAATGTCACCTGGTGGGTCGGGAGGTTTAGGCCCAGGTTGGGGTGAGGGAGGCAGCCTCAGGACCCCTGAAACTGAATCCTGAACCCCCAAGGGCCATGAGGGCTTCATCCCACTCTCCCCCTCCCCTTAAATACCTGGTAGGTGCTCCCGTCCACATCCTCGTGTTTGGCCCAGACATAAGCCACGTAGTCCTTGCAGTGACGGAAACCCACCTGGGGCGAGAGCAATCAGGATCGTGACCCGTAACGGTGACCCTAGCAGCCGCCCTGGGTGACATCAAACTCTAGAGAAGCCCTGTATGGGTCCCTGGCAGCCCCTTCAGGCTCCAAGTTCCCTCCCCGATCTGTTGACCACCCCTGCCCTTCTCACCCGGTACAAGCCGATCCAGTCCCAGGAGCTGCGGGCGAACACCGTCTCTATGCGGTACCTCACCACGGCCTGCTCCGGCCGCACCCACTCATCTGCTACCTCCAGCCGCACCAGAGGCACGTCGTCTCTGAAAGCAAACTGCCCAGGGGGGGAGGCAACATCAGGCGAGACCCTATAGCATTCTCTGCACCTAGAGCCCTTGGGCCTGAGTTGGCACAAATAAGCTGAGATGAAGGGCCTTTGAGGCCGCTGCACGGACTGGGAAACTGAGAAAGAGCAGGTTCAGGATAAATGCCAGGCTTCCTGCCTCCCAGTTCAGGCTCCTTTTGTCCTTAGCCTCCGTGGGGAGTGAATGAGAACACAGTTTTGACCCTTGGTAGACTGTGGGTTTGGCCCTGGCTCTGCCACAGGCATGCAGTGTGACCCGGGGTGAGTTTCTTGACCTCTGAATACCTGGGCTCCTGTCTGTAAACTCTGATGGATCACATTTAACTTGGGGTTGCTCTGCAGATTCAGTGAGATACCCTATAAAGCATCCTATAAACTTCTCAATATACAGTAGGTGCTCAATGAATGACTCCCTTATATGCTAACAAAGGAGACAGGTAAAGTCCCACGATGCCCTGGATATTCTGGGGTAAATTGAACACCCCTGAGCCAGCAAGTAGAGCTCTGGGGAGAAGCCTGAAGACCTTCTAGGCTCTGCTACTAACCTGCTCATGACCTCAGGTAAGTCCCAAGCCACCCTAAGTGAGACCCAGCTTCCCCACCTGTACTAAGGGGCCACTATGAACCTTGTTTGTCACCAGTCCGTGGAGACAAACAATAACCATGAGCCTCCTCTTCCCTGGGTCACCCTGGGCTGATCGGGGGCTCACCATGGGGATGAGGTTGCTGGAGTGGCAGGTGGCCAGGGTGCTGGCTCCTGCTCTGTCCCTCGGGGAAGGACTCAGGTGGTGCCAGCCTCAGGCTTTTGTTGGCTCCCCGGTTTACCTGGTTTCCACTTTCTTCCCTGCCTCAGCGTCTAAGCCAAGCTGCTTCAGAAGAAACCAGCACCTCCTCTCCCTGCCCCTGGGTTCCTGACAGCAGGAACCAGGCTGGGGTGGCCAGGCTCGGGTCTCGGAAACACCCTCCAGGGCCTTGTGGGGTCAAAACTCCTGCTGAGCCCTGTTCTATGCTGCTTTGGGTAAGAGACTGAAGTTCTCTGAGGCTCTGTTTCCCTCTTTGGTGAAACCAGGAGGAGAATGTGGACATCCTTGGGACCTACCAGGACATTCAAAAAGATGACACATTGATGTATCCTACACATGCTTGGGCACAAAGCCAGAGGAGGAAGTAAGGAGGTGCTCAACAGGTAATATCTTATAAGGGACACAGTTATAGATAAAGAATACAGGATAGAGCACCCAAAAGGAGTGGTTCTTAAGGTGAGGTGCCTGATTGGGGTTTAAACCTCACATTCAAGGCTTTTACCAAAGGTCATAGGAGGTCAGACATAGGCAGATTTCCATTCCCAGCTGAGGACATTGGCTGCCATACAGCCGACTGATCATATGACAAAGTTAGCTGGGAAAATATTCTCTGGCTTGCTGGGCTCCATCTTATCAGACCAAGAGAATCGGAGAGCCCAGAGTTGGGTTTCAGGGCTGGAAAGTGGGCTCCACCCTACCGTGCCGCTGAGTCTGTGTGCAACCTGGGGCTCATGCCTACCCCACTAAGGGCCTCTGTTTTCCTGAAAAACGGAGAGTTGGATCACATGATCTCTAAGATCCAGTTCTGACATTCTTGGATTTCCCCTCTCTACTTTCGCAAGTAGAGGTCTCAATCCTAAACACAATGCTAAATTTTATAGTAACTATTTAGAGCCTAGCTGTGTATTGTTTTATATCTCTACTCCCTCTCCCCATCACATGGTAAGATGGCAAATAAATAATAAGTGAATGTGAATGAACACTCCATGGGATTTGAGTATATATTTTGAGTTCGCTCATCTTACGATACATGTAAGTTTTAACACAATTGCCCTAAACATTTCTTGGAAAAAGAGAGCTAGAAATGAATGGAAAACACAGACTCTTTGAAATCAGCCTAGCCTGGGTTCAAATCCTAACTCCTCCCTTTGTTAACCATGTGACCCTGGGCAGCGGATGCTGTGTCTCTGAGCCTCAGGGTTTTTTCATCTAAAAATGGAGATCATAGTCCCACTCCCAGTCTGTCACGATAAGTGGATGGTGGTGAGGGCCTGGGGTCACCCGTGGGCAGTGGGATGCTGAGCCGGGCTTGGGGATGTCATGAGGGGAAGCCAGGACTCACGTGCAGGACGAACTGGGCGGCCACAGGCTTGTGGTCACTGACGGTGTACTCCATGTGGCTGCGGTAGCTATACTGGGTCACCTGGAGCCGGTGGCTCTCCCTCCCTGAGGGGCTGGGACCTCCACCTGGAGCCTTGACCTTCCACAGGATACGGTCTGTCCAGGCTGGCTTCCGCTTCTTCGCACTGCGATGGGCAGGGGTAGCCTGAGTATCAGGGGCTGTGAGTCAAGCCCCGCTGTTCCCCTTTCCTCTCCTTTATCCTTATTCCTTTATCCCCTTTATCCCCTCTCAGCCCACATCCCCACCTCTCATCCTGGGGCTGAGCTCACCTGGTATCATATTTGTTAGTACCCACGTCAAACTTGAAGGTGGGTGCAAAGTTGAGGGGCCCCTCTTGGAAGCCCTTCAGGATGGGCCAGGTGTTCTTGGCCATGTTGAGCTGTGAGGATCCAGAAGCAGAGAATTGGACAAGAGCTTGGGCAGAGCAGGTGAGGGCAAGGACCATCGCCTAGGGTACAGGTGGTCCTAGGGCATGTTCTGTGTGCTTGGGGTTTGGGGTGCAGGTTGCAATTTCCCCACCTGGTCTTTCTCCCAGAGCTGGTGGAGCTGCTCACTATCGATGGCAAGCTTGACAAAGTGCAGGTCGTAGCTCTCGATGCGGAAGTTCAGGTCTCCGAACCAGAACACGAGGCTGTTGCGGGAAGGGAGGGGGGTGTGGTCAGCAGGGTCCATGGGAAGAAGAGCCCAATTCCATCTTCTCTGCCCCCTTCCAACCTGACAGAGCTGGCTGCTCTCAGTGATGACACAGGGGGGTGGGTGGGTTGTCAGGTTTTGACTCCCAGCAAGGTCCTGCCCCTCAGCAAAGATCTATCCTGCAGGATCCATCCACTTCCCGATCAAAGTGAAGGTCACTCAGTCGTGTCCGACTCTTTGAGACCCCATGGACTATACAGTCCATGGAATTCTCCAGGCCAGAATAGTGGAGTGGGTAGGGTAGTCTTTCCCTTCTCCAGGGGATCTTCCCAACCCAGGGATCGAACTCAGGTCTCCCGCATTGCGGGCGGATTCTTTACCAGCTGAGCCACAAGAGAAGCCCAAGAATACTGGAGTGGGTAGCCTATCCCTTCTCCAGAGGATCTTCCCGACCCCGGAATCATACCGGGGTCTCCTGCATTGCAGGCCGATGAGGGAAGCCCTCCCGCATTCCGGTTCCTAGACAGAGTGCGGGTGGTCTCCACCCCCAAAGGCCCCGCCTCTCCCTACAAGGCCTACCTACCACTCCTCCTCCGCCAGCCCCGCCCAGGCTCCAAGAGGTCCCGCCCCGGCCCGTACTCATGATCCAGGATGCCTTGAGCGCCAGGCCCCTGGAACTGCTGGAGGCTGAGGATGGTCTGGAAGTTGTCCTTGCGCTGCTCCGCTTTATCCATGTGGGCCGGCAGGTGGCAGTTCAGGAAGCACAGCATGTGCCCGAAGGCGGCCAGTCGCACACTCACTCCACCCTTGTTGCCCTGGGGAGACAGGTTGGGCGGGTCGTGGGCGGGGCTTAGACAGGGAGGTGAGTCCTGGGCAGGGGTTTGGGTGGGCGTGGTCAGTGGGTGTGGCTTCAGGCTTGGAGAGCGGTGGGTTCTAGGGAAAGGAGTGGAACGCTAGCAAGTGGTGGGAATAGAAAGGGGTTCCACTTTGCAGCCCCACGGACCGAAGCCCGCCAGGTTCCTCTGTCCATGAAATTTTCCAGGCAAGGTTACTGGAGTGGTTTGACATGTCCTACTCCAGGGGATCTTCCAGACCCAGGGATCAAACCGTCATTTCCTGTGTCTCCTGCATTGGCAGGCGGATTCTTGACCACTTGGCCACCTAGGAAAGTTTTATAGAAAGGGGCGGGGTCTAGAAAAGGAGAGGTAGCGGTGGGTGGGGAGAGGCAGGTCTCAGAGTAAGGGGTGGGTTTGGGGAGGAGATGCTGCCACTGCTTGGGGGCCGGGGACTAATTTACAGACCCTTTAGGTCCCCGGTCCCTCCCAGGCCGCTCCCACGCTCACCCAGTAGCCTCCCAGGCCGGTGCGCGTGCGGTCAGTCTGTACGTCCCTCAGGAAGGGTAGATGGTAGTACTTGGCGAACAGCAGCAAGATGACACCCTGCATCCGCACAGTACTCACCTGCCGCAGAGGCGAGAGGAGGCTGAGCAGCGGGACCCAGCTCCCACCCCGCCCTCGCCTTTTCCGGTCCTTAAAGGTCTGCTCCTCCGTCCTCCTATTTCAGAGACCCGGCCACAGAGGCTTAGCGGGCCCCGCAGTGAGTCAAGGCAGAACTAATGCGGGGAAGCCAGGGGTCTCCACCTCCCTGGGGGGCGGCTGAGTTACGCGTTACCAGCACAAAGTTGAAGGGCCCCAGAGCGTCCATGAAGAGCTCGCTCCACTGGTCCGTGAAGAGCGCGTCCTTGAGCCGCTTGTTGATCATGGAGTTCACTTCCTGCAACCTGGGGGGTGGAGGGGGCGCGCCATCCTCGCCATCCCAGTTCGGACTGGGGGGCGCCCTAGAAAACCCCTCCCACGGGTAAGGGGCTGGGAGGCCCCAGGGGCTCAGGAGGGAGCCTACTCGCCCTGCCCCCTCACCCTATGGCGATCATGTCTGCCCTGTCACTGTCATCGCTGGTGCTGCCCAGGTGGAGAAGGGACGTGACATCGTCGGGGGGCATGGCGGTGCCCACGTTCCACGTGACCACAGTGATCCTGGGGATGGGGGTATGGGAGGGGTTACTACTGGGCACCACTCCTTACCCTCAAGCTCCCTCCCACAGGGCTCTTAATGGGGAGACAAGCTGTGGGTGAATGCCCACGGAATGCCACCGTGGGCCCAGGGCCCCTCCCACCAGACTCTCCAGGGGAGATCAACTGAGGCAGGGGTGGGCAAGTCCTTTCCGAGGGGACTGCTGTCTTCTGAGGGTCCCAGAGTGGGTCTAACACCCCCAGGGACTTTTCCTCAGGGGGGTCAGCTGGGGCAGAGTAGGGCCCCCCACCAAAGGATTGCTTGTCTCATAGCTCAAGCCCTGGCAGCCAGCCTCTCCGGAGAAGGCCCTCACCAGAAGCCAGGGTCGCTCTTGCAGGTGGGCTGGGCTGACCAAGAGGAGGATGACGAGGTGGATGCAGAGGTGGAGGTGGTCAGCGGGACCAGAGTTTCTCTGGGCTGAGGGCTGGGACTCAGACGCTCACCAGGTCCGGCACCCTGGGTGCTAGGCCTGGGGAGGGCCATCTCAGGAGCTGGGGGGACACCTGGGGAGCGGTTGGGGGAGCGGCTGGGGGAGCGGCTGGGAGACCGAGGTGGCTTCGGCAGAGGTGGGGGCACAGTCTGGGCTAAGGTGGCCCCTGGCCGGAAGGTGGGGGACAGAAGTCCCGGGGAGCGAGTGCTAGGCTCTGGAGGACCCTGGCCCACATCCAGGGGCAGGGTCTGGGGTGGCCGGGGCAAAACAGGATCCTCGGGGCTGCTGCGGGGGACCTCGGGCCGGGCTCTGAAGGAGGGGGAGACCCGAGGATCTGGGGGGGCTTGCATTAAGGATGGGGAGCCCATAGCACCAGATGCCTGAGCTGGGGCCGGGAGATGCCCGTCAGAATGGGGGGGAGGTCTAGGGGCTGGAGTGTCCCTCTGTTTAGCTGGTGTCCAGCCTGTGGGGGCCAGGGCTGGTGTCACAGATGCTGGAGCCAGGACCTGTTCCTGAGATGGCGACAGAACCGGACTGGGCCCTGGGGAAGAGCTGTGGGGGGGCTGTGGGGGCTGTTTCTCAGATGTCATGGCCCGGTTCAGGCCTGAAGCAGCCAGTGCTGGCTCGGGTCCCATGGAGGCAGGTGGCACCTGCTCCTGGTCCCTGGATAATGGAGCCAGCCTGGGCCTCGGGGTAGCTGAGGGAGGCCTTGGCCCAGCTGAGGCAGACATCAGGAGCTGCCCCAGGGACGACGGAGCCAGGACTGAGCCTGAGGTCGCAGGAAGAGGCTTCGGCCCAGCCGAGGCAGACATCACCAACTGGCCCACGCATGTTGGAGCTAGGCCGGAGCGGCGGTGGGCAGGAGCTGTTTTCTGCCCTCCAGGGGTGGACGCTGGAGCCAAGATGGGTTGGGGAGACGCCAGAGCCAGCCTTGGCCCCTCTGAGGAAGGCGGTATCGCTGCTCGTGGCCCCACAGGTGTCAGAGCCAACCGCGGTTCCAAGGGCACTGGGGCTGACTTCTTTGCTGGGACCTGAAAAGGTGAGTCCATCTTGTATGCATGCGTGCTAAGTCACTTAGTCATGTCTGGCTCTTTGCGACCCCATGGACTGTAGCCCACGAGGCTCCTCTGTCCATGGGATTCTCCAGGCAAGAATACTGGAATAGGTTGCCATGCCCTCCTCCAGGGGATCTTCCTGACCCAGGGATTGAACCCACATCTCAATGTCTCCTGCATTGGCAGGCGGGTTTGTTTTTTTTTTTACCACTAGTACCACCTGGGAAACCCCCTTCTTGTATAGGAACAGGCAGAGACTCAGGGTCAACCAACCCTAAGCAGTCCTCCACTCCACAGAGATCCTAGCCGACTCTGTCTAGCTAGAAAAGGCACATCTTTCTGAGGAAGTTCTTCCTAATTTCTCACCTCAATCGATTCTGCTGTGAATCAGTTTCACTTTTAAAGGAAACAGGACACAGAAACCTATCCCCTCCCTCATCTGTGCAACCTCTTTCATAGATGCAGAGTTTAAAATCTCCGACTTACAGGAAGCAGAGTGTAAGCCTGGGCCTGAGGGCTCCCCTTAACCTCCGGGCTGGCATCTGCTTCCTCGCCACCCTGAAATGTTGGGGCGCTGGAGCCAGCTTCCCTGAGCACTGCCCCACCCCCCTACAGTCCGTGCTGCTTGCCTGGCCAAGGGCTACTGATCTGACCCCCCAGACATGCCTAATCTGGACATCCTGGGTCCAGCCTGTTAAACAGCCCCCCTTCCTCCACTGTACCCAGGAACCCTTGTGTTCCCCCCCTGCGCCCAGCAAACATCCCCGCCTCCTTGGTCACAGTCCCCTCTGTCCTCTTCACCTATTCCCAGACCTGCTGCAGGAGCAAGAGCCCTGCTGGGACTGGCCATGCTGATCCCAAGCCCAGCTCTGTGTGACCTTAGGCTAGCATTTCCCTGCCTAGGGCCTCCGTCTCCCTGTCTGTAAAGTGAAGGAACCTGGTGAAGGGTCCGTGGCCACACTGATCCTGGGGAGCCCGGTCTCCACTCTCTGCATTTCTGAGCTCATTTGCTAGGATTGCATTTGAGCTCCAGGGAACTGTCCATCCTCTCGAGGGTGATTTTAACATCGAGAGCAAGTCCAGGGTTCTGTTGATCCTGGTGCCACACATCTGTGCACAAGTTGTACCCTCTTACCCTCGTCACTTTGCCTGGGAGATCAGGCCAGCAAGTACCCTCTTACTCTCTGGAGGTGGAGTTGGGGGTATGGGGCCCAGCAGGGAGGTCCTCTCCCTTTCCCATCTGTTCTGTTTCTGATGCCCCTGTGTCCAGAAGTCAGGATGAAGTGTCCTTTGCCAGGGAGGGCAAATGAAGGTTTGCACTCACCCTGGGGCGGCCCCATCCCTGCCTCCAGAGATGCAGTTCTGCTGGT
This sequence comes from Cervus canadensis, assembly GCF_019320065.1. Taxonomy (NCBI): domain Eukaryota; kingdom Metazoa; phylum Chordata; class Mammalia; order Artiodactyla; family Cervidae; genus Cervus; species Cervus canadensis. The sequence goes on from NC_057386.1 coordinate 110,454,828, forward strand.
ATCCCGCGTCCTTCTCGGTTCAGAGAACCTGAACCTGTCTCCACCTCTGTCCCCAAACTCAGCTGTTTGAGGCTTGCATTTTGGGCATCTTCCTTGGTTTCTAGTGTCCCACTCCACACCCCCCGCTAAACACCACACCGCCTCCAATACTAACAACTTAGACATCCCAGATGTCACAGTTTCAGTCTTCAGGGACAAGCCTCCTCATTTTGCATTGGCTCAGAGAAGACAAGCAACTTGCCCAAGGTCACACAGCAAAGCTGAAGCTCGGCTGGGTCCCCTGATACCCAGTCCAGGGCTCTCCCATGGGGTCCTGGAGATGGCTAGCTCCATCTCTCTCTGGGTGTCCCATCGCTACCCCCTCAGACCCTAGGGTACCCTGTTTGCCCAGTCCCTGCTTGGTGGGCAGAGAAGAGTGCCAGCCCCTCAGCTGGGGGCACCAAGGTGCCTGCAATGTGTGTAGGGTGTGGGACCAAGGATCAGGAATGGGGGGGACTAGCTTTAGGGGTCTTACCTTGGAGGGTGCCCCAGTTTGTGAAATGCCATGGGGCATGGGCAGGGGGCCCAGGCCAGCCGGGGTCCCTGGCCTCCCGCTGCCACCGACGCCCCGGCCCTCCATGTCTGCAGCCCAGGCAGCCCCAGGTTCCCTCTGGCTCCAGCTCCAGCTCCTCCGCTCCCGGGAACCAGTGATGTCATCAGTCGGTTCAACCTGCTGAGATTTTAAAGGCACAGGCACCCACTTTCCAACCTAGAGGTGGTTGGGCAAGGTGGCCTTCCCTCTGGGGACTGGCTGCTGAACCTGGAACGGTCTTGGTAGGAGAGGAAAGGGTGGGGAGTGGGCCCATGGGCCTGGCACAGGTCCCAGCATAGTGGAAGCTCTCTTCTTGTTTTCACCCTCCTTCCAGTAGGGCCTGGCCAGCCCTTGCTCAAGGGAGGGGTGCTGACATACCTGAGGTAAGGTAACTCAAAGGGTCAGCCCCCTCTCCAGGGCCTCGGAGACACCTGGGTCCCGGCCCTGATCCTGTGACCTTCCTGACTCCCTGCCAACTCATGGCTTGCCTTGGCCCCCACCTTTGCCCCATTTTCAGGCCCTGGTGCTCGGCCCCCTTCCTGGCTCTATCCTTCCCATCCCAGAGCCAGACACTCAGGCTCCAGCAACTGGAGCCCGTTTACCATCTCAGCCTCAACACCAGCCCCTTCTCTTTTGTAGACACCTCAGCTGACACCTACAGCCAGGCCTGGCGGCTCCTCTCAGCTTTCCTTCTCCAGGACTCACTGGGTGTGGCTTGGGAGAGGGACTTTCTCAAGGTCATCTGGTGAGCTAGGGAGGTCCCCTGAGCCTCAGAGAGGACAGAGAGCTGCCTCTGTGACCCACAAGAGCCAACTGGGGTTTCTGGGGGAAGGGGACTAGGGTGGAGAAAGGCCAAGCGGTGGGAAACAGATGGTGAGAGGGTCAAAAACAGGCCTGGGAACTTCCTTGTCCAGGACCCAGCACAGGGCCTTGTCTCTCCCACACCTAGGGAAGTGCTGGTTGAATGGATGGACCAATCAATCAATGAGAAGAGTGAATGAGTGACAAGGGTCAGACATGGGTGGAAACGGCTGTGGGCTCTGCTTCTGCCTCTTCCCCACTGTCATTCTCATCTGCTAAGCAGTCCCTGAAATCTCAGTTCCTCCAGAACTACCAGATTGCTTAGGAAGGAGTGCTCTCACTCAGTTTAGGCAGAAAATGCTCAGAGTTTTGAGCTCCTTGCTGGTCAACAGTTCCCTCAGTATCCTCATGGACCCGTGTGGTCCCCTGCAGAAAGGTCATGTGGACAGAGGCCTCCTTCCCCTCTCCTGGATGGGCTTCCCACCTCTGCTTGACTGTCTCTGGGTCTAGTCTGAGTTTTGGCCCAGTGTCTCCATGAGGCTGGAATTTGAAGAGGCAGAGACCCAGGCTGCAGTAGGGTCCTGGGGTAGAAAGGTTGTTTTTGGGTGGCGATGGGGGAGGTGATGACACTGGTGACTACAGGGGTGGAGAGGAAACGGCACATAATTATGATGATGGAAGGGGAGGACGGACAGGGATGTTGCAGGTGGTGAGGTGACAGTGCTGGCAAAGTGGAGGTGACGGTGATGGGGTGGACAATGTGATAGAAAGGATAGTGGGGGTGATGGTGATGGCAACAGTAGAGGCACTAGCAAAGCTTGGTGATGGTGGAGGCGGTAGAATGAAGAGATGGTGATGAGGGTTACAGTAAAAGTGGAGGAGAGATGTGGGCAGGAGAGGTGTTGGGGGGTGTTATGTTGATGGAAGACGAGGTGGTGGTAGAGTTGGAGGTGAAGATGGGGTGGCAGTGAGGGAGGAGTTGAGTGTGGAAATGGTGGTGATGCTCAGGCCACTAGAAATGGAAAGGAATTTTGAACCTACCCTGCCTAGCCCTCTGACTTCTATTTTACAGATGAGAAAACTGAGGCCCTCAGGAGTACTTGGCTTCTGTTGCAACCCTGGAAGTGAGGGTTGATCCAGGTCCCAGGAACCAGTCCTAAGGCTCAGTCACCAGGGCTGATACGGGGGCATCAATGCCTTTGAAAAGCCAGGTAAATGTCAGGCAAATATGTGTGCAGGGGGCTCCTCTGCAGGGTCTCCACCATCTCTCAGATCCTGCAGAGGACTCTGTTTCCGCCTGTGCCACTGACTGACCTGGAGAGTCACTCAGATTCTGAGTGTAATGCAGATTAAAAACAGTAGCTACCTGCTAAGGTTGCTGTGAGAATGCCACCGTATGACACATATGAAGGGTTTAGCGCAGAGCCCAGCACAAGCAGGGCTTGCCAGGTGGTAAAGAATCCTCCTTGCAGTGCAGAAGCAGGTTCAGATCCTGGGTTGGGAAGATGCCCTGGAGAAGGGAACAGCAACCCACTCCAGTATTCTTGCCTGGGATATCCCACGGAAAGAGGACCCAGGCGGGCTCCAGTTCACAGGGTAACAAAGAGCCGGACACGACTGAATGATGACATAGCAGCCGCAGCAGCCGGCACAGGCAGGCTCTCAGTAAAGGCAGCTGCCCTGGAGTTACCACCATCGCCACCACCACCAGCAGCATCTATTCCAACCTGCACATTTGGCGGATGACGAAACAGACCCCGCATAGTTGTGTTCCTGGGGACGGGAACGAAGAGAGGCTCTGAGACCCAGACATGGCCTTGCCACGGGAAGGGGGTGGGGGGCGGACCCCGGCTGAGAAAGGAACAGGGTAAAAGCTATATTTGAGCTCCTGGCGTGATGACTAAGGAGGTTGATAACAGGCTCTGGGGCTCAGGGCGGCAGGCTGGGGGCAGCTGCCAGGGAGAACCGCCCCCCTGGAGACGGCTGTCTCCGGAGGCATCTCCTGGCTCCCAGCTCCCATCCTTCACTCCTGGGGGTAGGGGGCGGTGTACCAAGGCAGAGAGTACATCTCGTCCTGCCCCCCTGGGGATCTTCGTTTTCCCCTCTAGGCTGTTTGGGTCAGGGACAGGAAAGGAGGTGGCTGAAGCATTAGCTCAGTCACTCCATAGTAACCCTGTGAGACTGGTAATCAGATCCCCATTTGACAGAGGAAGAAGTCCCCCAGGGGATTACCCAGCCAGGAGGGGACAGGGCTTGGGGTTTTCAGGTAGATGGTGGATAATTCTCCCGCACACAGATTCCCATTGAACCCTTTCATTTTTTAGAAAAAAGAAGATTCAGCCACATTAGTTTTAAAAATTTATTTACGCTTTATTTTGGTTGTGCTGAGTCTTAGTTGCTGCGCGGGCTTTTCTGTAGCTGTGGTGGGCTCTAGAGCACACAGGTTTCAGTAGTTGTGGCTCACAGGCTTAGTTCGCCCCTCCCCACCACGCCCATCCCCTCATCCTGGCACGTGGGATCTTCCCCAAACAGGGATCAAACTGTGTCTCCTGCCTGCCCTGGCAGGCAGATTCTTTATGACTGAGCCACCAGGGAAGCCGTGAACCCATTCTTTGGAGGAGAATCTGTGTTGCCAAACTGAAAAGAGAAGAAACGCCCTGGAACGCAGAGAGAGAAGCAGATGCAAAGATATGGAGTGTGCCAGGCTCTGGCTGGGAAAGGATGGACACGTGCCCTCATGGCCCTTTGGCTCAGAGTAAATCCTCCGGAAGCAGGAAAGGAAGGGAGAGACTTTCTTCTTCCTCTTCCTCAATCCGCCTCCCAGGGTACCTGAGGATGGTAATGGTACAGAAGGGTCTGTCCACCTTCGGTTTTCTCCCCAGTCATCTGACCCAGGCCCACTGTGAGGAAGGCCACTAGCTGAGAAATTATTTGAGATGTAGAAGATGCTACGGAGTATTGTGGGAAGGTGGATGAGGTAAGCATCAGGGAGGGCTTCCTGGAGGAGGAAGTATACTGGGCTTGGAGCATTTCTCCTCCCAAGGCTTCACTCCTGAGTTACTTACTGGTACCGAGTGCCACATGTTATATTACTGTCCCCTCGGGGAGGTGGCATCCTCACCTCCCACCCTGGCCCTCAAAAAGGGTTTCTAGGAGGAAGAGTGACTTTCCCAAGGTCACACAGCTGGGGCCCAGCTCAAGCATCCATCCTCCCTCTCCTCGACTCCCCCTCCTCCCAGGCAGCCTGGCACTGTTGTCAGCTGCTCTGAAGTGAGCGGCTATTTTTATTCTGGTGCGAGGGGATCTCGGGCAGCAGAGCCATGTAGGTTAGAAGGCTCTAGGACAACCGGCTTCAGCAGGCAAGGAGAAGTTTAATGCAGCAGCAGAAGATTGCCCGGGGGCCCTCCTTTCTCGCAATGCTGACCTGCCCTTGGCTCCCAGGTCTCCGGAAATGTCTTTATCAGAGCTCAGAACAGAGCACAGAGCCTGACTAAATCCTAGCCCTGATCCCAGGTCCAACTTGAGCCCAATCTGGTGTTAACTGAGCCCTGGTCCCACACTGAGCCTCTACCCCATCTCTAGATTGAGCCCTGACTCTGTCTAGTCAAGTACTGAGCCTGGGCCAAGCCTGACTAAGCCTGATTCCAACTTGAGGCCTCTAGTCTGGACCCAGATCAAGCCCTGATCCTAGCTTAAGACTGAGCCATAATCACAGACTGAACTCTAACCTTGGTCCAGACTAACCCTTGATTATAGACTGAGTCCCAAGTCCAGGTGTAGACTGAGGTCCAAGTCTGGTCATTAACTGAACCTGGTCTCAGACGGAACCCTGACCCTGGATCACACAGTTCTGGCCACACAACTGTGCACTGACCTGGCCAAAGGCTGGCCCCTGAACTTAGGCAGGCACTGAGACCAGATTCCAGTCACTGACTGAGCCTGGACTCCAGCCCCAGCCTCAGTTCTGAATGTGGCCACAGGCTAAGAACTGACCCCGACCTTGTCTGAGCCTGGCAGTGTCACCGTCTAAGTCCCAGCACCAGCCCCACCTGAGCAAGGCTGCTGGCCTAGATTACAAACGGCCACACAGCGTGCGGATTACGAGCAGAGATCTGTTCTGGGAGAACCTGGGCCTCCTGGGGCTGCCGATGCCAGAATGTTCCCGGCACTGTTGTGGCCAGTGTCTCTACCATTGGTTCCACTAGCTGCCTAGTCAAGGCTCAGCAGCTCAGGCTCCGGCCCCTCCAGAGACCACAGTGTCCAGGTTAATGCAACGAGAGTGGTTTGGTGGCACCTGTCCAGTGAACAGTGTGGGCCCGTGAGGCACCGAGCTTTGGCTCTGTCAGCGGAAAAGCCACAGGCTCCATGGGGCCTCTGGTTCAGCCAGTCTGGGGCCCTTGCTGGGGTATGGAGTGGGGTAGTGGGAACCTAAGGCTGTGACCCATTATTATTGTAAACAAAGATTACTGTTTGTGTTCATGTGATACATACTGACTACAGAAAAAATATTGTAAAGGAGGGAAAAACATTCACCTATAGATTCAAGTACCAAGAGACGACCGTTTTGATTTCCTGGGCTGTTTCCTTCCAGACTTTGTGTTTTGGTCTAGGCATATGTATTTATATACACATGTTTTATACAGTTTTTTTGCTACTCTGTTGCTACCACAACATCCTTTGCAGCTCATATCCTTGACGGCCTTCAAGAATGGGTCCCAAACAGTTAAGCCAGGGAGCATTCCCATTCTCTAGCCACTTGATTGGACCATGGATGGACCTAGTGAACTATGAGAAGACTTTTGCTGGGGGCTTTTGGGAAAGAAAGTTTGTTTTTTCTCCTGAGAAGTTTACCAGAAAAAAGAAGAAGATTTCCCCTTGATTAGACATGAGTGAAGAAGTCTGTCGTGGTCCTGATTACTGAGGGCAGTCATCTTGACACCATGCAGATAACTGTGCTAATGACAAACTGATGGTATGGAAAGCAGAATGGAAAGAGATCAGGCCTTGGTGACTTTATCAACCAGATCAAACCTCATCTGAAGCCCTCCCTCCCTGAACTATTTTGTTATTTGAACCAACAGATTCCATTTATTGTTTAAGTCAATTTAACTTGAGGTTTCTGTGACTTGCAACCTGGGGCATCACAATTCCCAACTCATATTACTGTTTTAGAGCTTTAAAAAAAAAAAATTAACACCATAACTGTGCACACTCTTTATGTCATTCAACACTATGCCACATCATTTTAAACAATTGCTTGATTCTTCTTTGCGACCCTATGGACTATATAGTCCATGGAATTCTCCAGGCCAGAATAGTGGAGTGGGTAGCCTTTCCCTTCTCCAGGAGATCTTCCCAACCCAGTGATCGAACCCAGGTCTCCTGCATTGCAGGCGGATTCTTTACCAGCTGAGCCACCAAGGAAGCCCAAGAATACTGGAGTGGGTAGCCTCTCCCTTCTCCAGGGGATCTTCCCTGCATTGAACCAGGGGCGCCTGCATTGCAGGCAGATTCTTTACCAACTGAGCTATCAGGGAAGCCCAACCTAAGGAAGTACCAGCATGTACTTAACTCATTCCCTGCTGTGACATGCTTCTGTCCTATTTCCAGTTTTTTGCCATTGTAAACAGTGTCTTGGTAAACATCTTAATCTAACCATTGACTCCCTCTCTCAAGATTACTTTGGGTCAGATTCTGAGGAGTGTAATACTGGGTAGAAGAAATATTTTTAGGGTTTTGATTTAATGTGTCAAGTTGCCTTTCAGAAAGCTTGGATGGATTCCCACTTCCACAGCAGTAAACAGAGTGTTAGACACAGCCTATCATTTCAATAATCTGGATAGAACCAAGTATATTTACTGTGTCCTCATGTATTTATAGACAATGAATATTAAATAACAGCCCTAAGCCTATTATATCTTCACAATCAAGTCAGTGAATGGGAGGTAACAGAATATTAACAAAGGGCTCTAGGCAGACCTGACTTATCCATGAGGTTCAGTGTTTATGGCCCATCATACTTTGAGGGGCCCACAAAAATGTTTTAATTTTAATTTTTTTTAATCAGAAGAAAAAAATGAATAAATAATAATGAACCTAGCCTGGGTTATATTTATTTCTTTTAAAATCAAAGCAGTTGTAAAATTCAATTTAAAAAATATTTATCTAGCTGCATCACATGGCATCTTCCTTGCAATCATGTGGGAACTTTCCTTGGGGCAGCAGGCTCTCTACTAGCACATGGGTTTAGTTGTCAGGATTGAACTTTTGCTGTCTTTAATTACAAGGCAGATTCTTAACCAATGGACCACCAGGGAAGTCCCTCCAATTTCTAATATAAGTTATTTTAATAAAGGAAGGAGCCCAGGAAGGCAAAACTACCTGGCGTCCATGCAAGCCATAATGCAGCCTTGGCTGGATGTTGAGAATTCTGAGTCCCAGTCCAGATTCGGTGGGAAAAAAGCATTGCGACCAGTGTGCAATGCCTGCCTTAGGCTTGAAGATGGGAAGTCACATCCTGATCTAGTCGTCTTTGTCTTGGTGACATGAATACGGCAATGTTTTGGGTTCAAATCCCAGATCTACAACTTAATCGTTTTACCTTTCTGAGCCTGTTTCCTAGCTTGTAGAAAGGAGATCATGAGGCCTTTCTGAGGTGCTGTGCCAGATACTGTTCTAAAGAGCTCTGTCATGTGTATTAACCCTTTTATCCTCCCAGCTCCGACGTAATAGTCCCATCGCCATAACGCTTGCTCAGGAAATTGAAATCCAGATCGGAATCTCCTCTAGAAAACTAAAAAAAAAAAAAACAAAAAAAACCCACAACAACACACACACACAAACAAGGATTCCCCAGGCCTTAGTTTCCCATCTTCAAGTCGGGCGTCTGACCCAGAAACTCCGGTGCCCGTGCGCATCCCGCCTGCGCCCTCTGCCGGCGTGCGGGAGCCCTGTCCGGACGCATCCATTCGGAGCATCCATCCTGTCGGTCAGCAGAGGGAGGGTGGACACAGTCGGGACCGGGAAAGTAAAGGGCTGCGGGCCAGAGAGGAGCCCAAACCCCGCCGGGAGCGCGCGGACGGCCCCCACGCAGGTCCTGGGCGGAGACCGAGAGCAGGAGGCGTGGCCCCTAACGGGGCGGGACCTCCAGCGGGGACCCGGCCAGCTCTCCGGGCCAGACGTGGCGCAGTGGCCGGGCGGTTCACCTCCAGCTTGCGGATCATCTTCGGCCGGGTTTCAATGCACCTCCTGCTGCCTCCGCCGCCCCTGCTGCTCCTCCTCGCGGCAGTCGCGGCTGCCACCACCACCTTCCGGCCCGACTGGAACCGTCTACAAGGCCTGGCCCGAGCCCGGGTAGAGGTGAGTGCGGCGGCCCCCCAGCCTAGGGACCACCGCCCCTAAACCCCGTGACTCCTTACCTTTGCAATCACTGCCCGTTCTGGCACAGGACTTTCCCGACTCCCTCGTTCCCCTCGGAGCCGGGACTGTCCCTCCCGCTTCCCAGACCCAGAACGCCCCAGCACCCACTGTGGATGCCCCAGACACCCGATCTTGCGGCCTGGAAATCTGAACCCCTCCCTAGCGCCCCGTCTGGCCGGACAACGGGCCCCAGACACACTGGCTCTGTCCCCTAACTTCTGGCTAGTGACTCTCCCAAATCTGCCCTCTGGAGCCCAACTTCCCATCCTCCCCCGTCTTTTTTCCTGGAATTCCTCCCCACCCCAGTTCCGGTTGGTCTCTCTCCCTTTCCCCGGAGGGGAGGGATGACCTTCTGGGAGCTTCCCTGCCACGCGGGGCAGGGGGCTGGGAACTGCCTCACTGCCTTACCAACACTTGTTCCTCAGGAATCCCTCCACCCTCCCCTGCCAGGGAGTGCCCCGCCAAAGTCCCTGTCTGGTTGTGTGACTCGGATCGTCACAGACCCTCTCTGGGCTTTGGGTTTCTCCCTGAAAAAAAAGGGGGGGAAGGCGGTGGGGGGTTGAGGGGGAGGAGAAAAAAGGACTGAGGAGGACAAGAATGGTAGTCCTAGGGTCTGGACTCCTGTTGGGAGCTAGCTCCCCTTCAGGGAGTACAGGGAGGTGCCCCTTGGGGAAGCAACCAGATGGTCTGTAGGGCTAGGCCACAAGTGGCAGGGAGGGCCAGCTCCACGTGGGGTGAGGTAGGAACCAGATGGCAGGCGTCTCTAATGGGGCCTCCCAGGGAAGTTCTGAGATGTTTCCTTGTGATCGGCCTCCACCCTGAGGTTCTTGGGGCCACAAGCCAGGCCCAGGTCTCTACTGCCTGAGGGGAGTAGGGTGTTCATTTCTCTTGGGCATTGGGGGTGGGTGAGCCTGGAGCTAGTGGTAAATAATCTGCCTGCCAATGCAGGAGACGCAAGAGATGAGGGTTCCATCCCTGGGTTGGGAGGATCCCCTGGAGAAGGGAATCACAGCCCACTCCAGTATCCTTGCCTGGAGAATCCTATGGACAGAGGGGCCTGGCGGGCTACAGTCCACAGGGTTGCAGAGTCGGACAGGACTGAAGTGACTTTAGCACACATCCAGTAAGATGTGCAGGCAAGAGCTCCGAGGCTGGTAGGTGCCCCTCAGGCCTCTGGCTTTGCTCCTCTTGTCCTCTGGTGTGGTTAGGCCTCAGCTTCCCTCTCTGCAGAGTTTCCCTTCTGCCTCCATCTCCACATCTTGTGAACCTCTGTTCCAGGGAGCAATCCACAGCCTGACCCAGCCCAGCTGGGGGATGAGGGTAAAATGGGGGTGAGGGTAGATGTGAGAGGCTCCTGACCGATCCCATTTTGTTCCCCTCCAGACATGCGGAGGATGACAGCTTAATCGCCTGAAGGAGGTGAGTTTGAAGGAAGGGGTCCCCAGCTCTGTCCTCCTTGAGCCTCCTGAGAGGTGGGCAGCATGGTCCCAATGACTGGATGGGGGAGGGTCCCTGGGCTGGGAGTCGGGAGCCTGCACCTGACTTTCTGTCTGACACTGGGCTTCAGTGTTGGTACCTGGAGGGGGTTGGGACCTGTTGCTCTGGTTCCTCCGCAGGTGAAGGCCTTCGTCACCCAGGACATCCCACTCTAGTATCCTCCTTCTGTTCTGGGGGAGGGAGGAGAGGGAGGGATCCTCCAGAATTTCCTTCCACGTGACTTCACCGAGAGAGATGATGAATGGTTTTCATCTGACAAGTGGGGCTGATTGAGAGTGAGCTGCCCCGCGAATTCCGAGGTGGTCTTGGTTTGGCAAAAGAAAATTATTAGGTATGACCGGCGCAAACCCAAGAACAGGGAGGAGGCCGCTTTCTTTGAACCGTAATTTCCTCACGTGTAAGTGAGGATCCCTGCCCCACCCGGGCAGACCAAGTAGTGTCCACATCGACAAGGCCCCCGGGAGACCCCAGCTGCCTCTGCCCACCACTATTCGCCTTAACACAGTCTGCAGCCACAACCTGGTGATGAAACACCTGCCCGGGGCCGACCCAGAGCTCGTGCTGCTGGGCCACCGCTTCGAGGAACTGGAGGTGAGGCCCGGGGAGGCGGGCCGGGGGGCGGGGGGAGGCGGGGTGGGAGGCGGGGCCCGGCACCCTGACCCCGCCCCTCCTCGGCTTCAGCGAATTCCACTCAGCGACATGACCCGCGAGGAGATCAACGCGCTGGTGCAGGAGCTCGGCTTCTACCGCAAGGCGTCGCCCGATGAGCCTGTGCCCCCGGAGTACCTTCGGGCGCCCGCTAGGCCCGCCGGAGGCGCTCCTGACCACGCAGACCTGTAGGTCTGGGGGCGCCGCACTCCCCCACCCCCCCCGCCTGAGCCCTGGGGACAGAATGAAGCGCTCAGCGGCCCGGGAGCACCTCCCTCGTTGAGGGCCGACGCCCCGTCCCCGAGCCAGCACGGATGGAATTGGGGGGGTCCCTCCTAACCCCTCTCTCTTCCCTCCCCAACTCCACTAAATCCCCTTCCGCCTTAACTGAGACTCGATTCTTTCTTTGCTGCGGCGGGGGAGGAATAAGACCTCCCCGAATACCCTCTGGGAGACCTCGCATTCCCAGCTGCCTGAGTAGGGACGTGGGCACACCTTGCCCGGCCACCCTCCATCCAACCCCCCAAGGGAGGCAGAGAGAAATCCGGGCCGTTGAAAACCAATAATTTATCAAAACGCTGCGTGTTTGCGTGGGAAGGTGCCGCGACAGACAGGGCAGCGGTGGGCAGGCGCACAGGGAGGGGACGGTGCCTGGATGGTGGGCGCTGCTTGCCGCGGGCGGCCGTGCGGGCGGCGGCGGGGAAGCTAGACATTCTTGCCGCGCAGGCGCAGCTCGTGGCGCCGCAGGTGGTTGTAGAGCGATTGCACGTAGGTGAAAACGCACTTGGGGTCGGGCTTCTTGCCCATGATCATCATGTCCTCCACCTCCACCAGGGGTACGCAGTCCACCAGCATCCTGCCGGGAGGGGGCACAGGAGTGATTGTCAGCGCCGGCCCCACTTCCTGCGGCGACCCCTCTACTCGAAGGTCTTTCCAGTGCCGCAGCCTGCGGGTCTTCCATAAATTCGACTCCTGATCGATTGAATGGGGGGAAAGCCTTCTAGGAAGGCGGAAACCCCAGGCCCCACCCACCCACGCCTGGAGGCACCCTGGTAGGGAGCAAGGCCAGGCAAATGGAGGCGAAAGAGGAGATCCCTGCCCCATCTCCAATGTCCAGGCCCCGGGGACCTACAGCAAGGTTGAGGTCTCAACCCCTAACCCTGGGGAGGTCCTGACTTCAGACCCCGCCCACTTATCTCTGGCGGGCCGCCTCCTTCTCACTCTCAAAGGTACACTCTAGCTGGCAAAGCCTTTCAGTTGGACCGTGGTACCCAAAGGGCCTCAAATCCTTCTCTGCATCCAGGACCACTCCAGTGACCTTCTGAACCCTGGATTATCTGCCAGCTCCCTGGCCTGGGACCTCCTCTAGAGCAGCTTGGGAACCCCCATCTGCCTCAAGGGACATGCCTGCTGTGTGAGATGGAGGCCAGGGAGGTGTATGTATGTGTGGGAGGCAGTTCTTTAACAGGGGGGCGCAGATGAGTGTCCCAGTCAGTACACACTGGACCATTAGCATCACCCTCGGGGCCAGGACACACTGCTGACCATCCTCCAGGGGGTCTTCCCAACCCAGGGATTGAACCCAGGTCTCCCGCATTGCCGGTGTGTTCTTTACCAGCTGAACCACCAGGGAAGCCCAAGAATACTGGAGTGGGTAGCCTATCCCTTCTCCAGCGGATCTTTCTGACCAAGAAATCGAACCAGGGTCTCCTGCATTGCAGGCTAATTCTTTACCAGCTGAGCTACCAGGGAAGCTCACAGAACAGTCATTTGTTTCCAGCTCCGCAGCTTAGTAGGTGCGGGACTGGGCCTGATGTGATCCAGGCCTCCAGCCCTGGATGTTGGCACCTGCCTGGGGCCCCCTTCCTTCCATATCGCAGGAGCCCTCTCCCCACTCTGAGGGGAGTGGGCTGCAGCTACTAAATAACTGGCAGCCCCAGGGCTCAGAGATAGAGTGTGTTCCCTGGCTCCATTTCCCCTCCCTTCCTGGAGCCAGACCTCTCCTGCCTCCCTCCCATGTGCCACACCTGGCATACAGTTACAGTTAACACTGTCACTGTTGTGAAGTGAGTTTCCTTTGGCAGGGAGGGCATAAGGAAAGGAATTGTTCCTGTTCCCAAGACACCCAAGGGCCCAGGACTACCTGCCATCTTGTGCCTTCAAGGTCAGACCCTCAAGGTCAAACCATGTAAGGGCCAGGGCCCACTCTCATCTCTCCAGGACTCCTTCAGGGAAGAAGCCAGGAAAGCAGGGAACCCGTTTCAGTGTAGGCTCTACTCCCGGCCAGCTGTGGAAGCTAGAGCAAACCCTGTCCCGTGACTCAGTTTCCCCATCTTTACAGCAACAGCATAGTCATTCTTTGCCTCATTTGAGTCCTTGGAAGCACCGAGAATGAGTGAGAGGTTCCTGACTCTTGCTGACGTGCTATGTGCCTTGGGGGTCGTCTCTGCCCCGGACTGGGCCTGTTCCAGCTGTACTGTGGTGAAGAGGCAGCCCCTCTCTGTAGCTTCTACCAGCTGCGGTTATCTCCCCAGGTATCCTGGCCTTTCCCATCGTGGAGCTCCCTCCCACCTCTGGTGTCTTCCCTGGAGACCTTATAAAGCCATTGTTTACACTGGGGCTCACGGCACAGGGCTCTGGCTGCCCCAGTGACAGGCCAAACACCAGGCAATCCAAACAACAGCACGGCTGAGTCACACTTTCCAACTGGAACGGGGCCGGACTGGGCCCCTCTCCCTTCAGGCTGGCCTGCTGGGCAGCAGCTCCTAAGTCCATATATGACCTGGAGACAGCACCATGCCCATCCTCCCCTCACCTGCACGGCTTCTTTGAATCTATGTGTGCATGTGGCGGTGGCCCCTCACAATGGCTCCAGGCCCCGAGGGGCATCTGGGTGCATTGCGAGCTCTGTCCCTGATTCACATTGCTTCAGGCAATCCCTTTCCTCCCTCTGGACCTGTTGTCTTTTCTTCTCTCTACAAAACGGGTGGGAAAAGGGATGGGGCCAGGAAAAGAGCCACAAGGTGGGGAGTTTGGAGTTCCCGTTTCCGGCCCCGGCTCTGACCTACCATCCCCTGGCACACTCTTTTTAAGTCCACATCTCTCTTCTCTTCTCTGAGCTCCTGCTCTGTAAGGGGCAGTAAGCTCAAGATACGCATTCTCTACTGTGGCCCTGATGTGAGGTGACCAGAAATGCCACGGCTGGTTTGGGGATCCGGGACCTCCACCGGAAACATCTTCCTGTTAAACTGGCCTTGCTCCTGAGCCTCTCACCTTGGAGCATGGCACAACCAACCCCCCAGTGCACTAGCTGGAGGCCTGGGACCCTCCTCCTTCCACAGTGGATCCATCAAAACTCCTATCTCTCTAGTTAAGCTTCTCTAGCTGGTTAGTTCATCCTCTCCCTCCCTGTCCTTCATCCAGGCCTCACCAAGATTGTTCTAAAATGCTACCTACGTCCCTTCTCTGTTTGAAGAACTTTTACGACTCTTGTCTTCAGAAGGAAGTTCAGACTCCTGAATATGACCCCTTCCTCCCCCTCACACCCAGACTAAACAAACATCCTTCCCTGCTTGGGTGTGCCATGCCCTCCACGTCCCTCAACCCCACCCCTGGGCACTTGGCTGACCCCTCTGCCCGGGACTTCCTCTCCCTCCTTTAGCCTGAACTTGGTATTCTGATGCCAGCTTAGTGTGCACTTTTTTCAGCGAGCTGTCCTAGACCCCGCTGGATGGGTCGGGTGCCTCCCCGCTGGGATTCCATGGCCTCCCGGGCTTCCTCCAGCTCAGTCCTGCCCATCTTGGTCATCACTGCCTATTGAGAATGGTCTCATCTGCAAGGTACTGAGCAACCAGAAGATCAGGTTGTGTCTGGCTCCTTCTCGCTCTTCTCAGGGCCCCTCAGCTTCCCCCCCAGCCCCGACCTCCCCGGCTTCTCTCTGTGCCCCCATCGAGCAGATCCAGCGTTAACAGGGCAGGCGAGCAAGGCGGCGTTCCTCACCGTGGGGCCCCGAGCAGAGGTTAGGACTTTTTGGTTTTTACCAGCCCCTTCTGGACCAGACAGCGGTAGAACTCCTGGATGTACGTGTACACGCACTTCCAGTCGGGCTCTCGAAGCCGCACCATGTCCTCTGTGTCCAGGAGCTGCGGGCAGTCCGCATGGGTCCTGGGGAGGGTAGGGGGCCGGGAAGGGGCGGGGGGGCGGGCCCGAGCGGGGCAGCGGGGTGGGGGGAAGAGGCAGAGAAGACAGCGGGGAGGAGAACAGAGACACACACATACACACACACACAGAGACATGAGTTCAGTTACGTTCTCGGTGCCGCAGTCTGCCAGCCTCCCGCATGCCCCCTCCCCACCGTGGACGTGCCGCTCACTACCCGTTCACTAATGGTGTGCGATGCAGACAGGGGTGGGGGCCAGATCAGTCACAGGTGCAGAGAACTCTCGGGGCAAGCGGGAGGGAACGGGGGGTGGGGGCGATGGCATTGGCGCCGGGGTTGGAGAGGAGGGCTGTGCCCCAGGGAGGGGGTGAGGAAGGCGTGAGAGGAGGTGGAGGGGGGGAGGAGGAGGAAGAAATCTGGGGGGAACCAGAAAGAGAGAGGGAGAGGAAGAGAGACAGGTGGAGGAGGGTGCTGAGGGTGAGGTGCGCAGACGGGGCAATGATTCCAAAGTGGAGGGCTTGCGGAAGTCCTATATAAGCCTCTGGCAACACCTATATAGGCTGGGCGGGCACGGTGCCCGGGCCAGGAGCCTCCTTTTGGAATCTCCAGCCGGGATCCCGTGGGAGCAGGAAGCTCTGGTGATAGTGGGAGGAAAGCAGGACAGAGAAAGGGCAGAGAGAGAGGGAGAAGGGGGCAGACGGAGGATGGAGGGGATACGGACAGGGCCACCTGGTGGGCCTTGGCCCGGGCTGGTAGGTGGGCCTCTGGCTCCTTCATTCCGGCGGGCACCTGGCACGCTCAGCAGCAGGTGGGTGGGGTGGAAGAGGACGGGGGCTTTCTGGGGAAGGGGGGTGGTCTCAGCTGCTGAATAACAGTGGGCCTGGCCGGCTCCATGGAGCCTCGAAGCGGCTGGGCCTGGCGCAGATCGCCCAGCCCCAGACGCCCGGCCGACACCAGCAAGGTGCCGACAACCACACTTACTCGGCGGATGAGAAGGCCACCTCGAAGTTCTGACGCCGGTTCTGTGGGCTGAGCTGCCCATAGTCGAAAGCCTCGGGGAAGAAGTTGTGCACCAGGGCACAGAAGGCCATCCCGTCACTCCAACTCGAGGAGAAGTTCTGGATGTCCACATGCTATGGGTGGTGGGAGGACTGGTCAGCGCCCCTATGCCCTCCACCCGCTGGTGTTTTGGCATTCCAGATATAGGGCAGCTGAGCTCAGAGAGGCTCTGGAGCTTGCCCAAGGTTGCACAGTAGGTGGGCAGTGCCTCCTCCCACTGTTTGTTAACTCCTGTATCTGCTACTTAGTGGGCCAGACTGACCAAGAGGCCCAGCACCACCCAGCTGAGGCCATGGTCATGCCCTCGTCACTCTTTCCCTGATGTATAGACATTTACCCAGTGCATTGACAGAGCAATGAGGGGGAAGACTCCAAGAGTGGGGTCTGGTCCTGAACCCTGCCCACCATCCAAGGGCCCTCTCTAGGCCCTGCCACTTTAATCACTTATTCGGGAATCTAGGGGAATCTAGGGCATGTTATGAGGCTTCCCCGGTGGCTCAGATGGTAAAGAATCTGCCTGCAATGCGGGAGATCCGGGTTCAATCCCTGGGTCAGGAAGAGCCCCTGGAGAAGGGAATGGCACCCCACTCCAGTACTCTTGCCTGGAGAATCCCATGGACAGAGGAGCCTGGAAGGCTACAGTTCTTGGGATCACAAAGAGTCAGACACGATTGAACGACTAACACACACACACACACACACACACACACGGCCTGTTGCGTGTCACAGAAGAGGAATTCCCATCGTCCCTGCCGGACACGGTGGCTGTGAAGGGTACAGCTGCAGCTGGGGGGCACATGGGGGTGGGGAGGCCCTCACTGGGCCACCTGGCCTCCTAGGGCTCACCTCGTAGCCACGCGTCTTGGCTCGGCACCAGTCTAGCAACATCTGCTTGATGCTGTTGGCGTTGGGGACCCCGAAGCTGGTGGAGCGCTGCACAGCCGCGCGGGGTCCGCCTGGGCTGCTGCAGGAGCCAGGTCGGCAGCCAGGTTATAGTGGGCACCTTCTCCATCCGCCCACCTTTACCTTCACGCCCCGCCCACCAGAGCCCAGACCCCGCCCCGTGTGGTCACTAGGCCCCGCCCACCAGAGCCCAGACCCCCGCCCCATACAGTCACTAGGCCCCGCCCACCAGAGCCCAGGCCCCGCCCCATGCAGTCACTAGGCCCCGCCCCGCCCACTGCGGCTCACCCTGCCGCGCCTTCCTTCTCCAACTTCTCAATCATAGCCTTGCGCGCCTGGGACGCTGAGGTTTTGGGCAGGCTTTGCGCCTTCATCAGCTCTTTCTTCTTTTCTGCCTGGCGTTTTTCCAGCGCCGCTAGGCTGCCAGACCGTGGGCTGGCCTCATCCTCCCGGTCGAAGATACTGAGGGGTGGGTAAGCGACTGTTAGGGCCCAGGGGAGCCGCTCCTGTGCCTCGACCACGACTCGCCAAGGGCTAGTCACGCTCCAGACCCTACTCTCTTGCGGTATCTCCACCACCGGCAATGCCGGCCAGCAACAGAGGGGCTCCCATCACACGCATTTTACAGAGTAGACTGAGGCTCAAAGGAATAGAAAGTAGGAGCCAAGCTCTTTTCAACAGACTTGGCCCCTGGGGAGTTCTCTTCCAAGGCTCACTATCTCCTCAGGTTACAGGTGTGTTCCCATTCCGGGCACTATCAACTAATAATGACCACCAATGTGCTAACAGTAATGGTAACAGTAATAACAGCTCGTGTCTCTTGAGCTCTTTCTACGTGTCATTTTAAATTTCACAAGGGTTAGGGTGGGCTTACCACTTCCACTGAAGATGAGGAAATGGAGGCCTGTGGCCTCAGATTTCAGAGGGCACAGGGAGCGGGGCCAGTGTAAGGACTTGAACACAGGTCTCTGACGCAGAGTCTCTGGACCCCTGCAGTACCCAGCCTGAATTCTTGACCCTACCTGCCCCAACATCCTCTGTAACATAGGCGTACCCCTCCTCCACGGGGTTAAGATGGAAAGATGCTCTCTGTGACATGGGACGTGGTCTGCAGACACTGCAAAGTAGCTCAGTGTGCTGGGGAGGCCTCTCTAAGACCCCCAGCAAATCGGTGGCCTCCCCCAACGATTTGGCATGGTTGAGAATTACGTGAAATGGCAAGGCAAGCAGGAGTGTTCTGATTCTCACTCTACCCCTCTCTGGCTGTGTGCCCAACATCTCCCAACACCTTGCTCTACCCATCTGTAGAATGGGCATGCCACGAGGTCCCGTGGGGCACTGACTCCCCCATGGTCTGGGAGCAGGTACCTGTGCTCACCTGCCCATCTTCTTGGATGATGAAGAGGAGAAGGTCTTAGTTTGCATCATGGTGCTGCCACCACCATCTGCAGGAGAAGGAAAGGGGAGCACAGTGAGGTCCCGGGCTGGGAGACGGGGCGGGAGGCTGGCGGAGGGATGCAGGGAGCCACAGGCAGAGAAGAGAAAGTGACGGCTGGACAGAGAGACACACAGACGAAAGTTCGGAGTGACAGTTCGAGGAAGAGCCTGAGGAGGTGGGCTGGCAGGCAGGCACGCGGAGACGCCCGGTGGCCTTACTCTCTGAGCGCCTCACAAAACTTGACTCCACTGTGGTGGTGCGGGCCGTCCGTGTGCCGTCATCTGCATGGGCAGGGGTGAGAGGAAGGGTGTGAGCGGCGGGCTGGCGGGGCCGTGCGGGGGATGCGATCCCGTCCTGAGCCCGGCTTGGCCCCTTACTGGATTGGACGAGCCGCTCGGTCTTGGTGACTGTGCTGACGGCGGAGCCGTCGGCCGTCTGCTGGCTGTGCCGAGTGGTGGTCTTGGTTGTCGTGTTGCCGCGGCCCTCCCCTGGCCGGGCCCGGGCCTCTTGCAGCCGCCGTTCTCGGTCCTTGTCCCGCTGATCTGGGTGGGGGATGGTCCCACGCATGCCCCAGAAAGGTCACCATCGCCCACACAGCACATATGCACGGGCACACGGGGCACACAGATGGGGTGGAGGGCAACTCGTTAGCAACACTGAAGACACGGGGGGCAAGGGCCCTCTCTGGGAGTAGCTGCGGCGGGCGGGGGGAGCTATGACCCGGGACGGAATGGGGGTGTGCGGTGCACTCAGAAATGAGGAATAGCTGAACTTGAAGGGTGAGAGTATGTGGATCCAAGAAGGGAGTGTCTGTGTGAATGAGTAGCTGAGTCTGGGAGGGAGTATCTCCAGTTAAGGGAGGGAGTAGCAGGGTCCACGGAGGGCAGCAGCTGTGGGGGCCTTCAAATAGGTCTTAGCGAGGAGAAGAGCAGCTAGAGAAGTCCACGGACGGAGTCATTGGAGGTAGCTGAGAAGTCATTTGATCCAGGGACAGGGGAGTTGGGAGAGAAGCTGGCAGAGGGGGTAACTGGGCCTAGAGAAGCAGCAGGTGGGTGGGCATAAAGGCTGGCCAGCCATGTGTGGGCCCTGCAGGAAGCAGCTAGATCCAGAGAGGGAGTGACTGAAAGAATCTGGAGAAGTAAATGAGACTAGAAGCTGGAAGAAAGAATAGCTGGGTCCGGGGGGGAATGTAGCTGTGCCCCGGGAAGGAGGCAGAGCCCAAGGTGGTCATCGGTGGACCTTGAGGAGAGAGAAGCAGCTGGAAGGAGAAGTATCTGGATTCAGGGAAGGAGCAGTTGACAGAACTTGGAGAAGCAACTGGATCCAAGCAGGAGTTGCTGGGGGAGAGAGTAACCAGGGTCTAGGAGGGAGAAGAGAAGCTGGCTCTGGGTCTGGGAAGCAGGAGAGAAGCATCTAGAAAACAGAACCGCTGGATCCAGAGGAAGGAGGCCAGGAAAGAGCCGGGTCCAGAAAAGGTGAAGCTGAGTCTAGAGAAGACGCTGGGGAGGGCGTTACTGAGCTGGAGTGTCCATGAATGGACCCCAGTGAGGGGGGCAGCTGGACCTGGGGGCGGGGTGGGGGCACTGGGCTCTCTACCTCTCTTCCTCTGTCGGAGCTCACGCAGTGCAGCCCGGATGAGCTTCCGCTCCTCAAAGTCCGTAGTCTGATCCAGCTGCAGACAGAGCCCCCATCATTGCCCACCTGGTGCCTGCCTGCCCCGGCCCCCCGCCCCCCCCCAAGTCCACTAGATTCGGCCATACCATCTTGTCCAGGACGCTCTCATCCTCGATGGCCGTCAGCTCCTCGGCGCTCAGCGAGCTCCGGCTCCCTGGTGCCTTGTCCACTCGGGTCTGCTCGGCGCCATTGGCCACCTCCACTGCTACAGAGGGGGGCTCTGCTGGCTCCGGCTCCATCTGCGGAGAGGGGCAAGGGCATGGGTTACAAGCAGGGCTGCAGATGAAACCAACTGTGCCGCCAAAGGACAGGAGACCAGGCCCTGGGGCTACTGGCACAGCCTTTGAAATACCACTAGCAGCTGGACCACCTGCCCAAGGATGGCCACGCTGGTGTGAGGCTCAGGGACAAGGCACTGAGAGCTTTGTCGTTGGGCTTCCCGTGCACCCAGAACTGTCGTGATGCAATTGAGGGTGGCGATAATGGCGATTTCCATTCAGTAGTGAGCACTGTGTGAACACTGGGTATTTTAACAGAAGGGAAAGCTGAGGCTCAGGGCAGCTGTGGGACTTGTCCCCAGTCTTTCTGGAAGTGTGACGCGGCCCGGGGTCTGAGCTGAAGCCTAACCCCTGAAACTGAGTTCCTTCTGCCGCTTCATTCCCAGCCCCCTCCCAGGCAGGCTGTGCCCTGTCCTGCCCGTACCCAAAGCCTGGGTCCTCCTGGGCCAATGCCCAGGCAGCACGTGTCCCCCCTCCACACGGTGAGGGAGCTGGACCAAGGCCCACAGGCTCCTGACCAGGTGTCTGACCAGGGCTGCCCAGAGCCAAGTCCTCTCTGGAGTTCGCCCCTGCTCCCCTCCCCCAGCACGTCACCCCCTCAGGGGCCTCTGCAGCCCCAACCTAGCCCGCTACCCATCCCAGGGCATCTCCCCAGATCCCATGCAGACAAGCCCCCCGCCCAGCCATCACAGCCCCATCCCCTCCTGGCAGGGCCCCTTGGTCTGCGGTAAGGGTAAGGAGAGACGAGGAGGCAGCTGCTTCGGGGAGGCTCAGCCTGGCGGGGGCAGGGAGTGGGGGTGGGGCTGGGGGCTGGGCCCCGGCCAGGGGCTGCCAGGGCAGCCGCCACGCGTGCCTCAGGGCCAAGGGCATGGCACCATCTCGCCTGAGCCTTGGAGCACTGGCGCCGCAGTACCCTGTACAGACAGGGAAACTGAGGCTCAGAGCAGGTGGTGGCACACCCAAGGTCCTTCGGCAAAGGCCGAGCCTGGCTCAAAACCATCCCCTCCCGCCAGTCCACGGGGACTTACGAGGCTGGCGCTGTGGGCAGGGCCGGCAGAGGAGCGGCGGCGGGTGCTGAAGGCAGGCGGGTGGGCCACGGGGGTCCCGGCATCCTCGGCCGCCTGGAACAGGGCCTCGGGGTCCGCGGCGGCCAGGAGCAGCTCACTGGGCTCCAGCTCGGGCTCAAGGTCGGGCGCCAGCGGGACCCCCAGCCGCAGGCTCAGCACCTCCACCTGCCTGCCCAGCGCGTCCAGCCGCCGGCTCAGCGCGGCCGTCTCCGCCCGCAGCTCTTCGGCTGCCCGGGCCACGGGCTCCACGGCCGAGGCTGCTGCTTCGGCAGCCTGGGTCACCGCCGCCCGACCTGCCTCAGCCACCGCCCGCAGCTCCTCCAAGGCCCGGCCCAGTCGCTCCTCGAGGGCTGCGGCCAGCTCCGAGCCTGGCCCCGGGACCCCAGGCATGGTGCTGGTGGGGGGCTGTGCAGTGGGATGGCGCCGGGGACAGTGCTGGGGACAGTCGCCGCTCCTGGCTGGCCGACTCAGGCTTTGCAGCTGGTCCTGAGGGCGCAGGCAAGGGCAGCGGGCCTGCCCCGCCCCTGCTGGCCTCCCGGCCCGCCGCCCGCCAGCTGGGGCTGTAGCCCAAATAGAAACCTATTCTGGGCTCCCTCTGGAGGGGGGGTGTGGGGGGAGGGGCGGCCTGCCCAAGCAGGCGGACCGCCAGGCCTGGCCCTGGCCCTGCAGAGATGGCAGACGGGCGGCACAGCAAGGCTGCCCAGGTGCTGAAGGACTGCCTATGCCCCGTGGGTGGGGAGACGGAGGGAGGGAGCAAGGCACGGGCCTGTCAGGGCCCCCGGGTGCATGAGCCAAGAGGACCCAGCCTGCCAGGCTCCAGAAGCCTGCATCCTCTGCTCTGCCCTCATGCCGTGCCCTTTTAGAAAGCCTCGAGCAGGTGGGGGCCAGGACTTCCCACAATCTGCTGTGGCGAGTGCCTGGTCCCTGAGATAAATGTCCTCTGCTGGCCTCTGGTGCTCAGATCCAGCCACAGCTTTGAGCAGGTGCATCCCAGGCGCACCATCTGCCTCCCTTTGGTTCTGGAGGGGGATGCTGAGGCCAATTAGTGGTCTCAGACCCCAGGCCCCTTGTGGTGCCTCCCATCACTCCCAGGGCCTCAGCCACCCTGTCCTCACCTCCTTGGCAGAGAGTGGTTTAAGTGCCAACCTGGGAGGGGAAGGGTGCTTCCTGCCCCCGCCCTCTCCCTGTCACCCCTAAAGCTGGCTCTGTTCCCTCTCACTTTGAAGTCCCACTCAGTCTCTGGAGCAGCACTGAGGCCATTACCTGAGCAGCTGGGTGGCTCGCTGGGGATTCCTTTCCCCGCAGAGCTTCCAGCCAGCTGATGCTGGGCTCCAGGATGAATAATGGAAGGGTGCAGCGGATTCAGTTCCCGCGGCACCTGCTAGGCTGCTGCCTCACCTGACTGGCACCCCCTGCCTGTGCCCCCATCGGTGCTTCAGCCCAGTCTCCCCTCCCCCGAGATGCTGACGCAGATGGCAACCGCTAATCTCCAGTCTCCCAAAGGGCCAGGCTGATCTTGGATGAGCAGATGAGCGGCTCTGCACCTCGGGGCTGAGGTCCAGCGCAGGGTCGGAGCAGGGCCCCTGAGGCGGCTACAGGATGGGGGTGGGGGGGTGGCGGGGCAAGCCCTCACCAACTTCCCTGCCCTCAGTTTTCCTATCCGTTCATGAGGAATGCACTGGCCAATTCTGGAGGAGGGACCAGAGATCATCACGTGGGAAGCTTGCGGCCGGTACGCAGTGAGCTTCCGATATGCTTAGTGGCTGATTGGCGAGGGTCTGGCCTTAGCTCTGCCACCAACTGGTTGTGGGCTGTGGGCACCTCCTCTGGGCCTCAGTTTCCCGCGTGTGCAGTAGGGGAGGGGCCCGGCAAGCCCTAACACCCGGAAGCCGTCCACATGAGGCGGATGATGGGGAGGCTGGTGGGGTGAGGAGGAAGGGCTCACCTTTATGCTGCAGCCTCCTCGGCTACCCAGGGAGGCAGGGCTGAAGCTGGTGACGTGAGTCACACTGCCCAGCCGGGCTAGGTTCCCAGGGCTGCTGATATGGGTGATGGTGCTCTTGCCCCCACTGCTGGGGCTAAGGAGGGTGGGGGGCGCCCGCAGCCCCAGCGTCAGTTCTGGAGGGGGAGAAGGACGACCGTCAGGATCAGGTGGGGTGGGGGCGATTGCCTGTCCAGGCTGATGGCGCCCCTGGTTCCCAGCGCACCCTCTGGAGACACCCTGAGCCCTGGCCACAGTACATGTTCTGTGTGTGGAGCTGGGCGGCCACAGACGGGCATCCCCGGCAGTGGGGAGGCAGCGGGGAGGCCTACCTGCCCTCTGGGTGCCCGTGGGCAGCAGCACCCGGCCTGTGGAGGCCTGGCCCCGGCCATCCTTGATCTCGATGGTGAATGTGGTCTTCATACTGGCCCCTGGCTCGGCGGTGCCCACAGCCACGGGCAGCGGGGCGCTGGCCTCCTCTGAGCGGGCCACGGGCCCCCCTGCTCTGTTTTCAAGGGACCTGACGGCCAAGCCCCGCCCCCTGGGGCCCTCCTCCCGGGGGCAGCTCTGAAGCTGGGCCAGGGGCCGGGCTGTTCCGCGCGAGGAGGGGCCACTGGAGGAGGAGGAGGCGGCGGCAGGGGTGGTGCTGGTGTGGGAGGGGCCTGGGAGCCTGGCAGGGGTCGAGGGACCGAGGGCCGCGCGGGGTGGGCCTTCCTGGAGCCCAGTGGCCGTAGGAGAGTCGGATGTGAACTTGCGCACGCGGTCCCGGACAGAGCCCGCCCGCTGGAACGGGGAAGGTCCGCTGGCGAGGGGGGTGGGTTCTAGACGGGACGGGGCAGGCCGTCAGTGGTTGGCTGGGGCAGGCACTGCCCAGAGCCCAGGGCTGGGGGAAGCAGGCAAGTACCTCGGTTCTGGGCTGGCTGGCGGGGGCTGAGCACAGACAGGGAGCGTTGGCAGGGACGAGGGTCAGCCAGGTCTGGCAGCGCGGGGAGGCGGTAGCGGCCATGTGGGGGGGCAGAGAAAGGAGAGTGGACGGTGGGGACCACCTCTTGCAGTCCTTTCTTCCACACTCCCTCAGCCTACCAGCCCACCCTGCAACTCCCACAGCTCCCGGCTTCCTGCTCAGCTGCGTCTCTCTCTCTCACAGGCCCCTCCTCCCGCTCCCGGTCTGACCCCATGATGACTTGGACACTCCCAGGGGCTGGGGCTAGGCTTGGGCCAGAGGAAGGGTGCCCAGATCCTCCCTGCCGATGGGGAAGGGGGACACTCCCCTGGCCAGCACTGCCCACAGCTCCAGCTGGGAGATGGGTGCACTCCCTTATTGGGGAGAAGAATGTGCCTGAGGCCCGTTGCCTTTCAAGGCTGCAGGAGAGCCTCAGGCCATGGGTGGGGGGGAGTGGGCCGGGCGGGGGGCGGGGACACCTCAGGGGTAGTGGGAGGAGGCAGTGTCAGAGAGGGCCTGGACCCGAGGGTGCTGGAGCCGTCCAGGCACCACAACCCATTTTGCAGGCAGGGAAGGGGAGGCCCGCGCTGTCTCTGCTGCCGGAACCCTCACCTGCCCTCTTTGTGTTGGAGCGACCTTTGGTGGGGCCTTGTGCGGCAGGGGGCTCCGTGGGGCTGGGTGGGAGCTGCAGGGGAGACACGGTGTGGGCAGGGGCCTGACTCCCAGACCCGGGAGCTCACCTGCTTGGCAACCCCGCCCCTCATCCCGACTCACCTTGTCGACCACCTGCCCGTCTGTGCTGGGGGTGGCTGGAGGCTCCTGGGGCTCAGGGCTGGCGACCCTGGGCGGGCTGAGGGGAGGCTCGGGACTGCCCAGAGCCTCGGGGGCAGGGCACGCGGCCTCCTCCGCAGGCTCCAGCGGAGGCTCAGGAGAGGTAGTGGTGGGCGAACCGTCGGCTGAGGCAGGTGGGCTGGGTGTGTCCCCGGGCGGGGCACGCAGCAGGAGAGTCACCGTGGTCACATCCCGGCTGGTGCTGCTGGGAGTCGGGGTTGGCTCTGGGACCTCCACCTCCTGCTTCTGTTCCTCTGGCTTTGGCACCTGCGGGAGGCCCACAGGATGCGGCCAAAGCTCCCTAGGCTGGCAGCGCCCCGGGCAGGGCATGCAAAGCAGCGGGGCTGGGCATGGCTTCCTGCAAGTGCACCTGCACAAGCGTGGTCGCTGGCGCACCACAGGCGGCCTCTGATCCTCACTTCCCACCTCTTGGCACTGCCTGGCCACAGGAAGTTCAGAGAGCACCAGATGCTGATGCCAGGGGTTGGGGACAGCAGGAGACCTACTGGGGACTCCCAGACTTAACAGATTCCTGGATTGGAGACCCCTGATCCCTGGCCTCAACCTGGTTAACCCGTGGGGTAGGGGGCTTCGCGGTGGCGCAGTGGTGAAGAATCTGCCTGCAATGCGGGAGACGCGGGTTCGATTCCTGGGTTGGGAAGATCCCCTGGAGGAGGGAATGGCTACCCACTCTGGTATTCTTGCCTGGAAAATCCCATGGACAGAGGAGCCTGGCGGGCTACAGTCCACAGGTTCGCAGAGTTGGACACGACTGAGCAGCTAACACTAGGGGGCAGTCCTGCCAGGTCGAGGGACCCAGTGGCCTCTACTGGGCCTGACCTCTCACCCACACGCCCTGGAGAACAGACCCTGCAAACAGCTGGGGCCTGAAGGAGGATCTGATGAGCCAAGGTAAGGATATGAACTGTCTGGAGCAGGAGGGGCAGCCACGGACGGTCTAAGCTGGGCCGGAGCCCAGGTCTGATTTGCATTTCAGGGAGATCCTGGTCTGCTGAGCGGAGGCTGGATGGCTAGTGTGGGGTGGGAGGTGGGCCTGGGAGCAGGGAGGCCAGCAGGGTGGTGATGGGAGACAGACAGGAGCCTGGGAGCAGTGCAGATAAGCTGGTTTTGCTGGGAAGGCCTGGGTAGAGGCGAACTCTGGAGTGGGGACATGTCACCAGAGCTTGCCTGGGAGAGTGGGGCAGAGGCCTGAGATTAGAGCCCCAGTATTCCCCAAACACAAGCTGGGCACCCCCCCGAAACAGTGAAAGACACACAGGCGCTCTGTGGTGCTGGCATCGCTGGGCCCAGGACCTCGCCCACGCCCCTTACCTCACACGGCTCCAGCCTGTGTGCTGCCCGCGCCTGGCTGTCCTCTCTTGAGCCACTGTTGGGACGCCCGCTGTACAACCTTCCAGCTAACGTGGCGGCTGGAAGGGAAGGGAGAAGCGTCAGGTGAGAGGCCGGGGGTCGGGGGGGCGGGGGTGGAGGGGTCGCTGAGGGCAGCGTGCAGCGGGGCCGGGGTGGGGACAGGGCGGGCGCGTACCCTCGATCTCCTGGGCCCGCACGCGGCGGATGGCGGCTCGGATCAGCTTGCGCTCCTCGTACTCCGCGGCGCCCCGCAGCTGTGGGTGAGGGGTGGGCCTCAGGTGTTGGGCTGTGAGTCCAGGTCTTCACTGGCCCAGTCCCCTCCCTTGCCCCTGGCCCAGGACTCACCAGTGCAGTCAGCTCCTCCACATCGTTCATGGACTCCAGCCGTCCTGCCAGCCGTGCCAGAGCAGCCCGCTGCTCAGCCTCCCGCTGCTGGGAGCTGCGGGGACACCATGACTGGTCACCTCCGCGGCCAGGGCCGAGTCCTGGAGGATGTGGGCTGAGGGTGGAGGCCAGGACAGGGTACCCGGAACCTCGGCAGAGGGGCAGGTAGCTGCGCACGCCCTCTGGATACACGCCGGCACATGCACGCCCAGGGACCTGAGCACTAATACCACACGGGTGTGGCCAGGCACGTGGCCCACGCCCGCAAACATCCCTGTGTGCTGCTCCAAATGTGTGCCCATGCTGCCGTGCGCACCCAGATGGGCAGCAGGCACCTGGCTCAGGCCTGCCCGCACAGCACGCGCTGAGCCCTGGCACATCCAGTCCCGCTTGCATGTCCACTCCCCACAGACACTCACTGTAGCCAGTTCTCCTTGTTGTCCTGCCGCTCGGCGCGGAAGCGCTTGGATGCCAGGGCCTCCTCCTCGCGTTCCAGCTCCTGCCGCTGCAGCTCCCGGATGGCCGAGCGGATGCGCCGCCGCTCTGCCAGATCCGCCGTGACCTCCAACTGCAGGACAGGCGGAGGCGGTGGGGGGGGGGGGGCAGGGGGCAAGTCATTTTGGCTGCCAGGGGCGGAGGGCGGGCAACCAGCCGCCCACGGCTCGGCCTGGGGCACAATGAGTGGTCTGTCTCGGCTCCCTCTGCCCCAAGCCCGTCACGTGCCTGCCCGCCCACCCAAACCTGGTCTCAGGGGAGACCCGGATCACAGCCAGGGCTTCTGGACAGCCCACCATGCATGGACTGGGCAGCCGGCATCCCACCCACCTGAACCAGATGCCAAGTCAGGCACTCCTTCCTGTGACTCAACTCCTGCCTCTCAGAGCCCTTCATCGAACCCCGAGAGCCACAGAGTCATTCATGGAGGAGGAGAGAGGCCATCCTAAGGGCCCCTAACAGTGTCCCTGGGCAGGGAAGGGTGATTTGGGCTGCTGAAGTCCAGCTGTGAGCAAGGGAGACTCTGACGGTTGCGGAGCACCACAGCCTTGCTAACGGGTGGCAGCCTCGTCCATATTGAACAGATGGGAAAACTGAGGCAGGAGCAGGCTGTCAGGAGTCAGAGCTCCCCGCCTGGCCGGGGGCTGTTTTTCTCTCTACACTGGTCCAGCTCCAGCCACCATTAAAGAGGCAACCGGGCTGGTGCCCGTAATGCGAGGGCCAACTCCCCAGACAGATAAGACAGCTGCACTAGGGTCTAGCCAGGGCCCTAGAGAGGGCACCCATGGGGACAGGTGCTCCTACCAGCTTCTCGGCCCATCCTGTCCCTCCCTGGCAAATAGAAGGTGACTGGTCTAACCAGGTCCAGGAAAGGGCACCTTCTCTGGGCGGTCAGCCAGTCCTATTGCCCCCACCCCCATCCCCCCCACGGAGCCTCTGTGGGAGAGGGGAGAGTGGACTGGCTTAGGGCCCTGAGGACGATAATGGCAGAGATAAGCCTCCAGGGTGGGGTCTGCGCCAGGTGGGAGCAAGTATAAACACAGTGATTTCCTCTGTCCACACCGGCCCCCCTCGCCCGCCCCCAAGGGACAGGCCTGGGAACACTACTGCCATGCCTCTTCTGCCTCCTCTGCCATCATTCCTTTCTGCTCTCTGGGGGAGTCAGGTGGGAGCGGGGGAGGTTTCAGTGGGGAGTGTGGGGGGCCCCGCTTAGCCATGAGCTCACTTGTACCAGTCTGAAGAGAGCAGAGACAAGTGACAAGAGCCCCCCGGGGACCTTCAGTCTTCACATCCCGAGGAGCTATGGGAGGGTCCCTGGAGGCTCAGGACAGGGCCCCCCAGCTGGCTCCAGCCCCAGCTGATCTCGGTTGGGTGGTCAGAATCATATCCTCAACTTTTCTGGTTTTGGCTTTCTCACTTGTCAAATGGAACAATGGTCCCCCTTCGGGGCAGTGGGCGGGGATAGGGGAGGTGACTCGGGGTCCCCCACCTTACAGAGCTGTGTATGGTTGATTCCAGAGCCAGACAAGAGGAGAGAAGAGAAAAGTGAGGTAAGTGAGGACAGGATCCCCAGAGGCATCTATAACGTTTACTGAGCACCTGTGTGCCAGATCCTGTGCTGAGCCCTGTACCTGTTCTAACTTCACAGAAGCCCTGGGCACTCTATTACTCCCATTTGACAGATGAGAACACTGAGGCTCAGGGAGAGGTGATCTGAGCTAGGGTTTGAACCCAGGTTTCCGTGACTCTGGGGCCTTCCCTGGGCTGAGGATAGCTCTGTGACTGTTGTCTGTCTGCTATGGTGAGTATCTTGAGAACCCTCGTACTACACTGGGGACCCCCTCCAGCCTGGACTAGAGATGCCCTGGGGTTTAAGGGAGCCTATTATGTGGGAGGGGGTGGAGAATGAGGCTCACCTCTCCACCCCCAGTCCTGACTTGACTCAGGCCCCAAGCCCTCTGTGGTAAGCAAGGATTTTCGGGGCCTGGGGGGCGGGGGGCAGCTGATGCAGCCCCTCCTGTGCAGAGGGTAAAGAGGCTCAGAGATGCAATGAGCCTTAGCCCTTTGTCTCCTGGGTTCCCCTTCCCAGCCCCCTGGAATCCTGAGATGGGGTTCTCATCCTTGAAGAAAGGCTGGTGTGGGAACTTCTGCCCACCCCTGGGAGCCTCAGCATCCCCATCTGGAAAATGGGAGCCTCTGTGAGATCCTCCACGTGGGTGGGGCAGGGCTGGGGAACGGACAGCCCCACCCCACTGGTCACCCTCGCGCATGACCCTTCCCTTAGGGCTTGGGAGACAAAGGTCCGCCCACAGTGTCCCTGCTGTGTGTCCAGCGTTCCCCGCCCTCCCCGGCCCCACCGCCCTGAGTGGAGGGAGCTGTTGTTGGGAGGGAAGGAAGTACAAAGCGCCATTGTCCGCCGGGGGAAAGGGAAGGAGATGGGGCGGTTTCCGAAACTGCCCGGTGAAATTCTCCCGGGAGGAAAGAGGGTGCTTCCTCCTCCCGGGGGGCTGGGCCTCCGGGTACTTTGTACTCTGCTGGGGGCGACTGAGCCCCGGCGTCTCCCTGTCCCCACCAGTACCACGGAGGAGACTTGGCAGGCATTCGCTCAGTGCCGGCTCCTCCAGGTACGGAAGGGGGACCGGCCGGCAGCGAAGCGAGGTCTCGCCAGAGGGCGCTGACGGCACGCGGGCCGCTCAACCGCGGCCGCCAGCACCGCCCACGCCTCTCCCAAGCAGCCCCGCCAGAGGCGCCCCGCCTGGAGCCAGCCAGACAGGAAGCCCCCCGCCACCGCCTGCTTTAACATCCCCGGCTACGGAGAGGAAACCCAGGCTTCGCGGACTTAAGCAGCTTCCGCAGGTCACCCAGCTAGTGTCAGTGCCCCATCTCCAACGCGGGACCGAGGCGGAGGGCGTCCGGGTGTGTGGCGGAGGCGCACGTGGTGTTCGTGGCCCCAGGTGCCCCCTTCCCGCACAGCCCCGCTCCGAGTTCGCAGGCATGTGCGGGAGCCGAGGTCCGAAGGGCGTCACGGGTTCCCCAAATCGGCCCGACGCTGGGGCGCGGGTCAACTTTTCCCTTATAAGGCCCGGCCCCGCGGGGAGGAGCCCAGCTCGGGACGCCCCCCGTTCCTGCCACGAGGCCGGCGCGCGCGGGGCGGGACCCTCGGCGGCGCTGGGGCGCAGTAATGGCGGGTGCCTGGCCGCGGAGGGCCCGGTCCCGGAATGGGAAGGATCTGGGGAAAGGGGAGGCGGGGTTCGGGGTCCGAGATGAGGGGCGAGGTTTTGCTAGTCCTCTCCCAGGGAGGGGATCGGGGATGGGCGGCCTACAGCCAACAATCCAGCTTCTCTGAAACCCTTTTTCCAGTACCCAAGCCTGCATGGAGTGGGGGTGGCGGCTGGAGAGCCCTGAGCCTGGGCGGACCCCTAGAGATGGGGATGCGCGGAGACCTGGCTTTCTCTCCACTACCCACGTTAGGATTCTGGCTTCCTGCCGGGGAGTCGAGCTGACACGGTGGGAGCCTTTGGAAGCCCGTCTCCTTCAGGTTGCACACAGCCGCCTGTGGCGGTGGCAGACACCCAGCGTGTGAGGTGCTGTTCCAGGCCGAGTGCTTTGGGTAGATGATGGCGGTGACTGGGCACTGCCCAGTGACGGCTGAGCTGGCTGGCTCCAGCCCCTGCCTCCAAAGAAATGGAATGGGGGTGGGGTGGATCATTTGCCTTCTCCCAGGGAAAGTAAATCTTTAATTTACCCCCTGGACATGGGTCAGGGGCTGAGGGGGTGGGGCTCTGGCCCCTTCTCCTGTTTCACCGCTCTCTGCCCTTGCCGGTGGGCACATACTTGCCCTGCTCCATTGCCCCGCTGCCTCACTGTGCATGGTACGGATGTTGGGGGAGGGGCTGCAAGAAGAAGCTAGGGAAAGGGGATGGAGGGGCCCCATCTTTTTCCACACCAAGATCTGGGCCCATGCCTCATTCCATCCTCATGCCAACTGAAGGACCTAGGTACTATGTTCACACACATTGCCCCCACCTCCCATTTTACAGATAGAGAAACAGGCTCAGAGTGGGAAATGACAGATTAAAAGTCACAGAGCTCCTGAGGGTCCCCAAGGCCTGCCTTGATGAGCTTTTCTGGCCTTGACTTATCCAGGTCTCTTGGTCTCCCATGAACCTCTCCTGACTAATCCTTTTCCTAGCTGGGTGTCCCTGGGCAGGTGATGTCACGTCTCCGAGCCACAGTGTTCTCCTGGCTCTTGGAGCTGCTGTGGCCATTCTGCGAGATGGTGTGCTTAGCCGCCCAGCCTGCTCCCTGCTATGCCCTGGCGTATTATTAATCATTGCTGCTACTGTTATCATTGGGCCAGCCTCCAGGGGTGGATACTGCCCAGGCTGTTGTTTGGGAGAGGCAAATCCAGCCTCCCCACACCTGTGGCTGCACATGGGCAAGTCCTCACCAGTTACTGTTTAAACAGGTGGTGGCACTGGGGGGCTGGGAGGAACAACCTCAGCACCTGGCATGGACGGGCACATGCCACCAGAACCTCTGCATCGGCCACGCGGAACAGGCCTAGCCCTGTTTCCTTGAGCCCTCCCCCGGCCCCTCCCCCATCACCTCCTCTTGTCAGCTGAGCGGTATCCTGGACAGACCCTGCCTCTCCGGCCTGGCTTGTCTGTCCTCATAGTAGAGATGATGGGACCACTTACCAGCTTCCGCAGGGCTCCCTCATCCAGCCCAGCTAAGGTTTCGTCCGCCATCTTGCTGGCCCCTAGCTCCGTCCGTCCCTTCCCGGTGAGTTCCCCAGTGCCTCTGGCACCTGACGCCAGCGCAGGAAATTCTGCAGGGGATAGACATGAGTCAGGCCTGCGGAGGCCTCTAGAAACCATAGGCACTTGGGCTCTTGTGCCTCAGTTTCCCCCTCTAACCCATGATCATCCATTGCTGTCCCATCCTTCTTATCTGTGATGTCACTCCTGGCTGGGAGGTGCCTTCTTCCCTCAGTAGTGTGTGCTGAAAAACTCAACGAACCAAGAGGAGAAGCCCTTAGTTCCAGTCACCTGGACCGCTACCTTGCTGTGTGGCCTTAGCTGGGCCCTCGCCGTATCTAAGCATCAAACAGGGAGATTAGGGATCTGGATTGTGAAGCCAGGGCCCAGCAAGGCCCACTCAAGCTGTGCTTACCACCAGGGGGTGCCCGCCACACTCCAAGGCTTCCTGCCCCACCCACCCATCCCCAGGGCCTGCCCAGCCCCCAGTCATCCCAAAAGCTCAGCCTCTGGCTATGGACTAAGCCCATACCCAAGTCCTTGCTGCTCTGGCCACTCTCACTTCCCCAGGTAACTTAAGCCACTGGAGGTAACATCCTGTCTTCCAATTCTTGAGGACAGCCCTCTGCTCACACCCCTCTCCACTCCTCCCCTTCCTGCCCTCCCCCGATGCCAGTTTCCCTGACTCTATGAAACCAAGTGTCTGGACACCCAGCTCCTCCTGCCAATTCCCACACTTAGAATTCAGTTCCGTAGCTGGAAGAGCCTTCAGAAACTGATCCGCCCAGCTCCTGGACTTCGAAAAACAGGATTGGAGAGGGCCAGAGGATTGTCGTGGGGGAAGGAGGATCCCAGAGACCCAGAGGGCAGGGAATGGATTTAATCTTGGCTACCTCTAGCTTCTGAAGTCCCCTTCCAAAGTGCCCTCAGGGGCTCAGGACACTCTCTCTTGCCCTATTACTGTCTCTCAAAATGGCCCCCTAAATCCTGACCCAGCTTCCCAGTGTAACTCTTTTCTTCCTCCTGCAGCCCTAACCTCTTTCTGGAATCTCCAGGGCCCATGGCCTGACACACCAGAGGTGCTCAGTTACTGTATGGTTGTGTGCTGTAAGTTGAATCCTGAAATGGCCCCAGGATTGCGTCTGCTCCCGCTGATTCATCCCGCAGTCATCCCTTCCCCCTCCCCAGAACAGTCACTTTTCGAGTCACCTCATCCGGTGAATGGGTCTGGGGGTGTCCTAGTCCACACACTTGGGGTTCGTGGGACTCTGCCTGCTCAAGTCGCTGCTTGCTTCCCCATCCCTGTAGTCTCAGACAGGTGGCAACCTCCCAAACTCCCTCTGCTGGGGTCCTTCATGAGCAGTCACCAGACTTAGGTTCTGTGGACACTCTGAGTTCCCCCACGTCTTTTGAGGGGCAGGGGTCCCTAATGCAGAATCTAGAATTCCCAGGGAGGTCTCTTTCTCCGCAGGAATTCTCGCCGCTGCTTCACGCCAGTCCCATGGCTCCCTGTCACACAGTGTGGGGTCCCCAAAGGTTGTGAGGGGCCTCAGAGGAACGTAGGAGCTTCCTCAGGGTTTCTGCCCCCATAGACTTACACTCCTGGAGGTCGTGGAGCCTCCTGGAGATCCGTGAGCGTCTTTACCCCAGGTCTCAGAACTTTTACCCCGTGGCTTAGCGCCCCCGTAGGTGGGTGGGAGCTCCCAGGTCTGAGGGTCCCAAAACCCTGGGAGTCCACATATCTGGGTGCCACCCTCGAACCCGTCGGGGGTCCTGCTGCCACCCGGAGACTCCGCACACCCACCTCTTCGTCTGATCCGCCCGTCCCGCGCGGGCTCAGGTTAGGTCGTTCGGGATCCAACAGATGGACGACTAGGAGCGGTCAGGCGGAAGGCGCCGCGACCGCGATCCCAGGCCCGCTCAGCAACCGTCCCTGGGATTCTGCTAGCACCGCCTGTCCAGCCGCGCCAGCAGCCCCGAGGACCCCGCCCCGAGTCCCCGCGCCAGCCAATTCCGGGGAGGGTCCCGCCCACCCTCGTGCCCTATTGGGGAAATTCAATTTTGACGGCCACGCCCCTAACGAAGGCCCCGCCCTTCGCGGGCCTTGGAAGTACTGGATTGCAGTCTTGGGGCCACTGCTCTTGCAACCTTGGCTGGTCGAGTGGGCGTCGCCAGGAGGTCGCAACTTTGCGCCAAAGTCGGGGAGGGCTCGCGAAACCGGGGTAAGTGGCCCGGGATCGTACTATTCGCGGAGCCTTCGGGACAGCCTCTCTCCGCCCTCCTCTTTGTTCGTGAAACCCTGTCCCCTCCTTCAGCTCCGCCCCCTCCTCGCTTCAGTGCGCGGCCTTGGCCGCTGCCCCCAGGCTGCTTTCAGGACACCTGGTCCGGGCCACCTCAGAGCAGGGACTAAGTGGCCTGCAGCACATTGACCCTACGTGGGGGCACCTCAGGGACCGCCTCAGATGGAGTTGGGTCAATCACACACCTCTTCCCCAGCCCACACACCTTTGCATACACATTCACCTTATCGGTCACTTCTCCCTGCCAAGCTCCTCAGGGTCGCCTTCTTGCAGCGCTGGGGCTTTAAACTAGGAACAGTAAGTCCAGAATCTCATTCAGTAAATGGAGGAAATTGAGGCCCTGAGAGAGCCGATATGCCCAAGACAACATAAGGGATAAATAAGGGGACCCCAGAGCTCAGACCCCTCTGGGAAAAACCACTCAGTCCCTTCTGCTAGAGATCAGGGTCCCTTCCGCAGGTCTCCATGGAGACCAAAGGGAGTTGGCGCCTGGGAGGTGGCGTCTGGAGTCCTGTCTGTCAAATAATAACAATAATAATATAAACTCATTTATTTTGTACTTGCCATGTACCAGGCATATAATCCCTATGATGACTGTTTGAGCCCAAGATTACCGTCTCATTTTACAGTTGAGGACAAGTGATAAGTAGTGGAACTGTGATTCATACCAGCACGTTTTGAATATGGAATCTGTGCTTTTAACCACTGTGATATGGGGTTTTGGGGAAGTGGCTTCAGCCTGTTGGATCAGGAGACTCAGCCCCACTGTCTAGAGCCTCTGTGACCATCCGCCACCACACCTCACCCCCATCTAGACAGAGGGGCAGTCTCCACTCCGAGGCCCTTTTAAAGACGTCAGCTTATTTCACCCCCACATTCCTGAGAGGTGGTCTCATTTTACACGTGGGAAAACCACAGCGCTGAGAGGGAAGAGACTCCTTAAGGTTACATGGGAGGAGGAGCAAACAGAGCCCAATTTGGGGGCTTTAATTCGAGCAAGCCGCATCTACTCTCTCTCTAGTTAAACTAGATGTAATTTTTAAAAATAAACTTTATTTTATTGTTACTATTATTATTTTTTGGCCACGTGATTTATGGGATCTTAGTTCCCCTGCCATGAATTAAAGCCGGGCACTCTGGCAGTGAGAGCTCAGAGTCCCCATCATTGGACAGCCAGGGAATTACCAATCTAGATGTCCTTTTATTCTTCAAGACGGGAATCAGCACCCTCCAAGGCCAACTAGGTTCCATTCAAACCTCGCGCGCCCATTGGAACAGCCCCCTGGGGCGGGGCACAGGTAGGCCACCTGAGTGGCGGCTGTCTGCTCCAATGAATGGCCTTCTTCGTCCTAGCTCCGCTCCCCACCCCCCCCACCCCCCCAGCAGGGAGAAACTGCGGGGTGAGTCTCTTTGTGGACTTTATGTGACACTCACGCGCTCACTAGTTCCTAGTAATACTGAAGATAAGCACGGGTCCCGCCCCTCCGTCAGGCCCTCAGGGCTGGGGTCCTCCTCCATTCTTACTTGCCTTCCTTTCCCATCTGAAAGGGGCGGGGCGAGATGGTGGTGAAATAAAGATCAAAGGGCAGCCCGTGAGGTCCTGGAGAAGCTTGCAGACACAGTACAGGAAGGAGCAAAACATCCCATGAGGAGGACCCTGGTGTTTACTGAGCACCTGTTGCATGCCAGACATGGGATTTACCCTGTTCCAAATTGACCACGGAGCTAGATATGTATTAACCCAAATTCTACAGAGGGGGAAACTAAAGTTCACCGAAGTGAACTGAATGAACTTCCATTCAGTTCAGCTGAATGGCATTCAGCTGGTAATGCCATTCAGACCTGAGTGGAATTCTGCCCCGTGCCAAAGCCTCTTTCGTCTACCTTGCTGCCTCTAGGATTGAGGAAATCGTGGAAGACTTCTTAGAGGAGGTGATGTTGCAAACTCATCCTTGAGGAAGGGTGCAAAGAAATCCATCCCATGGAGAAGAAGGAGAAAGACGTGAAAGGGTATTAGTGGCTAGGGAACAGTGTGAATAAGGCCAGAGGTTTGTAAGTGGGAAACGGAGGCGAGAAAGGCTGTGGATAGAGCAGGAAATGGGGATGGAAGACCTTCCATTTGTGAAGGGCCCTGAATGCCAGGTAAGTAGGGTGAACACTGGGGAGGCCTGGGCTTCAGTTGGTCCATCTATCAAATGAGGGTCTCGGACCAGCTCACTTCAGGCCCTCCCAGAAAGGGTTCAGATTCCTCTAGGTCCAACTCTGGACTGGCAGAGTGGGGAGTGGCTGGAATAGCTTATGGGCCAAGGGTAATATTTTGCTCCAGTCTCTGAGTCTGAAAATAAATATTTTTACCAAGCTGGCAGTGCCAGATCCCTGCATTTCCCTGGCTTCCCCTCCCCCAATCCGGGGTCCTGCAGAGAAAGCCCAGTCCTGGGGTCAAGAGGCAAGAGGAGTGATGGGTTTTAGACCCGGCTGCAGCCCAGGCAAAGTTTTCTTTCCCTTGGAGCCTCAGTTTCCTCATCTGCACAATGGGGGAGTTGTGGCCTGAACTTTCTAAGCCCTCTCCCTATTGACTAGACAACATACAATTCCAAGACTTCCAGGGAGACCCCACCTTGGGAATGTGTGCACAAGTGGCTGTAAGTCCAGTCAAGGCCAAGGCCGTGGGCCTATCGGAGGTCCAGAGGCTGCTGGGCACTGGGAGGAGTGAAGAGGTTAGAGCTGGGTCAGAGTTGGGCCTGCTCTTGGGGTCTCACTGCCTCATGAGAGTAGGGGGAGAGATGGTGTTTGGACTCTAAAAGTTGCAGAGGGACTTCCTTTGTGGTCCAGCAGCCTTCCAACGCAAGGGAGTGTGGGTTTGATCCCTGATCTGGGAGCTAGGATCCCACATGCCTCGAGGCCAGAAAAACAAACCATAAAACAGAAGCAATATTTAATAAATAAATAAACGTTGTAGACAAAGAACCCTCACCTGCAGTTTGGCATGTGGAAGAGGTGGTGAGGGGTTACAGCATGAGAGGACAGGAGGGCAGGTGGGACTCTGAGGATTTTGCTGGGGAAAGGTCATGTAGGAGAGGCTGGAGCGTGGGGGACCTGGAGAAGAAGAACTGGTTCTTGCTGGGGTTGGCTGGACCCAAGGGCTGTGACCCTCTTTCTCCTGGGCAGAACTGGAGGCTGCCACGGTCATGGCCTGCAGCCCCAGGAGTGGGGCTGGGGATCTGTTTGGCAAACCAGTTTGGCGAGCCTGTCTCCTCCGTGATGTCATCCAGCTGTTGTGTTCTCTGCGTGACTGGGTCAGATAAACGTCTGGGCTTGGAGGAGAAGGGGGCCTGGGTCCAGGTGCTGAGGGATGGGGAAGGAGTGACTCTTCAGTGTAGGAAACTGGGAGGCAAGTGAGCCCTGGGAAGGAGAAGCGGGCCTGAGACACCCACTGGGCTGTGATGCACCCCGGGAGACCAGCCTCACGGACAAAGGAGAGGGTTCTGGATGGGCCAGCCTGGACTTCCTGTGACTTCCGGGAGTTCCCTGATGCCTGGTGTCATCTAGGCTTATCGCAGGGGCCCAGTATAACTGCTGACCAGTGGGTTGGAACCATGAAAATAAATGAGTGGCAGTTTTATTTTTACTACGAACCTTATGGCTTGAACCCCGGGAGGTAGAACTCCATCATATACGGAAGAGGAGACAGGCTCGGCAAGGCCGAGTCACACCAGCACCTCGCACAGGATGAGAACCCAGAACCCTTGATCTGAACCACAGCACCCTGCCACCTACCATTGGGATCTCTGCCCACGTGGTGCCTTACATGTTTCTTAACTGCTTGTGAGCACAGCAGCTGAATCACAGCGTCACAGAATCCTAGATGCCCACCTCGTGGTCTAGGTCAGTATTCAGTCCTAGAGAGGCCAAGGAACAGGCTTCAGGTCACACAACAGTTTGGAGGTGGAACTACTCTGTACCCCAGATCCCCACCCTCCCCAAATCCTTGTTTCTCCCTCAGGGCCTGGCACACCCAAGCATGGAATAGTAGTAATTAGCACATATGGAGGCCCTATATGTGCCATTCAGTCATTTATCATCAGCACAGCCATGAGAGGTATGTGCTAAGATTATATCCATTTTACAGATAAAGAAGCTGAGGCTCAGGGACTTCCCTGGTGGTCCAGAGGTTAAGAATCTTCCTTGCAATGCAGGGGACGCGTGTTTGATCCTTGGTCAGGAAACTAAGATTCCACCTGCCGTGGAGCAAGTAAGCCCATGCGCCGTAACTCTAGAGAGTCCGTGTGCTACAATGAAGGATTCCACATGACCCAGCGAAGATCCTGCATGCTGCAATTAAGACCTGACACAGCCAAATAAAATAAATGAATCTTAAATAAAAGAGAGAAACTGAGGCTCAGAGAGGGGAAGTCATTTGCCCAAGCTGACACAGCATGTTGGTGGTAAGGCTGGAATTTGAACCAATCCCTTGGTGGACCCAAGAGGCCTTACTGGAGGCATGAAGACCTCTGGACAGGAGGGTGGATGGCCCCTTTGCAGGCTCCCAGGTAAGCGGTGTCCAATTTATAGTTTCCACACAGGCCTGGCCTCCCTGGGGCGGGCAGAAAAGTGCTGAGGCTGTAGAAATGCTCTGAACCTTCCCAGAGGAGGTGGCCACGGTGGGAGGGAGCGTTTGGTGCGGACCTCAGAGCCAAGTGTAGACGTGGCGGCTGGGCCCGCTGCAGGCGAGGGAGGGCAGGCGGGGTGGGGCCCCAAATCCAACCGGCCTCCCAGCAGCGTTCCCAGCCATCCGCCAGCCAGGCCTGGCCCTGCCCGCCCTTCTAGCTCCTCATCTGGATTTGAGATGAGGACGCTGGGCCTAATAAAAGCAGAATGGTAGCAAAGTCAGGGCCTGGAACCACAGCCAGTGAGAGGCTGGGATCCCCCATCATCTCATGCTGGCCTGGAACAGGTTTCTGAATATTTAAAATAATAGCAACTGCTTATGAAGTAGACACATGTACCGGGCATTGTGCTAAGGTCAGCCCACAGGAACTCATTTATTCACCATGATCACCCCAATAAGATAAGACTCTTATTAGCTCTATTTGGTGATAGAGAAACTGAGGCACAGAGAGTTAAGCAACTTGCCCCTGATGGTTATAACAGCGTCTTACTGCTAAGCACACACATGTCCGTCCCGGGCTCCATGCTAAGCACTTTCCATGTGTTTTCCCATTTGAGGAAAAGGCATGAGGCATCCTAGGCAGATCAGCATTTTGTTTAGATGAAAAGAAATGAGATCCAGAGAGAAAAGGGACTTACCTGAGGTCACATGGCTGCAAGGGGCCACTCA
Source organism: Cervus canadensis (assembly GCF_019320065.1). Lineage (NCBI taxonomy): Eukaryota > Metazoa > Chordata > Mammalia > Artiodactyla > Cervidae > Cervus > Cervus canadensis. The sequence goes on from NC_057386.1 coordinate 110,494,745, forward strand.
GACCCAGGACGCTAATACTAGAGAGGGTAAGACCTTGGCTTCTGGAATCAAGACAGACCTAAGTATGCTGGTGACATCACGGGTCCTTCGCTGTGTGGCCTTGGCAAGTCACATCACCTGCCTGAACTTCTGTTTTCTCCTCTGTGAAATGGGGGTTTGGTTGACACGATACTAATACCACCTGCTGGCTATTAAGCCCACCTTGGGAATAGTAGATCATTTACGTCATTCGTTTAGTTTGTGCATGTGCTGTGCTGTGCTTAGTTGCTCAGTCGTGTCCGACTCTGTGACCTCATGGACTCTAGCCTGCCAGGCTCCTCTGTCCATGGGGATTCTCCAGGCAAGAATACTGGAGTGGGTTGCCATGCCCCCCTTCAGGGGATCTTCCCAACCCAGGGATCGAACCCAGGTCTCCCGCATTGCAGGCTGACTCTTTACCATCTGAGCCACTAGGGAAGCCCAAGAATACTGGAGTGGGTAGCCTATCCCTTTTCCAGGGGAACTTCCCAACCCAGGGATCAAACCGGGGTCTCCTGTATTACAGGTGGATTCTTTACCAGCTGAACTACCAGAGAAGCCCCTAGTTTGTGCATACCCTCATTCAGTTCTCACAACAGCCCCCTGTGGTTTGTAGCTTTTCATTCAAAGTGTGGTCAGCAACTTTGGCATCTCCTAGGAGCTCGTTGGAAATGCAGAATCTCAGGCCTCGCCCCAGACCTACTGAATCAGGATCTGTATTTTAACATGACTCTCAGGGGGATTCATATGCACACTGTGGTTTGGGTTCATGGCCACAGGAATCACCTGGGTGATGAGGGTGGGGAGGTGTCCCTTATATCTGAATGTTCCTAGAAGAGCTTCTGCCTCCGTGATCTCCAGGAGAAAGACATTCCCCAGGGTCCACTGAGGACAGGTCAGTGAGATCGGAAGTCTTGGGCGGCTGTTACTGATTCTTGCTTAGGTGCTGGCTGGGCAGGAGTCAGCCCACAGCAACCTGCTCCTCATGTAGGAGATGGCCCTGGGAGACCTGGCTTGTGACCTGCCAAGGAGGAAACTACTCAGGATTCTGGAGGTAATCTACTATACACTGCTGGATTCCTACTTAAGGGACTTTTTTTTTTTTTTTTTAATTTTCTTCTAAGTTTTTTTTTTTTTTTTTTTTTAAATGTGGACCACTTTTACAATCTTTATTGAATTTGTTATGATATTGCTTGTTCTATGTTTTGGTTTTTTGGCCTCGAGGCAAGTGGGATCCTAGATCCGTGATCAGGGATCAAACTCGAACCCCCTGCAGTGGAAGGCAAAGTCTTAACCACTGGACTACCATGGAAGTCTGGGGGACTCTATTTTGAAGGGCTCATCTGCTTGGCTGAAGGAAGGCAAAGGGTGGCCTGGGTGGATGTTGGAGCTGGGACCTTCACTCCGCCTGTTCCTATCCAGGCAAGCAGTTCCTAAAAAGCTGCCCTCAGGGCATAGACTGGGACCAGCCATATTGACTCGGCCCTGTAGGAGTTCCAAAGCACCTTCACCCTTTATCCCTTTTGATCTTCATCACGATCTTATACAAAATATGTAAATAAACAAAAAGAACAAAACCACCAGTTAAGCATGGAAGTTTCCTGCCTTTAAAAAAGGGTGACGTGCAATCCCAGGAGTGTTGCAACTTGTACCTCCTTCTTAGTTTGTTAAAATTCTGTTCTCAAGTTAAAGGTGCTGTTGGTTTAAGAGGGTCAGGGGTGAGTCCATTCTTTCACATTATCAAGTTGTTCATTTAAAGCATGCCTGTGTAGATCTCTCAGTAAGACACAAGTATCCATGCAGGCTTATTCAGTACTCTCTGGAGCTCAAGAATTTCCCTTTAAGGGCCAGAGTACTATTGGAGGAAGCCAATTCCTACTTCTGCCATTATTTCTGCCATTGGAGAAGGGATCTCCTGCCTGCCATCCGCAGGACCCAGGCATTACTCAGTACCACAAGGCAGCTCCCCAAATTGCAGACAGACGCTCTAGGAGGAAACTGTCAGTCTCTACAAGGCTCGCCTTGTGTATCCAAAACTTATTAAGTGACATCATAAGTAAGGCTTGGCAAATAGGATGAGGGAGTCTGACCACTGAGGACAGACAGAAGCCTGCAGGCATAGATGCAAAAGGGTGTTGAAAGAGTTTGTCGCTCAGTCATGTCCAGTTTTCTGTGACCCCATGGACTGTAGCCCACCAGGCTTCTCTGTCCCTGGAATTCTCCAGGCAAGTAATACTGGAATCAGTATCTATTTCCTTCTCCAGGGGATTTTTCCTACCCAGGGACTGAACGCAGGTTTCTTGCATTTTGGGCAGATTATTTATCATCTGAGTCACCAGGGAAACCTCCAAGCAGAACGGAAATGGACACTGCCAGGAGGCAGAGGTGAGGACAGAGCTGAGTGCTTTCAAGAGAGAATGAAAAACCCCAGTTAGCTTTATAGAACACTTTCATAAGCATGGTCCTCCTCCAGCCTCAGCAGCCCTGAATGGTAAAATTTAATCATACCCAATTCACAAATAAGGATCCTAAGGTCCTGCAAGGTCATTGAGCTATACTTAACCGAGCCATGTATCTTAGACCTGTGCTTGTACATAATGAGTGAATAGTTGACGTTTGTTGAATAAAGTAGAAAGTGTGCACTACATAGCACCTTTAAAAAGAACTGTAGGGATTTCCTTGGCAGTCCAGTGATTAAGAAGCTGCACTTCCATTTCAAGGGGCACAAAGATCCCACATGCTATGCACTGAGGCCAAAAAATGAATAAAAAGAATTGCAAATGATGAGAACTTTACATTTTTAGATAGTCTTAAGTATCTTCCCACCAGATACTAATTACAAAGATACCCTTTACTATAGAGAAATTTCCTTAAAACAAATGATATATATATATATATCAGTTATAAAAAAGAACATTTTCTCATTTGCAGGAACATGGATGGACTTGGAAGTCAATACACTAAGTGAAATAAGTCCAGCAAAGGTTAATACTGTATGATTTTAGGTATACGTGGAATGTAAAAAATATAGTGGGGCTTCCCTGGTGGCTCAGACAGGAAAGAGTTTGCATTGTGGGAGATCTGAGTTTGATCCCAGGGTTGGGAAGATCCCATGGAGAAAGAAATGGCAACCCACTCTAGTATTGCTGCCTGGAAAAGTCAATGGACTGAGGAGCCTGGCGGGCTACAGTCCATGAGGTCACAAAGAGTCGGACATGACTAAGCGACTAAAATATATATATATATATGTTAAACAAAAAAAAAAGAAGCGGACTCACAGATATAGAGAACAAACCAGTGGGTACTAGTTGGGGGACAATGTAGGGATGGGGGAGTGGGAGGTACTGGGTGTTAGACAGGCTTTTAAGGATGTATTGTACAAGACATGGAGAATATAGCTAATGTTTTGTAATAATTATAAATGTAACATTTATAATTATATAAAATTTTTTAAAAATTAGATAAACTATAAAAGTCTTGACAAAGTGACACATTAATATATAGCTCCTTTGGATGACACCTTCTCTACCAGTGCTCATTTTTCTTTTCTAATTTGAGAGAATATTTCAAATCTCTGTATATTCCAGATTATTCTCACCTCAAAAGCCACCTCTCCCAAGAAGCTCTACATAATCTCTACAGATAGAAGTTGCGTCTTCCATGAAATCCCACGACCCTGACTGGCACCTCTCTTAGGGCATTTATCACCTCATGGTGGAATTCTATGGTATCATCCACCCAGGCCCACTGTCCAGCTCTTTTTCCTCTCTCCCTGACTCCAGCCATGATGTTCTCACTGGGAGCCGCCATGTTGTTACAGATCACACTCCAAGCGACAGTTGATTGGTCTAGGGGGTAGACATCTGACTCTGTTGGGCCAATTGGACACTTAGTCCCAGAGGGAGACTGGAACTGAGTCCCTCCCCCACTGGAACTGAGAAATTCATTGGTCTGTTCCTGGTTCCTGAGCCTTGAGATGTGAAATATGGAAGCCATTAGCCATCGTGTCCTCTGACACATGGAGGAACTCTGTCTGCAACTAGAGAGAGAAGATGGCTAACACAGCAAGAGAAGGAGGGAGAGAGAGAGAGAGAGAGCTAGTTCCATCTGGCTTTTTTGTTTGGATTTGTGTTTTTTTTTTTTTTCTTAAGTAGCAGATTAACTTCTCACAATTTTGGAGACTGCGAAGTCTGAGATCAGGCTGCCAGCATGGTTGAATTTTGGTGAAGGCCTACTTCTTGGATTGAGGCAGCAGCTTTCTGACTGTATTCTTACTTGATAAGAGCAAAGAGAGGACTCTGATTCCATCTGCTCTTGAAGTTTTCCATCATTTCCAGGAATAGTTGATTGGTTGGTTGGCCCTGCTGTCTACTAGGTAACTCTCAGAATCCAATCTTCTGATAAAATCCCCTTCCAATAAACCTTTATTAAGGTAGCCAGCATAGTTTTCTGTGGCTTTCAACGAAAGATACGCAATGAGTATAACTACTCTGAGTTATTTACATAAATGTTTTATCTCTCCTACTCATCTGGGGATTGCCAAATGTCCATCTTAGATAACAGTTCTGCCTGGCCTGCTATTAGTGAGAAAACTAGGACAGTTACTTATAATTTTCAAAAATTACTAACTTCTGAGATTAGTCCTTTTTAAATTTTATGGTGACAGAAAGTAATGCCTTATTTTACCTTTTCTTTAATGTTCTTTGACAAATAACAAAGTGTTGGCAACTGTATGCCTCTTTCAGGGATGTGAAATCCCAGTCTGGGGAGCACTGTCCAGGTATTGATTCCTTTGGCAGGGCCCTTGCCTGGCTCCTCCCAAAGCTCCTGGCCTCACGCAGGGTAGGAGATGTCTCCAAAAATGAGTGAGATGAGCTAATGGGTTTAGAGAGCAGTTCTGGTCTCCTGTCTGTGACAAGATGATCTGATTTAAAACTGTTACAGCTTGTTCATTCATTCTTTTATGATTTTTCAAAGGAAGCTTCATTTAAAAAAACTTTTGTATTTACTTTATTTTTGGCTGTGCTGTCTTCACTGCTATGCGGGCTCTTCTCTAGTTGCAGTGCACGGGCTTCTCATTGCAGTGGCTTTTCTTGTGGAGCTTGGGTTCTAGGTGCTTGGGCTTCCGTAGTTGCAGCACATGGGCTCAGTAGCTGTGGCTCCTAGGCTCTAGAGCACAGGCTCAGTAGTCGTGGCACACAGGCTTAGTTACTCCAAGGCATGAGCAATCTTCTCGGACCAGGGATCGAACCTGTGTCTTCTGCATTGTCGGGTAGATTCTTTACCACTGAGCCACCAGCAAAGCCCCCCTCCCCGCCCCAATTTCTTTGTATATTTGCATAATGCCTCACTAGTCTTGCCTGACTTTTCCTTTTAAGTGGACATCAGATAATTTTCTCCTTTATCCTAATTGTCAAGGAATGGCGTGGCTAGGAGGAAAGCTCAGAACGAGCTCACTGTGGTGGGAGAAAACACTGGAAGTGAATTCAGACAGCACTGTAGTCCAACTCTGGCTTCCCCTCCGGCTGGTTGCAAGGTCTCAGGCAACTTGCTTCATTTCTGTGAGCCTCGGTGTCCCCATCTGTGAAATGGGAATGATATCTAGCCCACCTTCTGTACAGGACTGTTAGGGGCTGAGTAAGGCTTTGGCAGCAATTTGGGAATTGGACATGGAGGAAACAGGTACCAAGTGTTGTTTTACAGGAGCTGTTGGGGGCATTGGATAGGGAAATGATTAAGAAATAGAAATGGAATTCAGGGAAGTGCAGGGGAGTGGCAAAGGGCTTCTAGCTAGTGCTGGCTCTGTCTGTTACTTGCATATGACCTCACCTCTCTGTGCCTCAGTTTCTTTATCTGGAAATGCAGGTCCCACTGTCAGGAAGTAACTCTTCCTGATCCTTCACACGGGGCATCGAAGTATGCGGACACCTAATAGGAGAGACAGGAGCATTCTGGGGGTGGGGGTGGAGTCTGCATGCGGAAGGCTTGCAGTTAGGAATTACTGGATGAGAAATACTGGTCTCACGTGTTTCGTTTCACGGGGACAATCATAAGATTGGTCTGGCCAAAAAGCTTGGTTATGGAAAAACTCGAACGAACTCCTTACTTTTTTTCGGCCAGCCCGATACTTCTCTACTGTGACGAGAATTAAACCAGATGTGCACGCGGAACACTTGCACAGGCTGGCGCGCCGGAGACTCAGTAATGACGCTGTCCTTACGCTCATTTTATTTCACAGATAAGGAAAGAGGAGCCTCCAAGAAGGTGCTGTGGCCAGCCCAGGCACACGGCCATCAGTAGTCGAGCAGGATTTGAATCCACGTCGTCCTGACTCTAGAGGCCAGGCTCTGAACCACTGTGTTACAGTCACCCCATTGTGGGGCCTCTACTCCCGACCCCCGCTGCTGGCCTGACTCAGCAGCTGTGGGTGGCCTCGCTCCAGCGCGTGGGCAGCAGAGCCAGTGAGAAGCCTCCCAGTTCCTTGAAAACCAAATATGGCCAGACCAGGCCCTCGGAGGTCCGACCCCCAGGCTGGGCCTGCTCTGGCCTGCTCCTCTGTGTGTGGGGCCCTGCTTGCTGTACAGCCTCCTGGCTCTGCCCCAGACGACTCTGGGGGAGCCCCCATCCGGATCCCCCTCTTCATAAGATCTTGCTGAGCAAGTTACTGAAGGAGAAACACGCGAGACCAGTGTCTCCTCTGTGCTGTGGTGATTCCCAGCCTTTGCTCACACAGTCCTCTTCCCCCGGACTTCTCCCTCTCTAGCCAGCTCTTATGAATTCTTTGGTGCCCAGAGTGAGCTGTCAGGACCTGTGTGACCTGGAGGAAATCTCTCATCCTCTCCCATCCATTCACCCATCCTTCCATCCAGTGGGCACTTACCAGGTGCCAAGCATTTTGACGTATAGTCGCTCCTTCCAGACTAAGAAGCTCCTTGAGAATTGCAGACCAGAGGTAGAAGATAATTGTTCAACTCATACCCATGGGCCAAGTCTTGTCCGTACCATAGTCCTGGCGAGGCTCTTATCATGATCACCCCCTTTTCACAGTTGGAAAGACTGTACTCAGACAGTTCAGTTCAGTCGCTCAGTCATGTCTCACTCTTTTCGACCTCATGGACTGCAGCATGCCAGGCTTCCCTGTCCATCACCAGCTCCTGGAGCTTACTCAAACTCATGTCCATTGAGTCACTGATGCCATCCAACCACCTCATCCTCTGTCGTCCCCTTCTCTTGCCTTCAATCTTTCCCAGCATCAGGGTCTTTTCCAATGAGTCAGTTCTTTCCATAAGGTGGCCAAAGTAGCAGAGCTCCAGCTTCAGCATCAGTCCTTTCAATGAATATTCAGAACTGATTCCTTTAGCAATGATTGGACTCCTTGCAGTCCAAGCGACTCTCAAGAGTCTTCTCTGACACTATACTCAGACAGTGGATGTCCAAAGGTCTCAGCAGAGGGGACTTCCCTGGTGGTCCAGTGGTTAAAGAATCTGCCTTGCAATGCAGGGGACGAGGGTTCAATCCCTGGTCGGGGAATTAAGATTCCACATGCTGAGGAGGCAATAGCCCACAGGCTACAACTAGAGAGTCCGTGCACTGTCATTAAAGATCCCATATGCCGAAACTAAGACTCGACACAGCCGCATAAATAAATAAATATTTAAAACAAATCCACCCCCCACCCCAGACTCAGCAGAGGTGAGTAGAGGTGAGGCTTGAGTCCTGACCTGTTGGACCCTGGAGGCCAAATTCTTGCCCACTAGACAGTACTGCCCACTCCCCTTGGAGGGCTGGATGGCGGTGAGAGTTGGGTTCTGGGGAAGGGCTGGGACCACTCCTCCCTTCGTTCCTGGCTCCCGAGTAGTCTCCTTAATCCAGTGCCTTTCCAGTCCAGAGGCAGCTGTTCTTCCCTTGCCTTCCCCACTCAGCCCCTCTGTGACCAGAGGTGGTCTGACGCTTGCCAGGTTGGCAGGGGGAGGATTAATGTTTTTCCCTTGCCTACGCCTGACAGACGTTGAGAATGCCTATCCCATCTCAGCATTCCAAGTGGTGCTAGTGGTAAAGAATCCACCTGCCAATGCAGGAGACATAAGAGATGCAGGTTCAATCCCTGGGTTGGGAAGTTCCCCTGGAGGAGGGCATGGCAACCCACTCCAGTATTCTTGCCTGGAGAATCCCATGGACAGAGGAGTCTGGCGGGCTGTAGTCCATGGGGTCACAAAGAGTTGGACATGACTGAGTAGGCACACACAGCATGCACGTCCCTTCTCAGAGCCTACAAAGTCCTTTTCAAGATCACCGTTTCACCTCAGCCCTGCAGGGGCGGCAGGGCAGGGAGGCCCTTCCTCATAGTTCCGCTGGGGGAACTACAGCCCCAGCACATCAAGGGGCGGCCCGGCTGCGCCTGAAATCTTTTGCTTCAAGGAATGGAGTATGGAATTGTCTGCTAGATCTTTCCCCAAGCCATGGTCTGAGGTACTGAAGAGCCTGACAGAGATCCCAGCTCTGCTACCCACCAGCTGTGCGGCCTTGTGGGGGTCACTTCACCTCTCTGCGCCTCAGTCTCCTCCTCTGAAACACGGGGGCAGTGCGACTTAGCATGCACACGTGCTCGTACCCATCTGAGAGAGGCTGGGAGGCTGAAATGAACGAATGCTCGCGAAGCACGTAGCCTGGAACATAGTGGGTGCTCAGACAATGAGGTGATTATTGTTCCAAGTGCCTAACATGGAATATCAGATCAGGAGGCTCATCCAGGCCAAGGGTAATAGTCCCTAACATTCCTTTATCATTGCTGTGTACCAGACTCGTTCATCAGAACAACATCCCTATAATTCAGTGCTTCAGGGAATGGAGTGTGGAATTGTCTGTTGGATCTTTCCTGAGGCCGTGATATGAAATACTTGAGTCTGACAGATCCCAGCTCTGCTACCCAACCAGCTCTGCAGCCTTGTGGGAGTCACTTCACCTCTCTGAACCTCAGTTTCCTCCTCTGAAATATGGGGGCAGTGCTAGCAGCCACCTGAAAGAGGTTGGGAGGATGAAATGAACTAATGAACTAATTTTACAGACGGGGTAACTGAGGCTCAGAGAGGGAAAAGGACTCACCCTAACTTCCTGCCCAGTGAGGGGAAGAGCTTGAGCGTGGACTCAAGTCTGTGTCTACAACATCAGCTTGGATCCACTGTGGTGGATTCTTCATCGCCTTCACGCTAAGGCCCAGAAAGGGAAAGAGAGTTACTTGGGGCCCCACAGCAGTTGAGGGTGGGTCAGACCACATTGCAGAGGCCTTTTCCATTCTGGCAGCTCCACACGGGTCTGGATAATTCTCCAGCCCTAGGGCTAAAAATAATACATTCACAGTCCTCAGAACTCAGGTCTGGGGGTCTCGTCCACAGTCTCAGGTTGCCCCCCAGATCCCGTCTTCCCCAGACACCCCATGATCATCCCTTCCCCACCCCCAGCTTTCCACATAGACCCCCCATTTGAAAAAAAAATCAGCTGAAACTTTGGCCAAAGAAAACTCATTGATGCCCACAAACCAGCCAGCCAGGGAGGAGGCTGCCCTGGAATGTTGGAGGGGGGTCATCAAGCTGTTTGTGAGCTGGCCAGCCAAGAAATAAGAGCAGCTACCATTTTTGGGGAAAGCCATAACTCCCTCTGTGGGAAAGGATCCAGGGCAGGCCAACTCAGAGGCTCTGGCCTCAGTTTCCCCATCGTCACCACCATGGCATTTATGGGGTCTGAATAACTTCAGCTACTGATTCAACAAATATCAGTTGGGTGCTTGCTGTGTGCCAGGCACTGAGCTGGCTGCTCGGGGGCACAGTCGGGTGAGAGCTAAGCCCTGTTCTTCAGGACTGACTTTCCAGCAGAAGGCAATCTCTTGGTAAGTCTCTTAAAGAACCAGAGCCTGGTGGCCCAGGCCCACAATGCTAGATCAATACTCTTGGGTCTGGATGGGTTTCAGAATTCAGAATTTTGGGGGATCTTAAATGGTGATTGGGTGGGGTCTGGGCCCTCTCATTCCAATCAAACATACAGATCTTGCTGTAGTGAGAAGTGTGAGCATTGACAAATAAAAGTTCTACGCAGCTTCAGTCCATTTGGGTCAGATTTTGCCTCCAAATGAGTTTTCTTGGAGTCTACAGAAAAGCTCTTGGTTGTCTAGGTGTTCTGGACTATGGTGTGGAAGGTACGTGTTAAGGACCTGATTCCTCTCCCCATTATACAGATGAGAAAACTGAGACACAGGGCAGAGGAATCACACACCCAAGTTCTTGGAGCAAGCAAATGGTGGCTGAGAATGCAGGTCTCAGTGACTCTAAATCTAGAGCTTGCCACCACCAGGGACCCTGCCGGGAGAGCAGCAAGGATGGAGGAGAGAAGGTTCCTTGGCTCAGCCTCCACAGCCCAGCAGCCAGTTCTGCCACGAAGGAGTTAAGCCCCACCTGGGCCTCGGCCAGGCCTCTGCACCACGTCTCCTTGCAGGGCCTGCCTGTCTGGGGCCTGTTTACCAGGCCGCGCTTGCATCACCAGCTTCAACGTGCAGTGCAAACACACTCACATTCTTGGGTCATGAGAAATGCACAGTTGCGGTGACATCATGCCCAGAGAGGAGGTTTTTGCCAGCCTCCTCCTGCCCACAGTCAGAGCTGTTTAATTAGCACTCGTAACTGGAACTCTTGTCTTCCTATAAAAACCAACTGGAGGAACTCTCATGGGTGGGGGTGATGGGGGTTGGAGTGTGTGTGTGTGTTTTAAGGGATAAAAATAGCCCATCTGGGACTCCTTTTGGGGTATTTGTAAGTATTAATGCATCACTGTTTATATTAAATCTATGTCACTCCGGACATTTTTGTCTGAATTTGGCTTGGAGATGGGACCAGAGAAACCACCCATGTCTTTTTGTTCCCTCTAGTTTTTCCTTTTGGGAGGGAGACACGTAGGCCAAGTGAAAGGGCCCTTGGAGACCATTCAGACCAACCCTTCATTATACAGCCAAGGAAAGGGAGGCCCAGAGAGGGCAGGGCCTTCCCTGATGTCACACAGCAAGTTTCCATGTTCCTACACCCTTTACATGCATTTTGCAGCACTGCCCTCAACCCCCAACTTTGGTTTTGTGAGTTGGCTTTTCAGGGTGTTGAGAAGACAGGTGTTTCTGGCTAGAAACTTCCTGGGTGTGTTTGAGATTAGAGTGGAGGTGATGGTGGTGGTGGTGCTGGGAACAGAGAAAAGTGATTGGGACACAGGAGACCTCAACCTCCCCCACCTGCCTCCCCAATAAAACCTCATCCAGGCTTTGAAAAGTCTGTTCCTCTCCCTAGACAATCCCAGTCTCCTTTTGCCCAAGAAATACTCTCATTGGCCTCCTTTCATGACTATTGAAGACTTACTTCCCACAGAGGGGGTGCTAGAATTTTAGCAAATGAAAATAGAAAACACTCAGTTAAGTCTGACTTTCAGACATACCAAAAAATAGTGTTTTCATACAAATACGTCTCATGTGATTTTTTTTTTTTTTTTGCCATACTGCATGACTTGTGGAAACTTAGTTCCCCAACTAGGGATTGAACTTGCAACCCTCGGCAGTGACAGCAGGGAGTCCTATTCAAGGGAATTCCCTGTCTCATGCATACTGAGACAGAGAGTTATCTGGCAGCCCTATTTTCTTCCATCCTTATCATCATGACTGTGGCTGACACTCTCAATCATCTTCCCATCAGCCTTCCTTCTCCTTCCTCATTAACTGAGCCCTGATTTTGTCTGGAGCGGCATTGTGTCCCAGGCGATGAATCATATGTGTATAAGCTAGTCCTGACAACTCTGGTCTCCTTTGCTTTCCCAAATTCCCCTGCAGTCAAGGATGATCTGGTGACTGCAAGTTTCTTGACACCTTCCTTTTCAAAAAGAAGACGCTCACTCCCTCTCCTTGAATATAGGCTGGACTTCCTGACTCATTTCAAAGTGTGACTTCCAAGGCTAGGTCACAAAAACCATTGTTGCCCTGCTCTTTTTGATGACTCACTCTGGGGGGAGTTAGCTGCCATGTTGTGAGAACACTCAACAGCCCTGTGGAGAGGCCCATGTGGGAAGAACTAAGTCCTCCCGCCAACAGCCAGCATCAACATGCCAGGCTCACGGGTGAGTGGCTCCAGCCCCAGTCAAGCCTTCAAGTGATTACAGTGTGGGCCGATATTTTGACTGCATCATGAGCCAGGGAGATACTTGTATTAATCATAGTTTTAATTTTTATGTTTTATGATGTTTTAATATCTTTGGGAACTTTGGAGTCTGGGAAGAGACTGCCCCTCCCAAGTCCAGCTCATTCCTAGACACAGTAAACAGCTTGTCTGTGAGCCTACTTTTCATGCACAAACCAACCAACTTTGAGTCCATACCCCCAACTACCTCCTTATCTAACTGTCACATACCAAACCAATATTTCCTCTGCTGTAAGTCAACCCAGGGAGGGCCAGGCATTGGACAACAAGGGGCAGTTGCTACGCCCCCAAAGCCCACTGGAATTATTCAAGCTAGCCAGTCCTGAGCTGTTCACTCTGCCCTGCTTTGCCCTTCGCACAGAAACCCCAATACAGGCTGTGCCCTTGAGCTTCTCTTCCCTTTCTGCCTCCTGACTGACACTGGTGCTTTCCTCCGAGGCCCTTCACAGCACACTGTACCTTCTGTTTCTAGGGGCACTGTAAGTAACACTCAACTTTTCTTTCAATGGCATTGGCTTCCCCATGTTGGCACCCAGTTACCTTTAAAAACTGAGTCAGGCACAGATCACTCCTGAGAGATCCTTATCTAGAACCACCCCACTAAGCCATTCCTGGATACTTGACTCACAGAAACTTCTAGAGATGGTGGATGTTTACTGCAGCAGCTAGGTTTTGGGTAATTTGTTTTACAGCAGTGGATTACTAATGCAGATGGTCATGTGACCTAGTTCTGGCTAATGAGACGTAAGAGAAAACGTGCTGAGACGCTTCTAGGAAGCTTCCCTGATAAAAGAATCAGAAGGAAGAGAAGAACTCAGGGGAATGGTTACGAGGCTGATGGTTACAGAAGTGATAGCCATCCTGGGACCATGAGGTTCTCAAATATAACGATGAAGGAGTGAAAAAGTAGGAAGAATCCATGTCTTTTATGATATCATTAAGCTGCTGGAACAACTCTGTGGTCTCCTGCATCCAGATTTGTAGACAAGAAAACAATAAATATTAGAGTAGGAAATGGCAACCCACTCCAGTATTCTTGCCTGGAACGAACTGGGTAGAAGAGCCTGGCAGGCTACAGTCCATGGAGTCCCAAAGAGTCGGATGTGACTTAGTGACTGAACATGAACAATAAATACTTTTCTAGTTTGAGCCACTGTGTCCTACAACTTGCAGCTTAATGCATCTCTGATAGAGTGTGCATGCCCAATAGCATCTCACTTCATGGGAGTAACTTCATTCAATGACTTCATTATCTAGAATCTGAAATGGACCGAAAAGGATGTCTGAGCACCAAAACCAGCATCCCAGTGTCTACACCAAGCACCTCACTCTTAGGTAAGCTTCCTGCACCTTCACTCATGGCCTTTTTACTTCTACTTTTCATACGTAATGACAAGTCCCCCCTCCCCCCTTATTTTGCGGCTGCACCACATACATATGGGATCTTTTCTTAGTTCCCTGACCAGAGATCAAACCCGTGCCCCCTGTGGGGAAGGATAGACTCTTAACCATCTGGCCACCAGGGAAATCCCCCTAACAAACTTTTCCAGGGCATGTTCCCAGGCTATAGCTTGGAAATCAAATTCAATTCCATAATCAATCATCTACTACATACAAAGCGCTGCAAAAGTCACCATGTATGCAAAGATGAGTTTCAAGCTGGAAAGCAACATGATTCAAACTTGAGCTGCAATGTAGAGATTGCAGCAAGCCTGGAAAAAAGAAAAGAGAACATTTTCTAGTGGAGTGTCAATTTATTAAGGAAGCATATATTTAAAATTATTTCCCATGGAAAATTCCATCTACAGGGCAAATCACTCTAACTTTTCTTATTTGTTGCTAATACTGGTTTCCAAAATACTTGTCTGTTTTGACTTTCTGAACCCTGTAAAAGTTTTTAGAAATGAAATAATGTGCCAGGCCTGAGTTCTGAGGAGATGCAGCAGTTCTAAGCTATGCTGAAGCACGGTTATTCTGCCTCTAGACCACATAGAATCTAAGGCCAGGGGGAAGAAAAGGCACAGCTCAGTAAACTAGGGGCAGAGTGAGGACTAGAACCCAGGACTGTGTATTTTCCCTTTCTCCGGGCAGTGAGGAAGGCAACGCTGATTCCTTCAAACCACTCAAACATTTCCTCACAAGAGGAGCAGAGCCTTGACCCAGTGCTGCGAGCTCCCCTGGGGTCAGGAAGCTCTGCCTCTCCAGGATTTCCTGTGTGTGGGAACGAAACAGGATGAACAGATAAATCCTCTGAGGCTTATTTGCAAGTGTGTGAAGCCTTCTCCTTGGTGAATCTGCAGCAGCCCTGGCCAAGTGGAGCAACCCGCTGATGTGTTTTGTGTGTTTCTAAAAGTAATAAAAAAAGGATGACCTGCACCATGAAGCGCAAGGCTGGACAGGGTAGGGAGAAGAGCATGGGTCACTGTCCCTGCCCTGGAGAGCAGCTTTGGTGTGCGTTCTCCCAGAAATGGACTCTAAGACAAGCATTTAAGAGCAAGTAACCCATCTTGGAGGTAATTCCAGGGCATCCTTGTAGGGGAAGGAAGGGAAGGTAGCCAGTAAAGGGAACATTATCCAGGCAGTTGCTGTGATGGGAAACCAGAGGTCAGGAACTCTGAGAGACAGTGTAGAGGAGCCTCACTTAGCCCAGCGCAGGGGCGAGGGAGCGGGGATACCCATCCTTTGCTGCCTGAGGTCTGAGGCGTGGGGGTGGAGGGTGGGGTGAGTGAGAGGGGTAGGAGCCAACTCTCAGGGCACTTCCGGCTTGCCTGCGTGCAGACCTCCAAAACGCTCCTGGGTCCAGAACAATGCCCTTCCCCAAAAGCAGCCTTTGTTGAATCCTGTGACTGTCAGGGGGATGTGGGTGGTGTCTGCTCCGGGGTCTGAACAGTAATTGGTTTTACACTCACAGGAAAAGACAGACACAGGCCCAGGAGACCTGCCTCCCCCTCACTGTGTGAGGGCGCGGAGGGTGTGTACAGTGCAATAGTGGGGGTTTTCGCCTGCCCAGGCCCCCGTCACTACTTTCTTCTCATGCCCCCTGCCACACAACATCCGCGTCTTCCTCTTCTCTACTCAGTGAGACCACATCTCCCAGCCTCCCTTGCGGTTAGGAGGGGTCATGTGACTAATTCCAGCCAATGAAATGTGAGCAGAAGGGACACGCATTTCTTACAGACTTAGGCCACTGAAACCTTCTAGGTACTCTTCTGTTTCACCTTCCCTCTCAAGGCGACCTGGGAGGCCACGTGACGTGGGTGGTGTGCTGTCTTCCGTGGTCCTGGGAGGAAGACGGCATCACACAAATCACTGCACAAATGACTATCGCTAGTTAGCTCTAAGAAGGAGAGAGTTTAGGTGCCTTGGGCACTTTGGTGATCCAGGCGGAGGACACTGCATGGCCGAAGGCCTTGAAGCAGGAAGCAGGAAGCCAAAGCGAGCCTGTGTGACTAGAGGTAATGAGCAAGGGAGAGTGGCTTAAGAGGGAGGTGGCTTAAGATGAAAGAGTGGCTTCTATCATGATCCTTATACAAGATTCACGGGTTTGGGGGAACAATGGGCATGGCCCAGACACCTCCTTGGCAGCCTCCTCACTCTCCCTGGGGGTAGAGCACCAGTTTAAGAAACCAGATTGTCAGACACTTCCCTGGTGGTCCAGTGGCTGAGACTCTGTGCTCCCAATGCAGAGTGCTGGGATTCCATCCCTCCTCAGGGAACTAGATCCCACAAACCACAAGTAAGAGTTCTCATATCACAACTAAAGATACCACACGCTGCATTTTCAATGAAGACTGAAGATCTCGGATGTGGCAACTAAGACCCAGTGTGGCCAAATAAAATAATTAAAAATATTTTTTTAAACAAGGAAACCAGATTATCCAAGAGGAGTCGAACCTAGAAACTCAGAATCTAGGTGTATGTGTGGTTTGGATGGTCCTGGGGTTCACAGAGCCCCGTGTCTGGAGTCCCCTGTCCCAGAGTCAGCGCCCCCTGCTTGGTCTGCGGTGGGGGAAGGGCTTTCCTGTCACCTCAGAAGATTGTTTGTGGGTCACAGGGCCTGAATTTGGTGAGTCTTGAAATCAGCTGGCCCAGGCCCTCTGGTGAGCTTGGTCTCTCTTATCGTATCTAGAGAGATGACTCCAATATCAACAATTTAGGCTCTTCTTGTGGGTTAGCCTGGGAACCGCACCACATTGTTTGGCTAAACCTTGAGTAAGGACGGACTTAATAATGAACTGTTGGGCCAGCGCTACTTGCTTGACCTCGGGGGCTGTCTTTTGCCTGCCGCACCCTCTCCCCCAGAGCAGTGTCCTCTCGGGAAATGCAGCTGACCGGGCTGCATCCGTGGGAAGGCCTGGCCCTGCTGAGGCTGCAGGAAATGACCCTCTTAGCAGCCACGAGCTGTGATCCAGAGGACAATGACAGGGGGACGGAAGCCTGTTTGTCCCAGCTGGCTTGTCCCTTTGGGTGTGCGCCAGCTGCTGGAAAACACAGCCCTGAAGATTCAGTGAGGGAAAAAAAAGAAACATTTTTAAGAGAACTAACAGACCCTCCTATGGGCTTTAGCCAACTTCAGAGGTGCTGAGGGGTTTTGTTTTCTTTATTGGTGTGTGTATGGGTGTGTGCTTTTAAAACATAAACAAGACGTAATCAGAGAATCTAAGCTTCGGAAGGTGACCTGTCCCACCCAAGCAGAAGGCCCCTGGTGGCATCTGTCTTCATGTGGCTGGGTCCTGCCTCTCCACATTGCTGTTAATCTCATCACTTGGCTCTGGCCACTGTCTCCACCCCATCTCCACTTACCACCTAGAATCCAGAGAGTTCTCAAATGCAAATCAGGTCAACCCCTCTTGGACTCTGCAGCCTGGCCCTGACGCTCCACTTATCACCTGTAATGCCACCTCCTCCAAGGGGCTTCCTGCCACTGTCTATGAAACGGCATCTCTTAACGGTGCTCTCTCATAACACCCATCACAGTGAACCCCATTCAGAATGCTCTGGCTCGTTTACACGTGCCAGGCACATAGTAGGCACTCAATTAATGTGTGCTAATCAACTGAATGCTTTTCAGTGGTTGTTGCATTCACATCAGAGTTGGCTGAGAGAAGCCAGATTTTACTGTATTTCAACTAACATTATTGAATATAAATTGTGTTCCAGGGCTTGGAGGCAAATCGATCAGGAATTCCGCTCATTCTTTCATTTGTTCAGGAGCTTCCCTGGTGGCTGAGTGGTAAAAGAATCTGCCTGCCAAGCAGGAGACATGCGTTCCATCTCCAGGTTGGGAAGATACCCTGGAGAGGGAAATACCTGTTCCAGTATTCTTGCCTGGGAAATCCTACGGACAGAGGAGCCTGAGGAATACAATCCATGGGGTTGCAAAGAGTCGGACATGACTGAGTGGCTAAACAAGAACAACAAATGCATTTGTCCACTCGGAGGGGAGAGCCCTGAGTGAACAGTGATTCAGTTGAGGGGTGCAGAAAACTTCACGGAACAGGGCATGTGAGGTGGGCTTTCCATTAGAAGGAAAGCCAGGTGGGGTGGAGGAGGGTGTCTCACTGGAAGGAAGTGCAGAGGTTTGGGAGCTGATAGTAAATGTGTTTGGAAAAGGAAGAGAACTGTGGAGTGTGGGATTTAATTTATTCCCACTTTGGACGCCCAGGAAAGGCTGGGACCTGGTTTTTATCTAGGGCAGCATGGGAGGACATTCCACCTTGTTTAAACAATAAAGAGAGGGATGTGCGTGGCTGAGGTGAGAGACAAAGCTCTTCTGTGGCTGTGGAGGCCTTGCTAAGTAGTCTGACTTTTCATCCATAGGCAACAGAATCTAATAAAAAATAATCTGTTTTTTTCCTTGGTGCATGGCTTTTGAGATCTTAGTTCCCTGACCAGGGATTGAATCAGAACCCTCAGCCGTGAGAGCATGGAGTCCTAACCACTGTACCACCAGGGAATACCTCTAAAAATAATCACTTTGGGAAGTCTGTTTTAAGAGCCTAGATGTCATCGGCTCCTGAACTGCAGTTCTCTATCAATGCAGACAACCTCAGGATACTTCTCGAAAATATAGTGGCCCCATCCTGGAAGAGTCTGATTCTCTGTAAGTCAGAGTTAGGGCCTGGTCCCTCAAATTTTCACATTTTCGTGGTGTTCTCATCATTCACGGGGTGTGGTGACTAGTAAGGCTCAGAGAGGTAAAGTCATTTGCCTAAGGTCACCCAGCCAGACAGGGGCAAAAGGGACTTTTTTTTTTTTTTTTTTGGCAAAAGGGGCATTTTGAACCAGGTCCTCCACTTTGTATCGGCAGCCTCTTCCGGACGAGCTCCTTTCTCCAATTTTATTTTCCCCTGAATGCAAGAATCTGGGCCATGGCTGGGTCCGCCCGCTCCCGGCTCCCAGCCTCAAAGGTCAGGTATCTCCCAGCTTCCCGCGGGCATGTCCATTTATGGTTCTGTTGTTCCAAAATGTGGCCAAATTTATAAACTCCTCTTTCCCGGAGCCATGAAGCAATTTGTACGCAGAGTGCAGCGCGGGGGCAGAGCTGGGAGCTCCCTCCGAAGCCTGGACTTCAGCCCGGGGCCCGGGCCCAGTGAGCTCTGGCATTGAAAGGGACCCAGACCCTCCCTGGGCCTCAGTTTCTCCACCAACAGAGCAAAGGAACTGGACTAGACCACTCCATAAACCCTGAGTATAGACACTTCCAACTTACTGCTTACAGATGCCAATTCCTAAATCCCTGGGCCTGATAACTGTAAAAGGAAGTGTTGGAGGATGGAGTGCATGCAGCCTCTGGCCTCTCTCCCTTGCGTTGCTTTCTTTTCTTTCTTTTTCCTGCTTGATTTTTTTCTTCTTTTTTTTTTTTTGGCCGCACGTGGGATCTTTAGTTCTCCCACTAGGGATCAAACCTGAGACCCTGCGTTGGAAGCACAGAGTCCTACCGCTGGACTGCCAGGGGAGTCCCTACAATACATTGTCTTTTGCATCTGACTTTTTTTTCTTAGCATAACTGGAGGTTCATCCATACTGGAGAGTATATCGTCTTTTTTTTATTGGCTACTCTTCCATTGTATAGATATTTTGCTTTGTAAAGACATTGTATAGACATTTTGCTTATTTACCTGCCGATGGACAGTTGGAATGTTTCCAATTTGGGGCTATTGGGAATAACATTGCTATAAATGTTTACACCCAAGTCTTTGTGTGGGCGTTTGTTCTCATGTCTCTTGGGTGGACACGATATTCCCAGTCTTTTAAAGCGCTGTGGTGTCCTCCATTGGCGGGACACATTCTGATGTTATCACCAGTCCCCTATCTGTGGATACTTAGGATGTTTCCAAGCTCACAGACCTTGCTGCTCTGAGCTGCTTCTTGCACCCATCTTTGGGCACGTGTGCAAGGAGAGAGAGCTGAGTCAGAGAGTATGTACAGTTTACATTTTTACAAATCGCTCCCCACCCTCCCCGTGATAGTCTTGCCTTCTTTTCAAAAGAACAGGAAATGATGAAAGAGAGAGAGAATCTACTGTAAAGATATCACCCTCCCCACCCAACCCACTGAGCTTGAGGGACTGAAATGAAGTCGCTCAGTCATGTCCGACTCTTTGCAACCCCATGGACTGTAGCCTACCAGGCTCCTCCATCCGTGGGATTTTCCAGGCAAGAGTACTGGAGTGGGTTGCCATTTCCTTCTCCAGATCTTCCCAACCCAGGGATTGAACCCAGGTCTCCCGCATTGCAGGAAGACACTTTACCATTTGAGCCACCAGGGAAGCCTGAAGTATGCTCCGCCTCTTGAGGGACTGGACAAGGAGAAAAAAGGCTGCTTCTGGCGAAAAGTCCCAGGACAGGGCAGTCCCAGGATGGCCGAGGCCAGGAAGGAGGAGGCAGAGGCTTATATAGGGACTAGAACCCTTCCCCCTAAACTTCTCCTTTGCAGGGCAGGTAGGTAGAGAGCTCTCAGTTGCTGAGGGTATGCAGAGACTGGCCAGCCATGTGGCAGGGGCTATAAGGAAATTTTCAAAATCTGATGGGGGTGGGGTGGGGCAGGTACTTCCCTGGTGGCTCAGTGGTGAAGAATCCATTTTCCAGTGCAGGGGACATGGGTTGAGTCCCTGGTTGGGGAACTAAGACCCCACATACTGTGAGACAACTAAGCCTGTGTGCTTCATCAGATAAGCCAGCGAGCTACAGCGACTGAGCCCACATTCTCTAGAGCTCGTGCTCCACAAGAAAAGCTCGCTCACCACAACGAGAAGCCTTAGCATTACAATTAGAGAAAGCCCACACGCCGCAAGGAAGACCCAGTGCAGCCAAAAAAAAAAAAAAGAAAGAAACTGATAAAGAACTGGGCTGCATGGCTTCTAAGACAGCCGTGTGGTTGCGGGGCTAAGAATGTGGTGGATTTTGCTAGTAAGGACTCTTGGTTTAAACCCCAGGTCTGCTGTTTCCTAGCTCTGTGATGCTGAGTGTGTCCAGCCTAAATTCAGTGCCTCCAGCCTCAGTTCTCTTAGCTGTGAAATGGGGATATGATTCCATCTCCCATAGTCAGTGGGGAGATGTCAGTGATGTCATGTGGGTGGGGCTCAATTTTGGGACCTGTGATTATGACTGTCTTGATCCTGTGATCCTGGGCTAATCTGCCTCGGGAACTGGGCATTGGAGGACAGTGACGTGTGCCCAGTAGCCTCCAGAGAAGGAATGCCCTCAACAACCCTCACAGCCTGTATTTACATCTAGGCCCTCCTTATTCCAGCCATATGACCTTGGGCAAGGATGTCATCTGTAACTTGATGTCCTCATCTGTACGACAATAACAATACCAACCTCATAGGGCTGTTGGGCAGGGAGAATAGGTTAAAACTTCAGGTGACAGAAAATCCCCAAATAACAGCGGCTTACCCAAGAATTGTTTCTGTCACCTCTAGAGATAAGCAGGCGAGAAATCCAGAACTGGTGTGACAGCTCCGTGGAGTAGTTAGGGATCTAGTTACCAGCTCTTCCAACCTTAGTATATGGCTCTAACCCTCACAATCCAACAGAGCAGCCAGGAATCCAGTCGTCACATCTGTATTCAAAAAGGAACATGGAGGAAGAGGGGGCAAAAGGGCAAAGAATATGAACCAGTCCTTGAAGTTTTCCCCCACTGTCCCCAGACAGTTCCACTTATGTCTCATTGACCAGAACTCTGTCAAGTAGCTACACTAGTGTTTAGGGAGAGAGGAACAGATACAGGATAGACAGGGAACAGCTTTGTTTCCTCCAGGACTCATGGAACCATTATTCCAACTCCTGTCACCAGAGATTTATCTTGCCTGGTCTAGAACTTTATACAAATGTCATCACACAGAACATTCTCTTGTATCTGGCTTATTTCATTCCACATTATGTTATGAACTCTTGAATTTTTTTTTTTTTTTAAATCTCCCTCCATCCAGAAGGAGACATTCATCAACATTTGATCTTTCATTAATTCCTTCCATCACTGAGTCACTCATTCAACAGATATTTCGTGACCCCTTACTATGTCGGGAGGGCTGGCCAAACACAATCATTCATGGCAAAGGCTGATGAACTCTGAGTCTCCCAGGATGTTCTCTGACACCAAACTCTTTTGGCTCCAAGTTATGATGGAGACAGCCCTCCTCTGAACTTCTGCAGTGTTGAGGAGAATCCTCAGTAGGCAGAGGCCCCACAGGCTATGTGGCTAGGAGTTGGAACTCCGGTACCCTGAGATGGGCACTTAGTAGGTGCCTAATAAACAGCAGCCTCAACTGTTTCCTTGGCACTGGCACAGGAGCCTTGTAAGGAGCAGAGCCCTCCTCTTTTCTAATCCTTCACTGGCCTCGTAAGGTAGGTACCGTTACGTTTTACCAGTGAGAAAATATGCTCAGAGAGGTGAAGCAACTCCCCTGAGGTGGCCCAACTGGTGAGTGGCTGAGCTGGGATTCAAACCCAGGTCTGTTGAGTGTGAAGTCTGAGCTTTCACTTCTCTGCTCTGGGCAATCAGCTCATGTCTCCCTGCCCTTCCTCTGAGCCTTGACTCCCTTGAGGGAGAGCCCAGAGCTGTCGTGGACAAAGGCTGCACACATTTTACTTTGCCATTTCTTCTTGTCTTTCTCCCACTTGGGGGTCAACCCAGGGTGGTTTCTTGGCTCCGAAGCCAGGCTTGTCTGTTTCTACTTAAAATCATGTTGGGGGCGGGTGAAAGTGAAAGTGAAGTCGCTCAGTCATGTCCGACTCTTTGTGACCCCATGGACTGTAGCCTATCAGGCTCCTCTGTCCATGGGATTTTCCAGGCAAGAATACTGGAGTGGGTTGCCATTTCCTTCTCCAGGAGATTTTCCCAACCCAGGGATTGAACCTGGGTCTCCTGCATTGTAGGCAGACGCTTTACCATCTGAGCCAAAATTGCCAGCAGTTCCCCCTGCCTGTGTCCAACACCTGATCCTGGGTGCTAACCTAGATGATTTCACAGCCATTTCCCCACCCTCCATCTTGCTTCCTGGCGCCCGTCCACATCGGGGCCCTATGAAGCTCTGCTTCTAAGCTTCTACGAAGTGGCCCCAAATGACTGCATTTTCCTAAGTGACATTTTCTAAGTGATGGGCATGAGATTACACATCTTGGTCGGTTGTTCCCAGTGTCCTGACTCACCCAGCCCGTTCCTGTGAGTGAATGAGCCTTTCATTCTAACTGCTGGCTTTTAAAGGGCCCTTGCATCTGTTTTTCCAACCACAGAAAACCCATTAGACAGGGGGAAAAAATGTCAAACAAATAGTTAAGTTTTCTCCATGGGAGCAAATTTTCCAGGGAAGAAAATATGTCAATCTTGTGATATAATTGAGTGGTTCTCAAAAAATATGTTTTCAGCATGAACCCTTTTGCAGAGGCCGCTTAAGCTGAAGTTCAGTGTAGACATGGAGCTGCTAAGATAGGAGGAGTGGGGTGACTGTGACTCCCTAGACACCCACATCTCTCTCAACTTGCCTTTGGGTGTGGAATCCAGCTTGAGAACCTCTGAGACTCAGGAGTCGGACCCTTGGGTCAGAGCCCTGGGGCCCTCCTTTACTACCACGTGATTCGTGTGAGGGAGTGGGCTTCCCTGGACTCAGGTTTCCCATCTGGGAAATGGCACAGTTGTACGAAATATTTCCTAACCTTTTCAGTTCTAAAATTCTGTGTGGCTGGAGAAAATTTAGTCTGAAGGGCTGAACTGCTGGGATATAGACTTTTTGAAAAAAGAAACAGAGTTCTCTTGTTTGAGGAGCTCAAGTAACAAACCAACGGCTGTAAAAGCATTTTCCAAGTAGAGGTGCTGTGGGCCTCCTTTCAAGAACTGATAGAAAAATGACCATTTACTTCATTATTTGAAAGTAGGAGGACTTCCTGGTGGTCCAGGGGCTAAGACTCCATGCTCCAAATGCAGGAGGTCCTGGGTTTGATCCCTGGTCAGGGATCTAGACCCCAGTGCCTCGACTAAAAAATCCCACATGCAGCAACAAAGATGGAAAATCCTTCAGGCTGCAACTAAGACCCGGCACAGCCAAAAAAGAAAAATAAATAAATATGTATATGGATATATTTAAAAAGACCATCTGAAAGAGAGGCTATTATATTTTTTAAAAAAGAAAGTAAAGTTGAATCATTATGCACCTTAAAATTATATAGCACTGAATGTCATCATATCTCAATAAAACTAGGGGGAAATGGGAATAATGTTAAAATGCAAAAAAAATACGACACAGAAATATCACTCCTATGAATCAATCCCCCCTCCCCCCAAAAAAGATAAAATGTATTATCTCATCCAGCATGTGGAACACTCTAAGACCAAAAAAGAAAAAGTAGGCTAAAGATGTCCCCTGCTCTCCCATCTGTGTAATTAATTTGTCAGTAACCCTTCCCTCATGCTTGGTATATGTAACATACTAAGTAGAAAAAGTATTTAGCAATGAAAAGTCAAAGTGAACATTAATATAGACAGTTAAAACATTAATGCTAGTGGTAAAGAACTTGCCTGCCAGTGCAGGAGACATAAGAGATGCAGGTTCAATCCCTGGGTTGAGAAGACGCCCTGGAGGAGGGCATGGCAACCCACTCCAGTATTCTTACCTGGAGAATCCCATGGACAGAGGAGCATGGTGGGCTGTAGTCCATGGGGTCACAAAGAGTCAGACATAGCTGAAGAGACTTAGCACTCACAAACATTAATGCAGACAATTTAAAAAAATCACACATCCACATACAACTGGAATAAATAACTATTCCGCTTTGCTCAGACGGAGGGGTTTCTTGGAACACAGGACTTTCAGTGGCTGACACCAAGAACAAACATCCCAGGTAAACCGAGATGAGTTGGTCACCAACCGTACACAGCAGTTACTATGTGCCAGACCCTGTTCTAAACATTTTTCACATTTTAACTCTTTTAATTTGCATTACAACCCTAAAAAGTACATACTATTAATATCTCCATTTTCACAGACCCTCAGGGAAAACTAAAGTTCAGAGAGGCTAAGTGGCTTTTCCAAGGTCACACAGCTGACTGCAGGGAGAGCCAAGATGAAAGCCCACCCAGTATGACTCCAGTGTTCCTATTTGTTACATCACATCATCTGTGCTCCTAAATCCTATCTTTGGCACATGACAGAGCTGTGGCCAGTCTGTGACCAAGGCCAGCTGGCCATCAGGAGACTCAAGCTTGGCTCTCTGTGGAATAACATCGAGCAGCCCCCAGCTTCTCTGAGTCCTGGCTTGCAGCTCGGTGAAATGAAGAGGCTGGTCTGGAATAGTGGTTTCCCCACCCCGCCCTTTTTTTTTAAGTGGGAGAGCTTGTCAGACAATTGGGACCCCAATATATAAAACAGACCATAGTCAGGAAATTTATGTCTTCAGGGTTGAGCTGAAAATTCTTTAGAGTGTATAGAATTCCCGAAACTCTGCCCCACAGCCTGAGGCTTCCAGAAGCTGAGTGTGAAAACTCGTGATTTAATTGTTCTCTAGGGACATTTTAGGCTTTAAAATTAAATCTAACATTTAATTTAAACATTTTATTCACTCTGCGAAAATGTTTGAGCAGCATAAGATTTGCCAGGTGCTGGTCCAAGCACTGGGGCTTCAGAGATGAGGTAGAAAGGGTTTCTCTGCTGTC
Organism: Cervus canadensis; assembly: GCF_019320065.1. Taxonomy (NCBI): domain Eukaryota; kingdom Metazoa; phylum Chordata; class Mammalia; order Artiodactyla; family Cervidae; genus Cervus; species Cervus canadensis. The sequence goes on from NC_057386.1 coordinate 110,520,133, forward strand.
TTTTGGGGCCGCATTGTTCTTTGTTTTGCCCTGTGCATTGTCGAACATTCAGCAGCTTTCCTGACACCAGCTCACAAGGCGCTGGGAGCACCTGCCCAGCTGTGACAGCCCAAGATGTCTTCAGCCGAAGCCAAATATCCCTGGGGGATAAAAATCAGCCCTGATTATGAAGTATTGAGCTTAACTGATGAAGACCTCTTATCTCATGAGCTTGTGTTCCCTGGGGAAGAGAAAGGCAACAAACATATTGTTTGGGCAAAAGAAGTTAATGGGAATTCCCTGGCAGTCCAGTGATTAAGACTGAGCTTCCACTGCAAGAGCACAAGGTTCAGTCCCTCGTCGGGGAACTAAAAATCCCACCATTCACGTGGCATGGCCGGAAAAAAAAAAAAAAGAAATTATCATAGAATGATCAATGTATGATGAAACTAAAATGAGAAGATAGGTGTTATTGAAGTACTTCTTCAGGTTCGGTTGGGTGGGCTGAGAAGATGTCTCTGAGAAGGTGATATTTGATCTGAATGTTCAGCAGGAAGGAGCCAGTCACGCAAAGATCTGAAGGAAGAATGTTTTGGTCAAAGGAAGAGTGAAAGCAAAGGATAAGAGGATGGATGGAACTTGGCTTGTTTAAAGAACAGAACAAAGGCAAATACAGCAGGAACATTGAGGATAAGGGGCAGAGGAGGGAGAGGTGAGCTGAGCTGGGTGTGGAAGGCAGGTAGAAACTGGGAGGATCAGATCATTGAGGGCCTCTTAGGCCAGGGGAGGGAGGTTTGATTTTATTTAAAATATAAGCATCCTCTATGTGCTCCTGGGCTGGTGCTGGGGGACACAAAGGTGAATAAGATAGTTTATTTGTGAGCCCACAGAGGATGAGGCAATTAATTTTATCTGGCGTGAGTCTAGGAAGGCTTCATGGTGGAGGTGACATCAGCGCTCACTTGAAGGATGAGTAAGAACCTGCTGTGTGTAGATAAAGGATGGTGGAAGTTGTTTAGTGCACCTTATGCAAGTGATTCTTTCGACACAAGTTGTTAAATAAACTGCTAACTCCTGGATCCTCTCCCTAGAGGTGCCAGGGCCCAGGAATCTGTATTGAACCAGTGCTGTAACGACTCTGATTCAGGTCGGGGGGGAACCCCACTTTGATAACGGAGCTCCGTGGCTTTTGTGCCACTCATCTAGGGCTCAGTGGAGTATGAATGACGTCTTCCTCCAAGTGGAAAACATTCACTGGTCTGTCCTGTACCAGGATCAGGGATAGAAGACAAAGGGAGAAGTACCCAGTTTCTGCCTTTCTAACACCCTCGGTTACTCACTTCTCTTGTACAAGGAAACAGAAATGTAGAGAGGAGGGGACTTCCCCAGTGGTCCAGTGGTTAAGACTTGGTCTTTCAATGCAGGGGTTGCAGGTTCAATCCCTGGTAAAGGAGCTAAGATCCTACATGCCTCATGGCCAGAAAACCCAAAACATAAAACAGAAGCAACACTGCAACAAATTCGATAAAGACTTTAACAAATGGTCCACATTTTTAAAACTTATATGTATACGGAAGAAAGAAACTTAGGGTAAGTGTGTATCTCCCAGGGCCTCATGGGTCTTCCCAGGTGGTACTAGTGGTAAAGAATCTGCCTGCCAATTCTGGAGTTGCAAGAGACTCAGGTTCAGTCCCTGGGTTGGGAAGATCCCCTGAAGAAAGAAATGGCAACCCACTCCAGTATTCTTGCCTGATGAATCCCACGGACATGGGAGCCTGGTGGGTTATATTGTCCATGGGGTTGCAAAGAGTGGGACATGACTGAGCGGCTGAGCACAGGGCCACACAGCTCAGAAGAGGCCCGTCTGGACGCTGAATTCAGGCCTGTGGGCTCCTAGTCCAGGGCTCTTCCCTGGAGCAGATCCCTTACAGGCCACCTGTGAAGCCAGCGTCCACTGATTTGACAATCAGCCCTAACTCACCCCAGACCGCCCTGTGTTAAGCCCCCAGGCCAGGAACAAAAGAGCCGAGGAGGAGCGTATACACAGGGTACTATGTGCAAGGCTGGGAGTGTGCAAGTGCCCTGAGTGTGGCTTGCTTTCCTTCCAACTCGACACACACACAAATGTTCAGACCAGAGGAAATATGTTGGCAGCTGTCAGACATGTAGACAGGGGCTCTTGCAAGGACTGGCTGGTAGGAGGCAGGAGCCAGCCATGAGAGCGGGCCTGGCTGCCGGGAACGTGACTGAGAGCCTTGCTTCCCTGCAATCCAACTCTCTTTCCTTGTTAACGGGGTGTCTTTGCAGCTGGGGCTCCATTGGGTCTGGGTCTGGACATATGTAAGTGGGTCATAACGTGTAATTGGGTCAGAGTGTGTAATTGTGTATGTGGCTACACAGGTAAAAGGGAGAGTGAGCAGATGAGCAGATAAGTATGTAACTGTGCTAGTACCTGAGAGGGTAAGCATGTAAAAGATTCGAGTGCAAGAAGGTAAGCATGCAGCAGGAGGTAAACACACAAGCTGGTAAGAGTATAAGTGTGTAGTTGAGTAACTAGGTCAGGGAGTAAGTGTGTAGCTGTAGAGTCAGAAAACAAAAAAGTGATCATGCAGGTTGATCAGTGTGTAAGTGGGTACATGCACAAACATGGGAGCATTTGTGTGTGCTCGATGAGAGACAGACGGCTTCCAAACACGGCACTGACATGTACCAAGGTTGCTTTCAGAATTTCAATCTGATTGTGGTTTTGGCCTGTCATCGAGTGAAGCGACAACATCTAGGACCCACTCTGGAGTATTCTGAGCACCAAACAGCCTCCGGCCATTTGGGAGATTAAGTCTACTCACCGCCCTCCGGCAGGGCGCACCAGGCCTCAGTGAGTCAGGGTGCTGTAAGGGTGATGTGCCAAAGTGGCCTCCCATGTCCACGAAATAATTTCAGGTGCAACAAGAATAAACACTTTTCCCCTATCATTTCATGTGCTTTAGAGGAAAAATTTAAGACTGGACATCCAAACTTGTGATTTCATTATGGCTGTTGGTTTTTGGGAAGTGTTTATTATTATTTTTTAAAGATTTATTTTAAAAATTTATGTATTGATTTCGGCTATGCTGGGTTTTAGTTGCAGCACATGGGACCTTCGCTCTTCGTTGAGGCACGTGAATCTTTAGGTGCAGCATGCAAACTCTTAATTGTGGCATGTGGGATCTAGTTCCCTGGCCAGGGATGGAATCCAGGTCCCTGCATTGGGAGCTCGGAGTCTTAGCCACTGGACCACAAGGGAAGTCCCGAGTTCACTATTATTATTATTACTAATTTTTTTTGTCATTACCATGCAGCTTATGGGATCTTGGGCTTCCTTAGTGGCTCAGATGGTAAAGAATCAGCCTGCAGTACAGGAGACATGGGTTCGATCCCTGGGTTGGGTGGACCCCCTGGAGTAGGCAATGGTGAGCTACTCCAGTTTTCTTGCCTGGAGGAGTCCATGGACAGAGGAGCCTGGTGGGTGCAGTCCACAGGGCCACAAAGACTGAGCGATGAACACTTCATGGGATCATCGTTCCCCAGCCAGGGATTGAACCCGAGGCTTCGGCAGTGAAAGTGAAAGTCCTCACCCCTCGACTTGTAGGGAATTCCCAGGGTGAGTTTAAATTGCTAACAGATACATTTGAGATTTGAAAAAGCGAGGTAAACTCAGTCCACAGGGGTCTGTGCAGAGCCTGATCTGCCGGCAGCAGTAGCAGCAGCAAAGCAGGAGGCGGCCACAGCTCTCATCCGACAGCCAGGCCACTCTTGGGTGGGCCCGACCATCACGCTGACAGCAGCATGTATGTGTAACCCTAACCCTAACCCTAACGTGTGACCCGCGCAGTCGTGTCCGGCTCGTTGAGACCCCATAGACCATAGCCCGCCAGGCCCCTCCGTCCATGGAATTCTCTGGGCAAGAACACTGGAGTGGGTTGCCTTTCCCTTCTCCAGGGGATCTTCAGCAGCAGCAAAATCATGTTTCCCTGCTCTCCACCCGGTGGCATACGAATACCTATGGGGCTCAGCAGCTTCTGCCCACCCTGACCTCTGCCACGAGGTCCTCGATGACAGCAGGTGACCCAGAATACCATGTCTTCCCCTACCTATGGCACCAAAAGGAATTGAGCAGAAGCCCCAGCATCACGAGATGAATGAAGCAGATAACAATAACATTACAAGGACTCAGAAAAATTAAGCTGTCATCGGAACTGAAGACCACAGAAATAGTCCAGAACCTACACCAAAAAAGGGTGATTTCTAAAATACAAGATTTGAATATGCTTAAGAATCTCTTAACAAAATAAGCAAAATGTCCAGTATGCAATAAAAAATCATAGGTTATACCAAGAACAAGGAAAATCACAATTTGAATAAGAAAAGATCAGCAGATGCTAATATCAAGATGGAGTAGATGTTGGAACTATTTGATAAGGATTTTGAAGCAGTCGTCATAAACAGGCTTCGATAATAATAACAAATTCTCTGAAGACAATATTTTTTTTAAATTTATTTATTTAGGCTCTGCTGGGTCTTTCTTGCTACATGGGCTTTTCTCTAGTTGTGGTGCTAGGGGAGAGGGCATGTGGAATCTTCCCGGATCAGGATCAAACCCACGTCTCCTGCATTGGCAGGCAGATTCCTCACCACTGAGCCACCAGGAAAGTCCCAGAGGACAAATTTAAAAATTGAAAATCTCGTGTTTCCCTGTTGGTCCGGTAGTAAGGAATCTGCCTGCCAGTGAGGGACACTGGTTTGGTCCCTGGTCCAGGAAGATCCCACATACCTTGGAGCAATCAAGCCTGTGCACCACTGTTACTGACCCTGTGCTCCAGAGCCTGGGGACCACGACTACTGAGCCTGCGCGCCACGGAACCTGTGCTCCACAAGAGAAGCCCCCACAACAAGAAGCCCCCACAACGAGAAGCCGTGCACCGCAACTGGAGAAAAGCCTGTGCAGCAACAAAGAGCCAGCACAGCCGGGAATAAATGCAAATAAACAAAATGCAAATCTCATAAAAAGTAGAAAATCTCATCAAGGAAACAAATGATAAAAACAACCAAATAGCATGTATAGAACTGAGAAATACAGTAACTAAAATTAAAAACCTTGCTTGAGGGACTCAGTGGAGACGACAAAGAATAGAATTAGTGAATTGAAGGTGTGTCAATAAAATTCAATCTGCACTACAGAGAGAATAAAGACTGAAAATATACGCAAAAAATATATCTGACAAATGACTCTTATCCAATATATACAAAGAACATTTAAAACTCAACAATAAGAAAACAACCTGACTGGGAATTCCCTGGTGGACTAGTGGTTAGTACTCCTGTGCTTCCACTGCAGAGGGCCAGGATTCAATCCCTGGTCAGGGAACTAAGAGTCCAAAAGGTGTGCCACCAAAAAAAACAAAACCCAAACCCCAAAACAAACGAACAAAACACCAACCAAACACAATCTGATTAAAAAATAGGCCAAAGATTTTAATAGACACCTCACCAAAGAAGATATAAAGATGGCAAATAAGCATATGAAAAGATGCTCTACAACATATGTCCACATATAAAGCATATTAAAGCAATAGTTAGATGCCATTACACACTTAGTAGAATGTTCAAAAATCCAGAACCCGGACAACATCAAATGCTGGATGTGAAGCCACAGGAACTTTCATTCATTGCTGGTGGGGATGTAAGATGGTACAGCCACTTTGGAAGACAGCATGGCGGTTTCTTATAAAACTAAACATGTTCTTACTATACAATCCAGCAATCACACTCCTAGGTATTTACCTAAAGGAACTGAAATGTATGTCCACACAAAGACCTATACAAAGATTTTCTTAGACGATTTACTCATAATTGCCAAAACTTGAAAACAACCAAGATGTCCTTGTGTAGAGAATGGATAAATACATATGGTACACCCATACAATGGAATATTATGCACTGTTAAAAAGAAATGAGCTATCAAGCCAGGAAAAGATATAGAAGGAACTTAAGTGCATAATACTAAGTTAAAGAGGCTAGTCTGAAAAGACTATACTGTATGATTCTAACTCGTGACATTCTGGAAAAGGCAAAACTATGGAGACAGTAAAAGTACCAGTGGTCATGAGGAGTTGGGGGATGGGGGATGAATACCCAGAGCACAAAAGATTCTTTTGAGCAGTGAAAACAATGCTATAATTTGGACACATGTCATTATACACTTGTCCAAACTCATAGAATGCATGAAACAAAAAAGTGACTGTGTAATCGGGTGATTATGATGTGTCAGCATAGACTCACCAGTTGTAACAAACGTACCAGTTCGTGGGGAATGTTGATAATAGGGGAGGTTGTGCACCTGTAGGGGCATGGAGTATATGGGAAATCTCTGTACCTTCATCTTGATTTGGCTTTGAAGCTAAAACTATTCCTTTTTTTTTTTTTTAAGGATTAAAAAAAATTGAATAGAATCTTGCAGATCTGTGGGACAATAACAAAGGACTTCACCTTGGTGTTATCAGAGTTTCAGAAGAGAAGAAAGGAACTTCCCTGGAGGTCCAGTGTCTAAGGCTATGTGCTCCCAGTGCAGGGGGCCTGGGTTTGATCCCAGGTCAGGGAACTAGATCCCTCATGTCACAACTAAGGCCTGGTACAGCTAAATAAATAAATTAAATATTTCTTAAAAGAAGTAGAGGAGAAAGTGTAGGATCAAAAAAATGTTCAAGGAAATAATATTTGGTCATGTTCCAAATTTGGTGAAAGACATAAAAATATAGATATAAGGAGTCAAGTAAATCCTAAACAGGATAAATTCAAAGAGAGCCACAGGAAGATGCCTCATATTTAAACATTTAAAAAACAAAGACAAAGAAAAAAGGTTCAAAGCAGCAGAGAGAAATGACGCATACTTACATAGAAATACTAACTTGGATCACAGCAGATTTCTCGCCTGAAGCCATGGAAGCAGGAGGGAAGTGGCACAACATTTTTCCAGCGCTGAACAAAATGAACTGTATCCAGTGAAGCTATCTTGCAGGAGTGAAGGGGGAAATAAAGACATTCTCATATGAATTGAATCTAAGAGAGTTTCTTGCTAGCAGACTTGCCACAGATGAATGGCTAAAGAACAGTCTCTCATCAGAAAGAAAATCTTCATCACAGAAGAAGTCTGATGTCTTTAGAAATGAAAGAACAATGGAAAGGGTAAAAATAGAACCTATCCTTCACCTTGCGATTTTAAACCATATTTTGTGGTGGAAGCAAAATTTATAATGCCATCTGATGTGGTGGTATTGGAAGGCAGAGATATTGAATTATATCCTCCACACCGAGAAGGAACGTTGAGACAGAAAAATGAAGTAGGCAACTCTGTAAAGTGCAATTATGAAGTTTATTGTGAGTAATATGTAGAAAGGATTAGGCGGATGGATGATCCAGAGGTGTTCACAGCTGTATTTCATGCCACTGAGGGGTACTGGGAATCTGAAGGGGCTAAAGGTAAAAATGAAATAGCGAGATGCACAGTCATACCAGTGGGAACCAAGGGGTTTTTCCTGCCACTAGGAGGCTCATGACCATTAACCATTTGTGTGAGTGAAAGGCACTCTTTCAGGTTTCAAGTCAGTTGAAAGCAAGGGTAAAAGTTGATGGGGAACTCCTCTGGTTTGGGCACATTCCTTGGTGAGTTGGGCTATCATTCATTCACACGGAAGGGCGAGCTGACAAAATGTGGGTCTAAGCTGGAACTGACAAAGGGGAGTCAGTGTGGGTCTGCTGTGATGTATGTAGAAGAAACGCTTACGACAATGACATTGAAAAAGTCAGAGGGTAAAGGGATCTAAATGACAGTATGGTTTCCAGGGACTTCCCTGGTGGTCCCGTGCATAAGACTCTGCTCCCAGGGCAGGGGGCCTGGGTTTGATCCCTGCTTAGGGAACCAGATCCCACAAGCGACTACTGAGGGATCCCTCATGCTGCAGTTAAAGATCCCGCGTGCCGCAATGAAGACCGAAGATCCTAAGTGCCGCAACTAAGACCCAGAGCAGCCAGATAAACAAATGTTAAAAAAAAAAAAGCATGGTTGCTACATCTCACGCAGTATGGTAAGCATTGACGTCAGTGGGCTGTGATGGATTACACAGTAATACCTAGAACAAGAATTAGGGAAAAAAAACCTATGTATACATTTATACATACATGTGTATATATGTATATATACACATATATGTATATAAATGCATATTTATACAAACCTTTACTATACAAACCAATATACTAAAAATATTATAAATGTGTCACACTTGGAACTCTAAAAATAATACCTAAATGCTTAGGTAATCCACATGAAGGCAGTAGGAAGCAACAGAGGATGAGAAATAGAAGGAAAAGATAGAAATACGTATAAAATGGCACATGTAGGCACATGACACATCAATAGCTACTTTAAATTTTTAAAAACATTTTTAAACTTTTATGTATTTATTTTGGTTGCGCTGGGTCTCTGGAGCTGCTGGAGGGCTTTTCCTAGTTGTGGTGAGCAGTGGCTACTCTATGTTGCAGTGCTCGGGCTTCTTGTTACAGTGGCTTCTCTTGAGGAATACAGGCTGTGGGGCACACGGGCTTCAGTAGTTGTGGCTCACGGGTTTAACTGCTCCACAGCCATGTGGAGTCTTGCTGGACCAGGGATCGAACCCATGTCCCCTGCACTGGCAGGTGGATTCTTATCCACTGTACCACTAGGGAAGTCCATCAATAGTTACTTTAAATGTAAATGGTGTTCAGTTCAGTTCAGCTCAGTTGCTCAGTCGTGTCTGACTCTGCGACCTCATGGACTGCAGCATGCCAGGCCTCCCTGTCCATCACCAACTCTCGGAATCCACCCAAACCCATGTCCATCGAATTGGTGATGCCATCCAACCATCTCATCCTCTGTTATCCCCTTCTCCTCCTGCCTTCAATCTTTCCCAACATCAGGGTCTTTTCCAATGAGTCAGTTCTTCACATCAGGTGCCCAAAGTATTGGAGTTTCAGCTTCAGCATCATTCCTTCCAGTGAACACCCAGGACTGATCTCCTTTAGGATGGACTGGTTGGATCTCCTTGAAGTCCAAGGAACTCTCAAGAGTCTTCTCCAACACCACAGTTCAAAAGCATCAAATCTTCGGCGCTTAACTTTCTTTATAGTCCAACTCTCACATCCATACATGACCACTGGAAAAACCATAGCCTTGACTAGACAGACCTTTGTTGGCAAAGTCATGTCTCTGCTTTTTAATATGCTGTTTAGGTTGGTCATAACTTTCCTTCCAAGGAGTAAGCATCTTTTAATTTCATGGTTGCAGTCACCATCTGCAACTGTGATTTTTAGAGCTCAGAAAAATAAAGTCAGCCACCGTTTCCACTGATTCCCCATCTATTTGCCATGAAGTGATGGGACCAGATGCTATGATCTTAGTTTTCTGAGTGTTGAGTTTTAAGCCAACTTTTTCACTCTCCTCTTTCACTTTCATCAAGAGGCTCTTTAGTTCTTCTTCACTTTCTGCCATAAGGGTGGTGTCATCTGCATATCTGAGGTTATTGATATTTCTCCCAGCAATCTTGATTCCAGCTTGTGCTTCATCCAGCCCAGCATTTCTCATGATGTACTCTGCATATAAGTTAAATAAGCAGGGTGACAATACACAGCCTTGACGTACTCCTTTTCCTATTTGGAACCAGTCTGTTGTTCCATGTCCAGTTCTAACTGTTGCTTCCCGACCTGCATACAGGTTTCTCAAGAGGCAGGTCAGGTGGTCTGGTATGCCCATCTCTTTCAGAATTTTCCACAGTTTATTGTTATCCATATAGTCAAAGGCTTTGGCATAGTCAATAAAGCAGAAATAGATGTTTTTCTGGAACTGTCTTGCTTTCTCCATGATCCAGCTGATGTTGGCAATTTGATCTCTGGTTCCTTTGCCTTTTCTAAATGAAGCTTGAACATCTGGAAGTTCACGGTTCACGTATTGCTGGAGCCTGGCTTGCAGAATTTTGAGCATTACTTTACTAGTGTGTGAAATGGTGTAGATATACCAGATAAAAGAGACTGGCAGAATGTGTAAAAAATTATGATTCAGCTGTATACTATCTAGGGAATTCCCCTGACTGTACACCATTTAGGATCAAAGAGCCATCACTGATACATTGCTATTAACTAAAGCCCTTCCTTGGTACTCAGATGGTAAAGTGTCTGCCTTCAGTGAGGAAGACCTGGGTTCAGTCCCTGGTTTGGGAAGATCCCTGAGTTGTGAAGATCCGCTGGAGAAGGAATTGGCAACCCACTCCAGTATTCTTGCCTGGAAAATATCTTGGATGGTGGAGCCTGGCAGGCTACGGTCAATGGGGTAGCAAAGAGTTGGACATGACTGAGCGACTAACACTTTCACTTTTCAAAGCCCATAGTTTATTTAGATTTTCTTAGTCCTTTTTGTGTTCCAGGATCCCATCCAGGAGACCACATTCCATTTAATTGTCATTTCTCCTCAGGATCCTCTAACCTGTGGGTTTCTTGTACCTTCCTTGTTGTTGATGACTTCGACAATTTTCTTTTTTTTTTTTGGCTGAGCCGCATGGCTTGTGGCACCTTAGTTCCCTGACTAGGGATTGAACTTGGACCCTCAGCAGCGACAGCTTGGAGTCCTAACTGCTGGACCCCCAAGGAATTTGCAACTTAGGCAGTTTTTCTTAAAACTTTTTGGCCTTGCCATGCAGCAAGTTCCCTGACCAGGGATCAAAACTGTATACCCTGCATTGAAAGTACAGAGTCTTAACCATTGGACCACCAGGGAAGCCCCAACTTTGGCAGTTTTGAGAAGAACCAGTCAAGTATTTTGTAGTCTGCTCCAAAATGGATACTGGATTTGTCCAGTGTTTTTCTCATAAAACCAGGTTATCGGCGGGGGCTTGGGTGGGAGGGGTGGGGGGAAATCACAGAGCTCTCCATTTTCCATGACATCATATCAAGCACACGGGCTATCAACATGAGTGATGACTGTTGATGTTGGCCTTGACCACCTGGCTGACGTAGTGTTTTTTAGGTTTCTCCATCATCAAATTATGCTTTGCTTCCTCTCTCCATATTGTACGTTTTGGAAAGAAGTCCCAGGGCAAAGCCTGGGCCTAATAAGGGGAGAGTTATGCTCCCCCGCCTTGAGGGTAGAGTAGCTACATGAATTATTTGGAATTCTTTTGTGTATTAGTTTCCTCAAGCTGCCATAACAAATTACCACACACTAGATGGCTTAAAATAAGATAGGTATTCTCTCAGAGCTCTGGAGGTTAGAAGTCTGAGGTTGAGGTGTCTGCAGGGCCATGTTCCTTCTGAAGGGACCAGGGAAGAAATGTTCCTTGCCTTTTCCAGCATTTTGGTGGCCTGAGGCATTACTTGGTTTGTGGCAACATGACTCCAGTCTACCGCCACCTGGTCGTCTTCGTGTATCTCTATGTCCTTATTGTAAGGACACCAGTCGGGACTTCCCTGGTGGTCCAGTGGCTAAGACTTCTTGCTCCCAATGCAGGGGGCCCTGGTTCAACTCCTGGTCAGGGAACTAGCTCCCGCACGCCACAACGAAGCGCTCTCATGCTGCAACTAAGACCCATTGCAGCCAAATTTTTTTTTTTTTTTTTTTAAAGGACAGCAATCATTGGATTAGGGGCTCACCCTGAATCCAGTATATCTTGAGATCCTTAACTAATTACATTTGGCAAGACCCTGTTTTTGAATTAAATCACATCCTGAGTTTCCAGGAGACCTGAGTTTTGGGGACACACCCTTCAACCCACTCCATCCAGTGTGGGATATCCCGTCTCTGGCCCTCGTTAATTTATTCAATCATTGATATCATTATGAATCAATGGATATTTATTTTTTTACTTTGAGTCATAACCCAATGCTACTTTAACTTTTTGCTCAAATTATTTCAGCTTGGCCATTGAAAGCTCTTTCAGTTGGTTCCTGTGATAGTATTATTATTATTGCTGTTGCTATTATTTCTTGGAGCACTTCCTTACTCTCTAGCAGTAAAAGATGCTCCAGACTCGTCTTGTATAATTCCTACTCCAGTCCTAGAATCAGCCATTTCTCTAAGGAGCCCTGGTTCCTTTTATTGGGGAATGGCATTAGAATCCAAAATCTGGGCATTAGGCCAAATTCTTAAGGTTTCTGGAGTGTCATTTCTTTTTTTTTTTTCTTCCCATTTTTATTTTATTTCATGTATTTATTTTTTACTTTACAACATTGTATTGGTTTTGCCATACATTGACTTGAATCTACCATGGGTGTTCATTTGTTCCCATCTTGAACTCCCCGCCCACCTCCCTCCCCATCCCATCCCTCTGGGTCATCCCAGGGTGCCAGCCCCAAGCATCCTGTATCACGCATCGAACCTGGACTGGCGATTCATTTCACATATGATAATTTACATGTTTCAATACCATTCTCCCATATCATCCCGCCCTTGCCCTCTCCCACAGAGTCCAAAAGACTGTTCAATACATCTGTGTCTCTTTTGCTGTCTCGCATACAGGGTTATCGTTACCATCTTTCTAAATTCCATATATATGCGTTAGTACACTGCATTGGTGTTTTTCTTTCTGGCTTACTTCACTCTATAATAGGCTCCAGTTTCATCCACCTCATTAGAACTGATTCAAATGTATTCTTTTTAATGGCTGAGTAATATTCCATGGTGTATATGTACCACAGCTTTCCTATCCATTCGTCTGCTGATGGGCATCTAGGTTGCTTCCATGTCCTGGCTGTTATAAACAGTGCTGCAATGAACATTGTGGAGTGTCATTTCTTTTAGGCCCTCTCAGCTGAGAGAGCGAAAAATGTCTCTCATATATATAACACATGCACGTAGTAAACACATTTATTATATAACAAATGATATTGTTATATAATAACAATAAAATAAGCTGCTTCAGTAGTGTCCAACTCTGTGCAACCCTATGGATTGTAGCTTGTCATGGGATTCTCCAGGCAAGAATACTGGAGTGGGTAGCTACGCCCCCCTCCAGGGGATCTTCCTGACCCAGGGATCAAACCCATGTCTCTTACATCTCCTGCACTGGCAGGCAGATTCTTTACTAGTGCCTCCTGGGAAGCCCATTATATAACATGAGTGAATGATAATTGCTCAGTTGTGTCCGACTCTGCGACCCTATGGACTGTAAACTGCCAGGCTCCTCTGTCTGTGGACTTCTTCAGGCCAGAATACCGGAGTGGGTTGCCATTTCCTTCTCCAGGATTACATAACATATGTATATATATTAAAATTTGAAGAAGGCTGAACACCAAAAAATTGATGCTTTTGAACTGTGGTGTCGGATAAGACTCTTGAGAGTCCCTTGGACTGCAAGGAGATCAAACCAGTCCATCCTAAAGGAAATCAGCCCCCAGTATTCACTGGAAGGACTGATGCTGAAGCTAAAGCTCCAATACTTTGGCCACCTGACGCGAAATGAGGCTGGGAGAGACTGAAGGCAAAAGGAGAAGGGGGCGGCAGAAGATAAGATGGTTAAGTAGCATCAGTGACTCAAGGACATGAATTTGAGCAAACCTTGGGAGATAGTGGAGGACAGAGGAGCCTGGCGTGCTGTAGTCCATGGGGTCGCCAGGAGCTGGACACGACTTAGCAACTGAACAGCAACAAAGTGGTGGTTCTGAGATTCAAAGAGGGACTGTTCTTTTGGCTTGGAAGATCTTTCTCCATTCCCAGACCAGGGCTTTGACCACTTACCATTCCTGCTCTGGTCTTTCCCCAGAGGGCTCCACTAGCGTCTCACTAGTGGAGTAGGAAGCCCTCCTCCTCCACCTCCAGCTCCTTGAACCTCAAATTGAACTCATTACTTTCTTCCTCAAACCTGCGCTGAATTCTTTATTTACTCATTTGGAGGGGGCGACCTTTCCCCTACCATGCGTGCCCTCCTCTGCTTCCCCCTGTATCTGGTCAGTTATCCAGCCTGTGAATTAACCCTGATGTCTCTTTCTCCTCCGCTCCATCACCATGGCTGCGCCTAAGGGCGGGATCTCTCTAATCTGCCTCCGACACTTTGGACTTGGTGCTTCAGACAAACCATGCTCTCTCATGCCTTTGCACCTTTGCACTAACTGTTCTCTCTGCTGGGTTGTACCCCTCCCCTCATCAACTGCCTGGAAAATTCATAATTATCTTTTAAAATTCTTCTCGGGCATCTGGAAAGCTTTGCTTATTTTCTGTTTATACTTTTGCTACTCAAAATGTGGTCTGCAAATGACCACACTTTGAAACATCCCTGGGGAACTGGTGAGTGAGTGAAAGTTGCTCAGTCGTGTCCGACTCTTTGTGACCCCATAGACTTACAGTCCATGGAATTCTCCAGGCCAGAATACTGGAGTGGGTAGCCTTTCCCTTCTCCAGGGGATCTTCCCAACCCAGGGATCGAACCCAGATCTCCTGCATTGCAGGCAGATTCTTTACCTGCTGAGCCACAAGGAAAGCCCAAACTGGTAGGAATGTAGAATCTCAATTTCTATCCCAGACCTACTGAATCTACATCTGCTTTTCAAAAGATGCACAGGGGATCTGTGTGCAGGCTGGACTTTGAGAAGTGTCATATACCACTTCTGACCCTGCCCTTCCATTGTGACCGAGGTGCATTTTTGGTATACTTGTGTCCATTTCCCTCTCAGGACTGTGAATTCCCTGAGGTCAAGGTCAGGGTTCACACCCCATTCAGGGGTCAGTCCAAGCCTTGGCAATTGATACACATTGGTTGAACCCTCAGGGTTCTTTAGATCTGGTCTGAGCCCAGTGGCAAAAAAGAATTATGGAAGTAATGTTCTTTTTGAACATTGTTTTACTTTATTCTCACAAAAAATATTATCAAACAATACATGTGCATGCATGCTGAGTTGCCCAGTTGTATCCGACTCTTTGCAACTCCCTGGACTGTAGCTTGCCAGGCTCCTCTGTCCTAGGAATTTTCCAGGCAAGAATATGGGAATGGGTTGCCATTTTCTTCTTCAGGAGATCTTCCCGACCCAGGGTTCGAACTGGAGTCCCCTGTGTCTCCTGCATTGGCAGGTGGTTTCTTTACCACTGAGCCAGCTGGAAACTGCCAAACAATGCATATGTCCCCACTTCCCCTACAACCCCCCTCCCCCGCACAGCTTAGGATGAATTCATAGAAGAATCAAATGGAAAATGAACACGGGTTAATGTTTAAGAAAGTTTATAAAGATTTAGAAAGGATTTAATTGTCCTATTTTATGCAGCCATTAAAAATGGTGTTAGGACTTCCCTGGTGGTGCAGTGGATAAGACTCTGTCTGCCAGTGCAGGAGACATGTGTTCAATCCCTGGTCTGGGAAGATTCCATATGCCACAGAGCAATGAAGCCCATGTGCCACAACTACTGAGCCTGCGCTCCAGAGCATGCAAGCCGCAACTACTGAAACCGGTGCCTCTAAAGCCTGTGCTCCACAACAAAAGAAGCCACTGCAATGAAAAGCCCACTGGCCACAAGGAAGAGGAGCTCTCACTCATCGCAACTAGAGAAAGCCCATGCAAAGCAATGAAGACCCAGCACAGCCAGGAAATAAATAAATAAAATTTTAAAAAGAAAAAAATAGTGTTATGTGGGAGTGCTCTGGTTGTCCAATGGTTAGCACTCAGTGCTTTCACTGCAAAGCCTGGGGTTCTGTCCCTGGTCTGGGAAGTATGATACTGAAAGTCACATGGTGTGGTGACAAAATAATATTATGTGAATATATACAGAAAAGTAATATTCATCATATAAAGACAACTTTATAATTAAAAAATTATGTATAAAAAATTATGTATAAATTTAATAAGTTCATACATATATATATATATACATATATGCTATTGCATAATGTTGAACATAGTTTCTTGTGCTAAATAGTGGGTCCTTGTTGGTTGTTAAAAATTATAGTTTGTGTCTCCATTTTTAAATCATTATAAGAAATTGAACACACAATATGATGTTGTGCCACGTTCTTTTAGGTCATTTCAGTCATTTGAAGTTAGTATTAATTTCAATTTAGTTCAGTTCAAATCAACAATTTGAAGTTAATATTTAATAGCTGTATGTTTTGTATGGCTTGTGCATGCAGATATTCTAATTGTTGAGTTTCATATATTAATTTTTTTAGTTTCTTGTTTGTTTACTTGTTTCTGGATTGATTTATCTTCTTTTACTATTTATGCACTATTGCCCTGCATTTAAATCTAAAATTAAATCAAGAAAACACAGCTACCACCATAAAATCACTGGTAAAACTATGTAATGCTTGTATTGTTTTATAATGACATGAGAAAATTCTTTGTGTATGAGGAGTGCGTCTATCCATTATTAGTCATGTGGATAACATTCGGAGAAGGCAATGGCACCCCACTCCAGTAGTCTTGCCTGGAAAATCCCATGGAGGGAGCAGCCTGGTAGGCTGCGGTCCATGGGGTCGCTAAGACTGAGCGACTTCACTTCCACTTTTCACTTTCTTGCATTGGAGAAGGAACTGGCAACTCACTCCAGTGTTCTTGCCTGGAGAATCCCAGGGATGGGGTCGCACAGAGTCGGACACGACTGAGGTGACTTAGCAGCAGCAGCAGTGGATAACATTCGTGTATTTGAAACATACATAGAACTCACAAAAAAAATTTTTTTTAACAAATTCAAGCAACATAGAATTATGTTGGTAACCATTAAAAGTAACAGTCTGTCCCCCAGCATCTGATAACTGATGGGCTTTTCTCACTGATTCTTCTGAGTCATTCCCAACAAGGGCACTTGTCCTCGGAGGCCTGATGTCTTTGGAGCCAAAGAGATGGAATTCCATTCAGAAGCAAAGGAAAGCTTTATAATTCCATCAGAGAATTGAGAGCTAGGAGCTTGGACTCTATAGAGTACACAGCTCCCTCTTCTCGGGCTCTGAGTGGGGTGCTTTCTAGGGTTCTTATCTGGAGGGAGGCGGGGCGCTCGGGGCTCAGAGTGTCGAGTGCAGAGTCTCTGCACACGGCCCGCCGCCGCCATCTTGAATTGCCTGTGGCGCGCAGCCCTTCTGCTGAGCTGAAAGTTTGAAGCAGCCATTTCGCGTCGGAACTCTTGTCTGAAGTGCTGTGTGGGTGCGGGCTGCTGCATGCCGCCCTGCTATGAGCAAGTAAAACTAGACTAAGTACAAAGGAAAAAGAAAAGGTTAGACTTTATTACCCAGATTCTATTTTTATTTCCTAGGAACTGTTAATGGGCTTTGCTGGTGACACTTTCTTCCTCTTAGCTGGCCCACAACATTATAAAGCAATTACACTCCAAAAAAAAAAAAAAAAATTTAAACTCTTTACCCCCGCTACAAAAATGAGAACTTATTTTTCTGCCATTTGCTTTAATATTTTTCCAAGTCCTTTCACATGTCTACCTTGATTTTTTCAAATTGCTACTTCATTTAAGGGAGTACCATAATTTATTCCATTCCCTTGTTGACAGATATTTTAGTTGTCTGTCATTGTTTCTTATTATATGAACAATATCATAAATATCCTTTTATATATATATTTGCTTTCTTTTATAAAATAAGTTTTTCTGATTTAAAAATAATGCATATACATGGTTAAGTTTTTAAAGAAATGTATAAAAAAGCAATGCATAAAGGTGAAAATTTAAAAATCATCCTTAAGTCATCAACATGAGATACTGAATCTCAGTTTCTCAAAATATTTTAATTTCTTTTTCTAGAACTTAATAGAATAAAAAGAATGGAAGTAAAACCAAACTCTTCCTTCACCCCCCTCCCAATTGCTCTATATTTATAAAGAGATTGTGAAATAGTAAGATATGGGAACATTCTGTATTTGGTTGAACTTTTTCTTAGTTGGTATAACTTTAAATTTCCATGTAATAAAATTTTGTCACTTGTGGAATAAAAATCAGAAAACAAGTATGATGGCTAAATAGACAATAAACACACAATATACATTAAAAAAATTCATTGAAAAAAATAAAAAATTCATTGAAAGGAATAGAGTTTAAAACCTGAGTCCTCAGCACTTCCTTGGTGGTCATGTGGCTAAGACCCCATGCTCCCAATGCAGAAGGCCCAGGTTCAATCCCTGGTCAGGGAACTAGATCCCCCATGCTGCAACTAAAACCTGGTGCAGCCAAATAAATGAGTAAAAATAAATACTTAAAAAAAGACCGAAACCCTCTAGAAGAAAGTAACTGAGTAAACCTGGTCTCTAAGAAAACAGTCAATAAAAGTGATAATTACTTACAGGAAAAAGAAAAAAAGACATCTGAGGAAAACACACCTGTTATCCTTTTTTTTTTTCTTTTTTAAATATCTTTAGTTAGAGGATAATTGCTTTACAATATTGTGTTGGCTTCTGCCGTACAGCAATGTGCATCAGCCACAAGGACACATATGTCCCTTCCCTCCTGAATCTCCCCCCACTCCCCGCCCCGTCTCACCCCTCTAGGTTGTCACAGAGCACCAAGATGAGCTCCCTGTGCCCCATACAGCACCTTCTCACTGGCTATCTATTTTACATATGATAGTCTATTTATGTCAACACAACTCTCTCAATTTGTCCCACCCTCCCCTTTCCCCTCTGTGTCCAAGTCTGTTCTCTATGTCGGCATCTTTATTGCCCTGCAAATAGGTTCATCAGTACTATTTTTCTAGATTCCATATATTTGCATTAATATGTGAAATTTGTTTCTCTCTTTCTGACTTATTTCATGCTGTACAATAAGCTCCAGGTTCATCCACTTCACTAGAACTGACTCAAAAACATTCCTTTTTATGGCTGAGTAATATTCCATTGTATATATGTATCATATCTTATTTATCCATTCATCTTCCAATGGACATCTAGGTTGCTTCCATGTCCTAGCTATTGTAAATAGTGCTGCAGTGAACATTGGGGGAACATGTCTTTTTCATTTACAGTTTTCTCAGGATATATGCCCAGTAGTGAGGTTGCTGGGTCATACTGTAGTTTTATTCCTAGTTTTAAAAGAATCTCCATATTGTTCTCCATAGTGGCTGTATTAATTTACATTACCACCAGCAGTGCAAGAGGGTTCCCTTTTCTCCACATTGCCTCCAGCTTTTATTTTTTGTAGATTTTTTGATGATAGCCATTCTAACCAGAATTTTGGAAAATTCAGCAGTGGCCACAGGAATGGGAAAGGTCAGTTTTCATTCCAATCTCTATGAAAGGCAGTGCCAAAGAATGTTCAAACTACCGCACAATTGCACTCATCACACGCTAGTAAAGTAATGCTCAAAATTCTCCAAGCCAGGCTTCAACAATACATGAATGGTGAACTTTCAGATGTTCAAGCTGGATTTAGAAAAGGCAGAGGAACCAGAGATCAAATTGCCAACATCTGCTGGATCATCGAAAAAGCAAGAGAGTTCCAGAAAAACATCTACTTCTGCTTTATTGACTATGCCAAAGCCTTTGACTGTGTGGATCACAACAAACCGTGGAAAATTCTTAAAGACATGGGAATACTAGACTACCTGACCTGCCTCTTGAGAAATCTGTATGGAGGTCAGGAAGCAACAGTTAGAACTGGACATGGAACAACAGACTGGTTCCAAATAGGAAAAGGAGTACATCAAGGCTATATATTGTCACCCTGCTTATTTAATTTATATGCAGCGTACTTCATGAGAAATGCTGGGCTGGATGAAGCACAAGCTGGAATCAGGATTGCTGGGAGAAATATCAATAACCTCAGATATGCAGATGACACCACCCTTATGGCAGAAAGTGGGAAAGAACTAAAGAGCCTCTTGATGAAAGTGAAAGAGGAGAGTGAAAAAGTTGGCTTAAAACTCAACATTCAGAAAGCTAAGATCATGGCATCTGGTCCCATCACTTCATGGCAAATAGATGGGGAAACAGTGGAAACAATGGCAGATTTTATTTTTGGGGGGCTCCAAAATCACTGCAGATGGTGACTGCAGCCATGAAATTAAAAGACACTTGCTCCTTGGAAGAAAAGTTACAACCAACCTAGACAGCATATTAAAAAGCAGAGACATGACTTTGCCAACAAAGGTCTGTCTAGTCAAAGCTATGGTTTTTCCAGTAGTCATGTATGGATGTGAGAGCTGGACTATAAAGAAAGCTGAGCACCAAAGAATTGATGCTTTTGAACTGTGGTGTTGGAGAAGACTCTTGAGAGTCCCTTGGATAGCAAGGAGATCCAACCAGTCCATCCTAAAGGAAATCAGTCCTGAATATTCATTGGAAGGACTGATGCTAAAGCTGAAACTCCAATACTTTGTCCACCTGATGTGAAGAGCTGACTCCTTGGAAAAGACCCTGATGTTGGGAAAGATTGAAGGCAGGAGGAGAAGGGGATGACAGAAGATGAGATGGTTGGGTGGCATCACCGATTCAATGGACATGAGTTTGAGTAAATTTCAAGAGTTGTTGATGGACAGGGAGGCCTGGTATACTGCAGTCCATGGGGTCGCAAAGAGTCGGACACGACTGAGCTACTGAACTGAACTCATGTCTTGGCTATCGTACATAGTGCTGCAATGAACATTGGGGTATATGTATCCTTTCAGGTCATGTTTTTCTCTGGATAAATGCCCAGGAGTGGGATTGCTGGATCACATAGTAGCTCTATTTTTAGTTTTTTAGACTTTTTTGATAATGGCCATTCTGACCAGCGGAACAATAACACAGTTTATAAATGTTAAACTAACTCAGACATACTTTTTAAAAAATCTTCATTCAACATTATTTTTCCATTATAGAAGTAACACCTGTTCATTGTATCACACTCAAATACAGAAGTATGGTTTAGGATTGGGACCATGTTGTACTTACTTCCACTGGCCCTGGATTTCAGAGGTTTGATAAAGTTCACTGAATGAATGATTCCTGCCTTCCTTTTCCCATCTCACTATCTTCCTATTCACATTTAAAAGAAGTCAGACCCGTAAAGTTCTAGAATGTTGCTCCAGGAGTCGAGGTTCAGCTGCCGTGGGAGCCGGGGAGAATCAGGCTCCGTGGGTGGTGGGCTGCCCAGGTCTCAGGCAGAGGGTGCTGGGTTCCCCTGTTCTAGGCCCTTTTCATCACGGTGAGATTTGCAGCTTACATGAACTGAACTCTGACAGTAATTCCAAGGGTGACAGCTTGGGGAGAATAGCAGCTCAACTACAATGCTCTGAGGAGTTTGGAGGGGCAGAAATTTCTGGGTGACAGCAGGCTGTGTAGCCTCAGTTTCCTTTATGAGTCTCTTTTGCCAAAGCCCAGCCTGGGAAAAACCTAAAGTCATTAAAAGTGGGATCTGGCAACTTCCCAAAATACCAGGAAAAAATTCACCCTTCTGATGCTTCAAATTCTTTAGAAAACATGGGCTGACGCTGTGGAAAGGGCAAGTTACAAAACAGTCTGTACAGAGAGTACAGAGCTTTCTCTGTAACTTTATTCAGCTTCTCTGCATAGAACCAAGTTGGGGAAGGAAGGCTGTTTGGCAGTGTGTT
This sequence comes from Cervus canadensis, assembly GCF_019320065.1. NCBI lineage: Eukaryota > Metazoa > Chordata > Mammalia > Artiodactyla > Cervidae > Cervus > Cervus canadensis. The sequence continues at coordinate 110,541,678 of NC_057386.1, forward strand.
ATCTGTGGTTATCTCAGGGGGTGGGAGGAAATTATTCCCAGTAATTTTTATTTATTTCTGGTGTGCCTCCAAAACTTCTACAGTGAACATCTATCCGTTTTCATAATCAAGAAATCTTTTTTTTTTTTTTTTTAAGAAATCTTTAAAAAATTAAAAAAAAAAAACAGGCAGTTTGATACATGTCCTTTGTCTTGCTTGGTAAGTTTAGGACTTGCTTCTAGATAGAATTAGTAAAAAGAGGAACAATCCAGCAGACTTGTTACAGGAGATTGTGGGATTGTCTAATGCATTCATTTGTTTTCCATTGCTGTGTAACAAAAGACCACTGAGTGAGTGGCTTAGAGCAGCATACATTTATGATCTCAGTTTCTGTCGGTTGCCAGTCCAGGCATGGCTTAAATAACTCCTCTTCTCTGGGACCCACAAGGCTACAATCAAGGTGTTGACCAGACTGCTTTCTCATCTGGAGGCTTGAATGTCAAAGAACCTATTTCCAAGATCACTCAGGGAGTTCGCAGATTTCAGTTCCTAGGTCTGCAGGGCTGAGGGCCCCAGCCTCTTGCTCCTCCTTTGGTTGGAAACTGCCCTCAGCTTCTAGAGGCCAAGTGTAGTTTCTTGCCACATGGGCTTTCCCAATATGGCCACTTCCTTCAACAAACCAGCAAGAAGAGCCTCTAGAGCAAGTTTGCTAGCAAGATGTTGTGTGTGTTAGTTGCTCCGTCATGTCTAACTCTTTGCAACTCCATGGACTGCTCTGTCCATGGGGTTCTCAAGGCAAGAATACTGGAGTGGGTTGCCATTTCCTTCTCCAGAGGATGTTCCCAACCCAGGGATCAAACCTGGGTCTCCTGCATTGCAGGCAGGTTCTTTACCATCTGAGCCACCAGGGAAGCAAGCAAGATGTCATCTTTAAGAAAAAAATTTTTTTTTGCCACACTGCACTGCATGTGGGATCTTAGTTCCCTGACTAGGGATAGAACCTGTGTTCCCTGCATTGGAAGGGTGGAGTCTTAACTGCTGGACCACCAGGCAAGTCCCCAAGATGGGGGACTGTGTCTTATACAATGTAATGCAGTCACAGAATGACATCCCATCCTCTTGGCCAGATGCCATTGGTTAGAAGTAAATTGCAAGTCTCACTTCAGGGGGATGTCTGACTTCAGGGGAAAGGATTACCCAAAGGTGTCGTTATGAGGTGAATGTCTGTATCCCACCCCCCCAATTCATGTTGAAGACCTAACCTCCAGCATGGCTGTGTTTGGAGATAGGTTCTCAAAGGAAGTATTTAAGGTTAAATGAGGTCATAAAGGTGGGGTCCTTATCTAATAGGATTAGTGTCCTTATAAGAAAAAGCTCCAGAGATTTCTCTCCCTTCAAACACACACACACATGGAGGACTGAGCGAGAAGGCAGCCACTTTGTAAGCCAGGAAGAGAGCCTCCCTAGAAGCCACACAGGCTGGTGACCCTGATCCAGGACTTCCAGCCTCCAGAACTTTGGGAGAATACATTTTGTTAGAGCTGTCCAGTCTGTGGTATTCTGTTATGGCTGCCCAAGCCGACTTGGACTTAGTGTCAATGCCAGTGGCCACTGACCACAGTAAGGGCAACGTAGAGTCCATCAGCCACACTTAACATTGTGAGGGTGACTGGAATTCCAAGTAGAAATTCCAGAAGCTTCTAGGTAACGTGGATATTTTTTAAAAAATACAGATTCTTCTCAGAGATCATCCTTCTGTAGGCCAAGTGTGGGGCCTAAGAACTTTCCATGAACTCTCCCAAGGTGATTCCAATGCTGAAGCATGTCATCCATGTTTGATGGTTCGAGTCCAACAGCTTCAAATTCCAGCCCACTTGCCGGCTATGGGACCTTAGATTAGGGACTCCTCCTTCCAGCTAATGTTCCTTCATCTGCTGAAACATGTCAAGTTATTAAAAGAAAATTAAAAAAAACCCTCTGGGGAATTCTCCTGGTGGTCTGGTGGTTAGGACTCAGCACTTTCACTCCCATGGGCTTAGGTTTGATCCCTGGTTGGGGAACTAAGATCCTGTAAGCCACATAGAGTGGCCAAAACCGCCCCTGAAACAAAAAAATCCTACCAACCCACCCCATGGTGTTAGCAGCTCCTCTTCCCAGTCCAGCTTCAGTGAAAGAAGGCTGGAATGCCTTAAATCCCTCTCCCCACCTGTCTAGGTCATGGAAAAGTTTGAAATCAGAAGGGGGACAAGGTTTGGGGGCTGTTCAAACATGAAGGTGACCGAGGTCTTGCTTGTTCTCATGTTCCCTTTGGGGGGATGCTAAAATATACCATGGGGGCCTGGAGAAGGTGAAGTTCCAGATATAGATCTGAGGTCAGCTGGGGGACGAGGTAAGGGCCAGTGTTCCTGGACACCAGAAGGAAAAGCGGTCTTTGGCCAGGCTGCCCATGAGCAGGTGGAGTGGCCTCCATGTGGTGACTGCCATGCAGGGGCCTCAGTTCTCTGCACCACAAAGACAGCATGGCTGGGAGTAGGGCTGTCTGTGGGCTAGTTGAGTCAAGAGAGTATTAAGTGACCTACAGAAATAAAGTTTGGGAAACTTCTTGTGTTAGGTCTGTAGAATATAATCCACACCAGAATCTTGTCAAATGAGAAGGTGCATGTGAACTGCAGATCCCAGTGCCTGGTGTGTACTATGGGTTTGCTAAACAGAAGTTATTTTTCTATTGTATCAAAGTCTCCTGGAGTGTTTGGGTGCCTATAACACCTCTGTTCTTATTGTCCACCGTCATGGGTCCCATTCCTTTTGAGGCTGAGAGATCTGGGGTTTGAAGGATGAGGCTTGGTCTCTACAAAGTGAGCGACCCTGGTTTTCCTCCTCTGTGATGGCTGGAGTACTCTGAGTATTAGCTGAGCTACTAAAGGCAGAGGGTTTAGCTCCATTCCTAGCTCCAGTGTTATTACCATGTGTTGTAATAAGGATACCAAATGCTGGCAGACTGGGTGGCATGGATGTGTTTCAGTCTGGGAACCAAGGGGTATTTGGGTGAAATACATCACCAGGGCCAGATTCCTGGGCATGCGGCCTGTGCAGTCACGGGGCCCCATACTTCGAAGAGCTCCATGCTCAGGAGGCCCTCAAATTTGTCTCAATGCTCTGGTGTCACTATCTTGAAATTCTTTCTAAGTTTTGACAAAGGCCCCTTCATTTTTGTTTTGCACTGGGCCCCATAATTATATAAGTGGTCCTGTCATATTTTTCTTCACTCAGGTTCTTAGGAGCCATCTTCATGTGAAGTTTCCAAATTTCTTATATCCCTTTATCTTGTATGAGTCTTTTTCTTAAAATTAAAAAAAAAAAAATTGGCTATGCTAGGTCTTAGTTGAGGCACACAGGATCTTTGATTTTCACTGTGGCATGCACACTCTTAATTGTGGCATGTGGGATCTAGTTCCCTGAACAGGGATGGAACCTGGGCCCCCTGCATTGGGAGTGAGGAGTCTTAGCTACTGGACCACCAGGGAAGTTACTATCTTGTACAAGTCTTGCTACATCTTGAGGGTCTCCTTGAATATGAAATTTCAGAAGGCAGGGGTTAGGAAAAGGTGGACACTCGAGGACTAGAAAAGGGGGAAGGAGCCAGGGCTGGAGACAGTGTTGAAGATACCCTCAGTATAGTCCTGACACCTGCAGATGCGTAAAAGGATGTGGTTTCCTGTTAAGGCCCATGTTTGAGGCACGTGGAGGCTTGACTCGAATTTTCTGAGTGGAAGGTAGAGCGCGGAATAAGAGAAGCAGGGGAGGAGGGGAACGAGCAGGTGCCACTTCTCCTTCTGAGGCTGGTAGTCCCAAGAACAAGTACAGAAAGCGAAGCCAAGAGTATCTGGTTATCATGAAACAGGTTCACGCAGGCGAGGCCAAGCTCTGGGGGACAGAATGCTATTAGAGCAGAGCTCTTTGCCTTAAAAGAGGGAACTCAGAGAGGTATCCAGGCAGAGAGCCATAAACACAGCCTGAGCCCTTGTTCCCTTTTTGGGCCCCCCAGGCACAAGGAAACTGCATTCCATTTGGCAAAGTGCTAAGAACAACTTGATATTGATTTGCTTTTCGTCCCAAGCCAAGGATGCCTGTTATAGACTTGAGGTTTCTTGAAATTTTTCCACAGTCACTTTTGATTATTGCAGGTTTTCCCATAGTTAGAGATAATGAAACCCCCCAAAGTGGTTGAAGGGCTTGTTCTGGGTCAGGAAGTGATGGGAAGAAGCTATGTAACTACCTACTTCCTCTGTAGGGCTCTTGAAGAGGGCCATCCCGTCCCATTGCCATGGAGACCCCAGTGAGGACCTGCCTCTGGGGCTGGCTCCCTGGGCTATCCGCTCAGCGCTGATGTGTGTGTGTGTGTGTGTGTGTGTGTGTGTGTGTCCCTGGACTCTGATTTCATGCTTGCTTTGTCATATTCTCTTCAAAACTTGTGGTATAACACAAATGATCACACTGGAAAATGAATGCTGTAAAATACACAGAATATACTGTGGTATAATTGTGCCGGTCATGGAGAGGTAGAGTATTTATTTTAAAATGTCAACTCATAGTGCACTATGAATGACATGTTCTGAAGATGGGATGTTTTGAGGACTGTTGTTGTTGTTGTCTTTTGTGTGCTCAGTCGTGTCTGACTCTTTGTGACCCCATGGACTGTAGCCCATCAGGCTCTTCTGTCCATGGGGTTTCCCAGGCAAGAATACTGGAGTGGATTGCCATTTCCTTCTCCAGGGGATCTTCCTGACTCAGGGATTGAACCCACATCTCTTGCATCTCCTGTATTGGCAGGCGGATTCTGTACCACAGCGCCACCTGGGTGAGGGCTGTTGTCGCTGTCTTTTGAGCATGTCAGCCAAGTCTGGGCTCCTTGGTCATCCTGTCCCAACTTCCCTCCCTACCAACCTGTGAAGGCTTTGAAACCCTGATCTGTGTATGCCTGAAGTCCTAGACCACCAAAAACAGTGTCGGCACTTGAACACTTTCTCTGGGCGAACTGTCTTCTCCCCAGCTCCAAACAGTCCCAGGCACCTTCCACACCTGGCAAGTCAGAGCTCCTCTCCAGAGAGGCAAAGCCAGGTGCTGAGACAATGACTGGGGTGTTTCTGTTCTGCTGCTGCTGCCTCAGCGAGTGCGAGGATGCGCCCGGGGTGCCCCAAGGCCCACAGCACTAGCCAATTGATGCAGTCAGCTTCGGCCCATTTCCCAGGCCTAATAACTAGGTCGATTTCAGCTTCTTCCCTAAGACTTAAAGGTAGTTAAGGATGGCAAGGGGATAAAGTCATAAGGTCTTCGGTGCATGTGCTTAGTCAAATTTGACTCTTTGTGACCTCATGGACTATAGCCTGCCTGGCTGCTCTCTCCATGGGGTTTTCCAGGCAAGAATACTGGAGTGGGTTGCCATTTCCTACTCCAGGGGATTTTCAGGATTGAACCTGAGTCTCTTGCGTCTCCTGGGCTTCCTAGGCATCGCTAGTGGTCAAGAATCCACCTGCCAATGCAGGAGATGCAAGGGCTTCTGTGATATTCAGAATTAGACCTGAATAGGAAAACATCTTTTATTTTTATTTATGTTAAGAATCAGGGTCTTAACTCTGTATATTAAATATACATATTCTTAACACAAGGAGCAGTTGGAGTGCTGGTTCTTGATCTGACCAACCCTCTGGAATGTGCCCAGGCTCCCAGGCTGGCTGTCTGATCTGATACAGATGAAGGAGGACATATTTCTATCAACAGGAATTGGACCTCCTTAATCCAGGCTTCCTAACACATCTGCTAACAGGGCAACTGGCCCAGGTGTCGTCCAAGGACCTCAGCCCACGAGAGGAATGGAATGTGACATGTTTTGCTGCTACCAGCACTCCAAGGGTGATGGGGCAATAAGGAATTGATTTTCCTTATAAAAGAGTCAGAGTAATAGTATGTTTTGTGAACATTGGCAAGTTGAGGTTAAAAAGATAGCCAGAGAATGGTTGTCTAGCTGAGTTGAGACTTTCAGGGAATTGTTGCCTTGATAACACCATTATTAACATTTACTGAGAACTTACATGGTACCACGCCCTGTGTTCAGTGCTGTGTGCACATCATCCTCTCCTAATACTCAGTCTTCAAGGCATGGGCTGTTGCTACCCCTCTTTTTTTTTTTTAATGTTTTAATGCATTTTATTTATTTTTTCATTTATTTTTATTAGTTGGAGGCTAATTACTTCACAACATTGTAGTGGGTTTTGTCATACATTGAAATGAATCAGCCATGGAGTTACATGTATTCCCCATCCCGATCCCCCCCCCCACCTCCTCTCTCCACCACCTGATTCCTCTGGGTCTTCCCAGAGCACCACCAGCCCAAGAGCACTGTGTCTGCATCATCCCCTGGGGGCTGGTGATCACTGTTTCACCTAGTATATATCCTGTCTCTGAAAAAATCCCACCTCGCCTTCTCCCACAGAGTCCAAAAGTCTGTTCTGTACATCTGTGTCTCTTTTTCTGTTTTGCATATAAGGTTATCGTTACCATCTTTCTAAATTCCATATATATGCGTTAGTATACTGTATTGGTGGTTATCTTTCTGGCTTACTTCACTTTGTATAATGGACTCCAGTTTCATCCATCTCATTAGAACTGATTCAAATGAATTCTTTTTAACGGCTGAGTAATATTCCATGGTGTATATGTACCACAGCTTCCGTATCCATTCATCTGCTGATGGGCATCTAGGTTGCTTCCATGTCCTGGCTATTATAAACAGTGCTGCGATGAACATTGGGGTGCACGTGTCTCTTTCAGATCTGGTTTCCTCAGTGTGTATGCCCAGAAGTGGGATTGCTGGGTCATATGGCAGTTCTATTTCCAGTTTTTTAAGAAATCTCCACACTGTTCTCCATAGCGGCTGTACTAGTTTGCATTCCCACCAACAGTGTAAGAGGGTTCCCTTTTCTCCACACCCTCTCCAGCATTTATTGCTTGTAGACTTTTGGATAGCAGCCATCCTGACTGGCGTGTAATGGTACCTCATTGTGGTTTTGATTTGCATTTCTCTGATAATGAGTGATGTTGAGCATCTTTTCATGTGTTTGTTAGCCATCTGTATGTCTTCTTTGGAGAAATGTCTGTTTAGTTCTTTGGCCCATTTTTTGATTGGGTCATTTATTTTTCTGGAATTGAGCTGCAGGAGTTGCTTGTATATTTTTGAGATTAATCCTTTGTCTGTTTCTTCATTTGCTATTATTTTCTCCCAATCTGAGGGCTGTCTTTTCACCTTACTTATAGTTTCCTTTGTAGTGCAAAAGCTTTTAAGTTTCATTAGGTCCCATTTGTTTAGTTTTGCTTTTATTTCCAATATTCTGGGAGGTGGGTCATAGAGGATCTTGCTGTGATTTATGTCGGAGAGTGTTTTGCCTATGTTCTCCTCTAGGAGTTTTATAGTTTCTGGTCTTACATTTAGATCTTTAATCCATTTTGAGTTTATTTTTGTGTATGGTGTTAGAAAGTGTTCTAGTTTCATTCTTTTACAAGTGGTTGACCAGTTTTCCCAGCACCACTTGTTAAAGAGGTTGTCTTTTTTCCATTGTATATCCTTGCCTCCTTTGTCAAAGATAAGGTGTCCATAGGTTCGTGGATTTATCTCTGGGCTTTCTATTCTGTTCCATTGATCTATATTTCTGTCTTTGTGCCAGTACCATACTGTCTTGATGACTGTGGCTTTGTAGTAGAGTCTGAAGTCAGGCAGGTTGATTCCTCCAGTTCCATTCTTCTTTCTCAAGATTACTTTGGCTATTCGAGGTTTTTTGTATTTCCATACAAATTGTGAAATTATTTGTTCTAGTTCTGTGAAAAATACCGTTGCTACCCCTCTTTTTATAAAGAAGCAGGCTTTGAGAGGTTAAGTAGCTTGCCAGCATCCTCAGCTTTGCCAGTGCAGAAACTCCATGGCTCAGTCTGCTAGAGTTAACAAGTTCTAGCTTGCCTTTTACAAAATGATCTCATATTTCCTAAATACGTACTGTGTGTAAGGTGCTGGTAATAAGGTGAATTGGAATGGTTTAGTCAGGACTCCGTCCACTTTGTGAAGAGATGACAACTCAAACTGAATAGGCAGAAAGTGGATTTATTGACTTACAAAAAATGTCCAGGGTTGGTTTTGCTTCAGGCATGGCTGGATCCAGCAGACAAAAATGTCTCTGGGAGCCTGTTCCTTAGTTGCCATGTAGGTTCCATCCACAGATGGCAATCTTGTGGTAGCAAGATGGTTGCCAACAGTGCCAGGCTTGCAACCTTACAGTTCTAAGTTCAGCAAATTAAAAGCAAAAGGAAATGCCTTTTGCTGTTGTTTAAAAAACATTCGCTCACCACCCTGCCAAAATTCGGTTTGTAGAAGACTGGTTTGGCTTGGATCATATACTCATTCCTTTCCAACCACCCTGGCCAAGGGGCTACAGGGCTCTGGTAGGTTAATCTGCGTTATGTGTTCACCTTGGAGCCATGGGTAGTCAGCAGAGGGATAGAACTGGAGGAGGGTTGAAAACCCAGCAGGCAATTGATGTGCAGTTATCAAAAGAAGTGGGGATGGATATTGGGGAGACAAAGGCAACAGTGGGGAGTTCTGAGAATATAAAGAAGGGGCACCTAACTAATAAAACAAGGGGCCAAATTATTAATTTATGATGGGAGATATATGTCTGGTTCATGACCCACTAGACACCCACCTAGAGCACTGCCCTCATGTCAGTGAGTCCAGCTAGGAGCAGGTTGTTTTAGTAGTATAAAATCAGAACAAATGGAATTATGTGTTTCTAAGAAATTTGTTGTTGTTTAGTCACTAAGTCAAGTCTGGCTTATTGTGGCCCCATGGACTGTAGCACACCAGGCTCCTCTGTCCTCCACCGTCTCCCAGAGTTTGCTCAGATTCATGTCCATGGAGTCGGTGATGCTGTCTAACCATCTCACCCTCTGTCGTCCCCTTCTCCTTGTGTTCAGTCTTTCCCAGCATCAGGGTCTTTTCCAAGGAGTCAGCTCTTCGCATCAGGTGGCCAAAGCATTGGAGCTTCAGCTTCAGCATCAGTCCTCCCAATGAATATTCAGGGTTGATTTCCTTAAGATTGACTGGTTTGGTCTCCTTGCAGTCCAAGGGACTCTCGAGTCTTTAGCACCACAGTTCAAAAGCATCAGTTCTTCAGTGCTCAGCCTTCTTAATGTCCAATCTCAGATCTGTACATGACTACTGGAAAAATCTAACTTTTGACTATATGGACCTTTGTCAGCAAAGTGATGCCCCAGCTTTATAATATGCCATCTAGGTTTGTCAGAGCCTTACTTCCGAGGAGCAAGAAATATATCCATCAAAGTATTTGTGGCCAAGTTGGTTCAGTTGTGAGGAAAAGAAAACCTAAAATACCAATTATTTAAAGAGGATTTTTTTTCATTTGTGTAGTTTATTTGCTAATAGTCAAATTAGTAGTAGTAGTTTATTCATGGTTAAAGCAAGTCCAGAGGTAAACCAGTTAGGCCTGGTATGGTGGCTCCATGTCCATCATGCACCCAGGCTCCTTCTCACTTGTGGCTCCATCACCAATCACACACAGCTCCTTCTCCTTCATGGATCAAGTGATGTGTTCAAGTTCCAGCCATCGAGCCCACATTCTACCCAGCAGAATGAAGGGAGGAAATGGGCACATACTCTTTCAAGGACAGTCCCAGAAGTTGCTCACACCCCACAAGCAAAAACTGAATCAATGGGTTCTATCTGTCTGCAAGGGAGGCTGGGAAATGTGGTGTTTACTCTGGGAGGAACAGATACAGGGAGACAAGAGGTCTTTGTCAAAAGGGCACCGCATCAGATAGCCCCTTCTCTGCTACAGTGGCCTAACCAATGGTTGAAGACTAGTCACCTGGAACCCAAGCACCTTCCAAAGGCAACCCTAAACACGTAGGACGTAAGCAACTGTCACACTTTGTTGCTGTTTTTGATCATCACTCTTCTGTTAGCATATTCTAGTATGAGAAAGTGCAGTTGCAATTCAACTGCTTCTTCTTTTTCTAAAAAAAACTTTTATTTTTAGCTGCACTGGGTCTTGGTTGCTACACACAGGCTTTCTCTACCTGTGGTGAGTGTGGGCTCCTCACTGCAGTGGATTCTTTTGCGTAGCACAGGCTCTAGGGAGCATGGGCTTCAGTAGTTGCAGCACACAGGCTTAGTTGCCTTGCAACATCTGCAGTCTCCCAAGACCAAGGATCAAACCCATGTTCCCTACATTGGCGGCAGATTCTTAACCACTGGACCACTAGGGAAGTCCTAATTGCTTCTTAAAATTATACATTATTTTCCTTAGAAATGAGTATGTTCTTAAATTAAAAAAAAAAGTGTTTCCAAAAAGTAGTAAAACAATGCCAATATGTATAAAGTACTAACTTTCTCCAAACCCTTTAGTTTAAACCATAGCAGCCTCCTGCAGGGCTTCCTTGATAGCTCAGTTGGTAAAGAATCCGCCTGCAATGCAAGAGACTCTGGTTTGATACCTGGGTCAGGAAGTTCCCCTGGAGAAGGGATAGGCTGCCCACTCCAGTATTCTTGGGCTTCCCTTGTAGCTCAGCTGGTAAGGAATCTTCTTGCAGTGCAGGAGACCTGGGTTTGATCCCTGGGTTGGGAAGATCCCTTGGAGAAAGGAAAGGCTACTCACTCCAGTATTTTGGCCTGGAGAGTTCCATGGATCTATAGTCCATGGGGTTCGCAAAGAGTTGGACACAACTGAGTGACTTTCACTTTCACTGTTCAGCCTGCTGCATGTCCTTCCACCTTTCTTTCATGATCATTTAAACACATCTGTACGTTTCATCTTCACAAAAATGGGTTATCATGATATACTAACTCTGAAAATTTCTTTTTGCTTAAGAAATACATCATCAACATGCTAGAGGTTAAGAGCTAGATATCTGACTCATTTAACAGTTGCATAATGCTCCAGAATATAGCTCTTCTATAAGTGATTCAAGCATTCCTTTTGATGGGCTGTCATTTCCATTCTTCTGCTATCATAGGCCATGTTGCAGTAAACCTGTTGTATGGATGTCCTTATTTATACCTCAGTGCTCTTAGTTCTTTGAGATGGGGTCTTTGAAGTAGCACTGTTGGGTTAAAGAAAAAAGAAAAGCCACTCAGTCATGTCTGACTCTTTGCGACCCCATGGACTATACAGTCCATGGAATTCTCCAGGCCAGAATACTGGAGTGTGTAGCCTTTCCCTTCTCCAGGGGATCTTTGCAACCCAGGGATCGAACCCAGGTCTCCCACATTGCAGGTGGATTCTTTACCAGCTGAGCCACAAGATGCATTTAAAAATTTTTAATCAATATGATGAGATTACCTTCTAAAAAAATGGCTGGAACAAATCTCATTCCCACCCATAATGTATGGAAGTCTTCGTTGACCCTAATTCTTGCCAGTACCAGAGGTCACTGCTCTTCTGATTGACAGATTGTTTCCATCTGATTGACAGTGACTTATGGTAACTTGTTGCTTTGCTTTACATCTTACGGACCACGTGTACATTTGATCCTCTTTAATATGCTTACTGAAATGCAGACAAGCATAATGGTTCAAGGATTCTGGAGTCATTCCACCTGAGTCTGTGTCCTGGTTTAAGATGTGTGACTACCCACTGTATGACTTGGGCAAGTTACTTCATTCCTCTGAGCCTATTTCCTTAGCTGAAAAACAGGGATATCATTTATTTCATAGGGTAAGTTATGAGGATTGAAAGAGATATACTTGTAAAGTCTCCAAAACTCTATCTAGTCCGTAGCAAGTATTAAATAAATGGTTGGTGACTATTACTTTTGAAATTTTAGATTTCTTTAGTTGCCTATTGGGTGTTCTCTACTGGTGTGATTATTTTGTAGGGATGAATTTGTGGTAACTCTTCGTATATTAGCCATATTAATCTTAATCTGTCACTTATGTGGGAAATATTTCCCCAGTCTATCATGCATATTTTACAGAAGGTTTTCCCAAATTTCTGCTTATGTAGTCAAATGTGTAATTTCCTTTAGGGTTTCTAGGCTTCTTGTTTCACTTCTGATCTCCCATTATAAAATTATAGTCTAAAAATTCTTCAAATAATTTTCATTTCAACATTTAAATCTGTAGCCCTTCTGGTATTTTATTTGTATGATGTGAGATATGGATTTGGTTGTTCTCTTGCCACCTTACTGGAGTTCTGTTTGTATAGTAGTTCCACATATCAGATTTAATTGACAAACTTCATGAAAAGAGAAATTTGGAAGAAAATAAATTACAGTATTTGTGGCAGTAATTAATTGGGTAGTTCTGAGTTTTAATGGAACTTGATTTTTTCTCTCTTAATGGACTCTTCCTCTTCTTTTTTCACATGGAATATTATAGGAAACTCCAACATACAAAACTGGCTGTTAACCGTTTGACACGGTGAAAGATAATGAAGTTACAAAGTTGAAGAGTAAGATAATCAAGAGCCTTGTAAACAAGGATAAAGTTTTACAATAAAAGTTTAGATTTTATTGTGAAATAATGGGGGAAATGATTAAAAGATTTTAGGCAGAGGAGTGACACATCAGTTCTTCAAAGAATGGGCTGAAGGAAGACAACAGTGTTTGGCAATAATGCCACTAGAAAGGCATCAAGTCCCAGCAACAGATACTGTTCCCGTGGACAAAAGTGATGGACATGGAGATGGTAGTGGAGTGTATTTAAATGATACATCACAGGATTTAATGACTGACTAGGCTATCTGGGGTGAGAGAGAAGAAAGTATCAAGAATTATGTCTGTGTTGTGGTTTAAGAAACAGTGCAGGAGGGTGCCATTTATCAAGAAAAGGAAACAGTGGAAGAACAGCAGATTGAAGGGAAAATGGTGGGGTTACTGTTTTAAGGTGTGCCTGTGTGTATGTTTGTGTTCGAGTCTCTGTGACCCCATGGACTGTAGACAAAGTCTACAGGGATGGGATTTTCCAGGCAAGAATACTGGAGTGGGTTGCCATTTCCTACTCTGTAAGGTATCTGGATGTTAAGTGGGAGAATATCCAGATGACAGGTGGTCATTCAGACATGGAGCTCAGGAAATATGCCTGGACTTAAGACAGGAGTCTTAAATTTATCAACATACAGTCAGAAACCACAAAGCCATGAAACTGGATGAGATTTTTCAGACCGTCTATAGGGCAAGAAGACATAAGACATAGGAGGGCCACTGATTTGGTTGGGTTCTTGGACTTTGAGGAACAATACTCAACTCTGGCAACTGAGCCTCTGCATATGGTTGTACAGGAGGTACCTTGTACAGTGATAGGTTAACAGTCTTCTCAGGTAGTGTCATTTATTGGAGGGATATGAGGCAGCTCTCAAAAACCAGAGAAGCTTAACATTCAAGAAAATCAAGAACCTGAACTGAGGAAATCTCAGTAACAGGAACTTACATGCCTCTTACATATTATCTGCTGGCTAGCTTCCCAAAGGAAAGGTGAGGTGCTATTCTCAGAAAAAGGGGGGAAAAGTACACTGAGTAGGCAAATGCAGCTGTCTACCCTTGGCTTTCCAGTACATGCATTCTTTAGGGACAATGTTATAAATGACTCCATTCAACATACTGTAGAAAATGAATTCCATCTTCTCAGGGAAAATAACCTAAAACAATTTCTAGTTATCACACTGTCAAATCTAGATTTCTGGGTGATAGTCATTCTCCTCTAGATCTTAACCCCATCTTGACAGTCTACAATCTGTGGATTCACTGGTATATAATCATCGCCAGCACACCAATATGTATTAGTTTGGGGGAACACTGCCAGCAGAATAGTTCAGTTCCAATGGAGCAAAGTTTGACTGGGGTAACTTGGATCATGCTCAAACTTCAGCCAGGAAGTGTGAGGGGCAAAGTACTGAAATAGAGAGGGATAAAAAGACAAGCTAGGAAATATGGGTAGAAGCTATACAGACTTATTTCCACAAGTCACAGGGCTAGAGCTGGTAGTTCTCCCAAGGTATGCATAGGGGACTGGTTCCAGGACCCCAGTGGATACCAATATCCCAGGATGCTCAAGTCTCTTAGGTAAATGCCATACTACAGTTGGTTTTCTGTACCCATGGGTTCCACATCCCCAGATTCAACTGTCAAGTTTGATCCATGTTGGTTGAATCCAAGTGCGGAACTTGTGGTTGTGGACAGCCAACTGTACACTATCTTTTTCCTTGGCTATACAGTTTTTTTCCTTCAGTCAAGAGTTTTTGACTAATGGGAAAACCCACATTTTTATTCCTGAGGTATATGTGGGTGAAAATTTCCAAGTCTTTTGAATCTTCCCAGACACCAATATTACATAAGTCAGTCTCTATTCAAACTGTCTTTTCACAAAAGATCTTAGTAATATGGCAAATTACCCTCATAATTCTGCAACTTGTGAAATCAATCTCCCAAGTTTTAGTTTATAATTAAGCATGCCTAACTCAAGTGGTCTTAACCTTCTTTATCCACTTCAGATTGTTCTGTCAACAGCTACCAGGTCATCCAGATGTTTTCTCAATAGGTACAAGATTCCAATGACACGGGAGTATCTCTATTAGCTTTTTTGCCATTGTAAATTGTTCCTTGCCCTCCCACCCCCACCCCAGTACATAGACAGCAAGTGTTCTTGCTGCCTTTAATTCAGTCAGGGCAATAATCAATTCCAGATCCCCCATGCTTCTGAGGGTTTTAAGCCTACTATTTAACTGTTACCAATTTCTGTAACCAGTCATTTGGTTACAGGCAAAAAAAAACCCCACTTTGACAAAAACCTAATGAAGATACATGGTGGTCTCAGAAACTATGGAAAATCTGGGTAATCAGGTCTTGACAACAGAAACCAAGGCATCTTTGGGGACGTCTTCACATAACTCCTATGATTTCCTTGGGACACTACAATCAGGACTCAGTTCCTATAATTTCGTGTCACCTCTCTTTAAGACTCAAAAGTCCTGGTGGGAGAAGAATTTAGATTGTACAAGCTTGGATCACACAATCCAACCTCAGTCAGACAGGGGGCATGACACAAGAATACTGTCATTTACAGCATTCCCACAGAATGGCAAAGAGTAGCATTCCGAAGGAATAATGGGTATCTATCACTTAAAAAAAAGACGGGGGTAGGAGACAAAAATCAATGGATGTCTGCTATACCAATATTGAGAACTAAACCTACAAAGAAGCAATAGCCAGCAGGGAAGGAAGAAAATGACACTTCAACAGTCAAGATGCTGGTGGGAGTTGTTTGTGCTGCTGAACATTCAGATGTTTATGTAACAGATTTAGCAGTAGAAGGCCATTATTGACCTTGAGTGCAGGAAGATCACAATACTCAAAAGATTTCAAGGAAAAGTGTGACTTTATCCTTCTCTCTGCCTGGTGTGAACACTGCAAGAGGTCTTAAATAGATTAATGTTGGTTGAGAACTGGAATAACCTTTGATGAACACTGAAATTATAAAGTTTATAAGCCAAATACACTCAGACATTAAAAATTAAGGAAGTTACTGAGCTCAGAAAGGTGCAAGAGTCATCAGTTTTGAGTAATGGATGAATATATTTATCTAAATATTTGCTAATATAAAGGCAGGTCTTTTAAATTATTTGACAAATCAGGCTCAGTGTTATGTAACTTGTCAAGGTCGAACAGTAAGCATTATATTTAAAAATTCTTTATTTTGAAATAAGTTTAAATGTGAGTAGTGTAAAATATTCAAATACAGAAACGTATAAAGTTGAAAGTCATGTAATCTACACTGTTCAAGACTTTTCTATGCATTATGAACATAAACACAAATTTTTAGATGAGTTCATACTACACATTTTTCTAGCAATGGTTTGTTTCACTTAATAAATTATGGCCATTCTTCCATGCCCATATGTAATAATTGTATTTCACTCTTTACAACAGACATGTAAATTTTCTTATATGGCTGAACCAGGTGTTATACAGTGGTTATAATGAATTCTTTGCTGATAAACATTTAGATTTTTTACTGTATTTTTCTACCATGTAATTTTTATGTGTCTGTAGAAACTTAAATATGTCAGCTCTTGTTCCACTCTATCCTCTGGACTGGAAAGTAGTATCAGTGTGGCCTTGACCTCTAGTTTAATACTTAAAGATTCTGATATTGGTAGACAAGTATGTTAGGACTCAATTTCAAGTAATAGAAACCCAACTCAAAGTAACTTAAGCAAAGAAGGGTATTTATTGATTCACATAACTGAAAAGTCCAGGGGATATACTAGCTTCAGGCACAGTTTGATCCAGGGGCACATTGTCATCAGGACTCAAGTCTCTCCATCATCTGGCTCCGTTTTCCTCTGTACTGGCTTCATTCTCCGACTGGCTCATTTGATACTTTGGGCCCTGCTGGTTTGAGCTTTTCATCCTGCAGAGCTAAGCAATCTCAGTAAAGAGCTTCTCTCCCATAGTTCACGAGAACTCTCAGGGTTGAAAATCGTGGGACCAACTTGAATCACATGATCAATCCTGAACCAATCACTATGGTCAAGGAGATGGACTGTGCTGATTGATCAGGTCTGAATTACATGTCCACCCATGAAACCTAAGATTAGGTCAGATTGAACCACGTGGACTGAAGAGAGGGAAAGGAGGTTCGAAGAAGCATCAGGGAGTCGTTACAAAGGAATGGAATGGAGGCTGGTCAATCAAAAACAACTGATGTCAGTCAATGGTAAGACCAGATACTGAAAAAGTTTAATCTCTGCTCATAAAGTTGAATGGTTTCCACTGGCACTGTTCCTTCCTTGATGATAAACGTATTCTTGAAAAAATCATGAGTAGTTAAGTTTGTCTTCTACTCAGGAGGCTTGTAATCCATTTGAATGGAATAATCATGTCCAATAGCATATCTGGATGATACAAGAGTTTCAATGTAAGTAAACTCAGTTGTCGTAAGTCTGAGAGCCCAACTGTCTCACTGACATGAAACAGGACAACCAGCCTCCCACTGGAAAATACTTCTGTAAGACTCCTCAAGTCAGTGGTAAATTTTAAGTTCAGTGGAAAAGTTTTATGCTCCTTTAAGTCTTTTGCCAAGTTAAACTGGTACACTTCTGCGAATACTGGTAAATCAGATTCATCTCTGTATGACCATAGAATGGAGAAATGGACAGTGCTTTCAATCTGCTCTGCTCCTTCAGATCTGGCAGAAAGGGTCCCAAGTGTTGAAAATGATGATCTAATATATATAGGCATAGAGGCTTACTCTGCAGTTAAAAACAAAACAAAAAAAGCTGCTGGTCAAGGAGTATGTAGCATGCTCCTTCCTGTTGTGAA
Source organism: Cervus canadensis (assembly GCF_019320065.1). Classification (NCBI taxonomy): domain Eukaryota; kingdom Metazoa; phylum Chordata; class Mammalia; order Artiodactyla; family Cervidae; genus Cervus; species Cervus canadensis. The sequence continues at coordinate 110,559,036 of NC_057386.1, forward strand.
CATTAAGTCCCGGAGGGTACAGAAGCACAGGTTGCTTCTGTTCAAAACTTCTTGGTGGAACCAGATATAAGATAGCTGAGATCAGCTGTAGTCTTCTGAAGGACAGTGTCTGATTGCAGCAACATGTCAGAAAGGCAGGCAATGGCTGAGTCAGGTAAGTAGACAAGTAAGCAAGGTAACTTCAGCAGGGCCAGTCATATCAGTAGCCAGGCTAAGATCTGGAAAAATAGGCAGTTTAATGTTGAAGTTCTGTAAATTAGTTTTAAGCCTGAGTATTCCAGGGTTAATCCATACGGTTTCCTCTAGATACAATTTTCTGATCTTAAAGGGCCAGTCAGGTATAGCAACTTTCACTTTCCTGCTGATCTGTCCAAGAACGTTCAGCTCAGGAGAAGGTATCTCTTAAATCCAGACTTGAGGTTCTGTTTAGGAGTCTATGCTACATCTGGGAGTGACAGGGTTGGGAGAGCCAGGTTCATCAAGGTTGGCCCTACTTTCTTTGGTAATCAAGTCTCCATCTTCTGTAATTCAGCTCATCTCTGAGAATCATCTTATCAACAAGTCAAGGCCTCAGACTGGTTGAATGGTACTGCTGAAAGATGAGATCTGAGGCATGGATATAGTAAGTTACTAGGTTTGAGTTTTAGGCTTTTTCCACCATCAATTCTTATACACAGTGTACATTAGACTCTTGAACAGATGATCATCTTTACCTTTTAAGTGTCTCATTTTGACAGGGTTAAAGGGAATGACTGGCAGTGATAGATAAATGTATTTTCTGGTCAAGTCCAGGAGAAAGAGAAAATCGAGTTGACATTATGAAGGTAGTGAAAAAACCGAGTTTGTAGACAACTTCTTCTTTACAAATAATAGTTGTATATACACTAGCAGGCTAGTTATCAGATTTTGTTGAAGATGAGCAGTACAGAATAACCAGACTTAGGCTTTGTTTGATGATTTGTACACTGAGTCACATAATCACAATTAGTCTAGAGGATAAGAGACAAAGATATAAAGAAACATTCCCAACTTTTAACCAGTGCATTCATTAAAGTAGTTGAGGACAGCTGGCCCTTATGTCGACTCTGAAGAAGTAAGATTTTTCTCAGGGCATGGATTAAAGTCTACTTGTTCTACATGATCTGGTCTGGAAGTTCATGTATCAAATCCCTCCTGAACAGACGTCTTAATGCCTGAGAGTATTGCACGACAAGGGATGAAGTCAGCCACTGTGATTCAGTTAAAACAACAGATGAAATTCCATGGAAACATCCACAAGGACAAGGGTCTGTGGTCTTGTGACATTAGGAAGACTCAAGAAGCTCGAGTCCATTGATAAAACTCTTTAGCTGCAGGCTTTGTAGATTTCCTTTCACGTTAGTCTACATTTCCAGTAAAAAGGTAGATATGCAATTTGAGATGCCCACCAAGTAAGCTATCAAGGCCTGATCCAAAGGCCTACCTCTAAATACCATTAACATCAACAACTGATGGTATCAGATATCAAAGGATTCATCTGAAACTCTCTCATTGGCTGGAAGAAAATTTTTACAATGGCCACATTTTAAATCACACACTCAAGAAAAGGATGTTCAGAGACTGTCTCTTGTGGATCAGGTATCACATGTAGAGCTGAGTACTCCTAATTTTTGAGCAGAACAGGCAGATATGCCAGTGATGGAGGAATTGTTTTAGCAGTTTTTCAAAGGTTACTTGCTTCTGTATCCTGGGAACAGCAGTGAAACTGAATAAAAACCAAGTAGTAGTGTAACTGCCAATGGCTGAGTGATAGTGATGTAGTTGGAGAAGATAATAATCATCAGGTGCCCTTTTAGGTTATGTTGCCAGTCTCTGAATTCTGCTTTCATAGTTTATGGTTATCTCTTGCACACGAAGTAGAGTACCATGGCTGAGGATGGGAGGAGGTCCAATGTATAGCTGGTCTAATACTGCCTCAATGAGGCATCAACTTTAACATCAGCTTCAATACTTGGTGTTTTATGTATTCAAGGAGGATCAAGACTTCAAGGTCATGCATTTTTAAGTACCACTAGAGCATCCGGTGTTTGTGGAAGAAGTTGAATAAGGGGGTTTGTCAGTGTAATGTACGAATTGCTTTCTCACTGTATCATTCAGGAATCACTGGAAGTTCATTTGTGGTTAGAGGGCTATTACTCTAGGTCCATTTGATATTACTTTCAGCCCATATGACTAATCTTGGGGGCAAAGATAGTTTATCTTCTTGCACTTCTCTGAGTATTCCTAAGAATGCTCATTATCAACTGGACACCGACGTGCTGGATGGAGGTACAGAACAGAATGCCATTCAGGTCGAACATACTGTTGTCTAGGGCAGTGGTTTCCAAACTGTGTTCTGAAGAATTCTAGTTGTTGTAAAGAAGTCTCCTTAGGGGTCACCATGGTGGTAAAGAAAGACGCTTGTGGCAGGTTTCAGGCCCCCCACTTCTGCTTCCTCCAGAGCAGCTTCACTTTTACTCTGGGCTTCCATAAAGTTTTCCTTCAAAGGGCTTCATGGCCACAAAGCCTTTGGAAAACCAATGATCTAAGAGTAAGTTGTTCACAAAATGCTGAAATAAAAAAAATAGGTCACAGAAACCAGAAACTGTGAGCAAAGCCTGTGGTAAGCCAAAGTGTTTTCCTATTTATTCTTTCTCTAATGTGGGCCACATTATGAAATAGAGTTAACATTACAGTCTGCTACAAACTCAGATTGCCTGATTGGGCTTTAAGTGACTATCAGGGCAAGGCTATTGGTTTTAAGTAACAATAGCGCTGGTATTTTTGCAGTCAGCAAATGGCTGCAAAACGCATTAGTTTCTTTTTAAGTATTTCAAGAAGTCCTTGCCTGGATGACTTCAAGGATTAGTAAGATTTCAATGGGCCACAACTTAAATCCTAAGAAAATATCTCCTTCTCACCCATTCCCTTTTACTCTATTTTTCCCCTCTTCCCTCCTCACCCACCTGAGATGTAGTTCTCTTAAACTAGATTTGCAGCACAATTCTATGAGAGAAGTATATTGCTAAACATCATAGAATTCATCTATCTTTCTGGAAGAATTAACTTCCCCACACCCCTCTCCCATGTATCCCTACAAATCTTCTAGAGGTTTCTTTAACAGAAAATAAAGCTGTCAAGATGTAGGGTTCTCAGATGATGAAGACATACTAATTCAAGAAGTTACTGACAAGGTAAGAAAAAAAGGGGGGGGGCAGTTTCAAAGATACTGTTTATTCCTAAGTCTCTAGGGCAATTATGTTGGCAATTAGGAAACAGTGGCTATATTGCTCTAAAGAAGTTTTCCCATTCCATTAAAAGAAATGCTACAAAAACATTATGTATTTGATTAAACTTAGGACACACTGGGCCAAACAACTAAATGAGGCTCTTTACTGTAAGCCTTTTGAGATCCTTTAATACACTATACTGCATTAGCAATCAGGGAAGGGGACACATTTTACAGTATTTTACCACATTATTGGGACTACAGAAGCTCTTTATATATGATACATATTACATGTGTATATCAAATATATACATACACACACATACATATGAACAGTACTGTTCTAAAAAAATTGATGGCTCATTCTATTTAATATTAATTTGGGGATAGAGGACCACAGAGTTGGTGCCTGGGAATATTAAGAAGAATTAAAAAAAAAAAAGAGGAGGAGGAAGACATGAAATCAACATGGATCCCCAATCAACTAGGCCATCTTTGGGAAGACCAAAAAGATGGATGAAAGATCTCTAAGTAGCTTTGTGTTTTCTAACGGGTAATCTTGTTGGCAGATGAACATCTGCCTTGTTGACTAGACAGTATACTACCATAAAGACAGTCTACTACTGCCAAACCTCAGAGATGATGCCATGGACTTCAGGTCCAAGTACAACTATTGCAAAATCACATTTCTGACATCCTAACTGACTGAGGGCACTGACTGAGATCAGGAAGTTGGAAACTTTTCTGGGGTTCCCAATCTCCAGTTATTTTAACACTGCGCATAAAATAGAGGCTAAGTTAATTCCAAAGAGAGAACTGGACTGGGAGTCAGAAGGCCTGGCCTCTACCATTTTGCAGCTGTGTAACCTTGGATAACCTTTTAAATTTCCATTTCCTCATCTGAAAAAAGGGATTATAGTTTGTGTTATTTGATAATTGAGATTAATGCAAGTAAAAGTGCTTTGAAACTGTAAAGTGCTACATAAACATAAGGGATTACCATATAGGTTCTACCTGGATGTATCAAGAGGCCTTTTCTGGAATCTGATTGGAGCTTTGTGAGATGCTGTTAGGTAAAGGGATTCCTTGGTAGAATTTCTTACATTTGTGGGAAAAGTTCTGGTTCCTGAGTAATCCCAAAGAAGATGCTGTGAGTTCACTGTGCCTTTGTTTTAATCCCAACAGGTCAGAATATCTGCTTGCTCATTCAGTAGGCTACTACAGGTTTGAAATGGAGAAAAAATGGGGTCCAGATTAGACAATTCTTGAATTTCAATCATTTGAGAGTGGGGCATGGTCCAATATGGTTTTCAAAAAGATGCTGCCATTCTTCAGACAGTGCTGATAACTAAAAATCCCCTGGTCCAAATTTATTATGCGTCTCTGAAAGCTTTAACTGGAGAAACGAAATGCACACTTATGGAACAAGCTGAACCTTTGTTGTGATAAAACAGCTTCAGCTATTTGGCTTGAGAAGTTGAACTTCACTACAAAAGGCTGTGTTGAATCTGGGCGGAACAGGACAGGAGTGGAGGTGAAGGCCACATCATGATGATTCGCTGGATACGCCTCCTAGATCACAGTGGTCCACTGGAATGATGTCGTCTTCAGTAATGAGGTGGCAGAATCCATCACCATGGGCAAAAATCCAGGTACCAGATCTGTAGGCTGATGGAATAGCACAAAGGTGATCAGAAGATCCAGGTGAACACTCGGCAACCAGGAGGCACAGGACTGGAGAGGAGAGTGACAAAACATATGAGATAACAAATGCTTGGAATTAGAAACACAGGACACTGGGGTGGGGCTGCTGTCTGCACATCCACTGCCTGATGGATACTGATTCTTGACAAATGCAGTGGTGGGGGGAGGGGGGGAACTGATGATTAATAATCAGTGATAAGAACAGACAGTTCTCAGGCAAAGACTGTTTTTGGACTCTTGAGGACAAATTGTTTCAGGAAAGCAGCAAACAGGAATGGCTCCAATTCTCATACTCTGGGGGAGTAATTTATCTGTGTTCAGATTCCTGGGCAGTGGTTGGTGGGGGAAAACAAAGTGTCTCCCAGGTGGTCTGAGAACTGGATTTAAGTTGATATATGAACACCAAAGCAAAGGAGACTGCTGTTCTTCCTTTTCCAATGCCTTTCACAAACTGTCTTATAGCCTCATATCAATACTTGTAAAACTTATCCTTAACTTTAATTTTAATAAGATTTCATCTTGAGCAGGAAACAGTAAGGTATACAGGGAATAAAACTCTTGCCCTTGCACTCCTCTATTATACCCAATGCAATATGGATGTTTCTCTTCATATTTGAGGGATCCCTAAAATCTTTTTAAAGCTAGAATTAAAAATTAATAAAACATGAAGTAAAGGAAGAGACATGGCCCATAACTAGTGACTTTTTCAATAATCAAGAATAATTAGGTTATCACACAGCAACTAAGCAGATATTTATTCAGTGCTTATTTGGCAACAGCCTGGTCTCTAAATTTCTTCTTTCTACTAAAGCTTCATCATATGTGGTTAACATGTCTGGGCAAAAGTTCCCAAGACAAGGCCCCTGCTTTCAAGGGGCTGTTACCTGTAAGGAGAACTAATGCAATGCATACAAAAAAGTACTTTACAAGCTACTGTATACAAAGATAAATAAAAGATATACAAAAAGACATTAAAAAACTTAAAAAAAGGTAAATTTCTGCTAAGGTTAAGAGAGTCATGGAGAAGAGAGTTGGATATTGAGGAAATGGCAGTTTTGACAGATGAAGAAGCAGAGGAAGGTAGGTATTCCAGGATAGAGAAGAGAGCATGAACAAAAGAGCAGAGATGGTAAAGAAAAAAGCATTTTGGAAAATAGCAAGTACCGTAGTTCACTTTGGATGGAGCATCGCCAGAGTTTGCACTGAGGGTTTGGTGAAAACTCAGGTCTCCGAATTCCCAGTAACAGCGCTGGTGGCAGTGCTTGCTCAGTCATTGTCTCTTTTTCAAAACAAGGACAACAGTCCTCAAATTCAGAAATAAAAAAGTCCAGCTCCCGAGTTCCTGTCACACCCTGGTATTTTCTTCCAGGTCCCAGATGCAGTTCTTGAAATTCTGGAAATCTAGAGCCCATGCGGTGACTACACTGAAAGACATGGGTTCCAGCGAGTGCAGAACGCTGTAGTGAAACCCTTTCAACCTCCTATTCTGGACAGGTCATGTTTTGTCACAGAATTTCAAGCTTTGAGTTCCAGTTGGTTTTTTCCTCCTTTCTCCTGAGGAAAGCATCGTATCACCACAGTCTCAAGATTCTTTTGAGGTACATCCAGATTTAATTACAAAAGAGCTAAAAGACCAACACATTTGTCTTCAAAACAGTCATTTCTCTGGAATTGAGATCATTTGTCTCTGCCCTCCAGGTAAAGGGAACAGTCAATAGATTTTTTCCAGACATTTGTATGAAATAGCAGAACCGGCTAACACCTAACAGACAAAACACTTAGGTGTGTTTGCATTTGCTTACTTAGAGCTGTACCACGGTAAGCACCACTCCACAAAACGAAAATGTTTGAAATCCAAGTGTTCAAACATTTCTATAGTGTTTGCTGGACAATGGCCTGGAATCTGATAAAAAGCAGCTGACAATTAACAAAGAAGCAAAAACTGGCATTTTGGCCATCTTAATAACACACTTGCAAGCAAAGACAATACAAAGCAGGCGGGGAGGAAAGTTAAGGTTTGAAACAGTTCCAACTACTGACTTTGAGGTTCAGAAGAAGTTCCAACAAAACTTTTCAGAGAATGTCAACTTTCAATTAATAAAGACAAACATCTTCAGGAATTCCATGTCTAGTTCAGTCTATTCCAGTGAGACAGCTTGCTAAAAACCCACCTGCACCATTAATTAGCTGGACTTGGCAGCACCATTTAAAAATAAGCCTGCTCACTACCAACCACACGGAGCTAAGAATATAAAACAAGAGCAAGTAACGGATGGCAACCATGGTCATGGAAAATGGTCAATGAAAGAGTCAGAAAGGTAGTCAGGCACCAGAAAATAAAAAGTTGTTGGGCCAAAGATTGAATAGGCTTCTTGACACTAGAGAACACATCCACTCCTAGTTTCAGCTGCTTTATATTGGGTGCCACTGTACCATAAGCATCAGCCGCCCTTCAGGCAACCCATAGTGAAAGGACTCAGAAGCCAAGCAGTGGAGTGTTGTTACCCCGAATATTCACTATGCATAGACAGCTCACATATCCCAGGGATTCAACAGGGGCTTCAACTTGGTTGTGACGGGTCCCAAATGACATCTAGGCCTCAGTTTCCTCCTTGTGGCAAAGGAACTGTGGTTCTTAACTCTTCCGGGTCACAGCCCCCTCTGAAAACTTGCTGGCGATGGAACCTCATTTCCCTAAATTGCATATTCCCACTAACTTCTGCACACAATTTCAGGGAGTTTGGGGAACTCCATCTCCAATCCAAGGTTTCCAGGTTCAATATCCAAGGATTGGGAATTTCTAAGTTTTCTTACAACTCCAAAAAAAAAAAAAAAAGCCAACCATAACGAACAATGATCATTCCTTTCATCCACTGACGCTTTATGGTTTACAAAGCGCTTTCAATCCCACAAACGTTGATAGAGGAGGAAACTGAGGCGCAGACAAATTACTGAGTGACTTGCCTAAGGTCACTCGGCCAGCTGGTGGCTAGGCCCGGAAGCAAACACCGCTCTTCCGACTCCGGAGCTCGCTTCTCCACCCCGGAGTTGCCGCCAGAGCTCCCGCCCCTCACTAAGGCGGCATAAGGAGGAAAAGGCAAAGTAGAAAGCCCACCACCAACCATCCCCCGGCCCCCTCCTGCCCCCCCAACTGGGTCCTTGCAGGCCCCGAAGGGTGGCGCCAGGCCTCCAGGCCGGCCCCGGCCACCCCAGCTTCCCCGGCCGCGCCAAATCCCGCCGCCGCCGCCTCCCCGGGAGCGGGGCGGAGCAGCTGCCCGCCGCCGCCAACCACCCGGACGACTCCTCGTCGAATCGCAAACGCATAGGCCGCCGCCCGAGTTCTGCGTACAAGAAGAAAGACGCGGCGCGAGCGCCAACGGCCACCGGGCGCGCGCCGCGGCGGCCGGGCCTGCGCCCCAAGAGCTGGATGCCAGAGCAGGAGAAAGAGCCGCCAACCGATCGCTCGATCGACCGCGCGCCCGCTCCTTCGCCCTACCAGACCGGGAAGGGGGGGAGGGCGCGCCAGGGCTTCTTTGAGTTAGGGGCCTGACTCCCCGGCGACGAGACAAGATGGCTCCTCCGGTCCGCGCTGCAGCTGCCGTCCCGGCTGCGTCGTTCGGCCCGCCCCCGGTACTGTTTCTTTAAATGGCGGAGAGGGTCAAGAAAGCAGGAAGAGAGGCGCGCGCACTCACGTGACAGGGGCGGGCCCGGCTAACAAAATCCGGTCACGTGGAGACACGCTACCCGCCAATCAGGAGGCGTCGCATCAGGGCGGGGGCGGGAGGAGCTGCGGCTCTGTGATTGGCGAAATGCGCCGCGGAGGCCTCGGGGACTTGGGGCGTCGGGGAGTGCGCGAGGCGGCCCGGGTTGTGTGCACTGGCGGAGACAAAGAGGTGGCGGTGGCGGCCTCGGCGGAGCAGCCCTAGACGCCGAATTTTGTAGTGCTGAGTCCTGTCACCATCTCATCTAGCGCGGCGCGAGGGCGGCTGGTCTCGCGGCGGCGGCGGCGGCGGCAGCGGCGGACGCGGAGGTGGCGGCAGCACATGGTTCCAAGAGCGCCCTGCGGTTGTTGGGTTCCAATTCCGTGGGGAGGGACAAAGGCAGCTGTGAGCGCCCGGCAACGCCCAGTCGGGTGGTGCGCTCGCCACTGCCCTCGATCCGGGCCTTGAAAACTGGGACTAACTTGTCTCCGTGAGGAGGAGACCACGGGACCGAGGCCCAGTGAGGGCCTGAGAGGCTGAGGCCGCTGTCTGAGGGCAAGGGGGAGGGGCGCGGCCCGCCTGAGTTGATTGGGTGGGTCAATTCTGTGGCGACTTAGTGGGCCACTGTGAGGTAATTTGACTCACTACCCTGAGGAGATTGGGGCGCACAGCAAGCTAGGTTTGATCTGGGCTTTGAAAACGGAAATCGGCCTTCAGCGCTTAGGAAATCTTTCAGTTGGTAGGTGGTGAAGCCGGAACTAACGCCATATGCACTCGAGCAACATCGTGATCGCCAGTTTGGGGCTTATTTAAGGATCCTGGGATCACTGATGGCGAAGACGTGTGGCTGTCCAGTTTTATGACTGAAGTTGCTAGACTTCCGGATTGGTAAGTTTCCGGATTGGTGAATTTCCTCACAGGAAATTTAGAGGAACAACAGCAACAAAAAACTCGGAAGAACGGGAAGATGGAGCAGTAATTAAATCGCCAACTCCTGTATCAGCTACTCTAGGACGAACCACATTCCACTCAGTGAATTATCGCAAATTAATGCTAATGTTCCTTAAGACTACAGATTTATGACGTAGTTTCTTCCAAAATATTACATCGTAGTCATTGAGAGGATAAAAAAATTTAAGGAAGAAATCAGTTTTTGTTTTAGACGTCTTTTTGAATATATTTTAGATGGATAACTAGATAACTTTGTTTAACTGAGGAGCACAGATTTACCAAATTTTTACTGGAAGGAGTCCTGAAAAATCTATTCCATTGTAACTTGTATTTCCCGATTAGTGGTTAAAGAACTGGAGACATCACCGCACTCATGGCTTTCACGAATTACAGCAGTCTGAATCGAGCTCAGCTAACCTTTGAATATCTACATACAAATTCGTAAGTATTCTGTAGGTGCCTCTGAGGTCACTGATAACTCATTGCTCGATATTCATATGGAAGTCTTTTTCCCAGGAAGTTTTGCATTTTTACTTTTTGGGATATGTCACTGGAGGAGTCTTGAGCTCTGTATGGAAGAACTGAGATCAGTGAAATGTTTGTTGCTAATCCAGAAGAATATGATCTTCCTTTACTGGATCAAAATTTATTTGATAGAAGGCAAACTAATTCCTTGGAGTCTGTATATTGAGTTTCATTCAAGTGTTTGATAGGAATCCAACAAGTACTCATCTTGGATCGCCAAAAATTGGACTATTCTATTCAACCCCTTGTCTTTGGTGACAACAGCCAAAACAGCCAATACAGTTGTGTAATAACAAGTCTTTTTTTTTTTTTAAGAAGGAAAAAAGAAAAAAGAATGAAGACATTTAAATGACAACTTGTGAGAAGAAGTTATTTTTCCCCCCAGAAAACAAGTTTGCTTTATTTTTCTGGGAAATTTGTCCTCATCCAATATAGTTTTTAATATGTTAAACAGGAAGTGATAACTTGATTAAATCCATGATTTAAATAGCCTTACCCCCAAAGTTTCACAAATCATTGAATAAATGCTGTGTTTGTAGTTCTTTGAGTTTGTGAAGAGATTGCCATCACTCCATTGATCTGGAATATTTCAAGGTTAATCCTTACGCTCACTTTCTTGGAGTTGATGCAATGAGGGCATCATTGTTTAGTCTTTTAATACATTCATTTGGCATTTTTGAGATGAAGGTAAGTCTCTCATTTTAATGCTAGAGAGGTGGTGAGCAGCTTAATGAATGGTCCAGAGGTCAGAAGAACCACCTTCAGGATTGAGAATATAGACTCTAGTTTTCAAGTACTAGTACAGTAACTTTAGTTGTCAAGTAATAGTACAATAATCAATAACCATTTACAGAAAAGAACCACATATTTGTATCTGTAATTTTTTGTTTGCTATTTTTCCTATGGAGGAAATAAAATTTTTCTGAGTAGTGAATTGCAAAATGAGAGCCTGGTTTTGTTTAGGAAAGTTCTTACTGAACTAGAGTACTAGAGTAGGGATTGTAGAGGTCACCTAGGTGTAGTTTCATGTTGCAGCTGATGAATCTGAAATCCAACTAGATAAGGCCTCTGATCAAAAGTTATACCCATCTTGCTGGTAGCATAGCCATGAGCAGAACCTTTAGTATCCTTGTTTGTATTTGAGCTGCCACATTAAGAACAAACAGTTGAAGGCCACTTAGATGTTCACAGATTGTGTTTGATAAATTCATTTCTGAGTTTTGGGGTGAGGGACCAAATTTTGAATGACAGACTATGTGATGATCTTGGAAGACCATTGAAGGAGACTTGATTCTGGGTTCTTGTTTAGCTTACCCAAAGATTGTATTTGATAATAAAATGATAGTGAAAAGTGAAAGTGTTAATTGCTCAGTCATGTTTGACCCTGCGGCCGCATGGTCTGTAGCCTACCAGGCTCCTCTGTCCATGGAATTCTCCAGGCAAGAATACTGGAGTGAGTAGTAGCCATTCCCTTTTCTGGGGGATGTTCCCAACCCAGGGATGGAACCTGGGTCTCCTGCATCGCAGGCAGATTCTTTACCATCTGAGCCATACCATCTGAGCTACCAGGGACTGTGGCTTCTGCCAGTCACATTTAAACATGGTCAAAAATAATCTTTTTAGCAATCCTACTGGAGTAAGGGTTATTCCTGTTTTGCATTTGAGAAGACTGAAGTTCAAAGAGATTATTATATGCTAGAGGTTACACAGCTTCAAGGCAGTTTCAATGCACCAAGATTCAAAGTGGTAAGATTTATCTGGCCACATGATTAGTGCTTTTAACCATTAGGCAACACCAGCTGTAGTCAGTTTTACCTTTAAAAGCTTGTTTCCTTCTATATATGCCAGAAGGTTTACTTTCCATTTTGTAAGTCTTCAATTTTAGATTGGGCTTGCCTTGTGGCTTAGCTGGTAATGAATCCACCTTGAATTCGGGAGACCTGGTTTGATCCCTGGGTTGGGAAGCTCCCCTGGAGAAGGGAAAAGCCTCCAGTATTCTGGCCAGGAGATAAATTTCAGTTTATCTCAGTGAACCTCTAAGTTGAGGATTCTGGGATTATTTCATTTCTTTTGCTATTTTATGGCTTGAAAATGGGAGAACAGAGCAAAGGAAAGAATTGAACCTCAGTTAAGTCTCTTGTTTGAAATTGGAGAATTTTCTGGGAATTTGACTTACTGTGGTGGAACTGGAACCACTTGCTTGCATAAACATTTTTGAGAGTTGGATGTATCATTTTGGAAGCTCTGGAATTTATTATCTGGATCACACCTTAGAAGTTGTTTACTTTTGAATGTATCCAGTTCTACCGGAAGAAAAGATGAACCCCAGAACACCTAGATACGTTTTTGGTTTGTAACCAGTTTCAAGACCTTTATTGTGACCTGACTGGAAGTTCATTTCTAGAGGAAACAAATTTTAAAATTTTCAGAAAATGTGACTTGGTAATGATGGTAGATGTGTCCTCTGGGTTAAGTGGTATGGTGTTAACCTTCAGAGAAGGGAGGGTTTTCCTTCTTTTTTATAATTAAAACAAGAAGACCATTTTAGGGTGTCTGATATCTGTAAATTGCCATGGTGTATATTGTGAAAGAAATGACTCCTTAGCACCCATTTAGCAGAGTCCAGGATAGAAGGGTAGAAATCAGGGTGATGCAGTAGAAAGTGCGTGGGCTTGGGAGCCAGCCAGGCTTCTGTTTCCTGGCTGTGTCCTTGGGTAGGTCTACTTATCTGAGCCTCGGTTTCGTCATTTACAAAACAGGACTAATCTGACAATGTTTATGAGGATTGTGTAAAATAGTTTATAAGATAATCAGATTGCACATAGTTCATAGTAAATACTGAATAGATAGTGACAGTTATTTGTTGTCGTTATAATATTAGCTCATATAAACCAAAAATTGGTCAGTGTGATAGCAACTTGATGTTTGGGGATGGTCATTAGGCAGATTAATTTTTAATAAATTCTAGAGCATCTGTTCAGGATAATAAACACCTGCTTGGAATTATTATTGTTTTGGTATTGTTCTATAGTAACTTGATTATATCAGCATTAGGGTTTGAGGCAGGTCTGGGAAATTCTAACATGGAAGGCTTACGTGAATTTCTTTTAGATACTGCAGGTTGGTCATACAAGATTATTGAAGTTAGGGTTTTTTGAATAAAAGTGGTTTTATGCTTTTACTGCTGTTTAGTGTGGTGGTGGGTTTTGTGACTGCTGCTGAAAAGTCCATGAGCAGTCTAGGTGCCAGATTCAAGATGGAGTGATAGTTGTAATGTTCCTTTGGCAGAAAGTATATATCTTCAGTCATTCTGTTTGCAGTATTGCTAAGTGGCTCGATGGAGCAGGGTGCTTATGTATAAGATGCCTGCTGTGTATGTCTATTCCTTTTGGCACATTTAAAAGCTTATTGTCTCGGCCATTTATAGCTTTGAGTTGTTTTATTGATACGGGAAGTGAAGGTAGAGGAACCTTTCAACTTTACAAACGGTATTTCTTGTGATTTATAATCCTGTTGAAATATGGGTTCACACTAAATATATTATAGCCTTTAAATGTAAAATGGTTGCCCTGGAAGTTTGCAGCTTTATTTTTTAGCAGTTAAGGCAATTAACTCTGGACTGCATATCCAAGAACTTAGTAGAACCTATCCCTGTGTGATGGGGTTATAAATATTCTATTGCTTTAAATTCAGGCAGAATATAAATAGACCGTTTTCCTTACATAATGAATAGATTTACACTTGAATTTGTCATTGGAAATGCTGAGATGCAAAGCTATTTTGATTGTGGGACAATTGGTATAAAAGCCACAATCAGTTGAAAGTGAAGAGTTCGTTAAAAATCTTTGTCTTTTTCCAGATGGTTGATCTTTCTTGGATTACATGTAAAGAATCTTTAGGTCTGTGAAGAAAAGAATTTCCTTTGATCCTTATATAAATAACTCTAAACTGCTCGCTAGCAATGAATTCATCTCTTTGAATATTATTTGAAAAAAAGGGAAGATCTTTTATAGTTGGTGTTTTTGTTTCTTATGATTTGGGAGATACTTAGAACTTTAGTTTTAGCATTTATTAATAGGATCAGTTGGAGGTTTGGAGAAGATTCTGAGTGTCGTCTCTGACCTCACCAACAGTTGTCGCAAAAGGCCCCTTTTGTGATGTGTCAGTGCACGTCACAAAAGCACCCCTTAGCTACATTTAAAGATATGTTAACTTACCTGAAATACGTTTTGTGAAACAGCATTGATACCGTCTGGAACAACGAAGACATTTGGAATGTTTTTAGATTCTAAATATACAAAGCAGTTTTCTAACAACTGTGTAGAAAACAGTGAAAACTTAGCCAGAAGTGCTTTGTCCTTTGCTTTTTTGAGATGTTATTGAATTCTGAGTGTCTTTAATTTTCATGTGAAGCGACAAAAAATATATTTTGTGAGAAGCCATTGCCATTTCTGTTTTTTTAATTTCTTTGCCTGGATGGCAGAGGTATCAGAATTAGTTTTCCAGATTATTCATATTCACCACGGTCACTACCATAGGCCAGATACTTCATTCTTCCTTTATTTCTACACACAAATTATAGTCTAAGATTGTATTCTTGTGTCCCCCACCCCTACCCTAGGAATTGTATTTCTGAGATTCCTTGAATTCAAGGAAATGAGAAGTATTGCAGTGGAATTTGTTATTTTCCATTTTAACCTTCAAAATTTTTTTAAAACGTAGAGTATAGAAAACTAATTTACTTCATAAGTTACTTAGTCACGACAAAGTCAGACAGGAAAATGATTGGTTGAAAGCTTTAGAGCAAATACTAGTTTTACTTTTAACTTGTATTACTTTCAGTAAATCAGTTTATTTAATTTTCCAGCTTTTCTCCCAATTTAATACGTGGCGTAATAGAAAAGTTTTTATTTCTTCAGTAGATAGTTTGAAGAGTTTAGGGTGATAATTTTGGAGACAAAATTTTTTAAATAACTAAAGATATGGATGCTTTATTCAGGTTTTTTTCCTTGTGAAAATTTTTTTATTTCATGTGAAATAAGAATTAGATTTAGAGGAATTTGAGCTCTTTTCAGGGAAATTGGAGATTAAATTTCTACTTTTTGTTACAGCATGGTACTTCATTTGGATCAGCAACAGATACATATATTCACTGTTCTCATGGAAAAAAGTTCTTCCTAAAATTCCAAGGACTAGTAGTTTTAATTTAAAAAATTGCATTTATAAAAATGTGGAGATTTATTTGAGGGAAAAACTGTTCCTGGACAGTTGAGTTTTGGGTTTATTTTATAAACAACTGTTTTACAATTTGTTTTGAACAATACAGTAAGTACTCACAGATCCTAGATGCTGGCTATTTTAATATTGGTATATTCTAAATAGATATAGAAATTTTCACTTTATGGACTGAAACTTTGTATACAAAAAAATTAATTGGAATAATATGTTTTTTTTTAATATTTTTTTTTACATTGTGATAGTAATATATTATGTGAGTTAATGCTTACAAAAGTCAGAGTTTCATTATTTCCCTGGCAGTCCAGTGGTTAAGACTGCTCTTCCATTGCAGAGGGCCTGGGTTTGATCCCTGGTCAGGGAATTAAGATCCATATGTTGCACCACAGGGCCAGGAAAAAAAAAAAAATTCTAGGTGGTTCTAGGTTGATGTATCTACTCTCACATCTAATGAGGACTATTGTGGAAACAGCACCAATGAAAGGAGGTGTAAGCAGAGGAAGGCATGCTTACCAAAATCAGGGAGCATCAAAAACTGAATTATTTTTTCCTTTCTCCCCACTTTCAAGTGGAGTATTTTTGCATATAAATTGCACAATACTGAATGGTTTTTCACCAGTTAATCATCACAAAGGTATTGGTAAAGCTAAATGGTAATGATTTCTCCATTGAGCATTCTTAGAGATAGGCAGAAACTGACAGCTGGTAGAGGCAATGATAAATAAAATATAGATGTTTTTCTAGGTAGAATATGAATAGTGAAAAACATTGCTTTAGCAGTAGAGCTAGAGCAGTAGAACTCTAGGAAGACTTGAATTGTGGAGAAGTTTAAAACTTGAATAGTGTAATTTGATGATGCAAGTAGCAATTTTAGGTTTTTCCCAAAAAAAAAACCTTTTAAATATTTTATAACCTTGATATTTTATTAGGAACTGTAGCTTAATTGATAATTCTTTTGCTGATTCTTAATATTTATCATTTCAGAACCACTCATGAATTCTTGTTTGGTGCTCTTGCTGAACTAGTTGATAATGCAAGGTATGTAGTCCTCAGGTGTGCAATCTGTGCTTGAAAACTTTTTGGGTTTTTGTGATCTCTGATCTCTGAAGACTTGGGAGGAAGGCAGTTCTTTTGCATATATGACTCACTTCTAGGAGGCATCTTACCCAAAAAGTATTTTAAATAGCACATTTGTTGATAATTTAATCCATTTATTTCTTTGTTCCAGACTAAAAATAGTGAACTTACGAACTCTAAAGCTACCTTCCATGTGTATTAGAACAAGATAATTGTTGCAAAACACAGGGAATTAAGATTAAAAACTTAAGGATCTAATTATTAGGACAAACTCTTTTAATTTGTGCTACCAGGATAGTAAACCATCTAATGTCTTTAAAATTATTTCAGAGTTCTGTGTCTTCCCAAAATATATAGTCAGCCCTCTGTATCTGCAGGTCTGCATCTGTGGATTCAAGGAACCACAGATCGAAAGTGTTGGAAAAGTTCCAGAAGGTTCCAAAGGCAAAACTCAAGTTTGCTGCTTGCTTGCAACTATTTACATAGCATTTACATTGTGTTAGTTATCATAAGTAACTTAGAGATGATTTGGAGTAAACAGGAGGATGTGCACAGATTATATGCAAGTACTACATGATTTTATAGAAGGCAGTTGAGCATCTGGAAATTTTTTTGTCCTTGGTGATCTTAAAACCAGTCTCCTGCGGATACTAAGGAGTGAGTCTATTTTATTGTCAGATGAGGCTAGTTGATCAAAGCATCTTCCATTGTTAGCAACTGTGCTTGGAAGAAATCATTCTTCAGCACAGTGTTATACTGAGTTCTTAGTGACAGAAGCCTGTAAATGTTACTGTGCAAGACTGAAAAGAAGTTTGGATAGGTTCAGGGATAGTGAAGTCCCAAATCAAAAGTCTGCCTATAATTATATCACAGATTTCTGAATGCAGACATGAAATTCAGACATGGTGTTTATTGACCAATATGACTAAGGGAAGAAGATAAGAGTTGACAAAAGCACTTTGTAAACAGATCTCCAGCTAATGACATAATGGTAATTTTGTCTATGTCTATACTGTAGATCTATACCGTTATAGTTTTATTGTTACTATTTACTGGACTGCGCATGGAAGTGTGCTAGTTAACAACTTGTTTAACCGGAAAAGTCGCATTTTCAGTGTTTTTCAATCGTTTCAAACCTGGTTGACTCATAATTTTTATATTGAATTTAAAAATGTTGTAGCTCAATGGAACAGTGTTTCAGTTTGCCACTTGTTCAGTGATACTACAGTGTGTTTTGGTAGGCTGCTTTTTTATATATTATATGGTGAACTGGAGATTGCCTTGGAGTGTATGTTCCTGCTCATGCACATACTTTGCCGATCTCTTCTGTTTTTGAAAATGTTTTTATGTTTTTGGGAGTAAGTACCTGTGGAGTTGTATGGATTTGAGTAAATTATTTTGTATTTAAAAGCAGTGAAACTCAGCGCCTCATTTTCTTTGCCTGCAGTTGGCAAAATTGGGCTAGATTACTTTCAAGCCTTTATGGAAGACTTCACTGATGACTGAGCTTTTATTTCAGCTGATGACTGGAGCCTGATGGGGTGCCCCCAAACTTCCTTTCAGGTTTAGGGAGGATAAGATTATGGGCTCATGAGTCAGTGTACTGACTGTAGTGTGTATACCGTAAGACCTGATTTACTTAGGCTTATGTGGCAGAGTATTGTTTTCCTTTTTTTCTCAAATCTTGGTGAAAAGGAACAATGGATGAGATATTGGAACATTGTTTATGATTGCACTCAAACGAGTGATTGGAGTCATTTAGTGTGTAAAGGAATGTTCTTATTTATCCTCTAGCTGTTTTCACTGTGAAATTTTTATTTAAAAAAAGTGTATTCAGACCCTATGTATCTGGTGATTGTTTTAAATAATTTGGAGCTCCAGAGGTGTTTCACAGACATATAAGGAAAAGTGTGTTACCAAATGTAAAAGTATATCTTTAATGTATATAGAATTTCTTTTATGATTTCCTGAAAATAGATTCAAAATAGTATGTATCCCACTCAATACTGTGCATCTTAATGGTTATACTTCATATTCTCATTTGAATATTGATTTTTTTCCCAACTTTGCAGAGATGCTGATGCCACGAGAATTGATATTTATGCAGGTAAGACAGATACCAGTCTTCTTCTCGTGCCCTGTTCCCAGAAGCATTCACTGTTGTGCCTGAAAATACATGAGTGGGAGATAACTGGTTTCTGGAGTCTGGGTAGACAGCCTGATTACTCCAGGTATTAGGCAGGACAGGGTAGCCCTGATCAGGTGTGTAATAGAAATCAATAATATTGGTATTAAGGGAACTACCACGAGGTGCCGAGATCTATCAGTCAGTTCAGTTCAGTCGCTCAGTTGTGTCTGACTTTGCGACCCCATGGACTGTAGCACGCCAGGCCTCCCTGTCCGTCACCAACTCCTGGAGTTGACTCAAACTCATGTCCATTGAGTTGGTGATGGCATCCAGCCATCTCATCCTCTGTTGCCCCCTTCTCCTCCCGCCTTCAATCTTTCCCAGCATCAGGGTCTTTTCAAATGAGAGTCAGTTCTTCACATCAGGTGGCCAAAGTATTGGAGTTTCACCTTTGGCATCAGTCCTTCCAATGAATATTCCGGACTGATTTCCTTTAGGATAGACTGGTGGATCTCTTTGCAGTCCAAGGGACTCTCAAGAGTCTTCTCCAACAGTTCAAAAGCATCAGTTCTTCGGCGCTCAGCTTCCTTTATAGTCCAGCTCTCACATCCATACATGACCACTGGAAAAACCATAGCTTTGACTAGATGGACCTTTGTTGGTAAAGTAATGTCTCTGCTTTTTAATATGCTGTCTAGGTTGGTTGTAACTTTTCTTCTAAGGAGCAAGCGTCTTTTAATTTCATGGCTGCAGTCACCCATCTGCAGTGATTTTGGATCCCAAGAAAATAAAGTCTGTCACTGTTTCCACTGATTCCCCATCTATTTGCCATGAAGTGATGGGACCAGATGCCATCCATGATCTTAGTCTTCTGAATGTTGAGTTTTAAGCCAACTTTTTCACTCTCCTCTTTCACTTTCATCAAGAGGCTCTTTAGTTCGTCTTTGCTTTCTGCCATGAAGGTGGTGTCATCTGCATATCTGATGTTATTGATATTTCTCCCGGCAGTCTTGATTCCAGCTTGTGCTTCTTCATCCAGCCCAGCGTTTCTCATGACGTACGCTGCATATAAGTTAAATAAGCAGGGTGACAGTATACAGCCATGACGTACTCCTTTTCCTATTTGGAACCAGTCTGTTGTTCCATGTCCAGTTCTAACTCTTATTTCTTGACCTGCATACAGATTTCTCAGGAGGCAGTTCAGGTGGTCTGGTATTCCCATCTCTTGTAGAATTTTCCAGTTTGTTGTGATCCACATAGTTAAAGCCTTTGGCATAGTCAATAAAGTAGAAGTGTTTTTCTGGAAATCTCTTGCTTTTTCTATGATCCAGCGGATGTTGGCAATTTGATCTCTGGTTCCTCTGCCTTTTCTAAATGCAGCTTGAACATCTGGAAGTTCACAGTTCACGTACTGTTGAAGCCTTGCTTGGAGAATTTTGAACTTTACTTCGCTTGCGTGTGAGATGAGTACAGTTGTGTGGTAGTTTGAGCATTCTTTGGCATTGCCTTTCTTTGGGATTGGAATGAAAACTGACCTTTTCCAGTCCTGTGGCCACTGCTGAGTTTTCCAAATTTGCTGTCATATTGAGTGCAGCACTTTCACAGCATCATCTTTTAGGATTTGAAATAGCTCAACTGGAATTCCATCACCTCCACTAGTTTTGTTCGTAGTGATACTTTCTAAGGCCCTCTTGACTTCACATTCTAGGATGTCTGGTTCCAGGTGAGTGATCACACCATCGGGATTATCTGGGTTGTGAAGATCTTTTTTGTATAGTTTTTCTGTGTATTCTTGCCACCTCTTCTTAATATCTTCTGCTTCTGTTAGGTCCATACCATTTCTGTCCTTTATTGTGCCCATTTTTGGATGAAATGAACCCTTGGTATCTCTAATTTTCTTGAAGAGATCTCTAGTCTTTCCCATTCTACTGTTCTTCTCTATTTCTTTGCGTGGATCACTGAGGAGGCTTTCTTATCTCTCCTCACTATTCTTTCGAACTCTGCGTTCAAATGGGTAGTTCTTTCCTTTTTGCTTCTCTTCTTTTCATAGCTATTTGTAAGGCCTCCTCAGACAGCCATTTTGCCTTTTTGCATTTCTGTTTCTTGGGGATGGCCTTGATCCCTGCCTTGTGTACGGTGTCACAAACCTCCATCCATAGTTCTTGAGGCACTCTGTCTATCAGATCTAGTCCCTTGAGTCTATTTCTCACTGTGTAATTGTAAGGGATTTGATTTAGGTCATACCTGAGTGGTCTAGTGGTTTTCCCTGCTTTCTTCAATTTTAAGTCTGAATTTGGCAATAAGGAGATCATGACCTGAACCATAGTCAGCTCCTTGTCTTGTTTTTGCTGACTGTATAGAGCTTTTCCAGATCTATGGATCTATTTAAAGAAAGCCACTAGGAGATTAATTGGGTTGATGTGGAGTGAAATGACCAAGTACCACTGATTTTCCTGATTGGAGTTAGCAGGTGGCCAGGTTTATGGGGTTTGTGGTTCCTGCAGCCAAAGAATGATCTTGTTGAAGGCCATCTTACGCCCCTGCAGTCTTGGTGAGGACAATCCCAGCTTGAGGAGCTGCTGGTGTCAGTTGTACAAAACAGCCGTGTAACTGGATTGGCACTGAGGTTTGCAGAGATGTTCTCAGGCCGAGGAGTCAGGTAGGAAATAGGGCTGCTTTGCTTAGAATTTAAAAATATTGACAACGTCCAGTATCTTTGCCTGATTGGCTCTGCTCTTTGGCCGTAAGGTCCTTTGTTACGGAGTGTGTACAGCAGTGACAGAAATCTTAGTCATTGTCGTTGCCCTACCCCACTTTTAATAAACAGCTTGCTTTCTGCCTGTTCAGTGTTTGTACCAGCAGATTTTTTTGTCATTTGAGTGCTAAAAATTTGGAAGTGTAACAGAGAAAGATTGCTTTTAAATCCAATTTGGCTGGCATTGCCTCACTTTTGAGAAACTTTAGTTTTTATGGGAATATATGGTTATCAAATAATCCCTCTTTCTCTTTACAGACCCGTTTTGATCAATGGGAATAAGCACTCAATAGAAAGTAATTCTTAGAACTTCCAGTGTCATATAATTGTAAAGAATATTCGCAGATACGATTTCCTTCTGCCTCATACACTTTGGAGCAAAGAAAATACTCAGAACAGTTAAAAATCAGCTATCCTGCTTAAGTTCTAAAAACCTCCTGTTCAAAAGGCTCTGCCAAAGTGGTGAAAATAAGGCTCGTTTATTTTTAGAAGAGAATAACAGGAGAATGGGTCATAGCATAAGAAAGTTAGACGGTGGTTTTAATAACCATTAGGCCAGATGGAGGTATCATTCCTGCACCACAGTAGGTCTTCCACCCCAGAGTGCTTCAGTGAGGAGCAGGAACCACCACCTCTGGAAGAAGTTGAAGCTGTTTAAATCATCACACAGATGGCAAAGCAGAGAATAGGCCTCCACTCCAAGTGATGTGGAAGGGAAAAAATCATCCTATTTTGGAAGAAGCTTTTTTTTTTTTGGCTGTGCAGCTTATGGGATTTTAGTTCCCTGACCAGGGATTGAACCTAAGGTCCCAGCGTGAGAGCGAGGAATCCTAGCCACTGGACAGCCAGGGAATTCATGGAAGAAGCTTTTTAAAAGAGATCATCTCTGCTCCTGTTTACCGCCTTTCACCTTTCAGTTCAGTCTTTAAGTCGTTTACCACTTTTGGTGGGTGAATTTCAGCAAAGAAATTTAGTGCTTTCACTTGGAATGCAACAGAGCAGCTGGATTTCAATTTAAATGAAAATGGCCCAGTGTAGTTTTCTTTTGTGCTCAGTGTTAACTGTTGTGCTTTGGGAGGACTGTGGGAGGAGTCCAGAGAGGATGAGGTGGGGCCTTTGCTAAATTGCCCTTAGAGAATTTAGTTGTTAATCGGAGACGGTTAGCACTCCACAGATGACTGGGGAACAATAACTTGATCTTGAGGGAACTGTCAGGGTAGTTAAGGATTAAATGGTATGACGGGAGCACCAAGCACTCCGGCGTTTTGCGGAAAGACTTAATTTACCCGAGGTACCTTGAGATTGGGCATGTTGACTGAGGTGCCCCAACTTCACACCTTTCTACCTCAGTGTTACATTACCACATTCAATAGGAGAAATCAAACCTACCTCATTTTACAAGTAGGATAATAGAATTTGTTGTTGTTCAGTTTCTCAGTTGTGTGTGACTCTTTGTGACCCCATGGACTGCAGCACGCCAAGCCTCCCTGTCCATCACCAACTCCCGGAGCTTGTTCAAACTCATGTGCATCGAGTTGCTGATGCCATCCCATCATCTCATCCTCTGTCGTCCCCTTCTCCTCTTGCCTTCAATCTTTCCTAGCATCAGGGTCTTTTCTAAGGGGTCAGTTCTTCGCATCAAATGACCAAAGTATTGGAGCTTCCGTTTCAGCATCCAGTCCTTCCAGTGAATATTCAGGACTGATTTCCTGTAGGATGGACTGGTTTGATCTCCTTGCAGTCCAGGGAACTCTCAAGAGTCTTCTCCAACACCACAGTTCAAAAGCATCAGTTGTTTTGGCGCTCAGCCTTCTTTATGGTCCAACTCTCAAATCCATGTATTGACTACTGGGAAAACCATAGCTTTCACTCTACGGACCTATGTCGGTAAAGTAATGTCTCTGCTTTTTAATATGCTTTCTAGGTTTGTCATAGTTTTTCTTACAAAGAGCAAGCATCTTTTAATTTCATGGCTGCAGTCACCATCTGCAGTGATTTTGGAGCCCAAGAAAGTAAAGTCTGTCACTGTTTCCATTGTTTCTCCGTCTATTTGCCATGAAGTGACAGGACCGCATGCCATGATCTTCATTTCTTTTTTTAATGCTGAGTTTTAAGCCAGCTTTTTCACTCTGCTCTTTCACATTCATCAATAGGCTCTTTAGTTTAGTCCATAAAGGACAGAAACTGTATGGAGGATAATAGAATTAATAATGTACTATAAAGTTTTTGTTGTTAATATATCAGGGAAAGTATTTTCCTATCTTTTCTGAAAATAGCTTGATCCTGAACTTAGAAATATTCCCAAATATCAAATGTAGTTTGAATTTGCCGCAAATTCACGTTATAGCTTAAAGAAGGGTGAGAAACAAACCAGACTCCGGTACCCAACGCATTCCTATTAGATGGGGCCAGACTAGAACATGCCTGTCAGACTGTGTTTTTATTGACTTTCTGGACTTCCTTCCATAGGGACTGCTGTGCCTCAAAGAAAGATTCCTTTTGTGATGCCAGGTCAGTGGTTAGTAAACGGAAACTTAGAGCAAATGCAGCTGAAATGAATACTGTTCAAACAGATTGCAGAGTACAATGAAGAACTTGACGGTCGTTCTGTTACAGCCTCTGCTGAGGACAGCGTTATCTTGTCACCTCTGATGGTTGACTTAAAGCTCCATTTCACGTCTCCTCCAGCTTCTTTCTTTTTCCTGTTCTCCCCAGTGGGAGTTGGATGGAGGAATGTTGCAGTAATGGGGAGAAGCCAGACTTGGTCATGTAGGGGAAGCTTAGATGGGCAGCCTACCACACTGGTTCTGATCGTCCTAAGCTGCCACCAGGGCCTGAGGCACAGCTGCAGAGAAGGCAGTCTGGCTCTGTCCTCCTCCAGGATGTATGCGAAGAGGGGGCGCAGACAGTCCCCAGCTGCCCAGACCCCCTCCTCTGTCCAGAACTCCACCAGTTTCATAAAATCTTTTCCTCGGATGTCATTCAGTTGATTGATTAAAGTGAGTAGAAGGTGTGAGGAATGCGTCTCCTAACTGCTGGAATGTCTGGGGGTTTTGTTGTAGGCAGGGGAGCCTCTAGTTCTTGCTAACTCTAGCTCTGTGCTTTACAAAGAGTGGTCCAGTACTGGACAGTATTGGCATCACCTGGGAGCAGTTTAGAAATGCAGATGGAGACCTCAGACCCTCCAGGCTGGAGCCCAGAATCTCCTGTAACAAGCTCTTCAGGTGATTCTTAATGCACACTGCATTTGCTCAAGCTGACACTCTTCTCAGCCTTCTGCTCAAACCCTCCTCCTCAACTATGTGCTGCAGGGAGTCGTGTCCACTGGACTGGAAGCTCCCTGAAGGCAGTGGTCATAGTGGCGTTGTTCTTGGCTATTATTTTCATTACAGAGGCAGGCACATCAGATAAATGAGTGATTGTGAAGATGCCATACTGCCTGTTTTTTGTGTTTTTTTTTACGAATTTGAAGGACTTACTGCTATGTCAGCTAATCTGTCTTGGCCCCGAGGCAGTGCTGCACATGACCATGGCCCTGAACACTGCTAGGCGCTTACAGGCTGTGGGTCATTTATAGGGCTAGGAGGACCCTCCTAGGTGTGTCTGTTACACCGTATGAAAAAGATTTAAAATGAAGTCCTTGAGCAGGAAAGGGATCTCAGACCCAGTATTAAGTGATGACTGTGTGTTAAAACAGCCTGTGAGTCCTACCAAACGCAAGGGCCTGGAAGCAACTTCCTAGGTAGTGTTCAAGAAATACCAGTAATTCTTGGAGATTTTTCAGATGCACTTGGCTTGAACCACTTTCTAGATCCCAAATCAGAGTCTTCATGTGCATCTTAGGCTAAATCATCCAGCAAATGGCTCTTGGCTACATTTAGAACACTTCCTGTGCCATGCTCTGTCCCTGACCAAGTTGAGTCTCCATCTGACACTTTGCTTCCTCCAGAAGGAAACTTTGAAGATTTTTGTCCCTTTTCTGCACTTGCTTCTGCTTACTAGATCTCATTTGGATTCTCCAGATTGATAAAAGGCTCTGTCGCAAGCAGAAATTTTCTTATCTACCAATCGGGCTTCCAGGAAGGTCCTTATGCTTGAACTGTCAAGAAGCATTTGTTAATATTTCAGCAAAGTTCAGCCATGAAATTAAAAGACGCTTGCTCCTCGGAAGAAAAGCTATGACCAACCTAGACAGCATATTAAAAAGCAGACATTACTTTGCCAACAAAGTCAAAGCTAGTCTAGTCAAAGCTATGGTTTCTCCAGTAGTCATGTATGGATGTGAGAGCTAGATTAGAAAGAGAGCTGAGTGCTGAAGAATTGATGCTTTTGAACTGTGGTGTTGGAGAAGACTCTTGAGAGTTCCCTGGACTGCAAGATCAAACCAGTCAATCCTAAAGAAAGTCAGTCCTGATTATTCATTGGAAGGACTGGATGCTAAAACTGAAACTCCAATACTTTGGCCACCTAATGTGAAGAACTGGATCATTTGAAAAGACCCTGATGCTGGGAAAGATTGAAAGCGGGAGGAGAATGGGACGACAGAGGATGAGATAGTTGGATGGCATCACTGACTTGATGGACATGAGTTTGAGCAAGCTCCAGGAGTTGGTGATGGACAGGGAAGCCTGGCGTGCTGCAGTCCATGGGGTCACAAAGAGTCAGACACGACTTGAGTGACTGAACTGAACTGAACTGAAAGTTCATCTTCCTGAACAGCAAGTGATACTTGAAAATCTCTGTGGCTTATTGTACTTTTGAAATAGCATTTTAAATTACATTAACCCATTTAAGGGGCAATTATAATTTAGTTGAATCTTTAGCCGGAGGGGAGGACAGAGAGCGTTTTAGACTAAGATTCCCTTGCTTAGGTAGGTGTATAAAGTTGGCAACCTGTAGCTTGGTGGAGACAGAAATGTCCTCAGTTAGGAACTAGACTCCAAAGCCGCTGCGGACTTATCCCTGTAGCACCATAAACTGACCTTCCTCCTTTTAGTACACATGGTCTCCTGATTCCAAGACCTGTGCTATTCCTCCTCTGCCCATCTCAACCTCATCATTGGAGTCGAAAGGCACCTTGGAAACTCTGGTTTAGCAAGCCTTTCCCTGTTTGGGAGACTGTCCTATGGCCTTCATGGTGTGCTTGGATCCAGACTGCTCTGAGTGACCACTTGCTGCTATAGCGGTGGCTGCTGCAGGGGGTTTCTTTTTTCCCTTGGAATGGTGGCCTTAGTCTGTGGGGTTTCCTTCCTGTCAGCCAGGACACCTGGCCACAGCTGCGCTGTATCTTACGGTCCAGTGACCTCCTTCCAGGACCTTTGAGCAGTTGCAGTGGGAAGGAAACCAGGCAGCTCTCACTGCACTCCATTTGGTCTCACTCCTGGGGTGGGGATCTTGGATTGAATGAGGCTCAGACCTTTGATTTTTGAGAAGGAAGGAAGAGCAGACCTTCCTGTTTCTCTCTCGCCTGCTGGGATTGCTAGAAGAGAAGACCTTTTTGGACCCAGCTTCACAGTGATCCACCTTCCAGTCATACCCAAGTCACTGCCCTCTGGTGGGTAACTGCCCAGTAATGGCAGCTCCTTCTTTTATAGAAAGGCGAGAGGACCTTCGAGGAGGATTTATGCTTTGTTTTTTGGATGATGGAGCGGGAATGGATCCAAGTAAGTGATGGGCTGATTGCTTCTTTAGGGGAGGATGTAACTAAGCGTTTTTATAAAATGCTTATTGTGTTAACTTGATTTTCTGTTGCCTCACTCTTGTGACTAGAAGGGCGAGGGCAGTCTCTTGCAACATCTCAGGCTAATTCCACTCACGGATTTGCCAGGTCTTGTCCTAATGTGGGAGATAGGATCTGAATGGCGGCCTTAAGTTCGTCAGGCTACCTGTCTGTTGACACTGGCTTGCGTAACATCCTGGAGCTGGAACTGTGGTGGCCTGCCCCAGCCTGGTTACCGCGTCCTGGTAACAGAACTAGGACTTTGGGATGGTGGTACTGACAGGCCAGTCAGGTTTCCTCCATGTGCCTCCTGGTTGTGAATTTCCTGGCAGAGGTTTTCAGTAGACAGATAGCCCCACTTGGATTAAATGAGGCTCAGACCTTTGATTTTTGAGAGCCTGGGAAAGAAAAGCACACTTTCTCCTTTCTCTCTCGCCTGCCACTCCAGGTGATGCTGCCAGCGTGATCCAGTTTGGGAAGTCAGCCAAGCGAACGCCTGAGTCCACCCAGATTGGGCAGTACGGGAACGGGTTAAAGTCGTAAGTATACCAGAAGCCCATCACAGGACTCAACAAAATCAAGCGATGCTCTCCTTGTCATTCCATCACCTTAATCCTGGAACAGGAGGACAGTCAGGAAGGGGTGGTGGTTAGGGACTTAGCAACTGACGGCCAGAAACGTGAATTAAATTAACTTTGGGTCTGGTTTACACCACAGATGAGAGAGTGTGAGTGTCTAGAACCGTTGCGGTAGGAGAATCTGTAGGTTTCTCTTAGCACTGTGTTCTGGAATGGTGCCTCTCCTCTGGTTGAAAATTCTTGTTTGTGCCTGTGATTGAGGACGCTAGTGGTCGTTTTGTGTGCTTGGGATGCATCTGAGGTGGTGAGGGTCTGCCCCCTGGTGTAGCATTGTTCCCAGAGCACCTGCCACGCTTTGTGCCAGGCGCTGGGGATCCAGGGTGAGAGAGAGACCCAAAGCCTCCCCCACGCAGAGGACATGATTGCTGCCCACATGTCCTGCCAGGCCCTGTAGCAGGGACTTACCTAATGTCTTCACATCCCTTGGGACTTCTTTCTCAGCCCCTTGGTTCCCACTTGTTTGGCATGTGGAATGTGGTGTTCTGGTTTTGAGCGAAGCCCCAAGAGAAAGGTTTCTATTTCTGAAATGCTCACTTCCAGCTGTACATACCTTTGGATGGAATAAGATTTATTGGGATTAGAGTTTGTACAGATGGAGTTCTGAGTCATGTTTCTGGTCTTGCTGTGGAAACGTGTTGTGTTCTTTGAGGGTGTGTTTGGCTGGGCAGCAGCATCGGTTGTGCATCTGTGCAGCAGGCTTGGGCTTGTGTGGAAGAGAGACGATGCCTCCCACGACAGAACAGACCTAATGTCTGGACTTCCCACTCGTCTCTTAGTGTCAGGCACTTAGCACGTGCAGGACACGGTGCTAAAAAACTTCCCTTGGATGATTTAGTTTAATCCTCACCCTAGCCCTGTGAGGTGTAGATACCATGATTCTCAGCTTCAGATGAGAGAAGCAAGGTTTATAGGGGTGAAGTGACTTGCCCAAAGGTATGAAAATGCCCATGTGTAGGACTGAGGTGTGCACCACGTCTTTCTGATGGCAGGGCCGGGGCTGCTGACAAACCAGGGTTTGGATCTGACATTAGTCACTTACCTCTCTGAGGCTCAGCTTCCTCCTTTGTAACTTGGGTATCACACATGTGAGTGGGTTAAGAATTGCACGCTGTTGTTTAGGGCCATGAGTGCCCTGGCCTGGTTTCTCACTTTGATTTTCTCTCTCCTCCTTTGATCTTTCCATGCTAAATTTGGGGCTTGATTTGGTGAACCTGGGGTAGGGTCTGGGAATCTCCCCCCAACCCCAACGTGTTCCCTAGGTGATTCTGGTGTGGTGATCTAAGTTTCCAACCACTGATGTCTCAGATGTAAGAAACCCTGACTTCCCTTCTGGATGGTAGGCAGCCTCCTCCTATATGGTTTCATCAGCTCTATGGCTTCAGACAAGTCCTTTTACCTCTCTGAATGTCTGTTTTCTCCTGTAGAATATGGGTTTCTAATCCCTGACATTCTTCCTTACTGAACAAGTTTCAGGAGTAGATGAAATGTGAGTCTGAAAGTGCTTAGAAGACCAGGAAGGAAAACATACAGAAGTTGGGAGTGTTGTCATCAGTGTATTTTAGTAGAACGTCTTTTGGGGAGGAGCCATTGAGATGGGGCCATCTAGTGTTCAGACTGAATTCATTTTGAGATGAATTTAGAAATTGAGAGTTTCAGGAGGAAGTGATTTGTGGTGAGAAGAGGGCTAAGAAGCAGAGAGGTCGGCAGAGAAGTGGCATCTTTGAGTGGTTGCTATTTATTTCCCCTCCAAGGTCAGGATCAAAGACAGAGGGAAGAGGCACAACAGGGAGGTCTTGCCAAATTAGGGCATGGACAGGCTTTGGCAGGAGGCAGGCTAACTTGCCTCATTTTGCCCCCGGTAGGTTTCAGGGAGGCTAGGGGAGGAGGACCATGAGATTGTCTCGGGGAGGGAGCATTGCCAGCGCCTAGGAAAACTGAGAACGAGAAACAGAACTTGGCAGCCCCCAGGGTGTCTCTGGATAGTGTCCTGGAGTTTTCCCGAATGTCTGGGGACACGGGTCATGGCGTTCACTTGTGTGCCTGGCATGCCGGCCCGGCTGGTGTTTGCACACAGCAGAGAGTAAGAAGGCTTCCCAGCACCATCACCACCCTGGGGTCTGAGAGGACTAATGAGGTAACAGAGGCTGCTCAGGGGACAGGAACTGCATGGCCGTTGTTTGGTGGGCACCCCTCCGCCGGTGTTTTACGCTTTTGCTCTGTTCCATATTGTTGGGAAAGGTGTGTCCTTGCTTGCTCCTCAGAAGGATTAACTCTGCCAAGTTGAGGAAGGAGCAGTTGATTCCGTTCAGACTTCTGCCTTCTGGAAGTCAGCCTCGAGGCATATTTCTCAGAAACCACTCGTGTCCTACAGCAGGGACCTGTGGCTTAATGAGTAGACATAACAAGACAATTGAAGACCCAGGGTGGCTGTGGTCATAGGCCATGAGTCAGTGGTAGGCCCCCTTGAAACTCTTCAGCAGTGATGCTTTGCCTCGTTAGCCCTGTACTCGGCTGAGCCTTGAGGTCACCCTGGTTTTCGGAGGACTTGCGGGCACAGGCATTGTGGGCTGTTCCCTTCCCCTGACAGCGCTGTCCTTACATGAGCGGATGGGGGAGTCTGTGTTAGCGAAGGAAGGACGGGGTGAGAGCTGGATATGCTCAGCGTGGAAGTCGATGTGTTGAAGGTGTTACTGGAGTGAAGCCTGTGTGGCTGGGAGGCACCCAGAGTACGGACAGCGATAGGCTGGGGATGGTGCTCAGCGGTGAGAGAGGAGAGAGCCCAGCCTGGTGGGGCCTTGTGGAGGAGGTGAGAAGGAGAGCTGGGCCCATGAAGAGCAGGAGGAGGAGTGTCACGGGGAGGAAGGGGTGCCAGGGCCGCGGCGCTCAGCATGGAGCCCTGGGTCCCAGGGAGGCCTTTAGGGGAACCTTCAAAGGCAGTTTCGTCACATCCAGAGCAGGGATTTGCTCTTTTCAGTTGAGCTTTTGATTCCCTGGGAGAGTAATCCTTATCTGCTTCCCTTTCAGGGGCTCGATGCGCATCGGGAAGGATTTCATCCTCTTCACCAAGAAGGAAGACACCATGACCTGCCTCTTCCTGTCACGCACCTTTCATGAGGAGGAGGGCATTGATGAGGTGGGTCCTCTCCTCACATTCCCAGTCACCGTCCCACGTCTCCCGGTTCTGTCCAGGCTGTTCTCGCAGGTCACTGTATGCTGGGCTTGTTGGGGTTTCAGGATTGCAGCCACACCCCCGGTGAGGGGATTAGTCAGTTGGTTGGATGAATTGGTTGAGGGGTTAAGGCAGGTATCATCTCACAGCTTCAGAGAACAGTTGTTCTAAGAATGAGGCTGCACGTGGCAGGAGCCAAAACGTGCATTTGTATCTCTCCTAGGTCTGCAGCTTGAGTTTGGTCCTGGGGTGTGGGGCAGGGCAGGGGGCATCCCTCTGGAGAGCTGTTTCGTCAGGGGGAGTGTTTGGGGCTTCCCCCACTACGGGTGGAGACCGCTGGGGGTGATAACAATAGGAAGAGTGCTGTCTTTCCCGAGTGGTGGTGATTTTGTGGCCTGTGCCCTGAGTGCCTTTTTTGTTCACCGTTGGCATCAGAGGCTGCAGGTCTGATTATCCGCAGGGCCTGGGCGGGAGGTGAAGCAGGTGAAGACATGGGAGATCAGTGTAAGTTCTCCGGTGAGGGGCAGCTGACACTCAGCCCCAGCTGATTACTGGTACGCTAGAAGGGAGGCCTAATGACTTTAGAATATTCTGATTTTGAAACCTTTTGGTATTGAAACGTAAGTTACACAGCTGATTCTGGGCCTGGTGGCTCAGATATCTGCAGAGCTGGTCTGGTGAGGTCCGGACCCGCTCATGGGAGGATCATGGAAGGCCTTGTTGTGTCCAGCCTCAGGCTGGACTCTTACCTCCTTTGCTGTGAGAAATGGAGCTGAGAGCTTGAGAAAGGGGGCCGAGAGAGTCTGCAGAGAACATGTCTGTCGTGTAAGCAGGTGGATTTGGTCAGAGTTGAGTGGATCTCATCTGTGTTGGCTGACTGTGCTTAGACGGGCACTGGCCTTGTTTAGGTGTGAGGCTAAATCGCAGTAGATGAGCTTGTGTGCGTTTACTTGGTGAGCCAAAGGGTGTGTTTGCCTTTTCAGTGAATCAAGTGCCACAGCAGGAGAGCTCTCTTCGGAATGAGGGGCTGGAGGATGCAGCCCCTGCTGGGCTCCTTGGGTCTTTTCCTGAATGACTGAGGGTGTCAGGAGGAGGGGCTACATGTCAGCAGAAGTGGTCCAGGTCCTGAGAGTGGGTGGGGCCTGTGGGAGCGGACTTGGCAGATGGTAGAAGCCTCTGGAGAACAGGAAGGGGCAAGTTGGACTTGACCCCCTGGCCTTGGAAGTGAGTGAGACTTTATTAAAAGCAGCCACTAAAGGGAATCTGAGCAGGGGTGTGACAGTGTCAGATTCTCTTTGGAAAGATCAGTTTGGCTATTTGGTGGCTGGATTGGAAAGATCAGGGTACTGGTGTTGAGAGGCTGTGGCTGTCTGTAGCTTGGCAGGACTCCAGCAGGAGGTGAGATAAATAGGAGTGGTCATCATCTCTTGGGGCCTCAGGTTTGGTGGTCAGTCAGTTGGAGAGGGGGAAGGGGAAGGAGGAGGGGTTGTAGATGGCTGAGGTCCTGGCGTGCAGGGGAAACCAAGAGAGTGGTGATGCCGAAAGGAGCGGAGCTGTGTCCCGATGGCAGGTGATGCCAAGTGTGCTGAAGTGCCCACAGGTTAAAGTGACGCGGTTGTCACCTGGGGTTGCCGAGAAGGCTGGGAGGTGTGGAGAGAGGCACAGATTCGCAGAACACAAGTGGAGCTCAATTCCCTTGGCGAAAAAGCTAGGTTGAAATTTTTTCCTTACTTGGTGCTAGAAGGTCACTGTTTTGGATTGTATTCTAGTGTGAACTCAGCCAAGATTTTAAAATAAGATCATTTTCAGCTGGGTAGGAATGTGTCCAAACTAGCCCCAGGGTTCATTCTTAGAAACCAGTGAAGTGCCTCAGAACTCTTAGCAGTTCATCACCGCAGAGCTTGTTAAGACACAGAGTCCCCTTCTCCACAGGGTGGGCATCAGTTTTGACCCTGCTGGGGTGCCTGAACTGGTTTGCTCTGGAGAGGGAACCCCAGGCCACAGGGCTTCCCGGCAGCTGCGGGAGGTGCAATTGATGCCTCTGGAAAAGTGGCGTTTGCTGTCGGGTTTTTGAAGAATGAGGAGGACTTTTCCCCCTGGCTTTATTGAGGTATAATTGACAAGGGTAGGATTTTTTAGAAGATTACCTAGATATAAGATTAAATCTCATACATATAAAAGGGCATATTAAAATCTGGGTATATGTAACTGATATGTAACTGAATCACTTTGCTATGCGGCAGCAATTAACACTGTAAATCAGCTAGACTTCAATAAAAATAATCTGTGTGTGTTTGAGAGAATAGTTATAAAGCAGGTACTCACATAGCCACTGTCACAGACTAAGGCTGGCGGTTCCTGTGAGCCCCTCACCCACTGTGTTCCTTATTCATCTCCAAAGAAGCTGCTTTGGTGATGATCGTTTCCTTGTTTTGTAATTTTGTCCCCTGTGTATGCATTCTTGAATAGTAGTTTAGTTCCCTAGTTGTGAATTTTATATAAATGGACCCATCCTGTAGAGGTTTTTTTTTTTAATTTTTTAATAGAAGGATAATTACTTTATAGAATTTTGTGGTTTTCTGTCATAACATCAACAAGAATCAGCTGTAGGTACACCCATGTCCCCTTCCTCCCGAACCTCCTTCCCTAGGGTTGGTTTTTGATTCTGTATTCTGCTGCTTTCATGTATCATTGTGTTTGTGAGATCCATCCCTGTTGATGCTAGTACCTGTAGGTGGTTCATCTTTATCACTGTCCAGAATTCCGTTCTATGAATACACTGTAGTTTAGCTTATCTATTCCGCAGTTATTTGTGTTTTTCTTACACATATGTCGGTAAGTATATACAGGAATTTCTCCTAGGGTAGATAACTGGGGTAGAATTGCTGAGTTGTAAGTTATGTCTGTGTGTACCTTCGGATTCACTTCAGTTCAGTCACTCAGTCGTGTCCGACTCTCTGTGACCCCAGGGACTGCAGCACGCCTGGCCTCCCTGTCCATTACCAACTCCCGGAGTTTACTCAAACACATGTCCATCGAGTTGGTGATGCCATCCAACCATCTCATCCTCTGTCATCCCCTTCTCCTCCTGTCTTCAATCTTTCCCACCATCAGGGTCTTTTCAAATGAATCAGTTCTTCACATCAAGTGACCAAAGTATTGGAGTTTCACTAGATAGTTGGAAATACGTTTTGCTTAGGGAAAAGAGTTGAATTATTAACAAATTGGGGGAGTGACCAAGGACATCCCAAGCAGGGAACTGCTCATGCAGAGACCCCCTGGCCATCAACCAGCATGTGTACCCAGAGGACCTAGCAGCTGAGGCTGAGCCTTGGGAAGGGGCAGAAGCTAGAGCCTCTGTTACCTGGCTGGGGACTCTGGGCCAGTGTGGAGCCGCTGTGGGGAAGGACAAGATGGATGCATATTTGGGGGGAAGGCTGTTCTGGGGCTTCCTTCAAAGCACCTGTGCTTACTCCAAAGGTGATAGTCCCATTGCCCACTTGGAACGCTCGAAACCGGGAACCTGTCACAGATAACGTGGAGAAGTTTGCCATCGAGACAGAACTCATCTACAAATATTCTCCCTTCCGCAATGAAGAGGAGGTGATGACTCAGTTCATGAAGATTCCTGGGGACAGCGGTAAGGAAGCTTTGCACTTGCAGCCCTAGCATTGGAGCGCTCCAGAGCCCCGAGTGGTGTGGGGCTGGCTGGGGTTGCCTGGCAGAACCATAGGAGGACTTCTGTTTCCTAGGAACGCTGGTAATCATCTTCAACCTCAAACTCATGGATAATGGAGAGCCAGAGCTGGACATAATCTCAAATCCAAGGGATATCCAGATGGCAGAGACTTCCCCAGAGGGCACGTGAGTGTGACTGGGGAGGGAGGAAGAGGGAGGTGACCTGAGGGCGAGGGGGTGAGCGTGTGCCCTGAATTCCCCAGCTTTAGAGCTGGTAAGGCTGAGAATGCCACATCTTCCTGCCGTAAGGCGGAAGGGATGAATAGGATGACAGCGGGTCCTGAGCTAATCCAGATCCTTGCTCCAACTCCTTAACTGAGGAAGAGACAGAGGCCTAGAGGGGCGAGGAATTGCTGAGTCTATCGTGGGGACGTGGTGGGCACGTGCCCACACAGGGAAAGCACCCCTCAGCAGCAAGAGAAGCTGAGGTGGGAAGTGGACAGGTGGAGAACCCAAGGAGAGGCCGTCCAGCCGGGCCTGGAGTGAACTGGGAGTGGGGTGGAGACACACGCTCTGTTCCCGCACCTCCAGCAAGCCAGAGCGCCGCTCCTTCCGTGCCTACGCTGCCGTGCTCTACATTGATCCCCGGATGCGGATCTTCATCCATGGGCACAAGGTGCAGACCAAGAGGCTCTCCTGCTGCCTGTACAAGCCCAGGTAGGGGCCTGCCCACCCGGGCCTGCCGTTTCCTCGGGCCTAGGACGGGGCCTGACCGAGTCTTTGGGGCATCGTTGGAGTCGTGGCTGAGCGGCGGACGGTGTTGACTGGCTTTGGGCCTCTAAACTGCTTGCGATTTACTGCGGACAAACTTGTTGGATCCCCAGGGAGGGATGGCGGTGGCTGGGGAGGCTCGCTGAATGTGCCTTCTGTGAGGTGGAGGGTGCTCAGCTGGGCACAGGCGGCTATCTCAGTGAGTACAGGGAGGCTGCTTTTCAGAGATGGAGCAGGAGGCAGAGGGCAAGTGGAGTCGGGAATTGAGTGTTTTTGCTAAAAGAAACCCAGCTTGGACTCATGGTGGGGGCGGGCAGGACACTTGCTGCCCTGGGTCCCTGGTACTCGGGCCCTGAGGTTACCCACCTCTCCCCCAGGATGTACAAGTACACATCAAGCCGGTTCAAGACCCGCGCAGAGCAGGAGGTGAAGAAAGCTGAGCATGTGGCGAGGATTGGTAATGAACCCCGGGGCAGGAGGGTTGGCAGGGTTGTCTGGGGACTGACCTGTGGCAGAAGCTCCATCCAGCACCCAGGGTGGGCTGTCCTGAACCTCTGCCCTGGTTCCTCTTGCACTCCCTCCACGTTCAGTCGCCTCAGCAGTTTTTCTCCCCAGGCTGTTCCTTCACGCATTTATGGGCACTTACCTAAAGCAGCACTAACTCCTCAGCTCCTCTGCCGAAAGCGAAGAATCCCACACTGGCCTCTGGCACAGATACTCATGAAATTGGTTTTCTTGACTCCAGGGTAAAAATCTTAAGGTCTCTCATGCTGGCAAAGCTTCTTGGCCGCTTGCAGAGAGTGATTTGCTGAGGACGTTGGTAACTTCCAGCTCCTACTGAGGGTTTAATTTTTGTTGCCTTAGGCAGTTTTTTATTTGTCTGATTTATTTGTAGAGTTGGAAAAACATGTCTGTTTTCCTCGCAGCCTCCTTGACTTTACAAGCAAGTCTGCACTCCAGCACTCCCATGTTTCTGGACTGCACACTAAGGGGGGATTGATTAAGAGTTTTGATCTTTTGCGTTCTTATCATGGTTTCTTCTTCTGGGTTTCAGCTGAAGAGAAGGCACGGGAGGCAGAGAGCAAAGCTCGGACGTTGGAAGTGCGCCTGGGCGGAGATCTCACGCGGGACTCCAGGGTGAGACTCCAGCGTTGCTGACCTGGCTCCATATCCTGCCAATCACGAACCCTTGCGCTAAAGCTGTAAAATGGGATATGTTGATGTTTCTATAGTCACTGTTACACACTCATGGCACCTCACCACATGAAGACATTGTTACAGTATCCTCAGTTCATAGAAGGAAATGGAAGAGGGTCGATTGCCCAGGTCACACACAGTAGTAGTGGTCGAAGCAGTTCTCTGCCCCTCCTCTGCCATATGCACCTCCGTAGACTGTGGCTTTGTTTGGGGTTGTTCCCTTAATGTCAGCAATTCTGGTCACATGAAGCACAGCTTTTGAACTTGTCCCTGGTGAGGGCCCTCTTCTTCAGAAAGGAGCTAAATTTCCAGGTCTGGTCTTGGCATCCACATGATGCCTAAACAGGCAGTTTAGGCCTGTTGTGACATTCTCTGCTGTGGCCCAGAGGCCTTCCTCTCCTTATCTGGTGCTGGCGTGTGTCTCTAGGTGATGTTGCGACAGGTCCAGAACACAGCCATTACTCTGCGCAGGGAAGCCGACGTCAAGAAGCGGATCAAGGAGGCTAAGCAGCGGTGAGTGCCCGGCTGCCCGCAGGCCTTGTATAACCATGTACTTTTGTGTGGATGATTGACAGAGAGCTCGAGGACTCCCTCCCCACCCTGCTAGGTTGCCTTCTGTCACACATGGTTCCTTTGAGAAAGCCTTTAATGCTGTGATTCCCAGGGTGAGTTCCTGGCTCAGTTCCCTCCTGAGCCAGGACTCGGCGGGCAGAACCAGCACCTTGAGTGGAACACCAGCCTGTCCTCATGGGCGCTGTCTCACCTTCCCTCCCCACTTCCCTCTCTCGCCTCTGCTCTCTCCCCACCTTCCCTGTCCTTTCCCTCTTCCTTTCCTTTTTACTTTTTCTTTTCATTGAAAGGATGGATAAAGTGCTTATCATAGACAACTTATAAAATATAGAACATGTAAGAAATACAGTTGTAAACTTCTTTATAAATTATATAAATTTATATATTTATTATATAAAATTATATGTTTATAAATTATAAACTTCCTTATAAACCGGTCTCCCACTTGGTGATACCGACTCTTAACTTTTATCCCTGGTTACAGATATAGAATAATGCTATAGGTTGAGTTTGTTCCTTTTCATCTCAACTGGGCATTTGTCATGCTCATCACATGGTCTCTGTGTCTGCCTGCACGTCTGGAGCCTCTGCAGGCTCTGGGCGTGAGTTCCTGCTTGCTTCTTGACCTCCTCACCACAGGCGTAGGTGTCCAGTTTCTGTCCTGTGAGTCCATCCACTGGTTGTCTATCTCCTTTTCAGTTTCCATGATTTTGTTAACATCCCATGATAGATGTTTCTTCTCTCAGGTGTTCATTGTTCTTGTGAATTTTTGTCTCTCTAAAATTAATCACTGTCACATTGGTGGAGTGTTTATGCAGATTGTAGTGAAAGTGTTAGTCGCTCAGTTGTGTCTGACTCTGCAATCCCATGAACTGTATCTTACCAGGCTCCTGTCCATGGAATTCTCCAGGCAAGAATACTGGAGTGGGTTGCCATTCCCTTCTCCAGGGGATCTTCCCAGCCCAGGGATTGAACCCGAGTCTCCCACATTGCGGGTGGATTCTCTGCTGTTTGCAGATTACCTTGTGTTTATTCCAAAGTACAGCTATCTTTGTAGAGATCTGCAGCAGCTTCACAGAATCCGCTTCATTCTTAAATCCATTCCTGTTTGATACCAAAAGCCAGGGTCATTTGCTTTTAATTAGGGGGAACTAAGAGTGACTGCATAGTGCGTATCCTTACTGAGTCTTAACAGGTTGCCTATTGAATGCAAAGGCAAAACTTCTAAGTGTCTCGAGTTTCAGCTTAATCGTAAGCACTATGGTGTGTGTTAAGGGGTTGATCTGCTTGAATTTATCTTTCACCTTCTTAGAGCACTTAAAGAACCTAAGGAACTGAACTTTGTTTTCGGGGTCAACATCGAACACCGGGACCTGGATGGAATGTTCATCTACAACTGTAGCCGCCTGATCAAGATGTATGAGAAAGTGGGCCCACAGCTGGAAGGTGGCATGTGAGTGCTGCCAGGGAGGGCTTCAGCATGGACAGGAGGTGGGAGGGCTTTGGCCAGTGGCTGAGCACGGCGTCTTCCTCCGTCTCCTGCAGGGCCTGTGGTGGGGTGGTTGGGGTCGTCGACGTGCCCTACCTGGTCCTGGAGCCCACGCACAACAAGCAGGACTTCGCGGACGCCAAGGAGTACCGGCACCTGCTGCGGGCCATGGGCGAGCACCTGGCGCAGTACTGGAAGGACATCGCCATTGGTAACGCCCGCTCCCCCTGCCCGCCGGGCGTCCTCCCTGTCTGAGGGCCTGCCTCCTCACGCGACACGTGGGCGTTTGCCTTCCAGCCCAGCGGGGAATCATCAAGTTCTGGGATGAGTTTGGCTACCTCTCTGCCAACTGGAACCAGCCCCCATCCAGTGAGCTGCGCTACAAGCGGCGGCGATCCATGGAGATCCCAACCACCATCCAGTGTGGTGAGTTGGGTGTCACGCAGCACCTCTTCCCAGCTCCTTTCCATCGTGGTCCCGTGCTGGTCTGACCGCACCGACATTCAGGGACTTTTGTCTCCCTGGGTATACCAGTCTGTCTGGTGAGGGCCCTGGGAACTCACTCTTGGGACTGTACCATGCCCAGGTACAGTGTCCCTCCTGAACGAGGCAGGAGGTCATCTAACCGTTTGATACCACATGGGTAGAAGTGTGAGTGATGACTGAGCCAGGATCCTGCTGGAAGGGGGAGAGGGCTGGGGCCGCTGAGGGTGTATGAATAAAGTTTCCATCCTTGCTGGAATCACTGTCCCTGGTAAGAGTGACTGTTCTGTTAGGAAGGCAGAGGTGGAGCCAGGCTGAGGATCTTTGCACGGACAGTCAGGGGCATCTCTGCCTTGGGCCTGGCTGGGAGGAGCCTGACCGTTATTGGTGGGCATGCCTGACGCTTGGGGGTGTTTTTTTGGTCACAGATCTGTGTCTGAAGTGGCGGACACTCCCCTTTCAGCTGAATTCTGTGGAGAGGGATTACCCTGACACTTGGGTTTGCTCCATGAACCCTGATCCTGAGCAGGACCGGTGAGCGCTTTTTCTAACAAAGAGTTTGTGGG
This sequence comes from Cervus canadensis, assembly GCF_019320065.1. Classification (NCBI taxonomy): domain Eukaryota; kingdom Metazoa; phylum Chordata; class Mammalia; order Artiodactyla; family Cervidae; genus Cervus; species Cervus canadensis. Next base: position 110,598,639 of record NC_057386.1, read on the forward strand.
CATCCCCCCGCACCCCCTGAGCTTTCTCCACCCTTCCACTCTGCTTCTTGAAGTCACTGCTCTATCCTTACTACATCTCTGTCTTGCCGTGCATACTAAGTGCCTGGAGATAGAAACAGAACCGTGTCCTGCGTGAGTATTAATCCTGTGCATTTGGGAGGTCTGAGGTTGCTCTGATGAGAAAGAGCACGGGCTGGCGGAGGAGGAAGGGCGTTGCGCTGCCTGGAGCCGGTTGCCGCGCCTTCTCTAGCGCTCCGTCCCCACAGGTGCGAGGCCTCTGAGCAGAAGCAGAAGCTCCCCCTGGGGGCGCTGAGAAAGGACCCGAAGACGCAGGAGGAACGGCAGAAGCAGCTGACGCAGAAAATCCGCCAGCAGCAGGAGAAGCTGGAGGCCCTGCAGGTGAGTGGGCAGTGGGCAGGTGGGCGGGCCCCTCAGTGCTCCTCTCTTCCCTCGGGCTCAGTTTCACCCTCCTTTTGAACCCATAAGCAGTGCCCAAGCTTCCCAGCACCCCCTTCCCCTATGCCTTGATTATTCTTAAAAAAAAAAAAATTGTATATTACAAAGAGATCCAATTCATTTGGAATGTTTTGAAACTCCAGGAAATATCCTATTTTAGAGGTAACCACCATTAACTTCATATCCAGCTTTTTATGACCACTAGCATAAATACATGTATTTTTTATTAGAAATATGGAGATCATGACTTTTGTGTCATATCACACATACTTTTTTTTTTAATGCCTAATTATTTTTTTAGGATAGTTTTCCAGAAGTGAATTTGAAAGAGCAAAAGGATTTTTAAAATTCTGTGGATTTGTTATTTCCAAGTTATCTTCCAGAAGATGTATTTATCTTAGGTTTTTTTTTTAAATACAAGTACTTTTTAAATGTTTTTGAAAATTTGAAAAAAGATATACATCTTATAACTTGAATTTCCTATTTCTAAAATTGAACCTTTTTTTTTTTCATTTTTTTAAAAAAAAGCTGCTTGCTTTTTCCTTACTTGATTAGTCAGGGTTAAGACAGGTGTGTGGCCTCAACCTCTTATCGTGTTTATTAGAAAAGTGCTTTCCTTTCTGGCTTCCGGTCAGGCAGGTCCTCGAATCGTAGTGCATGTGTGCCTCCATCTGCCGAAGCCCATGGGTCCTCTCTGACTTTGTCCTTTAGGGACCTCCCATCTTTTGACTTGTTTTGTAGGAATTTAGTCCATTGATACTTTTCCCCAGTCTCTTGATTGCTGGAATAATCATGTAGAATCCTGTAATTTGCTGGTGGTTTACTGTCTGTGAGTTTCTGTCTTCTCAGTGAGAATGGGAGGCTTGTAATAGTAGGACTGTGGTCCAGATGGTCTTTATTTGCCCACTGTCCCAGATAGAGGGGGCTCCAAAAAGAGTTGACTTCTAAGCACCAGATACACAAACCACCTCCTCATCGTGTTTACCCTGCAGAAAACCACACCCATTCGCTCCCAGGCTGACCTGAAGAAACTGCCCTTGGAAGTGACCACCAGACCTTCCTCTGAGGTGAAGCCCTGGGGTGGCAGGGGCTCTTCTTGGGTGTCTCGTGCTGGGACTGGTATTCTCACTGTCTGAGCCTCTTTCAGGAACCTGCACGTAGACCTCAGCGTCCTCGGTCGCCTCCTTTACCCGCTGTGATCAAGAATGCCCCGAGCAGACCCCCTTCCCTTCAAGCTCCCAGGCCAGCCAGCCAGCCCAGAAAGGCTCCTGTCATCAGTAGCACCCCAAAGCCTGCTGCCCCGGCTGCCCGGGAGGAGGCCAGCACTTCCCGGCTACTCCAGCCTCCCGAGGCACCCCGGAAGCCTGCCAACACTCTGGTCAGGCCTGCGTCCCGGCCCAGCCCACCGGTGCAGCCACCGTTACCATCTCCCCAGCCCAACTCCAGGAATCCTCGGGAGGTCCCTTCCCCCCGAGCCCTGAAGACTCCAGTGGTCAAGAAGCCAGAGCTGCCCGCTAAACTCTCCCCGGTGAGCTGCAGCTGCTCGCCCAGCACTGCCCACGGTGGTGCATGAGTGGAGGGGCAGTGCTGGTGGCATGGGGTGGTGCTTGGTGGAAATCCGGCTTCCCTGCTGCCCCTGCAGCAGGAGAGGGATCACAGGCACTCGGAGGGGGCACAGAGCTTGTTGGTCCCCTGTCCAGGAAGTTCTCTGGTACTCCTCTGAGGTTTGGTACCCCAGACACCCAAGTCACCTCCACTGGCTTCTGCTGTGGGCAGAGGGGGCAGCCTGGGGGCAGCAGTGACGGGTGTGGCTCAGTGAGGTGTGAGCCGAGAGGCCCCTGCAGCCACAGCTCTGAGCAGAGGTCCTCGTGGGGGCTGGGCCTCATGGGGGTTGCTATGTCCCTTGTTGTGTTGGGTGCCCAGGCCTGGTGGACACGGAGACCCAGAGGCCCCTCTCTGAATGGCTCCTTTAGGCCACATGGGCTCTTCCAGCACCTGAGGGGCTGAAAGAGTCCCTCACATTCCTGTTGCTTTTGCAGCAGGCCACTCCTGGTCGGAAGCGGAGCCTCGGGGTCTCTGATGAGGAAGAAACAGAGGAAGAGGCTGAGAAGAGGAAGGAGAGGTCCAAGAGGGGCAAGTTTGCTGTGAAGGAGGAAAAGAAGGACTTGAATGAGGTAGGTCCTCAGCCTCCTGGCGCCCGGGGTCTGTGCCCGCCCCTGCAGGCTGTGACACGCGCCGACCAGAGGCCCAGCCCTGCTCTGAGGGGCTTGCAGGCACACACACGACTAGAAGCACAGTGCCCGGGAGGGTCTTGGGGCCGACGGTGCCTCTGCTCACAGGCCTGAGCTGACACCCACGCAGACCTGTGCTGTTCTGCCCCATGCCTACTCTGTTGTTCGGGGGTTTTGGGGGCAGGTGTGTAGACACTGAGACAGTGGTTGACAGAGTGGCTCTCCATGAAGCTCGGGCATTTAAAAGGCTGCCTAAGGTGGCATGAGATGACCCCGGGCGGACGGTCTGCTCTGCAGGGACACTGGCGGTGTCCCTAACAGACTGTCCTTGCAGCTCTCAGACAGCTCTGGGGAAGAGGACTCGGCTGACCTCAAGAGCGCTCAGAAAGGTAAGTGTAGGAGGTACCTGGAGCCTCTGGGGCAGTGGGAAAGGGTCCCTTGGTCAGTGGCACTTCATTGCGAAGGCTCCTGGAGGCTTTGTTGGCTCTGGGCTCTCATCCAACAGTGGTTTCAAGTTTTAATTCGGAGAAGCATTCTGAGGATAGCACACCCTCATGTTTATTTTTAGCATCAGTTCCTTGGTGTTCACCTCTGGCCATCAGTCATCCTGCTGCTGTGTGGCACCCTCGTGAGGGGAAGTGGGGAAGGAGGCCAGGGTGGCTGGGCTCCACGTCCCTGGCGTAGTGGGATCAACTTCTAGGGATTCTTGTCCCTGTGAACCTGGGTGGCCCTGGCTGGGTGGGGGGCTCTAGTCCATCCAGTATTCTGACTCCAGTCCTGCTCCCACTCTCAGATAAAGGGCTGCATGTGGAGGTGCGTGTGAACAGGGAGTGGTACACAGGCCGTGTCACAGCTGTGGAGGTGGGCAAGAATGCGGTGCGGTGGAAGGTGAAATTTGACTATGTGCCCACGGACACGACACCAAGAGACCGCTGGTAACACCCCTTCCGGGAAGATGGGTTGACAGCTGGCCAGGGCAGGGGCAGGCAGCCCATTTGGGAACCTGGAACACGTGTGACAATCACTGGGTTCTCCCTAGGGTGGAGAGAGGCAGCGAGGACGTGCGGTTGATGAAGCCCCCGTCCCCAGAGTATCAGAGCCCGGACACACGTCAGGAGGGCAGGGAAGAGGTGGTGGCGGCTGTGGCCCCGGCAGGGGATCTGGTGGCCCAGCAAGCTGTGGCCACGGCAGAGCCCTCCACCTCGGACTGCGTCCCCATCGAACCCGACACCACCGCCCCCAGCACCAACCACGAGACCATTGACCTGCTCGTCCAGATTCTTCGGTGTGTTACTGTCCTGCTCTGGGACCAGTGGTGGCTCCCCACCAACTCTGTGCCATTCTGATTTCCTGTCCCACCTTCCTTCTTGTTTAGGAACTGTCTACGGTACTTCCTGCCTCCAAGTTTCCCCATCTCTAAGAAGGAGCTGAGTGCTATGAATTCAGATGAGCTGATATCGTTTCCTCTGGTGAGTCTGTCCACCCACCATGGTGCTTGTTGTGACTGCCAGTTCTCAGTTGTGTGCTCCATAAAGTCTGTCAGAGAGAAAAGCATGGAGTCTTATCTCCACTCCACTTAAAGGAAATGAGGCTAGGAGTTGAAGAAACTCAGGCTCAAGAGGTTACCAGTCTGCTGTGCTAGAGCCAAGATTTGAACTCAGAACACCGTGAGAGGACCAGGGTCTTGCTCTCCAGGGCGACGGGCTCCCAGGAAGCTGCTCCACCTCAGTGCTTGCCCTTGTTTAGGCTGCAGGCGTCCTCTGCAGGTCCTAGGAGCAAACTGCTGATGGGCCAGCTGGGTCGGCCTGCTGTCCTCTTGTCAGCTTTGTTCCTCTTGGCTTCAGGCTGTTGCCAAATTCAGAGCAAAGCCTGGGTGCAGTGGGATTTCTACAGTGGGCATGATCCAGGCCAAAGCATGGTCAACAGGAGTGTCTGAGCCTGAAATAGTCCTTTGGCTCACACTTGTGAAAGGAGGTACCACTAATGTACCAACTTAATTGCCTCCTAAGGGAAATGCCTAAAATAACTCAAACTTTCATTCTTTTCATGTTAGGGACACACCAAACTCTAAAGTTCATTGTGTCTGTGTCAGTTTGTAAATGACCGTGCTACTTCTCATCATGCTGGGAAGGAGCTCCATGAAACCCTCAGGTGCCCTGCAAATACTAGATTCAAATATGTACTTTAAAAGTAGCATAACTGCCTGTAAATCTGTAATGGCTTAAAAGTGAAAAAATTTAAAAAACATATAGGAATCATAGTTAGGCTCATGACATTGTATGTTAAATTTTAATACTCTTGGCATCTGCTTCAACATTTATTTTGAGCCGTCAAGTGATAATTATTTTATGTGCAGAACTTGAAGTTTCTGTCGCTATCTTGATTTACTAGGATAGTATTCTAGATTGTAAATAATTAAATAGTTCTAACATGTTTTAAAACAGCAGTTAGGAGCCATTCAGTGCTAGGTAGCTCATAGGTCTTCACAGAAGTAAACAAATGCTACAGTTGGTGAGACTGTGGTGGTCAGCCAGACTGTGGGTTCTAGGCTTGTGTTCATCAAAATGGCCTTTTCATTCTCACTGGTGATTCATGAGTAAATCATAATAACCTTGAAAATAAATTAAACATAAAGAGATAATACCTCAACTGTTTTTCATATTGAGATTCCAGGTAACTTTCACTCAAAACAAGTGTTCTACTACTTTGAAAAGCCTTATGTCTAGAGAAGCTGTCCCCACCACTGGGAAGTTTCAGGTGTTTGGAGAAGATAGTAATTCTATGCTGTATAAATATACTACACAAACATGGGGTATCTGCTATCGATAGGAGCTTGATACATACTTGTTGGGTGTGACTTGGATGTGGATTGTTCAGAAGTGCTGTTGTGGAGTTAGAAAGCAGAACGGTGAGGATCATCCCTCATGTTTACTCACGGCTTGCGGTTTGCAGAGCTCTTTGCCAAGTGCTTCCTGTGTGCGATCCCGTCTCCACCCTTGAGGCCGCCCTGTGAGGTGGGCCTCAAGGTCTTTCCTCTCTGGAGCTGCAGAGACACTGGCTCCTGGGTTTGATATCCATTCAGACCGAGCTTCCTGGTGCCGAGCCAGCTGGGGACACCAGTGCCCATCTGGAAGGGCCCTGGGGACTTGTGAGCCCATGCACTTACCCGCTGGCTTCTCTTCCAACAGAAAGAGTACTTCAAGCAGTATGAAGTCGGGCTGCAGAACCTGTGCCATTCCTACCAGAGCCGCGCTGACTCGCGGGCCAAGGCTTCTGAGGAGAGCCTGCGCACCTCCGAGAGAAAGCTGCGTGAGACGGAGGAGAAGCTGCAGAAGCTGAGGACCAACATCGTGGCACTCCTGCAAAAGGTGCAGGAGGTGAGCCAGGCCGCCCTCTCATTGCAGCGGACCACCTGGTGTCTCGGGAGGGGGGCCTGGGTACCTCGTGCTCCCTTCTCCCCACTCACAGGCATCTGTGGTTCCATCCCTGGCGGCACAGCATCCTGACCAGGAGGGCTGGAGGTGGTACGGCTGCCTGGGCCTCATCCCAGCCAGACCCCACGGTATCAGACTTTTGCCCTTGTTTAGACATGGTGACCTGCAACCTGGTTTGAGACACCTCGGAGTCATGAAACAAAGACATTCTTGGTTTCCCAGATGACGCCTGGATGGGAGTGGGTAGCCCACAAGCGGGGAGTGTCCTGTGGTCTCAGCCCTTCATCTGGGCAGGAAAATGGGGACCCTGTCCTGTGCCCCCTGGTGACCAGTAGGGGCCCTACGCTTGTAGCGCAGCAGGGCCAGGAGACAGAGCTGTTGATGGCGGGAGTGCCACGGAGGAAACAGGAGAGCAACAGGAAGCCGTTGTACTAGTGTCAGGGGCGCCTCTGTCAGCAGGGGTTTGAGCTGAAGGCAGAAGCAGTCGTGCTGGGGTGGGGTGTGAGCTGCGGGCAGAGGGAAGAGCAGGGCCCATGGCAGGGCCTGTACCAGGTGGGAGGTCCCTGGACCGTGTGGCGCGGGGACGCGTGCAGCCTAAGACGTTTACTTTGGTTGGTTGTAGGAGGGCCCGAGGTTAGAGTCCAGGACTCCACTGAGGAGGTTCCCAGTTATCTGGGTGAGAGATTTTGGAGGCCTGAACCTTGGATGGTGCCAGTGAGGAGGGAGAGAAGTGTCTGAGGGGAGGGGAGGAAACAAGGATGACTCTTCTAGTCTGTCTGAGTCCCTGAGTAGAGGGAAGGTGGGGGGCCCTCTACTGAGATGGGAACAACCCGGGGTGGGTGGTGGTACCGAGCTGTTGGATGTGTTGAGTCTAAGAGTGAGGCTGGGGCAGGCGGGACCTGGGTGCGGGGAGGCGGGCAGGAGTCGGAGGACGGGGAGGGGATAGATGATCAACAAGGATGGCCTGACAGGGTGGAGGGGGAGAGCAGAGGGCATGGCCTGGGCTGCAAGAAGGCTGGGGAGGTGGGCCTCCCACCACCCTGTGAGCCCTGGCTGACCCTGCCCTGCTCTGTTCCAGGACATAGACATTAACACAGACGACGAGCTGGATGCCTACATCGAGGACCTGATCACCAAGGGGGACTAGGGCCCGGAGCCAGAGATCAGCTCCCCTGACCCTCAAGGCAGAGCTCCTGAGGGTGGCGTTTCATTTATGGGTTGATGGACTTACCTTGGTTTGACTCATGGGATATTTGTGCTTTTGGTGGGAAAGAGACTCTGATTCTTTGAATCTTCCACCCTAAGTTTATAAATATTTATTTTTTGAAAGAAACAACATGCTGTGCCTGCTGTGAGACCATACATTTTTTTTGGTGACTCTTGGGCAAAGGACAGAACTAGGATGCCAAATCTTGAGTTTCTTCTCTTGGCTCCTGGCTCCTCAAGATGTGGTGAATTCCAGAGCTGTTTGGAAGTTGGAGGGGCTCCAGGGGCAGGGCTGGGGGAGGGACAGGACTCTTCCCAGGCTGGTGCTCCCCCAGGAGCTCCAATCTAGGGGATCTCCATGGGGCTTCGATCAGCAGGAGGCTTGGTGCTGAGGAGCTTCCTGCCTCGTGGCTCCTGCCTCAGGTCAGGGAGGTGAGTGGTGGTCCGAATGGTCGGTCGTCTTGGCTGTGGCACTGTCCAGTCAGCTTGGGGAAGAAAGATCCTCCTGTTCAGCTTCCCCATCCACCACCTAAATTCTCCTTGCTGGACATTTCCTTAGCTAGCAGTAGATGGTGAGGTTTCCTGCCACAAAAACTTGAGTTCAGGTTAAGGCATGGACAGATCTGACTGGTCAGACTGCTGACCTGGGTAACACATCATTTGCGTTCCAAAGGAGTCCCCTTAGGAATCTTGTGTGTGAAGGAGCGCCGTGCCGATCTGGCGGTGACCTCTGCTGCTGCTGTGGCAGGGTCCTGGGGAGGGCTGCTGCTCTTACTGCTTCCCCGCTGTTCACCCCACCACGCCCTGTGTCCGGTTTGCGGCAGATGGGAGGAGAGGTCACCGAGCCCTGGGGCCCGCAGCAACTACACAGACAGCTCTGCAGTGGGCACGCCATGCCTTCCTCTGCCTAGTCACAGCCTCATACTGCTGTGGTCCTCAAACAACTCAGGGTCAAAGACCAAGGCCAGAGTTGCCGAGTTTTCTATAATGGCCATTGGAAAAGTTCTGGTTCGATTTCCCCCAACTCACTCCTTACCCCCCTTTATTTGGGGACTTTGGGTTTTCTGGAGCCACAAGAACCATGATCTTGCCCCACTGGTCTGCAATTCTGACCTTGGTGTGTTTCCAGCGTCTGCCCACCTCTGCTTAGCAGTGGCCACGTGCCGCCCCGTGAAGACTGCAGGAGACGGGGAAGAATGGTGAGGGAGGCAGGCCACAGGGGAATTGAGGTCTTTGCCCACTTGTGCACGTGGCCAGAAGTGCCTATGATTTGTGGGCTTGGGACTTCTCAAAACCACACCCCTGGGCAAGGGCTGTTTCAGAGAAATACCAGGGAGGCCCTCACCTCTTCCTCAGAAGATTCTCCAAGACTTGGGGTTTCTTGAGCTGGTGGTTCCTATCCTGTCCAGCTCATTCTCTTCATCACAGGCAGCATATGATCCATTTTTGTCCCCAAACTTTGTTTTAATCTAGATGGAAGCTGATTCTGCATTTTTATCAGAGGGTAATACTCAAGGTTTTTATTGACACACCTGTAATCAAAATGCAATACTATAAACTTTTACTGGCGAGACTCCTGAACTCAGTCTGTTTTCTTCTAGTAAAACCCAGCACTTTCCTCCTCTTCATTCTTTCCACCACTGTGGCTTTAAGCTGTCTTCAAGTTCTTTCTCAATGTCTTCACCGTCTTTGACACTCACAGAAACTGACACACTGAATTTCCTAAATGTTTTAGCTTCAACTTCTAGGTGTTCCTACTTCGCTGTTTAAATCCAGCCACAGCGGTGCTGAACACAGCCTGCTTCCAGGCAGAGCTGTTGCCATTCTGGGCAGGAAGATAAGATGCAGGAACTCCCCTTCTAAACTGGGTAACTAAGCTGCTTGGAATTGTCTAACAACTTGGGAAGAAGAGGATGGTCTGGAAGGTCTGCTGCAAGAAGGTGACTGAGTGCAGCAACCTGTTTTTATGGAGGAGGAGGAATATTTTTGGTTTTTTGTTTTTTTTTCAGGTGGCACATGATAAAAATTCAAACAGTATAAAAGGCCGGACCATGAAAGCAAGCCCCCTGCCTCCCCCAGCCCCCCAGTGCTCTTTCTCCCTAAAAAGAGCATCCATTCTGAGCAAATACACGTCTCCTCTGTTCTGCCTGTTTCTCACTTAGTAGATCTTGGGACTTGTCTCTGAAGCATTCACATGGGTCTACTTTATCCTAACAACCACACGGCATTTCAGTGTCTTGGATGTGCTGTTATTCACTGGTCCCATTTATAGACATTTAGGTTTTTAATGTTTACAAAAAATTCTGTGATGACTATCTGTGTGTACTTAGATCTGTGTTTATTTGGATGAATTCCAGAGAGAAATGTCTGTGTCAGAAGGTGGAGGCATTCCAGAAAAGACTTCACAATTTCAATCCCCACCAACAGTGTATTCCTTAACCCCCTCCTTGCCTGTCTGCAGTCTCTTCCATCTTAATCTGAAAGGTGAAAAGCCTATGGATTTTTGATTTGGTCTGAGTGAATTTATGTGAGATCAATCATGTGTTTCTTTCTGGGACAGGGCTGTAGTTCTGAGTCTTGGGTTAGGGACTTACGCCAAGGAGATCAAACCAGTCAATCCTAAAAGAAAGCAACCCTGAATATTCATTGAAAGGATTGATGCTGAAGCTGAAGCTGAAGCTCCAACAATTGGCCACCTGATTGGAAGAGTCAACTCATTAGAAAAGACCCTGATGCTGGGAAAGATTGAAGGCAGGAGGAAAAGGGGACAACAGAGGATGAGATGGTTGGATGGCATCACCAACTCAATGAACATAAGTTTGAGTAAACTCTGGGAGATGGTGAAGGACAGGGAAGCCTGTTATGCTGCAGTCCATGGCGTTGCAAAGAGTTGGACATGACTTAGATACCGAACATCAACATCAGATGAAAAACAAGGGGTGAGTTTTCTGGGAAATGTCCACCTTATACCACCCCTTCAGCCCCTAAGTGTCCCATGGATTTAGCATTAAAAACCCCACACTGATACCATGTTACTAGAAGACAAGGGTTTGACATTGTTTACCAAAGGGAGGCAATGGATTAACAACAGGATGAGAGAAACTTTTGTTTCTCCTGCATGTGTCTGAGTGATACTGCCTTCTGGCTCCTCTTGTTGGGTCCAGGTCCCCTTGAAGACATGACTGTCTTTAAGACCTGTGGTTCAAGCAGTGTTGGGCAAGAGTTCATGGCTCTGTAGACCAACAAGTGTGAGACAGATAAAGTTCAAACTTCTGTGCCTTTTACATAGAACACAGGTTTGGCCTGAGTGGGTGGTGCCGCCACTGGCTACTCATCCCCAGTGAAAGGCTGTCCTGCAGGTGGACCAGACTGTAAAGGACCCGTTGGCAGCTGCCAAGATACCTAAAACATCTTCAGAATTCCACTGGAGAGTTCTGCCCTTTTTTTGCAGATGGAACCTCTGAGGCTTCCTTCAGAAGGGCCATATTGCTCTTGGTTCCCTAAGAAAGTGGACAGGCAGCTTGGCCATGGGAGGCAGAGCTACAGAAGAATATGCTTTCTCTGCTGCCACACTTCAGGGCTCTGACTGTCCTCAACACTGCTGGAGGCACCCTCTCCATAGTGAGCAAGACAGACTGGACAGAGAAAGAGTTTGGTGAGGGACCTCCCACTCAGCAGTGAGCCAGAATGTTGCAAGCCTGTGTTTCAGCCTGGCAGTTTTCATCTAGTAACTTGGAATGTGCCAGCCCCAACTAGGACTCCTGGTGGATCCTGCAGAAACCTTTCAGTTCACAAGGTGTCAGACAAATCACTGCCCATTCTGGGTTCCCCTTTCTTCTCCAAAAAGAGTTGGATGACAGTATAAGTTTTCTGACTTACCAAGCTGAATTCACCAGAAATTTATCCAGAGGCCCACAGAGGTGGCAAATAACTGGTCTCATAGCAAGGAGAGACAAGAAAGCCTCAAATGAGAGGAAAACAACAGACTGGGAAAGACTATGGAGATCTCTTTAAGAAAATTAGAGCTACCAAGGGAACATTTCATGCAAAGATGGGCACAATAAAGGACAGAAATGTCAAGGACCTAACAAAAGCAGAAGAAATTAAGAGGTGGCAAGAAATACACAGAACTGTACACAAAACATCTTAAGGACCCAGATAACCTAGAGCCAGACATCCTGGAGTGTGAAGTCAAGTGGGTCTTAGGAAGCATTACTACAAACAAAGCTGGAGGTGATGGAATTCCAGCTGAGCTATTTCAAATTCTAAAAGATGATGCTGTGAAAATGCTGCACTCAATATGACAGCAAATTTGGAAGAAAACTGTGGCCACTGCTGAGTTTTGGGACGAGTGGTGGGCAGGAGGCAGGGGCACCCGAAGAGGATGAAGATGAGCTTTTAAGAGTGACTGACCTTGTTGATTATGTCTGTAACAGTGAACAGTTATAAGACTTTTTTCCATTTTTGTGCTAATTTATTCCACGGTAGCTCTCAAACCAGCGGGCCAGTTATTAAAAGCTGTTTTATTTTTCCTAGAAAACTCCACTACAGAATGACTTTTTAGAAGAAAAATTTCAACAGACCCTGAAGTCTTTCTGTGAAGTGACCAGTTTTGAACTTTGAAGATAAATAATTGCTGTAAATTCCTTTTGATTTTCTTTTTCCAAGTTCATGGTCCTTGGTAATTTCAGTCATGGGGAAAAAAAAAAATCTTATTATAACAACAAAGATTTGTATATTTTTGACTTTATATTTGCTGAGCTCTCCTGACTTTGTGAAAAGGGTGGATAAGAATGCATTCCAAATCTGTGAGGGCCCAAAACAGAATTAGGGGTGGGAGAAAGCACTTGTGCTTTTAGCTTTTTCATATTAAATATATTTAAACATTCATGGCATAGATGATGATTAACAGACTGTTTAAAAGTTCAAGTCCGTATTGTTGCAATTTAAGAATTGTAGATAACATCATACATAAGTCATTTTAGTAACAGCACTCATGAAATCAACTTGTTTACTACTGAAGATAACCACACTTAAAAAGAAGAGACCGATAAAAAGATACCGTCGTAAAAAACTGTAACCTAAGTTTCTGTTATAGCAGAGTTTCTTGTTTTTAAAAAAAATCATCTGAAAAGCATTTGTATAGTGAAATGTATAATGAAGCTTTGACAACCAGGTTGTGCTAATAGCAAATTTTTTAAAACAGCTTTAAAAAAAAAAAAAAAAGGGCAATGCCAAAGAACGTTCAAATTTCTGTACAATTGCACATTTCGTATGTTAGCAAGATTATGCTCAAAATCCTTCAAGCTAGGCTTCAGCAGTACGGTGAACCAAGAAATTCCAGACGTACAGCTGGATTTAGAAAACACAGTGGAACCAGAGATCAAATTGCCAACATCCACTGGGTCATTGAAAATGCAAGGGAATTCCAAGAAAACATCTACTACTTCATTGACTAAGCTAAAACCTTTGACTGTGTTCATCACAACAAACTGGAAAATTCTTCAAGAGATGGGAATACCACACCACCTTAACTGTCTCCTGAGAAACCTGTATGCAGGACAAGAAGCAACAGTTAGAACCAGACATGGAACAACAGACTGGTTCAAAATTGGGAAAGGAGTACATCAAGACTATAATATTGTCACCCTGCTTATTTAACTTATATGCAGAGTACATCATCAGAAATGCTGGGCTGGAAGAATCACAAGCTGGAAGGAATCAAGACTGCCAGGAGAAGTATCAACAACCTCAGATATGCAGACGATACTGTTTAATGGCAGAACACGAAGAGGAACTAAAGAGCCTCTTGATGAAAGTGAAAGAGGAGAGTGAAAAAGCTGGCTTAATACTCACTATTCAAAAAATGAAGGTCATGGCATCCAGTCCCATCACTTCATGGCAATTAGAAGGGGAAATAGTGGAAACAATGACAGATTTTATTTTCATGGGGTCCAGAATCACTGCAGACAGTGACTGTAGCCATGAAATTAAGACGCTTGTTCTTTGGAATAAAAGCTATGACAAACCTAGACAGCATATTAAAAGCAGAGACACCACTGTGCTGACAAAGGTTCATCTAGTCAAAGCAAATGGTTTTTTCCAGTAGTCACATAAGGATGTGGCAGTCGGACCATAAAAAAGACTAAACACCAAAGGATCGATGCTTTTGAATTGTGGTGCTGGAGAAGATTCTTCAGAGTCCATTGGACAACAAGATCAAACCAGTCAATCCTAAAGGAAATCAACCCTGAATATTCATTGAAAGGACTGATGCTAAAGCTGAAGCTCCAATACTCTGGCCACCTGGTGTGAAGAGCCGACTCATAGGAAAAGACCCTGATGCTGGGAAAGATTGAGGGCAAGAGGAGAAGGGGACGACAGAGGATGAGATGGATGGCATCACCGACTCAGTGGACAGTTTGAGCAAACTCAGGGAGATAGTCAAGGAGTTTCTCACGCAAAATCATCAACTACCACAGCACAGCATGAGCCCTAGTACTGGCTGCAACTCACCCGGTCCCGGCCCTCGGCCATCGCTCTCCAGTGGCTTTCGGGGTGTCCAACGCTCACACCCATCCGGGAGCCTGCCTTCGAGGCCACCAACGGCTGCGGGAGAAGCAACCCCCAGCCCCCAACGGTACCCTCTCCCAGTCTCGAGGCAGATGCGCAACTGTCCGTGCGTGGCGCTGACGCCTGGCGCGTGCGTGGCGCTGACGCCTGGCGCGTGCGTGGTGCTGACGTCAGCGATTGCTCCATGCCATGCGCATGCGCCTTAGAAACATCAAGAGGCGCCCCGCCCGCCTCCCCCCCCCCCGCCCCCGCCGCCACCACGACTTGCCCAAGTCAGATGTGCTGGTGTCAGTGGCGAGGCGGTCAAACCCGGCTATGTGAGGCCCGCCCTGGGCCCACCCTGGGGACTGAGGCCTCGAGGGTCTCACACCCTAGGGCCCGTGGAAGGCATTGGGAATCCAAGCAGAGAAGCAGAGATTTTTTTTTTTTCCCCACCGGAGTCCGCATATTCAGCCTGGAGACAGGTGAAACTTTTCCCCTGGTTGTTTTCCAACTCTTGTGGCTTACAGAAAGCTTTTTTGTATGAATGTCCTTAATGGTGTGGTGCTTTTACATCTGCAAGACGGACGACCCACAAGGGAAGCTGCATGTGTTACGTATCTTCTCCAGGTAGTTTCCCCGGAAGGCCCAGCCCTCTGTAGGCCTCTTAAAACTTGAGGCCTAAGCCTCTCACAACCTGAGGCCTCTTGTCTTTCACAGCTTCAGCTCGCAACTTCTGTTTTTTCTGCTGGTTTATCTGTGCTCGCGGTTTAATCGTTCAGTCGTGTCCAAACCAACTCTTGAGACCCCATGGACTGTAGCCTGCCAGGCTACCCTGTCCATGGGATTTATCTGTGCTAGGGTTGGTTTGTGGTGTTTCTTGAAAGGTTTTGGGGTTTCCTCTCACGTTTAAGAGATCTCTTCCCCCTCTACCCAATTCTCTTGTATTTTGTCACACTGTTTTAAAGTTCTTTTCTGTGTCTCCCCTCCGTGTGGGAAATATTTTAGTATCAGCAGTAAGGCAGGAGTCAAATTTTGGTTTTGGTTTTTCCAGATGGAAATTCACTTATGCCAGCCCCATTTTTTTTTTTTTTTTTTTGGCTGCGCTGGATCTTTGTTGAGGCCTCTTGGTTGGTGCATGCAAGCTTTCTTTAGTTCTGAGAGAGGGGACTACTCTGTATGGTAGCGGTGCGCCAGCCTCTCATTGTGGTGGCTTCTCTTGTTGCGCAGAATGGGTGCTGGGGCTTCGGTCGTTGCCCGCTGGTGGGCTCAGTGGTTGTGGCGCACTGGGCTTAGTTGCCCCGAGGCATGTGGAATCTTAGGTCCTGGACCAGGATTCGAACCTGTGTGCCCTACATTGTCAGGCAGATTCTTAAATTGCTGGATCACCAGGGAAGTCCCAGTCCCATTTATTAATGACCCATGTTGGCCCTTATTTATATTTCATTCTATTTAGTTTTCAACTTGTTAGGCTTGAGGTGATGCTTACATGTATCAGTGGAGACATTGTGTTACCTGCTGGACAGGTGATTCCGATGCGAAGGGTGAGGTTCTTGGTGAAACGAACATTGGAGGCATCGTCAGCATATAGATGGATCAATCTTCCTTGCTGTTTTTTTTATTAAAATATTTTTCCAGACTATTCTTAGAATTTCTTCTCACATGAAATTTAAAATCACGGTTGTCCAATTTTCTCCCATTCCTGCGCACCCCCAACCAAGTTCCCTTGGGATTTACATTACAAATTGTGCTAAATTTAGATGTAAGTTAAGGGGAGGGTTGATATTTTTATGATTTCAAATTTCCCTAGATGATATGAAATGGTTTTCCATTTGTTTGAATCCTTTACATGTTCTAATAAGATTTTACTATTTCTTCATACGGGTTCTGTAACTTTCTCATTTTATTCCTATGTAGTCACTATTGTGAATGCAATTTTCTTCCCCATTTCTATTCCTGGTTATTAATATGTAAAAATCAAATTGTTAAACATAATTTATTTTCTATCTTATGAACTCTGGTAGTTTTAAAAATAAAACCCGTATTTTATAAATCAAATGTGCAGATTGGCCAGTGTGCCGTTTCAATTGCTGAACCTCTGAAACAGTGTTGCATAACTAATTATTCAAATCTTTTTGTTGATGAGGATGGAAATTCATGTTGGATTTGAGCAGAATATTGTCTGTTGGTGACTGGTCTTTTAAAGTGTGGAGTTTCTGTTTTTGTTAAAAACCTTGGGATGAAGTTTTTTAAACTGGGCAGAAACCGGGGTTGCCAGTCTTGTCTGAGTTGAGCACCAGGGGGCGCCAGTTACACAGACTGAAATGTGGGCTGTGCGGCCTCCATCAGTGTCCCCAGTTGTCAGATGGCTTTTCAGCATCTTGATAAAATCGTGTGGAGTTTTTCACCTTTAATCTACTGTCTTAGAGATTATTTTTGTTAGACATTGAACACCTGGGTCAGGAAGATCCCCTGGAGGAGGAAATGGTAATCTGCTCCAGTATTCTTGCCTGGAAAATTCCACGGACAGGAGAGCTCGGCAGGCCACAGTTCATTAGGTCACAAAGAATTGGACACGACTGAGCACGCACACACACATATACCCACAAAAGGAAACTGTTTATAAAATATTTACAAGATAGGAAGAGTATGCAGTGTGTGTCCATCACCTGGTTTAAGAAAACAGTTTATTATTACTTTATAATCCCTGTGTGTTCCTCCTTTCCTCTTTCCTCCTTGCTCAGCGGTAGCTGAGAGAGGAACTGGCAGAAGGCTAGGGGTCTGCAAACTGAGGAAATCGGTTGCAAGTGTCAGACGTTTTTTATCCCTGTCTTAAGCAGCAGGAGGAAACAAACTACAAATGTCAGATTTTTTCCCTTCTCTATACAAAATTAAAAGGTTTCTTTTGAAATTCTGTGTTGCCATGATGACACCTGGTTCCACCTGAACTTAACTTTTCTCAAACCTTGAGCTAACCAACGCGGTTTTTCTTACGGAAATGTTTTTCTTAAGCTGTGTTAATGAACTATGTATTTACCTTAAACTCTTTCTTCAGGTCAGTTCTGCCTAAGACTTAGAACCGATAATGGCTCAACAAACCAGTATGTTTTACTCATAAAATTGTTCTCCTAACCTCTTTTAATGAAGCTATGTATATTTTTTTAATTAATTGATCTTTTATTGAAGGATAATTGCTTTACAGAAATTGGCTTGTTTTCTGTCAGACCTCAACATGAATCAGCCATAGGTATATATATGTCCCCCGCCTTTTGAAACTCCCTCCCATCTCCCTCCCCACCCCAGCCCTCTGACACAGAGGCCCTGTTTGAGTTTCCTGAACCATACAGCAAGTTCCCATTGGCTATCTATTTTACATATGGTAATGCAAGTTTCCATGTTATCTTTCTGTACATCTCACCCTCTCCTCCCCTCTCCTCATGTTCGTAAGTCTATTCTATGTTTCTCCATTGTTGCCCTGTAAATAAATTCTTCAGTACCATTTTTCTAGATTCCATATATATGCGTTAGAATACGGTATTTACTTTTCTCTTTCTGACTCACTTCACTCTGTATGATAGGTTCTAGGTTCATCCACCTCATTAGAACTGACTCAGATGCATTCCTTTTTATGGCTGAGTAATATTCCATTGTGTATATGTACCACCACTTCTTTATCCATTCATCTGTCGATGGACAACTAGGTTGCTTCCATGTTCTAGCTGTTGTAAATAGTGCTATATATATTTGCTTGGAAACCTGCCTTTCTTGAAGATTCATGTCAATTGTTTTATGGCCCAGGATGACTACCTTGTGCCAATGTTATCTCAAAATGTATGTTGTGAGTGAGGGGCCTGGTGGCACTCTGAGTTTTGAGACATTTCCTTTCTCTAATTAGCAGCCTGCTGATAGGTATATAACATACTGCAGAAGACTAGCAGGGGGCACTCCGTCTGCCCGCTTCTGATGTCTATGTCAGAAGCTTTCTCTGTCTTTTCAGTTCAGTCCAGTCTTGTCCGACTCTTTGCAACCCCTTGGACTGCAGCACACCAGGCTTCTCTGTCCATCACCAACTCCTGGAGCTTACTCAGACTCATCTCAGTGAGGCCATACAACCATCTCATCCTCTGTCGTCCCTTTTTCCTCCCACATTCAATTTTGCCAGCATCAGGGTCTTTTCCAAGGAGTCAGCTCTTCACATCAGATGGCCAAAATATTGGAGTTTCAGCTTCAGCATCAGTCCTTCCAATGAACACTCAGGACTGATTTCCTTTAGGATGGACTGGTTGGATCTCCTTGCTGGCCAAGAGTCTTCTCCAACACCACAGTTCAAAACCATCAGTTCTTTGGCACTCAGCTTTCTTTATAGCCCAGATCTCACATCCATACATGACTACTGGAAAAACCAAAGCTCTGACTGGATGGATCTTTGTTGGCAAAGTAATGTCTCTGCTTTTTAATATGCTGTCTAGGTTGGTCATAACTTTTCTTCCAAGGAGCAAGTGTCTTTTAATTTCATGGCTGCGGTCACCATCTTCAGTGATTTTTGAGCCCCCCAAAATAAAGTCTGTCACTGTTTCCATTGTTTCCCCATCTATTTGCCATGAAGTGATGAGACCAGATGCATGATCTTTGTTTTCTGAATGTTGAGCTTTAAGCCAACTTTTTCAGTCTCCTCTTTCACTTTCATCAAGAGGCTCTTTAGTTTTTCTTCGCTTTCTACCTTAAGGGTGGTGTCATCTGCATATCTGAGGTTATTGATATTTCCCCCAGCAATCTTGATTCCAGCTTGTGCTTCATCCAGCTGGACATTTTGCATGATGTACTCTGTATATAAATTAAATAAGCAGGGTGTCAATATACAGCCTTGACGTACTCCTTTCCCGATTTGGAATCAGCCTGTTGTTCCATGTCCAGTTCTAACTGTTGCTTCCTGACCTGCATACAGATTCTCCTGAGGCAGGTCAGGTGGTCTGGTATTCCCATCTCTTGAAGAATTTTCCATAGTTTGTTGTGATCCACACAGTCAGAGGCTTTGGCATAGTCAATAAAGCAGAAGTAGGTATTTTTCTGGAACTCTCTTGCTTTTTCAGTGATCCAACGGATGTTGGCAATTTGATCTGTAGTTCCTCTGCCTTTTCTAAATACAGCTTGAACATCTGGAAGTTCACAGTTCATGTACTGTTGAAGCCTTGGAGAATCCAACCCTTGGCTTGGAGAATTTTGAGCATTACTTTGCTAGCGTGTAAGATGAGTGCAATTGTGTGGTAGTTTGAACATTCTTTGGCATTGCCCTTCTTTGTGATTGGAATGAAAACTGACCTTTTCCAGTCCTGTGGCCACTGCTGAGTTTTCCATATTTGCTGGCATATTGAGTGTAGCACTTTCACAGCATCATCCTTTAGGATTTGAAATAGCTCCACTGGAATTACATCACCTTCACTAGCTTTGTTCATAGTGATGCTTCCTAAGGCCCACTTGATTTTGTATTCCAGGATGTCTGGCTCTAGGTGAGTGATCACACCATCATGGTTATCTGGGTCATGAAGATCTTTTTTATATAGTTTTTCTGTGTATTCTTGCCACCTCTTCTTAATATCTTCTGCTTCTGTTAGGTCCAAACCATTTCTGCCCTTTATTGTGCCCATCTTTGCATGAAATGTTCCTTTGGTATTATTGTGGAATCTGGAGTTGCAAAACACACCTCAAAGGACACTCAAAACAGTGGACTACAGTTTATTACGCCAGCGGGTCCAAGGGGTATCAGTTCCCAACAAGGACCCTGATGTTTTTGAGAGGTCCAGTTTTATACCCCCCACTACATGATTGGTTACATGTTAATAATCTTTTTGTTGTTATGACTGAGTTTTACAACAAGTAGGTGCTAGGAGAACAAACAATTAAGTTTAAAGGGGGGGAACAATGATTATACATCAAGGGGGGATGTTTCCATGGTTAATCTAACAGGGGCAGCCTGACCTCAACTACAGTCTCCATTTGCCAGCTGTAGGGAGGGAGGTCTCCAGGAGACCTGGTTTTCACTAGCAGCGGTTTCTTCACTCTTGGGCAGGGTTCAGGCCCAGTTCACATCCTGTCTTTAAGATGGATAAGAGGCTTCAGGATAGAGTATCGCCTGCTTTCCTCACACTGGCCCCAACAGTATCTCTGATTTTCTTGAAGAGAGCTCTAGTCTTTCCCATTCTGTTGTTTGCATTGATCTGTTTCTTTGCATTGATCACTGAGGAAGGCTTTCTTATCTCTCCTTGCTATTCTTCGGAACTCTGCATTCAAATAAATGGGTATGTCTTTCCTTTTCTCCTTTGCCTTTAGCTTCTTTTCTCTTCTCAGCTATTTGTAAGGGCTCTTTAGACAACCATTTTGCCTTTTTGCATTTCTTTTTCTTGGGATGGTCTTGATCACTGCCTCCTGTACAGTGTCACGAATCTCCATCCATAGCTCTTCAGGCACTGTCTCTTTTATACTTTAATGAACTTTATCACACAAAAGCTCTGAGCGATCAAGCCTTGTTAATGGCCCCCGACTGAATTCCGCTTCTCCAGAGGCCAAGAATCCCGGCATCTTGCACAGCTCAGCAACAACCTTTGGTAACCACAGTCCAAAATTCTATGCTTTTCTTTGCTCTTTTTATACTTCCACCACATTGGTTTGTATTTCTAAATACTTGTTTTGTTTTGCCTGTTTTTGAACTTAAATGGATATAGTGTTCTATTTACTGTTCTGCAGTTTGCTTTCTTTTCAATACTATGTTCCAGAAATTCATCCATGTTGTTGAGTGTAGCTATAATTTATTAATCTTCACTACTATGTAGTAGTGCTGAACATAGCAATGAAAACAAATCACATCTACCATGAAACATGAAAGTGCTAGTTGCTCAGTTGTGTCCGACTCTTTGCCACCCTCTGGACTGTAGTGCACCAGGCTCCTCTGTCCGGGAAATTGTCCAAGCAAGAATACTGGAGTGGATAGTCATTCCCTTCTCCAGGGGATCTTCCCGACCCAGGGATGGAACCTGAGTATCCTGCATTGCAGGCATACCACAGTTTTAAAAATCCATGTCTCTATGATTGACATTTGGGTTGTTTCTAGCTTTTTGCTATTACAGTACATTTGTGGACATTCGTGTTTATGTCTCCTGTTGCATGGATAATCCTTGGAGTACACATGCTCCATCATGGGCCATGCCCGGATCAAATTTACTAGGTAATGCTGATTTTTTTCAAGAAGCGATTGTATCAATTTACATGCCCATTGGCACCAAGTGCTTCATTCCTGTACTTCCTCACCTACCGTTGATATTGCTTCACCTACTCTTGATATTGCTAAACTTGACTTGTTTTTTTGCAGTTTGATGGGTGTGTAGTGTTATCTCATTATGGCTTAATTTGCATTTACCTGATTTCTAATGTGATTAAGCATCTTTTCGTGTCTGTTGACCATTTGGATTTCTTCTTTGGTAAACTGCTTAAGACTTTTGCTTATTTTTCTATTCTTCTGTCTTTTTATTGATTTATATTTTTGCATATTTTACATGCAGGTTATTTATAAGTTATATGTGTTGCAGAAATCTTCCATTATTTAGCATACTTTTTTTCCTTTTTATAGTCTTTTGATGAAAATGCTTAAATTTAACATAGACTAATTTATCAATCTTTTCTCTTTTATTGTTTGCATTTCTTGTAACTTGTTTAAGAAATCCTTTTCTATCCTGAGGTCATGAAGATATTGTTTTGTATTGTCTTCTACAATGTTTATAATTTTGTCTTTCACATGTTTAATTCATCTGAAATTGACTTTTGTATATGGTGTGAGGTAGAGCTCCAGTTCTTTCCTTCTTCCTGTTGTCCTTACACTCCTTATTGAAAAGTCTTAGCTTTCTCTGTTAATTGACAGCACAGTCTCTCTTGTATATCAAATATTCATGTATGAGTCTGTTTCTGGGTTTTTATTCACTTACGTTTGTTTTATCTCTAGGCCAGTACCTCTTTGCCAGTATCTCCAGGCCAGTGACTTAATTATTACAGTTATAAATAAGTTTTGATGTCTAGTAGAGCTAGTTGTACCGCCTTTTCTGCTTCAAGAATGTCTTGACTCTTCTTAGTCTTTTATAGTTCTATGTAAGTTTTAGAATCATTTTATCAAGGTTCATGAAAAAAGCTTATGGGGGTTTCATTGGAATTGATTGTATGTCATCAGTTTGAGAAAATTGATATCTTTGTAACTCTTTCAAACCAAGAAGATGGTATAACTCTCCATTAATTTAGATCTTTCTTTAGTGTCTTTCAAGAAAGTTTTGTAATTTTCCCTTTAAAAGTCTTATATGTCTTTTGTTATTGTGTATATACCTATGTATCCTAGGTATCTGATGATTTTTGATGCTATTGTAAATACTTTAAAAACTTCATTTCCTGGTAGTTTGTTGCTAGTGAATAAAAATGTAATTGATATTTATATATTGATTATTCTAATTTATCTTTAGATTCTTGTGGGTTTTCTATGATACATTATTTGGGAGCAATGATAATTTTGCTAGTTCTCATATGTTTTTATTTTTCTTGTCTTACTGTATTGACTAGGACTCCCAATACAGTGTTGAATGTAAAGGATAAAAATGGCTATCTTTTGTTTCCTGTCTCACAAAGAAAGCCTCTTCTCTTTTGGTAGTTTTGTCGTTAATCAGATTAAGGAAATTTCTTTTTATAACTATTTTTAAGTGTTTTTTTTCCCTTTTAAGGATCATGGATGCATGTTGAATTTTATCTCGTGTTCTCTGCATCTGTGGAGATGACCATTCAGTGTTCTTTAATTTGTTACTGTGGTTAATTTTTCACAGGTTAAACTAACTTTGCACTTCTGGAGTGATTGTAGGTTTTTTATATTGCTCAGTTCAGTTCAGTCACTCGGTCATGTCCAACTCTTTGTGACCCCATGCTAGATTTGTTAATATGTTGCTTTGAATTGTACCAGCCTGTGAATGACACTAGTTTGTAATTTTCCTTTCCTAGTTGGGCTTTGGCGACCAGATTTTACTAGTCTCAAGAAATGAGTTGGGGAACATCTGTCTGGGGATAGTTTCTGTAAGGTTGGTTATTCCTTGGTCAGCTGTGTCTGGAGTTTTGTGTGTTTAATGTGTAAGGCAGTTTTTTTTAACTGATTGAATTTTTTTTTAATGGTTATAATACTATTCAGGTTTTTCTAATTTTTGAGTCAGTTTTTATTTTTCTAGAATTTTGTCTCAATTTTCAAAGATACTGTTACAGAATTGTTCATAACACCCTTAAAATATCTGTAGCATCTCTCTGTCTTCTTTTCACTCCAAATGTTCTTTTTTGGGTTCATCCTTTACTGTCCTTGTCAGTAAACTTTGTCAGTTTTAGTTTTTCTAAGAATCAACTTCAACTTTCTTGGTCCTTTCTATTATGTTTATTTTCTCTTTCATTAAGTTCTGATCTTTATTTCCTAATTTGCCCTTTGGATTTATCCGAATGTTCATTTTCCTACTCAAATTGGATGTTTAGTTCATTATATTTTAGCCTTTGTTCTTTTATAACCTGAGCTCTTAGGCTACAAATTTCCCTCTAAGTACAGCTTTATCTGTGTCCTTTAAGTTTAGATATATAATATTTTATAATTTCTAATTGTATTTTCAGATTTTTGTTTTCTTCTTTGACCCATGAGTTATTTAAAAGTGTATTACTTAATGTTCAAACATGGTTCTTTTTTCAAATTATCTTTTTGTTATTTATTTGAACTGTTTTCATTGTGATCTGAGAGTGTGGTCTGTATACCAGTCCTTTGAAACTTGCTGAGGCTTTACAACTGGTCCACGTGTGTGGCTAGTATTCATAAATATTCTGTGTGCATTTCAGAAATAAGTATTTTGCATTTATGTGTGATTCCCTGTATGTGCCCATTATACCAAGCTGTTAATTGTGTTTTGAACCAGCACTGATATCTTTGTCTGAGACCTCATTACTGGGCAAGATGTGTTGAAGTCTTTGTGATTTGTCTAGTTCTCCTTTTTGATTGTGTCCATTTTACTTTATTTTGATATAATTAGATGCCTATGAGTTTTAGAACTTTGAATTTT
Organism: Cervus canadensis; assembly: GCF_019320065.1. NCBI lineage: Eukaryota > Metazoa > Chordata > Mammalia > Artiodactyla > Cervidae > Cervus > Cervus canadensis. The sequence continues at coordinate 110,622,624 of NC_057386.1, forward strand.
ACTTTTTATTATTATAAAGTGGGTATTTTATTTTCTAAAAGTTTACGTCTATTAATATTTTTTGCCTTAAGGTCTACCTTGTCGTTATATTTTAGGTGTTTACTTGTAAATAGCATACAGCTGAATTTTGTTTTTATTTTGATATTTTTTGTTCTTACCAGAGCACTTAAGTTACTTAAATTTTGTGTAATTATTATGCATTTGTTATTCACTTATTTTCATCTTCTTATTTGTAATTATTTTTAAAATTTATTTTAATTGGAGGATAATTACAATATTGTGATGGTTTTTGCCATACATCAACATGAATCAGCCACAGGTATACATGTTTCCCCCCATACTGAATCCCCCCCACCAGCTTCCTCCCCACCCTATCCCTCCAGACTGACCTAGAGCACTGGCTTTGGGTGCGCTGCCTCATGCATCCAACTTGTATTGGTCATGTTTTACATATGGTAGTATAAATGTTTCAGTGCTATTCTCTCAAATTATCCCACCCTCACCTTCTCCCACTGTGTCCAAAAGTCTCTTCTTTACATCTGTGTCTCCTTTGCTGCCATGCATGTAGGATCATTGTTAGTCTTTATAAAATTCCATATATATATGTGTTAATATACAGTATTTGTCTTTCTCTTTCTGACTTACTTCACTCTGTATAATAGGCTCCAGTTTTATCCACCTCGTTAGGACTGACTCAAGTGCATTCCTTTTTATAGCTGAGTAATATTCCGTTGTGTATATGTACCACAACTTCATTATCCATTCATCTTCTGACAGACATCTAGGTTGCTTCCACGTCCTAGGGCTGCAGTGAACATTGTAAATAGTGCTGCAGTGAACATTGAGGTACATGTGTATCTTTCATTTCTGGTTTCCTCGGGTAGGAAATACGGTGGGTCGTATGGCAGTTCTATTTCCAGTTTTTTAAGGAATCTCCACACTGTTCTCCATAATGGCTGTGCCAGTTTGCATGCCCACCAGTAGTGTAAGAGTGTTCCCTTTTCTCCACCCCCTCTCCAGCATTTATTGTTGGTAGACTTTTTGATGATGGGCATTCTAACCAGCATAAGATGATATCTCATTGTGGTTTTGATTTGCATTTCTGTAATAATGAGCGATGTTGAGCATCTTTTCATGTGTTTATTAGCCATCTGAATGTCTTCTTTAGAGAAATGTCTGTCCACTTTTTGGTTGGGTTGTTCGTTTTTCTGGTATTGAGCTGCTTATATATTTTGGAGATATTATTTTCTCCCATCCTGAAGGCTGTCTTTTTACCTTGTAGTTTCCTTCATTGTACAAAAGCTTTTAAGTTTAATTAGGTCTCATTTGTTTATTTTTGTTTTTATTTCCAGTACTTTGAGAAGTGGGTCATAGACGCTCTTGCTGTGATTTATGTCGGAGAGTGTTCTATGTTTTCCTTTAAGAGTTTTGTAGTTTCTGGGGTCTTGTATTTAGGTCTTTAATCCATTTTGAGTTTATTTTTGTGTATGGTGTTAAAAAGTATTCTAATTTCATTCTTTTGAGTGTAGTTGACCAGTTTTTCCAGCACCACTTGTTGAGGAGACTGTTTTCGCCATTGTATATTTTTGCCTCCTTTGTCAAAGATAAGGTGTCCATAGATGCATGGATTTATCTCTAGACGTTCTATTTTGTTCCATTGATCTATATTTCTGTCTTTATGCCAGTACCATACTGTCCTGATGACTGTAGCTTTGTAGTATAGTCTGAAGTCAGGAAGGTTGATTCCTCCAGTTCCATTCTTCAAGATTACTTTGGCTATTCGAGGTCTTTTGTGTTTCCATACAAATTGTGAAATTATTTCTTCTAGTTCTGTGAAAAATGCCATTGGTAGTTAGATAGGGATGCATTGAATGTATAGATTGCTTTAGCTAGTATACTCATTTTCACTATATTGATTCTTCCAATCCACAAACATGGTATATTTCTCCATATATTTGTGTCATCTTTGATTTCTTCCATCAGTGTTTTATAGTTTTCTACATACAGGTCTTTTGTTTCTTTAGGTAAATTTATTCCTGAGTATTTTATTCTTTGCATTGCAATGGTGAATTGGATTGTTTCCTTAATTTCTCTTTCTTATTTTTCATTGTTCGTGTATAGGAATGCAAGGAATTTCTGTGTATTAATTTCATACCCTGCAACTTTACCATATTCATGGTTTTTCCACCTTATCTACATTTCTTTTTCCTCTTCTTTCCTTTCAATTAACTGAAAATTTCTTCCCCACATACAGTGTTCTTCCTGTATTTTAGAAATGTAATATTCCTATTTTTCTATATGTTTTACATAGTACTTAACTCATCAAAGTCTAACTCTATAAGCCATTTTATATTGCTTTAATAAGATATTTTGTTAATGTCTTTATTTTGCTTTGGTTCCTGAAATATATTTTCACTGGGAATACTAACATTTTCTCCTCTACTTTGGAGCAGTCACTTCACTGTTTTCTGGCTTTCTTTGGTGGTCAGAAGAAGTAAACTCTCTGATCAGTGCTCGTTGAGAGTATCCCCCACCCAGATTTGGGTCCTTTTAAAATCTTGTTTTAATCGTCTTGCAATTTCACTATATTTTATTTAGCTGTGGATGTCTTTTTATTTATTCTGACTGGGATTTGCTGGAATTGACTCTGTATTGTATATTGGTGTTTCTTGTTAAAAAGTTGATCTTTTTAGTCGTTAACAGAGTGCTTCTGTTCCATTTTGATTAGACATACATGGGACGTTTTCTCTTTATCCTCCATGTCTCATGTTTTTCACCTCTTTGTGCATCTGTGCTGTTTTCTGGATAGTTTCCACAGATTGCACTTCCATGTCATTAATATTCTCTTTGTGTGTAGTCTCCTATAAATTTATTCATTATCTTTAGTAATTTTAAAAAATTTTTGTAAGTTCTCTGTTAAGTATTTTTGAATGCTTTTAACTTCATTTTCAAGCCACCTGTTACTAGAAATACATTAAACATGTTTATTTTATACTGTGTCTTGTTAATTTCACTATACTGAGGAGTTTTGTTATGTCTGATTCTGCTGTTATTTTTGTAGGCCATTGCTTATGCCTATTTGTGGTTGTATTTCCCTGTGTGTTTGGAGATGTTAATACTGTGAGCTGCTCATTTTCCTTGCAGTTTTATGTCTGGGGTTCCATAAGGCCTGGAATGAAGGAGAGAGCCTCTAGAGAGGATTTGCTTCTCTCCTGTGACTGAGGACATTGCCATTGTGGGACCATGCTGTATTCTCTACTAGAAGTTTCCTTGGACCATCCTGATAACATTTGGGCTGTGAAGCCAATTGAGAGTCTACTCCTGATTATACATCCCTAGATTCTTTTTCCTGCTTTGCTTACGACTGACCTTTAAGACAAGCAATTTTCCTTGCTTTCGTTGATCAGAAATTATTGATTCCCCATCATATTGAAAGTGTAGCCCTATGGGGGCCCAGCTTGAGGAAGAGTATTCCCTACTGGATGCTCTATATCAGGCAGGTCCTTTGAGGCAGTGAAAACAGGCTCAGTGGCGTCAGTAGCTGGCTGAGAAGCAGGCTTCAGAGCTCTGATCTCCCGATTTCCACACCCGCTTAATTCTTGGCAGGAGGATTCCTTATACTTCTTCTAGCTCATGGATGCATTTAAGATGTTTTAAAGTTTTACCCAGCATGTCTAGTTTTCCACAAAGGATTATCCAGGCACCTAGTCTACCATCCAGAAGGAGAAGTCCTTCTTGAACTGGTTGGTATAATGAATGACTTACAACTAAAAACTTTAACGATTTTGCCCCATTCCTGCATTTCTGTGTAAAACCAGCTTGGGCATGTGCTTACGAATTTGGAGTATCAGTTTTTTGTATGTAGCTAGCTTTTACGTATGTTGGAGAAGGAGCTGGCAGCCCATCCAGTGTTCTTGCCTGGATAATCCCGTGGACAGAGGAGCCTGGTGGGCTCCAGTCCATGGGGTCTCAAGAATCAGACACGACTGAGTGACTAAACCACCACCACCAGCTTTTATGTGCTGTTGACATTTGGACACATGAAGACTCTGTTCTTAAAGTCCATTCCCTCTCCTAGCAGATCCTCCTCCCCTGCCTCCTGGTCAAGCCATCCTGGGGTTGCCTCATCCCTGCCCTTCTCTCCAGTGAGAGCTGCCCCTCCAGCAGCTTGGCCAGGACTCACTGGTGCCTGCCTCCCCACAGATGGAAAGGAAGGTGCTGTGTGTGGTTGCCAGTCTTGGATCCCACAGCACTGGGGTGTTGTGACAGATGACTGGCACCTGGTTCTACCCTCGTGGCACCCTGCCTGACTCCCTCCTCTCACCTGGAAATGCCGGCAGTGGGAGCACCACCCACTGGGCCAGACCAGCCACTCTTGGTTGGGTCCCAAGAGCTAGTGATCCAAGTTGCTTGGCAACCTGGGGCAACAAAGTGTCCCAGGTAATGGTTGTTGAGCAGCCCTAGAACTCACCAGGGCCAGTGTTCCTGTGGAGAGTGGTGAGGGCCTTGCCTTGGCCCCAGGCCAAATGGCGACTGTCTGCTGGGTGCCGCGTCAGTCCTCCGCAGCCTTCCTCCCCAGACCTTGTCCCACCAGGGCTTCTGCCCCCTTGCCCCATCCAGGCCAACGCTCCTCCCCTGGGCCACCTGTGGGCTGTCCCCTGCTCTCCTGTGTCGGCCTTGTTTCACCCAGTCGTGGACAGATGCAGGGACAGGGCCATGGAAAACTCCAAATCCAAGGTTATTTTTATTACTGGTCAGAAGGTGCTCACTCACAAACAGTTCTGCAAAGAGGAACATTGAACAACTCTGCCACAGTCTGTGTGGGGCCGCCTGCCCACCCTCTAGTGGGCACCCTAAGGCATTTCATATGTTGGTGTTTTCACTTTTGTATTTTTATAAAAACAGAACCAGTGCTGGAGTAGAAAGTAAAACCCTGTGATGAATTTTCAGGATCAAACCAAAGTGTGAAAGGTTGGAATAGGAGTTCTGAGGGGCTGGGACAGTGGCCACAGGGGTCCAGTCCCATCACCCCCCCTCGGTTGGCAGAAGCCACTGGGAGGGGGTTTGAGGAGAGGGTGGGGCATCACTGAGAGAAAGGCCAAACTCAGACAGGAGCAGCCTGTCTTCATTATTTTTTCACTTCTATATACCATAGAAATTTAAGCAAAATAGCTATTTTATATATATTTATATCTCATATATATAAACCAGGCAAATAAAGAGTTCAGGGGTGCTGACATGGGGTACCCCAGAGGCGGGACGCTGGGTTCTCGGGTGCCCAGGCCACCAGCCCAGGCTGGGCCGAGGCTTGGTTCTTATTGCTGACTTGGGTATGGTTCTGTGGCGGGAGCACCTGCAGGTCCGCCAGGCCCCTCGGGGCTGGGGAGCAGCCCAGGTGGCTGGGGTCCACAGGGGCGTTTGTCCTCAGACCCACATGGCGGCCCCTCAGGGCCCCTTCCCAACTGTGGGTGGGGCTGCAGCTCCAGAGACTTGTGCTCTCCTGGTTCCCTTCTCTGGGGGTCCTGGGCTTCTGGGGGGCCGGCAGCTCGGAGACAAAGGGCCTTGCTGTTTGAGCTGCAGGGTGCTCCTGACTCTAAAGGGTCTGGCTTCCTGATATCTTACAGAGAAGGGGCTCTTGCCAGGACACTCGTGTGGCAAGAAAGCACACTGAGCAAGTTGCCCACCAAGTGCTGTACTGAAAGTGTTCATTAAACATCTCGGCTGAAAAGAAATGGGAGGGAACTTTTTCTAAAAAACTCGGAAGTGGCTCCCTGGGAGGGGCCGGTTCCTCCCTGGGGGGCTGGTGACTGAGGCAGCCCAGGGCCTGGACCAGCCTGCCTGAGTTGTGGAAACGAGCTGGGGGCCCCAGGGGGCCCCAGTCAGTGATGAAGGGGGGTGGGCGACCCGGGGCACCTGGGGGCTTGAGAGAACCCGGGTCAGCACTTCCTCCTTCCAAGTTGAGAGCCCCAAAAAAGTGTTATTAAAAAACAGAAGGGAAAGGTGGGGTGGGCGGGCCACTGAGTGCTGAATTGAGTGCATTAGACGGGAGGTGGAGCAGGCTCTGCAGGCGCCTGTATTTGCGGGAGGGCGTGGTGCTCAGAAGATGTTGGGGCACAGGTGCCAGTCCTGCTTTTCCTTGGCCTCCCAGTAGCCGCCCTTGTACACGCAGGCCATCTCCCCGGTCAGCGGGTCCAGCTTCTTCTCGAACCACAGTGGCACATACACTTCGGCCTCCTTCTCTGCTGGGCGGCACGGCGGGGGGCGGGGGTGGGCGATGCGTGCACCCGGGAAAGCCACTCCCTGTCTCCCTCCCCGCTGCTGGGATGCCCCCGCCTCTCCCACACCCCTTCCTGCCCCCAGCTCCTCCCAGCCCCTGGGAGACCCCGTGGCCTCTCCCGCCGGCCGCTCTCCCCGCGGCTCACCTTCGTCCACCCCGCAGCCGCGGGAGCAGGCCTCCAGCCGCCGGCGCCGGTTGACGCGCTGCTTCTCCTCCAGCCGCTGCTTCTCCGTGTTGGCCTCGTCCCAGTGGCCCTTCTCCATGAGCCGCTGGTCCGGCCGCAGGCGGCTGTCTGTGGGCGCCACCCCCTCCTCGTGCTCGTTGAGAGTCAGGGCCAGTTCGGAGAAGTAGTACATGTTCTCCGCGTTGTCCCTGCGGGGTCCCGTGGGAGGAGCAGTCAGGACATACTCGGTCACCTCTGCTTCCCCTCCTGTGTGTCCACCCGCTGAACCCCCAGACGCAGCCTGGCGGCCACCTCACCCCTTCCTCCCTGCATCTTGCAGGCTCCACCGACCTGCATCTGTTCTGCTACCTTACACTTCTCTGGGAACTTGCCCCTTTCATCTAATTTTTCATGTTATCTGCCTGAAGTGTTTTATAATGTCACACCTCCTTTAATGTGTGTGTGAAAGCATGTCCTATGCTGCTTTTTTGAAGCCTTAAAAGAAGTAGCACGTACTGCTGCTTTTTTGGACCTCAGGCGTTTTGGATTAGTCTGATACTTGGCACATTGGTCCTTACATGGCCTGCTTGTATTAATGCAACCTTCCCACCTAACCAAAAAGTAGGATCCTACAAGATCTACATGTAACCGTAGGGAAGACTCACCAGTCCACTCCCTTCTCTGGTAGCCACTTCTCCTGGGTTTATCAGTCCTTTGCTTTCCTTTTAGTACAATTTTATTGCATCTTTGTGTAGCCTTAAGTGTGTATGTATGTCTCTTATGTATTTTAGTCACTTGTTTTTAAGTATAAAAAGAATGTCATGATATATATAACCTTCTGGGACTTGCTTTTTTAGACTTAATATTACTAAGATTTAACTATATCGTATGTTGCTGTTCATTTGTTTCATCTACTGTAAATACTGCACTATGTGAATATACTGGTTACTCATCCTATAAATTTGGGTTGTTTCAGTTGTTTCCAAGTTTTTGCTTTGGAGTAATCTTACGCATGTTTCTTGTTATACACTTACAGGAATTCTCTTGAGTACCTAAAAGTGGGATTTCTGGGCTGCAGAGTTTGTGATGTCCTTCTTTAGGAGGTAAGGTCACACTGCTTTCCATCATGGTCCTACCAGCTCACACTCCCACCAGTGATGTATAAGAGATACTGTGGATCCACATCTTCAACACTTGATATCACCAGACTTTTCATTTTTTTCAAATCAAACGATGGTAAAACTGCATATCTCATATGGTTTTGATTTGCATTTCCCTGATTACTAATGATGTTGATAATATTCATATGATGACTGGCCATGTTTCTTTTTCTGCGAAATTCTTGTTAATGACCCTTGCACTTGCCTTGCACATTTTTTTGCTTTATTAGTTAGGAGTTTTTAAGCTTTTTATTATTTAGTTTCGGCTGTGCTGGGTCTTGGCCGCTCTAGGTGCGGCAAGCAGGGGCCGCTCTCCAGGTGCGGGGCTTCTCACTGCCTCGGTTTCTCTGGCTGTGGAGCACAGCTGCTGGGCGCCGGAGCACAGGCTCAGCAGTTGTCGTGCACGGACTTGGTTGCATGTCCGGGATCTTCCCAGACCAGGGATTGAACCCATGTCTCCTGCATTGGTGGGAGGATTCTTTACCACTGACTCACCAGGGAAGCCCTAGGTAGATCATCTTTATGTATTCTTTTTTAAATTATTATTTTTAATTGGAGTAGAATACGTACGTATTCTTAATACTAATTGTCAGGTGTATATATTGTGATTACTTTCTCCAAGTTTATTGTCTTTTCACTTTCTTTAAATCATCTTTTAATGAGCAAATTTCTTTTAATGAACAAAAGTTTAATTGAATACATCAGTGTTATTGTCTTACTTAATATGTAGTTCCTTAAGTTTTAGAAGATACTCATCTATATTTTCTACTGAGAGTTTAACTGACTGTTTAACAGTTAAGTCAGACTTAATACTTATTCTGAGTCCTTTATTTGGAGCTGACTTTTGTTACAATGTGAGGGAGAGAGTCACTTAATCTTTTTCTGTACGGATAACCATTTTCTCTAGATCCTTTTAGTGGATGGTGCCATCTTTCCACGGATAGGATAATGCCACCTTTGTTATGGAGCCAAGATACATACATATCCAGGGTGCTGTTTCCAGGCTCACTATTCTGTTAAACTACAGCTTCAAAATAAGTCCTGGGGTTAGGACTTAGGGCAAGTCCTCTTTTTTCTGGTCTTCTTTAGAAATATCCTGGCCCTTTATTCTTTAATATAAATTTGAAAATCATAATATCAAGTTCCATGAATAGTTCAGTATTGGGATTTTGCTTATTTGCTGACTCTGTGTGTGCTAAGTCACTGAAGTTGTATCTGACTGTTTGTGCTGGCGTGGACTGTGGCCCGCTAGGCCTCTCTGTCCGTGGGATTCTCCAGGCAAGGGTGGTGAGGTTGCCATGCCCTCCTCCAGGGTATCTTCCCAAGTCAGGGATTGAACCCATGTCTCTCGTGTCTCCTGCATTGGCATGTGGGTTCTTTACCACTGAACCACCGGGAAAATCACTATTGGGATTTTGTTTGATTTACTGACTCTTTAGATCATGACATTTTTATAAATATTTAGTCTTTCTACCCGTGAACATGGTATCTTTCTCCATTCATTAAGCTCTTTCTTGATATCTCAGCAGAGTTTTATGCTTTTCTCTATAGAGGTCTTACAAATATTGTAAAATTTACCACAAGGTCCTTGATATTCTCTGATATGATAATTGGCGTCTTCTCTTAAATTGTACTTTCAGGTTGTCTTCTTTTAGTGTGTAGAAATGCAACTGACTTTTGCATGTTAATCTTATGTTGAGGCACATAAGATGCTTTTTCTGTATCTGTTTAGATCAGTTAATGTAACAAATTTATTTATGGGTTTTCTAGTATAAAATCATCCTTGTGTACCCAGGATAAACCCAAAATATGATTGCAGAATGTTTTTGTTTTGTTTTGTTTTGAATACTGTTGGATTTTCTGATGTGTCATTTTGGGATTGTGCTTATCCACGAGTGAAAAAGGGTTTATTATTGTGTTCCTACTGCTCTTTTATCCTAATTTGTTACTAGCTATCTATATTTGCCTCACAGTATAATAAAATATTTCTTCTTTTTTCTATGGTCTGGAAGATTTTGTGTAAAATTGGGATATTTATTTATTTCTTGAAAACTTGGTAGAATTCACCAAGTGACTCGGGCTTTGTGTTTGCCCTGTAGGAATTTTTTAACCATAGCTTCAGTATCTTTACTTGTAGGACTGTTCATGCTTTTTTATTTCTAGACTCAGTTCTACAAGAAAAATTGTATTTAGAAAAAATATATTTTCTAAAAATTTTTCTTTCCAGTCTGAATTTTAATGATCTCTCTATACTTTAAATATAATAAGCATAATGAAACATTAATAATACGTATTTCTATATTCTCTTGATCAGTCTTGCCAGTAGTTTTCTGTTTATTTTTTCCCTCAAAGATCTACTTTTTAAACTTTATTTTACTTCTACTATATTTTGTTTTTTCTTCCAGTGTGTATGTTGAACTTTCCCTAATTTCTTAGAATGAGAGAGACTTTATAAGCTTATATACCTATTTAAGGCAAAAATTTCCTTTCAAGCACTGCCTTTGGTACATCCAGCCAGTTTTGTTTTTTTTCCTCAGAAGCATTTAAAACTTCCCATTCTAATTTATTATTTTCCCCATGAGTTACTTAGCAACTTAAATTTTTTTTCCAAATATGTGGGGACTTTTTGACATATTGTGTATAACTTTTTATTTGTCTTATCACAGATTGTGGTCTGTGTGCCACCCTCTGTACATTTGTTGAGGCTTTCTTTTTAGTGCACAATTGATTTTTGCATAAGTTCTGTGTATGTTTGAGAAAAAGCATGTTGTCTCTTGTAGCCATAACTATATGTATATCCTGTGGCTTTTTGCTCTCCACTTTGCTGGGTTTTGTTTCCCCACTTAACTCTCAACAAGTGAGAGGAGTGTATTGAAATCTCTGTCTCCACTGTGGTTTGATCCAAATGGATCGATCCATTTCCCCCTTTCCTGTCAGTATGTACTTTGTGTATTTTTGAGGCCCTTTCACTACATGCATACTGTCTGTATCATGCATACTGTTTATATCTTCTCAAAGAACTCAATCTTTTATCATGTAGCGACTCTTCCATTCCTGATAATGCTCTTGCCTGTTTTTACCTGATAATAACACAGCTGTTATAGTTTTTTTGGTTAGTGTTTATCTTTTACTTTCAGTCTTTGCCCATCTTCATACTTTGGACCTTTCTTAGAAGGTGCACGCATCTGGATTTTTAAAAATTCAGCCAGTATTTTGCTTTGTAACTAGTATTTCATCTATATATTATGCTTTCTGTGTTAACTGTTTTTATTTGCCTTTCTTTTTAAAAAAATATTTTAAGTGATTTAAAAATCTTCTGTCGGTCTCTGCCTTCACATCCCTTGGTGTCCTTTGTCTCCCCAAAGCCCATCGTGTTAACATCATCTACACTCTTTAATTCTGGATTATTGTGGGAATATTTTCTCTTTTTTTCTTTGGTCTTAGTAATTACTTCCACACACACAATCTTTTACTTCATGTAATGTACTATAGCACCTTCTGGATTTTTCCCTCCCACTTTTAAAGTTAATGTCCAATACGGTTTTCTTTGTGGGTTTTTGTGTGCCAGAACTTTTGGGGCTGTTCACCTGAGAATTTTTTTTTTTTAATCACAGCCTCATATTTGAATGATAGCTCGACTGGACAAAAACTTTCACCTTCTAATTTCATTCCCATCATTACTTTGAAAATATTACTCCAACATTGGCTGTTAAAAAAATCTGATGTCAATTTGATTTTTCATTCTCTACTGAAATCTTCTCTATTGGGAAGCTATTAGAATTTTCTCCTTGGTATTCTTAGTTTTCATTATAGTGTGATCTAGGCAGAAGTTTTTCTTTATTTTTTGTTTCTGGAATGCTAATGGGCCCTTTAAACCCAAGGTCTTTCATGTCTTCATTTTTATACGGGGAAATTTATCTCCATTATTTCTTTCAACTATTTCTCTCTTCTTTCTATTTTTCTTTTTCTTCCTTTCCTTCTGGGATTCCAAGTAAGCATTAATTTCGTGGTTAATCTAGGAATTACAATATACATAGTTGACATAATCAGAAGTTAGTGTGCATCTTGAACCTCCTCTTGGGTAGCAGAAGGGCCTTTGAAAATTTTCCTTCCCGTTAATCCTTTCCTGGGCTTCCCCGGTGACTCAGAGGGTAAAGAATTTGCCTGCAATGAGAAAGACCTGGGTTCGATCACTGGGTTGTAGCAGAAGGGCCTTTGAAAATTTTCCTTCCCGTTAATCCTTTCCTGGGCTTCCCCAGTGGCTCAGAGGGTAAAGAATTTGCCTGCAATGAGAAAGACCTGGGTTCGATCACTGGGTTGGGAAGATTCCACTGGAGAAGGGAACAGCTACCCACTCCAGTATTCTGACCTGGAGAATTTCATGGACTGAGGAGTGCAGTTGTATTTAATGTTTAGATTTTGAATTTCATAAGAGGTTCTTATTTCTTCACTGGTCACGTAGGTTTTGTTCCTCATTTCACACATCTTGGTTTTTCCATCTGGGAGTTCTGTCCTTTAGTACAGGTCTGCTGGTGGCAAAAGGAGTTGTTTGAAAATGCCTGTTTCGACTTCAGTCTGTAAAGATATTCTTGCCATGTGTGCAACTAATTCTAATCTGGCAGTGAGTCTTTCTGCACATGGAAGATTTCATTTGACTGTTTTCAAGTTTCTGTGACATTGCCAATGAGGAGATGTCTGTCTGTCTACTGTTCCTTGGAAAGTAAAGTCTTTCAAAAATCCAGCTACTTAATATTTTCTCTGATCTGGTTTCAACATTTCATTGTATAGATTTAGATGTGGAAAATTCTCTGCTGCTTTCTCCTCTGCTGGTCTCTTTCTTCTGGACTCTGACCTGCCTGCTGGACCCTGCTCTCAAACTCAACGTGCACTGCAGACTCCAGGCCCCAGGGGTGTCCGTGGGGCTGCTCCCGGGACTCACTCTGGGTCCCCAGGTGGCCAGCCTTCTCACTCTAGCTTCTTGTCTTTTTCAGGGTTTCTCTCTTTATCTGAAGTTTTTGATTATTTCTTCTGACTTGTAGCCAGTCAGTGGGTTCACTCTATTAAACCTTCCTGTGGAGTTCTCAATTTCAGTTACTTTAACTTTCTTTTGTAGAATCTGTTTGCTCCTCTATGGAATCAGCTCTGCCAGTTTTTATAGTTTCCTGCACTTCCTTTCATGTTTGTGTTCATGCCTTGGACTGTGGGGACCTGTTGGATCAGACTGTTCAGAGTCTCCGTGTAGGACCGGCTGCTGCCTGTCACAGACTGTGTCACGCCTGACTCCAGCGGGGTGTCTGCCCCTCACACGGGGACAGAGCCCTCCCCACGCTGCTGCGTGCTTCCTGTCCGGCCGGGCGGGTCGCCCCCGCACCGTCCGCGGCCCGCTCACCTCCTCGTGCTCCCCCTCTCCTGCCCGCTCTTCGCCCCACAGCCCCACTCACGGCAGCGGGTACTTCTTCCACAGCAGCTTGGCTGGCAGCGTCTGGTACACGGTTTTCTGCTTCCCGTCTGAGCTGGGGCTGCTGGGGCTGCTCTGCACGATCTTAGCGCACTCCATCTGTTCGTCCCAGGAGCCTGACAGCACGTAGTGGGCCTTGCCCTGGCTGTCACTCACCACTCCTGTCACCTGTGGGCATTGGCAGGGCCGGTGTGGGCACGTGCCCCGCTCCGGGGTCCCCCCAGACTCGGAGAGGTGGCCGTGCTTACCTTCCGGGCCACCTCTTTGGAGAAATAGCTGTAGGGCAGGAACTTCAGCTGACACCGGTCTTTTGTCTTGTGGTTCACAATCTCAATGTCCCCTGTCTGGAGACGGAGGGGGTGGTCAGTGTTGATACCTGCCTGGGCCAATGGCTCCCCGCCGGGGCACCCCCTGACCTGGTCAATCCAGAGCTTGCCCACGATGATGTTATGCACAGTCGAGGTGCTTTTCCTCCACACGTAGTGATTCCCACTGGCCTGGAATTCTAAGTGGATAGCACCTGGAACCCAGACACAGGGTCAGAGGTCATAGCCTGCCATGCTGGGTCCCAGCCAACCTGCCCCACCCACCCATGATCCTGGGGTCCTGAGGACCAGAAGCAGTATTCGTACAGGCTGGGGACAGGGCGCAGGCCAGGGAGGGATCCAGGAGGCCTGTGGGGGGGCTCGCGTTACCCTCGGAGGCCCCAGGCTCTGCCCACCCTCCCCCTCCCCCAGCATGTCTTCTGCCCCTGCTCACCTAGCGGCATGATGGAGAGGTATTTCCCCCGGAACTTGCTGGCGATGGTGATCTCCTGCCAGAGGCTCCAGCCGTGCCTGGAGAAGACGTAGTGCGCGGCGGACGGCGGGTGGTGGCTCACCTGAGACCAGGCCCACGGGTCATGAGCGTCTGTGGACCCGGCCCAGGCCCCTCCCCAGCCAGCTGAGGGCAGCGCCCCGTGCCCAGTGTGAAGGGCCCTGTGGCCGTGGGAGTCACAGATGCCCAGGGGGCCCTGGACCCCCAGAAAGGAGAGCCACACAGCAAGAGTGGGGCAGCCTGGGTGGGTGGAGGCAGGGCGGGCGCCCCACCCCCATGGGCCTGAGCCAGGGGCCTGGGGGTCTCCACACCTTAACCTGACTTGGGCTGTGGGGCGGGGTGGCAATGGGGTGAATAAAGTGAGTGTGACGGGCTCTAGGGGGCCTGCGGGCCACTCTCCAGTCACGCTGCACCTTGCCTGCAGAGGCGTCGTCTGCTGCGCCGCGCCGAGGCCGCCCCCAGCCAGCCCGGCTCCTGCCCAGCCCGATGGTGGTGCCACCTGCTCGGCCCGCCGGGCACCTCTGCCCCGTCCTCTCCCGCACCGGGCACCCCGACCATGTCTTGCTGAGGACACCACATCCACTGCATCAGCGTTCCTGCACCCGGTCCTTCTCATCTCTGTGGCTCCTGGTCTCAGGGTTGGGGTGAAGCCCCTCCTTGTGGCCACCCGGAGCGGCAGCTGTGGGCTCAGCCCTCCCCTAGAAGCTCCTGACACTCCCCACAGCGGTACCCCCTTCCTTCCACAGCCCGGACCTGCCAGCCGCCCCTGGGTGATGAGTGAGCTGCCAGGGCCCCCTCTGGAGCCCACCCCCACAAACTCAGGACGTGACCCCGCGCCCTGGAGCTCTGCTCGGCCTCCTCCTCGGGCAGATGGCCCCGTCCGTCCGGCGCTCACACCAAATGCCGGGCCTTTCTTCTCACGCTCCTCCTCTAATCCTTAGCAAATCCTGGCTTTTCTTTAAAACAGCATCCAGAGCCCCCCTGCCTCCAGCCCCCTGCTCCACTCTTACCGCTGCACTGTCCCCATGGCAGTGCAGGGGGGGTTCCCCATAAAATGGCCTCCTCTTCCTCCAGTGATGCCTCCACAGAGAAAAGCCAGAGGCCTCCTGCCGCCCCGCTCCCCTCTGTGTGCCCTCAGCGGCTGTCTCTCCCCCAGTCTGTCAGCCAAGCTGCTCCCAGACCACCCCCTTCCTAAAAGAGCCAGAACCATCCACTCACAGAGTATCTATCCCCGCCCCGGCCCGAGACCCCTCAGCGTGAGCACCTCTTGGTTCATCGTGGGTTCGGATCAGCTCCGTTCAGCTCAGGAACCCTGGTCATCACCGCTGCCTTCCCCAGCCCCCTCCTCACGCCACCCCTCCGGAAGGCGCGTCTGCCCGACCTCTGACCTCCCCTGGTCAGGCTTTCCACAGGCCGAGCTCGCCTTGGAAACCAGCCACCGGACTGCAGTGTCGGCGTCCTGAGCTCATTCCTGGGCCCGCGGCAGTGGCCCACACAGAGGAGACCTCAGCGGCAGCCCGACCCGGTCTGTTCTGACTGCCTTGTCCCCCTAGCATGCGGTGCGGCACCGCTGGAACCACCCTTCTGCAGACGAGGGTGCCAGGGTGGGGCCTGGGGCTCCTCACCCCCAGCCTCCGCCATCGCTGACCCCAGCCCACGGGGGGCAGGCCTGCAGCTCAGCGGAGACCCCAGCAGCTCTAGGCCCCCTGGCTCCCTGACGGCACCCTGCAGAGGCCCCTGCCCACTGCTCCTGGCCGCAAGGGGCATCCTCCCCCCAGCGCTCCTCCCACGCGGTCCCCCGTCCCTGGAAGCCTGCTCCATGGGTACCCCGAACCTGCCCCCGACGGGAGACCCAGCTGCCTGACCTGACCTCAGCCTGATGGCCCCCGGGGTCAGTCCGTGTCCCGTTGGTCTGACCCTGACCCCCCGCCCAGCTAGAGCGGCGTGGGCCTCACCTGCTCGCAGAGGGAGCGCAGGCCCATGTCCTCGAGCCGATCCAGCTCGAAGGTCTCGCCCAGCATGGGGTTGAAGGGCTTGGCGATGCGGTGCACGGTGGTGGAGTAGGAGGACACGGAGAAGGCGGCCACGAGGCACATCTGCTCCGCCGCGCTGCCGCAGCGCGCCGCCTTATCCAGCAGCTGGTGGTACTCCAGGTCCTCCGTCAGCCGCTGCAGCATGGACAGGGGCTCGTTGAAGTTCACCTGTGGCGGGCGTGGGGTCAGTCCGGGTCTGCACGGGCCGTCCACCGCTCCCAGCACAGACCTGGGGTCGTCCCCGCAGCCTTGCTCCGCTCCGCTCCAGGGACGTCACTGGGAGGCCCCCTGCCGCCCTGCCTCCCCACGCCCCGCCTCCATTTTCTCCAAGTCCTCACCACGGTCCGCCCTGCGGCCCTGGCAGACCTGTCAGGTTACCTTCAGTCTCCCCTCCCAGGATGGAGGCGCCGCGGCAGTGACTCCTAGGAGTCAGGGACCGAGCGAGTGAGTGAGTGGACGACGGGGGTCCACCTTGTGTTCTGAGCTGTCGTGCAGCTTTCTGCCCTGGGTCACAGAGCGACGCCAAGTCTGACCTGGAGCCCCGGCTCCCCTCTGTGGAGAGGCCGCTGGGGTGGGGACCCAGGGCAGCCCGGCTCGGAGCGGGCAGGCCTACTCAGCCCACACCCAGCCCAGCCCTGCCGTTCCCCTCCCGCCGGGGCAGGCGGGGGTCTGTGAGCCCCACATCTGATCAGCAGAGCCCTCCCAGGCTCCTTCCTGGAGTCTGAGACCTCTGCCCTGGGGGAACGTCAGGAGTGCGGGTGGACACGACTCAATACTGCCTTACGTGCTCAAATGTGCCATTAAGAAAATGACCCCAGGGCTGCGTGCACTTCCCACAGGCCATCACTTCCCCTCCAGGCGCAAGCACAGCCCCCCGGGGCCCCTGCCTGGCCCCTACCGGCATGGGGATCTTGGAGAGCTCCCGGCCGATGCAGTTCTTCATGATGCTCCAGAGATTAAGGCTGTAGTTGGGCTTGTCGGGGATGCGGACACGCCTCTTGACTTTGGGAGGCCCCTGGGGCACAAGTGAGGCATCATCTAGCATCTGCCAGAGAAGCAGAGTTCGCCTGTCAGCAGAGGCCAGCGCCAGCCCATTGCTGGCAGAAGGGGCAGGCTCTGCCTGCACTCAGATGAAGGCACCCAGGGTGCAGGACCCCCCCAGGGACCTGAGGTCAAAGTGCTGCCTCCCCACTCCCCCCCCCCCCAGGATCCCCTCACTCACGTTGTCTGCAGTCCATTCCACGGAGCCTGTAGTCCCTGCCTCAGCTTTTCTGTGGGAAACACAAAGGAGAAGGCAAGTTGTTTACAAATCCCAAGGCCTCCTGGGGACCTGACCCGCTTCTATCCAGCCCCCTGGGCAGTCAGAATTTTAAAAACTCTGTTTCAAATATTATTGGGAAACAGAAGATGAGATGGAAATACACTGTTGAGCCACCAGAGATTCCTTCAGGGGTAAGAGGACGCCAAACCAGGCCTCTCCCTGGAAGAACCCAGGGCAGGGAGGCGGTGAGCTGCGCTGGTCCACGAAGGCAGAGGAGGAGCAGCCACAGGATTTCACCCTTCCTGGCCTGGCTGGGTTTTGAGGGGCCAGGGACGGCCGCCTGGGGTGGGGGCAGTGGCACAGGCGTGGGTCTGGGGCTGCCGGGACGCCTGATGCGCCTGGGGACAGGCAGGGAGCACGTGGTGGGCAGGGGGCCGCATGGCTGCTGCGGGCAGTTCTGTCGGCGTCCCTGGGACTTGGAGAGGCAGCTCCTCCCCAGGTCGAGGTCGGGGCCCCCATGCCAGCCAACACAGCCCCCCCGGCCCTCTGACCCCTTCGGTATCAGGACCTAAGGCACCCTGGCGAGGCCTGCGCCCTAACCCTGTGGAGTCCGTGCTCCCTGCCCACAGCTCCGCCTCACTCTGCTCCCTCCACGCACGTCCTGCCAGCTCGGGCCGCACGCCTGGGCGCGTCCTGAGGGCCCCAGGGACTGGCACCCTGGCCGTCAGCTGTCCTGGCTACTACTAACGTGTATTCAGAAAGATCCCGAAAGAACTAGCTTTTACAAGAAATGAAACAAAAGCTTCGAGATGGAGAATGAGAGGCTTCCTGTCTCTGGTCTGCTCTGGAATGCTGACAGGGAGCCCAGGACCCTGCAGCTCTGCGGCAGGGCAGCGCCCTGCTCTCCGTTTAAAGTGAAATCCCCGTACAGACGTCGTGTGGGTATTTTTGATTTAAGGAGGCACAGAACCTAGCCTAAGCGAGACCAGCACCTGGAGCAAGACTGAAAAGAAACCCCGGGTGCAGAGAGCCGAGGCGCCCGAGAAGGAGGCGCCGGCGGGGCGTGGCCCCGGCGCCGCGGCCCCGCCCACCTGCCCTCGCTGGGCTCGGTGATCACGGTGATGAAGGACGTGGAGTCTTCCATGGCGTCGAAGTACTCGGTATCCTCATCCTCCTCGCTGTCCTCGCCTTTGCTGGCTAAGAGGCTTCCTAGGGACACACACCGTCGCCACCTCAGTGGGCAGTCTCGCCGTCCCCCCCGCCCCCGGGGCAGCCCAGAGCCCCCATCGCCCACCCGAGCTGCCCTGCTCCCTTCCCCGGAACGCGCTTTCCTCTTAGCCTTCTGCTCAGGGAGCCTCCTTCCGGAAGCTTCCCCCGCGCTCCGAATACTCTGGTCAGTGGCCCAGCTTCCCTTTCCCGGGGCGCCTGTGACCTCCGAGCCCCAGGTTAGGTGAGCGGCACCCGGCACCCGGGAGGTGCAGCCACGGGGCTCATCTGGAGCCTGTGCCTGTCACGGGGGTGCCGGGGCACACGGGCGGGCAGCAGGGGTGCGTGTCCGCGGGGCCGCGGAAGCTGAGCCAGCTGGCCGAGGGGACGCCGCGGGTGCTGGGCGGTGGACGGGCGCCCGCTCACCCTCGCTGAAGCTCTTGCTGGGGTTGGCGGCCCGGCCCGGGGCGCTGCGGAAGGCGCGCTCGAGGCTGTTGTGCTGCTTGGCCAGCTGCTCGATGGTCTCCTCCAGGTGGACGCGCTGCTCCTGCTCATACTGCAGCGCGCGCTGCCATTTCCGGCTGTGCGTCTCCGCTAGCTCCAGGAAGTCCCTGCAGGCCTGGGGGCGAGGGGGCGGCCGTGAGCAGAGAGGGGGGCCCCGGGGGAGCCATCCCCAGAGGGCCCAGAAACACCCGCGCTGCCCCCTGAGCCTGTCGTGGGGTCAGGAGACCCCGGCTTTCTCAGAGCCAGCCTGGCGTCCGCCCTGGTTGGCAGCCCACCCTCGAGACGCCCTTCCAGAGCAGCAAGCCCGGTGCTGCCAGCCGCAGCCAGCACACTGCGTGTTTCTCAGGGCGGGGGCCCCAGCTTCGCTGTGTGCTGGGCCGAGGTTTGTCACAAGCCCGTCCCCGCTGGAAGCAGCGCGCTCCTGGCAGCCCGGGCCGGACCCTGACTTGGGTGCGGAAGGAAGAAAGACTCCCAGAGCTAAAGGGTCTTGTCCAGCAAACGAGACGTGAAGTTGCCCAGTCGTGTCCAACTCTTTGCGACCCCATGGACTGTAGCCCGCCAGGCTCCTCTGTCCATGGGGTTTTCCAGGCAGGAATACTGGAGTGGGTTGCCATTTCCTTCTCCAGGGGATCTTCCCCACCCAGGGATCGAACCCGGGTCTCCTGTATGCAGGCAGACTCTTTTTTACTGTCTGAGCCTCCAGGGAAGCCCCCAGTTCCAGCAAAGGAACTGGGACTCAGAACTTTCTACCGAGTTACCACACAGTCTGTCACTCATCAGCTCTCCTTCTGTTGTTCCCTTCAGACTTGTGGCCCACTATGACATCCAGATTCTGTTTAGCCTCCTAGGTCCACAGGTGGGGTGGTTCCAGCACCCGCTGAGGAAGCAGGGGCTGGTCATTCTGCCCCCATCACCACAGTGGAGAGGAGGGCCTGGGTCTCTGTTGTCCCTGGAGGGCAGAGAGCTCCGAGCCGGACACCTCTGGACTTGCCCTTTCTGGACCCCGCTAACGTGCTCAGAAGGGACACTGGCTCTCAGCCCAAGCGGCATGGGTGGTCTCAGGCCACCACCTCCACCAGCCACTGGGCTCCATTAACATTGCACGTGGCCCCTCCCCAAGGGTCAGAGATGAGTCCTGCAAGTAGAAAGGCACAGGGGCCCCTCACTGGCCACAGGGACCACGCAGCACGACCTGAAGGGCCACTGGGGGGAGCCAGGGGGTGATGTGGAGCTCCGGGCTGGGGAGCACTTGACGGACACCCTCTTCATCAAGGCTGGCCCCAAGCAGGTGCCTGCACCCTGCCTGGGCTCAGCTGGCTCTCCCGCCCCACAGGGAGCCACGCCCCCAGCGGGGGCGGCCTGGCTGGTGGAACGGGCCCTGGCCTGGGGCTCCAGAGGGCCGGCCGCTCAGCTGGCTCTGCACGTCGCCCCTTAACAAGCCCTTCCCAGGCACCTTCCCTCCGTCACCCCATCTCCTCTCACCCCACCCCCCGCAGCATGCAGCGGGCAAGGCCCCCTTCAAGGAAGCCTGAAAAGGGTGAGCGATCAGAGTGGGGATGGCAGACTCCTGCCTGGGCCACTTGGCTGCTCTGGGTGCACGTCCTGTCCATGAACCACAACAGGAACGCCCGGCAGACCCTGCACTTGTGAGCCCCTGTCCCCGCTCACCCCGCCGAGTCCTCAAGGTGGGAGGAGAGGGACCGTCCCTGTCTGACAAAAGAGCAAACAGGCTCAGTCCCCAGCAGCTGCCCTGCAAGGCTCTGGGGAGGGGGTGTGTTCAGGGGCCCCTGCCCTCCCTGGCAGGTCGGATCCCTGCCCGGCCACACCTAAGCCACTGTAACACGCTTCTCAAGCGGGGCAGGGATTTGTGACAGGTGTCCCGACACGGGCTGGGGGAGGGAGAGACTCATGGGGAAGGGAGGAAAGCTCCTTATGGGCTCAGCAGGCTCGAGGTGAGAGGCTGCATCCGGCCCTTGCAGGCCTGGGGCTAAGTGGGCTCTGTAAGGCTCACCACCCCCCTAGAGTGGAGCTGCCACCACAGACTGCCACATGACCCGGGGACACCGAGGTGGGTCTGGGGAGGCCCCGCTGCAGGCCCAGCTCTCCTGCTCCCGGGTTTGTGACCTGGAGCCCAGCATTCCCACCCTGGGTCCCACAGGCCCCCAGCTCCACCCCTGCCCCGCCCCTCCTCACAGTAAACCTCAGGCAGGGGCCCTGACAGCAGCCGCTGACAAACCCCTGCAGGGGCCAGAGCAGAAGGCACCTCGCTCCTGGGACTGCCCTGGCAGGTTAAGAGGTAGCAGAGGGGCGGGAGGGCCAAACACCCCTCAGGAACGTCCCACACGTTTACAGGAGCCCCAGGACCCCAGGTCCGTAACCCAGAGCTCAGCCCACCCCGGCTGAGCTCCCAGCCTTCCCCTGCTGACCCCAAGCGCAGCCCAGCACCCCGTCAGGTTCGTCTGGACTCCGGCCACCTGTTTGCCACCCGACGAGGAGCCCTGACCGCAGCGGTGCCAGTCCCCTCGGCTGCTGGTCTGGTCAGCTCTCGGGCCACAGAGCTGGGTGTGTTGTGGTGTCAGAAACTCACCCCAGAGGCCTGGCATTGGCGGGAGGGGTGTGCCTTCGTCTCCTTGGGCCCACCGCTTTAGGGAGGACCCTTGCTGGGGGCTCCTGTGCCCCCGAAACTGAGGCCCAGGGGGAGGCGCTGCCTAGGCCAACAAGGGGCGAGCAGGGCAGGATGCCAGGGCCCCGGCCGACCCGTCTTGGGTGGGGCGTGTAGGGACCAGGGCTGTGCTGAACGTGGGGCCCTGTCACGGGTGACGCACGTGGTGGGTGCTCATGGTTTTCTGGTTCCTGGGGTCTGGGGGGGCCCTGCCCGCTGGCACTTCGCCTGCCCCATCGGACTGGTTTGGCAGCTCCACAAGGGCCTCTGGCCTCGCCTCTGCCTAATAAGCACTGCTCCGGGGGACCTGTTGCTGTCACTCCCCACCAACCCCGCACAGTTCCCGCAGGCACCCCTCGAGTTTTAACATAGGTGGATGCTTTGCTTTTATATGACTCAGAGCATTTAAAACAATCCTTGTGAAAGAGCCACAGACAACAGTATAAAACAGCCAAAGGTCAAGCAATGTAGTTCACACAGACTCAGAGAACTCCACATGGCCTCAGCTCCCTACCAGCAAAGGCAAAGAGGGGAAAATGGAAGGATGACTATACCGCACGGGGAATGCTCGTCAGTATCTTGTGATAACTTGTCAGGGAAAAGAATCGAAGAAAAATGAATAACTGAATCATTTTCCTATACACCTCAAGTTAACACAACAATGTAAATCAATGTTAAAAAAGGGACTTCGCTGGTGGTCCAGGGGCTAAAATTTCATACTCCCAATGCAGGGGGCCCCAAGTTTGATCTCTGGTCAGGGAAACAGCCCCTTGCATGCTGCAACTAAAGATCCTTTGTGCTGCAGCTAAGACCCAGCACAGTCAAATACTTTTTTAAAAAAGTGACAAAGCCAAGGAGGGAAAGATGATTGTGGTATGAAGATGAATTAGGCTCCCTTCCATAGAAACGACCCCTTTCTTGCCCAGCTTCTCTCAGACCTGATCCCAGACCCCCTCCACACTCATCTCCGGGGCCCCGTCCTTCCCCACACACCGCCTCCCATGTGGCCCCCGTGTCTTCCTCCCCTTCTCCAGCCCCACCACCCTCTGATCCCCCCACAGGTTGGGGATAAGGGGTGTCGGGGGCATCCTCGCAAGCACTGAGGAACCATTACAAGTGTGGTGAGGAGGACGTGCAGCTCAGGGAGGCCAAGGGACCCGCTCAAGACCGCAGGCTGCGCTTGTAGGGCCAGGGTCTGAGTCTCCCTTGTCAAGCTGGATCCTTATGCCTGTCTGGGCGCCCCTTGGGCTGGTGTGGCCTCCAGGGCCTCCCTGCCATGGAGCCAGGCAGCTCAGGATGCTGCCCCGCCCGGGCCCTGATGCTGCGGCTGTTGCCAACACAGCCAGGGCTGCCTGCTAAAAACCCGGGGGTCCCCACCTCACCGCCTCTGAAGGACAGACCAACATGGAGCCGCAGAGGGAGGGTGTCCAGGGCTGCCTCTGGACCGCATGTGGCCGGGCTGGGCCGTTCCCACCGACGCCAGGGCTCAGGGGTGGGGGTCGTCTACAGGCGATGGGAGCCCGCGCCTCCGCCGCCCCGAGCTGCCTACCTGTGTCTGTCCCCCGAGGTAGCGGTTTCCCCTGAGGCTGCCGCCCTTCCCTGGGCCCCATCCCAGCAGGCGCAGAGGAAGGCAGGGGCTGGCCTGGCCCCGCCGCCCAGAATGCTGAGCTGCGCTCACTAAGCTGGATTAGGCCTGGGGCCCAGTGAGGGCAGGCAGCCGGGGGTGGCTCCCAGCAGCCCCAGGAGGGCCTGGCTGACCCTGGCTGAGAGCACGGTCACATCTCATCTCCCTGAGGCCCTGTCCTGTCCTTCAGACCCCGTGCCCCGCCCTGTACAGAAGCAGTACCCCGGGCCGCCGCAGAGCCCCCTACACTGCCCTGGGCCTGCACTGGGACCCCTCACAGCATTGCCGCCCACCCAGGGGCAGGCCTGTGAAGGCAGCTGAGGGCTGCCCACCTGGGGAGCCCATTGGGACCCAAGGGAAGCGGCTGCCGATAACCCCAGCAGGTGTCCCGTGGGGCAGACACCGAGGGTCTGGGCTGTGTCCCTGGCCCAGCTCCACCCGGGGGAAGGAAGACACACATTAATTGCTTTTGTCCCCCCTAATCCTAATCCTCATTGCAGCCACAGCCTCCCTGCTCCCCACATGTCGGCAGGCAAGCAGGGCATTGGGCCTCCGCCTGGGTCTCTGTGCCCCCTCTCTGCGTGGCCCAGGGAGCCTCCCAAAGTCTAGGAGGGTCTGCAGAGCTGGGAGCCCTGCTCGGGTCCGGCCTTCCCAGCGGCCACTCAGAAACCATCGGTCTGCTGCCTGGTCACGGCCGCCCTGGCTGGGCCATGAGGAGGGTGCCAGGGAGTCTGTGGGTGTCGACTGGGTGGCCCTCGGAGCCACAGAGGAGGTGGGGCCAAGGGCCAGATGCCCAGGGCCGGGTGGAGCAGGGGCCCTGGGCCACAGGAACAGCTCAGAAATGGTCCAGCCCTCGACACCCAGCAGGTTCCGCTCGCCTGGCTCGCAGGGAGGATGCGGGGAAGGGCCATGCCTCCCCCTGCAGCAGCCAGGCCCTGCCCGGGGCGGATGGCCCTGTGGCTGGTTCACAGTCTTTGGGCTCCCAGGTTGGCGGGTGGCCGGGGCTGCTCCACCAGCTAACTTGCCACATCGACCCTCCCGTGGGCAGCATCGCTGTGGACCTGCCCCCACTGCTCTGTGGTACTAAAGGCAGCGAATAGGGGGAAAATTCTGTGGAGTCACAGGTTCCGCGGGCCCCTCTGCGTGGCCAGTAGCTCATGCCAGGTCCAGGGAGCCACCTTCCTCTCTCACCCAGGAGTGGCTGGCCTCCGCGCTCGCCTCCTGACGGTGGGAAGGTACTGTCCAGGTCACAGGTGGCCACCTGGGGAGAAGCATAGCCATCCTGGGCTCTGAGATGGAGAACAAGGGCCTCCCAGGAGCCACAGCAGTGCCGGGCTCTCCAGGGGGCCTCTGTGGCTCAGGACCAGCCACATGGCCACACTGCGCGTCCACCAGCCTTGCTGCCCCTCTGGGCCGAGCCACTCCTGGGGCCAGGCCCCCTGCTCCTGTGGGCTTGGCTCAGCTTGGCCAGCCCTCCCTGGATATGCAGGGTACTTGCTCACGGCCCTGCGAGGGCGGTTTCTCACTTCCGTCCACACTTTAAAGTAGCTCCTTCCAGGCTCAAAATAGTTCACCCTGGTGGGCAGGAGCTGGCCCCATCTGGATGCCAGTTTGCCGACCGATTTTAGACCGTCCTGGAATCTATTTTTACTCCTCTCCCCAGGCCCCAAGGCAAGCAAGCTGCTGGGAGCCAAGCAGTGGTGGGTCAGACGGGAGCCTGCCCATGGGCCTTGGAAGGACCCAGAGGGGGGCCCCCATGCTCTCCAGATGGGGCTCAGAGCAGCCCCAGAGGGTCTCCAGCAGGAAGGGGCCCCTTCTGACCTGGTCCGCTCCTCTGATGCCCCGCATGTGAGGCCCTGGCCCCAGTACCCAGACTTGCTGCCTCTGCTCCCACCTACCTGTCCTCACCTGTGCCCACCTGCCTGTCCTGCCGCGGCAGTTTCCCACTCTTGCTGTCCGCCTCCCCCGCCCCCAGCACATCTGCTCACCCCGCCTTTGTTCTCACAGCACCCCCGGCTGGAGCTGGGCCCCCCTCAGCTCCAGCTCTGCTGGGTTCTAGTGCCCTGTGCCCCTGCCGTCAGGGTCTGCAACCCACCCCGCGGGCCAGCTCTGCCGCAGGCAGCAGGACGTGTCCCCTATGGGCTGCTCCCTCCCCTGGTAAATGAGGGACCCAGTGTGCAGGTTCCGTCCTTGTCGGGGGCCTTGGTGGCCAGCACCTGGGCCCCACCCCCCAGCTTCTTGCATCTCAACTATCTGGTCTTTTGTGGGGCGCACCCACCCCCCAGCTCTGCTCACCTGCCCTCACCCTGTTCTTGCCCAGCTCAGAGGGGCCACATCAGGAGGGGCCCCGGGCTGTCAGCCCACCAGGGGGCCCTGCACCTCCACACTGAGGCTCCCCTCGCTCTGGGCCTTGGGGTAGCGCCTGAGTGATACACGTGATGGTGACAAGGACGCTGTAAGGACACCAACCTCGTGTGGCCGTTGTGGGGAGCAAACAAGATGCCAGGAAGGAGCCAGGGCGTCCCAGGCGCCTGCTGTCACTGCCAGCCCCCAGAGGCCAGCCCCAAACCAGGGCATCTGCTCCACCACAAAGACATGCTCGGGGGAGGAGGAAAACGGGAGTGCGTTCTTTCACCCCGTGGAAACTGACACCCAAAGTACGCACTGGTGACGTGTTAATTCTGCCCTTTGCCTCCTCTGACGCTGTGACGCAGCCACTGCTGTAACACGGGGCGTGTCCTGGCTCTCCGGTGCGGCTTGCGGCCTCCACACCCAGACCAGGGTTGGGGGTGCCCTGCACACACTTTGAGGCTCAGCCTAGGAACCCCGGTCGTTCACGGCGCTGTGAGGCTCCTCCTAAATGGCAGTGATGCACAGTTACCCAGTCGGCGATGCCAGCATGGGCCCGCCGGGCTGCCTTTGATCAGTCTCAGGACTCACTCACTGGGGAGTTCTGCCAGACACTGAGCGGTTCACTCAGTCGCTCCTGCGTTCTCTCACAACCCTCTGCCCCACCCCGCTGTCTTTCTCTCGTTCACTGACGCTCCCACATGCCAGACTCTGTGCCACGCCTGGAAGTTACAGGGCTCCCAGAGCATGAGGGAAAACGCGTCCAGTCCCTGCAGGCGCCCAGCTCAGCGGGGACGACGGGCACGATGCTGGGGTAGAAAAGCCCGTGAAACAACAAGGTCCTACTGCGTCAGCACCCTGGATAAGCCGCAGTGGAAGAGGACAAAAAAGGAACGTGAACATGTGCCTAACTGCGGCACTGTGTTGTACGGGAGACATTAGTGCAACATCCTAAATCAACTATACTTCAATTAAATGAACTTTAAAAAGCCCCAGAGATGCATGGACCTGCCAACAGGGCAGTGGGATAGGCGGGGATGTGGGGCTGGAGGTGGGGTGAGGGTGGGCAGACGAGGGCTTCCTGATCCTCCTGCCCCCTAGGAAGCCACGGGCTGGAGCGAGGGGCTCTGGAGCCGCAAGGCCTGGGCTCTTATCCTTAGCAGCTGCCTCAGTCTCCCTACCATACGCTGCTGAGTGGGCCAGGGGAGGGGGTGCGTGCGGAACGCCTTGTCGGCAGTGTGACCCCGGGAAGTTGGTTCTCTTTCTCTCTGGCTCCCTGTGGGTCAGTGGTCCATCGCTGCCCCTGGCACCAGGGCTGAGCCAGCCAGGTGAACCATGAGACAGGCCTGTGGGTGGGCTCCGGGTGACCTCCCCGTGAGAAAAACGCGTTTACGATCTGACGACATAAAGCCCTGTTCCTATTTCACTGCAGCCGGGCTGGGTCGCGTCTGCAAGGCCAGGTGACCGGGGGGACGGTGCTGCACCTAGCTCTGGGCCTGGCCTGGGGGCAGGGCCCACACTTTCTTCCTGACACGGCAGCTGAGGAAGTGGGCCTAGGATGACTTTGTAGCGGGTTAGTGAGATGTGGGCCACTTGGACCTGCTTTCCTGAGACATGAGGCCCAGTGCGGTCACCACGTGGTGTCTCGGGCAGCCCCACTGGGCCACTGTTAGGGCCACAGGTAAGACCTGCGCTCGACCTGAGGGGTACGGCGTCTGGTGGGGGATCGGACGTGGAAATAGCGGGCTAAAGACTGCTCGGTGGGCTCAGTGGTGCCCCTGGGCCCTGCGGGATCTAAGAGGAGCACCTCCTGGCCGTGGTGACGTCCGGGGGCCTCGGAAAGATGAGCAGGGACGGCCCAGCATCGGTGGGCGGGGGGGTTCTAGGAGGTGCAGCAGCGCAGGGGCAACGCTGCAGTATCCACGATGCCAGACCCCCCGCGCCCCTGCCCTCGAACATGCACCAGAGGGGCCACCCTCCGGCTGAGGGCCGGGCGCCCTCGGGGAGCAGGGCCACGGGGAGGCCTGCCTCAGTCGCCACAGTCCCTGGGGCCTTGGAAACTGTCCAGCGCGCCTCCCTCCCTGTCCTGCTGGGAGCTTGGGATCTAAAGGCTGAGAACAGCGCTGCCTCCTCGCAGATCTGAAGGAGGTTCAGCGGCCTCCCCCTGCCTCTCTCCTGAAGGCTGCTCAGCCCCGGACTCCCAGGTAAAAATTTCACTTCACTCCCGGGTAAAGTGAAGGTGCAGCAGTCGCCTCCCCGGGGGCGAGTGCCGCCTGCCTGGGGCCCTCCCGAGGAGGTGACCGCCTGACCAGCCGGCCCGTTCCCTGCTCCCCTGCCACGACCCAGGCTCAACTGCAGCCTGTGCGGTGGAGACCCCACAGCCGTTCACCGTCCACGGGAGGTGGGAGGAGAGGTCCCCAGGTTCCCATGGAGGAGTCCCCCCCGTTGGGGCAGGGTGGGGGCCAGGAGTGGGTGGGAGGAGAGGTCCCCCAGGTTCCCTCGGTCAGGGCAGGGAGCTGGGAAGGGGTGGTGGAGAGGCAGGGGCGCCCAGCAGTGGGAGGTCTGGCTTCCTCCTCCTCCCATGAGACCTGGGGGACAGCTGGGGCAGCTCCCGCCCGTGCTGGGTCCCCACCGCTGCAGGAAAGACCCCGTGCAGCTGCTGCCCAAAGGTAAGAGGCGCATCAGGGTCTCGGCATCTGACATGGGGCTTGGCCTGGGCAGAGGCACCTTCCCTGTGTTGACCTCAGAGTAGCAGGGGCCTCTGTGGCCCTTGGGGGTCTCACCCCAATTGTCACGAGGACTGTTACTCCCCCCACACGCTGCACAGACCTGGGCTTGTGTCCAGCTTAGACAAGCTGGACTTAGCGGCTGGAGGCCCCGGGCAGCTCTCCACATGGGTATCAACAGTGAGGCCATGGGAAGGGTAAGGGGTCCTGGGCGGGACCGGCCTCGGTTACAGCTCCTTGGTCCAACCCCTCCTAAAAGCCGGGGTGGAGGCCGAGGCCTGGCCGGGTGTGGGGCTGTGCCGCCTGTGCGGCCCGTCTGCACACGGTGGGGGTCTGGGCACTCGCTGTCTGTCAGCCACACAGGCCGCCCGCCCAGAGCCACGCCGACTCCTGCTGGGCGAGGAGCAGCTGAAGGGAAGGGTCCCCGGAAGGAATGGGGCCTCTGCTCAAGCCTGGCCACCCAGCACCTCACTTCTCTGCCCCTCATGGGAGCCAGACACGGAGGGGCCCTCCTCGGGGTCACGTTCGTGGCGGGCAGAGCGCAGGTTCCACCACGCGGCCCGCATCTCCTGGTGCCAGCGCTGCCCACAGGCTTCCTGACCAACCCCGGGGCTTCAGCTTCCTTCCCGCCACACAATTCATTAGGCGCTCAGGTGGCAAGCCATCTTTACGGCTTTGTAAACACAGACGAGCCTCTGATGCCCGATAAATTCTTTAGGCTAGAGATGCTAACCGAGCAGCTCATTATCTGGGAAAAACCAGAACGGCCCGTGGAGACAATGAGGCTCCAGGCTCGGCAGGCGGGGAGGCCGGGCTCATTCTCAGCCCTCTGGCCTGTCACCGGGAGACGCGCGCTGACTCAGGCCCCTGGAGTCCGGGGACGGGGTGCAGGGGCCAGGCGTGCGGTGGGCTCCAGCCCCCGCCGTCCCACTGCCCTTGGCTCCCCTGCTGCTGGATGGACAGCCCAGCCTCTGCTCAGGCCTCTCGCTGCAGGGCCCGAGTCCCCAGCCGGGAACGGCAGGCTGCCGCTGTGGCTGGCCTGACACCTGCCCGGGCCTCGTCCTCTGAACCTGCCTCCACGCCCCATGCCTGGCCCCAGCTCCTGGCGCCGCCAGCCCGGCCAGGGTGTGCCCTCCTGGGGGGCTCCCCTGGAAGAGGGGCTGTGGCTGGCAGGCCTGTGTCCAGAGGGGGCACTCATTAGGCCGAGAGAGGGCGGGCCCTGTGGCCCGGCTCAGCCTTGTCCTCCGCCACCACAGAGAGGCCTTCCGGGTTCCCGGTCACATTCCTGTGTGGCTCCCGGGACCCATGCAGAGGGTGACCCCTGGGGCTGAACCCTCAGTCCACACATGTGGCCCCTCGTTCAGCCCCTTAACCTCAGGTGGGCAAGACTGCAGCAGCCTCAGCTGGGAAGCTCTGCTGGCCCAGGGACCCCCCCCAATGCCTGCCCCCCACCCCACATGCACGAGCCCCCCTGGTCACGGGTCCTGGACACGCCGCGTCTGGGCAGCAGCTGTGGCGGGGCAGTGTGGCAGCCGCGTCCCCGCTGTGGACACGGGGCTCGCTGCTCTGCTCAGCACGGCCTCCCGTGCCCAGGAAGCCCCCGCCGGGCCCCACGCCCAGCTCCGGGCTCCACCCGACAGTGTGGGCCAGCGACCCAGCCTGGCCCCGGGGGCGTGGATGGTGTGACATGGGGGAGGTGGGGAGGGGGAGCCCGGACCACCCAGCGGGGAGTGAGTGGCCCCTCCCCACGGGCCGGGCACTCACGTTGATCATAGCATTGGACGTGATGCGGAAGAGGGTGGCCCGCTCGTTGACCGCCTTCAGCTTCTCGCCGCTCTCGGCCGGGACGCGGAGGCCGTCCAGCTCGTTCAGGGAGCGCTGCAGCGCCACCCCGTGCTTGGCCACGAGCTCATTGCACGTGCCGAGGTCGTCTAGCTTCAGCGAGAGGCTCCTGATGGTGCCGTGGAGCTCACTCTTGTCGGCTGGGGAGGGAGTCCCGTCCTCGTCGTCCCCAGAGTCATCTGTGGAGAGATGTGGCGTGGTTCTCAGGGCCCGGCGGGGGGGAGACCGGGACGGAGGGGCAGGTAGAGCTGCCGGGAGAGAGAGCTGCCTGGGTGAGGGCGGGGTGTCCGCCAGCCCCCCAGCAGGTGGGATGGAGAGGGGACCAGCTTGAATGACAGGGCCTGGCTAAGCTCTGCAGGGTGCAGGCAGGGGTGGGCAGCACCCATCCCAGACCCGCAGAGGCCGCCGGAAGAAGCAGAGTCCCCGAATCACAGGCCGGCCCCACGGACCCCGCTTCCCCCCACTGTCCGCACCTCACCTCGCTGTCTGCTCTCCGCCCACCCCCGGCGGCACCAGCCTGCCCGCTCTCTGCAGACAGTGCTGCTCCTGCTTCAGGGCTTCCCCTCTGTGTCCCCGGCCCAACGCCGGCCCACGTTCCGCGCCCCCCAGAGACACCCAGGCCACAGTCACAGCCCCTCCCTGCTGCTGCAGGGCTCCCCCGAGGAGCAAGGCCATGCTTGCCTGTGGGGTCTTGCACGTGGAGACACCGGCCGTGGCCCCTCAGCGGCATTATCAGGCAGGGACTGTGCCTTCCCCAGGGGACAGACAGGCGATGGGCTCGGGGAGGTGAAGTCCAGCCCCATGCCCCCCCAGCCCCCCCACCGCGGGCTAGTCTGTCTGCCTACAGAGCAGCCCCCTCACACCGGGCTTCGGGGGCCCCCGGCTCACTCCCCTCCCACCACCCCCTCTCCTGGGGCCCCAGGTGCCCTCGGCACCCCGTCCTACAGTCTGGGGTACCTTGGAGCCTGGCCCCTGGCCAGCCCAGCCTGTGTTCGAGCGGGGCTCCGTGGAGAGTGCGGCGGGGTGGACGGCTGGCCTGGGCTCTGCAGCCGCTTCAGTGCCAGCCTGTGAGGGCCAGAGCCTGTGAGTGTCCAGGGTTTCTAAGATGCCTTGTTTCAGAAATAATCAGCAGGAAACTTTTATATATATATATTTTTTGGTGACGAAAATCCGTAACCCGAGATACAAATTTTTGAGAAAAGTACACAGTGTGAGGGAACAGACTTCCTCCCATGGCAGGCAGGGTGTGTGGGGGCGGCGTGGCTGAGTCACTGCTGCGCACGCCCTGAGCTGGGGGCAGCGTCTGGCCAGCCGCGGAGGGCCTGCCCCCCCAGCAAGGAGGCGGTGGGGGGCAGCCGGGCCGGGGACAGGGCTCACCCCACCCATCCAGCCCCACTGCAGCCCTGAAACAACCCGGCGTCCAGAGCCGCACATGCCGGGCCAGGTCCTGACCCCTCGCCTGACCAACAAGAATGCTCAGCCGCAAGGTGGCCGGCAGACAGCGACTGTTCCCACTCTGCAGGCGTGAAAACTCAGCTCCTGACACCGAATCACAGGTTTAGGGCCCTGCCGGTACAGGGCCAGGTGGTCTGCACGGAAGCGGTTCCTCCTCCTGGATCACCTACGGAAGGCTCAAATGGCTGGGTGCCGGGCCCTGGGCAAGGCGCTGCCTTGGTGAGTGCATGCTGATGACCCGATAAGGTAGGTCTGGGGGCCAGGAGGTGCTCTGAGATCGCCCAGGGCCATGGTTGTGGCAATTCTGCAGCCTCCAGGCCTGTCCGGGGCTCTGAGTTACAATGGAACGTCCTCTCGCTTCCCGGGTTCAACATGTCTAATAACCAGAATAACCACTGACTGGTCAGTGTGGCTGCCGCTGGGCACCGGGAGGGGCGTGGGGGGGCATGCTGGCTGTGGTCAGCCTGAACGTGAGCCCCTGTACTCTGAGCAAGAACTGACCGCCCAAACTCTGAGCACCTTCCTGCGGGAGGGCCGGGAGTTGGGGTGGGGGAGGTCATTGCACCTCAGCAAGCAGTTCTGGGGTCCAGGTCAGGTCCAGCTGCCCGGGGAACTGCTTCTCTGCTCCCAGGGCGCTGGCTGGGTGTTTGGGGGTGGGACGGGAAGGCACTGGGTCAGCAACTGCTGAGCAGCAGAGTCTGTCCTGTGGGAAGGGGCCGCCAGTGCCTCCCAGAGACACGGTGAGGACATGAGGAGGGAGGGGGTGGGCAGTGAATGGATGACTAATCTTGGGTGCATCCCAGGAGGCCTGCACAGAGGCGGCAGTCACACACGAGGGCAGGGTGGGGAGAAGGGGCGCAGAGCCACAAGCTGGAGCGGGTAAGGGCATGGCTGAGGAGCCTGGGCCTCCGTCCCGTGGCCAAACGGACTGTGTGGGCATTTGAGCAGAGGTCCAGGTTAAAGAGGAGGCTCTGGGGGCGGAGTGCAGGGAGGGGCTGAACAAGGGAGGGGACCCGGGCCCCCGATGGTGCACTCTGGCCGTGCCGAGCCCCAGGCCTCCGTTCAGGGGCCTCTGCAAGGAGCAGATCCACGTTGGACACACAGATAAAGCTCAACATCAGAGACGCAAACCAAACCACTCGATGTGGCAGTGCTCAAGCTGGCAGAAAGGATGGATGGCATTAACTCCACTTGTGCTTTCTGAAAGACCAGCAGATTCCCTCACGTGCATGAACAGGGTGTCCTGCTTCCCCCCACCACCCCAACTTAGAAGG
Organism: Cervus canadensis; assembly: GCF_019320065.1. NCBI lineage: Eukaryota > Metazoa > Chordata > Mammalia > Artiodactyla > Cervidae > Cervus > Cervus canadensis. The sequence continues at coordinate 110,655,434 of NC_057386.1, forward strand.
GAGCTCCTCTGCTGGCGGGCATGTCGTATGAGGAAGGAAGACGCTCATGCGTGCAAAGTGGCTTAGGCTGCGGTTCTCGAGCGGGTGGCCTTGGAGGTTCTCAGGCTTTTCTGACCTCACATGTCCTCTGTGTCCCCACTTCCACTGGGACTGAAACTCAGGGACAGTGAGCTTGTGAGAGGAACAAAGTAACCGCCCACATGTCAACAACACGGCAGACACGGAACTACCCATAGACTCAAAACCCTACAGAAATGCTGCAACTGCAGGGGCAGCAGCCCCCGAATCCCAGGGCCACGCCGAAGCCACGCTCCCGGCCACGAGGGCGCCCAGGCCGCTGGCAGAGCCCACGTGATGGCCAGGACTCGGCACAGCGCAGCCGTGGGGAGGGCCTGCCAGGCTGCCCCGGGGCGGGAACATGAGGGGGAGAGCAGAGGCTTGACCCGAGGGGGCTGAATGGAGTGTCTGTGACGGGGGAAGGACAGGAGAGCTGGGGGCGGGGTGGGGGGGCAAGGAGGAGGCCAGGGCAGGAGGAAGCAGCTCTGCCCGCCCGTCCTCCTGCCTCCTTCCCCCGCTGGCCCGGCCGCCTCGGTGCCGAACCCCTGCTGCCTGCCTGCCTGCCTGCACGCTGCTGCTCCTGGAGCCGCTGACGTTCAGATCAAACCTGCACACAGGACTTCCCTGGCGGTCCAGTGGTTAAGAATCCACCTACCGATGCAGGGGACACGGGTTCGATCCCTGGTCCAGGAAGATTCCCCGTGCTGCGGGGCAGCTAAGCCCATGAGCCTGGGTGCCTAGAGCCCGCGATGCACAACAAGAGAAGCCACCACCGCGAGATGGCTGAGTGTCCCCTCTCGCTGCAACTAGAGAAAGCCTGTGTGTAGCAACAAAGACCCAGCACGGCTAAAAAGAAATGACAAATAAGCCAACAAGAGTGTTTTGTTGTTTCTTTTTTAAAAATAAAAAAACTTCACAGAAAAACAGCTAAGCAGGAGCCCAGCGAGCTGCTCCACCAGCCGCAAAGGCCACGACTCCCGAGAGCCGACGCTGCCTGCAGGTCGGGACAAGGGTTCTGCCCTTCCTCCCCGGGGAACTCCGGGCCAACGCGCTGGCGCCTTCTCAGAACGATGTTCCTCAGCCAGGGGTGCCCGGAGCCTCCCGGCTCAAGTGACCACAGCAAACGGCAGCTCCAGGCTGAGGAGCGTGGGAAGAACCCCCGGTCTGGCCCACAAGCCGGGGAGTGGGGCGCAGTCAGGGTACAATGCTGGCGGCTCTGGGACAGTGGGACCACGTGCCGCAACAGCCCGTGGAATCAAGGGCCCCAGCCTGTTCTCCCGACACCACCGTTTCTAGAAAAGCACCGACTCCCAAAACACCCATTGGATTTCACTGGCTCTAAAGGCGAGAACGAATCCTTTTTTGCTAGAAGAGAATAAATCCATGACGTTCAGGTTACTGATTCATTCCCAAGGCAGCAGTCGCAACTTCTCCATCCACCCCGACCGGGCCAGCAGAAGACGGCAGTCCACGGCCAGTGCAGGAGTTTCCAACCCTTGGGGGCTACCCTGGGTTGGCTGGTGTGTCCCTCCCCCCAAATTCATCTCCTTCCTGGAACTTCAGAATGTGACCACAGGACGTCCCTGGTGGCACAGTTGATAGGAGTCCATCTGCCAATGCAGGGGACACGGGTTTGGTCCCTGGTCCGGGCAGACCCCTTATGCCGCAGAGCAACTAAGCCTGTGGGCCATAACCCACTGAGCCGAGAGCCTGTGCTTCTAACACGGGGAGCCACCGCGATGAGGAGCTGCAGCTGGAGAGCGGCCCGGCGCACCCCAACTAGAGGAAGCCTGCAGTGAAGACCCAGCACAGTCAAAAGTTAAGTAAAAATTTAAAAAGAATGTGACATTTGGGCTGCTGCAGGTGCCATTAGTTAGGATAATACTGGAGGAGGGCTGGTCCTTGATCTGCTTTGACGGATCTTACAAGAAGAGAAGCAAAGACACAGCCTCCGTGCTGACAGAGACTGGAGCGAAGCATTTACAAGCCAAGGGTTGCCAGCGACACCAGCCGCGGAGACAGGCCTGGGACACGTTCTCCCTGGGCCGTCAGAGAGAAGAGCGCCCCCGACACCTTAATTTTGGACTTGTGGGCTCCAGAGCCGTGAGAAAGTAAAAATCACGTGGTGTGAAGCCATGGGCTTGTGGAGACTTGTTACCACAGCCCTGGGAAACGGTTCCTGCAGCTCCAAGTGGCACAGACTTAATTTCCTGCCGCCGTGGAGGGCAGAGGCCCTCGGCACGGGCGTGTGGCGAGGCTGCACCCCGCTGAAGGCTCCTGGGGAGGGCGTGGCCTCCTTTTTTCTGGCTTGTGGCCTCCATCCTCAGAGTCAGCAGACCGTCATCTTCCAATCAGCTGCCTCCGTCTCATAAGGACTCTGTGATTACCCCAGGTTATCCAGGTGGGCCTCGCATAACCTCCCGGCTCAAGGTCCTCAACTTAACCCCGTGGGCACAATCCCTCTGCCACGGAAGGTAACACATTCGCAGGTTCTGAGAATTAGGACGCAGACACCTTGGGAGCCATCACTGAGGGGCGGTGGCTAAGCGGGACCCGAGGCTGCGTTCTCATCTGTCGTGGGTCAGTCCGTCCGACTTACTGCCTGAGGAAAGGGGGATGCTCTCCACTTAAGCGCTGAGACCCCCTGTCCGGGCACAGAGACCTCACAGGTCCCTCTGAGCTCCCCGCCAGCCTGGCACACATGCCTCCCTGACCGCGTGGGGGGGTCTCCTAAAGCCTCCACTGGCCGGCTGTGACTGAGGGGCCCCTGGGCACTGCCCGGACCCGGGCCGCTGGGACGGACCCTCCTCCACCTGGAACTCCTGGGAAGGAGAGGGTTGCCATGGAAACAGCCAGCGGAGCAGAGCCAGGTGGGCTATTTTTAGAAGCAGAACTCTTTTTTCACCCCCCACCTCCATCTTTGAGGAGAATGGATCAAGTTTCTGGGTGGGCAAGCCCTGTCAGGGGGCAGTGCAGACTGGCCTGGAAGGTGCGGGAGGTGAGATGGTGGGGACCTGGGGGTCGGGCGCCCCCGGGGCTGCCCTGATTTGCACTTGCTCGCTTGTTTCTCTGGGGAACCTGGCTTTGCCCTCACCTGCCACGACCTCCTCCAAGTCCAGCACTAGGTGAACAGGACCCTCTCCCCTCAGCCACTGTGGCTGGATATGAGTGAGAGTTACCCCAAACCCACCAGCTCCCTCCCCAGTGCTTGGCCGGGACCTGCCTCCACGGTGGGAGGAACACCCGAAAATGTGAAAAGAAGGTGGGGGCTTCTCGGAGGTCAAGGCTCAACACTTGCTAGGCAGGCACGAGGTCACAGACCAGGCAGGGGCCCAGAGCGGGCAGGGCCATAAGAGAAGCCTTGTCCCGCTCCCCAAGGGGGTGACCACGCACGGCGACCCACAGCCACTCAGGGTGAGTGGCACAAGGTGGGAGGCGGCCAGCAGACAGTCAAGGAGAGCCGCTGGCGGGGGAAGGCCGGGGGGACAGGACCTGGGCTGGGTGCGCACCCCCGGCCGGCCCCCTGCCACTCCACAGAAGACAGGGCGCGGAAGGGCCCCTGCTCCCCGCTGCACCGCGGCAGGGAGAGCCTGTGGCCCAAGATCCAGCTCAGAGCAGCAGCTGTGGGTGCTACGGCGGGTGCTGCATCACAGCCTGGCCCAGAGGTGCTCCTGGACCCAGCAGCGCTGTCGGCGGGTCAGTGCGGGCAGGCCCCCTTCCCTCTCCACCCCCCACCACAGGACGCGGAGAGGCCAGACCCCCAGCCCTGCAGCCTTCCAGCCGTGGCCTCAGTCCCTGAGTGGCCGCTCCTGCCCGGACCCCTCCTGGGCACCAAGAACTTGAAGCAGGGAGGGCCCCCTGCAGTCTGGCTGTGCAGAGACCCCCCGAAGGGCCTCTGAGGAGACAAACAGCGTCACGGGCCCCTGCAGTCTTGGCAGAAAACAGCCACTTCCAATCCGCAACCGGTAACACCTCAAAAATTCCATTACAGCAGGTTTGGCAATGGTTGTTTAGATTTCTGGAGCTGTGTTAAGCTGCCCAGAATTGATCACAGAATCCAATCAGCCAGATGCTGACAACAGAGGCCTTGAGGCGGGCCCACGATGTCAAGTGACCTCGTGGCTCTGAGACCCCAGGGCCCCGCGGCTCGGTGACGGCCTGCCCTGAGCTTGCCCGCGCTGTGTCATCGCCTCGTGTGACACCGTTGGCTACAAGAGTCACGTGCACGGGACAGGAAAGGGTGGCATGGAGAGCTAAGGATCGTGCCAAGACCCCGGGGCTCCTGGGTGGTGGGGCTGGAGCCGGCAGAGCCGTCTTTGCAGAGCCTGGCGGCTCCTGCCTCCCCCATGGCCCCGAGGCTGAGAGACTGCAGCCGCTGGCCGGCACCAGCCAGGGCCCTCCACCTGGGGAGGAGGCGGAGAGCCCTGCTCGGGGGCAGCGCTGGCCCTCAGGGCCCCCACCCGGGCACCAGGGAGAGGGAGGCTGGGGGTCTCCTGGTCTGCACAGAGAAGGGCTCAGACAGGAGCCCCAGGGTGGGGCCCCGAGAGGCCTTGGGAGGACGGGGCTGCCTTAGAGGTGCGCCCTGTGGAGGAGGGGCCGCCCCAGGGAGGGGCAGCAGGCGTGCCGGGCCGCAGGTGGACGACCAGAGCCCGGAGGACGAGCGCCCCTGAGATGCAGCCCCCGAGGCAGGTCAGGGGCCTCGGTGCTAGACAGTGAGGCCGGGGGACCAGGCCAGACGTGACCGGGAGCCACCGAGGGCCCCTGGGAACGGGACTGCCCCTCCACCAGGACACTGTCAGTCCTTCCTGATGGGAACCCAGAGGGAAAGCAGGGCTGTCTTCTCAAGGTAGAGTCTGTGGGTCACTAGTCCTGCAGGGGGCTCTGTAGAAAAAGGAATCAACGATCAAAGAAAACCACTTTCAAAAACAGGATGAATGACATCCCTTCCCCTGAAGCAGGGAGGTGACAGAAAGTTTCGAGAACCTTGAAGACCTTGGAGGGCATGTCAGGATCTGGTGGAAACATCAGATAACAATTAATAATAAATCACCAAGCCCTGGTAGGCAGGTGGAGGACAAGCCAGAGCGTCGGTATCGGGTGGACCCGTCTCCCCTCCTCCCTCTGGTGGTTGGCACGGGGTGTGCGGAGGGCGGCTCCCTCTGCAGCGGGGTGCAGGGGTGGCCCCCCACCAGGACCACTGTCAATGAGGCTGAGTGGGCCGCCAAGGATGGGCGCCCCGGGCTTCACTCCGCTTCCACCGGAGACGTGGGGGCACAAACAGCACCCCACAAACATGAGTCTGGAGGCCGTTACCCGCCTGACTCTTCTCTTCCCATGGAAAAACACCCCTTGGGGAACCTGTGCCGGGTGGAGAGGCCAGTGAAAGGCTGGGCGGAAAGCTCAAGAAAGCAAAGAAACCCGCCCCTTTCCTCTCCTTGGAGGGGCTGGGGTCAGAGTCACGAGGACGAGTGAAAGACGCAAGAGACGCCCACTGACCCAGCGCCTCCCTCCTCGGCAGAGCCCGGGACCCGGGGCCACGCAGCATCCTCAGGGTGACGGACGGCTCTGGCCACAGGGCCCCCCTCCAGGGAAGCGAACACTGGTGCAGAGATGGAGCATAAAAATAGAGGCGCAGTTCCAATTGCGGCATCTGCTGCGACGCTGAAGGCAACCTGCCACTCACAGCCCCTGCCCGTGGGCAGAGCGCCCTGCCCAGCCAGCGCTTCCACCCTAACCAGGAGTCCACGGGTCTCCTGAAGGAACGGGGGGGTGCACTGCCGGGGGCTGCTGTTCCATGCCCCCCCGCCCCCGCCTCCGGACTCACTCGTCTGCCTTATCCTGGTCCGCGGCTTGCCCAGGGTCCCAAGGGGCAGAGGTGGGCTGCCCCTCAGCCAAGCTGAGGCAGGGGCGTGAGGGCACGACCCCACGCTGGCTGGGCGTGGGTGGAGACATTGCAGCCTGCCCCCAGTGTGTGAGCCCTTGTTAAGGAGCACGGACGCGCCCCGCCCTCTGACCTGGTGATGTCCAGCCGCGAGCCCACCTGGTCTCAGCAGGTGGACCCTCCCCGCGGCGCCCGCCCCACCCAGGCAACAGTGAGCCTTCTGACGGGGGCGGGGGGAGCTGCTGTGCTCCCCCGGCCTCCACCACAGGCCCCCAGACTCCACCCCGCCGACCGCTGGCCCCTGGCTCACAGAAAGCCCTGCAGGCCCACCCTCCTTGGGAAGGGCCTCAGTATTGTTGGAAAAGTGTCTCCAGGAGGTTTTACACTGCGGCCGGGTGAGGACTGCGCGGCCTCCCCAGCTGTGTTGCCTCGATGCCCTCTGTCTGTCCCCTGCACCCCAGCTCGGGTGTTGGGCACCCCCCATCAGCTCTGCAGACAGCCAGCAGGGCTGAGGGGCTCCCGCGGACCCCAGGCGTCTGGCTCCCGGGATGTCCCTATCTCTGGGGTCCTATGCTGCCTTCTGAGTAACCAGAGAAGATGAAAGAAAGTTCTGTCGTCTTGGCAGCTCAGGAGGTCACACAGAATTTCCACACTGAAACCCAGCCTCTGTCCACACAACCCGCAGGCAGCTTGGGTGTTGGTGGCTCACCTCTGCTCCAGGGGCCTTTTCTCCACGGTGTCATCACCAGTTAGCAGCCGCCTGGGTCCCATCGCGCTGTGAGCTGCGGCCCCCGTGGACCAGGGCTGTGGTGGGGACGCCAGGAGGGCTTCTTTCTGCCCCCGTCAGCCCAACCCGCCTCCCGCTCCTCCCCGTTAGGCAAGGGCGCCCACCCCTCTGCTGCCTGCTGTGAGACCAGCGGCCCGGGAACAGTCAGGGCGTCCGGGGACGGATAACAAGGAGCCCCACCGGTGGGAGTGTTTGGTTTTAGCTCAGCACCCACACCGGTCTCGAGTTCCGAGGTCTGCGGCCTGCACGAAAAACCGCTGAGCCGGTGGTAGCAGCATGGCTGAGCCCGTCACGGGAGCCTGCCGGCTTTCGTTTCCCTGGCCTGACGACAGCCACGGCTGCTTATCCTCGGAAAAAGTCAGACGGCCACAAGACCACACGAGAGAACTTTGCACGCAGGGCTGTCTCCAGGCCTCAGTGACAGAGGGTGACTGAGGCGAGGGGCCCTGGGCGGGCAGAGGCAGAGGCAGCCGCTGTCTCTGATGCCAATCCAGGGAGAGCAGACCTGGTAGAATGTGTTCAAAGTGGCGCGGCTCAGAGTGAGGCCGAGAGGCAGGGGTGGGGGTGTTTTTGGAGGCTGTTCAGCTCCTCCAAAGGCCCTTTTATTCCTCTCCTTGTTCTGGGTCCCCATCCACGCAACTGGGAGCCTGGCCAGGCCGTGTGTTCGCAGGCCTCTGAACATCCCTCCTGGAGGACACGAAGGACAGTGGACAGTCCTCATCGTGACCCATTGTCCTTGGGAGCCCCGACCCAAGGACCCAACTGACTGGGGAGGCTGGGGATGGGGGGGTCGGCGCGGCTGGGGAGGGCATTCCTGCGCCTGGATGACACCGAGGCTTCCCAGCGCCCAGTCCAACTTCTGCTGTCTGTCTCCTATGTTCCCCGGTCACTAGGGAGACTGCCGGGCCGGCGGGGCTCAGCTCAGCTGTTGGTTTGGCCACTAGTAGGCTGTGTGACTTTGAGGAGGTCTCTCCCTTCTCTGGGCCCCAGAGTTTGCTCCTAAAGGAGGGGTCTGCCGGGCAGACCCACACTGCTCCAGGGGAAGTTCAGCAGCCAGGGTTGATACAGAAGCTCCCACAGACGTGCACTCGATCCTGGGGGGACCTCTGCTCCTCGTGCTCTGGGAGGCGGAAGGGAAGGTGGAGGGAACGACCCTGTGACCAAGCAAGCAACCCCGCCCCACCCTGGTTTGCTGGTTCAGCAGAACTGGTCGTTTCTGCAGAAGCCCTGGGAGCCGGGCCACCGTGAGACGGGGCAGAACGCCAACTGCGAGAGTAACCGCGTCCCAGCAGAGCAGGCAGAGCCCAGATCTGCCACCTGGGAGTAGGAACTGGGGCTCAGACCCAAAGCCAGGGGAAGGAGACGGGGCTGGGGGAGGGCCTGCCGGGGGAGAGGCTCAAGGGAACCGGCCGCCAGCCCCCACCCTCTGCGCGGTTCCCTCCCCATCACCTCCCCAGCCCGTCTCCCCTGTACCCGCACCTGCTGGACTAGGGGGGTGGGCAGCCACCCCACAGCTCAGAGGGCCCTACCAGCAGGACCCCTGCAGACACCACCGTGGACAGGGGGCTTCCAAGGCTTGGCTGGGGAAAAAGCCACTCAAGCCGTGACGGCTAAGGAGGAAAATCAATCTGAAGACAGTGAGACCCCAGAGAAGTCCACTTTCGGGAAGGAAGTTGCTTTCGAGGAGCTTGGCCAAAGATGAACGAGGCGGGACTTTGCTGGCCGTTCGCTCCCAAGAACGGGGTATGAAGGCGTGTGACCCCGGAGGCCTGATGGCCCCTGGCTTCTGCCCTCCTGCTCGCCCAGCCTCGGTCGGAAAACTGTTCCTACAGGGCCAGGGAGCATCATTCTCAGGCTCTTGGCTGTTACACTTCTCACTGTAAATCAAGAGGCTGGTTTTCTGCTTTCTAGAAGAAATGGAAATTGGAAATTCCAATGTGTGATGGTATTGTGAAGACAGTGAAAGTGACTGTCCTTTAAAACCGAAGGGGGTGGTTTGCAACTGCCAAGTCTTGGAGACCAGGAGCTGGTGCCCAGGGGGAGATACGGCCACAGGGAACCATGGGGAGGGGAACGTGGTGGAAGTGACAGCCTCCGTGAGGCCAGGGGAGGGGAAAGCAGCAGGGGAGGCCAGCAGAGAGGAGGGAAGAGGGGGCGGGAGCGGGGAGGGAAGAACCCCGTCTCGTAGAGGAGGGCCACCTGCCTGCCTGGGGCCGTGCCGGCGGGTTCCCTACCCCAGTCCTGGGGACCCCTCCTCAGAAGCTGCTCCCCGAGCCCCCAGAGAGGCGCCTCAGCCCGAGCTGAGGTCCTCTGAGCCTGTCTGGGAGCTTCCCCTCAACTGCAGAGCCCAAGGGGTGCTCAGTGAGGTGGCGGGGCTGAGGGAGAAACCTGGATGTACGGAAAGAAAGATACACACAGCACGTGTGGGCGTCGGAGGACAGGCCTGCACGGTCTGAAACCCCACGGCCAGGCGGGCTTGAATTACAACCCCTAGGTCTGCAGAGACCCAACATCTTTGGGCCAAGTTTCCACCCAAGACCCGTCTCCGATTGGCTCCACAGTGGCCCGGGGGGGTGGCGCTCCCCTTAAATAGGTCAACTTTCTGAGGTCCTGGTCCCAGGCCCACCCGGGCGGGAAGGGGGGCCACTGATGGAACAGGTGGGGGGGGGCCTCTGCGGGGCTGTGCTGATTTTTCAAGGCCATTTAGGACTGGATGGTCTCGGGGCCATGGGGTGGCTGTGTGCTACAAAAGGCCCCTTTCCTGGAGCTGGTGAGACCCAGGCAGCAACAGAGGGTCCCTGCCTGCTGACAGCACACAGTCAGCCCGCAGTCCGCGAAGCACTCTGCCGCACAGCCTCCCAGCCCGGATCTCACCACGCCCCGGGGCTGTGGGCTCCACTGCCGGCCCCCTTCAGTGCCGGGGGCGCTGCAGAGGTCCTGCCCCGTCACCTGGTGGGCAGCTTAACTCCAGGATCTGGACGCTGGAGCCCTGAAAGCGGACGTGCCTGGGCGACGGGCATGTGAGCCAGAAGACAGGGAAGGGCCAGCATCCTTACAGAGCGGGGAGAAAGGACCCTAGTGTTAGGGGAAGCACACTGATTGAAACCGCCCACCCTGGCCAGGCACCATAGTAACCATTTGCATGAGTTGTTTTATGACAGGAGATCCTGATAAGGAATATGGAACTAATAAGCCACCACCAACTGGAAGAGTTCGGGAAAGGTCGAGAGGAGACACTGCCTGTCTGTCCACTTCCCAGAATCCCTCTTGCTAGCATCCATCTTGGCTGAGCGATGCGTGCGCCACCAGGAAAGACTCTGAATTAGAATGATTGGCCAAAGACTACCTGGAAACGAATCCCATCACCATAAAACCCAAGACTGTGAGCCACTCGGCAGAGCAGTTCTGCTGGGTTCCCTTACCCTCCTGCTCTCCACCCGGGTGCCCTTTCCCAATAAAATCTCTTGCTTTGTCAACATGTGTCTCCTCGGACAATTCATTTCCGAGTGTTAGACAAGAGCCCAGTTTCGGGCCCTGGAAGGGGTCCCCCTTCCTGCAACACTAGCACTTCATAGTTCATAAAAATGTCCTTCAAAAGTAAAGGTGGAAGAAAGATATGTTTGGATAAATAAACCCTGAGAGAATCTGTGGCTCGCTGACCTGCAGTAAATGTGAAAGTGAGTTCGTCAAGCCGAGAGGAAGTGATACCAAATGGCAACTCAGATCCAGACAGAGGCGCCAAGAGGGCCGGAAATGACGGTGGGCAGGACTCTGCAGGGTCTCTCGGGTACAAACGCCCCTGAGTCTGGTTTGTTAAGAAGGCTTTAGTCCCCCCTGGGTTCCAAAGAGCAGGCGCAAGCAGTTACTAGTCAGGGAGGAGGGGGAATGCAGGAAACGAAGGGAAAGCGGTCAAGGGAGAAAAGCGATGACACGACTCAGCATAAAGCAGAGTCCCTGTTCCCCCGCAGGGCATTCACGACAATCGGACACGCGTCTCTGGGCTCTGCAGGATGGTGACCCTCACCCAGGTCGGGGATGCAGACTGTACGCTGAGCACAGGCACAGAGACCCCAGACTGGTCGGAACCAGAAGGCTGACGATTCCGACTCTAGAAACGTCACCTGTTACCGCCCACCACTCAGAAGAAGGCCATGCACCCTGCAGACCTCACCCCAAATGTCGCCTTTAAACTCAAACCTTCCCTGAAAGCCATCGGAGTCTGGGTCCTTTGAGCAGGAGACTTCTTCTTGCTTGGCGCCCTGCAAATAAGCACTGAACTTCCCTTCGCCACAGACTGGCGTCAGCAGGTCGGCTTTGCCGAGAGGGCTGAGGGGACCCAAGTCCGGTTCGGTAATAGAAAAGATAAATGTGTGAGTGAACATAGAAGAGGCTGGTTTTCCTCCCTTTTAAATTTTGTTTAAAGATAACTTATAGAGCAAGTTTAAAAAGTGTGTTGTATCTTCAAAAGCAAAGCAGGACACCGCAGAAAGAGGGGGAGGGACCGTGGAAGTCTACTGCTGTTAAGGCGCTTGTAGCTGAACTGGTATATGATTTGAAGGAAGACTGGGATAAGTCAAAGATGCCTAATGGAGACCCTACAGCAACCACTGAGAAGAGAGATACATAGTAATGAGCCAATAAAGGGAAAAAAATGAATACTAAAAATATCACAGATGGCAGGAAAAGAGAAAAAATAGCAAATAACAAAATAGTAGATAGAAACCCAAACAGATCAATCATTGTTGTTGTTTAGTTGCTAGGTCGTATCTGACTTTTGCGACTCCATGGACTGTAGCCTGTCAGACTCCTCTGTCCGTGGAATTCTCCAGACAAGAATACTGGAGCAGGTTGCCATTTCCTCCTCCATGGGATCGTCCCGACCCAGGGATGGAACCCGAGTCTCCTGCATCACAGGCAGATTCTTTGCCACCGAGACACCTGGGCTTCCCATATCAATAACTACATTAAATTAAATTGCTCTCAACATTCTAAAAGTGAGAGCCTTTATCAGACTGGATTAAAAAGCAAGACCCATTATAGGCTATCTTCAATAAAACCCCTTTCAATATTAGCACATAGACAAAATAACTAACCATATGCTTTCTACAAGAAACACACTTTAAATATAGAGACATTGATGGGTTTTACTCTTAAGTAAAATACTAGGAAAGGAAACACCAGGCATATGGCAATTACAAGAAAGCTGAATGACCTTAATAACATCTCAAAAGAGGCTTTAGGACTGAGATAAAGAAGGAAGTTCCATAATGACAAAAGAAGTCAGTTCATTAAAAAGACAAACTCCTGGTTGGGCATGCACTTCCTAAGATAGTCTGAAAGTAGATAAACCAGAAGTGAAATCTACAGTTACAGTTAGAGATTTCAATACCACTCTCTCAGCAATTGCTAGAAGGTATTGACAGAAGAGAGATTTAGAAGATGTGAATCTTCAAGTATCCTCTATCCATCAACTTGAGTTAAGTGACATTTATAGCACACCACACCCTGCAATGATAGAATACCCATTTTTTCCAACAATATGTGAGGTATTCACCAAGACACAGCAGTGCTAGCCCATATATCAAATCTCAAATTTAACGTGATAAGATGTATGTTCTGTGGCTACTACAGAATTAAATTAGAAAGCAATAACAAAAATAAACCTGGAAAATACCCTAATATATGAAAATTAAATTACACTCTTCTAAATGGCTAAAGGGTCAAATAAAAACCACAAGGAAAATTAGATAATATTTGTAATCAAATGATAAAGAAAGTACAACATATCAAAATTTATGGGATGCAGCCAAAGCCGTGCTTGGATGAAAATGCATAGCTTGAATAGCTTCTTACCAAAAAGAAGAGAGGTTTAAAATGAGTGATCTAAGCCTCCACGTTAAGAAAACTAAAGAGACTTCCCTGGTGGTCCAGCGGCTAAGACTCCATGCTCCCAATGCAGGGGGCCAGGGTTCGATCCCTGTTCAGAGAACTAGATCCCACACGCCACAGCGAAGAGTCGGCATGCCACGAGAACAATCCTGCATGCTGCAACAAAGACCGAAGATCCCCAGTGGGGCAATTAAGGCCCGGCCCAGTCAAATAAATAAACGTTTCTTAAAAATAAAATATGATACAAATGAACTTACTCACAAAGCAGAAATCGCCTCACAGACTCAGAAAATAAACTTAGGATTACCAAAAGGGGAAGGGGGCGGGGAAGATACATCAGGAGTCTGAGGCTAGCAGATCCACACTGCTATAGGTGAAACAAACAGGGAGGCCCTACTGTGTAGCACAAGGAACTGTACTCAATCTCCTGCAATAATTTTAATGGAAAAGAATATTTATGTGTGTGTGCATGTGTATAACTGAATCCCCGTGCTGCACATGAGAACCTAACATAACGCTGTATTGATAAACGTACTTCAGTTTTCTTGTTTTTAAAAAGAAGCTCAGCTGACAGATTCGACCAAACATTTAAGGAAAAAACAATACAGGTTCTACACAAACTCTGTAAGAAAATTAGACGAGGGAACGCTTCCCAATTCACTTTATGATGCCAGTATTGCTTGATAACAGAACCAGACAAGGACATTACAAAAAAACAAACAAACAACAACAAAAACTACAGTCTAATGATATCCCTCATGAACAGAAACAAAAATCCTCAGAAAGATATTAACAAATGTAATCCACCAATACATAATAAGGGCAAATCATCTTGATTAAGTGAAGCTTGTCCCAGAAATGCAAGGTTGGTTCAACATTTAAATACCAATCAATGAAACACAACCCAATTAACAACGGAATTTGAATAAACATTCCTCCAAAGAGGATATAGAGATGGTCCATACACACATGAAAAAATACGACACAGCTGCTTTGGAAGACAGGCAGTAATAACCCAGCAATCCCATCCTGGGTATCCACCTAAGAAAAATGAAAACCATGTCCACATGAAAACTTACACACGAATATTCACAGCACAGCAGATGATTCCTAGTGGCCCCGACATGAAAACAACCCAAATGTCCATCTGCTGATGAATGGATAAAAGTGGTATATCCATGCAGTGGAATACTTATTTGACAACTTTTAAGGAATAAGGTGTCAATCCTAAAGGAAATCAACCCTGAATATTCATTTGAAGGACGGATGCTCAAGCTGAAGCTCACTAGTATGGCCACCTGATGTGAAGAGCCGATTCATCGGAAAAGATCCTGATGCTGGGAAAGGTTGAAGGCAAAAGAAGAAGGGAGTGGCAGAGGATGAGATGGTCAGACAGCATCACCAACTCAATGGAAATGAGTTTTAAGCAAACTCTGGGAGATAGTGAAGGACAGAGGAGTCTGGTGTGCTGCAGTCCGTGGGGTCACAAAGAGTCAGAACAACTGAACACACACACGTGCACACATACACACATATGCTAAAAAATCGGAGAACTTGTTAGAAATGCAAATCTTCAGGCCCTATCCCGGACCTTCCAAATCAGAAGAATCTGGGGGTTGGGGGAAGGGCCAAAAAAGAAGAAGCCAATATAACTCATCATTTTTACAGACTGAAAAAAAAAATCCAAGAAAAGTATTCAACAAAATCCAACATGCATTCATTATAAAATCTCTCAGCAAACTAGGACTGAAAGGGAATTTCTGCAACATGATAAGAGATGGGCAGGGACTTCCCTGGTGGCCCAGCGGCTAAGACTCTGCACTCCCAAGGCAGGGGGCCCAGGTTCGACCCCTGGCCAGGGAACTAGATTGCACATGCCCCAACCAAAAGGAGAAAAAAAGATTTCGCACGCCGCAATGAAGACCGAACATCCCATGTGCCACAACTAAGACCCAGTGCAGCCAAATAAGTAAATAAATACATAAATATTAAATAATCTTTTAAAAGATCTGCAAAAAAACATATACTTAATGTACATCAAAATATTGGTATGTCTGTGGCTTTGTGCATTTTTATTTCATGTTTTGCTGTATTTTTCAGTTACTCTATAGATGTGAGTCAGGCCTGATTCTTATCCTTTACATGATCACACTCCCCGGGGAGCTCTAACACTGGGGCACACGTGGGAAGAGAGGCGTGTTTCGCCTCTCAGACTCCTTGTGCCCTAACCGTGGGCTCCGCTGAGTGCTTCGGTTCCACATGAGGCTGTTCCGGGGACCGTCTCAACTGGACGGCTTGGTGCCACGAGGGATGGTGACGACCTCCGGATGTTAGGGGGTGGGCTGTACCAGTCACTCCAACATGGCCTGGGAGGTCACCTCTCCCGTTTCAGCGTTCTCATATGTAAAATGGGAATAACTCAACAGCACCCTGAGATAAGCTGGAGGACTTGAACTGCAAGATGTCAAAATGTCTTTATAAAGTACTTAAGGCAGGGTGATACTGGCACATGAGGAAAAAAAAAAACAAAAACTGATCTGTGAAATATTCATGGCAGTTCAAGGCTATTATTCGTAATCGCCGACAAAGGAGAACCAACTCTGCTACAATAGCAAGTGTTGCAGAGGATGATAAACGGAATTCATCTACTGCCAATGGAGGGTAAAAAAATACTGGGTTGGACAAAAAGTTTGTTTGCGTTTTTCATAAGATGATACAGAAAAACCCAAATGAATTTTGGGGGCCATCCCAATACAACCACTTTGGAAAATGACGTGGCATTATTTTTCTAAGCTCATCATTCACATATTACGCAACCAGAAATGGCCCTTGTAGGTATACCCTTGACAAACTTCCGTACACATGTGCCTGGAGATGTGCACAATAATGTTGTCAGCTGCAGTATTCATTTTGCTAAGCATCAGAAACATATCCCATGTCCATCAACAGAAGTAATGTAAATGAACTGTGATGGAGTCAGCATTTCCCCTCCTGGGTATTTATCCAAGAGAAATGAAAGCAAATGTCAGCAAAAAGGCTTGCATGAGAGTGTCCATAGCAGCTTTGTCTGTAACAGCCTGAAAACTGAAAAGAGGGCAAGTGGCCATCAACAGGAGAATGGATCAACGATGCTACATTCATACAGTAAAATAAACACTAAGCAATGAAAAAGCAAATTTATGATCGCGTGACAGCATGGATGAAGCTCAGAAACATTAAACTGAGGACCTGCCAGGTGGTCCAGTGGCTGAGACTGAGTTCCCCAAGCAGGGGGCATGGGTTCAATTCCTGGTTGGGGAACTAAGATCCCATATCCCGCATGACGCATGGCATGGCCAAGAGAAAGAATAAATACATTTTAATTTTTTTTTAAAAGAATGAGATGCCATTCCTAACTCTCAGCAGGCTGTGTGTGTGTGTGTGTGTGTGTGTGTTGTGCTCAGTCCTGTCCAATTCTATCTGACCCCCTGGACTGTAGCCCGCCAGGCTCCTCTGTCCATGGCGTTCTCCAGGCAAGAAAACTGGAGTGGATCGCCATTTCCTCCTCAAGGGAATCTCCCCAACCCAGGGATTGAACCCGCACCTCTTACATCTCCTGCACCGGCAGGTGGATTCTTTACCACCGGCGCCACCTGAGAAGCCCCAGCAGGTTTCAAAATGCTATTGATAGCGGATTCAAGTCAATGTATGGCAAAACCAATACAATATTGTAAAGTAAAATAAATAAATAAATAAATAATTTAAAAATGCTCTTGAATGCTGATGTGGGTGTGTGGTAAGATTAGCTCTGGGTTTGAGTATTTACCAAGGCTGCTGTTGTTCAATAATTGAGTCGTGTCCAGGTCTTTGCCACCCCATGGACTGTAGCCTGCCAGGCTTCCCTGTCCTTCCCTATCTCCCAGACTTTGGTCAATTCATGTCCTGAGTCGGTGATGCTATCCAGCCATCTCATCCTCCGCTGCCCTCTTCTCCTTTTGCCGTCAATCTTTCCCAGCATCAGTGTCTTCTCCAATCAGTGGGCTCTCTGCATCAGGTGGCCAGCGTATTGGGAACTTCAGCTTCAGCTACAGTCCTTCCAATGAATACTCAGGGTTGATTTCCTTTAGGATTGGCTGATTTGATCTCCTTGCTGTCCAAGGGACTCTCAAGTGTCTTTTCCAGCACCACAGTTCAAAAGCCTCAATTCTTTGGTGCTCAGCCTCCGTTGTGGTCCAACTCTCACATCCATACATGACTTCTGGGAAAGCCATAGCTTTGACTAAGTGGACTTTTGTAGGCAAAGTGATGTCTCTGCTTTTTAACACACTATCTAGGCTTGTCATAACTTTCCTTCCAAGGAACAGGCGTCTTTTAATTTCATAGCTGCAGTTACCATCCACAGTGATTTTGGAGCCCAAGAAAATAAAACCTGTGACTGTTTCCACTTTCTCCCCTTCTGTTTGCCATGAAGTGATGGACCAGATGCCATGATCTTAAGTTTTTTGAATGTTGAACTTAGTTTTTTGAATGTTTAAACCAGCCTTTTCACTCTCCTCTTTCACCCTCATCAAGAGACTCTTTAGCTCCTCTTCACTTTCTGCCATTAGAGTGGTATCATCTGCATATCTGAGGTTGTTGATATTTCTCCCTGTAATCTTGATTCCAGCTTGTGATTCATCCAGGCCAGCATTTCACATGATGTACTTCATATAGAAGTTAAATATGCAGGGTGAAAATATACATCCTTGACATATTCCTTTCCCAATTTCGAACCAGTCTGTTGTTCCAGACTCCATGTCTGGTTCTAATTGCTGCTTCTTGACCTGCATACAGGTTTCTCAGGAGACAGGTAAGGTAGTCTGATATTCCCATCTCTAAGAATTTTCCATAGTTTTCTGTGATCCACACAAAGGCTTTTGTGTAGTCAATGAAGCAGATATTTTTCTGGAATTCTCCTGCTTTCTCTATGATCCAATGAGTGTTGACAATTTGATCTCTAGTTCCTCTGCCTTTTCTAAATCCAGCTTGAACATCTGGAAGTTCTCAGTTCATGTACTGTTGAAGCCTGGCTTGAAGGATTTTGAGCATTACCTTGCTAGGATGTGAAATGAGCACAACTGTACAGTAGTTTGAACATTCTCTGGCATTGCCAATTCTTTGAGACTAGAATGAAAACTGACCTTTTCCAGTCCCGTGGCCACTGCTGAGTTTTCCAAATTTGCTAACATATTGAGTGCAGAACTTTCACAGCATCATCTTTTAGGATTTGAAATAGCTCAGCTGGAATTCCATCACCTCCACTAGCTTTGTTCATAGAAATGTTGTTGTGAAAGTGAAAGTTCCTCAGTCGTGTCCGACTCTTTATGACCCCATGGACTATACAGTCCATGGAATTCTCCAGGCCAGAATACTGAAGTGGGTAGCCTTTCCTTCCTCCAGGATCTTCCCAACACAGGGATCGAACCCAGGTCTCCCACATTACAGGTGGATTCTTTACCAACTGAGCCACCAGGGAAGCCCAAGAATACTGGAGTGGGTAGCCTATCCCTTCTCCAGGGGATCTTCCTGACCCAGGAATTGAACCGAGGTCTCCTGCATTGCAGGCAGATTCTTTGCCAACTGAGCGATCTGGGAAGCCCATATCAGGAAGTAATGCTGTTATTGGGGGTTATTTCTGTGCAATGGAATTATAGGCACTTTAAATTTTCTTCTAAATTTCCTACAATGAAACTGAATTATCTTTGCAATCTGGAAAAAAATGTCAAAAATTATTTTAACCACCAAATGGCAATCATCCCACTCCACTCTGACAGTCAAGGATTCCGTGGCCACATGGTTTTCCTTTGTGTGGATAACTGAACACTTCTCAGCTCAGTGTGAGAACTCTCACATTGACACCTTCCTGATTCAATCTTTGAAAAATGTGGAAAACCCCCCACAAGTATGCGGTTGAATTTCCCATGAGAGTAAGAGCTAAACCAAGCCAGAGGCCATTTAAGAAAGCGCCAAACTCTATGCAGTTCATGGGGAGAAACTCCTGGAGTGGTGCTCTGGCTGCTGCAGTCAGCCTAGGTCCCGTCCCCCAAGGAATGCCACTTCCCAGATGACACACAGGGTCATCGCCCCCCTTCTATGGAGGCCCAGAGTCCCCTGCAGAGTTAACACCTGCCGAGGAGGGAGCATGGGAACTGAGATCTGGGGGAGAGTCTGGCATCTCTGATTAACAGCAAGTGCGACCAGCCTCCCCAAGGATCCGCAGCCACTGGGATTACCAACTTCACACTATGTAAGTAGCAGCTCCTCCTAGCCCCGGGCTGGCAAGGAGAAGGCTCGGGAGGGGAGGGAAGGGAGAAGTGGGTGAGGCAAAAGTGAAAGCTCCAGCTGGAGAAACAGCACGACATGTTCAAATATCCCGGATGGTGAGCTGGCCAAAGCAGGCAAAGACGAGCCAAGGGCCAGCTCTCCACCAGAAAGCGCCGCCGGGGGTCAGGGTGAGGTGAAAGTGGGCACAGAATTGGCCACAGAGAAAAGGACAACTACCTCCAGGGCTGAGGAGACGGGGACGGGGGGTGGGGTGGGGGGTGCGTGGCTAGTGTCGCTCAGGAGCAGGGGCTGCAGGCGGCCACAAGTGGCCCCACGTCAGAAGCCCATCTGTGCCTGGATCTGTGTCTGAAGAGACCCTTGGGAAATCAGATGGCCTCGGCCCAGTCAAGCAAGCCACTTCCAGAGTCTGTCCACTTCCAACTACGTGACGCCACAGCACAGGGCAGGGTGGCCGTCACAGGCGTGTGACCCGTGCAGTCACAATAAGGCCCCCAACCAGAAGGCTCCCTCCCTCTGTTTAATGCTTAGATGCCTCTGTCTTGAAACAATGCTTTTTGAACAAGGGGCTCCATAGGTTACACAGCGGAGCCTGCTAGAGGAAGACGAGGTCCAGGGGCCACTCCTCTGAATCCCACCCACTGAACACGAGCAGTGCCAGGGTCTCGAGAAGTCCTGTCTGGCTTGTCCGACGTAAACCAATAAGACTTTCGATGCTTCCCTGTGGGTTTCTACACAAGGCCAGGAAAAGATTCGGCTAAGGAGCCACACGAGGCAAACACAAGTCATAACCAAACTTGGGCGGGGGCGCTGAAATTCATCTTTCTTTGTTTAGTCAGTTGCAAGTTAAAAGCCTAACAGCACAATTTTACGCCTGGTCAAAACACACTCTCAGAAAATGATGAATGCAGGAGAAGGAGAAGCAGACCGTCACCACTCACAGCCCTGAGAGCATCACGGACCAGAACCCTCTGGCCGAGGGCAACGGGGTGCCAGACGGAAGCTGTCACAGCCCTTGACTCAGTGACTGTACCCTTGGGAGTGTGTCCCAGGACGAGACAGCAGAGAAAAATCTCACATGCCGCAAAGATGCTCAGGTGGCAGTCTGGCTCTGGAGACGATCAGGGAAGAAGGGAAATGTCTAACTGAAGGAAAAGGCATTCCGCAGCCATTCAGCGGATGCATGTTATGCCTGTGATAACTTATGATGTACAGCCCTGTGACAATGGTGACATTTTTGTATCTCAGAGATGTAAACAGGACATTCACAGAAAAGAAAAACACTAATACAAAGACCTGAAAACAGTGGCATGAGGGGCAATGAAGATATGGAAATACCATGATCTTGAACATCGGGAATTGCTGCCTTCACGGTAAATAACCCTTAGTGAGTGAGTGACAGTCGCTCAGTCGTGTCCGACTCTTTGTGACCCCGTGGACTATACAGTCCATGGAATTCTCCAGGCCAGAATACTGGAGTGGGTAGCCTTTCCCTTCTCCAGGGGATCTTCCCAACCCAGGGATTGAACCCAGGTCTCCCGCATTGCAGGTGGATTCTTTACCAGCTGAGCCACAGGGATGCCCACTAACCCATAAAAATACTGAATGTACAGGGTGCAGAGGACTGGACCAGATGAAACTCAGAGTCTGACCATGAACAAAGCGTGTGTGTGTGGCGGGGGGACGACAGGGTTGGGGCGGGGATTTCATCACGTAGGTTAATAAGTTGCCAAATGGTTAATGAGCTGGTAAGAGTCAAGCTCCAGGGGCCCCATCCTGTACAAACTGCAACTGCACTGCTTCTAATGTAAAAATATCCCAGGCGGAGGGATGTACCCGGGGGCTTGGCCAGCTGTCATTTCTAGCCTCTCCGGAAAAACATGTTCTTTGACCAGCTCCCACAAGGACCACAAGGACGCGGTGCACGCCAGGCCAGCACGCGGAGAGCTGCCGGGGGTGGGGGGGGTCCATCTCCAGCCTCGCCACACCACCCAGGCGGAGCAGCTACTATTCCTGAAGATGTGCGTCAGGCGTAACCACACACACGTCAGAGGGAAACGGGACATAAAAGGAAATTTATATTTGGCAGCTCGAGGCCCATAACTTCATCTTTATTCATATTTCTCCTCTATTTGATCAGACGCTGCTGCCGGCCGGTCTGAGCTGACTGGTGTTTTACAGGAAGAATGGGTGTCGGGGTGGGGGGTACTGACTCATGTCTTCAGGGGTGAGTGCTGGGAGCTGTAGGACGCCCCAGATGAGGTCAGGGGGATGAACCCAGAGCTGACCTCTCAGTCCTGGGTGGGAGGGGCCTCGGGGCTCAAGTCTGACCGCGCGCAGCCAGTCTCAGGCTGCCCCTCTCTCCACAGTGGCTTGGAGGCCCCTCCCCACCCAGCTTCCCGGGACCACTCCAAGTCTGGCTCCCACTTTGACCTCCTCCAGATCCCATGCAGGGTCACCTGGCTTGGCCTGGCTCTTAGGGAGTCCACTCTCTCCTTGCCTGGAGGTGACAGAGGGCACTGTGTTATCCTCAGGACCAGCCAAACTCAGCTCCTCATCCACGTTTATACAAACAGAGCGGTTGCGTACGGTCGAGCAGGTTGTGCACTGCACAACTGCCGGAGGCACCGTTCACCACAGACGCTGGGAACTTGTTTCTATCATAACACACATCCAGCAAATGAGAAAAAGGGTGTTGCTCTGACAAACCAGAATATGACAACAGTCTCAGGACACGTGGAAGCAAGGAATCTCGAGGAAGGGGCGCCTTTTCCTAGAGATGGGCGCCAAGTGGGTCACCGCAGCCCGGCACGTCCAACCGTGGATGTGAAATGAACCAGCTCCCCGGAAAGAGCGCATCACCCCCATTTCCGTGAGGTCACTGATGACAACAGAACCGCAGCCGGGGCAGCCCGGGACCTGTCACGGTCTTGTCACCTCACGCTGCCAGTCCCCTCCTCGCTGTCAGCCTGCTACCCGAGGGGACGGCCTGAGTGCCTGACCGGGTTCTGTTCTCTGCTGCCCCAGAGGCAGAGATCGTGACCCTCTTCCCTCCAGAGCCCTCACGATCCGGCACACCCTTGCCCACCCTCCCTCTCCTCCCCTCCCCCTGCCCTTAGCGCCCTGTCAGCCTGCCCCCCAACACAGCGCCACCCGCAGGCTGTTCCCCAACCCGGGACAAGCCTGCATGCAGCCCGCCCTTAGCTACCTGCCCACGGAGGGCCCTCCATGCTGGTGCCCTGCCCACCTCTCTGCCCCTTGGAGCCCAAGGACCCCTGTGCCCTCAGGCTGTGTGAACACGCACAGACCTCCTCTCCACGGCATCCGGGCACCTCCCGTGCCCCGAGTTTGGCCAGCCAGAGCTGTTCCCCATCACCTGTCTCTTCCCAGCGGGGACCCGGGTGTGGAGGGGAGAAGGACGCTGGCTGGCCCGGCACGCCCGGCCCCTCGGGGCTCAGCTCTGGTCACCCGGCTGTGGGCACTGCGGGTCCCACACAGCCGCCAGGCCACGTTCTCACACAGCGTGCAAGACTGACCAGATTTTCTGCTAAACGGAAAAGACAGGCTCTTCTGTTTTCTCCTACCATTCACTGCTCTTCGCTTGGACTCAAAAACAGCCACACATTTTGAGACTTCTCCTGGCATTCAGCCCCAAGTCACCACATTCTACAATCGGCAGGTTCTGCCCCAGAAACTGGACCCCTGGCCCCTCTCATCGAGGCCCTGCTCAGGCCAGGCTCCCCTGGAGTCCAGCAGATTCTCGGTCTGTAGCTCCTGGCACTTAGCCCCGTTGCCTCTTGCTTCCCTGACACACCACCCAGTCTTTGCCAAGCCCAGTTCAACCCGCTGCAAAAAGTGCGGCCAGTCAGAAGGGGGAGGCTGGCTGGTGGGCACCTAGGGGGCCCTTTGAGGCCCCAGATGAGAAGGCGGCCCCCTCAGCAGTGGCATGCGCAGGACTGCCCGGTCCTGACCCCGGGTAGGTCTGCCTCGCCAGGCTGAGGAGAATCTATATTTTGCACCGTCATGGCTTTCGTTCTGACCAGAAAAGATGCAGAAATCCTCCACATGCCTGTGCGCACACAGAAAGCAAAGGCGTGAACTGCCTGGGGCTGGATTCAGAGGTTACCAATGACCCTGAAAGGGCATTTCCCGCATTTGAGGCACCTGTCTCTGAAGCACAGAGAGAGAGAGACACAGATAGACAGACTGACTGATTAGTAGGTATGGACACAGATTATCTCATTTCAACCTCCCGGCCACCTTGTTAGGAAGGTCGGTGCCCTCCGACTTAGAGCCATCCTTTGGACGAGGAAATTAAAAACCAAGATGGCTCAGGGGGCTTCCTTGGCGGTCCAGGGGTTAAGAATTTGCCCTGCGATGCAGGAGGCAGGGCAAATGGATGCAGGGGACACAGGTTGGGTCCCTGATTAGGGACTCACAAAGAGTCGGACACGGCTGAGCGACTGAAATGCAACTGAAGGGAACTAGGATCCCATATGCATCAGAGTAACTAAGCCAGCCGGCCACAACTGCTGAACGCACACGCCACAACTAGAGAAAGTCTGTGCACCACAGCGAAGACCCAGCACAGTGAAAATTAAAAAAAAAAAAAATCTTAAAAAAAATAAGGCTCAGAAGCTAGTTGAAGGTCAGGCAAGTGGTGGGGTTTGAACACACCACTGCCCGCTGGTGAGCTGCCTCCTGTGCCCAGGTCCTTGCCAACCCACTCCTGCCCACGCTGACAGGGGCCCACGAGGAGGCCCACCGAGGAGCAGACCCTGGCCCGCGGTCACAGAGCCCAGCAGAGTCAGGACAATGACCCAGGGTCCCTGGCCCCCCTCCCTACCCTGCAGGGACCCTAGAGCCCCAGCCCCTGTGCAGAGCCTCCACCAGCCCAGACGCTGTCCCGCCACTGAATCAGTCACGCCGGGAACTCAAGGCCTAGTCCCCCGGGGCAGGCGGCAAGCCCAGGTCCCCTCCAGCCTGCACAAAGCTGGGCAATTTCACTGGGACCCTGTTCTAAGGGGAAATTTGTCTGGAGCGACCTCTCCAGCCTGAAGGGAGACGTGAGACCAGTCTCACCCCGTCTGCAAGCTGGGGACGCGGGCCCCTGCCTGTGTCTGGCACACCCAGGGGTGAGGGGCCAGGAAGCGCCCACCCCGCCCCCTCCCGGAGCTGACAGCTATCCAGGCCTCCCACAGCCCCCAGATCTGTCCCTCTCACGCCTCTCTCTTTCCAGCAATGTTCATCAGGCATTATCCTGCCTGCAGACATACTGTTTGACCTTGAAGAGGGTTTTCAAAATGTTTTTTTGGCCAACCTTTAAAAACAGAGATCTCCAGTTTCTCCTGAAAACTCCTCCGCTCTGGCCTTCCTAGGCCCACTTGACACCAGGTGCCCGTGGGAGACACTCTGCAGGCTGCCCCTGGGCCGTGGGGGCTCCCGGGCCGCCTCTGCCCAGCACGGCCAGCCCTGCTCCAAGCACCGTGCCAGACACACCCGTCCTGAGTGCCTCGTTCCCAGACCCACTGTGCACAGTGGATCCATGAGGGGCAGGAAGGAAGGCCTGGCCTGCAGGGCTCTGCCAACCAAAGGGGCTACCCTGTTACCACTCTCCAAGGACAGCGGCCCTGGTCACCTGAGCTTCAGACAAAGGTGAGCATCCCTCCCACAAAAGCACAACGCAAGCGCACACCAGGCCCAGCACACCTGTTAGCAGTGAATCTTCTGGAGAATGGCAACCAAGAAAATCATCAGCCAGGCTGGTAGATGAAAAAGAATTTTAACACTTAACTGATATGAACTTTACCTTTTTTTTTTTTTTCAGGCTTTAAAATTCACCCTCAGAATAAATCCATCCAAATTGATAACAGGAACATCATTTAAACTTTGCATAAAGAACAAAGCTGCATTAGAAATGACACTACATCCAGAATAAAAACTAGAAATTAAGACCAATCTTCTAAAAGCAGAAGGCAATATTTTGGACAAAATTCACTTGCAACTTTCTCTAAAGGATTCTCAAGACGGAGCTGTGGTTATTAATTCCCCATGAAATAAATTTAAAATGCATACAATTACAAACATCGTAAGACTTTAGATGGTGTTTTCAGATGAGTTTGCAAGATTAAATGTGGCTCCGGGAATGAGGCTTGGGAACTGGCTCCTGGAATGAGCTCTATGCTACGCCTGGGCCTTCGGAAGCCGTGAGTGTGATCAGTCAAGCAGGCGAAGTTAATGAAAAGGTCTATTACAGATCAGAGGGTGTTAATTCCTAAAAGGAGCCAGTTTCTAATAAATTGGTGTTAAGTGAAATTAACTCCCTCTGTGTCTTTCAGGTCTACATGGTCAAAAAAATCCCAATTTTCCCCCAGTTTCAAATGATAACATAAACATTAAGGAAACATTCATGAAAGAAAACAAAGCAAATTTCACTCATGCAAAATCTCCAATAATGAAGGCTTCGAGCATCAGAAATGGCACTAAGGAACTTAAGAAGTTTGCAAGGCTTTAACCTTAAGACAACTAAGAAATTTTTACCCCCACTGCTGACAAAGTGCTCTCTGGCCACTATGCCTGCACTGTCATTCAGGACCACCGTGCCTGGGGGTTAGGGTTAGCATCCTCAGGGCTCACTCAATCCCAGGCGGCCACTTACAGTGACTCTCCTGGTCTGTAGCAGCTTGCACAGAGGGCAAACGTGGAGGGAGGGGGTCATGCACTGAGCAGAGCCAATGCAAGGTGGCCCTGGGAAGCCAAGAAGCCCTTCCGTGCAGAGTAGGAATTCTGCCCAGGCGCCACAGCACGCGGCCCCCCCCAAGCAGACTCTGGAGCAGGAGAGCTAAGTGGGTGGATTGAACAAGGCCGCCACTTCCCCCTTCTTTCCAGAAAGCTATGGACTGTATTTCAGTTCCTTTTTGCAGAGGTTAATCATGGACACATCTCTAGCCGCAGCCCCCTCTCCAAAATACCCGGTGAGGAAAGCGAGTTCGGAGCTCCCGCTGGCAGGGAACCGGGACAGGGGTTCCCCGAGTCTCCCCGCGCTCCCCACGCCGCGAGGGAGTGACATCAGAGGCTCGCCGGGGACTGGTCATGCAGCAAGCCGGGAGACCCGGCGGGCGTGCGCGGGGAGCCGGGCCTCCGGGTGGAAGCCCGGCAGCACTAACCATTCTTAAATTTATTCAGGCAGCCGGAGCTGCAGAAGGAGCGCACGGAGGCAGTCTCCCAGCAGCCGCGTCCCTTCATCCCCGCGGCGGGGCGGCCTCCGAGCGGCCGGGCGCTACATGGCGCCGCGCCCCGGGGGGCTCGCAGGGACGCGCGCGCAGCTCGGCGGGCCGCCCGGCGGAGGCGGCGGGCACTCGCGGGTCCCGGCGCCGCGTGACCACAATGCACCACTGCCGCCCGCCGGCCGCCCGCCGCCCGGCGCACGAGCCCGCTGGGCCCGTTAACCCCGTCGGCGCCGCGGGGGCCGGGCGCAGCGCGAGCAGCGCGGCTCCCCCCACCCCGGGAGCGCGGTCTCGGCCGGCACGCCGCCTGCCCGTGCGGCCGTCCCAGGGCAGCTGAGACCTAGGCGACCGGCAGGCCCCCCCATTTAAACGTCATATTCTAATATGAAAACCCGAGCGAAGGTGCTTCTTCCTGCCGCAGCTGCTAGGCGTTGCTTTATTTCAAAAGTAAAGATGCCCTTGAGAGACAAGGGGCACGTGGGAAATGGGGATTTCCCCTCCTACCCCCACCTCCTGGCGGGCGGCGGGGGCGGGGGGCGGTGATGGTAATTTCAGGAAATTGGGGTCACTTCTGAGACTTGCTGGTGGCTCAGACAGTAAAGAATCTACTTGCAATGCAAGAGACCTGGGTTCGATCCCTGGGTGGGGAAGATCCCCTGGAGAAGGAAATGGCAACCCAGTCCAGTATTCTTGCCTGGAGAATGCCATGGACAGAGGAGCCTGGTGGGCTACAGTCCGTGGGGTCTGCAAAGAGTCCCACACGACTGAGAAACTAGCTAACACTCTCTGAGACTTGCTAGGGAGGCTGGTGCACCTGTGTCCCGCCGCCTGCAGCCACCTGTCTACTGTCTGGGAGGAAGGCACCAGGCGGGACCCCAGGGAGCCCTCCTGCCTTGGCGCTGCCACCACAGGGCTGCGGGCACTCAGACCCCTCTGGACACAACGCTCCCGTCCAGCTGCTGCAGGACCTCTCCGTGGGATGTCTGACCGGGCATCATAAACCAACTGTCCACATCTGAGCTCCCCACGGTACTCCTAGACCCGTGCCCCCACCCTTCCCAGGTCCCCACCTCAGCTAGTGGTGGTGCCATCCTCCTAGCTGCTCACGCGTGGACAGACACCATGGAGTCGTCCTTGACCCTTCCGTCCCTTAGACCCACCTCCCCGTGGTCAGCGCATCCCCACAGCTGCGCCCTTGGCGGGCAGCTAGGATCCGGCCCCTGGTCACCACCACCGCTGCTGCCGCCTGGGCTGAACTGCCCCTCGTCTTGCCTTTGGACTCTACCAGAGCCACCCAGCGTGTCTCCAGCTTCACAACACCCCAAGAGCACCTGTTCCGATATACTCCAGACTCCATCACTCTCCCCGCTCAGAGGTCTCCAAGTCTGAGCAGGCTCCTCCTGTCCCCACAGTGCCATCTCGGCAGGAATGCAGTCGTCACAAAGCAGTCTGAGCTGGGGCCAGCCCCACTCGCCGGCCACAGCCCCCACCTCACCCCGCCCCACGTCTTGTCGCTCCCACCGTCGAGCCCTGGGACTGTGTCCTGGCCTTTGCGCCCTCCCCAAACAAGCCCTCCTCAACACCATCACCTCAGGGGAGCTCCGTCCAATGCAATTTATTGAAGCTGAATCAATTTTCACCAATTTAAAGGTTTTCAAATAATTCCTGTTGCAACATGTAATAGACTCAGGGAAGGTGATGCTGGGTCAACACTTCCCTTCTGGGCCTTTGAAGCAACTGCTCCTTCTCCTACCTAAAGAATGAATCCTTAGTTATCATGTCAGATTCACTGGTCTTGGGGGATAAGGCATTTAACCACGGTGGGCCTTGGTGTTGGGGTTAGAAAATGAAGAGCATGACAGTGATGCAAATGGCCACCAGGGATGGAGTGCTGACCCAGTGCTGAATGCTGGGCTGTGAGCTTTGCCTGCATTCCCTGAGTTTCTGCACTTAATCCCCAAGGATGGGTTCCTCAACACCTTCTTTACAGATGGGGGAACTAAGGCTCTGATGTACGGGATCAGCGTGCTTGGAGCCGGCCTGCTCTGGCTGACCTCAGAGTCCACGCCCTGAACCGTGCTCTGCGGGGTCCTTTAAGCAGACTGCTGCTCCCTGGGCCCCCAGGCGCCTCACAAGGAAAGATGAGGTGAGACGGGAGCAGGGTGCTGGATGCCCTGGGACACGTTCATGAACATACAGGAGACTTTCACAGGATGTATGTATGCAATGAACCCAGGGTATTGAACCAGACACTCCGAGGGTCATGGACTTGGAGCTCTTCTGAATGCAGAGCCATGCCCTCCGGCTCAGAGCTGAGAAAGGGGAGGCAGAGGGGCTGAGGGCCTGGCGCTGTCATCACAGCTGGTGAGCAATGGGGTCGCTGACCCGTCCATCCCCACCTGAAGCCACGCCTGGCCGGCAGAAGACAGGGGGCAGAGCGCAGCCGGGGAGGAAACTAAAATAGTAAAGGTGAATACTGAAGACACTCATGCCGTCCTACTGAAGCAAACGCAGGCACTGTTCTTCTATTAGTACATAGTTCTTCTGGGATTCCCTGGTGGCAAAGAGGTAAAGAACCTGCCTGCCAATGCAGGAGACGTGGGTTCAGTCCCTGGGTGGGGAAGATCCCCCTGGAGAAGGAAATGGCAGCCCACTCCAGTATTCTTGCCTGGGAGATTCCATGGACAGAGGAGGCTGGTGGGCTACAGTCTAGGGGGTTGCAAAGAGTCGAGCATGACCGAGCATGCACACACACACACTTCTTTTACATTATAAATCATATCAACAATGATCAGATTCTGTTCATGTGAAATACTTAAAAATCTACGACCTAGCTTCTCCAGTACTCAGAAGAGTGCCAATTTGGCCTCAAAGAAGGAAATACAGGGATTTCCCTGGTGGTCCAGTGGCTAAGATTGTGTGCTAACAGTGCAGGGAGCCCCAAGTTCCATCCCTGGTCAGGGAACTAGATCCTGCATGTCTTGACCAAGACCCAGCACAGCCAAATAAATACATTTCTTCTTTAAAGAAAGAAGGAAATACATTAGCTAAAAAGTCTTAGTTGGCCCAACAGTGAGAAGGCCAAGAGACCAAGCAAATGACGACGGGTGGCTAATGCCATCCATTCTGCCAGCCACCCATCCAAGTTTGCCTCCTAACGTCGGTGAGGCTGAACCCCAGCCCTGCTCCCGCCCCCAGCTGCATTCCTACATCAAGGGCATCTCCTGAACAGCTCCATGGAATGGCCCCCAACACTCTAAATGTGACTTTCTAAGAACAAGGCATTAACTCCATGCCCTTCCCGAGGGCCACTCACCCCCAAACATCCGTGCCGGCAACCCTGGAGGCAGCTGCAACCTCCCCTGTAAGCTCTCTGCATTCCCTCCGACCTCCCATCAAGACCGGTTGACTTGCTCACCTCAGCATCTTTGGTTTGCCCTCACCTTGACAGTGACCGATCACCTTGTCGCGTCCCACTAGCGTGGCAGTGGCTGCAAGTCTCCCTAGAGGCAGGCCTCCCCGCTTCCACTTGCTACCAGAACACTGTTCATCCAAGTCTAGTTCTGACATGTTCCCTGAAATTGCTCAATAATATGGCGCACACACCCACTCAACTAAAATCCTAACACACGTATCCGTGTGTCGGTGGGTGGGTGGATCTGTTGTTCATCCCAGTACCGGAGGCAACAGAGAAACAGGTGCCCAGAAACTGGAGTGAGGCGTTGTGGGGGCGGGCATGTGGTCGTGCTGTATAAAAACCATAACCGCGTCCACACCCTCCCACCCAGGGGAAAGGAGCGCAAGGCTCTGCAGCCAATGCCAAGTGTTGCAAAACCCTAGAAGCAGCCAAGGAGCCTAACAGCAGGTGAATGCTTACTTCATCAACTTCATGGAATATCATGGCACCATTCAGAAGTGTGTATGTGATGACTCTGTAGAAATAAGAAGCTGCGCTGAAACACAAACGGCTGAGAGGAAAAAGGCAAATCGTGCAACATAGCTGTGACCGTGTGAAAGCCATGTGTACAAGGAAATGTTAAAGATAACATGACCACAGGGAGTTTTCTCAAGTCTGGGCTCCCAGAACGCCCGGGGGCTTCTTTCCTTCCTGGGATCTGGCGTGCCCTGCTGTGGGTTCCCGTTTGCTTGTCTGTCTCCCACACCAGACTGTGAGCTCCGGAGGGCAGAGACTCTGGTCTTTTCCCATTGCGCTCAGCCTCCAGCGGGGCTCAACACATGGCAGGTGTGCACCGAATAAGTGAGCCCGGGAATAAACACAGCAATCAGGCGATCAATGAGTCCATGGATCTCACGGGAGCCCTACTGGGCTCAGTCTCCACACCCACACCGCCTTCTGGCCTTGCCAAGTCTTCCACTGCTGACCCCATCGCTGACCCCGCTCCCCGACCCCGCACATGGCATTTCTAACGCACAGCACCATGCAGGCCCTGCCCTCTGCCCTTGTCTGGACCTTGACTGGACCTCGCAGAGGGGAGCGCAGGCTTGGGAGTCCCACAGGGGCAAGATCTGACTCAAGTGGGCCACAGCTTTCAACCACCATGGGGCTCAGGGACCAGCGGATCCCCCTGGGCCCCCGGCTCACCACTGCTGAGGGGCTAGGCCTGCAGAAGAGAAGTACTGACCTCTGTGTTGTCCGGAGGACCAAGTTCTCTGAGGGTCTGTCTAGCACACACACTCCTTGTGGGGATGTCTTAAGAATGAAGCCCTTTAAAACAGCAGTGTTCTTAGCAAATGAAGCAACAAAGGATTAATCTCAAAAACATACAAGCAACTCCTGCAGCTCAATTCCAGAAAAATAAATGACCCAATCAAAAAATGGGCCAAAGAACTAAACAGACATTTCTCCAAAGAAGACATACAGATGGCTAACAAACACATGAAAAGATGCTCAACATCACTCATTATCAGAGAAATGCAAATCAAAACCACAGTGAGGTACCATTACATGCCAGTCAGGATGGCTGCTATCCAAAAGTCTACAAGCAATAAATGCTGGAGAGGGTGTGGAGAAAAGGGAACCCTCTTACACTGTTGGTGGGAATGCAAACTAGTACAGCCGCTATGGAGAACAGTGTGGAGATTCCTTAAAAAACTGGAAATAGAACTGCCATATGACCCAGCAATCCCACTTCTGGGCATACACACTGAGGAAACCAGATCTGAAAGAGACACGTGCACCCCAATGTTCATCGCAGCACTGTTTATAATAGCCAGGACATGGAAGCAACCTAGATGCCCATCAGCAGATGAATGGATAAGGAAGCTGTGGTACATATACACCATGGAATATTACTCAGCCGTTAAAAAGAATTCATTTGAATCAGTTCTAATGAGATGGATAAAACTGGAGCCCATTATACAGAGTGAAGTAAGCCAGAAAGATAAACACCAATACAGTATACTAATGCATATATATGGAATTTAAAAAGATGGTAATGCTAACCCTATATGCAAAATAGAAAGAGACACAGATGTACAGAACAGACTTTTAGACTCTGTGGGAGAAGGCGAGGGTGGGATGTTCTGAGAGAACAGCATTGAAACAAGTATACTATCAAGGGTGAAACAGATCACCAGCCCAAGGCTGGATGCATGAGACGGGTGCTCAGGGCTGGTGCACTGGGAAGACCCAGAGGGATGGGATGGGGAGGGAGGCGGGAGGGGGGATCAGGATGGGGAACACATGTAAATCCATGGCTGATTCAAGTCAATGTATGGCAAAAACCACTATAATACTGTAAAGTAATTAGCCTCCAACTAATAAAAATAAATGAAAAAAAAAAAACCAGCAGTGTTCTAACAATAGCTGTGCATAGGTGCTGACTGCCACCATCATTAATAAAGGATTCCACACTGAAGCCAGAGAATTAATTTAAGAGCAATTTATGGCAATGTGTTGCTAGGCAATTAAAATAAACTTCCGAGGGGGAAAATTTTTTTCAATTTATCGTTGATTATTTTAGATCAGAAAAATGGAATGGGGGAAGAGCGCACCATTCAAATCAGTTTGAAAGAAGGGAGAAATGAGACAGATTCCACCAGGGACAGATTCCACCTGGGCCTGACTCCAATCCGCTTGGAGAGGCGGCCAAAGAGGTGGAGGCCAGAGGTGGGGAGCTGAGCCTGCCGGGCTTTGCCCTGGGGTGAGCAGGGGCTATGGGAAGGGGTGGGTGGCTTAAGGACCGGCTGGAGAATTAGGATCAGGTCCCACCAGGTCACTCTGAGGACGTGGCCTCTTCTCAGCCCCTTTTGCTCCCTGGAATGACCTGGCCCCTGTGTTCCTGGTCCACTGCCTGTGTTCGTTATTGACCAAGAAGGCCTTTTCTCTCAAAATCAAAGTAATACTTTAGCAACAAATTCTTCAAGACAACCAAAGAAGAGCTAGGATTCCCAAGGGATTAATATCCATCTGTCTAGTCTCCAATTCTTTTTCTTTTTTTTTAAGAAAGTGACAACAGGAACTTCCCTGGTGATCCAGTGGCTAATACTCCACGCTTCCAATGCAGGGAGACCAGGTTCGATCCCTGGTCAGGGAACCAGATCCCACACGCTGCAGCTAAGAGTCTGCATGCCTCAAATAAAGATGCTGCGAGCTTCAACCAAGACCTGGCACAGCCAAATAAATAAATATAAATAAATATTTTAAAAAAGAAAGTGACAACAAAAAGAGTTGAAAATACGAATCTATCACAGAATGTTCCTTCTTCTTTGTTGCTTATTTAAGGGAATACAAATTAAAGCCACCTTGAGGCAGGTCCCCTTTTAAGTGTATTAAAATGGTCAGACATGTATTCAATTAACGCCTGATGCCAATGGGAGTACAGTGAAGCGGGCGTGCTCACTCATCGCTGGTGGCGCAGAGCAGTGCAGGCTCCTTCCATAAAGAGACATCCTAGCTCATCAAGGCCTGTGATGATGCCGCTGTCCTTAATTCAGTAATCCGACTCCTGGGAATTTTCCCTCGGGAAACAATTCAAGAGAAGCAAAAAGCTTTCAGTACAAAGACATTCATTACGTGGCTGTCTATAAAAGCGCAAGTGGGAAACTCAAACGCTCAACAACTGGAAGAAGATTCAAACCATTAGAGTACACCCACTCAGTGGAATATTACGCAGCCACTAAAGTCATCGCTATAAAGACAGGGAAACTGATAGTGATCGTGTGGCGTGAGAAGGGCAGAGCATGACGGGCCCTGTTTAAGGTGATGCTGAAGCTGTGAAACACGACTGTCTGTGCTGAGGGGCGGCGGGAAGGGGATGTGCAAACATCAGGAACAGTTTTGTGAGGGTGTGAGGTCACCGGGGAGTTTCCTGTATTCCAGACGCTCTTTGTCTTACTGTGCCATCTTTCCCACAAGAATAAAAGTTGAACAAGATACGGTCAAAAAAGTGAATTCTTATATGAAATCCTTTCTTGCGGGGACAAAGGCAATGCAGAGTCAGCTGGGAGCAGCTATCCTGCTCAGGGAGTGTGAGTTATGAGGCTGCAGGATGGCAGACACAGAGGCCGGGGACCAGTGGGCAGGACGTCAGGGCAGAGGAGCCAAGACAGGCTCCACGGCAGTCAGGCTCCCCCGGGGAGGCGCGGGCCGGGGGGGTCAGATGCATGGTCTGAGTTGGGATCTGCAGCCCGCTCCCTGGGTGATGGAGCACTCCGGCTCCCCGATGCTCATCCAGACACGGGGCTGTCTTCCTGTTTCATGCTGAATTGTGCCCCCAAGTTTACATGTTGAAATTCAAATCTGCCAGACCTCAGAATGTGAGTCTGTTTGGAGATGGGGCCTTTAAAGAGGTGATTAAGGTACAACAAGGTCATATACTGGGCCCTGATCCAATGTGACCGGTGTCCTTATAAAAAGAAGAGATTGGGACACAGATCAAGGGATGACGGTGTGAGGAAACAAGGAGAAGGCGGCCACCGACAAGCCAAGCAGAGAGGCCCGAGGATGAAGCTAGTCCTTGCCGACACCCTGACCTTGGACGCTGGCTTCCCGAATGGTGAGAAAATTCATCTCTGTGGTTTAAGGCCCCCGGTCTGCGGTATCTGGTTATGGCAGCCTGAGCAAACGAACACACTTCCTTAGCAGAGCCATGAGGTGACATCACCAGTGTCGGGCAGGCACTCAAGAAACACCTGGTAACGGACTTCCCTGCTGGCCTGGTGGCTAAGACTCTGTGTTCCCAGGGCACGGGGCACCAGGTTCCAGCCCTGGTCCGGGAGCTAGATCCCACGTGCCCCAGCTAAGATTCTACACGTTGCAGCTGAAAGATCCCGCATGCCACAACGAAGACCCAGTGCATCTAAATAAATAATAAGTATTGAACAACACCACCACCACCACCTGGGAAAAGTCAGAGGCAGGGTCCTGGCACCCTGAAAACCACTGACGCAGATGAGGCCTGTATCAGAAGACTGGCTGTCAATGCCCATCGACGCATCATTTTAACCAAAGTTCAGAATGGCCGCGAAGCCCGGGAGACAGCTTCTCCCGTGACCCTCATGGCAGGGGGCAGGGCGGGGGAGGCCGGGAAGGATAGACAGCTCTGTGACACAGCCGGCAGAATGGAAGTTTAGTGATGTTGGGGGTTTTGTTCAAAGTTGAAGAACAAGCACAGGCCAGAGAAGGGTGGAGAATGCGACATTTTAAACCTCCAAACTCCTTTTTGGCCCCGTCCGGTACTAAAAACAAGACTCTGATTGATAGATCGTACAATATAAACGTTTAGAAATTCCATAGCATCACAGCTGCCATAAATAGATAAGCAAGGAAAAGAAAACACTTGCAAAAATATATATCCAACAAAGGAGAAATAACCATGACTTAAAACAAGCTCCTACATTTCAGCATCAAAAAAAAAAACAAAACAACACATCGAAATAGTAAAATGGCAATGAACATGAATATACAAGTCACAAAATGCATATGATTGGTCAATAAACAGAAAAAAAAGGTGACATCAGTCTCATTGGTAATAACAGAAATGCAAAACAGAGCAAGGAAATGCCTTTTCATTTGCCCACTAGAGTAACAAAGAGTAAAAAGAACGGTGGGGTAGATTTTGTGGACAACTCACACTGTTGGGAGATATAAATCTATGCATTTTGGGGGGGGCTGACGATTTAATAGTGTCTATTGGTATTTATCATGGCCATGCCCTTGCAACCTAGCGATTCCACTCCTAGGAATCTATGCTTCGGAAAAACTGGCACGTGTGCACAAAGATGATGGACAAGCAGAAGGCTCTCTAGAGGACTCCCTGCAATAGTAGCAAAAGATAAAGAAAACAACTGTCTGAGAGGAGGAAAATGACCGAACACATTATGATACATGACAGAGGATGAGATGGTTGGATGGTATCACCGACTCAACGGATGTGAATTTGAGCAAACTCCAAGAGATATGATGAAGGACAGGGAAGCCTGGCGTGCTGCAGTTCACGGGGTCGCAAAGGGTTGGATGTGACTTAGTGACTGAACAACAACAACAACAGAATCCCATGCTGTTACTGTTTTATTTTTTAGCTAGAAATTATAGTTACATTTTTTTTATTTTTAAAGATAACAAAAGCAAAAATAAAACAAAAAACAACCACATATATCAATACTTGTGACATATGTGACATAAAAAGTATATACATATATATACACTCATATGTGTATTATCAAATTTCATGAAGAAAAAGCTTAGTAAGATGTTTGAAACCAAGGATGATGATGCTGTTTAGTTGTTCGGTCATGTCCGACTCTTTGCGACCCTGTGGACTGTAGCCCGCCAGGCTCCTCTGTCCATGGGATTTCCCAGACAAGAATACTGGAGTGGGTTGCCATCTCCTCCTCCCGTGCTGTTATTTTAAAAATGAGATACACCTGGTACTTCCCTGGTGGTCTAACAGTTAAGACTTCACCAGGGGTGCAGGTCTGATCCTTGGTTGGGGAGCTACGATCCCATGCGCCTCAGAGCCAAAAAAAACAGAACATAAAAACAGAAAGTACTGTAACAAATTCAATAAAGATTTCAAAAATGGTCCACAAAAAAAAAAAAAAAATCTTTAAAAAAAGTGAGACATGCCTATTTGTATTGACATGTAAAGATCTCCAAAACATACTGGTAAGGTAAAAAGCAAGCTACTTGTCAATATGCAGATATGACCTCACATATGTACATGCAAGCATGTGTGCGTGGGTGCCTGTGGACTCATGGCTTTGTGAATGCATGGGGACAGCTGAGAAAGGACCACTGCTTAAAAAAAAAAAGTGGGTGTGTGTATCACTTTAGCAGGTCGTGAGGCGTAGGGAGGTAATGATGGATGCCTAAATTTTGTTAAGTTGGGTTAGCCAAAAAGTTCATTCAGGTTTGCCATACGGGGAAAACCCGAACAAACTTTTTGGCCAAGACAATATATTCTGGAATCATTTAAATATTTTACAGTCTTGCATTTCCTAACCTAAAGCAATCTCTCAGCCAGTCATCGCTGCAAAGAGTGCACTAGAACCGACTCCTGCTCGTACTGAAACTGGAGCCTCTCTCATGGTGGAAGGGCAGGCCCAGGAGGAGTGAGCGGGTTCGGGAGCAGGAGGGCCGGGGAGTCGCATCAGCAAAGGCACCACACCAGCGCACACGGACCAACCTGGCAGGCAGCAGTCAGAGAGGGGCTGGAGCATCTGCCGCACCCGTGGCACAATCCCCATGAGGCGGAGCGGCAGAGCCGCCCATGGCGAGGGGCCCTGCAAAGAACGGACACGGCTGCAGCCGGGCGTGGGGGGCAGTGGGCTCAGGCACCTGTCAGCCGGGCCGGTGGCAGGCCTCGCCCCCAGCACCGGCTCAGGGAAGAGGTGCCAGAGGAGGAGGGAGGGTGTGGTCGGCAGTGCAGACAGAGGTGCAGGGAAGGGAAGGAGTGACGGACACACTGCTGCTCAGAAGAGCCGCCCCCGAGCGCAGCCCTCCTGATGCCCACTGTGATGCCCTCCTGGGGCTCTTCCCGTGGCCAGCCCAGGTCACACCAGCCGCCCCCTGCTTCCTGGCCCATTGCCACGCACCCGTTGTCCTCCAGCCTCCTCTGCCCCAGCTCCCAGGCAGGAGTCGGTCCCCGCCCTGTCCTCTTCCTGCTCCAGGCTGGGCCCAAGGGGTGGTGTCCACGGCCAGGGCGCCAAGTCCCATCTCCCTGTTCACGCTTCCCCGTCTGGACCTTCAGAAGAGTCCTCCCCTCCAAGTTCCAGGCCTCCACAGCCACCCGAGTGTCCCCCAGCTGAGCCCAGCACCTCTCCTCCGTTCCTTCAATGCAAGCTTTCCCTCTCCAGACAATTCTCTCTCTGTCCTCGGGCACCAAGCTGGAGACCTGAGAGTCACCTCCCGGGGTCTCTCCCTCTCCCTGAACCCCACCATTTGAAGGGCTGCTGGGTCCTGACAGTATTAAATCCAGAGCAGTTTGCAAATCTATACGCCCTTTCTCCAGCCCCTGGCTAACCTCCAAGGTCTCAGCTTCTTTTACCCCTTCTGATCCATCCTTCCTGCCGCCATGAAATCATTTACTGAAAATACCATCTGCTCCCTGTCACCTCCTTTCTGTGGTTCCCTGACACCCACAGCAGCAAGTTTTAAGTTCCAACCCCTTAGCCAACCACAGCCCACCAGGATCGAAGCCCTGTGGGCCTCAGCGGCCCCCAGCTTCCCACTCCCCGGCTCGCCCGGCTGCCCTTCCCTCTCAAGCCTCTGCTCGCCTGGTCTGGGATGCCCTCCCTTTCCCCTGCTTGGCTGGCTCCTGTCACCTCTGGACACTGGGGTGTGGGCCTCCCTGAGGGAGCCTTACTGACCGCTCTCCACCTGGAGAGGGGATGGGACGCTGCTCAGAGGAGGGCCCTTCCTCGGGGTTCCCATCACAATGGCGAGTCTCTCTGCGCGCCCATCACACGGACTCAAAAGGATGCTTCTGTCCCCCTGCAAACAGTCAGCACCTCTCGGGCCAGGAAGGGCTGGGACTCACTGTATTTGTTTTCTACTGGGTGGCTTCAAAGAATGGAAATGTATTCTCCCACAATTCTGGAGTCTAGAAGCCCACAGCCATGCTGTTGGTAGGGCCCCGCCCCGCTGAGGGCTGCAGGGAAGGTTCCCCCCTTGGCTCTTCCGGCCTCTGGGAGCCCCTGCCCTGCCGCAGCATAACTCCAGTCTCTGCCTCCATCTTCACATGGCATTCCCCTGTGTGTGTGTGTGTGTGTGTGTGAGTCCAAATTTCCCTTTCTGTAAGGACACCAGTCATATTGCATTAGGGACCACCCTCTTGACCTCATGTTGATTATATCTGCTAAGATCCTATTTCCAAATAAAGCCACATCCACAGGTACTGGGGGTCAGGACTTCAACATATCTTTTGGTCATGGGCGGAGGGGTGTGGTGCACAATATAACCCACGGCCCACTCGCTTTGGCAACCCTGGTGCCCAGCACTGAATCTGACCCGAAGCGAAGTGAAGCTGATCCCTGTGATTGAACGGATGACAGAGCCGGTGTGCTCTGGGTCCAGGCAGGGGAGGGAATCTCAGAGAGGGAGGGCAGCTGAGAGCAGGAAGCTCTGAGGCTGGGCCTGGAGGCGGCGGGGGCGAGAAGGGACCACTGCCCGGGAGAGGAGGAGGACCGGGCTGCACGAGAGGCCTGGGCTCTGCCCTGGGCAGTGCAGGGAGCTGGGCTGGCCGGAGGTATCGGCCCTCATGCTGGAGGCAGGACGGGGCCAGGGAACGTCTGTCGGGAGAGCGGTGACAAAAGCAGAACCGGTGCTCCTGAAAGATGAGTCTGCCGGAAGCACACTGGGGAGCGTCTACGGGGGGCTGCCCGAGGCGGGGAGGCAGCTGGTCAAAGGCTCCGGCAGAAAGTCAGCGGATAATGAGGAGCTGAATCAGAGCAGCGGCAGCGTGGCCGGAGGGGACGGACTGAAGCCAGAGGAAGTGCGGTAGGAAAGTGGATAGAGCCTGGCCCGGGGAGGTAAGAGAGGAGGAGTCGAGGCTCATGGGGGCTGAGGTTCAAGGCGGGAGACTTAAGAGGTCAGGAGCCAGCGACTGCCAATAATGGCAGCCCAGGAAGAGCAGTGGGCTCGCAGGGGCTGCCATGAGTTTAGCCTCATTAAATGCCATTCGATTAAAAAAGCAAGCTCATGGGTACACTCATTAAGGCACTGTTGAGACGGGGCATGTATGCAAAGCAGCTCTGAGAGACCCACGCACTTCGTCAATAATTTGAGTTTATGGGCAACAAGGATGTCTTTCTATATCAACGCCTGGTGCCCAGGATGTTAGGAGCAGGTGTTTTCAGAGGAAGGCCTCAAGCCAGGGGAACTAACTCAACTGAATAACCTTTAAATTACCTCATCACCCAGAAAACGGAAATCAGTGCAGTCTGCAAATGCACCCACGTGCCAGCAGAGGCCAGATGGAGCGGCTTCCCAGGATGGGCAGCCAGGCCCGAGGGAGTTGCCCACTTGGGTCATCTCTGGGATCGTAGAGGCCCCTGGGCCTTAGGGAGCCCTTTCTGACAGAGCCACCAGCAAGCCCCAGGCTCCCCAGAGAGGTCAGTTAAGAGGGGCTTTTACCCTGGGAAATGGAATAAAGACCCTCCTCCCAAGGATGAGTCATTCCCTCTCAGAGCCTCAGGCTCTTTGTATCCGGGGAGGTCAGTGTTGCTGATTTCCAAGGACCCTTCCTGGCCCAACTCTGCTCACGGCTTCGGCCACTGCTATCCCGGCCCCGCCGCAGCATGAGGATGAGCCGATCCGGTGGGCTGGGAAGGGAAGGTCTCGGACGCTGACCCCTCCCCTGCTGGGATTCTGTCCGGCCTGCCCTGACCCCTGCTCATCCCTCCTCCTCCTGCCAGCACAGCGTGAGGAGGGGGCACTGGACTGTGAGCCTGGTGATGACGGCCCCCTCCCACGCCATCAGCTCACTGGGGGCCCTCTCCTTGTTCCGGAGAGGCGGGGACCGCGGTCAGACCTCGGGCGCCTGTGATGGAACCTCTCTGGGCCTCAGTTTCCTCACTTGTATCCCAGGCGTGGTAATGGTTCTCATCTCACGGGGCTGTCATGAGGGTGGAGGGCGGGCAGGAAAGCCTGGCCTGCAGTGAGCTCCCACCCAGGGTCGGCTGCTGTGACCACGGGGTGCGTGGGATAGACGTGGGAGGAGAAGACACACCCTTGTTGGAAGAAAACCCTGTCTCAGAGAGAGGAGAACCTCTGGGAACAGCCACACACCCTCTCCTAGAAAGGACTTCTCTGAACAGAGAGCCCCTCGTGGCCTTTGCCATTTGGGGAGAACAGTCCTTTTATCTGAGCTCCACCACTGGCCAGCCAGTGCCCCCAGACCTAGGGACAGTCCTCACTTTGAACACCACCTCCAGGGTGGGACCAGGTTACCCGAAGGCAGACTGCTGAGTCCAGTCATGATCTGCATGGTTAGAGGCTGAACACCGCCGTGTGGAGATTTTTGTCTCAACACACTCACATTCTCCTATTAACCAGTGGCAGGGACTTCTCTGGCAATCCAGTGGTTAAGACTCCCTGCTTCCGAAGCAGAGTGCGTGGGTTCGATCCCTGGTGGGGGGACTAAGGTCCTATGTGGCGTGTGGCGCAGCCAAGACATAAAAACAAACAAACAAAAACGGTGGTGGTAGACTATGGCAAGAAATATTCAGGATAACACGGAGCACATACAGTCCTGGGCTAAGTTTACATACCAGGCAGCTGTAACTTTGTCTATTTTACAGATGGTAAAACTGGGGCTGAGAGAAGCTACGCCACGGCATACCGTAAATAAGAGGTACAAATGGGAACTTGAACCCTGGTCTCTCAATCTACAAAGCTGGGCCTGTTTTCATTCCCTTATATGACACAGCTGTTATGCCATCCCTGACGCCATTCCACCAGGAAACCAAGATCAACTGTTTGCGTCAAAATAAAATTTCATCATCGTATCTTTACTTCCTGCCTTGGCCTTGAGAAATCCACTCAGAAAGGTTCCTTTCCTACTTTTCATACCCGTTTGACAAATGTGCATAGATGCAGGCTTGCACGTGATACAACCAAGTGCAGGGCTTCTGAGTGGAGACTGAGAGTTGGGTCTAAGACTGAGCACCATCCAGTCAACCCTCAAGTGGGATCTTCTTCAGTTACAGGGAACTCAAGCCCACCTTAATTATGGAGGAGGTTTTAAATTGCTCAGCCTGTGAATAAAAATAGGTAGCCTGATTGCATTACAGGTGTGGAGCACGCTAAAAATATACACATACCTCAATTTGATCTAGATATGGAAAACTTTGGGGCTATAAATGTACTTTCAAAACAAACAACACGTGAAGCTCAAATAACCCTGTTTCCCCAAAGCAGAAGCAATGGCCTGCTGCTTAGCTGACCTGCCATTATATACTTTCAACATTAAATACTTTCATATTTTAGTGAAACAAGGATGTCAACGAGGATGTCAAAGTACAGTTATGTGTCAGTCATCCTTCCAGACAATTATGCTAGATCTAAAGAGGTTTATTCATCTGGACAAAATACAAAGTGTTTACGTGATAGGAAAAAAACCTTACCTACCCAAAACAAAAATGCTTTGGGGTGGAAAAAAACAATCAAGAATAATGTAAACTGAGTATATGCCAGAGGTGCAGTTACCGCACTTTCCCCCGGTGACCTGTCCCCTTACAGAACATTGATCAGAGATAAGTGGTACCTGGCTACCAGTGGTCTGCTTTATGCAAGTAATGCGAGCACATCCTTGGCATGAATTTCTGTCCACACCGCAGCTCCACTGCAGCTCACACTGACCCTAAAATCAGCGCATCACTTCACACACCTTCTCCACCTCTCTTTCATCAGCACTGTCACACACCCCATGATCCAAGAAAGCTGCCCACCAGAGTCATTTCTGGTGCCCACAGCCTAGGCTAGACAGACGGAACGAAACACAGACCTCAGTCCTCCAGCGTGAGCCTGTCGAGATTACATCCATCAGGGTAGGACGAGCACCTCACACAGCTTGGAATCCTGCATAACCAGACTTCTCCCCATGGTCCCTTCCCTTCCAGCCCCTCACCTCCCCAATACACCCAGGTCCTCTCTTGAGGCAGGAAAGCACCCCCCCACCACCACAACAGCCCGCCCAGCAGGAATAAAGAGGTCTCTCTGTCTGACCTTGCCAGGTGATGGAGATGGGAACCGAATGCTGGTGGGATCGAAGGCAGAGGTGACCCATCAAGTTTAAACACATCTCCCCCTCCAGCGGGTGGCGAAGGCAGGAGGGGGGCAGCTTTAGGGACGGAGGAAACCCAGGGCTCCTCTGACTGGGTAGCTGACCAGCGTGACCTCACACTGCTTACTCAGAGGCACAGGCCGGCTGGAGAAGGGCTTTCCCTGTGACAGGCACCACCGGAGTTTAAAATCCCCTTTGCGTGCTGGGAAAACAGACACACACACACACACACACTAGCAGGGAGTGCCTGCCCAGTGTCCACTCCAGAGCTCCTCTGCCTGAGTCCAGCCCACTGGCAACGGCCAGGTGCACTGTGACCCTTGGCCCCGAAGTCCTGGTCACAGCAGCTCAGGTGTCTGAGGAGACTGGGGGGAGGCAGGGCCAGGTCTTGACCTCTCGCTTGCAGCCCCAGTGAAGGCTCAAGCCTGTTTTCCCTGCTAAAAGATGGCTGGCCTCTGTCTGGGCTGAATTCCAGTGGCCAGGCTGCCCAGAGCCGTCCCCCCGGGGACAGAGAGGGGAAGATGCTGCCCTTCTGACAACAGCCTGGACAAACAGCCCTTCCCAGTGCCGTGCAGTGAGCTGCCCCCAGGGTTGGGAGGAGGACATGCCTTGTGACCGTCCTTAGACTTCTGGCTGAACCCTTTGTCCCCTGCTTGTGAGGGCAGAGGGGCCTGCCCTCTACCCCAGAGCTGGGGAAGTACCAGGGCAGAGATCTGAGCCCTTAGCCCTGTAGGCTACTCAAGATCAGGGCTGGAAGAAATTTACAATGGGGAAGGGAAATTTTAAAGCCCAAGAGAGCCCCCAAGCTCCAGTACTCGTCCGCCCCAACCCGGCTGCGCCTGCCCCTTACTCACCCCAGGGAGGGTCTCCTGGGTGTGGAAGCGGGTCTGGCCCCGAGGCTGCGGGGGCTCCTGCAGCTGCCGCCGCCGCCGCCTTTCCGTCGCCGCGCTCTCAGTCCATCTCGGTGCAGTGCCGGCTTCCACCGCCGCGCCGAGCACGGGAGAAGGAGGGCGGTCCCTGGATTGGGTGTGTGCTGCCCGGCGGCCCCGCGCCAGCCTCTCCGCCGCGGCCGCCCCTTCAGCACCGCGGACAGCGGCGCGCTCCGAGCGCCACCGAGCCGAGAGGAGCGGCGCGCCCCGCTCCGCCCGCCGGTCGGTCAGCCTGAGCGCGGCAGGGGCGCGGCGCGGCGCGTCCTCATTCCTCCAGCCTCCTCCCCAGCAGCCTTATGAGGCCACCTCCGCCCCCCAGGGTCCCGCTCTCCAAGAGCGAAGGGCTCCCCGCGAGGCCACTCGCCAGTCCCCGGAGGACTGGACACGCCGCTTCCAGCCCGGTCCCAAGCAGGGACTAGCTCTCCCCCAGCCCAGCAGGCTAGACAAAGGCTAGCTCTCTTCGTGGAGGAACGAGGACGGCGGCGGACAGCGCAGCTCAGCCTCTTAAAATGCGCGAGCATGGCCCGGAACCTGACCCGGCGTAAGGGTGCTACCCAGCCCCATGGAGGCCAAAGAAGGCTGGCCCTTCACCAGAAACCCAGACAGGGAGGGGCCCCTGGGTGGCCCTTGGCTCAAGCCCTCGTTTTCCCCACTGTCATACACCCTGGGAATGCGAGGAGTTAATCAATTAAGAGTCCCTTTCAGAACCCAGGGAGGGAGG
The DNA here is from genome assembly GCF_019320065.1 of Cervus canadensis. NCBI lineage: Eukaryota > Metazoa > Chordata > Mammalia > Artiodactyla > Cervidae > Cervus > Cervus canadensis. The sequence goes on from NC_057386.1 coordinate 110,699,471, forward strand.
GCCCCCTCCTCACCTGGAATCCAATTCCCTCCCTCATATCCTTGGAGCCAGCGTATCAATCAACCAACAGATGGGGCTGCTCTGGGCCTGGTGACGTCACACGGAACTGCTTCCACATTTCTTCATTTCTGCTCAAATCCCTCCCACTGCTCACTGCTCCTCACCCCCGGCCAGGAAAATCCCAGACTTTGATGGGGGACCCCCGGCTCTGACTCGGCCTCTGCCACAGACCAGAAACACGGCCACCATTGGCCACCCTCACGTCCGCGCTCAGCGAGGCTCAGCTTCCCTATGGGACATGCAGACGGTGGGCGGGGTGTGGGGGGCTCCCTCTGGTTGCAAGTCTGAGAAAACCGAGCCTGTCTGGCCAAGCAGAGGGGACTCCACAGACTGGACAGTCACCCAGCCCCCGCCTGCTTCATGACCTCCCTCAAGCCTTTCTGGAGTCCAGAGGAGGAGACCCTTCCCTTCACTGGCCTAAACTGGCCACTCCTGCCTTAACTCTCTTTAGAACAACTTTTATGCCTCATTAATTCAGGTCCAAAGAAAACTGCATTTTTACCATTTGGTAGAGGCTCCAGTTTGAAGGGGGAAAACCAAATGGAATGAGTTCAAGTCAAGGTTAATAAATGCTGTCCAAGCAGACACGAGGGACTCTGCTCAAGCATTCATGGACTGTGGCAGCTACGCCAAGAGCACAGAGCTGACCACTCACAAACGGCGCAGGAGTGGGCATGGGCCATGCGGGAAAGAGGCAGGAAGAAAAGGGTAGGGGGAGAGGGGCTCCTTCCATTTTCACACCAAGCAAGAAGAATCACAAGCCACACGTGGTACCTTAAAGATAAGCAAAACCACGACCTCAATAATCTTTTAACTTATCTTCTTTTTCTCCTTTGAAAACTACTTCCAAGAGCATTTTTCCCCTTTAAGGTAGCATAGCATCAAAATCCCAAGATAAGAAACAAGTCAGGGGACTCTCCTGGTGGTCAAGTGGTTAAGAATCCACCTCCCAACACTGGGGATGTCGGTATGATCCCTGGTGGGGGAACTAAGATCCCACAGTGCCTCAGAGACCCTGCATGCCACAACGAAGACCCAGTCAAATAAATAAATAAGTATTAATAAATAAATAAATGCACTGTCTTACAGAAAAAGACACAAGTCAGGCTCCAGCAGCATGGCGTTGTGTAGGCTTCCTGCTTCAATGGTCACAGGCATCAGATGAGGGGGGTGGGGTACCTCCCAGCTGCCTTCCAAACACCCAACAACTGCCAAGTGGACATACTGACACTTTTGAGGAGAGTCTCAAATCTTGGTGCATTTCCTCACTTGGAATGGACTTCCCTGAGCATTTTGTAACAAATGATTCCTTCAGTTTAATTCCTTTGTCTAATGTATGGCATATCCAGCAATCACCAGCATGTCTGCATCCTCACCATACCAGAGGCCAATGAGAGACCGAGGGAAGTCCATTTCCCCACCCCCGCCCCACACACACCCCACTAGCACAAAGCCCAGAATTTCTGCTGACATGACAGGCCACATTTATACTGAAGACCCCCAAATATTCACGATTTGGAACTAATAGAAACAATTCAAGTCATACAGCAAGATTTTAAATTTCTATTCAGTTATTTTCTAGGTTCTGGAAAAGCCTAAAGAACTGGGACACAGGCCACAGATTCTCGTCCACAAAAGCAGGAAGACACTTCTGCTCCCAGGATGTCTTCCCCGCTCTGCCCCGAGGCTCAGGTCTCGAGCGGTGACCTTCTCACTACACACTCTCGTCCTGGTGGGGAGACTGACTGCCACTGCTGCTGACGACCAGTAACCTGCTCCTGACCCGCCGGGAAGGCCACCCTTAGCACTGCTGTGGCTGTTAAACCCTAGCCAGGCCCGCGCTCTGCCCTCCCAGCCAGCGGTGCCCTGCTGGGCCCTGAGAGCCCAAGCACTGGCATGGGGCAGCCCCTCCTCCCCGCCCAGCAGCAGCCTGCCTCGGCTCCTCCAGCCCTCGGCCGGTCCTTTCCTCCTGACCCTGCGGGGGGCCTGGACCTGGCCCTCCTCCTCTCTGCTGGCCCGCCACGGCAGCCTGCCACCTGCGCTCTGCCTCCCCTCTGGACACTTGACTCTTCCTAAGACATTGGCAAAGACTCTCACTGCCCCCGTTATGAGCCTGAAATGCCATCACCCTGCTTCTGACCAAGTAGGGTTCAACTTCCCAGCCAAGGGGTTCTCAGTTCGATGGCTCTGAACCAAGAGATCTGAAGCAGATAAGCTCCATAACTCTGTAGGCGCATATCCCCACAACTCCTGGGAAGTCCTCAGAAAGTTAGTGTTCTCCCTGCACGGGGCGCCTGGGCAGTTAGGGAAACCAGAGATGAGACATGTAGACTTTCAGAAATACAGATGGCTGAAATGTCAGGAGCCAGTGAGAAGAGCCACTTGGCTCGTCGAGTGTGTCCTAAGCAGCTTGACTGGCAAGAAGTTAACTTCAAAATAACGATGATTAATAAGTCAAATAAAAAAGAGGAAAGGACAAGATGAGTACATAGATGGAGCATTTCAGTGGAACTGGAAGTCTATAAGAATAATCAAGTGGATATTCTAGGATTTAAAAATACAGTATCTGAAATGAAGAGTTCATTAACGTGAGCTTCCTGGTGGCTCAGCTGGTAAAGAATCTAGATGTCTGCAATGCAAGAAACCCGGGTTCGATCCTTGGGTTGGGACGATCTCCTAGAGTAGGAAATGGGAACCCAGTATTCTTGTTTGGAGAATCCCAGGGACAGAGGAGCCTGGTGGGCTACAGTCCATGGGGTCGCAAAAGGTTGGACATAACTAAGCAACTGACACTTTCACTTCTTCAACTTCAAAATAACAACGGTTAGTAAGTCAAATAAAAAAGGAAAAGACAAGATGGGAACATAGACGGAGCATTTCAATAGAACTGGAAATTTATAAAAATAGTCAAATGGATATTCTGGGATTTAAAAATACAGTATCTGAAATTAAGAGCTCACTGACTGAGCTCCATAGCAGAAGGGGTAAGCAGAAATTAAGATGAATGAACTCAAAGCTTGGCTAATCAAACACATCCAGAGAATAAGGAGGGAAAAGACAGAACAGCACAAAAGACACGCGGCAGACGGTCAAAGGGTCTAAAATGTGTGTATCTTGCGTCCCACAAAAGGAAGAGGAGGGAGGACAGGTCAGAAGCAGTCAGAGAAGAAATAATGGCCATGAATTTTCCCAAATTGGGTGAAAGATTTTTAATCACTTTTTCCACATCGTCGTTTTAGCTGAAATGCAACCTCAGTCACTCTCACCTTCGGCTTTCAGGTAACGTGGTACACTGAATGGAGCCGAGAACTTGCCGACAGCCAGACCTGGGTCCAAAGGCCAGGCTCGGCCACTTACTAGCTTGGTGACTGTGGGCAGGGCACTTGAAGGATGACGCATAGAGCATGTAGAAATGCCAGGCATGTGGCAGTGATCGTTAACGTTACTCTCACGAGCTCCAGGCACCTCTCTGATGTCAGGTGGGCTGGGGAGTGTTAGAGACTCTGGGTTCTCAACGTGCCATGAGGAACATAATTGAGGGGACTTCCCTGGCAGTCCAGGAGCTAAGACTTCTCGTTCCCAATGCCGGGGGCCTGGGTTCAATCCCTGGTCAGGAAACTAGATCCCACGTGTGGCAACAGAGATCGAAGATCCCGAGTGCCACAACGAAGACCCAGTGCAGCCAAAATCAACAAATTTTTGTAAAAAGAAAAACAAGATACTTGAGGCTTGTGTGTTGTTTTTCTCCCCGACAGACAAGAACCCAAACCAAAACTTGTAACAGCTGCCAATAATCAACTTTTATCTCTATAAGACATGTTGTCAACCAATGATAATTGGCCAAAGAGCATTTTACATTCTGCTGGAAAATACTGTTTCTATTCATCTGAGTTTAACTGCCATGCACTAGTGGCAAACCCAGATTGTGAATGATTCATGCATGGCCACAATGACTAATTAAACCCTGGAGAGACGATTCATTAAAAAATACAAATGCAAACTTTTGTCCGTGGGCTTGCAAGTGGATGTCTGCAGGAAGCAACTGCAGGAAGGTTTATAATCTCAGTTTCTTCAGTAAACGAGACTGCAGATGGTGAATGAAAAAATACTTGTATTCATAAATGATTTCTTATCATGCAAACCCTGGTGATTGAAGCTTCTGTACATGGTTCTTAAATACTGAGTTTCTTGCTGCTCTGATAAATGCTTACAGATTTTTTAAAAAAAATCATCAGCCCTCTGACTCTATTGCTGACTTTGGTGATATATACCCACTAGGGACAGAGAGGGAGGCTAGCTGGGTTCTGAACCAAGCCATTCACTGCAAAGGCTTCTATAACCCCCACTGGCCTGTGCCCAGCCCTCGGAGACGATCGTGACCATCTCTGTCTTGCCAATCCAAGCTAGCTAAGGCACTCTGCCGTTCCATACACTTTCTCTATCCACAAAGTAGAATTAAGATCGACAAATATTTCACAGGACAGGACTGTGGCACAGATATCATAAAGAGGCAGGATTGACTGTATCTAGGATCCCACAGTATGTGTAAGGTCTGTCAACCGGATAAGGGCAGTGTTTGGATCAGGGATCATATTGGCCCTGACTGTCAAAGTCCTTCCAAGCAATGGCCTTTAAAAACCAATTATCAGGCACTTCCCTGTGGTCCCTTGGCTGAGGCTCCACACTCCCACTAAAGGGAGCCCAGGCTGGATCCCTGGTCACAGAACTAGATCCCACATGCCGCAACTAAGACTCGGCACAGCCAAATCAATTAATTTAAAATATATATATTGCATAATAGAAAATGATTCAAGAGGGCTATTTCTCTGATATGAGCTGAGTCTCTCAAGCATGTGTAGAGGAAAGAAAACAATCAATTTTAATGAACAGTTCATTTACCAGCAAAGATCAAAGTCCTGCGTGCCACACTAGGGCCTGCCGCAGCCAAATAATTAATTTTAAAACTCCGATTACCAGCTCTCAGTTCCCTTAGTTTCAGGGCAGCCATTTTATGCAGCGGGGCAAGCCCAGAGATAGCAGAAGAAAAACCCATTAACTGATTTTTAAATGGCTTATTCCAAAGCTTGCTGGTCTTGAAAAGACCCTTGACCTCATTTGCCAGTGGAGTCTCAGAAAGTTACATCTCAAACCGAAAAACAAGCAAATAACCAATAACCTATCAAGTCTTCCCCCAATTCTCTCCCTCTCTCTTTAGTAAAATGCACTTAGCCGCATTCCTGTAGGGTTGGTTTTTGCGTTTTGCTGACAGTCTTGCTATTTCATATGACCTGAAAGCTACCAGCACCCGAGCCATAAGAGCAAGCAGCTGTGGAGACGGGAGGGAACACACACACACAAACACACACGCTCCAAATCCAGCTCCCACAGACAGACCCCGAAGCCTCAGGACTAACAAGGGCACTCTGGCTTTGCTCCTTCCTGCCTCCCCCCGGGTCCACCATAGAGCACGTATGTGTGCAAGCTAGACAGGCAGCTAAAACTTCTACAGAACGGGTGACGCCGTTTCAGGCTGTCAAGTCTTTGCCATCCTTTCTTTCTCTCTCTCCCTAAAAACCAGGGCTCAAAAGCAGCGTCATGTGGGGCTCCATATCCAGAGTCTTTCCTGACCTGGGAATGCCTGCAGGCTGAGGCTCAAACCTAACAATAAGCCCTGCATGTCATCCAGCCAGCTCCGCCTCCAGCCCACAGAGCCCACCACCCATGGACACCTACAACGAAATGTTCTGCGTCTGCCAACCTAGGAGCCCACATCGTCTTCCCACAGCCCAGCCGCCTTGGACCAGCAGGGACGGAGTCACCCCCACCACCTCTGTTTCTTTTGGACAACTCCCAGTGTTGCGTGTATGGAGAAGGGCACAAGATTCACATCCCTCCCACCCTCAAACAACATGCACAAAATCAAATTAAACTACACTCTAAAACGGGAACAGAGTTTCCACTTGGAGGAGGAGGCAAAGCTGTTACAGAGAAAGAATCTCAAGGAAAGGAAATCTTGCTGTGTGCTGTGTTCTCAGGGTTAGTACTGAGGTCTGCCCATCAGAATTCCAGTCTGTGGGGCTGCCTTCCGGAAGGGCTGCACCCAAACCACCTCCAGTCAAACATTTCTCTCCCCTTAGGGCTCTCCGGGGGACTGGGGAGCCCAATCAAATGCCTATTCTACGTGTTGAACCCCTCAGAGCAGCACCAGGCTGTCCCAGGGGCTCTTTTATGTTCTGTGTTTTTTTCCTGATATTTTGTGCTCTGTAGGTTGATCTTTTCTCTCGGCATTATCTGCCCTGAGCTGGTGGGGTCAGTGGAAAGGAAACCTTGCCCATGTGTGTTGGCTACTGGCCCCTGGAAAGAGCGGAAGACGTGCAGTCTGGAAAGAAGATGGGCTAGGTCATTTCTAAGAAAGGGCTGATCTCACGGCCCAGAAATCCTGGCTTTTGCATGTGCTGAGGACACGGTCCCCACGTGCTTGCCAGACTCAGGGCCTCTCCTCTGGTCAGCGCTGGGTTTCCTTTCAGAACCTCTCCCTGAGGCCTCCAGGGTGCACCTCAGAGATGGTGCAGTGAACCCTCCAGGAGCCTCCCTTCAGGCTGTGGCTCGCTTGAGAGGCTTCTACAGTCCGAAGCTGATGCATCAGCCCCAGGAGCACACCTTCACGTTCACTCTTCTGGCATGGTGCGGACTCTGAGGCGACCAGCAGAGTTCAATATCCATCAACGAGCTGATGTTGAGGCTTTTTTTTTTCCACCCTTTTATATTTCATGTAAATTTGTTCAAAGCTATTAAAATTAATTACTCACCCCCCTCCCCAAGAAGCCTTGAATCAAAAGTCAACGTTTACAACGCGTTAATTACCACGGTCCCCGGCATTAGAGACTCATTATGCTGGAGTCACGGGGCTAATCTAATTTTACATGAAAGGGGACGTGTCATTGCGGGAGCTCTGCAAGCCTGAGCTTGCAGACTCGTTTTATGCTCCTCTTGGAGTCTGTCAGAGTCAATCACACCAAAGGCCTTGGCTGGTCTGTCAGCCACCCGAGAGCATACTCGGCCTTTGGAAAGAGGACGCTGAGTGCCCACAGCCCGGGGCCCGCTCTGAGCGCACCGGCCACCACTTGCTCGCCACGCGGCAGAGGCCCAGGGGCTCCCTGCTGAAGGTTATCCTTGCAGGACGAGGCTCCCTGGGAACCTGGTGGGACTCTGCACCCTGTGCCCCGGTAGCGGTTCCAGAGGGACTGATGGGACACCAGGGAAACGGGAGACCCCAGGGGCCGGCAGGACGCCTTCCCCTCCCCTTTCCTAACCCGCAGGGCACTCTGCAGCCGATCAAACTGTCCCCACCATCACCACCATCACCACTGCTGCCTGGACTGGTGCCACATGGCCAAGCAGTGCTGACACTTCACACGTCCTCACAGGAGCCCGATTCTTCTAAATAAAGGCAAAGGCTGAGCGGGGGGACGGAGTTCTGCTGCACAGTCTCTCCATCGTGTCCGCCTCTCTGTGGCCTCACAGACTACAGCCTGCCAGGTCCTCTGTCCCAGCAATTTTCCAAGCAAGAATGCTGGAGTGGGCTGCCATCTCCTACTCTGGGAGGCGGTTGGGTTATGACACAGCCAGGATCCCAGTTCAGTTGGGTTCTGGCACTTGAGACACCACGAGGAGCAGACAGGACACAGAGCCCGGCTCTGCCCCTGAGGCTCACTCAGATCCCGGTACTCTTCTCCTTCCCCACGGCCGCCACCCCCGGCTGGCATCACCTGCCACCTGGACCCACTGGCCCCCACCTGGACCCACCGTCCAGCCTCACTCTGACACATTCTCCACCTCCCGCCGGCAGCCCTTGGGGTCCAGAGGGGAATCTGGCTGGGGAGGCCTTTCACAACCCAGGATCTGGCCTGGGCTGGTCTCTCCAGCATCATCTTGGGACATCCTCACCTCCCCACTCCTCCCTGCTCCTGCCCCCACCCCGCCACCGAGAACTGTCTTCAGCTGAGGACGGCCATGCTCTCTGCCACCTCTGAGTCTCACTTCCCCTGCACTCTACTCACCATCAGCCCTCTGGGTCTTGGCTTATGCATCACCTCCTCCAGGGAGCCTTCCCTGACTATCCAGACTGGGTTAGGTGCCTTTCACTGTGCTTGCTTTGCCCGGGTCAACTTGTTAGACACAATCCACCGTGACTGTGGCTCTGCCTGCCTTCTCCCAGCAGGCAATGAGGTCCCTGGCTGCACAGCCTGGTTTTGTTTTCCACTCAATCTTTATCTCCTAACACTGTCTGGCACAGAGAGATGTGCGGTACACATTTGTTGTGTAATAACTTAAAATATACTGATCTCCATAAAATTTAGCAAGAAAGCAAGTTTTTTAACTCAGAAGGCACTGCCTGCTCCAGATCTATGATTAAAACTCGTCAAAGGACAAACATGGTCTGCAAAAACTGCTGTTTCTGAGGCCTCTTCGTGGGAGGAAGCAGTCATTCTGCAGGTCTCACGTCCTGGGGATCACTTTCCCTTAGTGCAATCCTGAGTGACCAGGCTCATTTCTCAGACAGGGCGGTCCACTCCAGCACTGCCTGGCTGACCTAAGTCGCAGGGCTCTGGGAAGCTTCTGGGTCCCAGGGTCAGGGTTGGCAAGGAACACCAGGTTGAGAAAAGGCATGTTTTCCATCAAGGTGTCATGGTTTCTCTATTTCCAAAAATAACGAATCTCCATGAATTGCATTCTTGCTCAAATATTCCCTAAGGCAAAGATTTTACATGATCAGTCATATTTTGGGAGCGACAGTATTAGCAGTATTGCAGAGCTATTTGTTTACTTTAAGATGTGGTGTTTCAGGCCCCAGGGGAAAGAAAAGAGGCACAGTCTGTATCTACAGTGACCCTCCTGATCCCCCTCCACACTAGGGGTCCCGATGAATGTGACCTGTGCACAGGCCCCTTGTTCTTTGAAGCAAAGAGGACATATAAAATGCTGTAATGCCTGAGAAAAATGTCCAATCATTTTTAAAAAGCAAAATGAAGGCTTCCCTGGTGGTCCAATGGTTAAGAATCCACCTACCAATGAAGGGGACGTGGGTTTGATCCCTGATGCAGGAAGATTCCACCACTTGCCGCAGAGCAGCTAAGCTCTTGGGCCACAATTACTGAGCCCGAACACCTAGAGCTCCTGCTCCACAACCAGAGAAGCCCCCGCAATGAGAAGCCCCCGCACTGCAGTGAAGAGTTGCTCCCATTCACTGCACGGGAGAAAGACTGCGTAGCAACGAAGACCCAGTGCAGCCAAAAATAAATACGTATTTTTAAATAACTTAAAAAATGGTGAGATGAGTATGTTTATCAAGAAAACCTGACTTCAACACTTCCTCAGGTTTTCCTGAGTAGGCTGACTCGGTCTCCCCGAGCCTGGACTCCCCCACACGGCTGGTGCGGGTATAAAATCGTAGAACCACTTTGGAAGACAATTTGGCAACTGCTTAGAGAGTTAAACATCTATCTACCCTCTGACCCAGGCATGCCACCCCTGGGTATTTACCCAAGAGAAAGGAAGGCACCTGTCCACACAAATGCTTGGACATGAATGTTCAGAGCGGCTCTACCTGCAACAGCCAAAACCTGGCAACGCCCTGAGGCAGGAGGCAGCGGATAAGCCGCGGCACATCCCCAGCAGAATCCACAATGAGGAAAACCAGTGATGTGTGCACAGCCTGAGTGGAGTTCAAACAGTTGCGCTGGGTGAAAGAGGCCAAACGGAGAGGAAGAGGAGACTCACTGTAAAGTCCACTTGTGCACCATCCAGAAAACATAAATGCCGCTGTGCCTGGAAGCAGGTCAGTGTGGCCTGGGGAGGTGGCGGGGGGGCTGGACACAGGGCAGTTTGGGGTGGCGGATATGTCCCTAACCTTGACTGTGGTGGTGGTTTCATAGGTATGTACATACATCAAACTTAGCAAATTGTATAGTTTAAATACAGGGAGTTGTGCTCAGACCCTCAGCTATGTCTGACTCTCTTCGACCCCATGGACTGTGGCCTGCCAGGCTCCTCTGTCCATGGAATTTTCCAGGCAAGAATACTGGAGTGGGTTGCCATTTTCCCTCTTCAGGGGACCAGGAATTGAACCTGGATCTCTTATGTTTCCTGCATTGACAGGCAGATTCTTTACTACTAGCGTGACCTAGGAAGCCCAAAGGCAGTTATGGCATGCCTATTTTTCCAGTAGTCATATACGGATGTGAGAGTTGAACTATAAAGAAAGCTGAGTGCCGAAGAATTGATGCTTTTGAACTGTCGTGTTGGAGAAGACTCTTTGAGAGTCCCTTGGACTGCAAGGAGATCCAACCAGTCAATCGTAATGGAAATCAGTCCTGAATATTCATTGGAAGGATTGAAGCTGAAGCTGAAACTCCAATACTTTGGCCACCTGATGAGAAGAACTGACTTGTTTGCAAAGACACTGATGCTGGGAAAGATTGAAGGCAAGAGGAGAAGGGGACGACAGAGGATGAGATGGTTGGATGGCATCACTGACTCAGTGGACATGAGTTTGAGCAAGCTCCAGGAGTTGGTGATGGACAGGGAAGGCTGGCGTGCTGCAGTCCATGGGGTTGCAAAGAGTCTGACATGACTGAGCAACTGAACTGAACTGATTACGCTCAGCAACAGCATTAAAACAAACACGTACTGAGGACCAAAGAGAATGGCTGCCCATCAAATCGTGATGCTGTATGCCTTAAACTTACACAGTGCTCTATGTCTAAGAGATCAATAAAACTGGAAGAAGAAAATAAAATACATAAGTGTGTCAAATCAACACACTCTACAGCTTAAACTTACATGAGGTTGTACACCAATTATACCTCAATTCTGAGGACTTCCCTGGTGCTCCAGCGGTTGAGAATTTGCGGGACTTGGGTTCAATCCCTGGTCGGAGAACTGGGATCCCACATGCTGGCCCATGCGCCCAACCCATCGAGCCTGCATACCACAGCTAGAGTCCGTGCGCCTCAACAAAGGATCCTGCCTGCGGCAACTGAGAGCAGACCCAGCCACATGAAAATAAACAAATGTTTCTGAAAAAACGATACCTCAGTTTCTAAAAAAGGAAAGCTAACTTTAAAAAGACAGAGAGAGACAGAGAAAGGCTGTCTACCGAGAAACCCTGTGCTCCACACCCCGCAGCTGGGGCAGCCGCTGCAAGCCACCGAGGCCACAAGGCCCAGCACCTTCGTGGGGTCAGACCTCCCACATGCCCCTGCTGAAGGCCCAGCTGTCCCCTGGGAAGGCCCCACTTTCCTTCACTGAGAAGACCCTACCTGTCCCCCCCCCCCATCAGCCCACATGAGGCCACCGTACCGGCCATGACGCTCGGGACCACCAATCAGATTCCCCGGGGCATCCCCGCCCTAACCGGCCAGGACTGACTGCCGTGTGAGGCAGAGGTGTTCTCCAGACAGAATTCAATTTGTGATTGCAGATTATCTTTTTTAGCTGCTTTTAGGCAAAAGGACATGAGCACGATGGCCAATGAAAATCCCATTCACATGTCCCGTTTCCCTTTCCACAAGGCTCAATGCAATAGAACAGAGGTGACCCCAAGAAGGCGGGAGCGTGACTGGGCTCTGGGGAAGCCGCAGTGACTCTTTCAAGCATTAGGGCCAGCGTCTAAGCAGAGCTCTCTGTTCCTGGGTTACCCCACCAGGCAGCAAGCAAAACGACGCTTTCTGCTCCTGCTCTTCCCTGGGTCCTCATCCAGGGAATGCAGCAAAGCACAGCTCCGAGGCTGCAAAACTCTACATCGGGACTTCAGCACCACTGCTCACACGGTCATTCAAATCCTGGGCACCGACCACGTGGCAGGCCCTGCGCTCTGCACACTCCTGGGAGCCAGCAGTCTAGCCGAGCGGACAGATGTTGATCAAAGCACCCCCACTTCCTAACAGAGATCTTGGGCAAGGCGCTGAGGTCGCCTCTGTGAACAGGGATGAAGCGCCTTCCTCTCAGCAGACCGTTCATGACTCACTGAGCCGCCGCCCTAGCCGTGCCTGCAGCAGACCCAGCACCGCCCGGGGTCAGCCTTGGCGGCAGGGTGCTGGGAGAAGAAACGGGTGTGCTCCTTAACGGGTCTCTCTCCCTCCGATCGGCCCCAGGGCAGGACGCTCCGGCCCACCTGCAGTCGCCTTACACAGAGACACCAAGAGGCAGCGTGTGTCTGAAGAGCGCAGGCTCCAGTGGAGAGGTGGACAGTGCGTACCTTGGCCAGGAGACCCCCAAGAACGGCCTCTCCACGCCCACAGCCCAGGCTGGGGTCTGAGCCCAAGGACAAATGATTCGGTGTGTGGCGGGGACCACGACGCAGGAAGGATGGAAGGCTGGGGGCAAGGGCCGCTGCTTTCCACTGTGAGCATGGCTTTCACTACTCCTTTCCCGTGGTGGGGATTAGTGGGACAGGAAAAATCCATTAATATTAAAATAAGATTGGCACACGGCATTTACTTTTGGGTTGCTCGAAACGCAGTGGTGTGACAGAAGTCAGATCCACAAACGCCAAGGGGATTAAATCAAAAGGGTTTAACGGCGTTTCAGTGGCCTGAGCGTACTGCGGCGGGCTGTGGGGAACGGCGGGGTCTCAGCCCTGTGGCGTTTGTCCCCGTCTCACAAGTGACGAGTCGTCTCACAAGTTCGTCTCGCAAGTGACGAGTCGCGACTCCGTAGGCGCTGAGCCGAGGACAACGCACCGCTCAGAGTTTTAGCAGCCCCGCCGCTCACTGGTGACCGAATGTGCCCCACTCTGGACAATCGCCTGGCCATTTTCCAAGAGGAGATGGATCACTGCACACACTTACTGCAAAAAGCCTGGCGCTGGAAACGCCACTGGATGACACTGGACGACGCGCAGTTTTTAAAATAACACTGGTAACCATGCCTTTCCGCTGGCTGGGGCCTGTAAGCCCCATGAGGACTGAGCGCCCAGCCTGGGCGATCATGCAGTTCAGGCACCTTCATTTGGTTTTAAATAGACTACGGACAGATTAAGGGTTTTCGCTTGGTATTAAATGAGAATCTGACGGGCACGCATGAAATACATATGTAAGAGGGAAGATAATAAGCCGAGGAACACTGAAGAGCAGGAAGCGCGTCTGAAGCAAGGGCAACGGGCTGGTTTCTGGGTAACAGGAGCTGGACAGGGCGTGAGGGGAGGAGAAGCAAAGGGCGGGGCTGGGCAGGGGGCATCGGGCGGGGCACCTGTCACCAAAGGCGCCCCATCACCAAGCTCGAGGCTGACCCTGCTCTGTCCCTTTGGCGCTATTGCTACCTCATTCTGGAAAGAAACTGGACATGCTTTTTTTTTTTTTTTTTTAAAAAAAAGTGCTTCCTGGGACTTCAGAGGTGATCCAGTGGTTAAGACTTCGCCTTCCAATGCAGGGATTACAGGTTTGATCATGGATCAAGGAGGTAAGATCCTACATGCCTCACAGCCAAGAAGCCAAAAAACAAAAAGTATTGTAACAAATTCAACAAAGATTTTTAAAATGGTCCATCTTAAAAAAAAAAAAAGTTTAAAAAATGCATCCCTGGTGGTCCAGTGGATAAGAATCTGTCTGTCAATACATGGGACACAGGTTCAAACCCTGGTCCAGGAAGATTCCACATGCCTTGGGGCAACTAAGCCTGTGCAACACAACGATTGAGCCTGTGTGCTTTAGAGCCTGGAAGCCACAGGAGAAGCCACTGCAGTGAGAAGCCCGAGCACCGCAGAGACAGAAAGGCCACTCGCAGCAACAAAGGCCCAGCGCAGCCAAAGATAATTAACTGATTATATTATTTTTCAAAGTGCTTCCTGTGTTTTCTGGAGCTCCTTCAGGGAGGGCAGGTGTGGGTCCCTGTTACTCAGAGTCTCGTCTGTGCAGCTCCCGCAGCCGCAAGCGCGGCCCTGGAGGTGCAGGCAGGCCCGGACGGCAGAGGCTGGAAGGGGGCAGGGCTGCCTGGGGCCACTTTTCGGAAGCACCTGTCAAACGTCTGTGGGATGTGCTGACCGCAGGCACAGAGAAGAAGTATGAGGTCGTGTGGGCCCCGTCACTTCAGCCGTGTCCGACTCTTTGCCACCTCAAGAACTGTAGCCCACCAGGCTCTTCTGTCCATGGGACTCTCCAGGCAAGAATACTGGAGTGGGTAGCCATTCCCTCCTCCAGGGGATCTTCCTGACCCAGGAAGTGAGCCCATATCTCCTGCGTCTCCTGCATTGCAGGCAGGTTCTTTACCCACTGAGCCACCTGGGAAGCCCCGCAGAAGGTCATACTGGTCCTCAAAGAACCCACAGGCCACACCACCAAGGGTGGAGGGGAGCTGGGAGGGAGTAGCGATGGCCGGATCATGGCAGTGTTTTCATTGCTTCTTGCAAACTGCCTCTCCTGTCCTGTTTTAATGGCACAGAGAGTCAAGTTGAAGCAAGAGCGGAGGATGATTTTTCCCGCCGGATCCCCCTTCCTTCCTCTTCTCCACAGGAGAGTGTGGATTTTCTCTCCCACAGTGCCCCAGGCTTCCAGACTGACGGGCGTGTTTGCGAACCAGCCCGTCTCTGCCCTCCGGGCCTCCTGAACACGTCCCTCTTGGGGACAGCTCCAGCCTCCCTCCGAGGACGGGCTGCCTGGGCTGTCGCCGCAGGCGCTGTGGCCTTTTCCCCCTGAGTGTGGTTGTCAGTCGATGGCCCTGAGCTGTGATCGCATCTGGGAGGCCCTGAGCCCGGCGCAGAGGGGGCGTTTCCATACAAATGGACGAGCATGGGCACTTCTGGATAAGCTATGATGGCCAAGGCTCACTGGAGGGTGTATGTGGGTTTACCTTCCCTTAGCCACGCCGCGCACTTTCTGCTGAGGCAGTGTTCGCTGGAACAACCTTTATAACTCGCCAAGTATCAAAGTGGAAAGTGTGCACTCAACCCAGTAATCCTTTCTCTAAGAATTTACCCTTAGGAAATAATCACACCAGAGCCAAAGGAAAGAGAAAGTGAGCACAGAAATGCTTGTCCCAGTGCTTTTTTGGATAATAAGGAAACACGGCAAGCAACCCGAACGGCTGAGGAAATGTTTGATTAAACTGTGCTATATCCACCCAGTGGATAACATGCACTGCTAAAAATGACATTACAGGGACTTCCCTGGTGGTCCAGTGGTTACGACTCCGCCTTCCAATGCAGGGGGTGCAGGGCAGGTTCGATCCCTGATCAGGGAACTAAGATCCCACATGTCCCAGGGTGCAGCCAAAGAAAGAAAAAAGACATTTTAATTAGATACCCGAACAAGTGATAAGATTAAAGAATTGTTGTTGCAGGTGTGACAGTGGTCTCGAATGGATGCTTTTAAGAGTCCTTGTATTTTTATTACTCATTTACTTGTTGGCCACACTGTGAAGCATGTGGGATCTTGGTTCCCTGACCAGGGATTGAAACTTCATCCCCTGCAGTGGAAGTTCGGAGTCTTAACCACTGGATAGCCAGGGAAGCCCTGAGTCCTTGGATTTTAGAGATACATGTGAAATATTTGCAGATGGGGTTTGGTTTAAAATAACAGTGGGAAAGCAGATTAGTGGTTCCCAGGAGCAGAGGGAGGCGGGGAACAGGGAGTAAACGCTAATGGGCATGGGGCTTCCTCTCGGGGATGATGAAAGTGTTCTGGAATTAGAGGTGACGGCTGCACGATGCTGTGAGCGTGCTAAATGTCACTAATGGTGAATTTTATGTCATGTGTATCTATCACAATAAAAAATAATAATAATGAAGGGTGACCAGAAGATGGGATGAGGTGAAATACGATCGGCCATGAACTGATCATTGTTGGAAGGTGCGTGATAAGAACATGGGACTGTGTATGGCATAAGTGTTAGATATACTGCATGGAACATACTGGAAAGCTTCCATAATAAAAAGTGATGCATATTTTTTTGGCCCAGAACGTCTGCAACATGTTGAATTTAATGAGCCAGTTACAATATTGAATATTGTGAATTTTCCCAGTGGTGTGAAATTATATACAAAAATGCATCTGTATGCATAAATTAATGTTTGCAATGCTATTCAGTAAAGATTTAACTGTGATCATTTCTAGGTTAGTAGATTTGAGATTTTTCTCCCTTTTGTTCATTTCCCAGTATGGTTTGCACTTTTCTTTTTTCCCTTCAGTCTTTTTACAAAACAATAAAGGTTTTTATCTTAAAAAGCAGAAATATTTAGGAACACCCTTTTTAACCTCAGGCAGTCTCACAGAATGGTCCTGGGAAAATGGCAGATTCCTAACAAGAGCCACTTGGCGAGCTTGACACCTGGGTGTTTGGCAGCACCGCCCTCCATAGTGGCCATTTCTGCTGTTGGACGCCCCTGCCAATGATCACTACTTACCCTCACAACCACCTGAAGACACAGGCAATGGTCCTGCCTTTGAGGAGCAAAGAAATGAAGGTTAAGGGCCTCGTCAAAAGCGACACATCGGAAGGGACTTCCCCGGTGGTCCACTGGTTTAGAATTAGCCTTGCAGTGCAAGGGACACAGGTTCAAACCCTGGTCAGGGAACTGAAATCCCACAGGCCACAGAGCCCGAGGGCTACAACTTGGGAGTCTGTGCGCCTCAACAAAAGATCATACATGATGCAGTGAAGATCCCATGGGCGGCAACTAAGACCCTGTACAGTCAAGTAAATTTTTAAAAAATGTTACACAATGGAAAAGATGAAAACTCTAATTCACAAAGGTATGTGCACCCCAATGTTCACAACAGCCAGGACAGAGAAGCAACAGTGGTCTCAAATGGATGCTTTTAAGAGTCCTTGTATTTTTATTACTCATTTACTTGTTGGCCACACTGTGAAGCATGTGGGATCTTGGTTCCCTGACCAGGGATTGAAACTTCATCCCCTGCAGTGGAAGTTTGGAGTCTTAACCACTGGATAGCCAGGGAAGCCCTGAGTCTTCCCTGTGTCCGCCGACAGAGGAATGGGTAAAGAAGATAAGAAATATGTATATGTACACAATGGAGTATTATTCAGCCACACGAAAGAGTGGATGAAGCCATGTGCAACACATGCGTGGACCTAGAGATTATCATACTAAGTGAAGTAAGACAGAGAAAGACAAATAAAAAGTGACATCACTTATTTGTGGAATCTTAAAAAAAATGAACTTATTTACAAAACAGAAACAGACTCACAACCAATATAGAAAATAGTATTATGGTTACCAAAGGGGAGAGTGTGTGTGGGGGCAACAGGGATGAATTAGGAGTCTAGGATTAGCAAATACACACTACTATTACTAGATAAGTAATAAGTTCCCTGTGCAGGACAGGGAACTACATTCAATATCTTGTAATATCTATAATGGAAAGGAATCTGAAAAAGAAAATACATGCATGGCTGCTGCTGCTGCTGTCGCTTCAGTCGTGTCCGACTCTGTGCGACCCCACAGACGGCAGCCCACCAGGCTCCTCCATCCCTGGGATTCTCCAGGCAAGAACACTGGAGTGGGTTGCCATTTCCTTCTCCAATGCATCAAAGCGAAAAGTGAAAGTGAAGTCGCTCAGTCGTATCCAACTCTTAGTGACCCCATGGACTGCAGCCTACCAGGCTCCTCCATCCACGGGATTTTCCAGGCAAGAGTACTGGAGTGGGGTAAATACATACGTACATACATACATATATATAACTAAATTACTTTGCTGTTCTCCTGAAACTAACATAATTCAAAATTTATTTTTAAGTCACACAATGACTCAAGGCCAAACTAGGATCCCAAATCTTGTGCCCCCTTTACTAAGCCACAGCCCTGCACACCATTATGTAAATAAGACTCAGCTATGCCCCCTGGCGGGGTGAGGAAGACCCCCGCCTGCTGGTTCCACAGCCCCGAATGCCTAGCCTTGAGCTTTGTAAGTTTCTCTCCAAATCAAAGCTCAAGCTGGCAAAGTCGAGTGCAGAAGGAACCCAGGAAGATGTCCCATCCCAGCTCGCCTTGGGTTCAGGTCACGTACTTTTGCCATTAGCGATGAAATGAGCTGCTAACCCCACCCACGTCAGAGACTGGAGCTCATGCCCACAGATCCACCAGCAGGTTAACATCTAAATGGCAACAAAGCACAAGCCTTCTCAATCTGATAATTACAAAGGTAAGTGCTATTATACCCTTTAGTTACAAAGGAAGCAATTAGTATCAGGATAATTGCCCTGGTGGGAAAATGACACTTAAAGCATCTTAATGGTAAGAATGGACCCAATGCAGACAAGTGACTCTTTCGTTTACCTTTCTGGTCAAACGACTCTGACCTACTAATCCTCTTACGAAGTCCACCTCCAACACAAACATTTCAGAATGCTTATTTTTTCTACTGAAATAAGGGGGCCACCTCTGGGCCATGGGCCCTTGGGCTCTGCCAGCTGGCAGAGGGTCTGTGGGAAGAGTCGGAACAAACACCGCCCTCGCTTTGAAAACCCAGCTCAGCCTCCCTGAGAACTGAGCTGTCAAGCTGCTTGCATTCAGCGTGTACATTCCAGCTCGCTGGTGAGTGACCCAGTTACCCTGAGCCTCTTCCGCCAGAACCGACTTACATGAGTCCCTCGGGGGCTAAGCCGCTGCCATCTGTATGGGCACAGGGTCACATCCGAACCCAAACTGTCAACACCTCTCACACAACAGAACGCTGTCGCTCTGCTGAGTTCCCTTCTGGTGGCGCTCGCCTTTGCTGATGAGGACACTTGAGAACTGACTCCAACTCACATCCCTTCCCCACCTTGCAGGCCCCCTGGCGAGGCTGAGCCCTCAGAGGTCTCTGTCCTTCCAGGAAGCCCTGCCCTGTGCCAAGTCCTGCCTCTTCCGGAAAAGCCAGAATTCTCTCCCAGAGACACTAACTTTCCCCTTGGTTTCTTCAGACTCTGTGCTTCTCTGCTGGAAGCACATGTGTGTCCCCTTTTCTCAGGCCCTGACCCCCTTTTCTGGTTCCCCTCTATCCTCTGAGTCACCAGGGAGAGTGCAAGTTCCTTTAAAAAAAAAGCCTCAGTGCACTGTGTTGTTAATTTTTCAGATATGACAACGGTACCTTGAATATATTAAACTTTTAAAAAGGCATCCTTATCTTTTAGAGACGCACCCTGAAACATTGACAAATGTTCAGAAAGATGCAGGATTAGGGAAGAAGGCAGAGGCACAGGAACCAGATTGAGTTAACTGGTGACAAGTATGGGCCGGTTCCTGAGACTTCTGTCTGCTTCTGTTTTGTCGTAAGTTTTCCATAACAACAACAAGATTTTTGAGAAGTCCCAGTGCCCGGGTTCTGCAGCCTCCTTGAGTCCACCTGCGCCCTCCTGAGGCTTTTATGCCTCTTTTGGCTGAGATGTTTACTGAGCAACAACTCCATGCAAGGTGCTGCTACAGCTGCAACGTGAGAGCGACTGGCCTGCCTGCAACGAGCCCTCAGGATGAGGAGGCTGGTCCTCGATTTTGACAACCCCCCCTCCCAGGGCCTCATTTCTCAAACTGGGCACAGACTTTTCTCTCCCCAGACACCAGGGGTGGGCCCGTGAAGTGGAGTGGAGTGAGCTCAGCTTCCTGTCCTGGCATCGCTGAGGGGAAATCTTAACTGCCTCCCTTGGTCTTACTGGATGAAGTGGCCCAGATGTGAGTCAGGGCAGAGAAGAGTTTGAGGGAGAGAGAGTCTGACTCATCCAAGTTTCAGAGGGTTTGGGTGAGCTCAGCCCCTCTGTCCTGCAACCTGTGAGCCAAGGACTACAGGCCAGGACACGGCCTGCCTCTCACCTGGGCTGGAAGCTTGGAGGGAAGTGCTGAGACCACAAGGGGCTTCGAGGCCTGAACACCTAAACGCTGGACACCTCCTAATCCAAAGGGCTAGAAACCCGAA
Organism: Cervus canadensis; assembly: GCF_019320065.1. NCBI lineage: Eukaryota > Metazoa > Chordata > Mammalia > Artiodactyla > Cervidae > Cervus > Cervus canadensis. The sequence goes on from NC_057386.1 coordinate 110,719,435, forward strand.
ACAGACTTCACCCTCCCCAAACTAGGCACAGATCTGTTTATCTGTACAGAGGGCCATGTGACATTCTGGGGGCCCCGGACCTACAGCCAAAGCAAGCCGAGAATTCCCACCTCGAGCTGCCCACCGCCCTGCCCCCGGTACCACTGAAAGTTCATCCTGGGGCCACCAGGGAAACAGAAGCCAAACCCTCTGGTCAGCAACGCCTTTTTTGCTGCTGTCAGCTTCAGTGACCAACAGTTCACACCCACAGTCCCACTCTCTCAGTCCAGGTGGGGGGCCGAGAGTCTTTGTGGCGAAGGGTGCGGCATTCCCAGTACAGACACAGTCCCTCTTCTCAGGTGGAGAGAAGGCTGCACCTACATCTGGAAGACAGCGGCCAAGGATACAGATACAAGTGCACCGGGCGGACTCCCCACAGCACCGCTGTCGTCTCTCTGGATCCCGTTCATTAAAAAAAAAAAAACACATGTAGTAAAACAGAATTCAACCCTCATTCCACGGAAAACGTGCAATTTGGAAATGGGGGAAGCAAGACGGCTGCAGCAAGCCATCCAGGAAGTCTGAGTAGACCGTGTTTCTCAAAAGGAGATCCATGGGGGGCTGACAGGAGCACTGCCTGGAATGTATATTAAAAATGGGGGTTTCTGGGGCTTCTCTGATGGTCCAGAGGTTAAGACTTCAAATTCCCAGTGCAGGGGGCCGAGGTTCAATTCCCTGGTTGGGGAACTAGATCCCACATGCCACAACTAAGAGTTCATACGCTGCAGACGTCCCCAACAGTAGAGTGGATAAGAATCCACCCGCCAATGCAGGGTTCAATTCCCAGTCCAGGAAGATTCTACGTGTGGCCTAACTGCTGAGCCCGTGCGCTGCATGCGACAGGGACTCCACGTGTCACGGCTGCTGAAGCCCCTGCGACTGGAGCCTGTGCTGCCCGAGAGCGCTAAGTCGCCTCAGTCATGTCCGACTCTTATCGACCCTGTAGACTGTAGCCCACCAGGCTCCTTTGTCCATGGGATTTTCCAGGCAAGAATACTGGAGTGGGTTGCCATTTCCTCCTAAACGGGGTCCTGACCCAGGGATCGAACCTGAGTCTCTTACATCTCCCGCTTTGGCAGGCGGGCCTTTTACCACTAGCTCCACCTGGGAAGCCATTGCAATGAGGAGCCCATGCGTGGCAACGAAAATGACTCAGGGCAACCAAAAATTTAGGAAAAAAAAAAAAAAGAAGAGTTCACATGTTGAAACTAAAGACCCCATATGCCCCCAACGAAGCTTGAAGACCTCAGGCACCAAAACTAAGGCCTGGAGCAGCCAAGATAAACACAAAAATATTTTTAAAAAACAGAAATATATACATTTAAAATGGGAGTTCCCGGGCACCACCTTATCAGCTCGTCAGAATCTCAGCGGTCCTCTAAGAACTGTATAACATGTTCGCCCCAGTGGCCTTTGCGCCCACCTAAGTCACAGAGAAGTTTTTCAGGGTGTGTGCGTGTGTGTTTGTGTGTGTTGTTGTTGTTGTTTAATCCATGTCAGTCACTATTTTACTACCTTAATGAGCTCGTGAAAGACTTCACTAAACCTTCTGCCCACCTCAGCGGATGAGGCTTCTCCTTCTCGGGACCAAGGAATCTGAGGGTGAACAGCTTGAATGTGGCCGTGTTTTCCGCCTGTCCTGAGACGAGGGCACCCCGTCCCTGCTCAGCCTCTGGGGGATGGGCACGGTTGAAGCTATGGCTCGTTACTTGCAGGCATTCTCCGAGCTCCTCCCACCCACCCAACAAGTCAGAAACCCCGAATTTCAGGAAGCCACTCCTCCTCCTAATGGGAAGAGTGCCCAGGGGGCCAAGGCGAGACCACCATCTCTCCAGGCCGCGTGTGAGCCGAGGCACAAAGGCAGCAGGCTTTCCAGGGGCTCTTTCCAGAGCCTGAGCAGCCCCCTCCCCACTCCCCAGGGATTTATTTTCACCTCGAGGGATCACGGCCAACAGGGACAGCAGGAAAGCCTTCCAGGTCCTACCTGTTTTTTGTTTTTTGTTTTTTTCAGGTCCTACCTTTACAGGCTTTTCATCTTGAAGCTCTAGGACGGAAGGCTGCCCAGATGTTCTTTAGGCTCAGCCCCCCGGGCCACCGGCCAGCCCCTGCAGGCCCTGCTCAAACGCCCACCTTGGTTGCTCTAAGGGCAGAATCTGGGCTGCCCGGGGTAATTCCAAGTGCTGGGCTGTGATATCAGAATAGGGCTATGACATCAATGTGGGGGCAGGTCAGCCTGGGGGAGCAGGGCAGGAGAGAGGGAGCCCCCAAGGGGCCGGATTAGCCACCCCCCGCCCCGTGGTGGGAGCAAGGTGAGAGAGAGGTGTCCGGGCGGTGGCGTCACTGCTCACAGCCTCCTGGGGCACCCGCTGGGAGGGCGGGCCTGATGATCTGAAAATGATTCACAAGTCCTGAAAGGTAGGTGGCAAGCCAGCCAACCGGCTGGCGCTTCTGGAACTAATTCAGGCACTGATTCAGGGACAAGGAAAGCTAATGAACCGTCTTCTAGCGCCCCCCTGTGTCAAGTGAAAGGACACGCTCTGGTTTCTGACAGAAGCTCCCAGGTGGGCTGAGCGTCACGGTCCCCCCAAGACGCAGCTAAATGCAGGCAGATGAAAGGTGAAAGACACTTTACATCTGAATAACAATAAACAAACTGTAATATAAGTATGTCTCAACCATTGCGTGGGACACATTTACACTAAAACATTATTTCGGTGGCCTGTATTTGTATTTACGAAAATCTGCCAATCTCATCCAGGGAGATTTTTTTTAATGCAGGTGCCCTCCGCCCACCCCATTCCCAACACTGCTCTCATCCGTCAGATTTATCACTGCCCAGTGACCTGGGAATCTGTGTTATTTTAAAGCCGCCAAGGTGGCTATTATCAGTAACTACAGCTGACTTCCCTTGAGCATTTGCCAAGCCAGGTGCCAGGTTCACTACACCCACTATGTCACCGCACCTCCAAGGGGTGGTTCTGTGATTAAGCCCACTTCACAGAGGAGGGAATGAGGCGACAGAAGGCAGCACCTTGACCAAGGCCACACAGCCACGAAGGGAGCCACGGTTTGAACCCAGGCGGACTGGATCCCTTTGGCTTAGAAATCTTTGAACTGGAAGGATGCTGGGAGGCACACAGTCGGCTGATGGGGGAACCCCTTGCCAAGTTCAGCATCACCGCTGACGCACTCAAACACCAGAGTGTGGACTCCAAGGAAGAGTCATCATGGGGGCGGGGGGTCCCACGTTCCAACTAGTGGAGACTAAAACAGAAGGTCGGACTAATAGTCAGTGACCTTCCACACGCACTGAGGCAAGTGCTGGGGAGACCCCAGTGCAGGGAGACTGCACTGCTGTAAAAACAAGCAGGAAGCTTTTTCTATGTACTCACAGGAAAAGATTCCAAGATCTACTGTCGCTAAATAGAAAAAAACAGCAAAGTGGGGACTGCACTTTTTTAAAATAAGTACTTATTTGCAGGACTTCCCCTGTAGTCCAGTGGTTAAGACTGCCTTCCAATGCAGGAGGTGTGGGTTCAATCTCTACTCAGAGAATTAAGATCCCCCAGGTTGCACAGTGTGGCCAAAAAAACAAAAAAAAAATGTACTTATTTGAATATACACGTGTAAAGACATAAGATCCCGGAAGCTCAGTGGCCCCTGCGTGGGAGAACAGGGTGGGCAGCCTGGCAGAAGAGTCAAGGGCAGACTTCATGGCATGCGACTTTGAAACTGTTGGTTTATGAATCTTATAAAGACGTTACATGTTTAAAAAAATATAAATGCATGAAACTAAAAAATAAAATGTCTTGCTTAGGACTTCTGAGCCGACCTTCTGAGCTGCCTTGGCGAAGGCAGCAGCTCTGGCAGTCTCCAGAGCGGACTTCGGAGCAAGCCTGGCCTGAGGTACAGGCCCACCATCCTGGTCTCCCGCCCTGCCTTCTGCCTCCGGAGCTGACCCAGCGCAGCATCCGAGGGTTCTGCCGAAGCCCAGGGACCAGGCACACTGAGCCCCGCCCACCGCAAACATCCCCACCCCGAGAGCTGCAGGCCGCCCCTGCCACCTAACGTCTGGCTGCTGAGGACGTGGGGAGCTGAGCGGGCAGGGCGAGGTGGGTCTGCCGGTCACCACCGCCCCCCAAACGCTCTCAGCTCCCTTGGTCTCCAGACCCGCCACACTGCACGCGCTCCCGCCGCGCCGAGCACTGGCTACCTGACTGGTTGCTCATCATGCGGACAGCCTTGGCCTTGGCCAGCTCCAGGGCGGTGATCCACTGCTGCCGCTCCACCTCCGAGCCGGCCTTGAGGTGGTAGGTCCTGCCCCCACTGGTCAGCACAATACCGCAAGAGTCCTCCGTGTCGAAGTGTGTGGTGAACAGGTTGATGGTGCCACGGCAGGTGTGGGCCATTTCCCCCTGATTTCTGTGGGATGCAAGAGGAGGGATGGGGTGAGGCTCCCAGACTCTGTGGTTCTAGACCAAGGGTCCCCAACCTCCAGGATCTAATGCCTGATGATCCGAGGTGAAGGGGATGTGATAATAATACCAATAAAGTGCACATAAATGTAATGCACTTGAATCATTCCAAAAACATCCCCCGCCTCCAGGTCTATGGAAAAGCTGTCTTCCACGAAACCGGTCCCTGGTGCTGAAGAGGTTGGGGACTGCTGTTCTAGACTGAAAGAGAGACCTTAAGGCCCATCCCTGGAATCTCAGACCCTTGGAGCTGGCAGAGGCCCTGATGTCAGTGCTAGGAGATAACGGCTCTCAGGACTGGCAGAGGCTCAGCCTCGCAGGGGTTGGGGGGGGCTCTCAGTGGGGACAGAGGCCAAGGGAGGAGGGCCCACAGCAGGGCCACATGCAGGGCATGCTGGCTGGGTCTGAGCCCTTGCAGACACCAGGAAATGGAGAGGGGAGACGGCCAGGACCCTGCCAGGCAGCATAGACTTCTGACTCCACCCCAGGCTCTTCCCACCGAGTCTCAGAACCACAGAGTTGGAACAGGGCGGGAACCAGCTGCTAAAACTGCGATTAGGGACCCAGAACCCCAGGGGGTGGACTTGGAGGCCCCCCCTTGCCAGGAATGACCTGGGAACTGAGATCTGAAGAGCAAGGAAACCACCCTTCTCTTCTAGCCCCAGGAGATGAGGGCGATGGCTGGGCTGACCCAGTACCCCCGGCGACAAGGGGCTGACTCTGTGCTGGTTACAAGATCATAGAGCTGACGGTACCAAAGTAAGGGGAACACGTATATGTATGACTGAGTCCCTTTGCTGTCCACCTGAACTATCACAGCATCGTTAATTGGCTACCCTCCAATATAAAATAAAAAGCTTTAAAAAAAAAAAGGAGAAGCAGAGGTAACTAAAGCCTGGGCCACTTCCCACTGTGACCAATGTCTGAAAACAGACCCGACGGCCACGACTGGGTCTACTTAACACACTCCTTCAGACACTCACTGGAAATTCAGACACCCGTCCTCCTCCCCACGACAAACCAAAGCTCTGTCCACAGAGGCGGTGGGGAAAAGGAAGAGCAACTGGTCAGCCCGTAGCCCTGCGGGTGCCGGAGTCCCTGTGGCCGTTCCGCTGCTCTTCAGCGCTCACTCACTTTCCTTGGCTGTTCACCGCCTGTTACTTTCTCGACTCTTCTACGAGTTCTAGAGTCAAATGACAACAAGACGTTCATCTTTCACTGGAACAGCTGCTGCTGTTTCTGATTCTCTCCTGCTTCAGTTACATTCCTTAGAGAGGATGATGTGTGGTTGACCTTGAATGACACTGGGCTGAGAAGCACGCAACCCCCTGTGCAGCTGAAATCTGCCGGGTGCTGGCAGAGGGCGCAGAGGACCCAGAATGGCTGGTGGGGGAGGGAGATGACCACCGACAACAGCCTCGGGACCGGCCACAGTAGTACCAGAGGAGCCTGCTCCACAGCCTTCTTGCGTCAGTCTCCCAGGCGACCCCAGCAGGCCACCGGGACGAGGACCCTGTCACTGCTATGTCCCCTCCCGGGGAACGGGTCAAGGTATCTTTGGAGGATGGTGGACCCTCCATCGAAGCGGGAGGGCTCACACCATTGGAGGCACAACTGGACCAGAGTAGCAAAAGGTGCAGAGCGTCCTGGACACAAACCTCGTGCATTTTCTCCAGTTCCCCTGACTGCCTCCCCCTCTGTCTCTGGGTCAGCGCTTCCTCCTCGTCCAGCTGTCCCTCTGCTTATGGACTTTCGTAAAATGACAACGGGAATCGGGAAGTGGGGGCGAACAGGGCAGATACAACCTCCCTCCCCTTGTGCCTCTGCCGACTGCTTGGCAGCACGTTTTCTCCTCACATATACTCTGGAGGAGTCCGTGCACCAGGCCCACTGTGTCTCTGCCGCTCAAGGTGAGGCGACATCCAGCAAAGGAAGCGCACTGCATCATGGCCTCTGTCCTTCCACTGCCCGATTCCGCCTCACGGCCCTGTGATCGCACCTCTCAAAGTGTTCACTCTTTAATCTTTCTTTCTCGGACTATGCTTTCTGGGGGATTTTCACAAAAAATGTCCACGGGCAAGAAAAAAAAAAGGACAGGCAGCAAGTTTCAACCCAGACATATACAAAGACAAAAGCTGGGACGGCTCTGGTGGTCCGGTGGTGAAGAATCCACCGTGCAATGCACGGGACATGGGTTCCATGCCTGGTCAGGAAACTAAGATCCCACGAGTCTCAGAGCAACTAGGCCTGGGTGCCACAACTATTGGGCCCACGTGCCACTGCTAGAGAGTCCGCGTGCCACTAGGAAAGACCCCCCACGAAGCAATAAAGATTCCCAGGTGCTGTAACTAAGACCCAACGCAGCCAAATAAATAAGTACATATTTTTAAAAGTAAATAAATAAAAAATAGGTAAGATAAAAAGATTCCTCTTACCCAAAGCCAGGACAACTTGAGCATCAAAATAAATGATAATGATAGATATTAACCCACTGGATAAGCTAGAAATCCATGAGTTCACTCTGACGTAAATAAGTGAATAGGTAAACGCTCTTTTTAAAGAGCAACCATCGAAGTTATAACTGATTCAAGCAAGAATCGCCAAAGGATATTAAACACCAGTGGGAAAGACTGGGTAAGGGACAGTTTTACAAAGCCTCAAGGTGTATCCTCCCAAAATATTTTCTAATTAGTCATTAATTAATATTATAAAAGTAACTTTACAGTGGGAAAAACCTGGCAAATACCATCTTAACGAAAAGACGGAAGCCACGTTTGTTAGCAGCAGGACAAATCAACATGCTGTGCCTCCTGGGACTTCCCTGGTGGTCCAGTGGTTAAGATTCTGAGCTTCCCATGCTGGGGGTCTGGGTTTGATTCCTTGTTGAGGAACTAAGATCCCACATGCCAGAAACAAACCAAAAAAAACATCGTGTGCCTCCTGGTACGGAGCACTATGAAGGACACTGTGTATCCTATGGTGTTCCTGCCACAAATACAGGACCTGCATCGAAACGTAAGGGAATTCCAAGCAATCCTATACTGAGGCATATTCTACAAAGCAACTGGCCTGAATTTATCAAAAACACTCAGGCCACGAAAGACAAGGAAAAATGGAAAACTGTTCCAGACTGAAACTAAAGTGACAAGACAGGACAACCAAATGCAATCTATGTTCCTGGAGTGGGTCTTCTTCCCTGAAAGGACATGACTGGAACGACTGGCAAAATACAAAGGTGGTCCATGGGTTGGATGGTAGCACTGTATTAGTGTTTACCCTGGGCATATGTCAGAGAATGTTCTGGTTAAAGAATGCACGCTGATGTATTATGTGATCACAGGCTTCGTGTCTGATACTTATTCTTAAAGAGTTAAAAAAAAATACAAATATATTGTCGTGCTAAGTTGCTTCAGTTCAGTTCAGTTCAGTTCAGTTGCTCAGTTGTGTCCGACTCTTTGCAACCCCATGAATCGCAGCACGCCAGGCCTCCCTGTCCATCACCAACTCCTGGAGTCCATCCAAACCCTTGTTCATCGAGTCGATGATGCCATCCAACCATCTCATCCTCTGTCGTCCCCTTCTCCTCCTGTCTTCAATCTTTCTCAGCATCAGGGTCTTTTCCAATGAGTCAGTTCTTCGCATCAGGTGGCCAAAGTATTGGAGTTTCAGCTTCAACATCAGTCCTTCCAATGAGCACCCAGGACTGATCTCCTTTAGGATGGACTAATTGGATCTCCTTGCAGTCCAAGGGACTCTCAAGAGTCTTCTCCAACACCACAGTTCAAAACCATCAATTCTTTGGGGCTCAGCTTGCTTTATAGTCCAACTCTCACATCCATACATGACCACATGTAAAACCATAGCCTTGACTAGACGGACCTTTGATGGCAAAGTAATGTCTCTGCTTTTTAACATGCTATCTAGGTTGGTCATAACTTTCCTTCCAAGGAGCAAGCGTCTTTTAATTCCATGACTGCAATGACCATCTGCAGTGATTTTGGAGCCCAAAAAAATAAAGTCAGCCACTGTTTCCACATCTATTTCCCATGAAGTGATGGGACCAGATGCCATGATCTTAGTTTTCTGAATGTTGAGCTTTAAGCCAACTTTTTCACTATCCTCTTTAACTGCTTCAGTCGTGTCCAATTCTATGACCCTATGGATTATATAGCCCACCAGGCTCCTCTGTCCATGGGCATTTCCAGGCAAGAACACTGGTGTGGGTGCCATTTCCTTCTAGAGAATGATAAAGTAAATGTAGTATATTAACAATTTGGGGAGGGACTTCCCTGATTGTCCAGTGGCTGGGATGCTGTGCTCCCAATGCAGGGGGCCAGGGTGTGATCCCTGGTCAGGGAACTGGAGCCTTCATGCCGTAACTAAGATCAAAGATCCTGTGTGCTGCCACTGGGACTGAAAGTGAAAGTGTTAGCTGCTCAGTCATGCCCGACTCTTTGCAACCCCATGGACTGTAGCCCACCAGGCTCCTCTGTCCATGGGACTCTCCAGGCAAGAATACTGCAGTGGGTTGCCATTCCTTTCTCCAGGGGATCTTCCCAACCCAGGGACCCAACCCGAGTCTCCCACGGTACAGGCAAATTATTTACCATCAGAGGCATGTTTGCTGCTGGGCCTAGTAGCAGCCAAATAAATGAATACAAATATTAAGAAAAATAATTGAGGGATCTGAGGGGTGGGTACTATTTTTGTAATTTTAAGTTTGAAATTATTTCAAAACAAAAAGTTTATTTTAAAAAATCTGAGAAGTAGCAACAATTATATTGAATGGACTCTATTTGGATCCTGAATTCTGAAAACTGTTAAAAAAAATTTGTAATCAATGGGGGAAATTTATTATAGGATTATATGAAATAATGTGTGTGAACCTTGTGAAAATTGTAAAGAACCACAGAATTTAAAGAAACTTTCATTCAATAAATATCCATTGAGTGCCTACAACATTTTTAATTTTTAAAAAATCAAAGGGGAAATTTTAATATTTACTGGATATCTGATAATATTAAGGAGTTATTGTTAAATTTTTAGGCATTTTAGTGCCATTTAGATGAATTTTTAAGAAACCTTCACCTCTAAAGAGATACCCAATATTTATAAATATTCACTATTATTAAAATTATTTTTTAACTTAATTTTTGGAGTTAAGTAAAAGATGTCTTGGACTTACTTCAAATTTAAAAAAAAATTTTTTTATGTGGACCATTTTTAAAAGTCTTTATCGGATTTGTTACAATACTGTTTCTGTTCTTTATGTTCTGGTTTTGGGACAGTGAGGCAAGAGAGATCTTAGCTCCCCGACCAGGGATCGAACCTGCAGTCCCTGTGCTGGAAGGTGAAGCCCCACCCACTGGACTCCCAGGGAAGTCTCCATGGGACTTGACTTCAAATGAAGTGAGCGTGGGGAGGCCTTACGGTAAGACTCGCTGACACTAGGTGATGGGGTATCACCTCCTTTTATGTGTTTGAAAATTTCCATCGTAAATAAAATCCATTTAAAATCTATCAAATTTTAAGTTCGTCCCTCCTGGGTATGCTGATGGCCAACAACAGCGCTGAAGGACTTTGCGGACGGGTCCTTGTGAGCCAGCCCAGGAACGGGGCTGTGTGCGCGAGTGTCTCCTGAGCGAGATGACGGGCCCCTAGAGCGCAGGACAGGATCTATTTTAAGCTCAGTCATGAGCCTACACAGAACAATTCAGGGTACTTGAACAGATTTAATTTTTTAAATCATCACGTAATCCAAGTAGCTGCAGTCACGATCTACAGGATGTCCCAGCAACCTAGATTCTTCCTTTAACAAGCTATCTCTGAGCTTAAAAATTCAGCAGCGCTAAAGCATACCCCTCCCCCAAAACGCCACATCAAGCAAGTGAAAGTGAAAGTCGTGTCCGACTCTTTGCAACCCCAGGGACTATACAGTCCAGGGAATTCTCCAGGCCAGAATACTGGAGTGGGTAGCCGTTCCCTTCTCCAGGGGTTCTTCCCAACCCAGGGGTCAAACCCAGGTCTCCAACATTGCAGGCAGATTCTTTACCAATTGAGCCACAAGGAAAGCCCACATCAAGCAAAGGAAGCTCTAAAAAAGAATATCAGTTACCAAGACAAGAGGAAGACTAAAATGTCACATAAGAAGAAATTGGAATTTAACACACTATGACAAATCTTGACAGCGTATTAAAAAGCAGAGCTATCATTTTGCCAACAAAGGTCCATACAGTCAAAGCTATGACTTTTCCAGGAGTCATGTACAGATGTGAGAGTTGGACCTTAAAGAGGGCTAAGCGCCGAAGAATTGATGCTTTTGAATGTGATGTTGAAGAAGATTCTTGAGAATCTTGGACAGCACAGAGATCAAACCAGTCCATCCTAAAGGAAATCAGTCCTGAATATTCACTGGAAGGACCGAAGATGAAGCTGAAGCACCAATACTTTGGCCACCTTATGCAAAGAGCGGACTCACTGGAAAAGACCCTGATGCTGGGAAAGATTGAGGGCAGGAGAAGGGGGTGAAGGCATGAGTTGGTTGAATGGCATCACCGACTCAATGGTCATAAGTCTGCGCAAACTCCAGGAGACAGTGAAGGACAGGGAAGCCTGGCACGCTGCAGTCTATGGGGTCACAAGTCGGACGTGACTTAGCAACTGAACAACAACAAAGGACAATTACAAATTTAAATGTAGGTTATGAGTTTACTGATGGTGAGACATGTAATTTATTCAGGAATTCTACTTCTTCCCTTCATGGCCTCTGGTATTATAGGCGCTGACATTAATATTACATGAAATAATCTTACATAAAAGTTGACTCCCACCCAGCTTCAATGGAGGCAGAAACAGCAGCTCAATTCCTGTCAAACCATGACAGCAGCCTGCAAAATCAAAGTTCCCACACCATCGTCATGGACTCCCAGAGGCTGAGTTCGAAACAACCATCACCCCTGTGCACGTTCATTCTCTCCTTCAGTCAACATAGCAGGCCAGGCCTCGGGGTCCGGTCGGTGAGTAAGACAGATGCAGTTAGGGTCTCTGTGGGACAGTCTCTCTCTCCCCCTCAGCATCCAGCAAGAGTGTGTGGCCTTCTGGGACTTCCTGGGTGGTCCAGTAGCTAAGACCTCACACTCCCAATGCAGAGGGCCTGGGTTTGATCCTTGGTCAGGGAACTAGATCCTTCCCACAGGCCACAACTAAGAGTTCAAATGTCGCAGCTAAAGACCCCACATGCCGCAATGAAGATAAAAGATCCCGTGTGCCACAACTAAGACCCGGAATGGCCAAATCAATAAAGATTCAAAGAAGAAAAAAGAAAAGAGCACGTGGCCTTCTGTCTCTCCCCCAGCATCTGGACTGAGCGAGGGAAGGGTCCTGTCAGCAGAGAGGGTTGTCCACACAACACAGTCCTTCGGCTCCAGAAGGACAGTCCACAGCGTGGCTACCCCCGAGAGAGACCTCTGGTGTCTTCTCCATCCTCTGGCAAATCCAGCCCGCTCTCCTTGACCGGACCAGTTAAACAGGAGTGTGGGGTTACACAGGAGGCTCTCACTCCTTAAGCATTCACTGCCCGCAAAACTCTTCCATTCAGAACGTCCCCGTCACTTATGAAAGAGCTTACCAGGTGCTTCTTCCCGCGTGCTCACTCCGGGATCGCTCCCCCCAGGGAAAGCCAGCAGCCATGCTGAGGACACTCTGGACGGGCCCACGGAGCTAGGAGCGGAGGCCTCCCGTCCATGGCCAGCACCACTTGGCCTGGGAGGGAGGAGGGAGTGGCCTTGGAAGTGCATCCTCCCGCCCTGGTCAAGCTTTCAGGTAAGCGTCGCCCTCATGAGACCATCCCCGGCCAGAGCTCCTCCAGCTAGCCACCTGCTTGTGAACTCCTGACCCACAGACACACTGACGTGCTTACCACTGTTTTACGCCACTGAATGTTGTGCAACTGTCGTGGAACAATAGAGAGGACACAGGATGCTAAGTCAGTCTCTCTGAAGACGAACAGTGGGGCCACGTGGACGGGGGACGTCCAGCCGTTGCAGGGCAGAGAAACACCCCCAGCGAGGAGAGGTGCTGTCTGGAAACCCATCTCAGATCAGTGGAGGAAGGATGCTCCAACAGAGTTATCTAAGGAAGCCCAGCTTATCTTGGGAGGTGAAGGTTTATTCTCTGCCACCTGAGAGATTTGCTCAAGGCTGGTGCTGAGGGGGCAGAAACGATACCGGAAGAAATCAGTGTATACACGCTACCAAGTGTAAAACAGACAGCTAGCGGGAAGTCCTGTATAGCACAGGGACCTCAACTTGGTGCTTCGTGATGACCGAGGGTGGGGCAGGGTTTGGAGTTCAGGAGGGAGGCGATATATGCCTACTGGAGAGCTGATTCACTTCGTCACACAGCGGAAACCAACACAACGTTGGAAAGCAACTATACGCCAACAAAAATGATAAATGAAAAATAAAGAAGTCAACGAACAGACAGATGGTTGGACGAGATGACCTTTACCTTCCTTTTCTACCTGGACACTCTCCCCCCACACCAGCTTCCCAGGCCCCGATGGCAGGTCTGTGCAGTGCGTGGCCAGCTAAGTTACTGAACGCTGATCTAATGGGCGATGGGCCTTCTGGGAGGAAAGAGATGAAATATGATCTACGGTCCTGGCCTCGAGCAGCTGCACATGCACACAGACGACACGTCGCCATCACGTACAAACTAGGACTGAAGTGCGAGGGGGAGCGGGTGGGCTGCGGGCTTGCTGGGCTAGAAGGCCCCCACGGCAGGTCGTGAAGCTGACTCAGGCGGGAGAGGAGGCACCACGGGAGTCTGCTCAGAGGCCGAGAATGTCGTAATCCCACGTCCAGGAGGCACGGACTCGGTGAACTGACAGGCAAAATAAAGTCAAGTTTAGGACAACTGCGGGACTCAGATGAGGAAAATCACTCTGTTCCTGCATCTGGCAAAATAATTTAATTTTCTAAAAGTGGAAAATTCAGGGGCAGTGCCTTCCTTGTCCCCACCCAGCCTGCTCACTAGTCTCCCCAGACTGGGACCTGGAAACGCCATTAGCCCTATTCCCACGCTCCCCTGGGCTCAGGGCAGGGGCCTCCGCTACCCCGAGACCAAATCCAGTATCAACAGTAGGAATAAAGCAAGACGAGCACCTGGATGCCGCTGCTGCAGCCCCAGAGAGCTCCCACGGGTCTGTGCAGGAGCAGGGAGGCCAGAGAACCCGGGACGCCCAGCAGAAGCATCCCTCGGCTCCTCTGCCAGCTCAGCCACCAGCTCCCGGCTGCCTGGACTCTGACCTCCAAGCCACTGAGTCGACAGACCTGCGCCCCTCGATGTGCCAAGCTCAGTGCCAGGCATACATCATTTCTGATAGCTCATCTCCCTTTCTTCCAGTTGGTCGACCCATCAAATTATCAGGAGGCTGGGGCTGGAAGGAACCCTGGAGTTCACCTTACAAATGAAGAGTGTGATAGCTGAAAGGGAGGTTGGAGGTTGGGAGCTTTTTCCCCCCCCCCAATTCTTAAAGTCCTCCTTGAATTACACTTACATGCCCACGTCCTTTGCCATGGGGCTTTGCAAGATCACCCACTGGAGTGGGAAATGGGCGAGTTCCCACCCCACCGACACTGAGTGGGGTTACGTGCTTGGACGCAGCCGGTGAAGTGTGGACAGGAATGAGGGGGCATGGCTCCCTCAGCCCACAGGGCAGAGGAGGGAGCAGGGTGTCATTGGCTGAGGCACAGCTGGAGCAGATACACAAACAAAAATAACTGCCCCCCTTGCTTTATTTTTTTTAATATTTTTTTAAATAATTTTTATTTATTTGGCTGCACCAGGTCTTAGTTGTAGCATGTGGGAGCTAGTTCCCTGACCAGGGATGGAACCCAGGCCCCTTGTATTGGGAGTGCCGAGTCTTAGCCACTGGACCACCAGGGAAGTCCCGACCCCCTACTTGCTTTAAACCTCTGGGTTTGGGGGTGGTCTGCTCTGGGGCTGCCTGATCCAGGAGGAAAGTGAAGTGAGGACCCAGCTCTAACTCCCTCTCCTGATAGGACGGTCAGACCCGGTTGTTACTATAGTGTGACCTTGGAGGACGCGGTCAGATGACCCTGGAGAAGCAGAGCTGAGGCTGGTCCTGCGGGTGAATGGGCTGCACGGGTATGGGAGGAGGGGAAGGTGGAGAAGGAGGCTCCAGTGTGGAAAAGCAGGCGCCTGTCAGCAGCCTCTGTGGGCAACCTCAGGGTCCGCTCCTGATCTCCGCCCGCCTCCTCTTCGGCTACCGCAAACACTGTGTGAGAAGAAGGCTCTGCAGCTCGTCACAGCGGTCTTGAGAAGAGAGACGCGACCACAGAGGTCCATCTTCTTGGACTTCACTTCCCACGGGCCCTGGGGACAGAGCCGCAGCTGGACCTTGAGGATGACAGGTTGTCCTGTTCAGTGAGTGTCCGCGTTTTCCAAAAGGGTTTGGTTTCCACCTTCACATATGCGGTCAAATGATCTTTGACAGGGGTGCCGAGACCACTCAATGGGAAAAGGACAGTTCTCGTCAACAAATTTGTTGTCATGTGCATGCTTAGTCGTGTCCAGCTCTTTGTGTGACCCTGTGGACTGTAGGCCGCCAGGCTCCTCTGTCCGTGGGATTCTCCAGGCGAGAATACTGTAGTGGGTTGCCATTTCCTCCTCTAGGAGATCTTCCCAACCTAGGGATCGAACCTGCATCTCCTGCGTCTCCTGCCTTGCAGGGTGTATTCAATACCACTGCGCCACCTGGGAAGCCCGCTTCAACTAATGGTGCTGGAAAAAAACTGGATACTGTATCCACATGCAAATAAATGAAATTGGACCCTTAACTTACACCATATACAAAAATGAACTCAAACTGGATTAAGGACCAAAGACAACTCTGGGTCCAGTGATCAGAGCAGTAATGCTGAAAATGTAGTCTCTGGATCAGGTCTGGTCCGTGCCTGTCTGCCCTGCTCTCTTGGGACGCTCCCTCTGAGGGGAGGCAGCCCTGAGGGAAGTAGCCTGTCTGCCCTGAAGCCGCTGTGCAGTAAGGATGCCCAAACCAGCCGTGTGGACAGAGCCAAGGAGAAGCTCTGAGACCCTGTGGATTGAGAGAGATGCTCGGCCAGCCTCCAGATGCTCCGGAACCTGCCATCCCAACCGCAGCCACCAGCTGACTGCAGCCCCACTTGAGGGCCTGAGCCAGAACTGTCCAACCAAGCCCTTTCTGGATTCCCACCCAACAGAAAACCGTGGGCAATAATAAAACCATTGTTGTCCTTTTAAGCCTCAGAGTTCTGTGGCAGTGGATAATGGGTAAGCCCAATGCATGTAGCATGTAGGCAGCTGACCTTGCCAATGGTTTCAGTGTTTAGCTGATGACAAAAGGTCCTGCTAAAAAAAAAAGTGAGGGGGCCCTGCTGTGGGGTCTCATGCAGGGACTGACCCTGAAGATGGGCAAGCCAGGGTATCTCCTGAATGAAGGGAACTGGTGGGAACTGAGAGGAGACAAACGACCCCGACCATCTCTTCATGGGGGAGGCTGCCCACTTGCAGGTCTCCCAAGTGGGACCCGGAAGTATCCACACCAGGGAGATCTGGAGGGACGGCTTGTTTGGGTGGGAAGACAGAACTTCTAACACTAAGAGGACAGGCTCCAGTGGTGGAATTCCAGAAAGTGCTGGGTTCAGATCTTAGCTCCGCCACCCACTAAGCAACACCAATGCAGTGGGACAAACCCTGGCTTTCTCATTTGTTACCAGGACATAATGACAACCTTTCTCCCTGGGTTTGTCATCAGATGGGATGACATATGGATAAACACCTTATACACCACTAGTGACAGTTGCTCAGGCGTGTCCGACTCTTTGAGACCCCATGGACTATACAGTCCAGGGAATTCTCCAGGCCAGAATACTGGAGTGGGTAGCCATTTCCTTCTCCAGGGGATCTTCCCAATACAGGGATCAAACCCAGGTCTCACGCGTTGCAGGCAGATTCTTTACCAGCTGAGCCACCATGGAAGCCCTATACACCACTAACCACTGTTCAAACACAGTCATTAGTGGAATCTAAGATAGAACAGGGTAAAAATACAGGGTACTGTCTCCATCACAATTTTTGTGTCATGCGTTGAAGTTTTCTCTGATGACTCAAAAACCTTAAGTACAGCTAGGAACAGCCTCTGCCCAGCTCATGAAGACATCGGGCAAACAGAACACTGAGGTTTGTACCTCCGCTTCCCTTCCTTTTAAAGATTCCTGCAAGTCGAAGCAGGCTGGTGTCAAGGCCGTTTCCTGTTTTCACATGACTCATTCTAGCACCTGCCAGCCTCCCAGTTGGAGTACAGTCAGAAACGGCTGACGCCAGGGCTGGGCCAAGACGAGTACAAAGAGAGCCTGGAACATCTTTTCAAGCCGGACATGGGACGCTATCAACAGCATCAGGGTCCTTTCCAGAGGACTCCAGAAACAACCGAAGAGGCTGCACTAGGCAAAGAGAAGGCCGGATGACGTGAGTATCAGTAAGGACTATGCAGCAGTGGGTTGACACAGCATTTATTCTGCCTTTCCTGGGTGAACTGTATCCTTGAGTAACCCAAGCAGATGAGGGTAAATTTCTCTTTATAGAAGTATTCCTGCTAATAAGTGAGGAAGAATGATAGAATTAGGTTAATCTAAGACTGACTGCTACCACCTGCTAACGTCAAACACCGAGGAGTCACCGGACATCATGAGCTCCTGAGGGAAGAATACGTCACCACCTGATAAGTTTCTAGCTCCATCTACCAAGTTAGGGAACTACAGAGGACACGGGAATGTGTTAACCTACACAAAGAGGAAGCAACCAGCAAAACTAGAGGGACACTGTTTTAACTTTTAAGAAATTAATTAATATATTTGGCTGCGTCGGGTCTTAGATACAGCACTCTGGATAGTCACTGCGGCATGCAGGCTTCTCTCTAGTTGTGGTGAGCGGGCTTCAGAGCACACGAACTCAGTTTCCCCGTGGCGTGTGGGACCTTAGTTCCCCAAACAGGGATCAAACCCACATCCCCTGCATTGGAAGGCAGATTCTTAACCACTGGACCACAGGGGAAGTCCCACAGACTGTGGGACAGTCTATAGGCAGACCTTATTTAGGTCCTGATACAAACAAATGTATCAAAAAACCATTTATGAAAAAAAAATTTATGGCACTTGAGCCCACTGAAACTTTGAACACTGACTTGATATTTGATGATAATAAGGAATTATTATTGCTAATTTTAGTTGTAACAATGGTGCTGTGGATATGTTTTTTAACAGCCCTTATCCTTTAAAGAGACTTACTGAAATATTTACAGGTGATGTATGATAGTTGAAATTCACTTCAAAATGGTGTGGGGTTAAGGGTGCTGAGATGAAATGAGATTGGCCGGGAAGTTAGTAATTGTTGAAACCAGAGAAATGGGTGAACACGGGTCCATTATCCTACTCTCTACTCTTATAGATGTTTTAAACTCTTTATAACAAAGAGTTTTAAATGTAAATGAATACAGTGAGCTCTCAATATCATCACATATCCTTGTCTTAGGATAAGCCTTCAAACTAAGAAGCTGGGCCATGTGCAGCTTCTGTGAAAAAAAAAAAAATTCACCGGCATTTGGGAATCTACAAGTACAAGGCACTATGCCCAGAACCCCAGGGGACACCACAGAAAGAAGACAGCCCCATGCTCTGCGGGGAGGAGACGGACCAACAGCCAGCTGACAGGAGTACACGGCCAAATGACACAACACACAAGGGCCATCAGAGGAAGGATGGCTCTGCCAGCCCAACTCATTGCAGGGGGATCCAGGCAGGTTCAGACTGAGATGACCTGGAATTCAACTGCCTGCAGCAGTGGGGAGGGTTGTGCTTGCTGGGAGGTGGTGGGTGCAGAGATCTGAAGGGAAGGGTGAAAGGCATGTGGCTGGCAGAAGGAGAATAAGGTGACTTGGGCAGAAGCAGAGTTGATGACAGAGGAAGGCGGGTGGAGGAAACTGACTGGGAAGGGCAGTGAGAGGTGAGTCCAGGGAAGCCACAAACTCTGAGTTATAATTAGGAAGACAGCGCGTACTGCCGCTTCAGAGGACAACACAGTCTGGTTCCCAGCAAGCTCAGCGAGGCCATCTGCCCTCTTCTTGGTTTAGGCAATGGCCCAGCAACGCAGATCAAAAGGTGTGAGTCAAGATCGTTAAACCGGCATTGGAGGCACAGAGCTGTGGCTGAGCATGTGACAAGGGGCCAAGAGGAGTGAAGCTAAGTGATCAGAACTCTGAGAACCTTTAAAAGCGGGAACACGCAGGATAGAGCCGCTCGTAAAAGAAAAAAAGCACACGGTACCCAGCGTGACCCTAAAACTCGCTGACAGTTTGCTTCAAGTGTGCAATTACAAAGGGAACCTCTTCAAGCCACATCTGTGTGGTGACACCTGGCATGTGACTCAACACACATTAAGCTGCCAATATCAATTTAGTTTAGGGGCATCTCTCATTATCTCCTCTCCGCATGTCAGC
The DNA here is from genome assembly GCF_019320065.1 of Cervus canadensis. Lineage (NCBI taxonomy): Eukaryota > Metazoa > Chordata > Mammalia > Artiodactyla > Cervidae > Cervus > Cervus canadensis. Next base: position 110,738,506 of record NC_057386.1, read on the forward strand.
ATCCAGAGTAGTTGTCCAGGAAACAGGCCCATTTCCTCCATATTTTGTTCCCTCCTGGGATAAACAGACATTGATCTTGGTTTAAGGAACCTCACGTCCTTTTCACAAGCCTGTCTTTCTTTATTGACATCTTTTGCCAACTGCATCCCAGAAGACTACAGGAGGTGTGAAAGCCATAGGCTTGAATATCCAGCCCCCTGGGAAGCCCCACAGCCCTTTGCCTGAAGCCGCTGGCCTCTTACTGACTGGCCAGGATGGATGCGGAGACTGGCCAGGAAGAGAATTACTACTGAAACTGGAGAGTGGGTCCCTCCTCCTCCACCCTGTGGTTTCACGATGTACACGTGCCTGTCTCCCGTGCTGCCTTGTACACTGTTGGCCCTCAATAAGTGACACAACCAAAGCTGCTGTGCGTTCGCCGTCACCATGCTGCAGACTGTGTGCTGGCTCTGATCCTGGATTAACAGACCCTCCCCGAAGAAGGTACAGGGGTGTGCAGCAGCGGAAGAACTCACACCAGACATCTCACCACAGGTGCAAAAGGGAAGGAGGTCCTGTGGAGGAAGGAGGCCCATGTGGCCAGTGTACCCTCGTCCTGGGTAAACCCAAGTCACCGAAGGGCCTCGGGGAAGGTCTAGGTCAGAAAAGTGCCTGAGCTGAGACGTCTCTGGTGGTCCACTGGCTAGGACTCTGCACTCCCAATGCAGGGAGCCCGGGTTCGATCCCTGGTTGGGGAACTAAGATCCCACAAGACACATGCACCCTCCCCGCCACCAAAATTTTTTTAATTAAAAAAAAAACAAGGAAGATGCCAAACTTGACCACAGTGTCCCTTTGGCACAAAGCTGTCTGCAGAGGTGCCCACACAGCAACCCTATAAACTCCCAAAGGAGAAAGATGTGGTCCTTAGGTCGGTCTGGGGCCATTATGGATATTTCAAGTGCGAGAAACCCACAGTAGGTGGATGCTAACACAGGGGATGGAACTGCTGAAAGAGATTCCTGGAGAGGACAGGAAAATATAAGGCCCTTGGGGCGGGCAGGTGGCGCCACACCAGGGCCCCCGTCCAGGGCAGAAGCTGGGGCTGGGACACCAGGTCAGCAGAAGGCAGACCTGAGCCATGATGTGGCACCAGCAGTGGGGAGGAGGGGTGGACGAGGGGAAGAAGACAGGCAGGGCTTGGCAGTTCCATCTGATGTAGGGTGAGGGCGGCAGGAAGCAGCAAGTGTGACTCAGGTTTTCAGCTATTCATAGAAAGAGGGTCAGGAAAAGGAGCGGGTTATGTGGGGGAATTATAATTTGTGTCACTACACTTCGCTAAAAGATGCCTTCTCCTTGGAAGGAAAGCTATGACAAACCTAGACAACATATTAAAAAGCAGAGACGTCACTTTGCCCACAAAGGTCTGTGTGGTCAAAGCTATGGTTTTTCCAGTACCCATGTACGAATGTGAGTGTCAGACCATGAAGAAGGCTGAGTGCCAAAGAACTGATGCTTTCAAATTGTGATGCTGGAGAACACTCTTGGGAGTCCCACGGACTGCAAGGTCAATCCTAAAGGAAATCAACCCTGAATATTCATTGGAAGGACTGTAACTGAAGCTGAAAATCCAACACTTTACCTGATGTGAAGAGCTGACTCACTAGAAAAGATCCTCGTGCTGGGAAAGGTTGAAGGCAACAGGGAAAGGGAGCAGGAGAGAATGAGATGGTTAGATAGCATCACCAACTCAATGGACGTGAATTTGAGCAAACTCCAGGAGCCAGTGGAGGACAGAGGAGCCTGGTGTGCTGAAGTCCATGGGGTCCCGAAGTGTAGGACATGACTTAGCAACTGAACAACAAGAAGACCTTGCTAAGAACACTGACGTGCACTGTCTCCTCCAAAACATACTGCCAGTCCTCTTATAGGCTCTCTGCAACACCTTTGTGCTAAACATTAAAGAAATGTGTACACATTTTCAACCTGTGCATTCCTTCCCAGCTTCCTTATGGTCTCATAATATAAAACACTGGATGATATTTCAAATTAAAGCCGAATCCAATATAATAAGGCCACCTTCTGAGGTGGATAACCTAGTGGCTTAACCTGAAGACTTGCACTTCCAACTTCATGTTTTCGGGGACATTTTGCAACTAGATGGTCTTTTCTAGCTCCATCCTTTAAGCATCACCTAAACTGACATCATGGAGCAGGAAATGGCAACCCACTCCAGTATTCTTGCCTGGAGAATCCCATGGAAAGAGGAGCCTAGCAGGTTACAGTCCATGGGGTCGTCAAGAATTGGACACGACTTGGGTGACTAAACCACCACCAAACTGACATCAAAAAGACTGTCTCGGGGGATTAAGATAAGACTGCGCTTTCACTGTGCAGTCACATATAAGACTCTACTTTCACTGATGAGGACAAGAGTTCAATCCCTGGTCGGGGAACTAAGAGCCCACAAAACTTGCAGTGCTGCAAAAAAAAAAAAAAAACCAAAGTAGCCATAACCAAAATGAATGGGCATGACTGTGTCCCAGTAAAACCTTATTTTAAAAAATACTAGGCTTCCCTGATGGCTCAGTGGTAAAGATTCTCCCTGCCAAATCAAGAGACTCGGGTTAGATCCCTAATGCCAGAAGATCCCACACGCTGATGAGCAACTAAGCCTGTGCACCACAACTATATAAAAAATACTGTCTCCAGGAGAGTTTGAGATTTGGCCTCACTGGAGGAGTTCTCAATCCAACCTACAGGCAAAAATGTCTTGGCCACTACCCTAAAAGTGGGCCCGGTTCACCATGTGTTCAGTGGGCTTCCTCGGCTGGAGGACTTTCAAAACTTGCTTTCAATTGACTGGAGCCTTCTTTCTTATAGATTCAGACTAACTTCCTTGGTCCTGTAATCAATAACTGGCTTCACCATTCCTACCCACAGATTAGCCTGAACAATAATAAATTAAAACATTTTGGGGGGACTTCCCTGGTGATCCAGTGGTTAAGAACTGGCCTTGCAATGCGGGGAATGTGGGTTCAATCCCTGGTTGAGCAACTAAGCCCACTCGCCACAGCGACTGAGTCCATGCGCTCTGGAGACCATGTGCTACAACTCGGAAGTCTGTGCACCAGCGAAAAATCCTACACGATGCGACGAAGATCCTGAGTGCCACAACCAAGACCCGATGCAGCCAAACAAATATTTCAAAAAAGTTTTTGTTTCATGATTTGCTTGAAATCATTTCCCGGGAAGCAAATGTCATTTCTAGTGTTGCCGAGCAGGCAACTTGTATAGAACAAAACAGACTTTTGTTTAATCAAATCAACTGTGTCATTAATGTGGATAAAGATTATGTTTGAAACACCCTCACCGTAAGAACTTGTTGGGGCTAATACCTTTGAAGAGTCAAAGTCGCTCAGTCATGTCCAACTCTTTACAACTCAATTCTATGCAGTCCAAGGAATTCTCCAGACCAGAATACTGGAGTGGATAGCTGTTCCCTTCTCCAAGGGATCTTCCCAACCCAGGGATTGAACCCAGGTCTCTCGCATTGCATGCAGATTCTTTACCAGCTGAGCCACCAGGGAAGCCCATACCTTTGAAAATTCTGCATTATTTATGAATTCTTCCCTAATTTCAGGTAGTTACACGTTCCCTGTGAGATGAGAACTGGGGATGAAATTGTTTAAATGGGAACTAACAACCAAAAAAAGAGCACAAAACCACATTTCCTTTATTGGTATTCAAATATTCAAACAGATACATGATTAAGTGTGTCGGGCAATAGAATAACCTTGCCTCCTGTATTTATATTCCTAGCACATTGTTGGAAAGAAGTAAAAACCTGCCAACAAATACCCAGACCTCCCAGAAATGTTTTCAGTATGTGACAATATTTACAAAGAGCGTCTTGTTAGTCCTGATAATATGAATGTTACTAAGCCCAGTTGTTGGCACTGTGTACTTTCTCCCTTGGAACAAACTTGACACTGAATGAGCTTTTCCAGCAAAATCTAGGACAGTAGCACTCGAGGAAGCCAGACTTAATGGAGAAATTCTAATCCAAACCCCCACTGATTTTCTATCAAAGTGAAAATAACTGAAATGCAGGTCAAGACGACGATGCAATACTAATTTAATTGGCAAAATCAACACTGACAATACCAAGAGCTGCAAAAGACAGAGATCCACAAAAAGCTCTTATTTGTTCCCAGTGGGACTATAAACCGGCACAACTGCTCTGGAAAAGAGCTTGGCGTTCACATTCTCCACAACCCAGTGATTTCACCTGCGAGGACTCCCGCACGCATTCAAGTGTTTCTGTAGTCACCCATCAAGAGGAGAGGGCTTCCCAGGTGACTCAGTGGTAAAGAATCCACCTGCAATGCAGGAGACACAAGAGACGCAGGAACCCACTCAGTATTCTTGCCTGGGAAATTTCACAGACAGAGGAGCCTGGCAGGCTGCAGTCCATGGGGTTGCAGAGAGTCAGATACTACTAACTGACTACTACTAACTGACTGACTACTAACTAACTACTAACGTACGCACTAACAAGAGGGGCACACACAGGTAAAAGGTGCACTTTCAACCCGGCTGTCACAACGCACCCAAAATCAGCCCCCCCAAATCATATGTCAGACAAGATCCCTTTTCACAAAGTTAAAGATGGTTGAGGGACTTCCCTGCTGGTCCAGTAGCTAAGACTCCACGCTCCCAATTGCAGGGGTCCCAGATTCGATCCCTGGTCAAGGAGCTAGATCCCACATGCCAAAATTAATAGCTGGTGCAACCAAATAAATATTTTAAAATGAAATAAAACAAGATTTTTAAAAATAAAATAAAAATGGTTGAAATGAAAAACTTTTTTAATTGTATATAGATGTGCGAGTGCTTAGTCGCTCAGTCGTGTCCGACTCTTTGTGACCCCACGGACTGCAGCCCACAAGGCTCCTCTGGGATTTTCCCAGGCAAGAATACTGGAGTGGGTTGCCATTTCCTTCTCCAGCATACAGATGAGATAAAACTAAATTTAAAAAAAGAAAGCAGATGTTGATCAGGATTTGGAATGATAGTTATCCTGGAGAGAGGCAGGCTGGAGCATAGGATCAGGCAAGGAACACAAGAAATGTCCAAACCAGGCTTTGCTCAGTTTCAAAACAAACAAACAAACAAAATTTACAGTTTTTCCAAAAGGGAAACTACCAAGAGAAGCAGCTCTGGTTCCTTCCTCAGCAGCCACATCACCCAGCTGACTCTACCAGGCCCCTAAGGAAAGATCATGAAAGAAATGGTAACTTTGGGGATTTCCCTGGTGGTCCAGTGTCTAAGACTCCATGCTCCCAAGGCAGGGGGCCTGGGTTCAAACCCTGGTCAGGGAACTTAGATCCCACACGCTGCAACTAAGAGTTTGCATGCTGCAACTAAAGATTCTGCATGCCACAACTAAAAAGAAAGAAAGGAGATCATGAAAAAGGAGTTCTCTCAATCTGTTTGCAACTCACAAGCACCAGAATTTGCCTCTATTCCAGCCACACACAATTAGAGAGCCAAGGACCTGAGTGCAGATGGAGGCCCAGATAACCCACCCTGAGCTGTCAAGACTGTGAGCGGCAGGCCTGGAGGGTGCTCAGCCTTGAGCCCAGCAGGCAGAACGGCCAGGCCTGGTCTGGAAGGCAGGATTCAGACCACAAGCAGGGACAGCAGAGTGCTGTCAAAACCTGAGGCACTGGGAGGCCTGAGGAGAAGCAAAGTGTCTTCCAGAAGGCAGAACTGGAGCGCAGGGGAGAAGTGAGGCGTGATTCCACTGCAGAAGGGCCTTTTCTGCACTTGGAGACTAACTCGGCTTCTGTGGCACTGGAGACACCGCCTTCAGGCTGGGCACCTCGGGAGACACCACCCCTGAAGCTCACTATTCAGCCTCAGTTTCCCGTCCTATAAAATGGGACTGAGAACATCTGCATGGCGGGGTCATATGGGGCTAAAGGAGGGAGAAAGCTGTATAAACATCAAGGATCGTTCATCCCACCCAAGCTACTGGAGCAACAACCTGGCCCACCTTGAAATCTAGAAACATCCACGAATCAAACTACAGAGCTGGACTGTGCAAACACACACACAAGGAAACTTGTTCCCGCCCCTTCCTCTCCCCTAAACCAGTATTTGTCCCCTCAACCTAATCAGCAAACAAGAAGAATTTTTCTTCACTACCCAGAGAATCTAGACATTTCAAGTTACCTTGAAAGGCCAACTGTCTATACATAGTTATTAATATCCTAAAAGAAAGGGGGGGGACACTTTTGTTCTACTGATTAAAACAAAACAAAAACACATGAGGTCAGGTTTTCCACTACAACTAGGCCTTCCTGCCACGGTGGGACCCTAGACTCATAAACATTACCTTGACCCCGACTACTGACCCTCAGTAGTACCTGGGAAGACACAGATAACTCAGAAATGCTGAACTCAAGTTTGAACTGGCGTCAGTCCTCACATCTGGGACAGGCACAGACTTTGGAGCGCAAAGGGCCCAGGTCAGACTCTCTCTCCACTGCCTACCTGGTCCAGTGGCTCTGGACAAGACACGTCCCTCTGGTAAACCTCAGGACTCCTCATTTGCACAAGAAGACAATCCCAGAACCCACCTCACAGTGTGATTTCGGGGATGAAATAAATGAACATAAGACAGAGAGTGTGGTCCACAGTCGACATGCCCTATGTGTTACGTCCTTTACCTGTAAGAAGACAGGGTGACACTTCTTTATAGCAAATCATCGATGATCTCTATCACTGCATGCGTAGGTGAATGCATACCCTACACACCAGACAGGGTAGGGAAGTGGGATAAAAACATCATTTGGAAAAGGATCTCGTTTTGCTCAGTGGCCTAACTCTGAGAACACTCTGTCCTGTGATGTGTATGGTGCAGCAAGTGGGCCGAGGGGCACCACACCACCACAGGAGACGGTCGCGTGAGGAACACAGGTCAGCTTTCCCCCCTGCCGGGAATTAAAGACAGCGATCCCCACTTTGAGCGGGAACCACTGCTTAAGGTCAGCAGAGGTCCCAAATAATCTAGGGCATTACAGATTCAACTATCCTCTAGAAGCCGTGTTCCAAAAAGGCTAGGAAGGGCCACATGAATGCTCCAGTGGGTAACTGGAAGAGACTGCCCAGCTGAGTAAAGTGAGCAAAGTGACCTGAGTTTCAGAAAGGCAGGGCCCTCCTGTTTGCAGTGACAATGAAATCGTGCTTCTCAGACTGCGGTCCTGAGCAACATCACTGGGAACTTGTTAGAAAAGCGACTCTCAGGCCCTCCTAGACCCCCTGCCGCAGAACCTCAGCAGGATGGCCGAGCAAGGTTTCAACAAGCCCTTCAGCAAATTCCAATGCGTGCTCAGGTTGGAGAATCTATTACGGTAGAGACTGATCTAAGATCTCAAAGTTTAAACCATCCGTCCCCAGGAAACATACCAAGGCAGCCTTCAGGATCTTTCCCCCTTTCAATCCGTTTCAGTGGAATACAGTGTTAGCTATCTCACCACTAGACTTCAATTTTGAACCCCATGCTGCTTCAAGAATAAGAAGGCCACAGTGGGACGCTTCCCTTTTCTCTGTTGAATGTCAAGATGGGCTCCTGAAGCGTCTGACTATGCTGAGTCTGCTGTGCCCTCAGGCCAAGGCCGGCAAACAGCAGACACTAGGGAAAGTGGGCAACAGTCTGACTCACTGAGGAGGGAGCAGGAGGAGCCTTTCCCACATGTGGGTCCTAGGGGCTGAACAAGGTTACTGTCCCCCTCGGCCCCTAATACAGTGATTTTAGCTCCTCAACTAAAAAGCTCTTGTTTCAAGGATGTTGGGGTTTCCGACTCTGGATAGCTGCCCCAGGTCCCACAACCACCAGGGCCAGAGGGGTCCCCAGGCCCCAAATCACTCCCTCACTCCAACCTTCCTGCTCATTCCCCAGACCCAAGCTTGCCAGAGGTCCTGTCCACAAGGGGCTCCCCTGCCAGAGTTGAAAGTTGGCCAGAGGCATTATTTCTCCTGCTGGAGTGCCTGTTCCCAAACATCCTGGGCCAGTGGTCACACCCTCCAACCCTGGATGCTCTCTGTCACCATGACGGCAGCATCACCACCCTTCAAACTCAGCCCTCACCCTGACACCTCCATACCTGTAGTAAGACAGGAGGCCATTGCTGAGCACGAACCAGCGGCGCTGGTAGCCCTTCAGGTAGTTGGTCCACTTGAGAAGCCAGCCCTTGAAGCTGTCCAGAGGAAGTGAGACCACGGGGACAACGCACGGAGAGCTGCTCCCGGGCACTACCATCCCCAGGTGTGTCTTCACCTGCCCCGGGCGCGGGGCCTTTGATGCCGGCAACAACCCTGACTCCGGCTTGATCAGGGGCACGCTCCCCACTGCCGGCCCCAGCGCCGGCACCTGCTCAAAGGGGGCCTTGGTGGGGGGCCCAGGCCCCGGGTTTGAGCCCCACTCTTCCCGGGGCCCCAACCCGGTCCCCAGCGCCGGCAGCAGTTCCAGTTCCTGTCTGAACCCTGGCCTGGGCTCAGACATCTTCTTGAGCTCAGGCTCCGATCCTGGCGCCCGCTCAGAAACTGGCTCCGACACCTGTTCTGACACCAACTCCCGATGAGGCTGGGGCACCGGCTGCGGCTGAGGCTTGGGATCCGGTCCGGAGCCGGGCGTGGGGGCGTTCATGCTCGGCGCCGCCGTGTGGCAGGACAGGCAGGGGACAACCGTGAAGAGCGACGACAGCCCGCGGGAGCGGCCGCCGCAGCCGCCTCCTCGGCACAGAGCGGCCGCTTTCCCCATGGAGCCGGCCGACCCGAGCGCGGCCGAGCCGGGGGGAGGGGGGACGCGGGAGGCGGAGGCCTGGGGCGCCGTCACGAGCGCGCGGCGGGGGCGCGCGCGGGTCCCTCCGCGGCCCGTGCGGCCCTTGCGCCCCGCGCCACCCGCACCGGCTCTCCGTGGTCCTCGCGGCGCGCAGCCGGCTGGACTTGAACCCCCGTCCTTTCCTTGAGTCGCCAGCTCCCGGCTCCCGGACTGGCCCTCGGAAGGCGCTCAGGAAACACTTGTGGGGCGAGAGCTCGGCGAACCGGCGACACAGAAGGGCCGGCGCGCTTCGGTCACCAACCCTGCCTGCGCCCCAACCCGTGCCAGGCGCTAGGGGAACAATGATGAATGCGGAGCCCGCGGGCTCCCAGCGCAGCTCTGGCCGCGGCCCCGCGCCGGCTCTCCCCGCCTACGACCCGGGGTGGGGTCGGGGGCGGGGCGGGGGTTCGCTCCACAAAACCCAGAAAATGCGCCCACAGCACAGGGGCCCAGCCGGATGACGCTAAAAGCTGAGGAGGACGCCCACCGCGCCCCCCGCCACCCCATAGCAGCTGTTACCTGTCTAGGGGTCCCTCTCCCTGCAACCAGGCTTGGGGCCAGAGCCACCGCGCACCGACCTACTGGGCCAGCTAGCCTCTACTTCATCCAGGGCACTTCGCTGCAAGTGGCAACAAAGTTCAGACTCTCTAAAGGAACAGAGAGAGTTTAGTGAGCCCAGCGGTGTAGTACAACAAAGACCACCTCCAAAAGAGAAGTTCCGGACTCGGAGCTCCTGGACACCCCTGGGGAATCTTGGCTGGCCTCTGTGAAGCTTAGCCTGTGGAATTTAATGTGTCTGTGCATTTTTCTAGAGAAAAGGTCCCTAGTTTTCATGGGCTTCCCAAAGGAGTCTGTGATCCCAGAAAGGTTAAGCACAACGGATTTTAAAAAATCTATTCCCCCCCCCCCAAAAAAAAAGAATCTATCCCAAAGGGAAGGTCATGGTTGCCACAAACAAGCGGAAATACAGCTTGATAGGTTGGGTATTGGGCTTCCACCCATACTCCTCCAGACCAGACCTCTGTGCAGGCTCCCTTCTGCTGGTCCTTACACGCCCCTCACTCACTGTCCATTTCTGATCTTGTGACAAAACCACCTGTGCAGGGACCAGCCCCCTACTCAAAGTGATGGCAGAGGCTGAGCAGACTGGAAGGTCCTAGAAACAGAGGATGAAGACATGCACCCGAGCGTAAGTCCTACCATCTGTACTGGTGACTCTGAGAGCCCTTCCTGGGACACCTGCCCCTGAAGGACTGATGGCCTTGCTGCAGGTTTTTGTGAGCTCTAGGGTGCAGAAGCCTACCCATCTTGGTATATCCCACAAATACTAAGATGGGCCTCAAACTTCAATGTGCTGAGTCAAAGAAAAGTGATTGCCTCTTGGGGACCGTGGGTAGAGGAGTGTGCAGGCAGGGAAGGCAGTGGGGGGCTCTCTGCATTTACAACATTTTGAATATTGAATATTTCAAATAATTCAAGATATATGAATATTTTAACCAAGTGTCTGTTTCACCTGTTCAAAAATGATGTTGCAAATCTCTCCAGGGAAGCTTACTATAAATCCGGTTTTCCATCCCCATCTCCCTGGGACTCTGAGTCGGTAGGTCTGAGGTAGAATTCAGAAGCCTGAATTTTAGTTTTTAGTTATTTATTTTTGAACTCACCATGCAGTATGCAGGATCTTAGGACCCCAACCAGGGATTGAACGCATGCCCCTGGCAGTGGACGTGGGAGTCTCAACCACTGGGCCACCAGGGAAGTGCCTGGGAGCACACATTTTAATGAGTTCCCCAGGGGTTTCTGAGTGGGTGACTCTTGGACCACATTTGTTTTAAACGTTTTTTTTTAATGTGGCCTATTTTTAAAGTCTTTATTGAATTTGTTACAATATTGCTTCTGTTTCATGTTTTGTTTTTTTTGACCACCAGGCATGTGGGCTCTTAGCTGCTAGACCAGGAACCAAATCCACACCTCCTGCATTGGAAGGTGAACGCTTAACCACTGGGCTACCAGGGAAGTTCCCATCATGGACCACATCTTGATGGGCAGTGATGTGGAGGGAAAATCTTGGGCTTTGGGAGTCAGAGCCACTGAAGAAATCCCAGCCCAACCACTCTCATAGCTGTGGGACCTTCAACCACTTCACTGAGCTTCCTCTTACTCATCGGTGAAATGAAAATGAGGAAAATAATCCCTGCCTCACAGGTTGACAGTAATAGAATCATGTATGTAAAGCTCATTTAACATAGTAGTTCAGTTCAGTCGCTCAGTCATGTCCGACTCTTTTCGTCCCCATGGACTGCAGCACGCCAGGCCTCCCTGTCTATCACCAGCTCCCAGAGTTTACTCACACTCATGTCCATTGAGTTGGTGATGCCATCCAACCAACTCATCCTCTGTCATCCCCTTCTCCTCCCACCTTCAATCTTTCCCAGCATCAGGGTCTTTTCAAATGAGTCAGCTCTTCGCATCAGGTGGCCAAAGTATTGGAGTTTCAGCTTCACCATCAGTCCTTCCAGTGAATATTCAGGACTGATTTCCTTTAGGATGGACTGGTTGGATATCCTTGCTGTCCAAGGGACTCTCAAGAGTCTTCCCCAACACCACATGCTCAGTAAATATTCTCTATTTAACTGAAGAGGGTTCTGTGAAATGTTTGGCCGGTGAAGTTTGATGAACACCATGCTTTTCATGCCACAAAATTGAAGCATCTTGGGGTGGGGTGTGCAAGCTCTGTGTCTCCACAGCTTCCACCACTGCCTATGGTCCTAAAGCCATGTGCACTGACCGCCCTGGCCCCTAAGGATGTGCGAGTTTGTGATCGCCCCAAGGGATTAGAACATGAGTTCCTGTAAAATACTTAACTAATTTCTTCAACTTTGAGACCGTCATGCTTGCACTGTACAGAACTGAAGTAAACACATTATACTGTGAAAGAACTCCCCTCTTCCTCTCCTCTGGGGCTACCATATTGATAGTTTCTTTTTTTTAAATATTTATGTTTAGTCATCTACACTTTTATTTGTTTGGCTACATCCTCACCTAGTCTTTGATTGAGGTGTTTCTCTTTTCCTTTTTTTGGCTGTGCCACATGGCCTGTGGGATCTTTAGTTCCCAGACCAGGGATAGAACTCATACCCCCTGCAGTGGAAGTGTGGAGTCTTAACCCCTGAACCTCAGGAAGTTCCAAGTGTTGATAGTTTCTACATATCTCTCCAGAAGAGAACAGGTTCTTAAAATGAAGTGTATAGTTTTCATAAATTACATGTAAATTTTAAATGTACGTTCCAATTTGTGGTAGGTTTCATTATAATCTTAAAGGGTCCATGATCCCTTCACATGGAGAACCACTGATGCTGAGACTTTTAGCTCAGGGTATTTAGTAAGAACCCATGTTTGCCTCCCGTCTTTATCGAGACCCAAAGAGACCCCACTGAAACAAAAGTGGGAAAGACTGCCAAAGTACTAAGTGTTTACCAACAAACAGAACTAGAAAGAAGACTTTATTTAACAAACATTCATTGAATTCATATCATACGCCAAGTCTTCTAGGCCCTGATGATGGAGCATTGCAAGAAACTTGACGGGGACTTCCCTGGTGGTCTAGTGGTTAAGATTCTGACCTTCCAATGCAGGGGCACAGGTTCGATCCCTGGTCAGGGAACCAAGACCCTACATGCATGCGGGAGGGCCAAAAAACAAAAATAAATAAAATAAGAGTAATAAAATATATTTTAAAAAAAGAACTGACAAAACCCTTGTCATTCTGGAGCTTACATTCTAATAAAAGGAGACAGAAATATGCCAATTAGATCATTTAGAAGGTGATAAATGCCATGTGGCAAAAGAGAACAGTTAAGAAGGCTTGGTAAGGCCATGTTACAATTTTAAAGATGGATCACTAAGGAAATGCCCTGGGGGTCCAGTAGTTAGAACTCAGCGTTTCCACTGCAGGGGGCCATGAGTTCGATTCCTGGTCAGGGAATGAAGATCTCACGTTGCATGACCAGAAAGAAAGAAAGGTCACTGATGAATGAGAGATTTCAACAAATGCTTGGAACATGGAAAGAGGATTCGAGCTCTTATGAGGGCAACAGGTGGAAGCAGCAGCTGAGAGCTTTCTCTCAGCCAGCTAAAAGGGAGGTGGGAGCCAGCTGACTTGAGAGAACCCAGGGAGGCTTCGGGCTCAAAGTCAACAGGTTATGGTGGAGGGTAGGAGCGAGATCAGTGAAGTGAAATGGGGGATTTTATTCCCAACTCAGTGAATATGAGTTTGAGCAAACTCCGGGAGACAGTGAAGAACAGGGAAGCCTGGCATGCTACAGTCCATGGGGTCACAAAGAGTTGGACACAACTGAGTGACTGAACAACAAATTCCTCAAACTAGTTTGTGAGCTCACAGGCGTTTTGTGTTGATATTATTTGTATGCCGTACACATATTTTCCAGTATCCTTTTGTATCTGCTCAGTTTATAATAAACATAGACTCACATACGACCTTGAGCAGGGGTTGGGGAATAACTGCTCCAACCCACTGCCCTACCCCACTCTACACTGAAGATTGCAAAGTGAAGGCAATACTTCTCCCAGGCAGAAAACAATGTCTCTTCTCTAAAGAAACTGAATAAAACATCAGAGGACAGCAAGGGCTGAAGGAGTAGATGTCGGCATCACAGAACAGAGCCCTCCTGACTCTGCTAATTCTGATTCTGCCCCACGCAAAGCTTCCAGTCAGATATTCTCATTCGGCAAAGGGACCAGAGGTAAGCTAGACCTACTGCATAATGGCAGAGGAAACATACACTGGCTTGATTATACAGGGCACTTGCTAAGGGACATAAAGCTGGGAAAGCAGCTGACTTGGGATTTGAACTGAGGCCTTCCTTCCAAATCTGTGCTCTTAGCTACATGCTGTCCTGCCTCCCTCTTAGCTTGTACATCTCTTTTCCTGGGTAAATGGGACACAAACCAGCATATATACCTCTGTGTCTGTGGCCATAAGCTGACCTGGATTTTTCTGGCTCTGCTCAGGGCAGGAGTTGCTTAGCAGATATTTATGGAGCATCATGTGTGCAAAGCTCTGTGCCACATCTCGGGCTTGAGAACGGAAGTGAAGAGATCAGCCACCTGCACCACCCCACTCGGAACAGCTGCAGGCGAGAGAGCCGAAGCCCAGATAAAGGTTACTGGTGACACAGGGGGTCCCAGCCAAGGCCCGCTCCGGGCTTGGCCCCTCAGCCCTCAGAGCCCTGCAGAGTCAGCAGCTGGGCCAGGCTCTGAATTGTAATACCCAAGTAATACTTCCCGCTTCAACAGTGGGCTGGGCTGGATGCATCCATCTTCTTGCTTGTGCTAGGGGTCCCCAGGAATGAAAGGACCCAGACCCTGGCTCACACATTAAGTGCCTTCCAGCAGATCCCAGCTGAGTGCACAAGCGTCTGCTGACCCCTTGTGGTCACCATGGGATCTGCACTGGCCCGGCAGCAGGGTCCTTGGTTGCACCTCTGGGACTTTCTGCCCTGGTGTCCTCATTTCTCACATCACTTTCCTACCACTTATCTCGTGGGGTCCTCCCAACAATCCCAGGAGGTGAGGGGAGCCAGAATTCCCATTCCCACTTTATAAACGAGTGGCAGCCCCTTGGGATCTAGTCCCAGATCCACCAGTAATTACTTATCTGACCTTGGCAAGTTAATTCCCCACTCTGCCTCAGTTACCTGTTGATGAAATAAGAGAAGCGGCCTGTTCGAGGCAGCTCTGAGGTTCTTCCAGTTCCCCAGACTCTCGGCACAGAGAAGTGACTTGCTCGAGGTCAGAGTGAAGCAGGGCAGAGGCACTCCCAGCATCAGGTGACCCCCAATCCCCCCACAGCGGTGGGGAGCAGTGAGGGTGTCACGGCAAACAAGAAAATCAGCTTCTCCACATTTGTGTTCTGACTGTGGGCTGAAGTGCCACATGGACAGATGGATAAGTGAGTGATGGGTGGATGGATGGGAGGATAGACAGATATGTAAGAACTGTGGGATCACTCTTAGCTGGGACTGCCTCCCCTGCTCCCCAACTAGCTGCCCCTACAGTTATCTGCTGAGGCCCTGGCAGGCTGCCCCACACCCACTTGCTGGGATCTGATGCCACTGCTGTTGCCTGACACCTTGGAGCTGGGACCTGCCATGACGTCCCAGCATCCTCACCCAAGACTTCCTCCCTGCCGTGTCCGTGACCATATGGTCAACGGTGGTAGCCTAGGAGGAAAGTCTAGGGCCAGAGCTATGTATGGGCATCCATCACAGAGCAGTTCCTGCACCAACAATGGCTGAAATTGAGGGTGGTGCTGGAAATGAAGCTGAGCATCACTGGGGCAGCCGGATGGCAAGGAAAGAGCACGCCTTATGCATCTCACAGCCTAGTTCAAACTGAGAGACTCTGAGCAAGTTTCTTAGCTTCTCTGTGCCTCAGTTTCCTCATCTTAAAAGTGGACTTGGGTCTTCCCAGGTGGTCTGGTGGTTAAGAATCCACTTTGCAATGTAGGGGGCACCAGTCTGATCCCTCATCTGGGAGTATCCTACATGTCTTGGGACAGCTAAAGCTCACGTGCCCACAACTACTGAAGCCTGTGTGCCCTAGAGCCCATGCTCTACAGCAGAAGCCACCACAAGAAGCCCGTGCACTGCAACTAGAGAGGAGCCCCCAGTCTCTGCAACTAGAGAACGCCCGTGCCCAGCAATGAAGACCCAGAGCAGCCAAAAGTGAATTTTTTTTTTAAGTGGGCATGATATCTGAAGAGTACTCTTGTGAATACTGAGTGAGGTAGGATATAAGATGTCTTGCATGTAACAGGTGCTTGGTAAACAGAAGTTCCCTCCTTTTGTCACAGGTCACGGAGAAAATCTAAAGGAACCCACTGTGCACCCAGCAAGACTTTTGAACTGGGAAGGTTTTTCCAAGTGCCCTAAAGGAGTGACGTGTATCTGGTGAAAGGGGAGGAGGGAAGGAAATGCCCTCAGCGAGAATTACAGAGTACACCCAAAACACTCGATCCCACTAAAAGAGTATCATTCATCTGTCCCCTGCCATCAGCATGGTTCTTCAGACACAAAGGATGTTCCACAAAGGTTTCCTGAGGACCAAACTGAAGACATCTTTTCATAGCTAATGGGCAACAGTCAGGACTCCTGTGTCCTGTTCTTCCACTTCCTGGGTGGGCATGTGCCTCATCCACGTCTCCATAACTCTCCCTCACAGCCTGTCCAGCCCAGAATGGGTGACCAGTTCCCCTTAGCCACCTGGTAGAAGGCAGACCTAGAGTTCAGTCCAGTTCTCTGTGAAACAGCTGGTCTCAGGTAACTGACGTCACAGCTGAGGTTCCACAACATCATCTGTGAACTCATGCTCCTGAAGGGCCCCGCCTCCATTTCTGACTACAGTATGAAGACTGGGGGCTTATCACATGCCATTTAGGTCTTCACATGAGACAGGCTGAAGGCAGACTTTGTCACTTACTAGCTGCCCAACCTTAGGCAGGATTCTGGCTCTCTGAGCCTCAACATCTCATCTATAAAGCGGGCTAATAAAATTACCTCCTTTGTTGTTGGGAGGATTCAATGACTCATCTTTGAAAAGAGCTGAGCTCTATGCCTGAAATATGAATGCTCAATAAACGTGAATATGTCAATGATTTTAGTTACTGGAATGGGATGTCAAGGGAGACTTCATTTAACCTAGGAGTTCCACTTGTGTGTGTGTGTGTGTTTGTGTGTCCACTGGACTAAAGAATCCCTAAGGCCCTCCTTAGCTTCCGGATTCTATTTCTCAAATATCTTCCTATCCAATACTCCTTCATTTCCCTCATTGATTTTCCTTCCCTTTTCTCTTTTCCTCTCTCTACAACTAGGCTGCCTCATACCCACTGGTTCGGCTGGTTTTCTGGGTGACCCCACCGACCCTCTGCACCCACCAGGCTTGGGGATGCCATCTTGTTCTTGCTTTAAGTCAGGAGTCACAAATGACACTTTTTAATTAAGGGGGAAAAAAAAAAACCACAGCTCCACCCTCACACCCACCAGGAGCATCTGCATTGCTGTTCCCTTCTCTCCTTCACTGCTGCTAATGACAATATGATGACTTTCTCTACTACTTGAAAACTATTTTTATGTAATTAATGCATGCTTGCTTGCTTATAAATGCCTAATTTAAAAAGAAAAAAGATCTTGGCATATTTCTCTCATTAAAAAAAAATTAGGGGCCTCTACAGAATTTCATTATTTCTTGTTCCTTACTTAAATGCAAACTCCTCTGGTTTTTAATGCAAATATGGGAAGACTAAGTCCACCCGTGAGTTAGTGGTTTATGAAGTGACTTACTAGGTAGACATCCCAACTCTCCCAGCCATCCCACTGCCAGGGTTCCCCCAGTCTGCTGGGCCACAGCATAAGACTGCAAAGACCCCCTGCCCAGACCAGCCATCCAGAGAGAACGGTGGGTGTGGCTGAAGGCTAGACAGGGGTGAGGCTTAGAGAGGCTGTTAGGGAAGATTTAGGGGGGGCAGAGTTCTCTGGAGAAAAGAGGAGCTTGGGTGGCTTGGTGGGCACCCTGAAGACACCAGGATCCCCGAAGCCTTTCTTTCCCCTTTCTAGGTACAGTGCCAGGGAAAAGGACTGTTCCTGAAATGAAACGAATACTCAAAATATAAGAAACACATCAAAATGCTAGCAGTGGTTGATCTAATGGAAGAGTTTTTGTTTTTGGCAGATGTGGTCATATTGCTTGTATAATAAAACTTAAGGTTTTAAAGTCAATTATTCCAATCAGTTGAGCTTAGCCAAGAAAACAGACAAAAACCTAGAAAAATAAGGTTTTGGATCCCACTGAAAAGTAGCATATTCTCAAAGGAAGACCATTAAAGGGAAAACAGAAGCATCGTGGACATCTGGCTCTCCATCCCTGGATGAGGACACATGAAGAGGACTTCGGAAAGGCTCCATGAGGACTGAGGTCCTTACCTAGCAGCTGCGGTGATGCAGAACGACCACTCCCCGGCAGTCAGGAAACCTGCTTCTAGTTCTCTGCCACTAACTTGCTGTGTGACCTTGGGCAAGTCAAGCCACCTCTCTGGGCCTGTTTCCTCATCTGTAAAGTGAGGGAATCTGGTTAACTTTAAAAAATATGTACCGTGACCTTACTCTGGGCACTGTGCTGAAGCTGTAACTAAACAAAGGAATAATCACTTAGAAAAGAGAGTGACTGCTCAGTGTTATTGGGCATTGTGGTTACAGAGATGAACGAGTGAGTAACCCAGCCATCGACATATTCACATGGTCAGCAAGACAGAGTGAACAAGAGACAGCCAACCGCATGCTCAGTGCAGACAGACAAGTCAGCACACAAAGGTGAGGCCTTTTCTGGTGGGGTGGAGTAGCACAGAAGACACCTGAACTGAATCTTGGGGATCCCTGGCTCCTACTCTCAAAGGCTGTATAGTCTGATCTAAGGCTGGGACAAATATCCAAACATCTACCACGAAAGCCAGAGTGAAACCACCACAGCTAAGCCAAGTTCAGAGAGGGGAACCCACGTGGCTTGGGCTGGGTTGTAGAGGGGCAGGCAGGAGGCAGAAGACCAGAGAAGCTTGTGAGGGGTCGGTGAGGAAATGGCATTGAGATAAGCTTTGGAGGGTGAACAGCCCTGAAGAATCATTCTAGACGAAGAGCCTGCAGGTGTGGTTGGGGCAGCAGGCAGGCCAGGGCAGCAGGACTGGCAAGGCTGGAAGCTAACTGAATGCACTGTGGTGAGAGCCCATGCAAATGATGGGCCCTGGGCCAAGTGTTCCACATCCTCATGCCAGTTCTTGGAGGTAGGTTCCCTCACTGCTACCTCCTATTTTCACCAAAGGAAACAGGTTCAGAGAGGTTACAGAGTCTCACAGCTGATGGATGGCAGAAACAGCCCTTAACCCAAGTCTGCCTGATGCCCCACCTTGACTCACCACTGGAATGCCAGGTAGTGGCATTACCAAGCCCTTCCCATGCAAGGTACCACTGTCCCAGCACACCTGGCCTGGCATTGCACCAGACACGTGGGTACCAGAGGTCAATCTCTGCCTTAACCTTGGAAGCCGGCTTGATTCAGTCCTTTCAACTTGGGCAGCTACAGGACTATCAGGATTGCCTTCACCAGAAAAGGGGGGATGGGACTGGGCAAGAAACAGCAGCACTGCCAAGGGCCTTTGTGCTCCACCGTCCACAGGTCTCATTTATTGCTGTTCTACAATGGTGTAGACTGGCTCACTTCCAGCTTGTCTCCGGTCAGCCTAGTGTCATCACGGCCCCAGGATGGACCACTCTGCCTTGACTAGGGTGGCCGATCTTTCCTGTGAGGCTGAGCTTTTAATGGGACCTTGCTCCCTCGGATGCTATCCAGGTACTCCCGGATGTTCGTGGATCCCCGTCGCCAGCGCCCCAACTTTCTGAGCTGGTCTGTCATGAATTTCTTTTTCAGGTGGTCATACAAATGGCTCATCTTTTTCTTGGTCTTGTCTGCAGCTCTTATCTTACAAAAAAAGCAGAGGTGAGGTTACTTCACAGTAAGAGAGGCATCTGTGCTGCTGCTACGAGGTGGAAAAGGAGCCAGATGAACTCAATATTCCATCAGTAACTTGGCTCACAGGGAGCTCCATTTCCCTGTTTGTAAAGTGAGGGCATTGAGCTAGGTCACTCCTGTGGAACCTTCTGACAGTCTGCAGCCTCAGAGCCTAACATCTCTGTTTGGAGAGTGGTCAGGAGGAGGGAGGGAAAGGGTGCATCTCGTAACCCCCCGTCCTTACCTCTTATCACTCAGTCCCGATTACTCACTTGGTGCCCCCCGCATATTGTCAGTGACACCCCCTATGTCACTGAACTGGACTTCTTTTTGGCCACACCACACAGCTTGTGGCATTCTGGATATGCATTGAACATGCACCCTCAACAGTGAAAGCACAGAGACCTAACCACTGGACCACCAGGGAATTCCCTACTTATATCTTCTATTACGATATATCGCCAAAGTCCCCACAGGGAATAGCCATCCCAGTTGAGAACCACAGCCACACATGCAGGGATACCAGCCATTATCCACTGTTCTCAGAGCATTGTTCAGAGAGTTCCCAACTAGATATTCACTGCCCTCCTGGAGGCCCTGAGAAATCAATGGCTGGCCAAAGCCGTCTCCTCCCCTAATGGGAGAACTTTGTGGGGGAGAAACACTGCTCTAATTCCACTACACCATGCCACTGGAAGTTTAGCAGAGAGAGAAACACTCACACCTCTACTCTTCTTTTGGTCTCAGTGACACTTAAGATCTCCCACCATCTCTTAAACCTTTCCCACTGTTTTCAATGTCAGAATCTCATGGGTCCTTCCAGATTTGGTCCGAGAACATGGAGAACAGCTCAAAAAAGTCAAGAAGGGTACAGCAGCTTAACTCTGGCCTGCCTGCTCTAGTGGAAGAAACGAGCACGTTCTCAGAGTCCATCGTGTTCCCTAGTCTCTTCCTCATGCCCAAAACACTGCCTGTCCCAAGTGAGCCCAGAAGATGCATTTAATGAATTAATCAGTCAGGGTCTGTGGGATGATGACACTGTGGTTTCCCTCTTCTTCTGAGGGTTTTTGGGTAAGCAGGTCAAACCTTTCTTGTCCATAAGCAAAAAGTAGAAAAGTCTCAGTTCTCCTGTGGAAAAACGGGAGATAATCCCTGAAGTGAAAAAAAATGACCAAATGGTGTCAATTCCACTTCAAGCTCTAGAAGCAAGACTTATTTTTACAGAAGATTGTAGGAATCCACTCAGGGGCTCCCTAAATAGAAAGGTAATGTGTTTTGAGGGGAAAAAATGCCACAGGAACCAAGAGATGTGGAATTTTCTTTGGTTCCTTCAAACAAGGAATAGCTATGACACTCTGGGTGAATCAGTAACCCAGAGTCTCAACTGTCTCCTCTGTAAAAGAGGCTTGTATTAGAGCACCTTGACGGCCTCCTACCACCTCTAAGATCTCCAAGGTTTCCCCGAGTGGAATGAACATCGATCAAGCCACTAACGCCCTCTAATGGAAAGGCTTGTGATGACTTTACCTCCATCTCATAGATTCGCTGCGCACTGAGGTTGTCACGTATTATCACCCGAGATAAGTGGCTCTTGGGTAAAAATTTTTTCACTGCTGTTTCACTGGAATTCATTAAGCTGGAGAGGGAGAAGGTGGTACAGGCTTGATGGCTGGGGTCAGGACTAGAACACAACCTGATCTGATGGGATCCTGTAGTAGTGGCTAGGCCTTCCTGAAGTTTCTTGGGAGAGGCACTGCCCTGTCATAACTGTCAGAGGAACAAGGGAGTAGGCTTAGGTTTCTTCCTGTGGAATATGTGTGCCTAAGGGGTGTTTCTTGGATGCTGAGAGGAAAAAAAAAATCCTGAGAAGGATGTAGAAAGATCAGAGTAATCCACAAGAGAAGTGTCCAAAGGAGCAGTCATCTGAGGAAAATGCAGGATGAAATGGGAGGTGAAGGTCTTAGAGGAAAGAGGCAAAGTCAGAGGGATAAATCTGAGGGGGGTTGGGGGGAGGGCATTGCTTGAGCCTAGGTCTAAGGGAGATCTTGGTGGGGAAGGTCAAAGGAATCAGGAAAAAAGAGAAAAAAATGCTTATACACAGGTTATGTTTGCTAATTGGGAAATTTTAAGGGAAAAGGGTTTGGGAAAAGTCTAGAAAGGTAAAGAAAGTCTGAAGTGAACACTTGAGGAGACTCTGGAGGGTGAGAAGCAGAAGTTGGGATGGGATGGGGTGTGGCAGAACAAAGCCAGGTGCTCCAGGCCAAACTAGAGATTAACAATTTGGTTAAAATGAGGAATTGGTCAAAAATGGATAATACCAGGCATTGAGTTTTCACTTTTGATAATTTGGTGACACCATGAAGTGGTTTTGCAACTATTATATATATATATATATATATATATATATTTATTTATTTATTTATAGCCTACTTAAAAATAATTATTCGTAATATTTTCTAAAATTTGGAAACTAAATATACAATAAGGAAGCAACTGAATAAATTGTGATTAGGCCATACAATAAAATAGTAAGCAGCTATGGATAAAACAGACATCCACAGTGTATGGGGGGGCAAGTTTACAAAATAGTAAAATTTTTTGTGACATATTCCCTCCTTACCACTAAAAAAAAAAAATGCATAGGCATTTTGCAGTACATATTTATGAATAGATCTGAAACAATATACACCAAAATGGTAACAGTATTTGTCACTAGCCATTCATTATGCTTGTCTGATTTTTCTATAAGTGTATATATTATTTTAATAGGACAATAGGACAAACTTTGAAGGACTAAAAAACTTTTTATCGTAATTCACTGTCAGCCTGTTTGGAACAGTGATTGTCTCCAGACATTCATCCTGCTTGTCCATCTTATTTTTCTATAAGTGCATACTATTTTGACAGGACAAAAAAAAACAGGACAAATTTTAAAGGATAAAACATTTTGAAGAATTAAAAAAATTTTCCCCTAATTCATTTTCAGCCAGTTCGGAACTGTGCTTTTCTGAATGTTTTTACATCTACAAACAAGTAGAAACAAACACCCTTTATCTCCCATTTACAATTTTTTTCTGACAGAAAAGACATGAGGGGATAGAAAAGACTCCTTTAGAGATCAAGATGCTCACAATCAAAAGTCCCCCGAATTCTGCTGGGGGGAAAAAAAGCGTAAAATACCTAGATACACTAAACAGTTAACCCACTCAGTGGTGCACCAAATTACCAATACTTTCTGGGAAGGGCGGGGGGAGGGGGGGAGGCCATGACTGGAAATACTCCCTTTCAAGTAATAATGATCATTTTGAACCATAATGCTGCCAGAACAAGGCAGGGGTGGAGGGTGCGGGGAGGGGGGTACTCTGAGGGAGTGTGAAATGGAGGAGGCGAGGGGAAGCTGAGGTCTGTGGGGACGGGGCCACGGGTGAGGGAACTAAGGGCTTTCCCTGGCTCGCTGCGGATAGCAAACTGAGGGAAGCTTCAGGCCTGAGGGAACCTGGGCCTCACCCAGGTAAGGAAGTTCGACTCTGCCCAGGGGGCGCCAGGAACCTTCTGGACAGATGACGTCAAGCCTGGGAGACTAGAGGCCCGGCCCGGGCGTTCGGAGGATATATGGGTTGAGGTGGGACTCTCAGCCTCCTTCAGAGTCCGGGCTGAGGGTGTTCGGGCTCCGGAGAGGGTGAAGACCTAGACTGGGGCATTTAGACTCTCCTGGGGTCTAAAAAAAGTCCGGGCTCTGAGGCGCCCAAGGTTCTGGAGAGCCAGGACCAAGATCCCCGCAGCTGCCTGAGGGAGCATAAGTCTGAGGGAGTTCGGCTTCCCCGGGGGTCCGGGCTCTGAAGAATGCTCTGGGTACTCGGGCCGCACCTGAAGAGAACCAGCGGCTGCGCGGTCCGCGGCCGCAGGAAGCAAATCTTCGGCTGGCTCCTTACGTGACTGTCCCGGCGGTTACTGAGCCTACTGTGCCGGAAGAAGGCCGACGCCGGGTAGGTGCCAGAACTGGTGGTCGCCTGAGGGGCGACCCTACCGGCAGTGGGCGAACCCACTAGGTTCCATGTGACCGAGGGCCGAAGCTGCTGGCCAACCGCTGAGTTCTCGTCTTCCGCTTTAGCGAGCAACTCCGGAATGGGAGCCGGCTTGGGATCCATGCTCTTATGAGCGCGCGCAGACGTGGAGTGAGCGCCTGCGCAGACGCGGTGAGCGGAGCTCGGCGCGTTGCCCGGGAGACGCGCAAGGAAGGCGGGACCAGGGGGGGTGGGGCGGGCCTTGTGGGCGAAGCCCGGAAGCCTGCGGATGCAGCGGGATTGTCCCTTGGCGACTGCCGTGGCGCTGCCCGGCGCGTTGCCATGGAGACGGGCTGGGCGAGAACCAGGCTGCGGCGCGCAGAGCCCGGACCCTACTTCTCGACTAGGACCGTTGGGGTTCCCGCGTGATCGCAGGGCGGTGGCCGGTGAGTCCGGGCCCGGCAGCTCCAGGACGGGGAAAACGAGGCCGGGGTTTCTCCGGAGACCCGGCACGGCCCATCCTTTTCCGAAACAAGGGACCATTGCTATGGAAACCGGAGCCCCGGGCCGGCGGGGACGGTGGCTCCTGGGTCGTGACCGATCTTCTCTCACCGGGAGACGCTCGCCCAAGGTTGCTTCGTGAATGCACTTGCCCTCCCGCCCGCGAGAGAGAGGTAAGACCCCAAGGTCTTGACACAGCGGGTGAATAAGCCCATTCCAACGCCAACTCCCCGGGAAATCTACCTGACTCACCGCTGGAAGTGGCGCCTTTCTCCCGTCAACCCTTGGACTGTGTTCCAAGTTTTATAACCCAATATTAACGAAAGCCTCATGGTGTTTGCCCACTTTTCCCTCTAGAAAGATCGGCTGTTTTGAGCCTTGCTTTGTGACCCTAGACAGGTCCTTTTCCCCACTCTGCCTCACTTTCTCCGTGTGTAAAATGGAGATACTAACTCCAGACACCGGCTGCTATGCTGTTTTGGAGATCGAACCAGAGGCTTTGTAGGCAGTAAAATGGTGACACTGAAATGCCGCCGAGTCGCTCTTTCTCCCGCTCTCTCCCCTCAAGTTAAAAGTTCTTCAGATCTTCGGTTCATTTCTTCAGGCGATCTTTGCAACTCTGTAGCCCCAGCCTGAAGTAACTCCGTTTACTCTTCATTCTCACAATGCCCCAGATTTTAACTTCCCTAACAACGGCAACAGTAGTTAACTATGTGCTAGGCCCTGTGTTAAACACTTTACATGGATTACCTCATTTAATCCTCACACGATTCTCTTTTTTTTTCTTTTTGAAAGGTCACATTTAATGTTTTCACCACTGTACTTCAGATCTACATTGTACAAAGTGACCAGTATGCCACAGTAATTGACCAGCCTCTGAGATTGTACTTTCACACTAGTGTCTTGGGCTCTTTTGATACTAAACACGTTTCTCATTCAACTGAATTGAGATGCTGCCGTTGGGTTCTCAGGAGCCTTGTGAAAAAAAAAACAAAACAAGCATACCACACCATCTTTGTTTAGTAAGTCAGTATTTGTTTCTTCCAAAACAAACATTCACTTCATTGAAGTTAAACTTCCAAACATAACTTATTAATAGTCTTCAGGTTCAGCTCAGATCACTCAAGATGCAAATTCTCTGCTAAATCCAGATAACTTAACAATAATTTTAGCGCTTAATTGTCCATAACACACGCCAAGGTTTTTCCTAGACCAGTTTTAGGTATTCCTTGTACAGGTGAAAAATGATCTTCAATTTTCTTCTCTTTTTAATCTAAAAGTTGGAAGGTAAAAGATTTTTCAGGGTAGGCACTATTATCCCTATTTCTCAACTTGGTTGCACCCTTAATTGCCTATTTAATGTCTGTCTTTCCCGCGAGACTTTGAGTTCTGTGAGAGAGGGGGCCATGGCTGTCTTGTACTTTTCAGTATCCCCAGCACCTACCACAGTGCCTGATAAGTATTTCTTGATTAGCATGAAAATGACTTTCCTCTCGTCACTACCCTCACCTTCCAGAGCAGTGTCTTCTCACCACACTTTCTGACCCTGTAATGAACGACAGTCTCCCCTCATTCCTATTGCCCACTGGGCACTAGTTTTGGGGACCCTCTGTCCACTTCTCTCTGGGTTTTCAGGTGATGAGGATCCAGAACATCCCTTAGCATTTGGGCTTCCAGCTGGTTGAGGGCGGGGCTTTTTCCCTGCCCCTGCTAGTTCAGACAGTAAAGAATCTGCTTTTAATTCAGGCGATCCAGTTCGATCCCAGGGCAGATCCCCTGGAGAAGGGAATGGCTACCCACTCCAGTAATCTTGCCTGAAAAACATAGACAGAGGAACCTGGTGGGCTACAGTCCGTGGGGTCTCAAAGACTGAGTGACTTTCACTTTCACTTCACATAAGACTTTTAGAACAAACCAGTCCCATCTGCCCTACCTACCTGGGGTGAGCCTATTGCACTGGACTCTGGGGGTACTGGTAGGTAGGATTTGTCTAGGCAGCCTTTGACCTTCCTCTCCAGCCGCCTAAGAACCACCCTCACCTCCAGCCAGCTCCTCCCTCAAATTCTAGAGAAACATGGCCAGAGATCCCATCTTTTCCAGAAAACCTCTTGGGAGGCAGAGTCCTGGTTGTTGGGGTCATTTCTTCATTCAGCAAATTTTTTAAAGCACCTGCTTGTGGGAACATGCAGCTTGGCACTGGCAGTATAGTAGGAACAAAGGCAGAAACAGTGATAAACCACGAGAACTCATAGACAGGGAGTGGCAAAAGCACATCTTCAGGAAATGTTAGGAAGGAGGGCACCCGGGACCTGCCTGGAGCTGGTACTCGATCACGTGTAGGGTAGGGGTATAGTCCCAGAAAGTTTCCCTCAGGAAGTCGCCCTTGGCCAAGATCCCAATGCTCAACAGTGCTCTGCTGAATGGGACAGACTAGGACTTGACAGGCTTGTAAGGAAAGGGGGTTCTGGACTGAGAGCAGGACGGGCCCTGGGCCAGAGAGGACCAGTGTCCACGCGGAACAGAACATGACTCAGCCCAGCCGAGGCCCTTCAGGACCTGAGAAATGTTAAAAGTGGGGAGGAGAGATGGGCAGGGGGCCAGGCCACAGGTGACCTTGACAGCCAAGCTGAGGGGCCCCACTGAGTCATATGAAGCAGGGGGCCCTGAACTGGGGCTCCTCACCTGTCTCCTCTGCCTCCTTTCAGTTTTCCATGGACACAGCCTAGCAGGAAGAGGCCGCCTTTATGTCTCACAGGCCGCTGACCCACCGGCCCGATGACAGCGCCCCCGGGCGCCTTCCCGGTTCAGTTCCGGCAGCCCTCGGTCAGCGGCCTCTCGCAGATCACCAGCAGCCTGTATATCAGCGGCGGGGCGGCCGCCAACAACAGGCTCATGCTCTCGAGCAACCGCATCAGCACGGTCATCAACGTCTCGGTGGAGGTGGTGAACACCTTGTACGAGGACATCCACTACGTGCAGGTGCCCGTGGCCGACACGCCCGCCTCGCGACTCTGTGACTTCTTCGACCCCATCGCAGACCACATCCACGGCGTGGACATGAAGCAGGGCCGCACACTGCTGCACTGCGCCGCCGGCGTGAGCCGCTCGGCCGCCCTCTGCCTCGCCTATCTCATGAAGTACCACGCCATGTCGCTGCTGGACGCCCACACGTGGACCAAGTCCTGCCGGCCCATCATCCGGCCCAACAACGGCTTTTGGGAGCAGCTCATCCACTATGAGTTCCAGCTATTTGGCAGGAACACTGTGCGCATGGTCAGCTCCCCCTTGGGCATGATCCCTGACATCTACGAGAAGGAGGTCCATCTAATGATTCCACTCTGAGCCATTCCGCCAGCACGTGCCCCAGGGTCACTGGTCTTCCACCAAGATCTGTGCTCAGACACCCTTCTTTCGTCAATACAGTAAAACCAGGTGACGCCGTTTATAAGGGCAAGGAAAAAGGAAGGGTGCTGTAAGCTCTTAATCTTATCATTCATATCTTTAAAGAGTCAGCTTACTACATGTAAGATGGTGAAGATAAATTTTCTCCCCAGTGAGTGACAAGTCATGGCTGCTGACCAGAGGGGCGGGTGAACCAGGTGGTGCCCAGGTCAAGTGGACCAGCGCCCAATGCACGTGGCAAGGCTGGAATCCGGCAGTCTTCCCCATGACCGACTAACCCAGGAATGAGTCTTTCACAATCCCACCTCATTCTTTCAAACCCAAAGCCAGCCTTAAGCATCAGGCACCTCCTGTGCTTCTCACAGTTTAAGTGCCAACCTATGGGATGAGTAGCCTTCAAGCAGTGTTCCAGAGACTCTGGGAGCCCCAAGGCAACCCTGCTTTCACCTTTAGCCACCATTGCCCAACTCTGGTTTTCTGGATTGATTGGACTTACATATAAGATAGTTTTCAAACGAAGCATTCTGTTGTGTAAAATTTTTTTTAAACATTTTTTTTTTGAGCACTGCTCTACATGGCAAGCTCTTCTCCAGCTTTTGATGAAAGGTGGCATTGGTCTCTATCTCGGAGCACGTATGGAGAGCTGGCCTGATATCGGGCCTCAGCCCAGAAGGCTGGAGCTGTGAACCGAAACACAGCCCTGTCACCTCCTGCTCATGTGGCCTGTGGCCTCTTGGAGCCTGAGTTTCCTCTCCCAGTGATGACAGCCCTTTCCTCCTAGGGGCATCGTGAGGATCCGTGCTGCTTTAGCGCAGTGCCCTAGCGCGTGGTAGATGCTTGGTGTGACCAGCCGCTGTCCGCGTGAATGATGCCCTGGCCCTGCTGGCCCGGGTCTGAGAGTCATCCTCACAACAGCGGCTCCCCGCCTCTGTGCACAGCCCCTTATTGCTCAGAAAGTGCTCTTCCCAAAAGTCGTCCTGCACGGGGCGGGGAAAAAACGGTTTCAGTCTTCACGCACTCCTGCCTTGCAGGAGGCCTAGATCTCAGAGTCTTTTCAGGCTTCCCACTGTGTTTAACCCGTGTCACCTGGGAGTCCTAGAACAAGGAGCACACATCCAGCTTCCCCCAAAGGGCCTTGTTTAGATCACCGACCATGAGAGCCAGCCCTGGCCTAGCTGGCTGCTGGGGTCCACGGGGTGTGTGCCAAAGGGATGAATGAGCGAGCTCCACTGAAGGTCCTGAAATCCAGGGTGGTTCCAAGGTATGCAAGGATCTGGGTCAAGACCAGCTATTCTAACCCAGAGGTTTTCAGACCAAAGGAGAACTGCTCCATGTGGGTCCAGAGCCCGGTGGAGGCCAAACACGCCTTCTCCCCACACCCACCCCTCCCCTGCTTTCACAGAGAGCCTGTCCACGGGTATCATTTTAGGATCAGGGGAGACTGGTCTCATTTTCTTGATGAATAAACAGACCCACAAATGCCAGGGCTAGTGTGGCAAGCCCCCCGCCCCCCCCCCCCCACCAAGCAGAAGAAACCGATCTGAAAGAAACCCAGGTGGAAAATTTCTTTGAAAGCATTTTTTTCTTCTTTTTTAAGAGAAGTTTATTTGGGTATATTTTGTTTCAGGTTCTGAAATGTTTGAATTCACATGTAAGTGTCTCCTGTGTAAGGTTCTATGTGTCTTAACACATTTGTGTCACTGCCTCCACAATCAGGACACAGAGCAGCTCCGTCACCTCAGAATTCCCTTGTGCTGCCCCTTTGCCCCACCCCAGCCTCTGGCAAACACGCCTCTGTTCTCCGTCTGTATAGATTTGCCTTTTCCAGAAGGTCCCATTCATAGGTCATAGCGGGTGTAGCCTCTGGAGACTGGCTGCTTTCAGTATGCCTGAGGTTCGCACGTGTTGCTGTTCGTGGCTGTGTGCTATTCCGTTGTATGGATGTGCCAGTTTGTTTTACTTTCACCCACTGAAGGATATTTGGGTTGTTTCCAGGTTTTGGCAATTTTGAATAAAACTGCTACAAATATTTGTGTTTAGGTTTCTATATGAACAGAAAATTATCTAAGGTGTGTACCTAGGAGTGAGATTGTTCAGTCATGTAGTAAAGGTTTAACTTTAAAAAAAAAACAAAACAAACACCAAATTTCCAGAGTATCTCTACTTTTTTGCCTTCCACTATGAGAGATCCGGTTTTTCTCCAGTGTTTGGAACTGCCAAGATTTTTTATTTTAGCCATTCTGATAGGTGTGTGGTGTTAACTCCTTGTGACTTTGATTTGCACTTCCCATGTGGTTAATGATATTAAGCCTGTTTTTGTGTGTTTAATTGCCTTCCATGTTCCCTCTTTAGTGAAGTGTCTATTCAGTGCTTTTACCCATTTTTAAGTTGAGTTGTTTTCTCACCACTGAATGTTGAGAAATTCTTTGTATATTCTGGATTGTTGTTCAGTCACTAAGTCGAGTCTGACTCTTTATGACCCCATGGACTGCAGCACACCAGGCTTCTCTCCTGAAGTTTGCTCAAATACATGTCCATTGAGTTGGTAGTGCCATCCAGCCATCTCATCCTCTGTCACCCGCTTCTCCTCCTGCCCTCAATCTTTCCCAGCATCGGGGTCTTTTCCAAGAGAGTCGTCTCTTCACATCAGGTGGCCAAAGTATTGAAGCTTCAGCTTCGCATCAGCCCCTCCAATGAATATTCAGAGTTGATTTCCTTTAGGATTGACTGGTTTGATCTTGCAGTCCAAAGGACTCTCAAGAGTCTTCTGGATACAAGCCCTTTCTCAGACATGGATCTGTGAGTATTTCCCCCCCATCTAGCGTCTTTTCATGCTCTTTAAAGTGTCTCCGGCAGAGCAGAAGTGTTATATTTGGATGACGTGCTACTTTGCAGATTTTCCTTTTATGGATTGTTGTTTTGGTGCCACATCTAAGAACTCTGCCTAACCTCCTATCACAAAGATTCTCTCTGGTGTTGGAGAGTTTAAATTTTCTCCTTATCTCTGTGATCCTTTTGTATAAGGTGTGAGGTTTAGTTTGAGGTTCATATTTTTTCATATGGGTGTTTGATGGTTTCAGCTCTGTTTGTTGAAGGCTGTCCTTTCTCCACTGAGCTGCCTTTACGCCTTTGCACGGGTCGGTTTTTATGCTCTTCATTCAGTCTGATATACGTCTCACTCTCTCTCTTTACCGATACCACATTATGTTGGTGATTGTAACTTTTAGAGTAAGTCCTGTGGTATTCCTACTCTTAAGAGAAGTGTTCATTCTTTTACCATTAACTATGATGTTAGTTATAGGCATTTTTGTAGATGCCCTTTATTAGATTAGGGAAGAATTGGAAAGTATTCTCTTCTGTTTTCTGGAAGGGATATATGGATTGGTGTTTCTTCTTTAAATGTTTGATGGGCTTCTGCAGTGAAACTGTTTGGGCCTGTAGATTTTTTTTTTTTCAAAAGGATTAACAGTGAAATAAATTCCATTAATAGTTAAAGGATTAATCAAATTGTCTGTTTCATCTTTGGTGCGTTTTGGTAGTTTGTGATTTTCAAGGAATAGATCCATTTCATCTAATGGATCTGGTTTATGCACATGGAGTTGTTTATAGTATTCTCTTAATATCCTTAGTGTCTGCAGGGTGACATCACATTTTCATTCTCCAAACTGATAATTTGTCTTCTCTATTTCTTTGTTAGTCTAGCTAGATGTTTATCAATTTAAAGAATCTTTTTAAAGAATAACCTACCTTGTGTCTTTAATTTTCTCTGTTGTTCTTCCCTTTTCTATTTGACTGATTTCTGTTGTTATTTTCATAGTTCTTCTTACATTGAATTTATTTTTCTCTTTTTTTCTAATTTCCTAAGGTGGAAACTTAGATTATGGATTTGAGAGCTGCATCCCACAAAGTTTTATATGCTGCATTTTCATTTTTGTTCATTTCAAAACATTTTTTAGTTTTCCTTGCAATGTCCTCCTTAACCCAGGTATTATTTAGAAGTGTGTAGTTTAACTTGTAAGTATTTGGAAATTTTAGCACCATCTCTTTGTTGTTGGTTTCTAATTTTAAATCCCATCTAGGTCAGAGAACATAATATTGTATGATTTCATTCCTTCTAAATTTGTTAATGTTTACTTAACAATGTAGGATATGGTCTGTCTTGGTAAATATTTCTTATGCACTTGGACAGGGGGAGATGGTTATTTGGGATAGAGTATTCAATAAGTGTCAGTTAGGACCAGTTGATGGATGGTGGTTTTCTGTTTACTTGTTGTATTGATTACTGAGAAAGGAATGTTGAAGTATCCAACTAAAATTGTGGATTTGTGTACATCTCCTTTCAATTCTATTAATTTTTGTTTCATGTATTTGAAGTTTTGTTGTCAGGTGCCAACAAACTTAGGTTTGTTACATCTTCATGGTGAACTGACCCTTGTATCAACATGCATTGTCTCTTTTCCTTCTTAATTTTGTGAAGTCTATTGTCTGACGTTAATATAACCACTCCAGCTTTAAGTGGTATTTGCATTACATATCTTTTTACGTCCTTTTACTTTTAACCAGACGTATGTTTCCTGTAGACAGCATTTGGTTGGGTCTTTTTTAAAATTTATATCTTCAATTTGTTTCTTAATTGGTGTGTTTAGGCCCAAATTATTGATATTTAGGTTTAGGTCTACCATTTTATTGTTTTCTGTTTATCCTTTCTGTTTTTTTATTCCTCTATTTCCCTTTTCATGCCTTCTTTTGAATTACTAGTATTTTTAAATTATTCCACTTTGATTTTGTATAGTTTTTTCCAGAGATTGCACTAGAGATTTTAACATACATACTTAAGTTTTTGTAATCTCCTTAAATTAGTATTTTACTGCTTCTTGCTGGTATTCATATTGGATAGTGTATTAGTTTTCTCTTGCCACCATAACAAATCACCACAAACTTAGTGGCTAAAAACAATACCTATTTATTACTTCACAATCTATGTGGGTCACGAGTCTGGTTGGGCCTAACTGAATCTTCTGCCTGCCTGTGTGGTCAGTCGTGCCGACTCTTTGCCACCCCATGGTCTGTGGCCCTCCAGGCTCCTCTGTCCATGGGACTTCCAAGGCAAGAATACTGAAAGGTTGTTGCTAAAACACAAAACATGCTGGGATTCTTGGCCTCTGGGGGAGAAGAATTCAATCTGGGGCCAGAGACGAGGCTTGACCACTCAGAGCTTTTGTGTAATAAAGTTTTATTAAAGTATAAAAGAGATAGAGAAAGCTTCTGACATAGACATCAGAAGGGGACAGAAAGAGTGCCCCCCTGCTAGTCTTTAGCCGGATGTTATATAGCTACTAGCAGTCTGCTAATTTAAAAAAAAAAGGAAATGTCTCAAAACTCAGAGAGTGGCACCAGGCCCCTCCCGCACAAGATGCTTTCTGAGATAATCTTGGCACCAGGTGAGTCATCCCGGGCCATAAAACGATTGATATGATTCTCGAAGAAAAGCAGATTCCCATACAAATATATAGTTTCATTAACAGATTAGGAGAACAATGTATGGGATAACATACTGGTTTGTCAAGTCGGTTCTGAGCCTTTAGGTTTGAGAAAAATTAAGTTCGGGTGGAGCCATAATCTCTTTATGGCAACACAGAATTTTAATTGAAACCTCCTTTTAAATTTGTATAGAGAAGGGGGGAAATATAACACTAGTTTGTTTCCTCCTGCCTCTTGAGAGATTAAATGTCTGACACTTGCAGCCTGTTTCCTCCGTTTGGAGACCCCTGGCCTTCCTGACTGTTACCCTCTCAACACCAGAGTGGGTTGCCATTTCCTCCTCCAGATCTTCCCGACCCAGGGATTGAGTCTGCGCCTCTGGCGCTCCAGGTCGGCTCTTTACCCTGCGCCACCAGGGAAGCCTGCTTCGGGACTCACAAGGCCAAAATCAAGGTGTTTTGTCAGGCTGAAACCACGGGTGTTTCGTGTGTTTTTTTAACTCGAGGCTCTAGGGAAAGATTCGGCTTCCAAGCTTATTAAGATTGTTGCCTGAATTCAGTTCCTTGAAGTTGAAAACGACCCCATTTCCTTCCTTTCAGCTGGGGGCTGCCCTGTGCTCCCAGAAGCTGCCCGCATTCCTGTCCGTGCTTTCCACGCGGCCTCCAACAGGAGGAGGATTGAATCCCCCTCAGGCTTTGAACACCTCTGACTTTTCCTCCTGCCGCATCTCCGAATCCAGTCAGACAAAAATCTCTGCCTTTAAGGATTCATGTGATTAGACTAGGCCAGCTCAATAACCCAGACAGTCCGGATTTTAAAGTCTATAACCTCAATTACATCTGAAGAATGTCTCCTGTCATGTTCACATTTCCCAGGCAACTGGGCATTTGGTAGAGGTGGATATCCTGCTGATTGTAGCTAATTTTCTACTGATCTGTCTTCAAGTTCACAGATTTTGCTCTGTTCTGCTACTAGGACCATCCAGTATATTTTCAAATTTTGATTGATAGTCTTAGTTGAAAACTTTTTAATTGGTGATTTTCTGTAGTTCCTTTTTCTCTGCTGAGACTGTCTGTCTTTTTATTTCTAAGGTCCTTTTCTGATAAGTCCAACATTGGGGTCATCTCAGTGTTTAGACTCTCTTGGTTCTTTGTATGTAGAGTAGCTTTGGATTGTGTCCTGGGCATTTTGAATATTACGTATTTTGAGACTCTAGGTCTTGGTTAAATCCTATGGAAAATGTTGAGTCTTTGTTTTAGGAGGCAGTTGATCCATTTAGGATTAGTTCCAGTATGCCTCTTGTGGACCATTAAAAACAGGAGAACAGCTTTAAGTGGAGTCACTTAATGCTAAAACCCACGTCACCAAACCGAGACTTAGCTACAGTTTCAGCTCTTCCAGAAATGGAATATTAAACCAGTCAATCAGGAATCACCTGATCAGCACGAGTTAGGTAATCAGCCTGATAGACTCTGGCCATCCCCTAAGGAAAGTAGACTTGCAATAACCAAAGCCATTTTCTGCCTGGAATAGCTTCCTTGTGCCTGCTCCCTCCTGCCCCTAAAAGTCCCTCAGAAGGGGCCTGGAGCCCCTTCTGTTTGCTAGATGGATGCTTCTCAATTCATGAATCACAAGAACAAAGCCAACAAGATTTTAAAAACTTACTCAGCTGAATTTTTTTTTTTTTAAACAGTGCCAGAGTTCGATGGTTTTCTGAACTTTTGCAATGTTAGGTCAAGTCTGCCCTAAGCTAGTGCCACCCAGGGGCCAGTCTGAAATCTGAGTGGTCTTCCCAGTAGTGTCGAAGTCACTGGAATACTGTTTGGGGTCAGATCCACACACGTGAGCCTGTGGGATCCGTTTCTCAAGCCTCCCGCTCTGTGTGATTTCTCCCATGCTCTCCAGTGTCCAAGGCCGCCCTTTCCCTGGTCCTCCAGCTGGAAACTGGTGCTCTTGGTCTCCCTGCCCTGCCGCATGCATCCTGCAACCGAGTCTGCTCTGGGGCCAGGTGACAGGGTGAAGAGAGGAAAAAAGGCAAGCGGACTCCTCCTCACCGCACGTGCCTTTCAAACCACAGTTCTCTGGGTCAGGAGTTCCTCTGAGCTTTAAGTGTTTTCCTGGCTTCCACTGCTACTGCTGCCGCTGGGTTTCCACTTCATACGAGGCCTGACCAGGGACAAGACTATATAAGGGGAAAAAAAAGGACAAAAAAGGGATTTCTGTCCTGAAGAGTCCTCCCTCCCTACTCCTCAGACCAAGAAGACAAGGCTGCTTTTGGAGGCCTTTCTTTCCATGTCCACTGCACAGCCCCAGGATTCACGCCGCCTCGGAGACCAGGCCAGCAGATACCAGGGCAAAAAGCAAAACAGGAGGCTTGTCATCAGATTTTTTTATCCCAAATTCTGGTTTCCTCTCCCAGTCCACCTGCTACCACTTCTTTTTGAGAGTCCTCAGAGAGCTGCTTCCTGCATTCCATCCTGGGTTGTTAGTTGCATTCGGGGGAAGGACAGACTATACTTACTCAGTCTTAGAACTGGAACCCTCAGAAATGGTGTTTTTAAAAATAAAGGCTCATTTGTGGAAAAAGGAAAATAAATATAGTGCATCTACAAGACAATCCTCAAGTCAGCACTTTGGTACTGTGGTGTCTTTCCTTCTTTCCAAATAATTTTTGTTCATCATTGAGAAGATACGATTTTGGAACCTCCTTTTTAAGTTATTTTAATATTCAGGATGGGATATGGCAAGACCAGGATTTCGCATCCCAAGTGGGAGACGTTGGAGTTGAGAGGTCCCGAGAGGGTCCAAGCCCACAAATCTTTCTAGACCCTTTGGCAAAATATCGGTAATTCCTTTTCCCTGAAGAAAAAATGTCTTGCTGACAGAGTTGGGGAACACCCAGCGGACACCCCGTGTGAATCGGGCAGACCCCACGCACCCCTATAACCTCACACCCTGGCTCTGTGGTTCACAGC
The DNA here is from genome assembly GCF_019320065.1 of Cervus canadensis. Classification (NCBI taxonomy): domain Eukaryota; kingdom Metazoa; phylum Chordata; class Mammalia; order Artiodactyla; family Cervidae; genus Cervus; species Cervus canadensis. The sequence goes on from NC_057386.1 coordinate 110,774,313, forward strand.
AGAGTGGGGAGCCAGGAGTGGCAGAACCCCAAGAATTAGGAGGTGAGAACTTGTCCTGCTGTCCCATCTTTGTGCAAGATGGTTGCTGTAACCTGAATGTGTCTTCCTAAAATTCACGTGTTGACGATGGGAGGTGGGGCCTTTGGGGGGTAATTAGGCAATGAGGCCACAAGAGTGGAGCCCTCGTGAATGGGATTATTCCCTTTATAAATGAAGCCTGTGACCCAGAAGCAGGCCCTCACCCAATCATGCTGACACCCTGGCCTCAGACTTCCAGCCTCCAGAACTGGGAGCAATACCTTTCTGTGGTTCATAAGCCACCTGTCTGTGGCATTTCACTACAGCAGCTGGCCAGCTACGGCCATCTCTTTGGGCTTCCGTTTTCTGTATGTATAAGGGTTGCACTAGATCACCTGGGAGACCTGGCAGAGGTGTGAAGGGTTCCTGGTTCATCTACTGGCAAGGTTGCTTCGGCTGATTTGATGTTGGGCTACAGTGTAAGAAGCATGGACAAGGGGCCTTCCGCCAAAGAAAGTTTCAAGATGTAAAGAGAAGTGCCCAGCCCAGGCAACAAAAACTGCCTGGTGGTGTTCAGAGGAGGCAGGAGGCACATGGTGGCCATGGCAGTCAGGAGGATGCAGATGGAAGCTGAGATACCGGGAGGCCATTATCAGAAGTGTTTACTGTACCATCGTGGTCCTTGCCCGATCTAAACCTGCCATGGCGCGCCACGGTATTCTGTGTCATTTCCCACAAGTATTTACCACTGAACAGGAACAGTGTGATGATGGTCGGTTCCTGGCATCCCTGAGCTGATTCGGGAGCAACAGTCCTCGTTTGCCCTGGCCCCCCTGGAATGAGAATCCAAGGCCCCCCTGGGGAGGGTGGGCGGGGGCCCCCTGGCAGCTGGGGCTGAGACAAGGCAGCCGCTTTGTTCTGAATCCACAATGGCAGGATGCCCAGCACAGGGCCAGCTTCCTCCGAGGCAGGGCAAGGGGGTGGGAGCCGGGCCGAGGGCATGCCCTGGGGCCCTGGGTGAGCAGGGGAAGCCTGCAGGGCGGGAGCGCACAGCACGAGAAGTCTTGGGAGAGGAACTGGGAGGCACCTGGAGTGAGCCAGTCTGCTCACATGGCTCAAGGACCTAGTAGGTTTGTGAAATAAAATTCATGCCCTATGGCAAGACAGGACCAAGCTAAACATGGTAAACTCTTCTCTGCCTTTCTGGCCCCTCTCCCCGAACTGTGCATTCTGCATCTGCACGTACGCATCAACCAGAACACTCCATCGGCAGAAATACCTTCTCAACCACAAAGAGCAGCATTTCTCCCAGCATCAAGACAACTCCTCAAAAGATAACGCTCCTTCTTGAAACTTGTAAGGGGTCACATGATCCACCACGGCGACGCTTAGACCCGGATTACGTGAACTGTCAATAATATGTCATTTGATGTACAGCCCTCTGTCTCAAAAATACTTACATAACTGTTCCCTGACGCCTAACAGGCAGAACAATTCTCAGAGCTTTCTGAGATGCTCTTCCTGGGTTACAGTCTTCAAACTCAGTGCAAATAAAAATTTTCATTTCTTTCTTAGATCGACTGGTTCATTTTTCTTCCAGTCTCAGGCACTATCGCTAAGCACTTGCCCCATATTAGCCGCTGCAGCCTCCCAGAGCTAGACAGGCTGGTGAGACTCTGCCCCCGCCCTCCCCTTAACACACAAGAGGCACAGGAGGGGAAAACCCCTGCCCAGGATCACACAGCTCAGATATGCCAGGGCTGGGGTTCGAACCCAGGTCCGACCCTGCTTTTGACTGGCGTTATCTCCCGCCCACTCCATCCACACCAGGTTCTGCGCTGGTGCAGGGGAGACAGCGCTGAGCAGACAGCTCAGTGACAAACCAGTTCTGAGAGCGGGCCGTGCCGGCAGCCCTGCCTGGAGAGGTGCAGGGAGCTGGGGTGAGCTTCGACTGTGGCTGTCAACCCACACGGGTGTGGGGTGGGGAAGGGTGGGGTAGGGAACCGCCCCCAAGGAAGGTCACATCTGTCATCCCGAGAAGGCCTCCCAGCCTGGACTCCCTCCCCAGAGGGAGGCTGGGGAGGCCAAGTGACTCCCCAGGAGGCAACAGGACAAGTTGGAAGCAGAGCCCAGAGGGCTGTCCATGGGAATCACCACCTAGGCCCCTCACTGTGAGGTTCTCTGTGAAGCCAGGGGAAACCAGACAGGCCAGACGGCGAGAAAGGGGATCAGGACACCCCCAGGCTTTCTGACCCCCAGGCCAGTGTCCTCCGCGCCCACTGCAGCAGGCAGTGATTAGGAGGGGGGTACCTCCAACTCAGGGAAACACCTCAGTGCTGGGTGGTCCCCAGTTCAAGCACTGCTCCAACTCCCCCCTGCCCCCCCCACCCCCACCAGGGATAGGCTTTGATCAGACAGGAGGCTCACTCTGAAGCCAAGCATTCCCCGGGGCCCAGGGCGCTGCAGGAGGCGCCTTGAAAGGGGAAGGGTCCTGAGGACCAGGGGGGCACCGCCCGCCGGAAACCATCCGTCCTCTGTCCCGCCTGGCTGAGCCTCAGGGTGGAGCCCAGGGGTATCCAGGCTGCCCCAGGACAGGGCTGGGCTGGTGGCTTCTCTGACTCACACAGAGGGTGGGTGTACAGTGACTCAGCCGAGGCCCACTCCCCCTCCGCTAGACCCGCCTGCACAGAGGCCAGGGCAGGCAACCCCACACCAGTCCTGCCTGTGCCTGGTACTCCGCAGGCCCTCGCTGCCCCCGCCCCATCCTGGGGCCGACCTTCCGTGTAGCCCTGACCACGAATTCCAGCTACATGAAGGAATGAATGAGTCTTCATTGAGTCCTGGCCTGGCCAAGCTCCCATCCTCCCATTTTGCAGATGGGCCTAGAGCCTCAGAGAGAGTGGGTGACTAGCTCACGCTAGGGGCCAAGCCCACTGGCCCCATCGTCCCCTCTCCACCCCTGGCCCTGCCCACCAGGTCCTCACTGGAAATCCTCTCCCCGGGGATCATCAGCCCATTTTGCAGATCTGGAAACCAAGGCTCAGAGAGGGGAGGTACCTGCCCCAGGCACAGTGAGGCGGGCAGAGTGGGATTAGGTCCCCAGTGTCTCTAACCCAGGCAGGGACCTTGCGGTTTTCAACAGGCAGCCTGCAGTACAGACAGGTGGGTGGCTGGAGTTAAATGCCTACAGCCAAGGGAAGGATGGCAAGTGAGGCGGCTAGGCCAGGCCAGCTCCCCGACGCTCTACCCCACCTGCCCCCCAGGGCTCCTCCTTCCATGGAACCACCCCACTCCTTGCCCTCTGTCCCTGGGCACAGCCCCTCACCCAGGCCTTTCCTTCCTTAGGCTTCTTTTCTAGTTTTTCTTTTAGAGGAGAGTTGTACAGTTTGGGTTTTCACCCCCAGGCAAGGGTTTAGCCATGAGAAGGGAGAAGCTGATGTAGCAGGAGGACCACAGACCGGGGACCAGCATGTGCGGAGATTCCAGTGGGCTGCCGGGGGTCACGGGGGACCTGATGGAAGCAGGTGTGGATTGAAGGAGGCGCTGATGCTGGGAAAGACTGAGAGCAGGAGGAGAAGGGGTCGACAGAGAATGAGATGGTTGGATGGCATCACCGACACAATGGGCATTAAGTTTGAGCCAGCTCCGGGAGAGAGTGGAGGACAGAGGAGCCTGGCTTGCTGCAGTCCATGGGGTTGCAAAGAGTCGGACATGACTTAGCAACTGAACAATGACAGTGGAGGGGAGAGGGGAGAGGCCACGGGGCTAGGCCTGACCTTGCCCCACGAGCAGCGTGGAGCCACAGAGACCATGTGTTTTAAGAGATTCCCCTCGAGGCTGTGGGAAGATGGTGTGAGGAGTCAGAGCAGCGGGCTGGGGGGATGGCGGGGCTGGCCAGGCCCCAGTGAGGAGGCAGGAGGTCCTTGTTTCTGGGTGGGCGCTACCCCGCGGAATGACACAGATGTACAAGCAAAAATAGTTTATTTGAGGACGGAAGACCCAACGTTGGGGGGCCCAGGGCTGAGGCCACAGCAGCTGCCTGGAGTTGGCACAGACAACCCTAGCTCCCTAGGGAAGCCCAGTAGCAAAGATGCCCTTCCCTGGGCCCCCTAGCTGCCTCCCCCACTTCCTGGAGGAAGGATTGTGCGACTGCCAAGAATCATCGCCATCATCACCACCATCACCGTCAAAACGTTGGTGAGGTTTTCCGAGCTTAGCCAGCAATTTTCAGCGCAGTACTTGACCCTAATCGTCCTAAGTACTCTGACAACCACAGCGACTGTGCCTGGACCCACCACCCAGTGGTGAGTGGGGTCTGTGATGAAGAGAGGCAGGCGGGGAGAGGAGCCGGGGCTCTCTAGGAGACCCCATCGCAGCCTCCACAGCCAGCCCGCAGGAAGACCCGTCTCCCCCGACGGCCCCAGCGGCTGCCCGCTCTCCCGTGGCCACGGGCGGAGGCTGGATTCGGGCAGGGGCGGTCCCGGGTGGCCCCTGTGTTCCATCAGGTCTCAGAGACCCTTGCCAGGCTGTTCCCTCCGCCGGAAGCCCCGGCGGGTAGCCCAGGAGGCCACGAACTCGCAGTTGTGGTAGAGGAACATTCCAGAAAGCGTGAGCGCCACGCCCAGGTAGCTGAGGGCGCTGAGGCGGCTGCCGAAGAGCAGCCGGGACAGGACGAGGTTGCCCACGACGGTGAGGTTGCCTAGGACGTGGACCGTGAGGGCCGAGGTGAGGGCCAGCAGGGAGAAGCTGGCCAGGTTGTAGACCACGGACAGGAGGCAGCTGAGCAGGACGCAGGCCCAGAGGCGGGAGTCGGCGGGCGCGGCCGGCGGCGCCACGCCGGCCTCCAGCACCAGGGCGGCGCCGGCCAGCAGGCAGAAGCTGGGCAGCGAGGTGGCGTAGAGCAGGGTCACCGCGTCCAGCCGCTCTTCCTGCAGCAGGGCACCTGCAACCAGGGCAACACGCGTCAGCACCCGGCGCCAGACGACCCCCCGCGAGGCCAGCCTGCCCCCGCCCCGCCGGCAGAACCGGGGGCTCCCGCTCTGTGAGGGGAAGCTCAGGCCGCCGGGGTGGTGACCCGGTCCGCTCCTGGCCCGCTGTGACCTGGCCCTTAACCTCTGGAGGCCTAGGATTCCTCACCTGCAGAGTCAGAGGATAAGAAAACCCCGTGCATGCTATGTCGCTTCAGTCCTGTCCGACTCTTTGCGACCCCATGGACTGTAGCCCGCCAGGCTCTTCTGTCCCTGGGATTCTCCAGGCAAGAAGACTGGAGAGGGTCGACATGCCCTTCTCCAGGGGATCTTCCCAACCCAGGGATGGAACCCAAGTCCCCCGTGTCCCCTGCATTGGCAGTTGGGTTCTTTACCGCTAGCGCAAACCTAGGAAGCCCCCACAAAACCTTAAATATGCAGATTAAAATAATGTACATAAAGCCCTTATCAGGTAAGCTGCAGTCAGTAAATGTAAAAAGACGAGAGAAATAAGCCCGTTATCACTGACTCCTCCCACAAGCTGAAACAATAATCTGTGATATCAATAAACGTGAAAAAAAAATCTTCAGGGGCTCCCCAGGCCCTGGAGAAAAACATCCTGGACTCGTAACCAGCTTTAAAGGTGTTGAGCCAAGGGGCCCCAAGTCTGCTTTCTTGGCTTCGGCCGTTCTGGCACCCCCAGCCCCACAGTGTGGCTCCCACCTTGCTCCCTCCAGCACTCCCAGCTCTGCCGCGTACTAGCTATGTGGGCCTTTACGTTACAAGGGAAAGAGTTTGAAAATATTCAGAACCGTCTGAGTCACGTGTTGAATCACTTGTGACGCCCGGGATGACAGACACAACAACGAGGTCATTGTTGTGCCCAGCTGTCACTCACTGTGTGTGTGTTTTGTGAAGATTTTTTTTTTAATGTGGACCATTTTTAAAGTCCTTATTGAATTTGTTACAATATTGCTTCTGTTTTATGTTTTGATCTCTTGGCCAAGAGGCACCTGGGATCTTAGTTCCCCGACAAGGGATTGAACCTGCACGCCCTGCCTTGGGAGGTGAAGTCTTAACCAGTGGACCACCCGGGAAAGTCCCTGTCAGTCACGGTTTACCGCAGATAGTGAGCACCTTGAGCTAAGGACGCTGGAGCTTGTCAAGACAAATCCAGGACACAGAGGAAACGGTGGGCTTTGCAAGGAAAGAGGGCATCCTAGCATCTTGCACATGTGCGCCTGTGTGTGTGTGCACAGGCTACCACCCAGCTGGTTCACAAGGAAGCAGGGCCCATCATAAAATCTCACATGGCTGAGCTGAAATGACAGTACTTGCAAAGAGGCAACGGTGGTTTTGTGCCTTCTCCAAGTTTTCAGGGAGAGAGATGAGTAAGGTCTCCCCACCCCCCTCCCAGGGCTCTCTCGGCCTCTGTGTGTTTTCTGACACACACTTTCCAGAGAACCACAGAGGCGCTTACTCATAGGCCATGCTTAGAATAGGAAATCTTATTTCTCTCTCGATTTCATTTTGATGTTTTGGCTTTGTTCTCTAGGCAACAGTCCTTCTGTCAAGCATTTCTAGAAATGAACAGATAACTGGAATGCCTCCTGTTTGGCTGCTCCAAATTTAGCACCATTACGAGCTGCCTGTGGCCCACGTGTTCACGGTGCAATCACTGGAAGGTGGTTAGGATTGCAGGTGAACTTCACCTTCGGCGAATTTCACTCTCTGAGAGGCAGGCAGGCAGGTCCTAACTTCCCCGCTCGGCCCCGTGCACCTGTTCTGTAATCCGTCCAGCCCTCCGCCTCCCCCTGTCCCCGACACTGTCCCCTCCAGTCCAGGAAAAGAGCCAGTTACCCCACCAGCCTGTCATCCGGCCTCCTCAGCGACCCCTCCCCTGACTGCTTACCCCAAACCCTTCATTTCAGCCTCTCCTCCTTCAAAGGCATTTCCGTTTCATCATCTGAACACGCCACACTTCAGCCACATGCAGACTAACGCCCTCTGGACTCCATTCTGCTGGCTTCAGGCTTATCCCACCTCTGCTCCATCACAAGCTGTGTGATATCACACAGGTCACCCTCTCTCTACGCCTGTCCCCTCGCGGGAGCATGGGCAAAGTGACAACATGCCCTCACCGGGGCGTGTGAGGTGCTGAGCACAGGACCTGTGCCCAGGGGCAACTGCTGCCCATGGCGGCTGTCATGACCCCCTACGTGCAACCCCGCTGGCTGACACCCGCACCCTGGCAGGGCTTGCGTCCCGCTCCCAGAATGCCCTTTCCTGCTCTGGCCGCGTGAAGAACTGGGCACAGCATGGGCCTATACTCAGGGCTCGGCTGTCACCATCACTGCCTGCCTCCTCCCCCAGGCAGCCTTCTCTGGTCTCCCCAAGAAGTAGCCATCCCAATCACAGCTGTGCCCACCTTGGCTCTAGCACTTTCTTCCCTGCTTTGTGATCGCTCCTTCTGAGGGTGTCTCCCCACCAGCCTGAGAGCTCAGCGGATGGGAATGGGGTCAACCTGATGCAGGTGGGTGTAGCTGAGGACAAGTCTCAGCACGCTGGCACCCCATCTCCCAGCCTTTCTGTGAGTGGAGCGGTAGATCACTCCTCTCCACGTGTGGTCCCCCCAGGCCTGCAACTGGCCCAGGAAGGAGGGAAGCTGCTGGGCACTCCTCTTCCTGGACTGTCATCCTCTGCTCCCTTGGAGTCTGCCATCAGGAAAGGAGCTGGTGTCAGTCACTCACATTCTAGTCTAAATTTGGCCCTGGTGACTTTCCTGGAAAGTCTGAGAGTAGTAAGCTTCTCTTGTCCAAAACCCACCTCATCCCTTGACTCCAGTCTGTTCTGACCCACCTCTGCGCTGGGCTCCCATCTCTGTTAGTGGGGCCTCCAGCCTCCTAAGCTCTCCCCTGAGCATCCTGAGTCAAGTAGCTTAAGTAGCCTACCAATTCTTCATCAGACCATTAATAAATTCACCGCTTACATGGTACCTTACCTGCGCCAGGCCCCAAGTCAAGTGCTGGGGACGTGGAGCTGCCCCAAAGCTAGGCCATGCCCCCTCGGAGCTCCTGCCTGGTGGGAGGCAGACAGGTAACCAAGTGGCTATAATATCAATACAAGGCACGTGGGGACCTGATAGGGGATGCAGAGGGCCCTGTGGGAGCCCGGAGCAAGCATCCAATCTGCCTCAGGGGCAGGCAGGCGACAAGGAGGGAGCTGGCAGAGCCGAGGAGCAGCCTGGTGCCAGGCACCTGCCAGCCCCTGTCCGTGTGCCTGAGGCCTGGCTGGCCACAGCCTGTCCTGCTGGCCAGGGATCCTCTGGGGTGAGGAGGCTGGGCCTCAGCGGGTGCGGTGTGGGCCTTAGGTTGAGGCCTTCCCAGCCTTCTGGCCCTGCTCAGGGTGGGGCACAAGGTCAAGTTTCCCACTGACTCATGCCCAGAGCTCAGGCCCCAGCTCTCAAGTAACCTGAAGGCAAAAATAGAACTGGGCTCTGGCCCTGCCTCAGGGCCCTGGAAGATGGGGACAGGGCCTCTGGGTCCTGATTCCAGGGCAGGCCTGAGCTCTGACTTCAACCTTTCCTGGCTGCAGGCTGCCCTAACCCCAGCCCAATGACCTTGGAGCAACCCTTTCCCTCTTCCAGGCCTGGGTCATAGGATCTCAGAGCCGAAAGGGAGGGAGAGCAAGAAAGCCCTTTGACTCTATCAACTCTGACCTCTTCTACCAAACAGATAGGGAGACTGAGGCCCAGACAAGATCCAGATCTGCCCCAGGTCGCCCAGGAAGTATGAGCCAACATGTGGCTGGAACGCAGGCCTCCCTACCGAGTGGGCGCAGAGACAGGGTGGGGGCTGTGACTCAAAGAACCCTCAGTAGGACAGGCAGGAAAGTGATCTCCACCCTCCAGCAGAGTGATTTCGCAGGGTCTGGGTTTGGAGTCTCTGCCCTACCCTCTGCCCAGAGCCCCCAGCCCCCTTCCATCAGAGCTGAGGTCCAGAGTCACATGGACCAGGATTCCAGTCCTTTGGAGCTGTCTGACTCTGGACAAATCATGAATTTCTCTGGGTCTCAGTTCCATCATCTGTAAAATCGGGACGAAAGTAGTGGTTGCCGTGACAATTCAAAGTCAACACCTAGCATAGGGCCTGTTACACTGCAGCTCCCAGAAGACACCACCCCTTCCCAGATTTAGCAAGCCCCACTTCCAAATCCTGGTTTACCGTCTTGTCCTCTTTCTCTCCCACCGGTTCCCACTGTCAAGCCTCCCTCTGCATCCACAGTCTTATGCCACATCTCTAGGACAGCATGGACTCTGCCTGAGTGAAGTGAAAATCGCTCAGTTGAGCCTGACTCTTTGGAACCCCCATGGACTGCAGCCCGCCAGGCTCTTCCGTCCATGGGATTCTCCAAGCAAGAATACTGGAGTGGGTTGCCATGCCCTTCTCCAGAGGATCTTCCCCACCCAGGGATTGGACATGGGTCTCTTGCATTGGAGGCAGATTCTTTACAGTCTGACTGGGTTCAAATCTTGCCTCCGCTGCCCCTCTACGTGTCAAATGGGGACAAAGCCGGTTGGGCCTCTAAAGCCCAAGTTTGGGGCCTGGAAATCACTGAGCTGTTGGACCTTTCTGAGCCTCAGTTCCTGGCTCTTCCAAAGCCACGTGCCTCAGTTTGGGCATCAGTAAAATGGGATAGCAGCCATACCCCCTCACAGGGTCCCCCAGGCCACATTCCCACACTCCCACCCGGGTCCCCACCGCCTCAACCAGTGACTTAGGTTACTCACTCTGCTGAATGGACTTGAGGCCACGGAGGCAGGTGGCCGCCAGCAGGAAACCGCAGCCAGCCGGGGGCGTCCGGAGCTCTCCGGCCAGGCTGCAGGCGGCCCCCAGGCAGAGCGGGCCCATGGCCGCAAACTGCAGCGGGTGGTGGCGCCGGCCGAGCAGCAGCGCGGACAGGGCCAGCGTGATGAGCGGCGTGGTGGTGGTGGCCAGCTGTGCCAGGTCCAGGGGCACGGCGCTCAGGCCCACGTTGCCGCAAGCCATTGAGACGCCGAAGGTGAGGCTGAGCAGCAACACCTGGCGGCGGGTCTGCCCGGGCAAGGGGCGCCGCGCCCCCCGGTGGCAGGCCAGTGCGGCCGCCAGCATGTGCAGCGCCGACAGCAGCAGGGGCCGCCCGAAGCCGTGCACCGTGAAAATCCACTTGTTGAGGCTCGACATGCTGGCTCCCGCCAGCAGCCACACCAACGCAGCCACGGCCACCCGGGCCCGGCCAGGCCGCCGAAGGGCCTGCGGGGTGTCAGGGGGCCACTCGGCGGACCCGGCCCACCGAGCGCCGCCAGCCACCGCCACTGCCTCGGCAGAGGTCATCCTGCCGTCATGGTGCTCCGGCGGGCAGCGGCACATGGGTACCAGTGGGGCCGCGGCAGGAGGCCGGCTCCCCGGTGACCAGCTCTGGGCCACCAGAGAGCCCCACCTTGGACCCGCCCCGTCTCAGGCAGGTGCGGGCACAGCCTCTGGCGCCCAGGCTGCGGTAGCGGAGGTCCAGGAGCTATGCGGTGTCCTCGGTTCAGGGAGGCCAGAGCCCAGGTCGCTTCAGCTGGGATGCCAGGCTCTCTGGTGCTCGAGCCTGGCCTAGTAAGCGCTGGGCACCTCTGCCCGTGCCAGGCGAAGTCTCCACTCTCCTCCCGCCCGAGTGACCACGCTACGCTTAGACGGAATCCTCCATCCCGTTTCTCTTAGGTCCAGTCCCTGCCTGGGTCCTCCGGCTTGTTCACGCCAGGCCTGGTGGGGGGCGATCCGGGCTCCCGCGCCGGGTTGGTGCCGGTGTGTCCGGCTCGCTGCGTCCTACACTGCCCAGGCCCAGCAGCGGGCAGACGCGCCGGCCCCGCACTCCGGCCGGTGTCAGGCGGCGAGTTCGGCTCAGCTCGGCTCCGGCAGGGCCTCCGCTGTGGCTCCGGCTCCCGGCGGCTCCGGCAGCGGCGGCGGCTCCCGCCAGGCTCGGGCGGAGAGCGAGGCTCCGCACTCTAGGCCCCGCCTCCGCGGCCGCCCCACGCGCCCCACCCGGAAAACTGGGCAGAGCCCGGGGGCGCCACCTCGGGTCAGGCCCCGCCCCCGGAGCCGGGAGGGCCGTCTCGCCCCGCCCCCACGCCGCCAGCTCGGGGCTCCTCCTCTGTCCGCAGACCACCCCCCCCACCCCCAGCCGGAGTGGTCAGCCTGTCCGTCCTCTTCCCCGCATCAGTGGGGGATCAGGCCCCGCCCACCCAGCACCAAGGCAAGCCCCCCATAGAGACGAACACAGAGCGGGAAGACCCTGGGGTATCTTTCTGATGAAAAACTCTTAACCTCTCAGGAGATTCCATCTTCAAGGACACCCCCTGCCCCAGGAGACTTCAGCCTAGGACCAGTCTCGGGACCACCTAATCTCTGGCCACAGTTATCCCGTGGGACCTCAGCATCCAGAAGAATTGGCCCACCGGGCCCTTAATACCCCTCCCTCGCCCCTCCCTAACCCCAACCCCTCCTCCCTCTCCCAGCCCGGGGCGGGCCCCCCTCCAGACAGGCAGAGGGGAGCTGAATCACCGCGGCCACCGGCAGCTGCGGAAGCAGGGTCCCGCCGGCCGCTCTATCCCTGGCCAGCAGCCCCTGACCCATCCCCTGCGTACTCAGAGCTGACTCATAGCTGAACTTTCCTGGGGTCCACCCTCTGCCCCTGCTGGCAGGACAGAGAGCTCTAGGTGGGCCAGGAGCCAGAGCAGCTGCCACTAAGCTTTTGCCCCTGCCTGGGTCTTGGCTTTCCCATCGGAACAGACGGGCTGCTCTCTGAACTCAGGGCTGGGTAAACAGCACACCCCAGAAGCAGGACAGACTGATCGGAATTCCAAGCTGGGAACTCCCCTCTGAGCTCTGGAGTCCAAGTGTGCAAGGATCACAGGTGCCCACGGCCCGCTGTGAGTGAGCCCCTTTGCTGACAGCTTCCTCCTCTGTGGAAGCTCCTGTCCCCGGGGCCACGGTTCAACCCCCCCAGCCTTGTCTGACTGGCAAGCCCTTGATGACAACAACCTGTCTGAAGGAACGAGACCGCAAAGGGGGAGCGCTTAGCTCGGTCCATGGCGCCCCCTGGTGGTCAGAGTGCAGAATGGCTGCAGATGTCCCCTAATCCCCATCCCATCGCAATCCTTGGACTGAAATGAAAAACCCCCAGCCCGGCTGTTGATTCATACCAGCTGAATCAGATACCCTCTGGTGTGTCCAGGAATGTGTTTTTTTTCATTTGCCTTTGGTGATTCTGAGGGCCGCAAGAGCCTGCAAATAGTCCAAATTGTAGGGCAGGAGATTTCCAGATAAAGGACCAAAATATGCAGAAATTAATATTTAGACAGGGTTTCTCCAGGAGGGGTTATGGGAGGGAAATTGAGCCAGCCAAGGGGCATCTCCCCTCCCGCGACATTTTCTGAAGAGGAGGAATCAGGGCCCCTATGAGTTAGATTATTTTTGAGATTTTTGTCAGTTTTCCATTAAGCTTCCTTTAATTTAAAAACAAACAAAACAGCAATGAATTAAATGCAGGAGACACGGTTTTGGTCCCTGGGTCGGGAAGATCCCCTGGAGAAGGTCATGACTGAGCAACTTTCACTTTGAAGTGAAGTGAAGTCATTCAGTCTTGTCTGATTCTTTGCGACCCCGTGGACTGTAACCTACCAGGCTCCTCCATCTGTGGGATTCTCCAGGCAAGAATACTGGAGTGGGTTGCCATTTCCTTCTCCACGGGATCTTCCCAACTCAGGGATCGAACCGAGGTCTCCCACATTGCGGGCAGATGCTTTACCCTCTGAGCCACCAGTGAAGCTTTCACTTCAGTACTTTTTAATTCATTCCATCCACTCATCCAATTGCTCAGTTGTGTCCGACTCTTTTCGACCCCATGGACTGTAGCCTGCCAGGCTCCTCTGTCCATGGGGATTCTCCAGGAAAGAATACTGGAGTGGGTAGCCTTTCCCTTCTCCAGGGGATCTTCCCAACCCAGGGATGGAACCCAGATCTCCCGCATTGCAGGTGGATTCTTTACCAGCTGAGCCACAAGGGAAGCCCAAGAATGCTGGAGTGGGTAGCCTGTCCCTTCTCCAGCAGATCTTCCTGACCCAGGAATCAAACTGGGGCCTTCCGAATTGCAGGTGGATTCTTTACCAACTGAGCTATCAGGGAAGCCCTCGAAAATAATTACCCCCACCCTCCATCTTCTCAGAGCTGAGGCAGTGGGGAGTGGTAGGCAGTGTCAACACTCTCTAAGACTTCCACAAAGCCTTTGACCTGCCCTGCCTGGTGAGAGGTGAGCTATGAGGAAAGAGGATTGGCCAAGACGAGGCCTGGGTAGGCCTTGGTGGGAGGGAGAGAGCGGTACACCCCGGGGTGGGAGTGGGGGCAAGGGGGAGGGGCTCGTGCTGCTGGGGTGGTGGGGGTGGGTTCAGACCAGGGCTGTCCAGCTCCTGAGCCCTAGTTTTCAACCTGCCTTGACCTTCAGGCAGCAAGGCTCTCTGCAGGATATTCCCCTCGTGGAAGAATAAGGGGGTGCGCCTAGCTTCACAGAGCACAGCAGGGGCTCCTTCACACTCCTTGGCCCCCCCAAAACCCAGACCAGCCTTGAGGAGCCTGCCCCGCCCACAGGCTCCCAGATCCCTCAGGTCTGAGTACTACCCTTAGGGCACCCACCCCCTAACCCCCCACCCCAGCTGCTGCAGAAAGCAGGTGATTCAGCGAGGGATCGTGGGGGCACGGGAGGGAAGAAGCACCCATTTCCAGCAACTCGGCTGCAGAGGCTGTGGGACAGGTCTCTGCATGTCCCCAGCCCAGCCATTCGCTGCGGGGCCTCAGCCTTCCTGTCTGTGATCTGCCGTGGGCTCACAGGCTTGACCGGAGGCGCCTGCCCACAGCTGTGGCCTGGGGAACAGGTGGCTCGAGGGGACGTGGCTTGTCTGCAGTCTCTAAACGTGGGGCAGACACAAACCTGGGCCCCATTCCCAGGGAGGGCACCTGCTCACGACAGTTCTTTTCCTTTTTTTCACTTTTTGGCCTCGACCAGGGATCCGAACCCACGCCCCACACAGTGCAAGTGCAGAGTCTGAACCACTGGACGGCCAGGGAAGTCCCCATCGGATCCTTACTGTGGACGTGACTGTCCTCACCCACCCCCTCTCAGGGTCCCTGCAGATGGAGCCAGACTGGACACCTGACCCAGTGCCCAGGGGTTGGCTGTGTCGGTCGGACCCTTCCCCAAGCTTTGGGACACAGGCTGAGAAAATAAAAGGGGGCTGGCAAACTGACCATGCTCAGAGGAAGCTGACCGAGAGGCGGCCGAGGAGACAGCCTGAGTGGGTGCAGGGCAAGGACCGAGCTTCCCAACGTCCACCGCCCTGCCCCCACCTCTGCGGCCCTCACTTGGTGGGCTGAGCCTTTTCAGCAAACGTCCTTTGATTGGAGCGGGATTCAGGAGCTTCCTGCTTCTTAGAGCCAAACACACCCCACTAAGACAGTCCCTCGGGAGGGAGGACCACACCCAGACCGTGGACCACCGAGGGTCCTTTACATCAACCCCCCAGCCCATAGCCTGGCCTGGGACCCGCCCCAGCCAGCACCCTCCCATGGGAGGGGCCTGGCTTCCTGGGGTTGGGGGGGCAGCAAGGCAGTGCAGGGGCAAAGGCTGGGGTCAGTGGGTGAGGGTCTTGGCACTGACACCCCTGTGTGACCTGAAGCAAGCCGCAGACGTCTCTGAGCCTTCACCTTTCTGTGAAGGGGTCACAGGGCTGGTCCCAAATCCCGCTCTGGAGCACCCTTGGCCTCGATCAAGGAGGGACAGGGGAGCCAGCACTCTGTGGGGCTGGGCATGGACACTTCACCTTAAACACAGAGGTCCTGTTTTCATTTGGCTTTCAGATCCTTTGATGTTTGTCTCAATATCAAGGCAGTTTCTATTTTTGAAGGTTTTTTTCTGATATGAAATACTTTAAAGTCTTTATTGCATCTGTTAAAATGTTGCTTCTGTTTTATGATTTGGTTTTTTGACTACAAGGCACGTGGGATCAAACCTGCACCCCCTGCATTGGAAGGCGAAGTCCTAACCGTTGGACCACCACGGAAGTCCCTTCAAAGCATTTCTTAAATTGCCTGCTTCTCTCACCTGCCCAGACCCTAAATATTGGAGGAAGAAGCACATGTTTAATCTATGGTGTTGCCGACTCCATGAGAGTCATGGTAAAACCTGACGTGCTGTCAGAGGGCCCCTCCCAGGGCAGCCCTTTTCCTAACCTTGGTGAGAGGGGGCTGATGGGGTGCCTCCCTGGCCTGAACCCCACTTTCCAGAGGGGAACCTAGAACCCAGCCTTTCTCGCTGACAGGCAGAGTCACCACCCCACTGGCAGCTGAGGCCCTGACCGTCCTCTGAGGAAAAGCTTGGGGGTCCCCGGCCTCCGGTTGAATTTGGACTCTGCCATGTAATCCCTGCCATTGCCAACTAAAAAGTGTCACTTGCCTTCTGCCTCTACAGGGATTAAGTCACTAGCCACTGCAGGCGCTGACCTTCAACACACCCTGAAAGGACTTCAAGGTAGAGATCGAGAATGAGGTACTCT
This sequence comes from Cervus canadensis, assembly GCF_019320065.1. Classification (NCBI taxonomy): domain Eukaryota; kingdom Metazoa; phylum Chordata; class Mammalia; order Artiodactyla; family Cervidae; genus Cervus; species Cervus canadensis. Next base: position 110,789,925 of record NC_057386.1, read on the forward strand.
GTGCTCTGGGAAAAACTGGAAGAACAGGCCACCAGGTAGATATTTTCAGGAGATTTTACGAGCCTCATTCTTGCATCTTCTCGTATCTAGAAAAGCACTAAGATCATTAATGGAGCCATCTGCTCCTCATGGTTAGCGGTAACCTTCACGAGATGAGCAGGAAGCTTCTCCCAAAGTGTGTTCTTGACTGCACATACCTCCTTCACTAAAATCATATATATATAGGGGCGGTTTTTCAGAGCTATCTAAAATTCTGCCTCCCAGGCCATAGTCTTCATTTTGCCCCAAATAAAATTTAACTCCCTACTCTCATGTTACACCTTTTTTTTTTTTTAAGTCAACACAATCTTTGAGGACCCTGGTTTTTGGTGTTTGTGTGGAAGAGCCTGGAGGCCTACCCAGGTCTGTCTGTCTCCTAAATGGACACCCCACACCCCAACCCCAGGCCACTTTGGGCAAGTCACTCTCCCTCTCTGAGCACAGATTTCCTCATCTGAAAGCAGAGAGGAAGAGAAACATCCAACCTCAGAGTTGTGCAAGAAAGCATCTAGCAGGTACACACCCCTAAACAGTCATTGGCGTCACCACCGCCAGCCTCGGTCCCCCAGGACCCAGAAGGACGCTCACTCACCCTCCTCTGCTCCCGGCACCTGCACTGATTCCGAGCTCAAGGCATCAGGACGCTGGGCCACGTGCACAATCAGCTCTTTAATCATTTTGGAGGTGGGCTGAGAGCTCTGCAGAGACCCTCACCAGCCGCTACAAGGCAGCCGGCTCTGGGGCGCAGCCTCAATGACAGAGTGGAGAGCTGGGGTCAGGGCTGCAAGGCTGTCCTCGAGGCACCCCCTTCCAGAGTGAGCGGTACTCACCAGGCCAACGGCCAGGGAGGAGTCCAAGATGTTTACGCCCTCCAGCCTGTGAGTAACCTTCACAGGACCCCCGCGGGGCCAGGTGGGACCAGACCCAGGCAGACAGACCTCCTGGGGGAGGTGCCGAGCTCCCTGCTCCAGGTGGGCGGGGGTTTAGGACCCCCGCGGGGCTGGTGGCTGTGGGATCCAGGGACAAGTGTGCAAGAGAAGGCAGCAGGAGCAGGCGTGTGCCCATCACCGTGGTGTCTGGAGGGAGGGCGGGGGACCAGGAAGTGTGGGGGGCAGCGGGGTGGGTGAGCCCGGGGGGCTACCAGCCAACCAGCCTCAGCTCAATGGTCTCTCCATCCTTGGGTCTGTAGTCAGCAATACCTGCAGAGATAGGTTGGGGGAGGTGGGGTTAACAGGGCAGAGTGTACCCCGTCCCGACCTCACCTTCTAGACCCCTGCCCTGTAAAATGGGCTCAGGGCTCAGTGGTGGGAAACCCAGGTTCTGAGCAGAGCCAGTCTGGAGACTCCGAACTCAGTGTGACCTCAGGGTCGCTGAGACCCACAGGCTCACTCTGCAATGGGGAACCCCCAGGGGGGTGAGGGCATGGGATGGCACCCTAATAACCACCATGGGCCCAAAGGAACCAGAGACCCTGACAATGATGGGCAGGGTCACTGCCTTCACGGTCCCCCCGAGGGGCCATCCGGAAGAGGCACCTGCTTGGGGAGGTCTGGGGAGAAGCAGGACCACGAGTGAAGTCAGCCTTCACTCACGAGGCACCATCCAGGCTCCAGCACGACTCCCAGATTCAAGCCCCAGCTCTGCACTCACAACGGTGTGATTCTGGGCAGGTTATGTAACCTCTCAGAGCACTGGTGCTCCCATTTCTAAAATGAGGGTAGTAATGATATCAACAACCCGGCCCTCCTTTTCTCCCCAGGGGAGTGGGCTTCTTGCTGGACCGGGGGGCGGGGTGGGGGAGGTAGAGGACACCACCACCCACGTCTGCCTCGTGGCTGAGTCCATCAGGCTCTCCCCCTCGGCTACCTCCTCCGTCCAGCCTTTATCGGTAATAGAGGCCAGATCTGGTCTCTCCATCTGTAGCCTCTTGGTTTTATTTCTCAATTTGTCCAGAAGCCAGGCAGGGAGAAAGATGGTTTTTTTACTGGGCTCCCTCAGGAAGTCCCACCTTCTGTAAAGCACTTGGTCCAATCCCCTGGCACATGGCAAGTGCCCACTAGAAGTCCCAGATAGCAGGAGGGGGGACAGATGATCCTTAACTGTTTGTCCAATGACGGGGCTGATGCTCAGGGATGCTATGACAGCGTCGGGCATAAGAGTTAAAACTGGAGACCCGCTAAAGGCCCAGTGGGAGTTGATAAGCTGTGGTCCACCCATCCCACTCCAAACTGGGGCTGGGCCCTGACTGGCCGAAGCCAGGCTTGCGATGGTCCCTTCTCTCTAGCCAGTGATGGGAGCAGAGGGGCGTCTCCTAGCAACAGGGGTGGGTCCAGGAACACGCCTGTATCCCAAGTTCGCCTTCAAGATGCCAGGAGACGTGTGCTGGGCAATTCACAGACCAGTTTCCGACTCATTAAAGGGAGCAGCCCCGGAAGACACAGAGCAGCTTCTCTGGAGGAGGAAGCCAGCAGACAGGAGGAAGGTCATGGGGAGGTGGGGCTGGGGCTGAAATCCTTACTCCCACTGCAATCTGGTCACAGGAGCCAAGGGACGAGCCAGTGAAAGTTGCATCGTGGAAGCTAGTTTGTGTTACATTACTGTTACTTACAGCCCAAACCACCCTGCTGGATGATATATTCTATGTGGCTATTACAAAGAAAGGCAAAGATCTACTTATACCCACGTAGAAAGATGGCTACCATATGTTAAGGATGAAAAAGATAAACTGCAGAACCGTATATAGAGTTATGCCATCCAATATGCCAGCCATTAGCCACATGTATCTGTTGAACACTTGAAAGTTACCAAAAAAAGATGCAAAATATGTCATCAATAATTTTGCATTGATTACATCTTGGAATGGTATTTTGGATGTACTGGATTAAACGTTAGTTTCATCAACTGCAGAATTTAGGATTACACGTGACGAGGCTCACATTTTATTTCTATGGGACAGCACTGCTATAGAGTATGGCTTCATTTTTACGAAAAAACAAATGTACATATTTTTTAAATTACCTGAAAGAAAATACACCAGAAGTTGAAAAAAAAGTTAATCTCTGGGTAGTGGATGGTGGGAAATTTTAAGTTTCTTCTTTTTTGCCTGTCTGCTTTCCCAGAATTGCCACAGTGACATACACAAAAATTCTTAAGAATATAGTTAAATATATTATATGCAAACTTGAGCGACAGTGGTGACCTGAGGCTGAGCCCCAGGAAGGTTCTGGGGGAAAGCTGGGGTGAGCTGACGAAGCCTGGGTTCTGGGACAGGGCTGGGCTGGGGGACACGTCCGCAGGAGGCTGACCACCAGACTCACCTTGCTGCAAGGGGGTGTCAGGAGCTTGGAGAACCTGCCAGAACTCACGTTCCCCAGCCTTTTTCCCCAGCACAGAGGTCAGGAAGGGGCCTGACAGGGAGGCCTGTGTTCTATACCTACCAAAGGGACAGACGAAAAGGAAGAAAAAGTGACTTTTGCTCCCGTCGACCCAAGGGCAGAAGTAGAACCACTCACACAAAGCGAACCCTGCCCTCACTTTCGGGGCAGCGCTAGCCAAGCCCTTCCTGGGCAGCCTCACCAGGGGTCCTTCCTCCACACCGCCTCTCCAGCCCCCCAGACGCCTCCCACTCTGGGGGCTGACCTTGCAGCGGGGGAGAATCAGAAGCTGCCAACGCCCAGAGTGAGGCCGGCGGGAGGAAGAGGGAGAACAGGTGAGACAGAGGCAGGGACACCGGTGGCGTTTTCTGTGGCTCAGTTGTTAGGTCGCTAAGTCGTGTCCGGCTCTTTTGGGATTCCACGGACTGTAACTCAAAAGGCTCCTCTGTCCATGGCATTTCCCAGGCAAGAATACTGCAGTGGGTTGCCATTTCCTCCTCCAGGGGATCTTCCCGACCCAGAGATCAAGCCCGAGTCTCCTGCACTGGCAGGCGGGTTCTTTACCCCTGAGCCACCAGCGAAGCCCCTCTGCGGCTCGGGGCCCCCCCACTCTCTCGGCTGGGCTGCTCAGTCTTCGCTCCGAGTCTACACACCCCACGCTGCCCGCCACCAGAGAGGCTTGGATTAGATTCCTGGCCTTTGCAACCCTGACTCTCCACACCACGTGTCTCTGAGCACTGGACAAGGCGGCCGAAATGACTCTTAAAATGCCGTGGCCGTCCTCTCTCCTTATCAGTGGCACTGCTCTTGGAGAGGGAGGGTTTTCATAGTTTTAAGAAACAGAGATGCCCTCAGGGCGACCTGGTCAAAGGGAAGGTTTGAGGGAGCAGCCCGTCCCCAGTTCTCGGGGGCCACGTGGCTGCCCGGAGCATTGTGGGCCTGTCTCTCTCCATTGCTCTCTCCCCTCTTTCTGTCTCTTTCTCGCCGTCTGTCTCTCTTCCTCTCTCTCCCTCCAGAGTCCAGCTTTCTCCGCCGTGCACGCACGTGCCTCAGACACGCCTTCCTCCTGGCCCCTGAACCCAGCTCAGGCAACTCGTCCACTACCAAGAGAATCATTTCTCAGATTGGTATCCCTGACATTTTCTCAGAGGTCCTGGAGTTCTGAATAAAACGACCAAGTTGGGATTTCCCTGGTGGTCCGTGGTTGAGACTCTGCGCTTACACTGCAAGGGAGTGTGGGTTCGACTCTGCTATGGAAACTAAGATCCCACATGCCGTGGTGTGGCCAAAAAAAAAAGTTCAATTTTTTTTTTCCATTTTGATGACGATGTCCAAACACAACCTTGGTAACCCCAGATGGCTCAGTGATAAGGAATCTGCCTGCCTGCAGGAGATGTAAGAGATGCGGGTTTGATCTCTGCATTAGGAAGATCCCCTGGAGAAGGAAATGGCAACCCACTCCAGTATTCTTGCCTGAGAAATCCCACGGACAGAGGAGTCTGGCAGGCTACCGTCCATGGGGTTGCAAAAGAGTCGGACACAACTGAGCAACTGAGTATGCACGTCTGCTAGGTGATCCCAGTGCCTGCCAGGGGCACCCGGTGTGTGGGGGCCCAGCGGTGCTGTCATCGGCACACTGCAGGCCGTGGGGTCCGCTGGGAGGACTCGTCCTCTGGGCCGGATCCCCGCCAGGGACCCCTCCCAGCTTATTCAGGTGCGGACATGGTGGGGCCCAGAGCAGTGCTCTGGAAATGCTCATCCTCAGATCCGTCCCATCTCAGGGTGAGAAGAAAGCGGAAGGCCATTGTCCCACCGCGCCCTGCAGAAGGCTTGGCCAGGTGACTCCTTCATCAAAGGGATCAGACCAGGATCGTTAGAGACTAGAAATTCTCATTCTTCTGAAAGCTAACCTGTATTGAGCGCTTACTAAGTGCGTGACCCTGCGCACAAAAAGCACGTATTAATACCACATCCTGTCTGTGCCCTCACGCCCTAGCTCCTGAAGGGGCCCTGGCGGGTGGGGATGGTGAGAGGCACAAGGCCGTCCTCAGGAGCTGCAGGGAAGGCATCTGGCCTGGTCCCCAGCTGGAGAGCGTGGAGCTGGGATTCCAGGGTCTGCCTTGGGAGCCTGCTCTCCCAACCCTGATGCCTGTTTCCATCACACCATGAGGGAGTCGGGAGCGGAGCAGGTGGAAGAAAGCCTGGGCCTCTCCTGAGGGAGCCCTCTCTCCATCCCCTGCCTGTTTCGGGGGATGCCGGCTTGGGTCAGGTGAGGGCTGGGAGGTGGGGAGGTCTCACCTGAATCTTCCATGCTCCTGGGCGTTCTTCAGGACGTCTTCCAGGGAGGAGCCGGCAGGGACAGAGACAGAGTGTCTGTATGAAGGGGAGATGCCGGAGACCTCCAGCGTGACGTCAATGAACTCCGGGACTTGGGTCTGTGGCAGGATCTCTGTAGCCAGTTCCAACAGGGCTATACCGGGGAGAGGGGAAGGGGCAGCCGCTCTGAGGATACGGAGCCAGGCCCTAGTCCTCCTTTCTTCCCAGGAAGACTGCGGCCCATTGGGACCTCCTCCTTCCGCTGGGTCCCCTCCCGCTCAATACCACCACCACCACCACCCAGCTGCTTTCCCGGCCCCCCCAGCCCCTCAGCTCCCACATCCCCCACCACCCAAGCTCAGGCCCCTCACTGGTTTCTCTGCTCCAGTGTCCCCCTTCCACCTACCTGCCCCCCCAGCAGCCCAGGGGCTTCTTAACTAGAACATACATCTGTTCACGTCATCCTCCGTTACCTCTGAGGGATCCCCTCCTTTTAATCCTCCTGCCTTCCTGCCACTCCAGCTCATCCTACCAGACCCCACGCTGCAGTGAGACCCTCCCCCCAGTTCCAGACTGTACGCCTCTGAGGCTTTGCCCTTGACTCCCCCTCCCCACTCTGCCTTGCCCTTCTCTTCTCCACTGGCAAAACCCACCTACTGACCCCAGTCCCACCCCCAGATGAAGCCCTGATTCAGGCACTAACTTCCTAATTCAGGGAGTCATTATGAGGTATGGGAGCTAACCAAAAAGTGTCTCTCCCCATCCATCCATCCATCCATCCATCCATCCATCCATCCATTCATTCATTCAAACATTTCTGTACTGGGCATCACACAAGGGGCTGGAGAGTCACAGCAGGCCCAGAGCTCACCATTTGGGGTCTCCCTCCTCATACTGAGCTTCTAGAATCTGTGACTACATCTTAGCTGCCGGTGTGTCCCACGCACGCCTGCAAACCCTCACTGACTCAGCAAATCACGATGGAGCAAGTCCCTCCCACCACCACTGGGACAGGGCAACTTCATTGCAGATTGAAAAGAGCAGGGCTTCTGTGAGAAGCCTGGCTACCTCTTGGAGCCTGGCAGTCTGGGGAGATGAGATCCACATAGCTCTTCTGGTTCAGGACAGGCAGCAGCTGAGAGATCATGAGAGGGTTCTGGAAGGTCTTGCGCTGTAGGCTGGCCTGCAGGGCCGCCTTGGCCTTGAGGCAGGCCGTGCCCAGCTCCACCGTGGGCCTGAGGGAGCCCATCAGCAACTGGGGACGGAATGGGGAAGAGAAGGAGGAGGCGGGTCAGCCAGCAGGGAGGGGGCGGGTCTTCCAGCCCCTGGCTGGTCCACTTCCCTCCAGCCACTAGGGTAGGGCATGGCCCCGGAGGCTCTTCCCCACCTGCAAAGCCAGAGGGGTGCTGTAGACATTCCCGAAGTAGCCCTCTGGGGTCTGGGCCTTCAGGATCTTCTCTTGCACTCTCCTGAGGGCCAGGTTGATCCGGTTTCTCTGATTGGGGTTGAGGTTGGACAGTTCCAGACAGGAGAAGGCCATGCCTGCCATGGCCATGGTGTCTGCAGGGGACAAAGTGATGTCTTTGCTTTTTCATACACTGCCTAGGTTTGTCATAGCTTTTCTTCCAAGGAGCAAGCATCTTTTAATTTTGTGGTTGGGGGAACTAAGATTCCAAAAGCTGTGCGGTATGGCTCCCCCCCACCCCCAAAAAACAAAAACCCCACAAATGAACAAATAAAAAAACTCCCCTGGTGATTCTAAAGTGCAGGCAGGTTTGCAAACGAGTGGTGTACAATAAAGTCCTCTTGACCCTCCCTCCTCCAATCTCTCTCATTAACCTCTGTCCGGTGACTGACCATCCCAGTTTGCCATCCTGCAGACTGGGCAGACTGGGCTGAGTTGCCCCCCCTAGCTGGCGGAAGCTTTCTAAGATGCTGCTCGGACCCGATGGCTCCCCTTCCCCCAGCCCTCCAGCCGCCCCGAGGTCCTTCCCCGGGCTGACCCTGCTTAGCTCTGTCGCCCGTTAGCGGGAGAGGCACCTGGACAAAAGAGGGCCCTGGAGACCCAGGTCACACAGGAAGGAAGCAGATCCAGAATCCAGGTCTCAGGCCTCCTGGTTCATTTTTGGGTTTGCTTGTTGTTTTTTTTTTTGGCCCCAGCCTCAGGGCATGTGGGAGCTTACTTGCCTGGCCAGGGATCAAAGCTCTGCATTGGAAGCACAGAGTCTTAACCACTGGACGGCCAGGGAAGTCCCCGCCCAGCTTATTCGATGAGAACATCACAGCTGTGTGTCCAGCACTTGCTCCAAGCCCGGCGCCATGCTGTGTCCTTTACTTATAAGACATCTTGCATGAGATGGGGCGCTCAGGGCTGGTACACTGGGACAACCCTGAGGGATGGGATGGGGGGGAGGTGGGAGGGGGGTTCAGGATGCGGGACACATGAACACCTGTGGCTGATTCACGTCAATGTGTGACAAAACCCACTACAATATTGTAAAGGAATTAGCCTCCAATTAAAATAAATAAATTAATTTTTAAAAAACAGACATCTCTTACTGAGATGTTGCTGGGGGCAGTTATTTTAGCAGAGACGCTGAGCTAGAAAGGCCAGCGGACCTGTCCGGGGTGACCTACGGTAAGAGCGTGGAGGAGGATGGGGGGAGGAACTCTGACTCGCAGCCCCTGCACCACGATGAGCCCTCACCGTTCCGCCTCCTAGTGGACCCGAGAGGAGGGGTCCCAAGGAGACGCGAGCCTGGGGTCGGGGGCTGCAGGGCCGCCAGCCTGGCCTTCAGGGTGCGGCCCACTCACCCACGGAGACGCCGTCCTGCAGCAGATGCCGCTCATGTTCCACGGCGTACAGGAGCTTGCCCACCACGCTGTCATGGACTCGCTTCTGGTGGACACACAGGGCCAGGATGCCCAGGCCGTATTGGTAGTAGCTGGTGCGGGGGTGGCCCTGGTGGTTGTGCCCTGGGAGGGAGAAAACCACGGGGTGGGAGCGTCACGCTTGCCCCCTCCCAGCAACCAAACCCCCGCCAGCACCAGACCCATTGCCTGCCCTTCCTGACACCCTCCTTTGGGTGATGAAAGTGAAAGTCACTCAGTCGTGTCTGACTCTTTGCGACCCCATAGACTATACCGCCCATGGAATTCTCCAGGTCAGAATACTAGAGTGGGTAGCCTTTCCCTCCTCCAACGGATCTTCCCAACCCAGGAATCAAACCGGGGTCTCCTGCATTGCAAGCGGATTCTTTATCAACTGAGCTATCAGGGACCCTTCTTTTCTCCACCCCCTTGACTCATACTTGCTGAGACCCCGCCGAGTGTCAGGCGCTGTGCCCGGAGGTATGAACAGCAATGACAGGCCGGGCACAGCGCAGCCAGAGATAGCTGAGGACTCGCTCAAACCCGGCCCGGGCAGCGACATGTTGGTATGCGGCTGGCTGTTCTCGTTTTCTGAACAAAAGTTTGCCTTCTCCCTGGGCCCCCAGAGGCACGGGAATAACAAGTCTGGGTGAGATCGACTGCTGCTTCTTTAGGGAAGAAATCAGTCTGTGTTTATCAAGCCACTTTAGCCTTTTTGGGTGTCCAAGTAGAAATCTGGTGTGGCAGTTTTTCTTAGGAGCCATAGGAAAGCAGATTTCCCTGGGGGTTGTGGTGGTGTCTATCAAGAAAGCTGAGTGCTGAAGAATTAATGCTTTTGAACTGTGGTGTTGGCGAAGACCTTTGGACTGCAAGGAGATCCAACCCGTCCATCCTAAAGGAAATCAGTCCTGAATATTCATTGGAAGGACTGATGCTGAAGCTGAAACTCCAATACTTTGGCCACCTGATGCGAAGAGCTGACATTTGAAAAGACCCTGATGCTGGGAAAGATTGAAGGCAGGAGGAGAAGGGGAGGACAGAGGATGAGATGGTTGGATGGCATCATCAACTCAATGGACGTGAGTTTGAGTAAACTCCGGGAGTTGGCGATGGACGGGGAGGCCTGGAGTGCTGCAGTCCATGGGGTCGCAGGGAGTCGGACCGGACTGAGCAACTGGACTGGACTGGACTGAACTGCGGTGGGGTGGGGTCTGCGGGGGAGGGGGAAAATGCTGAGTGCTGCCCTCTGCTGGTGGCGTGTGGGCACAACCTCGCCTCTGTCTCAGGGCCGGGTAGTTGCTCTCCCACCTGAATTCTGTGAATTCTGAGCTGCTGAGAGGGTTGGCTGCCACGCTCACGAGACCACGATTATAACTGAATTGTGGCCCGAGGTCCAAGGGGCCAAGTAACAGAGGCCTCTGAATAGCTGGGGAGTTGCGGCAGGGTTCTCTGAGGCAGTGACCCAGGGGAGGGAGGGAGGGAGGCGGAGACTTACAGGAATGAGCTAGAAGCGGAAGGAAATCTTCCAGATAGGGGGTTCCCTGGATCTCTCAAGACCCTGGTTTGTGAGGTGAGCTGAGAGATATGCCCGGAGTGGCCGGAGCCCACGGAGGGGCGGACGAGTGGGTGGGCAGGGTCTGCAGAAAAGAAACGGGCAGACAGATTGGGCCTGAGGGCTGTGAGCACAGCAGTGAGCAGCCCCTGCAGGGTTTACGCAGCGCTAACAGGATCAAATGTATATTTATTTTATTAAAAAAAATATTATTTTTTTTGGCTGCACCTCGTGGTATGTGAGACCTTAGTTCCTCATCCAGGGATCAAATCCGCACCTCCTCTATTGGAAAGTGGAGTTTTAACCGTTGGGCTGCTGGGGCAGTCCCTAGGTTTATACTTTAAATGCTCACTCTGTGTGGGCCAGGTTGAGTCAGGAGGCAGGAGAGGAAGCAGAGGGAGGCCAAGGAGTAAGGAGGCTGGGCAGTTGTCCAGAGGAGGATAGTCAGACCAAACTTGGTGGCTGAGCAGCAGGACTTGCAAACAGAATGCATGAGGGATGCAAGAAAGGCTTGATTCAGGATGCCTCCTGGAGCAGGCCCAAGCCCTCTTGATGAATATCAAGACAGGCAGAGTGGAGGGCAGGAAAGAGGCCTGAGGAGAAAACCCAAAGCTCTGATGTGGACGTTCCAGGATGCTGTCCGATGTGCCCTCCCCGCCCCGGGCAGCCCGCGCCTCCTCACCGATGGCCCCCTTCTCGTCCTCCAGGAACCGCTTCAGCTGGGAGACCAGCCTGTCCCCCTTGCGGCCTCCGACGAACTCACAGTTGGCCCGGAGAGCCAGCAGGTAGAGGGCCAGCTGGCCCATGGAGGGCTTGGCCTCAGAGTCACTGCCGTCCTTGCTGGAGGCGGGCCTAGGACAAAGCCAGGTAGCAACACTTTCATGAGAAAGGGCCTTCCTGGTAAGCCTGCCTTGGGGTACTCTCCCTGCCAATATGACAAACTGGAAAAAAATATCCTAGCGGTTGGAAAGTTTCTGAGACCTGCCAGAAGCAGATGTAGTCAGTGATGTAAGTTGTGAGGTGTACGTCACACATATTTCATAAAGATGACAAGTTGAACTCAAGGACAAACTCTGAGAGTTCTTGAGCCCAAGTGACCTGTTTGCCCCACCCTTGTGGTTATGATTCACCCCTACATCCTCCCCCTTTCCTTCCTCTCCCCGCCCTGCATCCACTTCCCAAGAGGGAGTCCAAGCAGGAGATGGTCTCTGACGGTCCTGACCCTTCGCCCCTCATTCAGACCCCCATGCTGGACCCAGGACAAGCCTCCCCACTCAATAACCTCTGGAAGGGGAGCACAGGTAGTCCGATGCTGCCACAGTGCACAGTGTGAGTGTGGCCATGGATTAGTGATGTCTGCCTTAGTCAGGCAGAGGGCGGTACAGAGACCGCACAAGGGCCCTGGATTAGCATCTCCAATCTGGTCAGACCAACCCCACTCCACAGATGGAGACAGGCCCGGAGGAGGTGAAACTTGCCCTAAGGTCTACCCAACAAAGCAGCGACAGGCCCAAACCGGAGCACGGATCTCCTGCCTCCTAGGATGAGGGATAGCCCCGGAGAAAGGAGGAGAGAGCATGCCCGGACCTCAGGAGGCTCTGCTGGTAGCTAAGCTTGAGGCTGTGCAGGTAGTGGGCCTCCTTGGCCCCAGCCTGCAGGCTCGAGAGGCGCAGGCCCACGTAGATACTGGGGTTCAGCTGCTCCGGGGAGAGCCGGTCCATCCAGGGCAAGAGGCGCTGGCCCAGCCTCTCCACCAGCGTGCTGTCCACCTCGGTTATCTCTTAGGGAAGAGAAGAGGCCAAGTGAGGGGGCAGGGACAAGCCACCAGCGGCATCTTATCAAGGTCTTTTCCAGGCAATAAACATCCCCACCCTTATGGCCACCAGCCACACACCCGACTCATATGGGGGAATCTGGTTGTAATGAGAGGCAGCCGGTATCCCGAAAGAGTGGCTGGAGTGGGCCAGGGAAGAGGTGGTGGGCCCAGGGCAGACGAAGCGGGTACCAGGCAGCCACTCTGCCCATCAGAGGCTGGCCAAGCAACGGGTGGTTCCCCAGGCACCGAGCCCCACCCGCCTTGGTCCTCACGCTAGCCCTGCCTGCGATGTAGGTGCTGGGAGCATGGCTTTGCACAAAAGAGGAAACAGAAGTTCAAAGCTGTGGGCGTGTTCCACCCATTTACAAAAACTTCAGCCCACATGGGAACAGGTTACAGATCCAGTTTTAAAACATAAATAGACTCACGGATGTAGAAAACACAACTACGGTTACCGTGGGGAAAGGGGAGAGAGGGATAAACTGGAAGATCGGGACTGACATGTACACACTGAAAAAGTGAAAATGTTAGTCGCTCAGTCGTGTCCGACTCTCTGCAACCCCATGGACTGCAGCCCGCCAGGCTCCTCTGTCCCTGGGATTCTCCAGGCAAGAGGACTGCAGTGGGTCGCCATTCCCTTCTCTAGGGGATCTTCCCGACCCAGGGATCTCACTCAGGTCTTGTGCCTTGCAGGCAGATTCTTCACCATCTAAGCCACCAGGGAAGTCCATGTACATACTACTCTCTCTACATATATAAAGTGAAAAAAAAGTGAAGTCGCTCAGTCGTGTCCGACTCTTTGCAACCCCATGGGCTGTAGCCTACCACCCTCCTCCATCCATGGGATTTTCCAGGCAAAAGTACTGGAGTGGGTTGCCATTTCCTTCTCCGGAGCATCTTTCCGACCCAAGGATCAAACCTGGGTCCCCTGCCTTGTAGGAAGACGCCTTCCCGTCTGAGCCACCAGGGAAATTATAAAACAGATAACTAAATAAGGACTTACTGTATAGCACAGGGAACTTTACTCAACACTCTGTAATAAAAAAAAAATACTCTGTAATGATCTATATGGGGAAAAAATCTTTTAAAAAAGTGGACATAGGTAAACGTATAACGGATTAACTTTTCTGTACAGCAGAAATTAACACAACATTGTACATCAGCTATATTCCAATTACAAAAATTAAAAAAACAACAACACTGCAGGCTGCCCACTGGCTAGCTAGGGCTGTCTGGTGAACTTCCTTGGGGGCAGATCTCAGAATAACGCTTTTCCTGCCACCTGAGTTTAGGTGAGAAGGACCTGAGATTGTGAGCCAAACTGCTGAAAAGCCATTGTCTTGTCTGCAGCCATTTATCTGTGTGGATAAATCTCTCTCTGGATCTTTGGAATTCACTGGGGGAAGCAGAAACCTCAGGGTATTTCCCAGCTCCAGCAGACAGGAGCCGGCCTCCCTCAGGGAGGGGACCTGGGCTGAGCAGGTGGCCTTGGACTTTTCCCGGCTACTTCATGGTGGCTCAGACGGTGAAGCGTCTGCCTGCAACGTGGGAGACCCAGGTTCCATCCCTGGGTCAGGAAGATCCCCTGGAGAAGGACATGGCAACCCACTCCAGTATTCTCGCCTGGAGAATCCCAGGGACAGAGGAGCCTGGCGGGCTACAGTCCATGGGGTTGCAAAAAGTCAGACTCGACTGAGCGACTTCACTTTCACTTTCTTTCCTCCTAATTGCAGTGGGGATTCCAGCGGCTGGGCAGCTACCCCGCCACCCACCCCAACCCCCGGGGAATGGGGCAAAGGAACTTGAGGGGAGGCTGCATCTGTTTTCCTTTCTCTTTCTCTGTGGCTTTCTGTGTGTCCACCTCCATTTCTATAGGAATTTCTCTCTCTCTCTCTCTCTCTCTGGATCTATCTCATTCTTTCCATTTCTCAGCCAGTCTCTCTGCTTATCCGTCCTTCCACAGTTCTCTCTTCCTCTCCCTCCTCTTCAAACTGGAGAGGGAGCCCCTGCTCCCACCCAGGGCTCCGACCTCCATAGAGTGAGTCCGCTCAGGGATTAGAGAGACAGGAAGAGGAGCTGGTGCTCTAAAGAGCGGCAGGTCAACCTGATTCAGTCTCAGCAGGAAGGAGCCAGGCAGATTCCCCCAGGGTAATAAAAGTGAGCCTGGGTGAGCGCGCTGCCCTCTGGGCCTGGGGTTCACAGGGACGCCCAGCTTTGCCAGCCAGGACTGGCTCTGACAATGGGAATTCCATGCAGGAGCTGGTGCGGGCATCCTTGTCATATTCACAACCACACGGGGCTTGAAGCTGGCAGAGCAGAAATGCTTGCATCACACCAGGGGGAAAGCTGGGGAGCATTCTCAAATCTTTCACAAGTGAGGGAATGAGACTGGGGGTGACTAAATGGCCTGGCAGCAGCGAGCTGTACCCCCAAACCCAGCTCAGCACTCAAGGGGTCAAGCCTATAGATGAATTGTTGAAAGGCTCACACCCAACGGAGGGGCCTGGGTCGCCCCTGGAGACTGTCTGGACAGGAACCAAGACCCAAGAGCGTGAGGGGTCAGAGACTCCTGGTGCCCAGGGAAGACCCTGACCTGGAGTTCTGAGAACCGAGTTCCAGCAAAGTCCTGGAAAGCCACGGTGCCTTGGGCAGGCAGGTCACCTGGTCCCTTTGAGCCTTGACTGCTTCATCTGTCACCTGGACACGATTGAGCCTGCCTCTCGATTTCTCCAAGGGTCACCAGAGATCCTGCTGGTGGGCGCCTCCCTTCCTGCCTCTGTTTCCTGTGGGGCTCCAGGGCGTCAGCAGCCCTGAGCCTGTGTGCTTAGGCAGGCCCCTGGATGTGGAGTGCAAAGCTAATGCCTTGCCGTACTCACACCCCGGGTCTCCACCTGCTCACTTTCCCTCTGTCTGGGGTGCCCACCCCCCACCCCCCACCCCCCACACTCCTCTCCTCGCCACCACCAGCGCCTTTTCCTCCTTTGGGTCTCAGTTCCTGCATTGCCTCCTGGTCCTCAGAAATCCCACCCTTTCTCCCTGAATTGGCAGCCCCCAGCTCTCTCCCTCCAGGCTGGGGGGCTTCCTTTGGCCACAGCCCCCAAGCCCAGCACTGACTCGCCTCTTGACCACTGTCCCTTTCATGAGAATGGAAGCTCTATCTAGCTGGGGCAGGGCTGGAACCCATTTCTTGCTCCCTGTTTTTTCCCCAAAGCCTAGTCCCACACCTGGCATAGCGAAGGCTTGGTCAACATGTACTGAATGAATAAATCAACAAATGACTGATGTCATGGGAGCAATCTTGTCTGGTAGCAAGTTAGACACGGTTCATCTCAACACAGTGTGCTAAACGTGTTGAGCTTCAGGGAAGTCCAAACCACCGCGGGAGCCCCGAGGGGCGGCTAAGTCACCCCCCGACACACATCTGAGCCTCGGTTTCCCCCACTGTATAATGAGGGGCTGGGACAAGATGATCCTCTCTCCAGGTTAGATCCAGTTACTCACCGCAGATGTGGGCGAGCGCTCCCAGGCCTCCCAGCAGGAAGAGGAGGACCCCGAGGTGCCCCATGGCAGGAGCAGGGGGTGGACAGCAGGCAGGGAGTGGGACAGGCTCCTAGGGCTGGCCGGGTAGAGGCTCTCCTGACCACAGCGGTCACTGCTCCAAAAGAGGCAGCTTCCTGTCACTGATTAATCCCTCCACGCCCGGCGGCACACTGCTAAGTCAGCGGAGGGAAAAGGGAAAAGGTCTGTAGCTGAGGGGAAAGGGAGGCCAAAGAACAGGGGAAGGAAGGGCAGAGCAGCGCAGGCCTTCCTGGAGGCGGGGGAAGGGAAGAGTGCTGCTAGCCACACTTTCCCCGCTGCCCCTGGACGTGGGTGCAGGACGTCTGTCTGCTGATCTGCTCTTGTCTGTCCAGCCACGCCTGTCTGTACGCCCTCGGCCGTTCCCGAGGTAGACAGGCATGACTGGGATGCCTACCTGGTACCCCTCCCAGCAGGAGCCCCTGATACTCCCACCCCGGCCTGGGACAGGGGAACGGGACTGGGAGCTGGGACAGTCACGTGAGCGGTCAGCTGTTCTCTGCCCGGCTGCTCAGAGGGGGCGCGGCTGCTGGAGCCGGACCAGACCGCCCAGTTTTCTCAACCAACCGGAAAGATGGGAACCTCCTGGGAGACAAAACAAAGCAATTTAAGGAGCCAGATTTAATCATTAGATACACGAAGCCATGGTTAGCAGGGCCACTTGCAAGGACTAGGAAAGTCACCTGGAAACAGTCTCTGCAAGGAGAAGAGAGAAGAAAGGCTTTTTCCCCATCCACCAAGCCCCACAGAAGAATCTGTGTCCACGAGTTAGCTCTGGAGGTGCTGTGTTACCTTGGCCTCTCGAGTCTAAAATAGTTTCTCTTGTGTGAGCCAAAAGGGTTGGAGAAGATCATTCTAATTAAGCTCCCTTCCAGCTCAACTTGTGAAGATATTTAGACCTTAAAACCTTTAATCACTTGCAAATACGATTTTTTCTGCAATCTTTTTATGGGTAATTGCTATGGTTCATTCTTTCAAGATAATCTGGTTTTGTGCCTGACTTCTCACAAGCTAATAAATACAGACATAAGTAAATACAGAGATGTGCATCTGTTTAAGGAAGTACTTTACAAATATAGAATGAGACTGTCTAGTGCAAGGAGGCTGGGTGTGGCCCATCAGGGTGGAGTTCTCCTGCAGATCCTCGGGCTCAAACTTCCAGGGGGACCTTGGAACTCTGGGCAATGGAACGCTCATGGTCTGGGACAGGGCTGCCCGGCTCCCCAGTCCTTGGCAATGATCCTGTTTCCTGCCGTCTCCAGGACAGCGGCCTCTGTGAGAAGCAGCTTCCTTGGGAGAGTCACCACCTCCGATCCCTGGGGACTTGAAGGTGCCGCGGTGACTAGTGGGGGAGGAGGTGCATTTCCATAGATATTAGAAATAGGCTGACTGACTGGGGGTGGAATGTTTTAGGTAATGCGGGCAGGGGAAGTGAAAAACAAAATGATAATCATTTGGTTCGGGACTTCTGTTTGGGGGTCTGGAGCTGGGAAAGTGCCTTCCCAGGTGGCTCAGGGGTAAATAATCCACCTGTCAATGCAGGAGACATGGGTTCGATCCCTGGGTAGGGAAGATCCCCTGGAGAAGGGAATGGCAACCCACTCCAGTAGTCTTGCCTGGAGAATCCCATGGACAAAAGGATCCTGGTGGGATACATTCCATGGGGTTGCAAAAGAGTCGGACACAACTGAGCGACTAAACAACAGCAAAAAGCCGAGAAAGTAAACACTGGCTTGGAATGGGCAGGTAAAAGTTGGCATGTCTGTGCACAAGGGCAGGCACAGACACAGCCAGCTGCGATGTAAACAGGAAACATTATTTCTCCCAAGGTCACGTTACAGCTGTAAAGTGTCCCAATAACCACGTTGTTTGGGTGACTGTTACTCTCCTTACTGGGATTTCTTTTTCCCCCTAAAATCACAAACCATCAGTAATTTGCTGTTTGAAATTGTTAGTAAGAAAGAAACAGTCTTGGAGGCGCCAAGTCACTTTGACAAGGGAAGCTGCTCCAGTATTTATTTTCCGGACTCAGCAGTCCCTGCCTGTCTCGACTTCGTAGTTTTCAGGTAAACAGGATACTTTGCTGTCCACACCTCAAGCTGACCCTTCTCATGCAGCCCTGCGCTGTGTTAAACCCACCAAAATACTGCCTGGTTGGGACTTCCCTGGCAGTCCAGTGGTTAAGACTCCTAGCTTGGGGGTGCGGGTTCCATTCCTGATTAGGCAACTAAGATCCCTCATGCGGTGTGGCCAAAACAATTGAAAATAAAAATACTGTTTGGTTTACATTTTACCTAACCCAATCCTTCACCCAAATCCTATAGTAACCTTTCTCTTTGTGTGGCCAGACCCCCACAGTACCTCCCCCTCATTTCAGTGGATCAACTGAGCTGATTCTGTTAGGCTTAAAGGTTTGTTCTTAGTGGTCTCAGAACGAGTGGGCTAGGACACAGCCTAAGAAGGAATCCAATAGGGAAAGAAAATTAAATTGTCTATATAAACCAGGATATATTGCACAGCGCAGGGAATATAGCCAATATTTTATCAGAACTAAACACGGAGTATAACCTTTAAAATTTTTGAGTCACTATGTTGTACACCTGAAACTAACACAACACTGTACATCAACTGTACTTCAATTTCTTTAAAAAATGGTGAAAAAATGTATGCATGAAGGGGGCATGAGGAGAATGAATATAACAAATGCATGACTGGTGTGGTCACATACTGGATATCCATTCTCTTCATTAAAAATGGGTGGGGGAAAAAAATGGGTGGGGAAGATCCCCTGGAGAAGGGAATGGCTGCCCACTCCAGTACTCTTGCCTGTTGAATCTATGGACAGAGGAGCCTGGTGGGCTACAGTCCATGGGGTCGCAGAATCGGACACGACTGAGCAACTAACACTCTCACCTTCACATTAAAATCTTAGAGCCCATTTAATGTAGAAAGAAGTTCATAATTAATCTTAAATTATAAAAATGATGTAAGTAACACAAGTGGGTTGCACAAAAATTAGAAAACATGTTAAGGGAGAAGAAAGAGCTAGAGGAGCTAGTCCAGTGGCTGAGACCCTGCTCCCAACACAGGAGGGACAGGTCCCATCCCTGGTCAGGGAACTAGATCCCACATGTCACAACTAGGAGTTTGCATGCTGCAACTGAAGATCCTGCATTGCCGCAATGAAGATCAAAGACGCCCTGTGCCACAACTAAGACCTGGCACAGCCAAATAAATAAGTAAATATGTAAAAAAGAGTGGGGGAAAGGGCGCTAACTTCAGAAACTTCTATAATGAGTGAGGTCTGTAAGAATAAAGGTAAAAGGACCGGCACAAAAGGACCCACTACATCATGAGGGTAAGAATTGATCGTTCTGATGCTAGTCAACACTGTTGCTATTGTTCAGTCGCTCAGCCGTGTCCGACTCTTTGCGATCCCATGGACTTCAGCATGCCAGGCTTCCCTGTCCTTCACCATCTCCCAGAGCTTGCTCAAACTCATGTCCATTGAGTCGGTGATGCCATCCAACCATCTCATCCTCTGTCGTCCCCTTCTCCTCCTGCCTTCAATCTTTCCCAGCATCAGGGTCTTTTCCAATGAGTCAGTTCTTCGAGTCAGGTGGCCAGAGCTTCAGCATTAGTCCTTCCAATGAACACCCAGGACTGATCTCCTTTAGGATGGACTGGTTTGATCTCCTTGCAGTCCAAGGGACTCTCAAGAGTCTTCTTCAACATCACAGTTCAAAAGCACAGTTCTTTGGCACTCAGATTTCTTTATGGTCCAACTCTCACATTCATACATGACTGCTGGAAAAACCATAGCTTTGACTAGACAGACCTTTGTTGGCAAAGTAATGTCTCTGCTTTTTAATATGCTGTATGGTTTGGTCATAGCTTTTCTTCCATGTAGCAAGTGTCTACATCACCATCTGCAGTGATTTTGGAGCCCAAGAAAATAAAGTCTCTCACAGTTTCCATTGTTTCCCCATCTATTTTCCATGAAGTGACGGGACCAGATGCCATGATCTTTGTTTTTTGAATGTTGAGTTTTAAGCCAACTTTTTCATTCTTTCACTTTCATTAAGAGACTCTTTAGTTCCTCTTCGCTTTCTGCCATAAGGGTGGTGTCATCTGCATATCTGAGGTTATTGATGTTTCTCCTAGTAATCTTGATTCCAGCTTGTGCTTCATCCACCCTAGCATTTCACATGATGTGCTCTGCATGTAAGTTAAATAAGCAGGGTGACAGTATACAGCCTTGACATACTCCTTTCCCAATTTGGAACCAGTCCGTTGTTCCATGTTCAGTTTGAACTGTTGCTTCTTGACCTGCATACAGGTTTCTCAGGAGGCTAGTAGACATATGCACTAGAATCGAACAATTAAATGGATGGCAGACTGTAGGCAGAGGGCAAGTTTCTTGCTGTTGGAGAGGGCTTTACAAATAAGCATGGGGAGGAGGCTGGAATGATCCATGTGGTGATGGTGGATACATCAGTATGAGTTCAGGGTTAGCTTAATACAGACATAGATGGTTGCATCTAGAACTAGTGACAAGTATGTGCGTACACAGCAGAATAGTACTCACAAACATACCTTTTGCTCTGTCAGCTGAGAGGGTCTAGAAGCAAAAATACCACAATAGCAATAAGATTACCAAGTGCCTAGATTTTGGTTTATAATAACCATTCTCCAATTAAAGAAACCATGTTCCCCTGGTATATAAAAGGAACCAGGCTGATTCCCTGATAGCCCAGTTGGTAAAGAATCCGCCTGCAATGCAGGAGACCCTGGTTCGATTCCTGGGTTGGGAAGATCCCCTGGAGAAGGGATAGGCTACCCACTCCAGTATTCTTGGGCTTCCCTTTGATTCAGCTGGTAAAGAATCCTCCTGCAATGCGGGAGACTTGGGTTCAATCCCTGGGTTGGGAAGATCCCCTGGAGAAGGGAAAGGCGACTTACTCCAGTATTCTGGCCTGGAGAATTCCATGGACTGTATAGCCCATGGGGTCACAAAGAGTCAGACACAACTGAGAGACTTTCACTCACTTTTGCTTTCACTTCCCCTAGTATGGCTGACACCAGGACTAGGACAAGAAATATGCAAGATGAGTCTGGTGCATTTTATAAGGCCGGAATGTAAGGAAGTGCGCACGCAGGCACAGAGTATGTCAGAAAGATACAAAAGCAAACTGAAACAGCCCTCTAGTGGCCAAAGCTGGAATATTTTGAGCAATAAAAGAACGTGATGTTAGACTATAACCTTGGAGAAGGAAATGGCAACCCACTCCAGTATTCTTGCGTGGAGAATCCCAGGGATGGCGGAGCCTGGTGGGCTGCCGTCTGTGAGGTCGCACAGAGTCGGACACGACTGAAACGACTTAGCAGCAGCAGCAGCAGCAGCAGCAGACTATAACTAGGTCTTCCCTCATAGCTCAGTTGGTAAAGAATCCGCCTGCAATGTGGGAGACCTGGGTTCAATCCCTGGGTTGGGAAGATCCCCTGGAGAAGGGAAAGGCTACCCACTCCAGTATTCTGGCCTGGAGAATGCCATGGACTGTATAATCCATGGGGTCGCAAAGAGTTGGACACGACTTTCACTTTCACTTTCAGATTATAACTTGAGCTTCGCAGGTGGCACCAGTAGTAAAGTGCCAATGTAGAAGGCATAAAGAGACTCGGGTTCAATCCCTGAGTGGGGAAGATCCCCTGGAGGAGGAAATGGCAACCCACTCCAGTATTCTTGCCTGGAGAAGCCCAGGGACAGAGGAGACTTTCGGGCTACAGTCCATAGGGTTGCAAAGAGTCAGACACAACTGAAGCAACTTAGCAGACACGCATGCAGACTATAACCCAAAGTAAAAATAAATAGCCATGAGTACATACTGATATAAATACTGACATACACTGAATGTTTGTGTGTCCCCCCCGACCCCCTGCAATTCACGTGTTGAAAATTAATCCCTAATGCCATGGGTTTTGGAGGTGGGGCCTTTGGGAGGTAATCAAGAGCCATCATGAAAGGGATTAGACCCCTTATAAAAGAGATCCCAGTAGGTAGACAATAAGGACCCATTGTATAGCACAGGGAACTATACTCAATATCTTGTAATAACCTATAATGGAAGATGATGTTAAAAATAATATATTAAAAAAGAATACATATACATTATAACTATATATATATAACTGGGGTCTTCCCCCAGGTGGCTCAGTGGGAAAGAATCTGCCTGCAAATGCAAGAGACGCAGGAGACAAGGGTTTGATCTCTCGGTCAGGAAGAGCCCCAGGAGGAGGAAACAGCAACCCACTCCAGTATTCTTGCCTGGAGAATCCCATGGACAGAGGAGCCTGGTGGGCTACAGTCTACGTGGTCGCAAAGAGTGGGACACAACTAAGCACATGTGCAAGATACAACTGAATCACTTTGTTATACACCTGAAACTAATACATGGTAAAATAACTACATTTCAATTAAAAAAAATTTTTTTAAAGAGACCCCAGAGAGCTCTCACTCCTTCAGCCCTGTGAGGATGCAGTGAAAAGGTGGCTGTCTATAAACCAGAAACCTGGCCTTCTCCAGACACCAAATATGTTGACCCCTTGGTCATGGACTTTCTAGCTTCCAGAACTGTGAAAAGTAAATTTTTGTTGTTTATAAGCTACTTATGGGATTTTGTTATACCCATTGGACAGACTAAGACAAATGGATGAGAGACAAATCTCTCTCGCAGAACAATTTCCAGTAATGAACATAGATACAATGCCTTCAAGAAGCGGAAGCGTAACTCTGCAGTTTTTAAGTGTGGGCTGTTCCAAGTGACTGCCTTCCAAAAATTACAGCATGAAAAAGGGGTGGGACAAAGAGCATCTTTACAGAGGAGAAACTTGACAAGCACTGCCTTGACCAAATGACCAAAGCCAACATGAACAGCGATTAAATCATGTTGACAGCATACACCCTTGACAGGATGTAATGAAAATAGCACTTCACCTCTGTGGTCCTCCTCCAACCCACAGTTTAACTATGAGTTTAAAAAAAAAGAAATAAGACAAATTCCAAAAAAGACACATTCTACAAAATACCTGACGGGGACTCCTCAAAGCTGTCAAAGTCATCACAAACAAAGAAGATCTTAGAAACTGTCACAGCCAAGAGGAGCCTAAGGAGACACGACAACTAAATGTAACATGACATCTTGAAACAGAAGGGGAAAAGGGGTAATAGCTTAAAAAATAAGGAAATCTGAATAACGTATGTTAAAGTATTGATATTGGCTCACTAATTGTAACAAATATACCATACTGTTAGATGTTAATATTAAGAGATTCTATGCTCTTTGCTGCTGCTGTCATCAAGGGTCCAGGTTCAGTCCCTGGTCAGGGAATTAACATCCCACAAGTTTTAAAAAATAATAATAACAATAAGAGAGACTGACTGTGGGGTACATGGGAACTCTTCGTACTATCTACTCAATTTTTATGTAAAGCTAAAGCTGTTCTAGGGCTTCGCTGGTGGTTCAGTGGTAAAGAATCCACCTGCCAATGCAGGAGACGCAGTTTCGATCCCTGGGTCTGGAATATCCCCTGGAGAATAAAATGGCAATTCACTCCAGTATTCTTGCCTGGGAAATCCCATGGACAGAGGAGCCCGGCAGGCTACAGTCCAAGGGATTGCAAAAGAGTCAGACACGACTTAGCCACTAAACAACAACAAAGTTGTTCTAAAAAAATAAAGTCTATTTTTTTTAAAGGAGGAATTTCTTTAAAATGATCATCTCATCACTTTTGTGGACTTTGCAGGTACTTTTGCTGGTGCTCCTAAATAAGTCATTCCATGTTGTGGAGGGTCTACTGATTTTAAGCCACTTGGGGGTCTTCCGGGAGACTAGGTTAAAGGTGAAGCTATTTTACCAGTTGCTCAAAGACTCACTCACATCTTAATTTTAATTGTTCTTAGTAGAAACCAAAATATTTGTATCATCTTTTTGAAAGTTTGTCAAATATCATAGCTGATTGATTTCAATTTTGTCTCAACCAGCCCTTTCATAATAACTTTATGCTTCATTTTGCAAGTTTAAATTGACTGCTGCCGGATCCATTTAGTTTTATTTCTTGGTCCAAAATAACCCAACTCATGTTTGGCAGTTCTGCACTTGGTTCCCAAAGCCCAGCTGTTTTTGACCAGGGCTCAGTGACAAGCCAGGAGGGCTTTCTTCAATGGTGTACACGTCTCTGCAGTAGATGGCATGACCTGCGGAGAATTCCAGAGTTCTGCCTTGTGATTCACGCACTGGGGCTTGCCATAGCTCCACACTGCATCCTTCCCTCCACTGGCTCCACCAACACCACAGTGTCGGCTGGATCGGATGGTCCAAGCAGGGCACTGTTTGCTCTGCAGGCAGGACCTGCTTCAGAGCCCTGTCTTCACTTACCCTGCCTGATCAGCATGATATCAATATAACAGATCAGTGTAACATCTGTGGGCTGTCCCCATGATCCAGATCTCCTCAGGCTAATATTATGATGGAAAATAGGAGAGTAAACATAGCCCCAATGTAAAGCTAGACGAATATTACTGTCAGTTTCATGAGAATGAGAACAGTTTCTGACTCTCTTTTTTTTTGGCCTCAAGGTATGCAGGATCTTAGTTCCCCAACCTGGGATCGAACCTACCTCCTGCAATGGAAGCATGGAGTCTTAACCACTGGACTGCCAGGGAAGTCTCTGATCCTCTTTTCTAAGTGGATGGAAAAGAATGCACTTGCTTAATCAATTTCAGGAAACCATATACCTAGGGCTTCCTGGTGGCTCAGTCAGTAAAGAATCCACCTGCCAATGCAGGAGACCCAGGTTTGATCCCTGTGTTGGGAAGATCCCCTGGAGAAGGGAATGACAACCCGCTCCAGTATTCTTGCTAATTTGCTTTAGCAATGAAACAATTTCAAGCACAGCAATTGTGATCAGGGCTATTACTTGGTTGAGTACATAGTAATCTACAGTCATTCTCCATAATCAACCCAGTTTCTGCAATCATCAGACTGATTAATTAAACAGACATGTGATAGAGACTGGGCTTCCCTGATGGCTCAGCAGGTAAAGAATCCGCTTGCAATGCAGGAGACACAGGAGATAGGTTTAATTCCTGGGTCGGGAAGATCCCTTGGAGGAGGGCATGGCAATCCACTCCAGTAGTCTTGCCTGGAGAATCCCATGGACAGAGGAGTCTGGTGGGCTATAATCCAAAGGGTTGAAAAGAGCTGGATAGAACTGAGCAACTCACACACACTTGTGACAGAGACCGCCACCTCAGCACCCTTTAGAGCCTTCATGGTGGTACCAGTCTCTGCCATCCTTCCCTCTCTCCTACGCTGTTTCTGGAACACTCCTCAGTCTTCTGCTGTGAGCACCACATGACTCTGGTTTTCCTCACACCTGTCTGGCAAGTTCCTGCAAAGTCTTTGAGTCACCTTCTCCTATCCAGTTTTCGTTCATTTTTGGCTGTTTGTAAAATAACTAGGTTTTTACTTTGTGTGTGTGTGTTAGTTGCTTAGTTGTGTCCGACTCTTTGCAACCCCATAGACTGCAGCCCACCAGGCCCCTCTGCCCATGGGATTCTCCAGGCAAGAACACTGGAGTGGGTTGCCATTTCCTTCACCAAAAGGAACTATAGAAAGAAAGTGAAGTCGCTCAGTCGTGTCCAACTGTTTGCGACCCTATGGACTGTAGCCTACCAGGCTCCTCCATCCATGGAATTTTCCAGGAGTACTGGAGTGGGTTGCCATTTCCTTCTCCATTACTTTATTTTAGCTTTAATTAAAAGTATTTATTAGGGTTTCCCTGGGGGCCCAGTGGTAAGGAACCGCCTGCCAATGCAGGAGACCCGGGTTCTATCCCTGATCCTGGGAGATCCCACATGCTGCGAAACAACTAAGCCCATACACCACGACTACCGAGCCCGTGGCATACGGGATCTTAGCTCCTCGACCAGGGATCGAACCCGCGTCCGGTGAGGAATTGTGGCGTCTTAACAAGCGGACCACCAGGGAGGGCCCTAAATGGTCATTTAAAATCTACAGAACACGAGTTTTGTAACTCTGCTTGGCCTTTCGTCATTTTTCAACCCTCTGCTAAGGCTCAGGAAGTTTAAGCGGCCTCTCGAATCTCTCCACCTCTGTGAGGAAAAAAGTCGGCTTGTGCTCTACGTACCCCCGGTAACAGCCAATGGCCACCAGGCAAAGCCAATGGCCAATAGCGAAGAGAGAGCAGCCTCATTTACCGCCCAGAAGGCCTCTCAGACAACCGAGACTAATTCCGACGACGCCCAGCAACCGTTACCATAACAACGTAACCCGCTCCCTCACCAAAGAACGCGGTTCCCCTCTGCATCCCAGAAGGCGCTGCGCCGCCTCTAAGGCTTCCGCCCCCTTCCATCCCAACATGCAACGGGGCTCTATACGTCAAGCGCCTGTCATCAGGATGATTATAAAAATGCCCGAATATCCGCCTTTGCCTAAACATTAAAAATGTCTGTAAGAGGCTCATAGATGGGAAAGAGCCCGAAAGATCAGTCTCAGAGATTTTTCTCAGACGGTTTAGTTATAAATCTCGAGGAGAAATGGCCCATCTTTCCCTAGATTCTCTCAGGCACCTCATTGGGCAGCTCGCGCAGGCCGGCGGCGTGGGGGCCTCGGGGCCCTACTCGGGGCACATGTGGAAGGAAGCGGCGGTGTCTGTCCGCGCAGCGCCTGCAGACCATCCAGCGTGGAGCCATGGGAGGCCTGGAGAAGAAGAAGGTGATGGGCGAGAGGCCGGGGCAGGGGGCTTGGGCTGCCCCAGGAGGTGGGAGACGGGAGCGATGGAGCCTGGGGATTCCCCGGCCTTGGACCCTTGTGGGTGCAGAAGCGGCTGGGATCAACACGACAGGAGACAACAGCCAGAAGGGATCAAATGATGGGCCGGGACGGCAGTACTCGCTGTGAAATATGAAAAAGAAATCTGGGGTAGAGCTGTGAAAGAGAGTTGAGGTTACCAGGCAAAGCTCCACCCCAAAACAGGCCGAGCTGGAGGACAACTCATTACTGAAAGTGATGAGCCTAATGTAGAGCTCACCATTTTGTCGAGTTCATCGTCTTTTAAGACTAGTGGCTCCCTTTTCTGTTGAATCAGGCCTTGTTCTAGACATTGGGGATGGAGACATAAACAACCAGATGTGGTCTCTGCATTCCCAGAGCTCAGTTTCTTGTGGGGAAGTTGGACACTAAAGTAAACAACCAAATAAAATGGTCACAAACAAGCCTGGCAGGGGGAAATCTAAGTGCTAAGGTCCTTAGGTGGAAAGGGCTTATTGTGTGCAAGAAATCAAATGATATGAGGATGGCCGGGGAATAAGTTAAACCAAGGGAAGAGTGGCATCTAGTGAAGTTGGGGTTGGACAGGGACTGGGTCATGCAAGGCTGTCAGACACAAGAAACTGGATTTTATTCAAATTGCAGTAAGAATCAACTAAAGAGAGAGAACGTGATTCATCTTTCAAGTAGTTGTTCTTTTCGCTGTAGGGAGAATTGTCTTGGTGGTAGGAAGAGATTAGAGGGGATGAGGAAGATATAGTTGCCTCAATTGTTACTTTCAACTCGAAAGTTTTTACTGCTGATTTGTTGTTTGTTTGACCTGGTCTCAGTTGCAGCTTGAGGAATCATCTTTATAGGATGTGGTATCTTTAGTTGCAGCATGTGAACTCTTAGTTGCATGTGGGATCTAGTCGCCTGACCAGGGATCGAACCTGGGCCCCCTGCGTTGGGAGTGTGGAGCCTTAACCACTGGACCACCCAGGCAGGGCCTGACTGCCAATTTTTTTTTAAACCCAGCTGGCTATTGAGTACCCAGAAAGTGCTCACAATTGGAGTTATAAAGATACAGGATAGCAAACCTGAGCTTGAGACACAGATACAGACATGTCAGTGGATCGTGACAGTTTTAAAGCTGAGTTTCACAACTGTTTTGACATTTTGAGCCAGATAACTATTGTGGGGAGGGTTATGCTGTGTGTTTCTAGGATGTTTAGCAGCGTTCCTGACCTCTTACCTGCTAGGTGCCAGTAACACCTAACAGCCCCAAGTGCAGAATCCATCCCCTTGTACACCCGGGGAGAAAAGTCATCCCAGTTATCTTTGATTAATCTCCTTAAGATTTGAAAAGATAAGAATGGTGACAGAGTGGCATAGGGCAGTGGAAAACAGTTTTAACAAAAGCAGAAAGTCATCTTTGTGTCCCCGGGATTTGGCATGGGCCTGATCCCCAGTAGATGGGTAATAAATGTCTGAAGGGTACGAATGAAGGCGGGGCATGTTTTGTGACTGTGGGGTTGTTCATAACATACCCTCAGGAGGTTACGGGTTTATCCCTTTGGAGCCGGACCTGCCCATGGAGGCCTGTGTGCTGTCTTATTCCAGCGGGAGACCTAGCTGGGGAAGGATGTGCTTGGTTACTTTGCAGGGAGCTGGTTCAGTGTGCTGCTGCCCGATCGGGACTCAGAGCCGTGAGTGAGGCAGCATCCAGCGCTGCACACATCCAGGTGGTTGCACAAGACCATGTGGTCTTCGGGGGCAGGTAGAGACCAGGTCTTTTGTCTTTTATTACCCTCCTAGCATCTAGCCAAATGAACACTTGGAACATCGTAGAGGTTTTGTGATTGTTTGCTGAATGAATGAATGAGGGGAAGGAGAGAGGCTGTGTGGCTTAGAGTGTGCATTTTCAACCAGACAGTGTCATCTCCAACGGAACAGGAGTTGGTTGGGGGACATGGTAGATATTACGATGATGTGTGTCCCTCTAAAGGACCACATTACACAAAGAGAGCTGTGATATATCTATGGTGTTAACATTTTGGGAGGCTGTGAGAGAGGGTGATGAAACGGGAGAAGAGGCCTAACAAGGCCTCCAGTGGTGGAAAGGGTGGTTATAATGAAAAAGAAGTTGAGAACCCTGGCTTAGTGGATGAGGCACTCAGGCTCTGGGCTTGGACCTAGGTCTGAATGCAGCCCCAGCTCTTAGAAAGCTGTGTGACTCCGGCGGGTTATTTTTCTGAGCCTGTTTTCCCCCCTTGTGAAATGAGAATTTTAATGGCACCCACCTCACAGTGTTGTGGGGATTAAATGAAGTAACGTGTGCAAGTCAGTAGTCATCATGGTCGATACTTAGAGCTACTGCTAGGGCTTGGCATAGCACCTGATCCACAGCAACCTCACAATGCCCGCATCACACAGATGTGTGTGTCCTCCGTGTTGACTGCTGTGAAGACGGTGCAGGCACGCTTCCTCCCCATGGCCTCTTGGCCGTGAATCCACAGCAGTGGTCACCTTGTGCATGAGGAATGTCCAGAAGTGGCTGTCCATCACTGCAGCCATTGCTAATGGAGAATTGATTTTCCTCCCCAAGTATGAACGGGGTTCTGCCACCAACTACATCACCCGAAACAAAGCCCGGAAGAAGCTGCAGCTGAGCCTGGCCGACTTCAGGTGAGCAGTAAGATCGTTTTGCCTTCTTATCATTTAAGTGTTCACTGGAGTAGCTCTTCGAATTTCCCTCAAGGGCTTTTCTTTTGCATTCACAACTTGAGTGACTACGGTGTAAGAAGCCTAGCTTTCGACCTGTCTCAGGTTTCAACACCCCTTTCTCCCTTAGCTTAATCATTTCTAGCTTTTGATTTAAAGTGAAAGACCTGGGATTCTTCCTCCCACTGAAACACTTAGAGGCCATTGTAGGGTTATTTATTGACCTAATATCAGTGCTGTGTCCCAGGGAGTAAGGAGATCTGGGGAGAGGGAGAGAGACTGGGCAGTAGCCAGTCGGGTGGAGCAGTCAGAATACACAGCATTTATTGATTAAGTTAATCATCTTAGACCAGTGTGATGTGTGGTGCCCTAAAGTTGATTGTAACAGCATCGTCATAGATCACTAATCACAGATCACCATAACAAATATAATAATGAGGGAAAAGTTTGAAATATTGTGAGAATTAGCGGAATGTTTCATAGGCATGAAGTGAGCAGATGTTGGCTCTGACAGACTTGCTGAATGCAGGGTTGCTCAAACCTCCAGTTTGTTAAAAAAAAAAAAAAGCTAAGCTATATATGTGAAGTGCAGTGAATGAAATGCAATAAAACAAGGTATACCTGTATGTGGCTGAAACACTGATTTCTCAGCAAGGCCTTTCCTGACTCCCCTTGCTGAAAGAGGTACCTGCAGTTGGCCTCTGTCGATATTCCTGCTAGTCTCCTTTCTGGTGCTTGGGACATCTTGCATGTGTTTTTCAGGAACTTGTGACGGTCAGGCTCCTACCTGAGGATGTGAGCTTTCCCGAGGGCAGGGCTCCTGTGGTCTCGGTTCTCTGTGGTTTTCCAGGCCCAGCATGGCCAGTGCTCAACATGTTTGCTGATAGAAGGAATGGCATTTGTCTTCCAGGCGGCTGTGCATCCTGAAAGGCATTTATCCCCATGAACCCAAACACAAGAAGAAGGTTAACAAGGGCTCCACGGCGGCCCGCACCTTTTACCTCATCAAAGATATCAAGTTCCTCCTCCACGAACCCATCGTCAACAAGTTCCGGGAGTACAAGGTGAGGCCCGGCTCCGGCCTGCAGGGGGCCCTACCCAGCTCTATGGAGACCCGCTAACACTGATCTCAGGCAGGTTGTTTGATCTCTGGGAGCAAGTCTCTACAAAGGGTAAGGTAATTCTGCCTCCAAATTGTGTTGGGGGAATTGACTGAGCTCTTTCTGTGTGGAAATCATTTACACAGAACCTGGCCAGTGATTAACACTTTACTTGTCATACCTTTCCCCTAGTTCTTTGGGGGAAAAGTAAATTAATTGCCTGTGAAGCAAAGATTGTAGTCTTTCGGGGTCTCTCTGGTATATTTTCTGCCCAAAGAAACCCATCTGATTCTGGTTCTTTCTGAAATCACTCCCAGGAGATCAGGCTTTTCATTCCGCAAATAAAAACCATTAAAATGCTTAAATACCACAGGGAAAGTAGAGATCTAATTACCCCAAACGCAAATAATTGGAAGTAGACTGCTGGTACTGTAGCCTTTGCCGAGCGACAGGGCCAGGCTGAGGAGTGCAGCTGCTGGTGGCCCTCTCCCCAGAGCCCACCGAGGTGCACCTGGGGTTTGCAGCCTCCTTAGTTCACAACACTGCGCCCCTCGTGGGACTGGTCACTGCTCACGACCACAGCGGAGGGGGCCTCCGAGCATCTGGGGAGCACAGAGGACAGGCCCGCCCTGACGTGCTTGGAGGGCGTCAGCTGGTCAGTTAGGAGGATTTCCGGGGCCACCATTGACCTCAACCGTGTTTTCTCCTGTGGCCCAGCCCCACACGTGGGCCCATGGCTCGTTTTCACGGACACACAGGCTGGTGTTTCTGGCCTAACCTCCTGGCCCTGACCTGCCTCACTTCTCAGTTGGAAAATGGGGCTGAAAACATTAAACTTCCATGTCAGCACGTCTGAGTGCTCTTCGCCGTTCACCCGTACACAGTGTGGTGCGCTGGGTTGGGTTCACTGCTCCGTGGAGGTGGCCGAGGGGGCAGATGGTGCCGTCAGACAGCCGTGGTCGGCTTCTGGAGGCCTCGGGAGTCCCCCCAAAGCCAAGCATCCCTCCCACACAGAAGGGGTGCCCAGGACCCCCTGGCCCCACATCAGCGGTCTCCTCCTCCTCCCCCAGGTATTCGTCCGGAAGCTGCGGAAGGCCTATGGGAAGAGTGAGTGGAACACGGTGGAGCGTCTGAAGGACAACAAGCCCAACTATAAGCTCGATCACATCGTCAAGGAGCGGTGAGCTATGGGCTGTGATCTGGCGCTGGGGGTACAGTGGGGAACACGGCCAAGACCCCACCCACAGAGCTGGACTCCTCTTGAAGGAAGCAGAACAGGAAACAACTTCATGTTGTTCTAATGGTCACAAGTTCACACAAATGCCATGAGGGATGCTCTCCACGAAGGGAACTGGAGGACACACGTGAGTTACAGGCTGGTCAGAGGAGGTGTCTGAGGGCAGACCTTTGAGACAGCCAGGGGGAGTGTAGTTCAGGAAGAGCGAACAGTGCAAAGGCCCTGTGGTGAGAGAGAGCCAGAGTCTGGGGGTGCACGGGCTTGCACGGAAGTGTGGTTGGACACCTGACATCAGCCGCTGCTTGCCCATCCTTCTCCATGGTCCCCCTCCGTCACTGACTGAATCGGGGGACGCTTGGTAGTGTCTGGAGACACTTCTGGTTCTCGTGACTAGGATGGCAGAGGGGTCTCGTAGCATTTAGGAGCCACAGATGCTGCCCAGCCCCCTATGGCACACAGCACAGCCCCCACCGCCCAGAACAGCCTGGCCCAAAGTGGCGGCAGTGGTGAGATTCAGAAACCTGGGGCTCCCTGCACGCCTGTCTTTCTCTTGGGGACTGCTTGTCCGGGAGCACTCAGCTCCGGCCTGGATGGACTTGGTCTAGTCAGCCGGGCCAGCCCCGGGCCAGCCAGCTGAGCAACAGCCCCGGCCTGGGAGCTCCACGGCAGGCGTTCTCACCCCCAGCCCTGCAGCCGCAAGCTGGGCGGCCCAAGAAGAGGGTCTGCTCCGAGCGGGTCCTCCGCTAACACAGAGCTGGCGAGTGTGACACAGCTGTCCTTTGGAAGAAATGAAAAAAAAAAAAAAAAGGTGCACAAGAAAAAAGCAAGTGTCTGGATTCACGCACACACCATGTGGCAGTGTGATGGCGCTCCCCGTTCTGCGTCGCCCACTCCTCGGCCGTTGCTCAAGAATGAATGGCCGCTGGTGCTTCTAGGAAGGGCTCGGTGGTTGGGGTGGTCTGTGAGGTGGAGAGGAGACTTGGAAACATCCGAGGGGCTGACCGAGGCTCGGGGGTGGCCTCTGAACCCGGAAGCCGAGCGCCTCTCCTGTTGTCTCGCGAGAGGCCCCCGCAGGCCTTTCTTCTGTCTCGCGCCATGTCTGAGGACCCAGCCTCCCCTCCCGACCCTTGGAGCTAAGTGGGCTCGTCCCAGTTCTGCAGAGCCTCCCAAGGCCACGGGGAAGCCGGTGCTGCCCAGGCCCCCGGGGCGTGGCCCGGCTCCCTGTCCAGGAGATGGTGGTGGCCTGGCACGGGAACGGGGCCTCTGGGGTGGCTGACGGGTGGGAGCAGTGGGGTCGGAGGCCCCCGGGAGACCAGGCGGAGCGGCCTCGTGAGCGCCGCCCCCTGGCTGCGCAGGTACCCCACGTTCATCGACGCGCTGCGGGACCTGGACGACGCCCTGTCCATGTGCTTCCTCTTCTCCACCTTCCCGCGGACCGGCAAGTGCCACGTGCACACGATCCAGCTCTGCCGCCGGCTGGCCGTGGAGTTCATGCACTACGTCATCGCCGCCCGCGCCCTGCGCAAGGTGAGCCCCGGGCCGCAGGCGGGGCCCCGCCCCCAGCCCCCAGCCCCCAGCTCCCCGGCCCCCTGCCTCGGGCCTCACACGCCGCCGTCGGCTCCTCCGCAGGTCTTCCTGTCCATCAAAGGCATCTACTACCAGGCCGAGGTGCTGGGCCAGCCGATCGTGTGGATCACGCCCTACACCTTCTCCCACGACGTGAGTGTTTCCCCGGGGAGGGGTTTGTGCGGGGCCGTGGCTTCCTCTCCGGTTCCTAGCCGGAGATGAGAGGGTGGGCGGAGAGGGGATCGTCCTGTCCTGCAGAACCAGCTGGGGTCCTGAGTGCCGGCCGGGTGTGGCGAGGGTGGGGGGAGTGTGTGGTAACAGGAGCCTGAGCCAGCCTGGCTGCCGTACCTGCTGGCTGGTTGGCCTCGGACGGTTCTCCTACCTCGCACGTTTAATAAGGCGCCTGCACTTCTGAACCTTTGTCCTGAGGGTTTGAGGGAGAAGAGCTTTCCCAGTGCCCAGTCCTCAGGGGTCGCAGAAGGAAGAGTGAGCAGCAGCCGGGAGGAGCGCGCCTGTGTGCACGGCCTCACGCAGAGCCCAGCCTGCCTCCATCCCGCTGGGTCCTCACCCAGCTTTCTCTGTCTTTTAGACTGGGCGGGGGGTTTGGGGCAGGATCCATGAAGAGAAATGCTGACTTGACCTCCAGATGGGGGTTGTCAGCCCCACAGGGTCACAGCTGATTTCTCCTGTGGTGGGCCCACGTCAGCCCCGCTTCATGCTCACGCCCTGAGTGGAAACTGCTGCCTTCAGCAGAGACCTGGCTAGGTGGTGGCTTCGCTGCCCGGGGAGTGGGTGCTCCAGCGGGAGTGAGTGCATAGTCAGGCTCCACTGGGCCCCTCCCCACTCCTTACTCTGGGCTGGGCTGGGGAGCCGCGGGCCGGAAGCCCTCTGAGGCCCCGCAGTGGGGATTGGTGGCAGCCTCTGTGGGTGAGGTGCTTGGCCCCCAGCAGCCCCTGTGTCTGCTCTGGGGGCCGGCGTGTGTGAGTCCATGCTCTTTGTTTATTCCCTGCCCCGTCCCTCCTTGCCCCATCCCTCCTCTCCCCGTCCTTCCTGCCCGCCTGCCGTCCTTCTCCAGCCCTCCCTCTCCTTCCTGCTCTCTGATGTCCCACCCCCGCACTGCTCAGACTGGCCTTTGTCTGTCCCGCTGGGGTGAATAGGGCCCTATGGTGGCTGGCCTCCACACAGCTGGCCCTGGAGGCACGGGGGAGGGCACGGGCTGCCCCTTTCTCCTTCCTCTGACCAGCGCACTCCCGCTGCCTCCTCCCAGCAGGAGGATGGGGGACCCGGGCTGGGTCAGAGCTGAGGCCCTCATGTGCCCCCTCCTCCTCCCGCTCTGCCCCTGCACAGCCAGTGCTGGGCTCCCAGCAGCAGGACCCAGGCAGGTAGTGGGGTTCAGGGCGCTGCTGGGCTGTGGGGGAGTCACTGCTCACATGCCCCCAGGCCTCTGGAAGAACCGAGGTATCAACGGAGGGGACAGGTGGGACTGTCCTCTGTTTTTGCCCAGGCAGGCAGCATTTCTCAAGAGCACCCTGAGGCTGGGCCAGGCGGCTGCCCAGCCCGTCCTGGGCCCTCAGGCTGTGCCTTTGTCTCTGGTTTGGGCCTGAGGCAGGGTTAGATTCTGAGTATTGGTCCCAAAGGTCCCGCCAGGGCTTGTAGGTGCAGTATGCCCTCTGCCCACTGCCCCAGCTGTCCCCATCCAGGCAGGTGGGCTGTTCCAGGGCCACCTCGCCCATCCGGGCCCCCAGGTGCTCGTGGGCTAGCCCCAGGGAAGACAGTAAATGAAAATTGTGAGCTGGGCGGTGGAGCAGGCATGAGCAGCCTCTGCAGGGGTGGAAGTCTGACCTGCAGAGTGAGGGGGCGATGGGCATCAGCAGTCCTGGGCACCTCAAGGCAAAGGTTTCCCTTTCTCACCACTAGCCAGGATCTGGCTCTGGTCTCCAGGACAGCCTTTGGGACCCTTATCCAGAGCCTGACTGGTGCCCAGGATGCTCCTGGGTGGGGACCCCCTGGACTCTGCCCTAGGGGCCGAGCTCTGAAGGCAGGGCGGCCCCGAGGGCCCTCCTGGTCCTCGGGCAGCCAGCGCCCCCGCCCGGGTGGCTGTCCGTGTGCTCCCTGCACTGACTTCTGCCTCCACGCCCGCTGTATCCGCAGCACCCGACAGACGTGGACTACAGGGTCATGGCCACGTTTACCGAGTTCTACACCACCCTGCTGGGCTTCGTCAACTTCCGCCTCTACCAGTCTCTCAACCTGCACTACCCGCCCAAGGTAGGCCCTGCCCTCGCCTTC
This sequence comes from Cervus canadensis, assembly GCF_019320065.1. Classification (NCBI taxonomy): domain Eukaryota; kingdom Metazoa; phylum Chordata; class Mammalia; order Artiodactyla; family Cervidae; genus Cervus; species Cervus canadensis. The sequence goes on from NC_057386.1 coordinate 110,825,214, forward strand.
TCCCCACCGGGCGGGGGCACAGCCTCTGCCTGCAGGGAGGTGGGGGCTGGGGCCTCCCCTTCCTCTGATCAACCCCTCCTCGCCTCCCAGCTTGAGAGTCAGGTCCACACAGAAGCGAAGACCAGCGAGGACACCTACGCCCTGGACTCGGAGAGCTCTCTGGAGGTGAGAGGGGCTTCCAGCGCCGGCCCTGCATCCCCCAGAACCCAAACCCACTGAGAGCCGTCCCAGAGTGGCCCGTGCTCCCCCTCCCCCGCCTGCAAGCAGTGTCTCTACAGCCCCGCTTCTTTCCGCAGAAACTGGCCGCCCTCAGTGCCAGTCTGGCCCGCGTGGTGGTGCCCACGGTGGAGGAGGAAGCCGAGGTGGACGAGTTTCCTGCTGATGGGGTGAGCACTGCACGGCCTTCTGGAGGCGGGCCGGGGGGCCTGAGGGGTGTAGGAGGAAGCTGGGGAGGGACTCGTCTCCAGCCTCTGCCTCCCGTGGGGGTGCGGGCAGGCCCGACAGCGTGAGCAGCCCCTCCTCCCGGCAGGAGATGGCGGCGCAGGAGGAGGACCGCAGGAAGGAGCTGGAGGCGCAGGAGAAGCACAAGAAGCTTTTCGAGGGCCTGAAGTTCTTCCTGAACCGCGAGGTGCCCCGCGAGGCCCTGGCCTTCGTCATCAGGTGGGGGCCTGACCGCCCTGGCCAGGTCCCGCCCTGGACCAGGGACCCTGGGGGAGGGAACAGGTGTGTCCTGGGAGGGTGAGCTTGTGCCTGAGGACCCTCGTGGGCTCCCCCTGTGCCTGTAGGAGTTTCGGGGGGATTGTGTCCTGGGACAAATCTCTGTGCATCGGGGCCACCTATGACGTCACAGACCCCGGCATCACCCACCAGATTGTCGACCGACCTGGGCAGCAGACCCCGGTCATCGGCAGGTAGGCCCCCGAGACCCTCTTCTTCCTCTGCATGTTTGGGTTTTCTGGGGGCGGAGGTCTGTGTCCAGGGCCCTGCAGATGCAGCCAGGTCCTCGGGGGGCCCCGTGACTCTCTGCTCCTGCCCTGCGCCAGGTACTACGTGCAGCCCCAGTGGGTGTTTGACTCGGTGAACGCCCGGCTCCTCCTCCCTGTGGCAGACTACTTCCCTGGGGTGCAGCTGCCCCCGCACCTCTCGCCCTTCGTGACGGAGAAGGAAGGCGACTATGTGCCCCCGGAGAAACTGAAGCTCCTGGCCCTGCAGCGGGGCGAGCACCCAGGTGCGTGGAGGAGGCCGGACCGGGCGGGCTGGGCACACTCCTCCAGGCCGGCCTCAGCTACCGGGGCTCAGCTGGCTGCTTCCCTGATTGGCTACGGGGCACATTCCAGAGAACTGGGCAGTCAGTGGGGACACAGAGCCCTGTACATCCTCCTTGGAGTAACACGGCTTAGGAGGAGGAAATGTTTGTGTCCTGGACTCGCGTGTCACTTGATGTCCAGGATAACTGAGCAGAATGGTCTGGAAGTTTCCGTGGGAGGCAGCAGAACTGAGGGGTGGGGAGCCTGGAGTTTGTGCTGAAGGCAGCTGGGCCCAGGGGGAGGTGCTGGGGGGCCGTGGCTGAGCCAGCCCTGCTCTGCCCCTAGAATGTCCGCTGCCGGTTCTCACACCACAGGGGGAAGGGCAGACCCCCAGGGTGCAGAATTCTTGGTTCTTTGTAGGAAACTTGAATGAATCTGAGGAGGAGGACGAGGAGGAAGACGATGAAGGTGATGGCGAGGAAGAGGGAGAAAAAGAGGAGGAGGAGGAGGAAGACATGGAGGCTGATTCGGAGAAGGAGGAGGAGGCTCGGCTGACCGCCCTGGAGGAGCAGAGGCTGGAGGGGAAGACGGAGGCCCGACTGACCGCCCCGGAGGAGCCGAGGCTGGAGGGAAAGACAGAGGCCCGACTGACCGCCCCGGAGGAGCCGAGGCTGGAGGGGAAGGTAGTGGGGAGTGGACCAAGGTCTCATCCTGGGAAGCAGCCCCCCACAGCCATCTTAGTGCCAGACGGGCGGGAGCCAGAGGGGGCTGGAGGTGGAGGGTGGGGTCAGCCTGTCCCCATGTGCATCCTCCCTGTGTCCCCAGAAGCCCAGGGTGATGGCTGGCACCGTGAAGCTGGAGGACAAGCAGCGGCTGGCCCAGGAGGAGGAGAGCGAGGCCAAGCGCCTGGCCATCATGATGATGAAGAAGCGGGAGAAGTACCTCTACAACAAGATCATGTTCGGCAAGAGGCGCAAAATCCGCGAGGTGAGTCTCCCTGCCCCCTGCTCCCCACCCCCTCCACCTGAGGCTCAGATGGGGCCTCACAGCTGAGCTTCCAGGCCTGTCAGCTCTCCTGGGCAGACTCTGGGCCAAAAAAGAGCTTAAGACAGTACTGTGTACACCAGAACTTGAATGGATGGGAAGGTGGCTCGCCCCTCATTGCCCTTGAGGTGGTCTGGAGTAACAGCCCCCCAGTTTTCTTTTGTGCATGTAATAATATGGGTGTTATTGGGGGTGTGTCATGCTATACAACCTGGAGGAGGGCATGGCAACCCACTCCAGTAATCTTGCCTGGAGAATCCCATGGACAGAGGAGCCTAGTGGGCTACAGTCCATGGGGTCACTAAGAGTTGGACACGACTGAAGTGACTCAGCGCACACGCACGTGCTATACATACAGCACTTTGCTTTATTGCGCTTCACAGATGCAGTGTTTGTTAAAAACGGAAGGTTTGTGGCAGCTCTATGTGGAGCAAGTCTGTTTAGCACCATTTCCTCAGTATTTTCTCATTTCATGTGTCTGTCACCAGTGACATTGGTAATTCTCACAATATTTTGGACTTTTTCATTAGTATTATTTGTTGTAGTAATGTAGTGATCAGTGTTCTTTGATGTTACCATCACTAAAAAAAGCCATCACTAAAAAAGACTACCGTTCACTGAAGGCTCCGGTGGTGGTTAGTATTTTATTAGCAGTGAAGTCTTTTATAATGAATGTGTATGGATGGTGTTTGTAGACATGATGCTACTACACACTATTTAATAGACAACAGCATAGCATAAACAGAACTTTTTTGTGCACTGGGAAACCAAAAAGTTCTTGGGACTCTCTTTATTGTAATGCTTGCTTTTTGGGGGTGGTGGGTGGACTCAAACCCACAATATCTCCAGGGTCTGCCTAAAAATCATTCTGCTGTGTCTGTCATTAGCGTGAGCTGTCCATGGCCTCGTACAGTGCCTGCTGTATGTCATACAGCCCCTGCTGACAGGATTAGACTGTCTCCCTTTTCTAGTCATTCTCAGAAAACACTCTCGGACCCCTCTCTGCCTTACTTCCAAGTATCTCTCTGCAGGGTAAATTCTTAGGCGTGTAATTGCCAGGTGGAAAGGCCTGCCTGTTTTGGAAATAGATCATGCCAAATGGCCTAGGCGAAAGACTGCCCCAGGCCGACCCCTCCAGCAGCTCCTGGTGAAGGTTTGAAAGGCCCCAGCTTTCCCAGGCGAAGCGGGTCAGTGGGGCAGTGGCCTGCAGCCCTGGGAGCCTGCGGTCCTCCTGACTTGCTGGTGGCCCGTGAAGTAACAGAGTCATAAGGCAGAGTGAAGACCCGGTTCCTTACCTGAGGCTCTTTGGATCGATTTACTTTTTCCCCGTGGCAAGTTGCCAGTTAGCTTTTCTGGAAGCTCTGCTTTTAAGGGGTGGCCTTGAGTAGGAGAAGGGGGAGTCCCCTTCCCTCCCTCCTCCCGCCCATCACAGCTTAATCCTCCTCGCAGGCCAACAAACTGGCGGAGAAGCGGAAAGCCCACGACGAGGCTGTGAGATCGGCGAAGAAGGCCAAGAAGGTGCGGGCACTGTGAGTGACAGCAGCTTCTCATCAGGCGAGGCCAGCTCACAGCAGCAGGACTGGGCAGGCACCGGAGGGCCTGGGCGTGGTGATGGACCTGGACGCTTTGTTGTCAGCCCTTCTCCCCCCTCTGCTGGCCCTGGCCTCTGCTCATACTCGCTGGCTGGGCCCAAGAGCAGCCCTGGCCTCCCTTGGATGGCACTCCCTGCGGGTGGCTGCACAGAGGAGAGGCTTCTGCCTGGCCAGACGTCAGTCTCCCAGGAGCCAAGTGACATGGGATTGGGGGAGGGGGTGCAACCTGCCCCTCCCTAACTGTCCCATTCACCCTGGCTTTCCACACCCCCTCCCCCACACTCGGTTGGCCCCGTGTGTGATGGGCAGAGGGTGGGGAAGTGTTTGTTAATAAACAGCTGGAGTTTTGCAGCCAACTGAATCCTGTGTTGACAAGCTTCCCTGGGGTTGGAGAAGGGCCACCTTGTACCCTGTGCTCCAGCCCTTGGTTCTCACTGAGAAGGGCCGGACACTGCCCAGACCCCTCTGGATGTCTGTGGACCCCACATTCCAGCGTGGAGACCTTTCCTCTGTGAACATGCTTCCTCATGTGTGAGCTGAGAGTAGAAATTCTGGTGCCTTTGTCCCAGGTGTGGGTGGTGGGTTCAGTGACAACATTTTAGAGACTCACTAGTATCAGGTGTCTGGTAGGCAAAGCGCTCAGCGAACACCCAGCGTGACTGTCATTTCCTGCTGCAGTCTGCCCAGGAGGTGAAAGCCAGTGTCTTAAGCATCTGTGGGGCCTGAGTGGAGGGACCACGGCTTTACCTGGTGGGCTTGTGGGCAGAGCTGCCGGGGACCCCCAGTGTGGCTCTGCCAGCAGCCTGGCTTATAACCTGGGCCAGGGCATCCTTACAGCTTCCCCTTGACTCTGGCAGTGCCCCATCTGGACTGCCGGTGCCTCATGGCAGAGCCAGGGCCAAAATCAGGGGCATGGGATGGTCACTCAATCCCTCCCAGGTCAGGCAGGGAGATTCTGAACCACCGCCTGCCCCAGCCCCGCTCTGTCTACTGTGGGCTCAGTGCTGTCAGGAGCAGGGCCAGGGTGGGGAAGTGTGAGTTTGGAACTGGGCTTCTCCTTGCCCAATTCCAGGTGCCTGAGGGCCTTGTCCTTCCGCCCTTCACTCTGTAGAAGCACCCGGACTCTACAGAAGTCTTCAGGGCAGTGTCTTCACACCCAGCCCGTGCAGGGGGAGGCAGGAGCTTGGGGAGACTCTCTGGCTGAGGCTGTGGAGAAACCTGGGCTCCTGGGCCTCGCTGTGGGTGTCCACTGACATGCTACATGGTGGGGGGAGGGGGGGTGTCTTCTACCGTCAGGGCCTCTGGAACCAAAGTCTGCAGCCCGAGGGAATACCTTGCGTGTGCTTGGGTGCGTGTGCACCCCAGCGCTGTGGAGGCTGGAGAGCGGCGAGCCCATCAGATATGGAAAAGTTCCCTGGCAGTCATGCTGATGTGGAATTTTCCCCATTCCAGAGTCGCCCAGTAATGGCGGGGGCAGTGGGGCTCTGACGCGGCTTACGCCTCACTGGGTGACCGGCTGGAGCTGAGCATTCCCAGTTCTAGGTGGGCATTAGTCCCCTTCCTTGGGCCTGATCCTCTGGGGTGAAGGAGGGAAGCCTAGGACTGGGAAAAGTCAGGTCCTGAATGGGGTGCCCGCATCCTGACGCACTGTGCCCTACCCCGTACCTTGGAGAGGTGGGGTCAGCCCCTACTCCTCTCATCCACGTTTCGGATGCCAAAAAAAAAAGCGTCCCAGTTTGCACCGACTCTTGAGCCAGAGGCCATACCTTCCATTGAAGTTAAGCAACTAGAGTAGCCGCCGCCTCCTCCCCAGAGCTGGGCTGCCCTCACCATCACCACGCCACCCAGTTCCCCAGGCACCCTCGAATCCCCTCCGGGGCCGGGAGCTCGGCCGAGCCTCAGGGTCCGGCGGCGGGACAATGGCCCCGTTGGCGCATCCGAGACAAACGCGCCTTGTTGGGCCCGCGGCGGGGGCGCGACGCTGCGACCCGGCGCGCTGAATGCGGCTTCTGTGCGCCCGGGGCGGGCGCGGAGGGCCGGGGAGGGGGCTGGGGCCCGGGGCACCCATTGGCCGCGGCGCCGGGGGGAGGGGGGGGCCGGGCCAGGCTGGCGGCCGCACCTGGCCGGAACGGGTGCGGCGGCGGCGGCGGCAACGGCGGCGGCGGGGGCGGGAGCATGGTCCAAGCCCGGCCGAGCGGGGGGACCCGGCGGGTACGCCCCGCCGCCTTAGTAAGCGCCCGGGCGGCGCGGCCCGTGGCCGAACCTGCACGCCAAGCCCGAGAAGGACCGGGACAAGGTATGTCCTGGGGGCCCGGCACCCACCACCAGCTTGCGCCCTGCCTCAGTCTACCCCCTGGGGGCCCGGCCCGCGCTGCTCCACGCCCCGGGACTGGGACTGCGCGCGCCAGACTCTAGACCCGAGAGGTACTCGACCGCTCCAGGGTCCGTGCGCCCATCCCGGCTGACAGAGGGTGGGAAGACTGGAGCCTGATGGGGAGCAGGTTGGTGCTCACCCGGCGCTTGTTTCTCCCCCGGCTCCTGTTTCCAGGGTTTACCCAGTTCCTGACTTGGGGTGGGTGGGGCGGGAGCTGGGCTGGAGCTGGGTGTTCATTAATCATTAATCTTGGACTCGGTGCCAGAGCCCTGGGGGAGGAGGGGCGGGGATGTTCCCTCTTCCCACCAGCCCTCCCCAGAAGAGGGGCGGTCAGAGAGGGGCTGGGCGTCAGGATAAAGGCTGGATCCCCCCTGCCTGGGGAAGGCCTGTCCTCTACCACTTAGCGGGCAAGGCCACCCAGGAAAGACTTGGGGGAGTGGGACAATCTCTGGGGTCCGGGAAGGCTCCCCTAGCTAACCCAGCAATTCCCGTGTTCCTGGACCAGTGCTCAGAAAGGGGTCCAGCTTGGTCTGCCCGCCTTGGTACCAAGCCAGTGCTTTGGTAACAGCACAGAGAAAGGCTGTGGTCCCTTCCCGATGGGGACCCCCCTCCCACCTACACAGACCAGGAGAGGTGATGGGCACACATCTGGCTGCAGTAACCCAGAGCAGTGGGAGGGAAGGCGAAAGGGCAGCAGGCCCGACACCTGATCACCTGGGTTGCCCAGGTGACAGGCGCCATGGAAATCCTCAGGAGGACGGTCCAGATGGGGGAACCCAACCTCTTCCTTTACGAAGAGGGTGACTGACCTAAGGCCCAGAGAGGGCAAGGCCATGGGCAGGCCTGAGCCCAGCCAGCCGCAGTGCGGCTGCACTGTACCTTACCCCTCGGAGGAGCCATCATTACTAACCCTGTGAACTTCAGGGAGATTCCGGGGACTTGCCCAGGGTCACATAGTTCAGATGTGGCTAAACAGACTCCAAATTCAGAGATGTGCCCGAGCGCCCGTTTCAGGACCGCAGGCTTGCTCAAGATCTCTCTCTTCTCTGCCCTTTTTTGGGGTCCTAGCCTCTTCGAGCTGCCATGGCTGCCCCCGGCCCCCAGCTCAGGACCCCTCCCCTGCGTGCCCCCCTAGCTCCCAGCTCTGCCTGACACTCGTGGGTGGGCAGGCTGCTACCCTGGGAACAGACAACAGAGCCCTGTTCCCAGCTGCCTCCTCGGGCCGCTTCTCACACTGGCAGAGCCCTGCCTGAAGGAAGTGCCCTACGGACAAAGAAGCGTGCCCACCTCTGGTGCACCCCTCGTCTGATGGGCGGGGGTCTGATACTGGACACCGTGGGTCCAATCCAGCAAAGGGAGGAGTGTGTCCTTCCCTCTGGGCTCTAAGACACTTGATCATGTCACCCCGGTGAAAGCGGCAATGATTAACCTGGGAGGAGGATACACAGATGTCGGAATTCCAGGCATGACAGCAGGCTTGTGAAGGGTTTTTTGCGCCCCTCCGACTGAGCGAGGAATATGGACCATCCCGGTTTAGGAGCCATACCCCACTCCAGACAGGGGAGGGCTCGAGGGAGCAGAGCGCCCACAGGGGTCAGCAGTCTGGGGTCAGAGGATCGCCCGGTGAGGGGTGATGGTTCAGAGGAAGTGGGGGTCCAGTGGAAACTTCTCTCCTGCCCGCCAGCCCCAGGGCAGCGATGAGGCGTGGCTTGGGCACCCCCAGTAATACTGATCCCAGTAATGGCCAGACTTGCCATGGGACCCCAGCCAAGTCCTTCCCTCTCTGGGACTTGGGGACCTTGGGTCTGGAGCATGGGAGGTATTGTGGGTGCTGGGGTGGGGAGGGTGGCCCCAGGAGACTGCATTGGCGGGTGCTGCCTCTCCTGCCTGGTGGGTCTAGAAGGGTCAGGATAATAATCCGAGGTGTGTGCAAAGGGCTCCGCATGCCCCATCCCATTTGATCCTCACGGAAGGTCGTGGTATCCCCATTTGGTAGAAAGCCTAGGTTCAGAGAAGGGAGGTCACCTGCCCAAGGTCACCCAGCTAGGGAGTGGTGGAGCCGGATTTCTAGCCAAACCTCTCCAGGATTAGCGAGGCGGGCGGGCAAATCCAGGGCATTGTGCCTAGCAACTGCTCAGCTCCTTTTGAAAAATCTTTATATTTTACATATTGTTATGCAAATAAGTGCATGACATCCCTTTTTTAAAAAAACGTTTCAGTCACGCTAGAAGATACAGAGGATGGTACTCCCAATGCCTACATATTCACCTCCAGAGTTCTCAGGAGCTCTGAAGCTGAAACAGAAGGGACTGACCACTGGGTTCACCTGTGTTTTACCATTCTTCAGTTAGGGCTGTTTTGGGGCGACTCAAGTCTGTCATCAGGAGGGCTGGTGATCTTGTCTGGACAAAGCAATGTAGGAAGACCTGTGGGTGGAGCTCGTGCCCGCCGTCACAAAGCTAGCAGGTGGCCCCAAAGGTTATCTGTTAAGGTTGCTGGTGTGGTTGCGATTAGGAGTCATGAAAACAGGTGACTAACTCTGCAAGATCAGAAAATCTTCTGAGTCATCAAAGTACACTGACTTCTTAATCAGCTGCCAGACCCCATACCTAGCTGCAGCCATCCCCCCAGCCAGGTGGGGGTGGTAGGAGCAAGCCGTCAGGGCTCCTTGACACGTTTGGAGGTGGTTCTGCATTGAAATTCTCGGGCGATCCTCCCCTTCTCTACTCCAGCACCCCACCGCAGAAGGTCTCAGGGAGGAAGCTTCCAGATTCTCGCAAGTCAGTCCCCCAGCGCTCCTGGATAGAGAGCCAACCTCTCCATCTGCCCCCTTCAACTGTGTGGCTTACACTTTCCAGCTTCTTCTCTGTCCCAGACCCTTTCTGCCTCTCCCCCGCTCTTGGACACTGCAGTTCAGAGAGGGCGGCATGCCTACCGAGGTCACACAGCGAGGTGGGGCATGGTTCAGACTAGCCACGGTTCCCTCCTCCTCCAGCCAGACGGCAGTTTTTCAAAATGGAAATATCGTTATTTTTAATTTCTTCCCAGAGTAATACAGACTCTTTGTAAAAACAAAATTATATGTGTGTGAATATGTGTGTGGGGGTGTGTACATATATGTGTGTAGATATGTATTTTTTTCCACATCATTATATGTTACAGACATCATTTCCATGAATACACATGGGATCACTGGATGCATGTCACATGATATATTCTGTACAATACTTATTCGTTTAGGTGGTGGCGAGCAGGATCTTTGCTGCAGTGCGTGGGCTCCTCTGGACTAGTGGCACACAGGCTATAGAGCCTGGGGGCTCAGAGCCTGTGTACTTAGTTTCCCTGCTCCCGGGCTTGGTTCCCCGGCCAGGGATCAGACCCGCATCCCCTGTATTGTAAGGCAGATTCTCAGCCGCTGGACCACCAGGGAAGTCCCTGGCACATGGGATTTTCAGCCGTCCCCTCCTGTTGGACGCTTAGGTCGTTTCTGTTTTGCTCCTTCGCTAAATACTCCTACAGTGGCCGTCTTTGTGCTCTGTCTCAGATCTCTTGTTTGTCCTCGTTGAGCAAATTCCCATAGGTAGAGGTGCTGGGTCTGAGGCTGGGCACTTTTAGAGCTATAATATTTGCTGTCAAATACACACTCTGAGTGGGGCTTCCCTGGTGGCGCTCGTGGTAAAGAATCCGCCTGCCTGTGCAGGAGACGTAAGAGACCGGGGTTCGATCCCTGGGTCTGGAAGATCCCCTGGAGGAGGACATGGCAACCCACTCCAGTGTTCTTGCCGGGAGAATCCCATGGACAGAGGAGCCTGGCGGCTACATCCATAGGGTCACAGAGTTGGACATGACTGAAGCGACTTAGCACACACGTACATACTGTAGGGAGAGCACTGTAGGGAGAGTCTTCCTCCTCTCCTCTTAGAATCTCCTCCCATCTCCCTATGAGATTCCCTTCCAACCACAGGAAACAGCTCTAGGACACCATCCCTCTGCCCGATCCCTGTTCCTATATGTACCCACTGAACAAACAGTGATGCCCATCGGTGAGGGAATGGGTGCAGAGAGCAGTGGTTCTACAAGATGTTCTGTAGACAACGGGCTTTGGAGGCCCTTTATCTCCCTGGGGGCAGGGGGCTCATCCCCTCCCTGTTCCCGTGAGTGCAGAGGTCCTCTCCTTCCTCACCTCACCTTTTCCTTGGTGACTCCGTCTCCTCTTGCGGCCTCAGTTCCCACCTCCGTGCCCATGGCCCCCAGCCTCTCTCCCCCGAGATCTCTCTCTTGCACTCTAGGCAGAGGTCCCTCCTGCTTTTTGCACATTCTCCAGGCACCCAGTACATCCCCCAGACTCAATGTGTCCTAAACTGAAACTGACACTGTCCCCCTAACCCCAATACTAAACCCGCCCCTCTCTTAGCCTCCCCTTCTCAGGGCCTAGCTCCGCCCCCAGCTAGCCAGTCACCCCCAGCAGGAATTCTTTCCCCCCACCTCCTCCACACCCCGTCACCCACCGAACGCTGTCCATGCTGTGATCTAAAGGTGGGTCCAGTCCGTCCCCAGACTTCTCCCTGGTCCAGGTCCCTTCACACATGCAGAGCCGTGACCACCACCGTCTAGGTGTGCCTGCTTCTCCCACTCCTTCCCACCCCTACAGCTCATTCTTCATCCGGCAGCCTGATGGGAACCCCATCTCCTCGGTCCCAGGGCTCCCCCTGCCCACAGGATCCAAGCCAAATTCCTCGGCATCCTTCCTGAGGCCCTGCGTGCCCTGCCTGCCCCTGCCCCCATTCTGGCTATGCTGCTAGCCTCCTTGGCCATGCACCCAACCCCTGACATGCGCATGTACTGGACACTCCCAGCCAGGCTGGCCGTTTGTTAGCTTTTTGATTGCCCGGGGCCTTTGCACATGCTTTCCTCTCTGCCTGGCTTATTCTGCATTAGTTAGTGCTAGCTGCTGGAACAGATAAGCCCCTAGTCGGGTTTGTTTTTGTTTTGGCTGCACCAGCTGCTTGCAGGATCTTCGACCTTCTTGTGGCATGTGGGGGTCTTTAGTTGCGGCATATGAAGTCTTAGATGAAGCCTGTGGGATCTAGTTCCCTGACCAGGAATCGAGCCTGGGTCCCCAGCGCTGGGAGCGCAGAGTCTTAACCACTGGTCTGCCAGGAGAGTCCCAAGCCCCGAGTTTTAAAAGGCTTAACACAGTGGCAGTTTTGTTGTCATTTTCCTGAATTTAATCAGATGTTTGATGATCAGAAATGCAGAGATCCAGGTTCCTCCCACCTCCTGGCCTTGCCCATCTCCAGACTCCCTCACCTAGCAGGTGGGAAAGGAGATCGGCCCACTTAACCTCACCAGCTGTCATTTTGCTCATATTCCATTGGCCAGAATTCAGTCACATGAGAACACTGAACTGGAAGGGAGGATGGGAAAGGCAGTCTAGCCACGTACCCAGGGAGAAAGGGAACTAGCTGCCTTTGGAAATAGTAAACGCGCAGCAGCTTCTGCCCACAGAGTCCCCAACCCCGGGAAGTCTCCCTGCCTGTGTGTCCGCCATCGGGGCACCCGCAGCTGTCTGCCTGCTCCTCTCACCCCCAGCCCTGAAAGCCTGGGCTCTGTGCATGGGCAGCATGCACCCCAGTGCTGGGTGCTGCACCGGGGCTCAGCCAATGCCTGCACAACACCTGTACTGCTGGCTCAGTGGTAGAGAATCCACCTGCCGATGCAGAAGACACGGGTTCGCTCCCTGGCCCAGAAGGATCCCACATGCCATGCAGCAGCTAAGCTCGTGGGCCACAGCTGCTGGGCCTGTGCTCTCAAGTCTGGGAGCTGCGGCTACTGAACCCACGTGCTGCAACGACTGAAGCCTGTGTGCCCTAGAGCCCATGCTCCGCCTCAAAGAGAAGCCCGTGGGCCAACTAGAGAGCGGCCCCGCTTGCCGCACCTAGAGAAAAGCCCGTGCAGCCACAAAGACCCAGCACGGCCAACAATAAACAAAACTATAACAACAAAAAATTTCCCATGGGGGCAGAACCAGCTAGAGCTGATGTCACTGACCCTCGGGGAAGAGACCCCTCTGGCAAGGCTGCAGGCCCAGCTCCTGCGATCAACACTCTGGAAGCAATCTGGAAGGCTTGGCTCCATGCAACTCTTTTTAAAATTTATTTTATTGAAGTATAGTTGATTTACAATGTGTTAGTTCCTGGTGTACAGTAAGGTGATTCAGTTATACACACACACATATTCTTTTTCCATTATGGTTTATTACAGAATACGGAATATAGTTCCCTGTCCTATACAGCAGGACCTTGATGTTCATCATTCTATATATAATAGCTCACATCTTCTAATCCCAAGCATCTCTCACTTTAGAAAATGCTTATATTCATGTCTTTTCTTCATACTTCCCCAAACTGCTTACCAGTTCAGTTCAGTTCAGTTCAGTCGCTCAGTCATGTCCGACTCTTTGTGACCCCATGGACTGCAGCACGCCAGGCCTCCCTGTCCATCACCAACTCCTGGAGTTCATTCAAACTCATGTCAATTGAGTCGGTGATGCCATCCAACCATCTCATCCTCTGTCGTCCCCTTCTCCTCTAGTCTTTCCCAGCATCAGGGTCTTTTCAAATGAGTCAGTTCTTCACATCAGGTGGCCAAAGTATTGGAGTTTCAGCTTCAACATCAGTCCTTCCAATGAACACTCAGGACTGATTTCCTTTAGGATGGACTGGTTGGAACTCCTTGCTGTCCAAGGGACTCTCAACAGTCTTCTCCAACACCACAGTTCAAAAGCATCAATTCATCGGCGCTCAGCTTTCTTTATAGTCCAACTTTCACATCCATACATGACTACTGGAAAAACCATAGCCTTGACTAGATGGACCTTTGCTAGCAAAGTAATGTATCTGCTTTTTAATATGCTGTCTAGCATATTATCACTACTCAGAGTAGTGTCTTGTATCGTAGTTTTTGATAAAAGCAATAGAAAGATCCAAAGTGCTTGAGATATCTTTTAAACCACAGCCATGGAGTCATATTTCTTAATTACTACATCAAGATGCTATTGTTTTATTGATTTGCCCTTGTCTCAGATATTAAACTCTCTTGACCTGTTACTGTGTTGTAGTTAAAAGAGGAATTTGCTTTGAATCAGCACTCATTGGTTTTTGTATATCCTTATCATGGCTCAGAGGGTAAAGAATCCAGCGGCAATGCAGCAGAAACAGAAGATGTGGGTTTGATCCTTGGGTCGGGAAGAGTCCCTGGAGAAGAAAATAGCAACCCACTCCAGTATTCTTGCCTGAAAAGTCCCATGGACAGAGGAGCCTGGCAGGCTACAGCCCGAAGGGTCGCAAAGAGTCGGACACAACAGAGTGACCAAACACGTGCACACATACCGTTTACATTTTATGAAGCCTTAATAAAACTGGTAGCATACAGGAAGCTGTTCAGACTATTATGTCTCTGTTGTAGTGAGTTTTAAGTTATGGGTCACTTATCATAACTGAAAAACTGGTTACTTGTAACCTGTTTTCATGTCCAGCCTCTAGACTAATTTTATGGGAGAGGAAAATGTACATTTCTGGAACCAAATTTACATACAAAATGAACTGGTGTTGACAACAGGATTAGAGTATTAGCATCTATTTGCATCTTTAGAATTTCATATTTGTTTTTCTGGATATAAATGAATATATAATAAAAAAGTAGAAGTCTAGGTTATACTACACTGAAATTTCCCTCTATCTTTCCCAATTTATTTTATAGTCTGTTGCCAGGGTCCGGCCCCAGCAGGATCCAGGGGAACCCTCAGGATGAATGGCATCGGCGAATGAGAGAGAGAGAGAAAGAAAGAGAGAGAGAGAGAAAGAGACCAGACCGGAGTGTGCAGCAGAGTCTGGCAGTTACTTTATTTTTCCCCGTTGCCTTTATACCCTAAGTTGGTACATTTCTAAGGGGGAGATAAGCACACAGACTTAGTTTAACATTACATTAGCTTGTCCTTCACGAAACCAGGTGTGCTCTGTATATTTTTTTTTATGAGAGTCTTTTCCATAAGTTTTTTGTACATTATCTTTTAGCCTTGAGCTTAGCAGAAAACAGAAAAGTGCAGTCTCATGGTACAGCAGGTTGTAACATAATAGAAATACAATCCTGTTAACACAAAAGTCAGTCTTTTTGCAGAAATTCTCAGCTAAATTTATCTAAAAAGTTTAGCACACAAAGACTGCGGCTCTGGTGAGGCAGCCTCTGTTTTAGCACTCGGTTAAAATTAACAATTATCTTATTGTTTTTACACTAGGGCTAAACTCTTATTTTTCTAGATCTTTACCTATATTAACAATAGTTTCCACTGCACAACCTCAGCCCATTAACAGCAATCAAACGTTGATCCAATACCACTTTTAAAACAATATTTTTTGTGTTCTCTAATAGGGCTTCCTCACCCCCCAAAGGGCTCTGTGCCTATTAGGGCCTTTTTATGGTTAATCTCTATGTATAATATCTTTTGGCCTTCAGGCCTGTTGACAATTTATGGCTTGCACCTGGTGTAACTTTAAGCAACTTCAGTAGCCAACCCTGTCTTTGTTGTGGTTAATCTATTTTCTTTCTATTAGGCGTCATCTCCATGGGAACTAGATAGGATTACATTTTTACGGAACAGAAATGCAAAGGATTGCAAAAACAGCAGATATAGCACAAAATAGGCTCTTAGTCTAAAAGTTAACTACCTGCAAGAAGTCACCAGCTCATCTCTTGCAATGGGAGCACACATTTATCACACAAGCCAGAATGCCAGCAAAAGGGTTTGAATTGAAGCATTTCTTTCATCCCTGGCCCCTTCATAGGGTACCAGCGTCTAGGAGATTTATTAATTAGGGTTTTAAGTTGGTCTTTATTCAATGAAAGAGGAGCAGGAGAGCTCTTGGCAGGCAACACAAGAATCTGCAGCAGGGCAAACAAGAACAACAGCAGAAAAGGGGGGAGGATACAGGGTGGGGTAGAGGCCGGGGCCAACCTGGAGGGTCCCTTGTGTCCTGAACGGCCTTGCATGTCAGGTCTTTTCCTCATGACCTCGTCATGGGTGGGATCTCTCACAACGGCTCCTGGCAGTCTGTTCCTTTGAGCATCACTGGATCACAAGTTTCCTTAGGCATCTTCTATCATTCCTCAAATAATTTTCCTAACAAAACTCTTATTGGGTGATGTCATTCACCATTCTAAAATGAAGTTTTTTGTTTGGTAAGTGCTTGTGGACGCCGAACCCCAGCTAAAGGTCGGCTGATAAAGAACAGTATGAAAATTAGTTGAATCAAATTAATTGAATAAAGTTATACAATGCACTGTATACATTGGTTAATAGAGCAGGGTTGTTGAAAATGAACAGAAAATGAGCAGAAAATTAAGTGATCAAATTCCAAGTAGAAATATTAAGAGCAGAAACAATAAATCGATTTTCCCTTACGGTTGGCCTCAATCCACTATGACAAGAACAATATTTAGAAATATGAAAATTTCAGGTTTAAAAAAAAACAGATTATTTGGCTGCACCAGGTCTTACTTGTGGCATGTGGGACCTTCAGTTGCGGCATGTGGGATCTAGTTCCCTGACCAGGGGTCGAACCTGGGCCCCCTGCACTGGGAGTGTAACTGCTTTGCTGCTGGACCACCAGTGGAAGTTCCCAAACTTTCAGTGTTTAATTTCTCCAAAACTCTTATGTTACTGATACGTATGTGTGTAAATAAAATATTTACGTGGCTCTTCTTACTAGGTTCCCACTCCTCTCACAATTTCACTTCTTGCTCAAAAACGTGCGCTCCACTCCCCACTGGACGAGGATCTTACGTGTCCCCTCCCCACCCCCCCACCCCCGACTCTGTGCTTGTCACTTCCTCTCCTTGCACCTCAGCTTTCCCGTCTACAGTAAAGTGGGGGATAAAGAGGGCTCCCTGCAAAGGTTATGAGGGTGCGTGATGCATGGCACGTCCCGAGCACAGGACCAGACTCTGGTCCAGAGTCCACACTCATAAATCTCCGTGTCTGCTGTTTGATGCCAGCCCTGGACCGGGCTCAGCCCCCAGGGAGAGGAGGACTCTGGGCTTCCCCGGTATTCCGTGGATGCTGGGCGGGGCTCTGGGGGAAAGAACGTCGAGAGCACAGGGTCAGAGGCCTGCTGCTCCTCTGGAGGCAGTGGCAGCTGCTCGGTTTATGAAAGTGCTCGCTATGGCATCACTGACTATCACAGTAGTGATTTTTATCAATTGATGGCGATACTTGGGTCCCTAGAGCCCCGTGCATGGGCCATGGTGGGGACTCTGGGCATCAGTGTTGAAGGAAGAGATTTGGCGGGGTGGTGGGGGGAGGCTTTTCTGGGCACCCTCTGTCCATTAGCAACGCTGAGCAAGGATGAGAGAGATTCCAGTGCCTGGGCTGAGCCTGAGGGCCCCTAGACCTACCTCTTCCTACAGAGACTTTGGGAAGGATCCGTATCTCTGATCAGCCCAAATCCCTGGAGGCTGATCCAGGGGTGTCCTGCGCCACCACCTCACCCGGGGTGGAGGCAGCATTTCTGTACCTTTTTGATGAAGAACCTGGAGCTCAAAGAGGTGAAGTCTCATCAGACTCCCAGCCCTGCTCCCAGCCTCCAGGGGACTGTCCAGGTTGAGGTCCTGGCTCTCTGGGCTCTCCCAGCTTTTAGACAAACCTTGGTCTCAGGTTGTGCCTTGGGCATCTTTAAGCCCTAGAGTTTGGTAAGTCTGTATTTTTACCCTGGTTCTGTCTGCTCATGGCTAATTGTGAGACTTTGGGCAGGTGAATTCACCTCTCTGAGCCTGGGTGTCTTTACCTGGGGAGTGGCTGAAGGTTGTATCTGACTCAGAGGGTAGCTGTGAGACTTACATGAGATATGATTGGAGAAGCAATTAGCTTCCCCCGCTCACCTGCCTTCGTGTCCCTCCCATGGCCTTCAAGCCAGTCCCAGGCTCTCTGCAGGCTCTGCGGCTGCCTGTGTCCTTGGGCCAAGGACGCCGGGGACCTTGCTGAGCCCTTGGATGGAGGAGCTGCCAGGCTGCCGAGGCCCAGTGAGGGTCGGGGGGACCACCCAGGGGGCAGAGGGCCGCACCCACAGTGTGCAGGGACACGCCACCTGCTCTCCCCCGGGAGGGGACTCATGAATATTCACGGCCGCTGGAGCAAGAGGGAGCCAGCCAGCACACTCCTGGGTGTCACTGGAGCGTTCCCGTTTCCCAGTGACCGCAGAGGCAGCCTGGGAGTCAGACGTGGCTCAGGCAGGCAGAGGGAAGGGGCAGCCAAACCTGGCCCCAGGTGAGTCTCCCTCTGCCCTGCGCACGGCCCCTGGGGGAGCAGGACGCCCTGGGATGGAGGCCTGCCTGGTGGTGACACCCTAGGCTGGAAGGCTCACCATCCTGGGCTTGGGGTCCCTGTGGGGACGCTGCGGAGGATGAGCCCCGTTTCCCCTTCGTTCCCTGGAGTCTGCTGGTCCAGTTGAACGGGAGGACTGCTGGGTCTGGCCGGGAGCCAGCCGTCGGCACAGATAGAGGGCGATCTGGCTGGGGTAACCCAGAAGGACAGGAATAGAGGGGGTGGGGTGGGGAGGGAGTAAGGTCTGCCCTGAGTGCCTGGGACTGTCCCACCACAGCCGAGGAGGGAGACTCGGGCTCTAGTCCGGTCTTTGCTACTGCCGTGCTGTGTGACCTTGATGGGGGCTCTGCCCTCTCTGAGCCTCAGCCTTCTGGAGGCACCGTTTTCCAGGGTAGAGGCCGGGAGGCTTGGGCCGTGCTGCGATTGTCCTTGGTACCCCAAGGTCTGAGGCTTCCCTGATGGTTCAGTGGTAAAGAATCTGCCTGCCAGGAGACACGGGTTCAGTCCCTGGGTGGGGAAGATGCCCTGGAGGAGGAAATGGCAACCCACTCCAGTATTCTTGCCTGGAAAATGCCACGGACAGAGGAACCTCCAGTCCACAGGGTCGCAAAGAGCCAGACACAACTTAGCGACTAAACCACCACCACCACCTCCTGGCCTCAGACCTGGGACCGTCGGCTGCCTGCAAGCCTCGGTCTTCTGTGATGTCCAGCTGTGCACACCCTCTCCCCACGGGCTGGGGCCGGGCCTGTGGCATGCCGGGCAGCGGCTGCCACGGACAGTCGGGAAGATGCACATTGCAAGCCAACAGATCAGAGCTCGAATCCCAGTTCTGCCCCCTGCTTTGCAACCCAGAGCCTCAGTTTCCCCATCTGCAAAATAGGGGTGACAGTGGGGTCTGCCTCCAAGGATAGCTGGGTGGAGTCAGTAAGAAGCTCTGGAGAAGCCCCCGTCCCAGAGTCTGGCTCCTAGAGGGGCTCAGAAGTGAAACCTGAGGGTGGCAAGGGCCCAGGGCCCGGCTGGCTTTGAGGAAGCCAGAGTGGGAAATGAACGAATGAATGAGGGAAGCTCTGATGGGGGTCAGGAGGCGGGCCTGGGCGGGGCCAGGCAGAGCCTGATTGGTGGTCCTGGGAGGCTGGTCTGCCCCCTGCTGCCTGACCTCACCCAGAGCCTCACCAGCAGCCTCCCTGAGTTCCGGAAGGTGCCCTGGTGAGTGGGCTCCTGAGACAGGGGTGGGCCTTGGGGGGAGTGGGTCAGAGGGCAGCAGTCCGAACCCCTCCACATTTTAAAGTCAGAAACCGAGGCCCAGGGCCCCCCACTCAGGGCTTGGGCTCGAGTCTGAGGTCTGGCCCAGCCCAGCACTGCCCTGTGGGACCCCGAGGAACAGGAGGCCGGTGGGGGCACTTGAGGTGGGGAACAGACTTGCGCTTGGTTGGCAGGGGGTAGCCTTTGTCCAGGAGGACCCCCCCTCCCCGAGGATGACAAGGACAGGACTTCGAAGCAGGTTCCTACACTCTTTGAGCGATAACTATGTGCTAGTCACTTTGCCTGCTCCATCTCTGGGGGGGCGGGGGTGGGAAGAGCTAGCACTACCAGCTTCCCCATTTTACAGATGAGAAACTGAGGCTCCAAGGGGTTCCTGTGATTGAAACCCGGGCCTGGGGCTTCCGGGTCAGCACCTCCCTCTCCTGAGGCCTCTCTGTGACCAGGCCATCTGACTTTCCCACCTCGCAAGATTTATCTATTCTTTAAATATAGTAAATACATGTTATTGCCTTTTTCTGATTAAAAAGTAATATATTCTCTTTAATAAAGAAATCCAACCCTTACAGAAATGCAAAATATAGAAGGGCATTTCCTCATATACCCCTTCCCTAGCTATGCAGAGGATACCACTGTTAAAACCTAGAATACGCCGCTCCAGGGGTTTCTTTCTGGGTCTGCGTATATTTACCATCACCTATATGGATTTGGTGGCATGGTGTCCCAGAACTTTCTTTTTTCGTGTTAGTAGGTCATGGTGTGTTTTTGAGCCAGTCCATTCAGGTCTACCTTGTTTTCCTTTTTTTTTTCTGTTAAAGCGGGTGAAGATGCCTCCATCTGGGGATGGGCCTTGGTTTGTGCAGTGAGTCCGCTGCTGACACTGAGGTGGTTTTTTTTCTGACCAAACTGCTGTGAACACCCTTATTTGGGTGACTTTGCCCAAGTCTTTCTGAAGAAGAGTTGGAACCGGGAGGGTTTCTACAGTCTTCCTCTGAAAGGAAAACCCTCCGGAAACACTCTCCTTCCCTCCCAGCCCTGTCCACCTGGCCCCCCTAAGAGTGGACAGAGATATGTCCTTGTCACCGGGGAAGCCAGGTTCCCTCTGGCTAGTTTTTTCCTCTGCAAATTGCTTCTTCACGTCCTTTCCTGTGAGAGGACTTTCTAGATGATCAGAGGGGGACTCAGGGACTGGTCAGGTGGGCCCAGAGTGCCCCTTCTCTGGGAAAGGTTGGTGGGTGCCTCCGGTCACTCTCCCAGAGGTTCTCCCCCAGGCTGGCTGGCTGGCCTCTGGCCCCAGGGTCAGTGGTGACGTGCCGTGTGTGTGATCGCGGGTGGCATGGGTGACCTCTCATGGCCTCCAGTGCCCGGGGCCCAGGGCAGCACGGAATGGAAAGTTTGGGACCTTGGCTTTGCAGCTAAGGGGCCGTGAAAAAGGTCCCTGAGTCCCAGCTCTGTCCTGGACCCCCACAGCTTGGCCTGAACAGCCCCCATTTCAGCTCAGGCCTCAGTCCCCTGGTGACGGGGTCAGACACAGTCAGACCTAAACCCTAGCCCTCAAACAAAAAACCAGGAAAGTGAAAAGTGAAGTGAAGTCGCTCAGTCATGTCCGACTCTTTGCGACCCCATGGACTGTAGCCTACCAGGCTCCTCCGTCCATGGGATTTTCCAGGCAAGGGTACCGAAGTGGGTTGCCATTTCCTTCTCCAGGGGATCTTCCTGACCCAGGAATGGAACCCTGGTCTCTCACATTTCAGGCAGACGCTTTACTGTTTTGAGCCACCAAGGACTGAAAAGTATGACCAGGCTGCTGCTGAAAAAGGCTGTGATGAGGGAGACTTTCAGGGTGAATGGACTGCTCCAGCCCTGGGCTGATGGCTACTCAGCCTGAGGTCCCAGACTGGTCTCAAGGCACACAGGTGCCCCCTGTAGACACAGTCCAGCGGTTCCCTGCTGAGGACTGGAGCTCTCATCCAGCCACTGGACATCTAGTTAAATCTGATATTCAGAGAAATACTGAATAATTTTTAGTATAAGTATATCCTAGGCCTTATTTGGGACACACAGATAACTAAAAAAAATTGTATTTGTTCATCTGCAATTCAGACTTATCCTGGTTGACCCAGCCTGCCAGCAGCTGGAGAAGAGGCAGAAATGTGGGCAGAGGCCTGTGTGATCTGAGTCCTCTCTTTCCTCACTCTGAGCCTCAGTTTCTCCATCTGGCTCCCCTACAGACCCCATGGGCATAGGGGCCAGTGTGGAGAGACGAGGAGCTCAGCGGCTCACCGGACGGCTGGGAAGGGTGGCCGGGGCTGGCTGAGCCTTCAGAAAGGTGAGAGACCCAGGCCCCAGGACCCTCTCTGTAGACACCCCTGGCCCAGAGCTGGGGGTATAGGGCACTAAGAAAGGGTCTTCTTTTCCTTGTTTTATTTAGATGATTTCATTATGAAGCCCAGAAAGGTCTACAAAAAATAAAATAACACCCATATACCCACCACTCAGCTCACAAATGAAAACTGACCCAGGCAGCAGAACCTTGCCCCTGTCACTCGCCCCAGCCTTTCTTGGCGTTGGCTTTGTCCACCGTGTCCATATGCAGCCCAGATGCTGTCCTTATCTGGACTGCTGGGGGGCCACAGAGCTGGCAAAGGCAGGTCCCGATGTTGAAAGCTGCCTCTCAAGCCAGCCAGGCCTGGGATCGTGGTGAGGGCTCCCTGGGGCTGGCCTCCTAACACGTGCCCTGTTCTGCAAACCCCCACCCACCCCCTGCAGGTGTCTGAGATGCCGCTGCCGCAGAAGAAGCGCTGGGAGTCCATGGCCAAGGGGCTGGTGCTGGGCGCACTCTTCACCAGCTTCCTGCTGCTGCTGTACTCCTATGCCGTCCCCCCTCTGTACACTGGCCTGGCTTCCACGTGAGTGGCCCTGCTGGGCGGCCGAGGGCTGGGGGTGGCAGAGGGCTGGCTCCCACACCGGTGACCAGGGCTATCTCCTGGGTGGCCATCCTGTGCCCTGCATCATGCTGTGTGGGGCAGAAGTCCCCCGGAGGGCAGGGGAGCTCACTGTGGAACCCTGAGCCTCAGTGTCCTCATCTGTGAAGTGGGTGTGCTGACAGAGCCGGACATGGAGCAGGAGAATCAAACATCACCATCTGCTCGGTGGGCTCCAGCGGGGCCGGGAGAGGTGGGGATGACCAGTCCAAGAGCACTCGGCTGGCACAGGCCTAGATTTAAACTGGGGTCTGCCTGCCTCCAAGCCTGGCTCCTAACCATGAGGTCATCCTGCCTCCCCATTGGGCTGATCACCTACCCAAGCCTAGCATAGCCTGTGCCCTTAGTTGGAGGTATTAAGTGGAACTAGAGGAACTCTGCATGCAGGGTTTCATGTGGTCCAGCCTAATACAAATTCATGATAAATGTACATCACAGTGGCCACAAATGAGAGTTGTTCTTGTCCTCACAGCAACACCAGAAAAAGGGTTACTGTCCCCATTTCACAGAAGAGGAAAGTAAGGCCAGACAGGCCAAACCACTGACCTAAGCCTTGCAGCCTGGAACACAGGCCCATCTGGTCCCCGGGCTCCCCGACCATGGGGAGTCCCCCGGGTACCCCCCCCCCACCCTCAGCCACCTGCTCTGTAGACCCGGGGTGGAGGGGCTGGCAGGCCAAATCCTGAGGCTCTGCCACCCCTCCATCCCCAGCAGGACCCCCGAGGGCGCGGCCCCCTGCTCCCCGGCCCCGAGTGAGCCAGAGGCGCCCACCCCGGCCAACGGCTCGGCGGGAGGCTGCCAGCCGCGGCGGGACATCGTGTTCATGAAGACGCACAAGACGGCCAGCAGCACGCTGCTCAACATCCTGTTCCGCTTCGGCCAGAAGCACGGGCTCAAGTTCGCCTTCCCCAACGGCCGCAACGACTTCGACTACCCCGCCTTCTTCGCCCGCAGCCTGGTGCAGGATTACCGGCCCGGGGCCTGCTTCAACATCATCTGCAACCACATGCGCTTCCACTACGACGAGGTGCGGGGCCTGGTGGCGCCCAACGCCACCTTCATCACCGTGCTCCGCGACCCCGCCCGCCTCTTCGAGTCCTCCTTCCACTACTTCGGCTCCGTGGTGCCCTTCACGTGGAAGCTCTCGGGCCGCGACAAGCTGGCCGAGTTCCTGCAGGACCCCGACCGCTACTACGACCCCCGCGGCTACAACGCCCACTACCTCCGCAACCTGCTCTTCTTCGACCTGGGCTACGACAGCGACCTGGACCCCGGCAGCCCGCAGGTGGAGGAGCACATCCTGGAGGTGGAGCGCCGCTTCCACCTGGTGCTGCTGCAGGAGTACTTCGACGAGTCGCTGGTGCTGCTCAAGGACCTGCTGTGCTGGGAGCTGGAGGACGTGCTCTACTTCAAGCTCAACGCCCGCCGCGCCTCGGCCGTGCCGCGCCTCTCGGGCGAGCTGTACCGGCGCGCCACGGCCTGGAACGTGCTGGACGCGCGCCTCTACCGCCACTTCAACGCCAGCTTCTGGCGCAGGGTGGAGGCCTTCGGGCGCGAGCGCATGGCCCGCGAGGTGGCCGCCCTGCGGCGCGCCAACGAGCGCATGCGCCGCATCTGCATCGACGGCGGCCACGCGGTGGACGCCGCGGCCATCCAGGACTCGGCCATGCAGCCCTGGCAGCCGCTGGGCGCCAAGTCCATCCTGGGCTACAACCTCAAGAAGAGCATCGGGCAGCGGCACGCGCAGCTCTGCCGGCGCATGCTCACGCCCGAGATCCAGTACCTGATGGACCTGGGCGTCAACCTGTGGATCACCAAGCTCTGGAAGTTCATCCGGGACTTCCTGCGGTGGTGACGCCGGGGCCCCCGCCGAGGAGGGCCCGGCGGGGGTCCCGCCGGCCATCCCCCTGCGGCCCCTCCTGGTGCCACCCCAGTCCCTGGGGTGAGGTGGGGCTGTTCGCAGGGGTGTGACCAGCCAAGGACTGGGCCCACCGCACACAGGGCCTAACTGAGATCAGTATTTGACTAATTAGAGTTTTTCTTTTTTTTTTATTTAATTAAATCCCCCTACCCTCCCCCCAAAACGAATGTTCTATTTTCTGGCTCCCCTTAAAGGGGAGACCTCAGAAGTAAAAGAATTTGATGCGTTTTTGTTAATCAGCCTCAGTGGTGCTGACTGGCGCGGCCCTGGTGTGTGTGTGGGGGGGTGACTGGTGGGGATTGGGGGACCCCAAGGGAGCACAGTGGGCACCTGTGGACAGAGCCCAAGGTTGGGGCGGGGTTTGGTGTGTATCCTTCACATGCTGAAGCCCTTTGTGGTTGAAGGACTCCCATGAAGTCCCAAAACCTAGAAGATCGTGTGTGTGTATGTGTGTGTGCATGAGAGTGACAGGGAGGTGGGGAGCACTTCGCAGGCCCTGGATCCAGGCTGAGGGCTCCTCGTGCAATCTCATTAGTCCTCACAGTAACCCTTTGAGATAGGCACAGTCGCCATCCCATATATACATGTGGGACTGACTTTCTGAGAGCAGAAGGGAATTGCTTGAGATTTACGTTGCAGGATGAATCAGACCCAGTACTAAACCATCTCCCCAGGACCCCGACCCTTTCCACAGCCCATGTCTGTTCACCCTGTCCCTGCCTGCCCCCTCTCCCCCACCGACCTCTCCAGGCCGCCTCATCCTCATCTTCTGCTCCAAGCCTCCGTCAGTCCTGGATTTACCCCTCCCATCCTAGGGTTCAGTTTAATTACCCCAAAAAAATGGCATTTATTAGCTGTTGGTTGTGCATCCCAGCCTTGAGCTGGTCCTGAGCAGACAGCAGTCAGCAAGATGGCCCAGGCCCTGCTGGAGCTCACGTCCAGAGAGCAGCCATGCACGTCAAGTATGGGGATGTGGTGGGGATGTGTCAGCTCCAACCACCTGCCTCCCTCAGCCTCCCCAGGGGGACAAAGGCCCTTCCTTAGGTCTCTAACCAGGAGCCAGCAGCCAGATGTGGAAGGCAGAAATTGCAGCCAGGAGACTCATGGAGACCTGTTTGTGCCAGGCTCCAAACCAAGTGCTTATATATCTTATCTGAATATGTACAGCATCCTAGCTTTAGAGACCAAAGTTCAGTGACCTACCCAAGGTCACACAGCTAATGAGTGCCAGGGTCAGAATTCAAAGCCAGATAAGTCACCCCGATCGATCACTCAACCTCCCTGGGCTTGAGTCAATCTTCCTCCTGGAGTGAGCTTCTGGTCCAAGCAGGGTAGGAAGGAGTGAGGGTGACCGACTCAGTTTCCTGGAGTTGACCTGGTTTTAGCCCTGAAAGTTCCCACACTGCAGGAAACGCCTCAATCCTGGACAACCAGGACTTCTGGTCAGTATGGGCCTGATTTGACCCCACCAACCCCCTGGGGCTACTGCCTGCACCCTCGTGGTCTTCCATTAGCAAGAAATTAGCACACCCTCAGAGTCTATTTTATTCATAGGGAGAGAAATAATCAAAAATAAATAAAGCTGACAATAGCTAAGTCTATTTGCAAGAAATGCTGTAACTGACCCCACACTTAGAGAATTTTCCCTCCTTTTATTAATCAGAGAGTGATGTGACTTAGTGCAATATTATAACTTTCTGGTTCATGGAACCCCATAATTCTATTTCCCCTGAACCCGAAGGGCCTAGAAATACCAATAATAATCTGAAAATATTATTTCATTATTTATTATTATGAATATTGGCACTTTTAGGCCGTTTAGGGGATCCAAGGAGAACAAATCTGGCCGTTTGTAGATGCTAAGGACACAGATGACTTTATTAGCATTTATCATCTGCCTGGTTTGTTTTAAAATCAGTATAGTTGTTAACTCACATATTAACATAATTAACACTTTGATAATGAGTAGGTGCCAGATACTGAGCCACCACTCTGCCCAGCCCCGTGCCATGTGGGAACACGCACAGTACCCTTTGCTGCCCCGAGAAGGTGATGGAGACACAGACCTGAGCCACCAGCCCAGGGTCACCCAGTCAGCCAACCACGGAGGCAGGACGCAACCCAGGTCAGTCCGCTGCCACGCTGGTGCTCACAGCCTCCAGACCTTCAGCGCCATTCCAGTTGGCCACCTCAGCCTCAGGACTGAGGGCTCTTCCATGGCGGAAAAAGTAGGAGGGCTCCAAGAGGCTCTGCGGGTGGGGGGTGGGGGGGGGGGCACCTTCAGGAACCAGACTGCTCTTGCTACACCTGGGCAGCAGAGGGCGCCATGGTACCAAGTTTAGTCTTGGTGGGTTCTGCCATCTGGCCAGTGGGGGCTGGGATCGCCCAGGGTGACCAGGCCTCTGTAGGCCAGACACTTGAAAGCCAGGGCAGGGATCGAGGCTGCCCCCAGGGGAAAATTCAGTGAAACTACTTGTTCCTCTCTGTTACGGGTTGAACTGTATCCCCTGAAAAGATATACTGAAGTCCTACCTCTCAGTTCCCTATGACTGGCATTTGGAAATAGGGTCTTTGTACATATAATCAAGCGAAGACGAGGTCCTCGGTGTGGACCCTAATCCGATATGGCTGGTGTCCTGATGAGACGTGGAGGTGTCATGTGAACACACACGGACGCACACGGACAGCGCCACGTGAAGACAGGCAGAGGTTGGCGTGATGCAGCTACCAACCTAGGAACGCCAAGGGTGACGGCCACCTCCAGAAGCTAAGAGGCAATGAAGGATTCTCCCAGAGTTTCAGAGGGAACGTGGCACCTCGATTTCAGACTTCTAGCCTCCAGATCTGTGAAAGAATAAACTCCTGTTGTTTGAAGCCACCCAGTCTGTTGGGACTTTGTTAAGGCAGCCCCAGGACACTAACACACTCTCCTGGGTCAGGACTCTGCCCCTCACCTGGGCCCCTCCTTCCTCAGGCTCACCCCTAAGAGCCACCCTCCACCTGTAGCCAGAGACCGTCCTCTGCTCCGAGTCCCTCCCCTTACCATGGTCCCTGCATCCCCTTCAAGAGAAATCAGGCAGCCGCATGCCTCTGGGGCTTCGCACATGCTGTTCCTATGGTGTAAAGCCCCCTTCCCTTTGCAGGCCTCACACTGTTACGTGTTTTCAAAGCACGCTCTGCCTTCTCTCTCTGGGCACCCTTCTCTGACAACCCAGCCCCAAGGCTGGTTCAGGGCCTCCAGGCTGCACATCTCAACTCTGCTAGCCCAGGGTCAGAGCCGTGGATCTGCTTGTCTGCGAGGCCCCTCCAGGCCAGGGCCTGGGTGTTATGGACACAGTCAGCCTCCGGTGGCCAGGCCAGTGCCTGGCACACAGTCAGCTCTTAATAAATGTTGAAAGAGAGGAAAGGGTCCAGTGGCTAGGATTCCACGCTTCCATGGCAGGGATGTGGGTGCAAATCTTAGGGGGACTAAGATCCTGCAGGCTGCATGGTCGAGAAAAAGGAAAATAGGGAGAAAAATGGGAAGGAAGAGAAGAAAGAAGAAAGGAGGGAGGGAGGGAGAAGGTGAAAAAGAGGGAGTGAAAATAGGGCAGCAGGAAGAGAGGGAGCTATTTCCCCCTTGAGGGCGTACTTCACGCCTGTCCTAACTGACCTGGTCCCTTATCCCCGCGGAGGGTAACACATTAGCCAAGACACACGAGTGCAGGGGGGGTTTCATTAGCAGAGAACTCACATGACCCTGGGGCGGGGCCCAGTCAGGGGGCAAGTTGAGGCAGGGAGTCAAGAGGGGGTGTCCTTCAGCACCTACAGGCACCAGAGACCCATATAAGAACCGGAAAAGGAGAGGCAGCCCCTTCCAGCTTCCTTTGCCATCACTTCTTTGGCAAGCTCTTATTGAGCACCTACTGTGTACACTGTACCTACTGCGTGCAGGTCCCATGCACACACGAGCCCCCTGTGTCCTGGTTTTGGGCTCTGGCTTTCTTCTTGTCCAGAGCTGGGGCAGCTGACTAGCCAGGAATCCCCTGTCACCCCTCACCCGAGGCCAGGTGTGACCCAGCTCCAGGTGACACATCCACCTGCTGGATCTGGGCCTGGGAAGTTCTCTCCTCACCCCTGAAGCCTCGTGCCCTCAAGGCTGTGATGAATCGAGGGCAGTTGCTCCCGACAACCGGGACACACAGTGAGGTTCCAGACCTCTGTCGGGGGTGAGTGGTGGGCCTTCGTGGCCCAAGGAGGCTCCCGCTGGGAACACAGGAGCCGGGGGTGGGGGCCAGGAGGCAGGGAGGAGAGCAGCCCCTGTGTGTAACGACAGGCCAGGCGATGTCGCCTTTCAACATGCTGTGGGGCAAGCTTCGCCGTCCTTGTTTCACAGAGGAGGATGTGAATCCAGGCCAATCAGGTCAAGGGTCAGCGCCCTAAGGCACCCAGCAAGGAATGACCTCAGCCAGGAAGAGAGGACAGGCCTGGCTGGACGGGGCGGGGCTTCTGGGCAGGGGTAGGCATGGGTGGGGCTCCCAGCGCGCGGAAGACGGGAGGGCCTGAGGGAGACACACAGTGGGGCCTGCACCCAGGACCAGGGAGCCCAACCCCACACCGCTGTGGGCAGCATGAGTGGGCAAGTAGGTGACCTGAGCCCCTCGCAGGAGAGGGCGCTGGCCCAGGTGAGTGTGGCAGGGGGTGGGGGAGGGGAGAGTCCTACACGGGCCTCAGTTTCTCGTTCTGCCCCAGGAGAGGGGGCCCCCAAGGCCCCTGCGGTCCCTCTGAGCTCTGTAGCCCCAGGTCTCTTCCCAACTCTGAGGGTCTTGGAGACCAGTGTCTATACTAGCGCTGTCCAATAGAAACGTAACGTGAACCACAAAAGCAGGCCACCCGTGTCACTTCAAAGTTTCTAACAGCCACATTAAAAAAGGGAGAAGAAACAAGTGAAATCAATTTTGATAATATATGTTGCTTATTTACTTTTGGCCGGATTGCCGAATCTTAGTTGCTGGACCAGGAACTGGGCCTGGGCCTCGGCAGTGAAAGCCGTGTCCCAACCACTGGACTGCCGGGGAATTCCCTACAATAGATTTAACCCGATAGAGCCAAGTTGTTATCATTGCAACATGTAATCAACATAAAAAGGATGGCTGAGATTTTTTTTGGTACTACGTCTTCAGAATCCTGCGTGTATCTCATACTCACAGCAGATCTTGATTTAGACTGGCCACGTTTCAAACATTAGTGGTCACTCTGTTGGGCCCCACGGGTGAGCGCTGCTGGGGTGGCAGGTCCCAGCCTTAGCTATGACCTGGGGGACGCAGGAGCCGGCATGCGTTCTCCCTTCTAGCTCATTGGGGTCTTTCCCTCGTGGTTGAACGTGGCAAGTGAGGGCTCCAGGCACAGTCGCTGACCTCAGTAGCATGGAGGGAGGTCCTGAATCCTGCCTTCGAGGAATTC
This sequence comes from Cervus canadensis, assembly GCF_019320065.1. NCBI lineage: Eukaryota > Metazoa > Chordata > Mammalia > Artiodactyla > Cervidae > Cervus > Cervus canadensis. The sequence goes on from NC_057386.1 coordinate 110,854,458, forward strand.
TACACCTGAAAGAGGGCAGATTCCACCTAGGCTGGGAGTATAAGTCCTCTTACAAGACAACTGGGGTCAAGAATTAGGTCCAGGGACCTCTCTGGCCGTCCTATGGTTGGGACTCTGCCTTCACCACCAAGGGCCAGAGTTAGATCCCTGGTCCAGGAACTAGGACTCCACAAATCCCGTGGCTCGGCCGAAGCAAACAAACCAAACAGAATTAGGTCCAGATCTTGGCAGAACAGGTCGAGTGAGCCTCAGATTCCTCCCTTGGTGTGGAAACAGATGTACTAGCAGGGTCACGTCAGGATGAATCACGTGATCAGCTCAGGGCCAAACCCTCCCTTGTGCTTCTTTCTTTCTTTAAATATGTGTTAAAAAAAAACCAAAAACCTTTGTTTATTTGGCTGCATTGGTTCTTAGTTGTGGCATGCTCGGTCTTGTTGCAGCATGTGGGATCTCGTTCTCTGACCAGGGATCAAACCCAGGTCCCCTGCGTTGGAGCTTGGAGTCTTATCCACTGGACCACGAGGGAAATCCCTTCCTTGTGTTTCTGAGGACAAAGATAATCAGCTCATTTGGGGCTGTGGGGCCCAGAGCTGGTTCTTTGACCCTCCTATTTGGGGTCAAAGGAGACTGAAATGCAGGAAGAGGGGAATGACTCAGGCCGACGGCACTGGGGCTGCTGAGTCCTGGTCCAGATGCATGAGTCCTGAAAGCTGGCTGCGTCTCATAGTCAGCGACATTCACACAGAAGTGGCACCCTCAGCCCTCAGCCCCTGGAGACGGCTGGGGCCCAGCGAAACTGCCCCAAGCCCTCCTGGGGCCTGTCTGCAGAGGGTCTTCTCAGGCTGGGTGGAGTCACCCCTTGTTCAGGCCTGGATGATGGGCCCTGGACCAGATACATGATTTGCCTCTTGCTCTGTGACACTGGGCAAATTACTCAACCTCTCTGAGCCTAGACTCCATGTCACTTACCCTCCCACCTGAATTGACCTGGGGGCTCCCTGAAGGTGGAGAGCTGGGCCCTGAAGAGGATCCACCCTTCCTGCATGGGTGTAAGGGAAGAGTGAGGTCTATAAATCTCATTTATTCCACATTTCAGGGAATTCCCTGGCAGTCCAGAGGTTAGGACTCTGCAGTCTCACTACTGAGGGCCTGGGTTCAATCCCTGGTTGGGAACTATGATCCCACAAGCCACATGGGGCAGCCAAAATAAAAAACAAAAACAAAAAACATCTACACTTCATCCTCTTTGGGCAACTGGTTCATCATTATTGTCCCATTTCCCAAAGGGAGGAAAGGAACTGTTGTGACTTGACCCAGGCCTCGGCTGCCCCAGCACGGGTGGGCCCCCCTGTTTCCTGAGGGCAGGCGGGCTCCGCAGGCCTGCAGGCACCAGCCCGTCCCCTGCGGCCGTGGGGCACTGCGGAGCCCGGCCCACCCGCGTCTCTCCCCGCTCTGCCCTCAGTTCCGGGAGAACATGCAGGATGTCCTGGCCGTCCTGCCCAGCACCGATGACTACTTCCTCCTCCGCTGGCTCCGAGGTGAGGATAGACGGTAACACGGGATGAAGGTCAAGGGCATATGAGGTCTCTCTTGTGTCACAAGTTGCTCCAAATCACAGGCATTGGAAGCAACCGCAAGTATGTGTTATCTGTGTACACAGTTTCTGTGTACAACTTTAATTTCTAATCAAGTAAGTATCAACAGATATAACCTAAATGAACAAAAATTCATTGGCATCCTCAATGACGTTTGAGAGGGGAAGTGGCTCTTGATTTACATAATTCCTGGCTCTGTGATTCCACCAGATATGGAGGGTCTGATCTCTTCATGTTTTTGGAGCATTAGGAAAAGAACCCTGGGCATCACAGGGTCTCCAAGGCCCTGGCAGTGGCCATGGGCATGGCAGGGACTCCACATGCTGTTTCTCTGGACACCTTCTCTTCCTAGCTACCTCCTGGGCCGTGCCTACCTACCAAGGCCCGCCCCGGGGCACACCCACTGCCATCAGCCCAGGGAATCAGGGAGGCAGGGGGTGAGGGGGCCGGGGGGCCCTCCCAGCCCCCTGGGGAGCCACAGCCCAACCCTTCCAAGGCAGCCCCCAGCACTGGGCACCCAGAACCTTCTTCCCTGAGCTCCTCGACTCCTCCCAGCACCTCCGAGTGGACAGTAACCCGGAGGCCCATAATCCACCGAGGGGCCCAAGCTGGGACTCACTGGCCCCAGGAGTCCACAACCACCACCCTATCTCCTCCTCGCAGCTCGGAGCTTTGACCTGAAGAAATCAGAGGACATGCTGCGGAAGGTGAGGGCCACACCTCCCCCGGCCCTGTTTCCTGTCCTTTGTGGCATCTTAGCTCCCGGACCAGGGGTTGAACCTGGGCCTTCGGCCATGAAAGCCCGGACTCCTAACCACTGGACTGCCAGGGAATTCCCTATCTTTTCTTCTTTCCATTCTTCTTCCTTCCTTCTTTCGTTTCCTCTTTACTTTCTTCCTTCCTTTCTTGCAACGACCATTTATTGCACCTCAAAGTTGAGCCTCGCTGGTTCTCGTACTGGGGAGAGTGCAGCGGTGGAAAGAGAGTGAAAAGAAACCCGATAAATAAACAAGGCAATTCCTGAGAGCGGAGATTGCAACCATGACAGTAGGTGGAAGGAAGTGAGGGAGGGCAGGAAGGCCTTCCTTGCCAAAGGGTGATGTGATGGCTCCGGCATGAATGCCCCAAAGGAGGCAGCCATGTGACGACTGGAGACAGAGGGCAGAGCCGTGCAAAGGCCCTGCGGTGCGGGCAAGCTGGAGTAACCCGGGCGCACGGGAGGTCACGCCCTAGAGAGAAAGGGGAGAGATGCAGCTGAGTGGGTGGCCCAGGCCCATGCCTGGGGACCCAGCAGGCCACCTGGGGAGTCTAGGTTTTTGACTAAGGGTGACTGGAAGCTGGGGTTAGGGTTAGGGTTAGTCTGACCCTGCTTGTGGGGCTCCCTGGGAAGCCTTGTGGGGACTGGGGCCTGGGGACCAGGAGGGAGGGCTCGGGGAGAGGCAGCCACGGATGCGGGCTTCACGTGCTCCTTTCTGAGTCTTTCCTTCCTCATCCGTGTCAGACCCCATCTCCTCCGTCCCCCTGGCATCCCCACCCTCAGTTCTGGGTCCATGGAGGCCGGGATGCCCTGGCAGGCCCTCAGTGGTTGCGGGCAGCGGGGCCTGGCCTGGCGCCCCTGGGTCCCTGCAGACCCTTTGGCTCAGGAGGGGTCTTCAGCTGCCCCCTCCGCCCCGTGTCTCTAGCACGTGAAGTTCCGGAAGCAACAAGATCTGGACAACATCCTCGCGTGGCAGCCCTCAGAGGTGAGCCCCCGGCGCCCTGCCCGCCCCAGACCCCAGCTCTCCGTCAAGCCCGCCCCCCCCACCCAGCCCCGCTCTCTCGTGCATCCAGGTGGTCAGGCTGTATGAGCCCAGTGGCTTCTGCGGCCACGACAGGGAGGGCAGCCCCGTCTGGTACCGCATCATCAGAGGCCTGGATCTCAAGGGCCTCCTACTCTCCGTCTCCAAACAAGAGATACTCAGATTCAACTTCCGGAACCTGGAGCTGCTCCTGCGAGACTGTGAGCAGCAGAGCCAGGAGGTGGGGGTCCCAGGGCTCCTCCCAGCCCCCTGGGCCGCCGAAATCCGGCCTCCTCCAAGGCAGCCCCCAGCACTGGGCACGCACCACTGCCTCCCCCAGCTCCTCGGCTCCTCCCAGCACCTCTGAGTGGACACGGTTCGGGCGACCTGCCTTTCCAGGGGCAGACGAGGGGAGGGCGCCCCTCGGGACGGTCCTCCTGTCTCCCTGTACCTGGCTTCCTGGCATGAAACCTCCCCGCCAGGTGGAACCAGGATAAGCTGGCCCAGCCCCACCTCCTGTGGGCTGTGGAGGGCACCGACCCTCCTGGGGGTCTCACCTCTCAGCATTCCCTTGCAGTTGGGGAAGAAAGTGGAGAAAATCTCGACTGTTTTTGATTTCGAGGGGCTGAGCCTGAGGCATCTGTGGAAGCCAGGAGTGGAGCTTATCCAGGAGGTGAGGGAGCCCCACCCAGGGCGGTGTCCCCTCGCCGGGGACTCTGCCCCTCGTTTGCTGGTGTGGGCTGTATGTGGGGAGGTTCTCTAACTCTAACCATAGTTTTGAGGCTCCTTTTTTTCTTTAATATTTACATATTTATTTATTTTGGCTGTCAGATCTTCTTTGTGGCACACAGACTTCTCTCTAGTTGAGGCTGTGACCTTAGTTGCTCTGCAGCAGATGGGATCTTAGTTCCCTGACCAGGGATCCAACCCACGCTCCCTCCAGTGGAAGGTAGATTCTTGCCCACTGGACCACCAGGGAAGACCCTGCAGGGATCCTTTCAAACCCGAAGTCTTTTAGGGCTGTGCCAAGTCACAGTCATCACCCCAGTATCACCACCTCACGTCCAGGGGGTCACAGCAACAGGGCCTGGTCTCCAGGCCGGTCAGGGTCCCCATGGGTGTCCCTTCTTCTCTTATGCTCCCTCCCCGCTCACCCTTCTCTTAACTGGGAGGGGGCTGGGAGCAAGTCATCTTCCAGGGCCCTGAGGAGAGAAGGGAGACCCTGATAAGATCTGCTTCCCCCCCACCCCCCGCCCCCTGCCCCCCGCCGGGGCAGCCAGCCTGCCTTTTCTTTCTGCTCAATACAGGATAGCAGAGAACCTAAAAATTTTAACATTTCAAGAACCACCATGAGGGACTTGCCCAGCGGTCCAGTGGTTAAGATTCCATGCTTCCAGTGCGAGGAGCGTAGGTTCAATCCCTGGTCAGGAAACTAATCCCATAAGCTGTGTGACAAGGTCAAAAAAAAGAAAAAGAACCACCATGAAAACGTACTAAATTGAGAACCCCAGACACGAAAGGCCACATATATTCCATTGATATGAAATATCCAGATTAGGTAAATCCATGAGACAGAAAGCACGCTGGTAGTTAACCAAGGCTGCAGGGAGTGGGGAATGGGGTGACTGCTAACTGGTATGGGGTTTCTTCTGGCGTGGTGAGAATATTCTGGAACTAGACAGCGGTGATGGTTGCACAACTTGATGAATACACTGAAGCCGCTGAACTCTACACTTTTAAAGGGTGAAATTTATGGTATGTAAATTATATTCCAATTAAGAAAAAAGAAAGAAAAAGCCATGCCTTGCAACTTTGAATGTTTCTTATATGCTGGAAGCGTTTTGTGCCCGAAGCCACATGGAGAGGAGCCTTCCAGAGACCTGACTGAGGGGGACCTTTTTGGTCTGCAGTGGGTGGGGTCATCCCCTGGAAATCTGTCAAGAATTTGCACTAGTGGCTTCAGGGTGGGAGGGGGCGGTCTGTGATGGGGACCCAACAAACCAGACAGTGGGAATTCCTCTTGTCTGGGTGGCTTTTGGGGTGTCTGGAGAGGCCTCAGGGGCCTTAAGGGGGGCAGCATTTAGGCACCTGCATCTTGTGCACTGACCTGAGTTTGACCCTACAGTTTCTCTCTGCACTTGAGGCAAACTACCCTGAGATTCTGAAGAATTTAATTGTTGTGAAAGGTGAGTAAACCAGTTCCGCATATGCATAAGTGGGGGTGGGGGCGGTGCAGGGGACTTGGAGGCCACCAGGCAGGGAAAGGAGACCCCAGGAAACCCTGAAACAGTGCCTGTCTCAGCCCCCAGGCTCTTCCCGGTGGCCTACAACCTGATGAAGCCGTACATCTCTGAGGAGACACGCAGGAAGGTGGTGATCCTTGGAGGTAAGTGGGCAGCTCCTCTGCATCTCAGAGCCTGAGCTGAGGGCGGCCCCTCCACAGACCTGAGGGTTCCCGAACACGAGGGCACCAGGCCCGGGGACGCAGCTGCTCTGGGGGACCCACTCCCTTAGGCAGCAACTGTTGAGGCCAATGTGTCCACCTGCCAGAGGGCTGAGGGGCCAGGAGGGCTCTGCGAGACCCCCGGCCGCAGCATATGTGAGGGCCCCCAGTTCTGGATTGGGAGATGTGAATTTGAGGGGTGACTTTGTCTGTTATGAGCTGCAAGTGAGTCACCAGCTCTGTCTGGGTCTCAGGTTCCTCAGGCTTCCCCTGTAAAATGGGAAGAATAAGAGGCAGGCTTTTCAAATTACATGTGTGGTCAGCCGCTCAGTCGTGTCCAACTCTTTGCGACTCCCTCCACTGTAACCTGTCAGGCTCCTCTGTCCGTGGGACTCTCCAGGCAAGAATACGGGAGTGGGATACCCATGCCCTTCTCCAGGGGGTCTTCCCGACCCAGGGACTGAACCCCCATCTCCTGCATTGGCAGGCAGATTCTTTACAACTAGCGCCACCTGTGAGCTGAAAGTGGGCTGAGTCACCGGCTCTGTCTGGGTCTCAGATGCCTCAGTTCCTCCCCCCAACCCACCCCGCCCCATAAAATGGGGAGAATAAGATGCAGGTTTTCCAAATTACATAACTGATAAAATTTGGAAATTTAGAAAAATATAGAAATATATAAAGGAGAGAGTGAATCCTGTCACTCAAGGAACTATTATTAACATGCACTGTCTTTTCGAAGAAATTCACTTTTAAAAATGGGTTCACACCATGTTATACTCTTTTACAACCTACCTTTTTCACATACCATGTGATAAACTTTATTCTGTTTTGGTAAAGTCCAAAATTTAGGTTGTTGGTAATTTTTTTTTTTTTAACCATTAGGGAAGAGTTAGGAGTAAAGATGCTTATGGAAGAATCTTTGTATGCATCCCTAATTTTTTTCCATAAAATAATGCCCTAGAAATGAAGAGTCCTTTTCCCTTAAAGGAGAATACTCGCGGAGTCCCTTTTATTCTGTGTCCACACTGACCCCAGGGTATGTTGGGCGTTCACGTCTGCTTCCTCCTACTTCGTTCCCATAATGCTCTCATTCCTTTGTGGACCAGCCTTGACTTCTCAGAGCAGCATTGGGAGAGGGGGGCTGATACACTTTGCCCCCCTAGTTCTAAGGGTGCTGGAGCTGAGGGCAGGGGCTGATTGGAAGGCTGAGTTCAGTCTCCGAGGGAAAGGGAAGCTCAGGGTAGACACCTGTGCTCAGCCTCACGCTCCAGGAGACACTGATCTGAGTCCCTGCAAAGATGGTGGTCCAATGGTTAGACTCAGCGCTTTTATTGCAGAGGTCCCGGGTTCGATCCCTGGTCAGGGAACTAAGATCCCACAAACTACGTGGTGTGGTCAAAAAGAAAACCAAAAAGATGCCTCATGGGCTAACACCTGGACAGATAGGGGTGGGTACCAGGGCTGAAGGGGCAGGAACTGGTCACACAGACACTGTGGACCTAGATCTTCTTGGCTTCTGTCCTGGAGGCACTGAGAGTATGTGGGAGGTAGGGGGAGGCTGTCAGATGGCACAGGACGGCCCTGGGCTTGGCCCCATTGCCCTCTGTCGAGCCCCTGACCCCCCCCCTCCACAGAGCCCCACTTTTGTCCCCACAGGCAACTGGAAGCAAGAGCTGCCTAAGTTCATCAGCCCCGACCAGCTGCCTGTGGAGTTCGGGGGGACCATGACCGACCCCGATGGCAACCCCAAGTGCCTGACCAAGGTCGGGTGCCCAGAGGACGGGGAGGGAGGGGGGATGGCCGTGGGGCGGTGCCCGCTCACCACTCTCGCCCACAGATCAACTACGGGGGCGACGTGCCCCAGCATTACTACCTGCGCAACCACGTGAGGGTGCAGTACGACCACCAGGCAACCGTGGGCCGAGGCTCCTCCCTGCAGGTGGACAACGAGATCCTGTTCCCGGGCTGCGTGCTCAGGTAGGCACGGCGCCCCCCCCACACACACCTGGGCGCGGTCAGGAGGGGCCCGGAGCCCAGGCAGCGGGCGGTCAGTGGGGCCCTGTCCCCTGCAGGTGGCAGTTCGCGTCGGACGGAGGGGACATCGGCTTCGGGGTTTTCCTGAAGACCAAGATGGGGGAGCGGCAGCGGGCCGGGGAGATGACGGAGGTGCTGGCCAGCCAGCGCTACAACGCCCACATGGTGCCCGAGGACGGGAGTCTCACCTGCACGGAAGCTGGCGTCTGTGAGTGTTGGCAGGGAATGGCTCCTCCTGGACCTGGGGTGGGGGGCAGGTGCATTGCCGTGCATCAGGTCCCACCAGGTAGGGAGCCCTGGCTCCAGGCTCTCAGGTATGGCAGTAGCACCCAGGTCTAGTACCTGCACAGGAGGGTGAGGCTCCAGGCGGGCATCCTCTCTGAATGTCTGTCCCATGAACACAGACGTCCTGAGGTTTGACAACACCTACAGCCTGATCTACCCCAAGCACGTCAGCTACACCGTGGAGGTGCTGCTCCCGGACCAAACCTCCCTGGAGAAGATAGAGAGATTCTAGACAAGCCTCGCGGTTCCCATACCGTCCTCTGTGGCCTCTGGGTCTGCAGTGAGCTCACAGCCTTCCCTGGCTAGACCCCCTCCAAGCTCCCCAGGGAAGGCGATCCTACAGAGCTGGTCCCAGCCCATCTGTCACAGTGGGTCTGCATCTTCAGAACTGCTGGGATCGTGGCGGCCAGCAAAGCAACAGAAAAACTCTCCAGCCCCTGTGACTCAAGCTCAGAGAAAACTCCCAGCCCCTTTTCTACCAACCGATACTGAGTCGTGAGTTCCCATTCTGAAATATATTGTGTTTAAAAAAATAAATAAATAAAAGCGTGGGGCTTCCCTGATGGCTCAGTGGTAAAGAATCCGCTTGCCAAAGCGGGAGACACGGGTTTGATTCCTGATCCTGGAAGCTCCCACGTGCCGCAGAGCAGCTGAACCCGGGCACCGCAACTGCTGAGCCTGCGCTCTGGAGGTCAGGAGCCTCAGCTACTGAAGCCTGAGCGCCGGGGAGCCCGTGCTCCGAAGGAGAGACCACCGCAACGGGAAGCCTGAGCCCCGCACCTAGTGGCCTCCCGCTCGCTGCAACTGGAGAACAGCCCACGCACAGCAGGGAAGACCCAGCACAGCCAAAAGTAAATAGTTTAAAAAAGAAAGAAAATGTGAGATACAATACGACAGAACTGGAAACAGTTGCCATTGAAAAGATAATGCATTACTCATAGTTCCCAAGAGGAGAGGGCATGGATGCCACAGGGGATCACCCGGAGAAGCAGGGGGTGGGGGTGGGGGGGGTGGGGCATGGGGTGGGGCATGAGGTGGATGGAGGGGGAGGACCTGCGGGCAAAAGCCTTTGTTATGGTTTCCCCAGAAGGAATGGGTGAGGCAGGGTCAGCGGGCCTAGAATTGGCTCTTTTGAGTGATTTCCGCAGGCTCTGGGTACCAGTTGCCCTGAGTTTGAGCCTGATACAGGAGGAGGTTGGAGTGCGGGCTCGTATTTGAAAAGCACACTCGTGGGCAAGACTCCCTCTTGTTCAGTCGCTCAGTCGTGGCCCACTCCTTGCGACCCCATGGACTGCAGCACGTCAGGCTTCCCTGTCCTTCACTATCCCTCAGAGATTGCTTAGACTCATGTCCATCAAGTTGATGATACCATCCAACCATCTCATCATCTATCGCCCCCTTCTCCTCCTGCCCTCAATCTTCCCCAGCATCAAGGTCTTTGACTCTCTCTAGGACCTGGCTATCCCTGGGAGGGGTGGTCCCTCCAGAGTCAGCAAGGCCCCAGGTGTCAAAGCATCAGAACACAGAAAATAGGAGACGTGATTAATACAGTTACTTGGCAAGCAGCTGTGCCACTGCCCCTCTGAGTACACATTCCTTCCCCATCGAGAATGAACTCTTGGTTCACATGCTGTCCTTCCTAGTGTGAGGGTATCTAAGAGTTGGTTCACCTGCTCAGCCTCCATCCTCTCAGGGTCTCCCCTGGTGGTCCAGTGGCTAAGACTCTAACTCCAAATGCAGGGTGCCTGGGTTCAATCCCTGGTCAGGAAACTAGATCCCATATGCCACAGCTGAAGTCCCTGAATCACAACCAAGACCTGATGCAGTAAAAAAAAAAAAAAAAAATTGCATTTTGTTTCAACAAAGTTGAGTTCAGTTTACGCCAGGCTCTCTTCCCTATTTCGATAGCTAATGCGTAATAAAATCCATCTTTACCTCTTTAACTAGTGTTTGACTTTGTTTTTTCTTGGACACTACCAAGTTAGACATGTTCGATACAGGAAGTGTCCATCCTTGTGGAAAGTTCTTCTGAGCGGTGACGTACGTCATGGGGTATACAAGGCAGCCTTCTGAGGAGAGGACCATCAGAGACACACTGACCCTTCATCTCCTCAGAAGTAATGCCTCCAGAAAGCCCCACCAATTAGGCACACTAGAGAAAAATCAGACCAATGATTAATAAAAACAGGAAAGCATAGAAAGACATTTGAGAAGAAGGAAGGGGGCGTTCTAAGTTGTAAACAAAGAACCATGCATAAAAAGTGTGAACTTTCAAGGTATGATCAGGTAACAAGTGAAGTTGAAATATTAATAGTAAATTCAGCCTGATAACCATCAGTTCAGGCTTTAATCACCTTGGGAGAAACCCCCAGGTATAGACCACCCAATCCAGAGTGAATTGGCCAATAACTCAAAGCGCTGATACCAAGAAATACCTAAAACATTTTTACTTTTTCATTTGGATCTATGGAGATTTAAAGTTCCAACAAAACAGTAAAAAACAAATACTGAAATTCAAAGATGTCAAAGAATACAGTTATAACCCGAGGACTGCCGCAAGGGAAGGTACGGAAACAAATATATGGTTGTTGTTTCATCACTAAGTCGTGTCCAAGTCTTTTGCAACCCCATGAACTGTAGCCCATCAGGCTCCTCTGTCCATGGGATTTCCCAGGCATGAATACTGGAGTGGATTGCCATTTCCTTTTCCAGGGGATCGTCCCGACTCAGGGCCTGAACCTGCATCTACTATACTGGCAGGTCCAAAACCTGCCAAAGGTATTCTCTGAGACACCAGAGAAGCCCAGGAAACAAGTATAGAAATAATCAATAAAGTAATTTCAAGAGGGATGTCTTTGGAACAAGCTTAAATAAAACTGTAGTAACAATTTTTGGATTCACTGGGCTTCTGTATTTGCTATTCAGGTATTTGAAGTGCTCAAAACCATCAGCTGTAACAAATTTGTAGTTTACAGGTAGGGTATAATTCCCATGGATCAGACACCGAGTAAATCTTTGATAATTTTCCAAGCGAGGTTGTGACAGAGCTCTGGTTTGGTACAGAGTCAAGGCTCTGCCCTGACCATGCTCACTGCTCCTCCATGCTCCCCGCCACCTCCACCACGGATTTGTGCAATAGTGTCCTGACCAGTATTGCTTCTCTGAACACCTACCCTTGCCAGGTCACCCTTCACACCAGGCCCAGGGTTATCTTCCCGCCGCAGGAGGAATCACATCCGTGTCTTCTTCGAAAAGCTTCAAAAGCTATCGCCCACTCTGATGGCTGATAAGCATAGTCCCCAGCATGGCCTGACCTCAGTCCTTTGAGTCCCCTACACTTGGAGTATCCCTCTTCCCTCTTGCCTCTGGAGGCTTCATTATGCAAACCCCTCCATCTAGAACATCTTCCTCCTATGCCTGTCTTAGAGGCCCAACTCAAATACCACCTCCTCTGGGGAACATTCCAAGACCTTCAGGGCAGTGGTCTTGCTCAGACTTCTACTAGAACACTCCATCTTCAGGCAGCCAGGACAGATATTGGTTAAGGATACAGGACTTGAGTGCAAATAAGGGTTCAAACCCTGGTTCTGGCTCTTAACAGCCTGTGAAGTTCAGTCGGGCACATGTGAAATGGGCACATGGGTCCAAAGATGAGCAGCAAATATGACCCATACCTTCATGGAGCTGACAGTTAAGGGGGTGAGTCAAATATCAGACCAAGCCATGTCTGATGAGAACAATTCTCTGCAAAAGAGCAGCAGGGGTCTGCTTGAGCATTTAGGAGATGGGAAGTCGATGGGGAGGCACCAGTAGGCAGGATGGGAGGAGGAGGGAAGGGAAGAGAGCTCAAGTCAGAGGGAATGGCATGTGCAAAGGCCCTGTGGTAGGAGGTAGCAGCAAGGGCAGATGGATAGTTCCATACACATCCTATTTGGTCATTTGTGGTTTGGAAAGGCCAGGCCCCTCTTGTCTTTTGTAGGAGAAGAAAGATAGGCATCCAGTTATGGCCCCTAATCCACCTCTTTCCCTGGTCCCAGGTCTTTGGGGGTAGTTGGTCAGAATCCCCTTGGCCACCTTTCTCTCTCCCAGGCCCTTGTGGCCATCTCCGTTTCTAGGGTATAGATGATAGTGGGGGTATGGTCATGTAAGGTCCTGCCTTTCCTGGGGTCACCCTGAGTTGGTTGGGGGAGCCAAGGAGACAACCCCCCAGCTGCCCTAGAGCCTAATCTCCATTTCCCAGGCAGGCCCAGGTGTGAGGCCGCTCTGCCCTGGGCATCTGAGTCAGGTGGACCTTCTCTCTCAACCCCTCCACCCAGGGTGACGCAAGCCAAGCCCTACATTCCTGGAGGAACATCCAGCGGCATTTGCTCAGCCTGGACATCCACAGAATGGGATCAGTTTAGCCGTGATGGGGGAAGAGTGGGCAGGAGCTCCTGGCAGAGCTGATCTCATCCCAACAACAGAGATGCCCTTCACTGCTCAGGCTTCCCTTCCGTTAGCAGGATACAGATGTGAATGAGGACTGCAAGCAGGGCACCTGTGGCCACTGAGAGATGCCAGGAATTTTAGGAGCAGCTGGGAGGTGGGAGGGAGAGATTCCACCGTGAGTGGGCAGGGAGGTGAGGGATCGGGGTCACATACTGTGACACAGCCGTCATCACAGCCCTGCTTCTCGGCCCGTGGGTCAGGAGCATCAAGGAAATGAGCCACGTTTCAGAAAGTGGGAGGAGACGGGCACATTACGTAAGAGGGGATCCGGCTGCCTGGCGCCCAGATGGGTAGAATGGAAGTCCTCCATGCCCAGCAATGGCTCAGGCTCAGGGCAGGACACCTGACCCGCATGGGAACAACAGGGACTTAACGTGTGACCTGGAACCATCCTCAGCAGACAGAAGCTTAGCACCTGGCCCTGCACCAACTGTCTAGATTCCAATCCTGGCTTTGCTGCTTGCCGACTGTGAGACCTGGGTGGGGGGTTGGCTTCAGTTTTCTCACCCATAGATGGGAATAATCATAGTGCCAACCTTAGAATGTGTCTGGAGAATTAAATGAGACCATGCTGGACTGTCCAGTCAGGCAACCACTGTATTAATTTGCTTGACTACCTCAACAAAGCTCCCAAACTGAGTGGCTCCAGCAACGAGATTTATTGTCTCATAGATCTGGGGGCTAGAAGGCCGAGATCAAGGGGTCAGCAGGCTTGGTTCCCTTTGAGGACAAGGAGGAAGAATCTATTCTCTGCTTCTCCCCTAGCTTCTGGTGGTTTACTGGCTATCTTTGCTGTTCTACGGCTCATATACAGAAGCATTGCCCCGATCCCCACCTTCATCTTCACGTGGCCTCCCCTCTGTCGGCATGCATGTATACAAATTTCCCCTTTTCATAAGGACATTAGTCATATTGGATTAGGGGCCCACCCCACTCCACTTTGACATCATTTTAACTAATTACATCTGAAAGGACCTTGTTTCCAAATAGGCCACGTTCTTAGATGCTGGGAATTAGGATCTCAATGTATGAATTGGGGGGCAGACACAATACAGTCCATAACACCACAAGTCGGGAGTTCCCTGGCAGTCCAGTGCTTAGGACTTCTCGCTTTCACTGCCATGGGCCCGGGTTCAATCTCTGGCTGGGGGACAAAGACCCTGCAAACCGGGGGACGTGGCCAATAAAACCAAACCAAAACAGACAGGGGCTTGCTTCCCTGGTGGCTCAGTGGTAAAGAATCTGCCTGCCAATGCAGGAGACGTGGGTTTGGTCCCCCGTCCAGGAAGATCCCATATGCCTCGGAGCAATGAGGCCTGTATTCTAGAGCCTGGGAACAGCAACGACCGAGCCCACACGCCACAAGCACTGAAGCCTGCGCTGTAGAGTCTGCACTCAGCAACCAGAGAAGCCGTTGCAACGAGAAACCCGCACACTGCAACGAAGAGTAGCCCCACTCGCCGCAACTAGAGAAAAGCCCTCGCAGCAAGGAAGACCTAGCACAGCCAAAAATTAAGAAATAAATAAAAATGTAAAAACAAGCAAACAGAAGAACCCCGAATGTGGCCGGTCCAGCATTTGAAATGAGGCTGGTTGGACTTGAAATGTGCTATCCAAAATGAATGCTGGATTTCAAAGACTTGATATAAAAAAAAGGAGAAAAGAATGCATGCTCAGTTCAGTTCAGTTGCTCAGTCGTGTCTGACTCTTTGCGACCCCATGGACTGCAGCACACCAGGCTTCCCTGTCCATCACCAACTCCCAGAGTTTACTCAAACTCAAGTCCATTGCGCCGGTAATGCCATCCAACCATCTCATCCTCTGTCATCCCCTTCTCCTCCTGTCTTCCATCTTCCCCATCATCAGGGTCTTTTCCAATGAGTCAGTTCTGCACATCAGGTGACCAAAGTATTGGAGCTTCAGCATCAGCATCAGTCCTTCCAGTGAATAGTCAGGACTGATTTCCTTTAGGATGGACTGGGTGGACCTCCTTGCAGTCCAAGGGACTCTCAAGAGTCTTCTCCAACACCACAGTTCAAAACATCAATTCTTTGGCACTCAGCTTTCTTTATAGTCCAACTCTCACACCCATACATGACCACTGGAAAAACCATAACTTTGACTAGACGGACTTTTGTTGGTAAAGTAATGTCTCTGCCTTTTAATATGCTGTCTAGGTTGGTCATAGTTTTTCTTCCAAGGAGCAAGTGTCTTTTAATTTTGTGGCTGCAGTCACCATCTGCAGTGACTTTGGAGCCCCCAAAAATAAAGTCTCTCACTGTTTCCTTTGTTTCCCCATCTATTTGCCATGAAGTGAAGTGATGAGACCCAATGCCGTGATCTTAGTTTTCTGAACGTTGAGCATTAAGTCAACTTTTTCACTCTCCTCTTTCACTTTCATCAAGAAGCTCTTTAGGTCTTCTTTGATTTCTCTCACTATTGACTTATTGATGAAATAATGATTTCATTTATTAATCATATTGATTACACACCAAAATGATAATACTTCAGAGGCATTATGTTAAATAAACTATATTATTACAATTAAAATTTTCATGTGTCTAAATTTTAATTTAATGTGTTTAAAATTTAAGTCTTTAAATTTTAAAGAGTTTGAAATTACCAGTGTGGCTCCCATTACCCATTAAACAGCCTGAACTAATATTTACAAAGCCCTTAGAACAGGGCCTGGCCCACAGAAAACACTGGGAAAGTGTTAGTTAAATAAAGACTTCTCTTTAGAGGTGACTTGTTACCTGTGGCATTTAAAAAATATGACTTCCCAAGGAGTGAGAAAATCTGGGGACAAATCTCTTTTCTTGTCTGCCTTTTCTTTGATTTAGAGGATTTTGTTTTACATTCTGGAAGCGTAGGGCATAGGGCTTCCCAAGTGGCACAGTGGTAAAAGATCCGCTGCAATGGAGGAGACGCGGGTTCGATTCCTGGGCTGGGAAGATGCCCTGGGAGAGGAGATGGCAACCCACTCCAGTATTCTTGCCTGGAAAACCCCCGGGACAGAGGAGTCTTGTGGGCATCACGACCGAGCACCGAGCACACACAGCACACGGCATGTGTCATATGATCCTACCTTTTCCAAATGGTTTCATGGTATCTTCTCCATGTTGTTATAAAGTCTTCACCCATCATATTAAGCACAGCGGTTTTCTGAAAAGTTGTTTCCAATATTCCTATTAACCACAGACAACTTTAAGCTGGAAATATTTTGTTAGTTAGGATTATTATTGGGTAACGTGGTAAACAATTGAAGGATTGTAATAATAGGTATTGTGAGTAGTTTTTAGAAGAGCTGAAATGGATTTGCAGTCCTGCCAGAAACATATGAATGTCTCCGTTTCACCAACTTTTGACGAAATTTATTATTGTTTTTAAAACGTTTTGTGTATGTGTATTTGTGTGTGTTTATTTTGTTTTCTTGCTGATTTATCGGAGGAAAAAGCATGTCTTTGCTTGTATACATATTCCTTTGGTGACCTGGAGGTTGAGTATTAGCCACTTGATTATTGCCTCTGTACATTCTCTCTTCTGATAATTGGTGTCTTGCATCCTTTGACCATTCTTATCAATTTGCATGCCTTCTTTATAATGGCGTTTCCCAACCTTTTTTGGAACCAGGGACCAGTTTCGTGGAAGACAGGTTTTCCATGACCCCCAAGGGCGTGGGGATTGATTTCAGGATGATTCAAGCACATTACATTTATTGTGCACTTGATTTCTACTATTATTACATCAGTTTTACCTCAGATCATCAGGCATTAGATCCCAGAGGTTGGGGACCCCTGCTTTATAAGGATATCAATTTCTGTCCCATTTTATTTTTTCCCAAATTCACATTAGCCAATATTGACTTAACGCCTTAATTCCATTTCTTGTTTCACGGATTTTTTGTATGTTTATATAGTCAAACCAATCGATTGCCCTTTACGATTTCTGTCATTGCTTTTAAGTGCAGATCATTCCCTTCTAGAAACATGGTAAGCGTCACTTTTAGTTTCTTTTAGCCTTTGGTAATTTCTTTCATTCTTTTTCCCTTAAGATTTAAAATCCCTCCAGGACAGTACTGCCCAAATGAAATATAATGCAAGCCACAAATGTGAGTCACACATGTAATCTTAAATTTTCTGGTCATCACATTCTTAAAAAGTAAAAACAGAAAAGGTAGAGAGCTCAGAGGACTTTTAGGGTAGTGAGCTTGTGAACTTACTCTCTATGATACAACAATGGTGACTATGTCATTATACATTTGACCAACCCATAGCATGTACAACACCAAGAGTGAACCCTAATGTACACTATGGGTGATAACGTTGTAGATTCATTGATTGTAATAAATGTCCCATCTGGTGGGGGGTGTCCACAGTTGGGAGGCTGTGGGGCGAGGGGACAGTGGTTATATGAGAGCTCTCTACACTACTTTCTGCTCAATTTTGCTGTGAATCCAAAACTGCCCTTAAAAATAAGTTTATTAATTAAAAAATTATAGATGATTAAAAAGTGAAAAAAATGGTGCAATTAATGTTAACAATATATTAACCCAATATATCAAAAAATATCATTTCAACATGTAATCTGTACAACAATTAATGAATGAACTATTTCATTTCATTTTGGGGACTGTTGTCTTCAAAATCTGGTGTGCATTTCATAGTTACAGCTCATCTCCATTTGCACTAGTGACAAGCCACGTTCCCAATGCTGGACCACACACGGCTGGTGGCCACCAGCTTGGCTAGCGAAGCGCAGAACGTGGTTTGACCCCAAGTGAGGACAGAGGGTAAAGGTTCCAGTGACCAGACTAACCACCCTCTTCACCTTCACCTCCCACCTGCTCCTCTCCCTCGAAAATTCCTGCCCAGGCAACCTGGGTTTTCTCACCGTCCCTGGTGACCTCTGCCTGGCTCTCGGATGCTGCCCTGGACACCTGTGTCAGCTGCCCAGCACCTTGGGCTTCCCAACTCCTCCGCCACCCGCCAGGGACTGCCATCTGTCCACTGCCACCTCCCACTCCCAGCCTTTGGGCTGAGGAGCTCACTCTGGGGAGGGAGGGTGCATTTTTAGCTCTCTACCCCAGCAGGTCATTGCTCTGGTGACAGTCTCAACAGTAATAACTATGATTAGGAACACATCCTGGGTTGCCTTATGTAATCCTTCAGACTATCTTTTTTTTTTTTTTTGGCCAAACCTCAGGGCATGTGGGATCCTAGTTCCCCAACCAGAAATGGAACCTTCAGCAGAGGGAAGTCTTAACCACTGGACCACCAGGGAAGCCCCTCCTCCAGGCTATCTTGAAGGCTGAAACCATCCTGCATCTGGGCTAGGGAGCACTGGCAAGTGCCCAGCCTGTGGTCAAGACCAGGGGAAGGTTGGCAGAAAGGCATGGGACCACCTGGAGGGGTGAACTAAATTTATTAAGTTTGTTGGGAAGGAGATCTGGTGTGATCCCTGAAAGCTGCCCACGTGTCTTTGATGCCCCCCTGTCTTGCCTGTCCCTGGGACCCTGTGGGAGCCCCTGGGACGAGGTCGCCAGGAGGTGGGAGGAGCCTGGTGGCCCTCCCCATCCCCCGACCCCCGCCTGGAGTCTGTGCTCTGGGATCCCTCTGGGGCCGGTCACCTCCCTGCCCCGGGTAGGGTGTGTCTTAGCGACTGTGGGAAAAGTCCCTGAGCTGGGGCGCAAAGCTGGCAGGACGGGGCGGGGAAGGAGGGGTGCTCTCCAGGGCGTGGGGGCGGGACCAACATCCGAAGCCCGGCAAAAACAGGCCAGGCGGCGGGGCGGGCAGACTAGTCCTGGACACTGGCGCTCAGGGCACCATGAGCGGCCGAGTTGGGGACCTGAGCCCCCCGCAGCAGGAGGCTCTGACCCAGGTGAGGAGCTTCGAGGGCGTCGGGGAGGCTTGGGGAGGGGCCGAGCAGCCCCGGGGCACAGCCGCGAAAGGGGACCCTGGAGAGCGGCGTCCAGTCGGTGGCTTCAGCGCACAGGTTGTCCAGGGAGCTGGGCACCCACCTGGGCCAGGAGCCCCCATCTCTGGGCCTCTCTGCGACTCTCTGCGACTCTCTGCGCCCGGCCACCGAGCCCTGTCCTGTGAGGAAGGTGGAGGAGGATGGCCCTGCCTTTTGTACTGAGGCAGCCTTGGGCAGACAGCCGCCCAGGTCTCCTGCCCAGATTGCAACCTTTGTTCGGTTTCTCTCTGTGGCTTTCTGAATCCGCAGGCCCCAAGCCTTCTCCCTATTGTTAATGTTTTCATTAAAGGGAAATGGTCGGGGGAGGGGATTGGTGCTATCAAGACAATCCGATGGGACTCACCTGAAGCTGAAAGTGAAAGTGAAGTCGCTCAGTCGCCTCCGACTCTTTGCGACCCCAGGGACTGACTATAGGCTCCCAGGCTCCTCCGTCCATGGGATTTTCTAGGCAAGAGTATTGGAGTGGGTTGCCATTTCCTTTTCCAAAGACATCATCCCAACCCCGGTCTCCCACACTGTAGGCACTTTTACCGTCTGAGCCACCAGGGAAGTCTGGGACTCACCTGGTAGTGTCTTAACCATGAGGAGGTCTTAGGTGCTACAGCATTAATTGTTTGCCAGGAATTCCTTGGCAATCCAGTGGTAGGACCCACTGCTGTGGCCTGGGTTCAATCCCTGGTCAGGGAACTAAGATCCCACATCCCTGTGGCATGGCCAAGAAAAAAAAAATCGGTTTGCAAATGGCCAGAGACTAGAAACTGTGAATTCGGGGTGACAGGGCGGAGGGCATAAGGGTATCACAACCATTGTTGTTCAGTCGATCAGTCATGTCTGACTCTTTGCGACCCTATGGACTGTAACCCACCAGGCTCCTCTGTCCATGGGATTCTCCAGGCAAGAATACTGGAGTGGGCTGCCATTTCCTTCTCCAGTCACAACCGTGGCTCCCACCTGAAGCCTGTGAAAAGGCAGTTTCAGACTCTGGGGAAGGGTTTCTTTTGAGGCTCCTAGTTTGTGATCCTCACATGTATCTGGCACCTGCCACAAGCCAGGCCTGAAGCTAAAGGCTTTACCTTCACAAACTCCTTTGACTGGCACATATGTATCATTATCCCCACTTCACAGATGAGGAAACTGAGGCTCAGAGAAGTTAAGCTACTTGCTTCCAAATCCAGACCCTCATGATGCAATATCCAGGCAACATCTCCAGAATGTTCTGGTGGGCCTGCATCAGATTCACCGGGGATGTTTGCAAAAACAGAGATGGCACAACCCTCCCTCGAACCTACAGAACAAGGGTCTTGTGGGGCAAAGAACCCCTCAGGTTTGAGAAGGATGCAACTCTTCCTGCCGTGGTGGGCTGAGGGCTGGCCCATTCCCAGGTTGCAACCTGGGCATGTGCTGCTAACTCTGCAGGGTCCCTGGGCAGGGCTGACCAGCAGACTGAGGCTGGGAAGGTCTGGGACAGGGTTGGGATTGTGGGAGCGCCTCTGACCATTCTATCCCCTCCCTCAGTTCCGGGACAACCTTCAGGACTTGCTCCCCACACTGCCCAAGGCTGATGACCACTTCCTCCTGCGCTGGCTCCGAGGTGAGGCCAGCTGCGGTCAGTGGAGGCTGACAGGGGGGCGGGGGGTGGGGTGGGAGTGGCTTCAGGAAAGCAGGTGGGAGACTTTGGGGGACAGCCCTGAAGAGTGAGCTGGAATCTCAGTTCCCATCCAAATCAGCACAGCACAAAAATCCTACGGAGCCTCAGTTTCTTCATCCATAAAGGGGGCCTGAGGCTACCTCCCCAAGGGTTGTTATGAATTAAATGAGAGGGTGTAGTGCCTGGCATGGGTGGGCAACAGGGTGAGGTGAGGTTAGAGGTAACACCTGGGAAGTTCTCAGGATGACAGGCCTGGCCAAGTCTTGAGTAAATACCACTGAACTGTCTTCAGGCCTTGCCCTTGGGTCTGTTTCCAGTTTCTTGAAGACAGGGCTTCAAGTGTCATTCATTTAGAGATCTGACACCACGTGCCCAGGGAACATTCACAGAGTGGGTGTAATTAAAGGCAGAGGAGGAATTTCCTCTAGGAATTGCCGCAGTAGTGCAGAATAGTTAGAACGACAGAAACCACCCTAGAACTTAGGGGAAGAAACTCATGTCATCTCAGCATACCCCATGGAATGGCTTTTGAGCTTGAGCCAAGAGAGAAGTCAGAAGCCAGGGTGGAATCAGACAGAACAGTGATTGCTAGCAGGGTGCCCATACAAGTTGCCTCACTTTCCTGGTCTGTGTAATACTGGTCTCTACCTTCAAGATGCTGTGAGTCAGACCTGAGGTCATGGGCGTACACAGAGCCAGCACAGAGGAGGGCCTCCCTTCTGTTCTATTTCATTTGACTGTGTTTTTTCAAATTATTGTTTTTTTACAAACTTTATTTTTAGAACCATTCTAAAAAGATTTACAGAAAAATTGTGAAGATAGTGCAGAAAGTTCCCATAGATGCTGCATATTAACACTTTACTTTCATATGACTGTTTGTGATGATTAATAGACCATTATTGCTATGTAATTAGTGATTGAAATCTGTGTTTTATTTAGATTTGCTTAGTTTTTTTCCATTCCGGGATCCCATCCAGGACACCACATTCCATTTTCTTGTCTTGTCTCTTTAGGCCCTCTTGGCTGGGGCAGTTTCTATTTCACTTTTAATGTCATTTTAATGTCTTTTCCCCCACCCAAGCTAAAAAAGGACTTGGAACAGTAGATTTCTTTTCTTTTTTTTTTTTTAACTTGGAGTATAATTGCTTTACAATGCTGTGTTAGTTTCTGCCGTACAACAAGTGAATCGTTTCTGTGTTACATGCATCCCCTCCCTCCTGACCTTCCCTCCCCTCACCCCCATCCCACCCCTCTAGGTCATCAGAGGGCACCGAGCATCCCACTCGCTGTTTCACGGTGTCTATATGTCAGTGCTGCCCTCTCAGTTCGCCCCTCCCCTGTGTCCACACGTCCGTTCTCTACACCGCTATTCCTGCTCCGCCAATAGGTTCATCTGGACCATTCTGGGGACGGTAGATTTCTTAAAGCCACCTGATACAGCCTCAGACCTCTCTCCTCCTCCTCTGAATCCTTTTGGGTTTAAAAATCAGCTTTTCAGGTACCTCTTGGGTCTTAGATAAAAGAGTGAAATGTATGCACTGTAGGTGGCTGGGTCAGGGGAAGGAAAAGGACCTAAGATAGGAAGAGGGTGCCAGGCATCTGGCGCCTCCCCTTCACAACGCAGATCTGCTGATGCAGCTCTGCCCCCTTCAGCTCAGCTCTCCTCCCAGCATCACAGGCTCCAGACAGGACCAAAGGCCAGGGCTGAGCTCAGCTGGATGCAGAGGAGCCTTCCTGACCCTCTCAGGCCGATTCCTCTGTTTTCCTTTCTCCCCATCCCTCGTCTGGGTGCTTCTCTCCCTCTGGGATGCCAGCTCCTCGAGGGCAGGGATTGTGCCTGCCCGTACTCCCAGCCTGACATATAGTAAAAATGTTCTGAGGACCCAGCAGCAGTGTTCAAACCACTGTCTATAGGACCAGAAGCCATTCTCAGGTTCTCAGTAGAAAAATCTCCTAGAGACATCTCACAGAGATTTTTTTTAAGCCAATAAAAGAATATCAGGTATGATTATGCACTAACAAATTTGAAAATCTAAATGAAATGGATACATTCCTGGAAGAAGAAAAAGAAAGCCCTCAGTAGATCAGTAAACATGAAAGACATTTAAATGTTAATAAAAAACGTCCCCTCCCCTCCAAACTCAGACCACAAACGGCTTTGCAGGTGAATTTCTCCAGTTCTAAGACTAGCTAATTTCTCAGTGTACAAATTGTTTGTGTTGTTTTCAAATATATGAAAGAGTGAGATTTATTTTATGAGGCTTGGGTACATTTGATTCCCAAGCTAGCTAAGGACAATAAAAGGAAATTCTAGGCTCATTTCACTTACGAATGTAGATGTAAAGTCTAAATAAAATATTACATAACAGAATCCAAGAAGGTATTAAAATTATGCAACAGTACCAAGGAGAGTTTATCTTGGGTATGCAAGAAGAGTTCAACATCAGAAAACCCAGGGAATTCCCTGGTGGTCCAGTGGTTAGACTTAGAGATTCCACTTCAGGGGGCACTGGTTTGATCCCTAGTCAGGACGATCCCACAAGTCATGCAGCCAAAAAAAAGAAAAGAAAGGAGAACCTATCAGTGTCAACAAACACATTAATGGAGTTAAGGATAAGAAGTTGTATGGCTATCTCAGTGCAGAAAAGGGCATCAGAAAAGGTTCAAATTTTATTTATAAGACAAAAGTCCTTCATGACATCCTTTGAATAACTCTTAAAATGATAGTCCCAGATAAACTAAGGCTCAGAGAATGGAAGTGACTTACTCATGGTTGCAGAGCAAATAAAAGGACAAAACTGGAGTTTAAGCTCAAATCTGACTCCGAAGCCCATGCCCTTACCACTCCTAATACCAGGAGCATCTCTGCTCCCTGGGGGATGTTAAATATTGCAGGCTAGATCAGCTCTAGAGTGAACAAGTTTAAAAGGCCTGGAGGAATTTCTCTGGTGGTTCAGTGGCTAAGTCTCTGAGCTCTTTCTTAATGCAGGGGGCCCTGGTTCGATCCCTGATCAGGGAACTAGATCCTACATGCCGCAACTAAGAGTTCGCATGCCACAACTAAATATCCCACACGCTGCAACAAAGACTGAAAAGCCTGTGTACTGCTACTAAGCCCCGGCACAGCCAAATAAATAAATAACTTAAAAATAAAGGCCTGGGTACTGTATAGCACAGGGAACTATATTCAGTATCCTGTAATAAATCATAATGGAAAAGAATATGAAAAAGAATATATATGTATGTATAACTGGATCACTTTGTATGTATAACTGGATCACTTTGCTGTAGAGCAGAAATTAATACAACATTACAAATCAACTATACTTCAATAAAGTTTTTTTTTTAAAGGCCTGGAAAATGAAATCAGGAGCCTTCCACAGTCTTCGAGAGGATTAAAGACCCTTGCTTTTTTAAAAAAAAAAAAACTTTCCAGGCCCCCCAATGTATTCCTGGAACATCAGGAAAGCATACCCTCCTCGCCCACGGAGCTTGTCTCTTTATGAGCTGTCAGAGAATGGCTTAATGCTGCATTCTGCCTCCAGCCTCCTCTT
The DNA here is from genome assembly GCF_019320065.1 of Cervus canadensis. NCBI lineage: Eukaryota > Metazoa > Chordata > Mammalia > Artiodactyla > Cervidae > Cervus > Cervus canadensis. The sequence goes on from NC_057386.1 coordinate 110,878,259, forward strand.
ACCACACCGCCTTCTTCTTGCAGCCCGGAACTTTGACCTGCAGAAATCAGAGGACATGCTCCGTAAGGTGAGACCCTGTGCTCACGAGCATCCTGTCTCCTACACGTTGCACCCCAGGAATTATCCCCAGGGATTATCGACAAAGGCCGGGGCCTCACACCCAGTCCTGTCCTGTGTCTCTTCTTCCTTACCCCTCCATCCCTTTCTGCCTCAGACCCGGGTCCCCCACAGCCCTCGTCCTGGCGCTCCCACCCCCAGTCCTGTGTTGGTGCCCCTGGGGTGGCTCTGGCAGGATCCTGGTGCCCGTGGGCGGAGGGGCGTGGCCTGTGACCTCTGGGGCAGGCGGTCTTCAGGCCCAGCTGTGCCTCCGCAGCACGTGGAGTTCCGCAAGCTGCAGGACCTGGACAACATCCTTCAGTGGAAGCCCTCAGAGGTGAGCCCACGCGGGGTCCCCCAGGCCACTGCCGGCCCCTCAACTCACCCACCACGTCCAGCTGCCCGAGGGAGCGGGGACCCAGCCTGGTGGGCTGCTTCGAGCCGGGCCCTCGCCCCACGTCCAGGTGGTCCAGCGGTACGACGCCGGTGGCCTGTGCGGCTATGACTACGAGGGCTGCCCCGTGTGGTTCGACATCATCGGGACCATGGACCCCAGGGGCCTCCTGCTGTCAGCCTCCAAGCAGGAGCTGATCCGGAAGCGCATCAGAGTCTGCGAGTTGCTTTTGCACGAGTGTGAACAGCAGAGTCAGAAGGTATGCGAGCGGGTAGAGGGCACGTGGTGGGGCCAGTCTGTCTAAAGGGTGGTACCAGGACCCACTAGAGAGGCACCCGCTCCTCCCTAGCCTGCAGCACCACTGGGCTCTGCTTCTCCTGCAGTCACCCTTGCACCAGCGTCTACCACGTGCGTGCCGTTCTCTGCTGCTGGGCACCAAGGCTGGCCAAAGCCCTTCCCCTCCGCCCTTGGGTGAGATGCTGACCTTGGTGCTACGAATCCTCTCGCACTGTTCCCCCGGATCCCTGGGAACAGTGGGTGGTCAGCTTTGCTTACAGAAAGGATGCCCCTTGATTGTGTAACTATGAAACCTGATGGGGGAGCCATTGCTTTGGACATCCCCAAAAGCTGGTGACCCTTGAATCTGAGCACATCCCTGGTGCCCCTAGGGAGTTACCGCCAAAAAATGTGGGGCACGGGGCTTCTTTAAGCCAAGAAGGACCACACCCTCCTTTGCAGGTCTTCTCCTGGCCCCTGACTCTGCGTTTCCCGGTCACTAGCCTTCAGAGGGAATCTAATGCCAAGTGTGGCCGGGTTGGTTTTGTGAGTCTTAAGTGTCTAAAGCTGTTATGGCACTGTGGGATATTATGGCTAATATATATGTGTCCTCATGGGACTCCACACGAGGACAGGGCCTGCGTCCCCAGCGTCTGGCACAGAGCAGGACGCAAAATAGACCCCCCACCGAGATGTGTGGCAGGCAGGAGAGAATTACCTAATGCTGTGTGTCGTGCCTGGTTTGAACACATGTGTTCAAACACATGTGTGTTCTCTTGTAAGATGGCTCACTTATAGTCTCAAGGCAGTGTCTTCCACTTCACAGATGTTCCCAATCGGAGCCAGCAGTTAAAGGGATGACACTGGTATCTGTTAAGATTTAACAGGCACTGGCCAAGTGCCAGACACTGGCTTTGTTGAATCCTCACAGCAGATCTCTCAGGGCCTGGAATTATCCCCATCTTACAGAGGAAAAAAGTAAGGCTCAGAGGGATTAAAAATCCACCCAAGGCCTGGTGACTCAGATGGTTAAGAATCTGCCTGCAATGCAGGGAGACCCAGGTTCGATCCCTGGGTTGGGAAGACCCCCTGGAGGAGGGAATGGCAACCCCCTCCAATATTCCTGACTGGAGAATCCCATGAACAGAGAAGACTGTTGGGCTGCAGTCCTTGGACTCAAAGAGTCGGACACGACTGAGCGACTAACATTTTCAAAGCCACACAGCCCCCCAGCAGCAGTTCTGGCTTGGACTCACCTGTGGGGCTGCATCACTGGCTGACAAGTGTACTACTGTGTGTGAAGATGACCAGTGAACAAATGACGTCTTTAATCACAGTTAACTCATTCCAGGCTACAATGTTGAACAGTGTGTGGGGGCCACCACGCTAAGGCTCAGAGGTGGCACCTCCTTAGACCCTGGATGGGCTCTGTCTGTTTGGAAAATGCTGTGGGAAGCTGGGGGGAGGGGGCAGGACGGTGGAGGGAGGGTCCTCCTGGCTGGAGCCGTCATCTGATCCGAGTACCCGCTCTGTCCCGTGCAGCTGGGCAGGAGGGTCGACACGGCCGTGATGGTGTTTGACATGGAAGGGCTGAGCCTGAGACACCTGTGGAAGCCAGCGGTGGAGGTTTACCAGCAGGTGAGGTCGGAGCCACACTGCCCGCACCAGCTTCCGGCCCAAGCACGAGGGGTCACTTCCCAGGGGCCCCAGACAGCAGCCAGTGAAGCTGACCTGGGCATCCACCCTCCAGGGAGGAAGAGTCTGAACAAGAGCTCCACTGAGGATGACGGCCATGCTCCCGGGGAAGACGGGATGGGCTTCTGGGGTCGGGGAGAGGGGCTCTGGGGGGCTTGTGCCTCAGCAGCGTCAGGGGCCGCAGAAAATGCAGGGGCTGGAGGTGTTGGAAGCTGGCCTCGCTCAGACTCATCTTGACCCAACAGTTTTTTGCCATTCTGGAAGCAAATTATCCAGAGACGATGAAGAATTTAATTGTTGTTCGAGGTGAGCCCAGGATGGGGATGACCTCCTGGGGTGGGAATGGTGAGGAATGGGGGAGGGGGACAGCGGGGAAGCCACCCAGACCACGGACTGTCAAACAGTCCTGGGTGGAGAATGGGTCTCTGTTTGTTCAGCTCAGTCCTCCCCTGATTCTTTTGGAATATGCAAATCACACTCTTGTGTGCTGCAGCAATGTCAAATACGCCATGTCTCTAAATGTTTACTGTTATTTTCTTTACCGACCTGGATGGGGACTGGCATCAGAGAGTCCATGGACGGAGAATCCATGGAGTGGAAACAGTCTGTGCCTGCAACGGCTGTATGACAAAGGGCTCACTGCATGTGTTCTAGGGTCAGATGATCTGGCTTCCCATCAAGTCTGTGGAGCAAATCAAGGTCACCTCATTGAGCCTCAGTTTTCCCATTCTGTAAAATGGGGATACATGGCACCTTCCCTATAAGATAGCTGTGAGGTTACATGAGATAGTCTCTGGGGAAAGTGCAGCACAGAGCCTGGTCCACAGAAAGCACCCAGTAAGCTTGAGTCATCCTGGTGGAACATGAGGTCTAATGCAGATGCCGCCTCCTTGCACCCAAGAGGGTGCCAAGGCAACGGGGGCAAACCGTGAGTGTGGAAAGGAAGAGGCACCCCTGGGGAATCAACACTGCTGATGCCTTACATCAAGGGAAGAGGAGGCAGCCATTTATTGTATCATTCGATCTCCACTTTTCAGTTAGGAGTGCTTAGCCTCAGAGAGGGTGAGTGAGTAGCTGAAGGTCTCACAGCAGGAAATGGCAGCATCTAGGTCTGTCCAACCTCTGTCCCACCCATGCCCTTGGCTGTGACCCTGTGTATCCAGGTCCTATCCCATCCAGCTTCTCAAGGGACTTTGTGTGTTCCAGCCCCCAAGCTGTTCCCCGTGGCCTTCAACTTGGTCAAGTCGTTCATGGGTGAGGAGACCCGAAGGAAGATAGTGATTATGGGAGGTGAGTGATGCGGCCTCCCAGCTGTGCCACCTTCCCATCTGCCTGGAAGCAGAGGCTGATGCCAGAGGCTCCATTCCTCCGTAGCTCCTCCTCTTTACTCAGGCCCTGACCTTGGCCTCAGCCCTCAGTGACCTTTGCACACTCATTCGAGGCTCCGGGACCTAGATGATGGCCTGGGTGGCCATGCAGAGCACCTGGGTGTTCTCAGGAGTTGGTGCCCAGGAGAGCCAGCATAGGACACATCAGGTCTCTCCTGGGCTTGGCCCAACTGCCCTCTCTTGAGTCCCCGACCCTCCATGGTGCCCCACTTTTTGTCCCCACAGGCAACTGGAAGCAAGAGCTGCCTAAGTTCATCAGCCCCGACCAGCTGCCTGTGGAGTTCGGGGGGACCATGACCGACCCCGATGGCAACCCCAAGTGCCTGACCAAGGTCCGGTGCCCAGAGGACGGGGAGGGAGGGGGGATGGCCGTGGGGCGGTGCCCGCTCACCACTCTCGCCCACAGATCAACTACGGGGGCGACGTGCCCCAGCATTACTACCTGCGCAACCACGTGAGGGTGCAGTACGACCACCAGGCGACCGTGGGCCGAGGCTCCTCCCTGCAGGTGGACAACGAGATCCTGTTCCCGGGCTGCGTGCTCAGGTAGGCACGGCGCCCCCCCACACACACCTGGGCGCGGTCAGGAGGGGCCCGGAGCCCAGGCAGAGGGCGGTCAGTGGGGCCCTGTCCCCTGCAGGTGGCAGTACGCATCGGATGGAGGGGACATCGGCTTCGGGGTTTTCCTGAAGACCAAGATGGGGGAGCGGCAGCGGGCCGGGGAGATGACGGAGGTGCTGGCCAGCCAGCGCTACAACGCCCACATGGTGCCCGAGGACGGGAGCCTCACCTGCATGGAAGCCGGCATCTGTAAGAGCTACAGGGTTCACTGGGGTCGCTTTCTTCCTCATGGCGGAGTAAATGAGCTGACACCTCTTGCCCGTCTGGCCCCTGTTTGCTCCTATTTCCAGCTCTCGGGGTGGGTGTGGGGGTCTGTGCAAGCTCCTAGATACCCCCGAAGCCAGGGGCATCAGCTTCAGGTGCTGGATCTGAGGAGAGGCCCCCAGGCATGGGTGCAGGGACTGAGAGGCATGGTGGAGTGCAGGGTTCGCAGCCCTGTGGACTCAGTTCCTGGGAAGACCCCTCAGCGCACTCTACAGGCTAAATGAGAGACAGCTGGAAATCAGCCACGAGCTCGGCGTCAGGGCTCCCAGCCTGCCCACCCGCGTGGACCACCCGAGGAGGTGACCCTTCCCGGTGTTTGTCCCCCATTCCCAGGCCTCTCGGGCTGGTCTGTTTTGGCAGAAGTGGTGTTGCCCAGGGCCATCGCTGACCTCCCACCTCTGCGGGCAACAGCACTAGGGGAAGGGAGACCCAAGGTTGATGTTCCCTGGAGAAGAGGAATGAGTTCAACCAGGGCTTCCCAGGTGGCGCTAGTGGTAAAGAATCCGCCTGCCAATGTGGGAGGCATGAGATGGATTTAATCCGTGGGTCAGGAAGATCTCTTGGAGGAGGAAATGGCAACCTACTCCAGTATTCTTGCCTGGAAGAGCCCATGGACAGAGGAGCCTGGCGGTCTACAGTCCATGGAGTCACAAAGAGTCGGACACGACTGAGCTTCTGAGCCGGTCACATCTAGTTTACTTTTGTGGCAAAGCAGGGATTAGAAGGGTGCATACAGAGAAACCTGATGACTCATCAGATCCAGATTCATGCTGGACCTTGGCAGTGAACAAACTGCCTCTAAAAGAGACGTAAGAGGGACTTCCTGGTGGCCCAGTGGTTAGGACTCTGCACTGCCAATGCAGGGGTCACAGCCCACCACCTGCTGGGTTCTGGGCCCCTCCCGACGATGCCCAGGCATGGGAGGGCCCCATGCCTATCTGAGCACACAGCCCGGGAATAGGATCTCATCGTCCACCTGGTTGGCAAACTAGGATCCCGCACGCTCACAGCACAACCCAGAAGTTTATTTTTAAGATAATAAAAATTTTAGGGACCTCCCACGTGGTCCAGTGGCTGAGACTCTGCGTTCCCAGTGCAGGAGACCTGGGTTCGATCCCTGGCCGGGGAACTAGATCCTGCATGCCACAGAAAATTCTTCTCATGCCACTGCTAAGACTTGGTGCAGCCAAATAAGTAAAATAAAAATATTTTTAAAAAATAATAAATTTTTTTAAAGACATGAAAAAGTGACTGATGGGGAAAGTAGGGATCCCCATCCAACCCATCCCTGATGGGTTGGAACATCAGGATAAGGGAATCCCAGTCCCTCCCCTCACTTGCTCTGGAATCATCAGAAGGTCTTACCAACCTCCATAAGCCTATATCCTTATCCATAACATGGGTATGATCATACTTTCCCTGGGGCCACTTTGAGGATTCAGGGAGCTGTGAGCAACTGATGTGATGCCCATAGACGGGCTGATGCATGCTGGTGGTTACTATGACTCCTGCGGTGAGCACAAGCATCAGCTAAGGAGACCCCTTGCCCAAGGGCACCTGGGTGGGCAGGCATGCCGGGCTCGCTTTGCCTGCTTCCTCCTCTGTCTTTGCAGACGTCCTGCGCTTTGACAACACCTACAGCTTGATACACGCCAAGAAGATCAGCTACACCGTAGAGGTGCTGCTCCCCGACAAGGCCTCCGAGGAGAAGATCCAGGGTCTCGAGGACTCAAGACAGTCCCCAGCACAGTGAAGACCCCGCCGCCCCTGTGCCCGAGCTCTCCGACCGCTCAGCACCCTGCCCTGTCCCTGCCCTTCCAGGCAGAGCGGTGCTGGAGGAGACCACGGAGAGCCTCCCACCTCACCTCGCCTCGCCTCGCCTCGCCGTCTCAGCTCCTTGTGGGCCCACCTTGCTCGGTGGCCCAGCAGGAACGGGACGCCTGGTGTGGGGCCCACGGGAAGATCCTGACAGACACCCCATCCCCTGTTCACAGGGAGAACCCTGAGGACAAGCTGGCATCCAGGAGGAAAGGTTCTGCCTGCAGAAGCTGCCCTTATGTCCTTCCCGACAAGGTGCCCCCCATCCCAGGGCGCACCCCCACCTGGCCCTGGTTTGGGGGGGAATGTGCCTGAGCCCCGGCTGCAGGGAGCACTGCTCAGGCCAGAAGAGCAGGGAAGCCCCATTCTCCGCATGTAGGGGCTCTGCAGGGATGCGCAGGGAGGCGGCTGGGGAGAGGGATGGGCAGCGCTGGCGGGGGCGGGTCTCTTTTCTGACAGAGCGTCAGCTCTCCAGGTTGGCTCTACCGCCTTTGGAGGGAAAATCAGAAATAGAGAGTGAGCCCTGGCAGGGACAGCCATCAGGGGGATGAGCCACACTCAGGCTTCCGCAGAGCCGAGTCTCCCTGGAATTCCCAGTATCCCCCACCCCACCCCCACCCGCTGTGATCCAGCCGACTTTCAGCCTGGTTTCTTTCCGGCTCTGAGTGGGGCCAGGACCCAAGCAGCGCTGGAGGGAGCTGCAGTGGGCGTGCTGGGGTGCAGAGTGGAGCTGCCATGCCAGGGCGCCCATCCTGGACTCGGACTTGCTCCTTAGGAGAACCATCATCAGGCTTTTCCTCCATCTTTGCGTCTCACCAGGGGGACAGCTGAAGGTTGGCTGCCAACCCTCCTTCTCCAGCGCCCCAAATGCGACTCGGCAGCGGGCCAGTGAAGGCTTTATTCCTCAATGGCTGGCTCTCCCAGGCCCACAGCCCACAGTCAGGACCACCACCTGCTCTGCTGGAAGGACCGCACCCAGCAGGAAGCTGCCAAGCTGACTATGGCTCTGAGGTTGACTCTAGTTGGCAATGAGGCCATCTACTGGGGCCTGGGTGTGCTGCCCCGCCACCCTGCCCCCTGCCCCCTGCCCTCTGGCTGGGCCAGGCCAGCGGCCCCCAGTTCCTCTGAAGACCTGGCCCCAGGCTCTGGACCCCTGCTCCCATACTGCTATCCCACAGGGTGGGATGCCGGCCACTCGGGTGACGTCCCCGGGATTGAGTGGCCAGACGTCCCTGTGAAAGGGGTCCTTGCTGCCAAGCATTAGCATCCTGGCCGCCCAGGCCCTTCCCAGGGACTGGAAGCCTCCTTGAGCCCCACTCTCCAGGTGCTTTGCCATCAAGAAGCCCGCCTCTGGTCCCTTCCCCACTCTCAAACTCTGTGCTCTCATCTTCCCTGGTTAATAAGAGGTTTCTTGATTTCCCAGAGCCTGTTTTAGGCAAGGACATAATGAGGCTTGGGAAGGTGGGGGTCTTCCGGTGAGCCAGGTGAGGTCCTTTAGGCCCCAGCCCTCCTGCTGTGGACCCAGCCCTCCATCCACCATGAACGATGGAGCACAGAGTCTGAGCAGGGGCTCTGCTGCTACGCAAAGCAAACTGACTGAGTGAAACTGAATGAATGCCAGTACTTCCCTGGCAGTCCAGTGCTTAAGACTTCGCCCTCCAATGCAGGGGGTGTGAGTTCAATCCCTGACTAGGGAGTTAAAAATCCCACGTGCCTCAGGGCTAGAAAACCAAAACATAAAGCAGAAGCAATGTTGTAACAAATTCAATAAAGACTCAAAAACATAGTCCACATCAAAAAATCTTTAAAAAAAGAAAGAATTTTGGTAGGGAAAAAAAACTGCCTCACCATCACCAAGGAGACAGCCTGGGGCCATCAGAAAAAAAATCACACAGCATCTCCTGTCCAAGAGCATTCCCACATCCCGGATGTGGTAGGCTTTCCCATCACCCCAGTTGCACAGGTCACCCTCTGTGCAGCCTCCCAGTTGAAGGGACATCGAGAGCCCTCAGGGTCCTGGCTTCCCAGGGCCGTGTTCCCACCACCATGGCAGGCTGTGTGGAGGGCAAGGGGGCCCTATGCCAGGTTTCACTGGGCCCAGCTGTCATGATGGAGACTCCCAGGGCCCTCCTGCCACCTTCACGTCCCTCGCCGAAAAACAAGGGGTTTGTGGATATGAACACTGACCCTGGCCTTTCTAACCACCCAGAGCCAACGGCCTAACCCTCAGCACTGCCTCGCATGGTTTGCTTGCAGGCAACAAAGACTGCTCCGTCCCAAGCACAGAGGTTTTCCGAGGCTCTGACTGCGAAGAATTTACACAGACATGGCTGTGACATGCGGGTCAGATGCTGTCACGGCAACTCTGAATCCCAGAACTGGCCGAGAGCATCTTGTGTTCAGCCATGAGGGCAGCAGTCAATGCAGAAGTGAGAACAGAATCTCCTTACCTGGAGGGGGCGCTTCAGGAGCTAGAGAAGGAGCGTGTCTTCAGCAACCTCCATCCCTGTGTCTTAACACTTTAAAAATAAAAGGTGGGGGGCAGGATGGGGAGGAATTCCCAGTGGTTAAGACACCACGCTCTCAGCCAAAGGCCCAGGTTTAATCGCTGGTCGGGGAACTAAGGTCCTGCACTGCTCTGCAGTGCAGCCAAAAAAAAAAAAAATTCTTTTTTTTAAATAACAAATTTTTTAAAAAGGAAGTAGCTCAGAGAGGGGCTGGTTTACCCGAAGCTTGTTTTCTTGTTCGTTCACTCATTCATCAATGTTTACTGAGCGCCCGGTGCCAGGCACTGCAGGTCATGGGGATCCTGGGGACACTGGACTGATTTGACTCCGCTAATGGGAAGCCCGCCTACAGTGAGGGAGGCAGAAGTGACTCCTATGATTATCAAGTGGGAGGGCGCCATCACGTGGGCTTAGAGGGGCAGGAGCCAAATTCTAGGGGACCCTTGAAGGCATAACTGAGAGACGTGGCGGGGGTGGGGGGTGACCAGGTGCCTTCCAGACGGAGGAATGGGGTGAGGGAGGCTGTGGGGTGTTTGAGGCCGGAGGGAAGCCAGAAGTGCTCTTGGGCGACGCTGCTAAAGGCTCTCTGATGTTTGCCATTTCTTTGTAAACAACTGTGTGTACACATCTGGTAGTTATTAACAAAGCAAAACGATTTTTTAAGGCAGGTTACAAAACGGCCCTGTTTTTTGTCAGGAAAGAATGGCAAAATCTTGGCAGGAGGCCACAGATCAGAACTCTTACTCAGAAGGAGGGGGTTGGAAATCCCCAGGCCTCACCTGTCCGGAGGAATGGAGCCGGGGCCTGCCCATCCCAGCTCTCCTCCTGGCTGCAAAGCCGCATGACCTTCCAGGGGGCCAGGGGGAGGGATACAGGCAAGGGGCCTACAGGGTTTTTTTTTTTTTAACGTAGTTGGAAAGGCTCTCGTGCCCCTCAGATCTCCACTGCTGTCCAGCTCACCTTCCAAAAGCCCAGGCTGAAGGGGACACCTCTGTGAGACAGTCACAGCTTCACCAGGGCTCCATGGCACGGAACTCCACAGTCTGCACAGACCCTTTATATGTGACCCTGAAGCACCCAGGAATTGTAGCCCATTTTACGGGTCCAATAACCAAGACCTGATGAGGGGGCGGGCCTTGGCCAAGAGCTCCATGTCCAATGGCAGAGGTGGAGCCAGAACCCGGGTCAGCTCCCAGCAGTGGCCCTGCCCTGCCTGTCAGGGGAAGGGAGGGTCCATGTGGGCAGGTGGGACTCTGCCAGGGAGTGCCAGCCTGGGGCAGGGGGCACACAGCGGGACTGAGTGAACAGCTGGGTTCCTGGGGGTGGGGGTGGAGATGCCAGGGTCTGGACAAAGCTGCTCGGGCATTTGTGCCTCTCAGCGGGACGTGCCTCCACTCCAGCTCCACTCCCACGACTGGGCGCCAGGCCTGGGCTGAAGCTTCACCTTCAGAAGCTGGGGAGAGTGAGGATCAGGGCGGGAAGGGACTTGTCAGGTCGACGAACAACATGAAGAGGAGGAGGGGACTTCCCTGGTGGCCCAGAGGTTAAGAACCCCACCTGCCAGTGCAGGGGACATGGGCTTGATCCCTGGTCCAGGAAGATCCCGCATGCTGTGGAGCAAACTCAGCCTCTGTACCACAACTACTGAACCCGAGCTCTAGTCTGTAAGCTGCGACCACCGAAGCCCCCACGCCCTAGAGCCCTTGCTCTACAACAAGAGAAGTCACCACTCGCTGCAACTAGAGAGAAAGCCTGCACGCAGCACTGAAGGCCTGGTGCAGCCAAAAATAATATTTTTTTAATTTTAAATAATTTTTTTTTTTTTTTAAAGAGGAGGAGATGAGATGTGAACCCAGGGCCATCTGTGCAGACAGCACGGAGCTTGCTGAGCACACTTAGTGGGTGGGCTTTGCATCAGGAGGCTTCAGAGAGCAGGCGGCTGCGACAGGCCTGGGCTGCGGGAGTGATGCGGTGACCATGGCGACCTCGCCTTCGGCCATCAGAAGGCGGTGTTGGGCCACCAGGGCCTCTGTCCCCGAGGAAGCAGGAACTGGGTCCCTCGGCACACCGCTCAGGAATGCAGCGCCTTTGAGACCCAAGAAGCCAAGCTCACCAGACCCCAGGCTATTTGGGGCCGTCTGCAGAGGCAGAAAGAGGGGGTCCAACCGGGGTTCATATCCTGGTTCTCAGCTTGCTGGCTTGCTCACTACATACGTCTGGACTCCACCCCCAGCACCACAGCCACTGCCCTAGTCTGGGCCTCTGTCATCTCTGGCTTGGATGTTTAGAAAGGAGCCCATGGATTTCTTTATGCCTCTTCCTGCCCTCTTCTGTCCACACTCCACAGGGCAGCCAGGAAAATATCTGAAATGAAAATCTGATCGCATGTTTCCCTGCATAAGCCCGTTCCCCCCAGGAGGGGTCATTCTCTGTGGTGGCTGACCAGGCCCTCTGGGACTTGACCACACTGGGCCTTGACTGCATCTCCCCCACCCCAACAACCTGAACTCACCAATTCATCAAGCTCTGTCCTTCCTCCCTGCCTTTGCTCAACCTGGACTTCCTCCCCAATCTTTTTTTTTTATTTTTGGCCACACCATGCAGCACGCAGGATCTTAGTTCTCTGACCAGGGATCAAACCCATGCTGCCTGCATTGGCAGCGCAGTCTTAACCACTGGACCACCAGGGAAGTCCATCCCTCCCCAATCTTGCTCTGTGCACCTTCAAGGCTCCCGGAGCCCTCGTCCAGGAGGCCTTCCCTAGGCCTCTTCCCGCCCCCCCCCCCAGCAGGGTTCAGGTGCCTTCTCCGTGTTCTCAGAGTGACGGGACCAGTGCTCATCACATAGTGGAGCTGTCCCCTGCCTCGTATTGATTCCTGTTGACCCCCACCTAGTCTATCCTGTGTTGATTTTGAGAAATAAACATAGTCTTCCCTGCTTTACAGGGGAGGAAAGTAAGGCTCAGAGACACGTTCTTTTGCTCGGTGATGGTGCCAGGCATGGAATTTGGAATGTCAGGCTCCAGAGCCCTGAGTCCCCTCACCCATCTACCCCCAGAGGTTGGGTCATACCAGGAGTACGGCTGGAGGAGGGCAGAACCCAGCAGCGTGACTCAGCACTCTGGAGAGACCCAAGGAGAGGGTTGGGTGGGGCAGCCGCAGAACAGAGGACCCAGAAAGGATGGGCTCGCCTAGCCATGTCGGTGTCCTGGATTTGAGGGCAGGAGGAGTGAGCGGCCCAAACATAACCATAAAAGCCAGGTCTACTGATCACTTATCATGTGCCAGGAGGTAGTGAAATACCTTACTGGCCTCTTCTGACCATCCCAGTAAACTTATTAGAACGGAATGTTATTAGCCCCAACTTACAGATGAGAAATCTGACACGCAAGCTCACCTAGCATGTTAGAGGGGAAGCCAAGGTTCAAACTCAACTGTTTCAGCACCATATATTTCTGAACCATTCGAGGATGACTTGCTCAATGTTGGGAGAGGAACTACAGCTGCCTGGTAGTCTGTTTGCAATCACCCCCAGACTCGGCCTCCCCGCAGCAGTCTTGGGCACTCCAGGTTCCCCAAGAATGGCAATAAAAGCAGAGACCAGTTTGGTCTGACCTTGAAACACTCCATGCCCTTAGGGTGGCCCCTGGTATCATGAGCAGGGGTGTGCCAGCTCCGGCCCTGGACAGTGTACAAGCTCCTCCACTTTGTAGCCTCCTTAATAACCCTACTCCATGCTCCTATCACCATAGCAACCCATTCCTATGGTAAGCAGCAAGGGCATGTTGGCTGAAAACACAAGGCAACAGCTTCATGACATTGGATTTGGCAGCAATGACTTCTTGAAAATGACACTAAACGTACAAGTAACAAAAGAAACAACAGATGAACTGGACTTCATTAAAATTTAAAACTCGTGTGCTTTAAAGGACCTATCAACAGAGTGAAAGGGCAACCCATGAAATGAGGAAATATTTACAAATCATGTAGCTGATCAGATTAAAATTCAGAATATATGAAGAACTCCTACAAGTCAATAACAACAAACTTCATTTAAAAATGAATAAAAGACTTAAATAGATGTTTCTCCAAAGAAGATATACAAAGGGGCAATAGCTCATGAAAAGACGCTGAACATTACTGATTGTTAGGGAAAGCAAAGCAAAACCACAGTGAAACACCACCTCACACCCCTGAGGATGGCTGCTGCTGCTGCTGCTGCTAAGTCACTTCGGTCGTGTCCGACTCTGTGCAACCCCACAGACGGCAGCCCACCGGGCTCCCCCGTCCCTGGGATTCTCCAGGCAAGAACACTGGAGTGGGTTGCCGTTTCCTTCTCCATGAGGATGGCTATTATCAAGCAACAGAGAATGCTAAGTATTGATGAGGATGTGAAGAAACTGGAACGCTTGTGCATGGCTACTGTGAATGTAAAATGGTGCCGCCACTGTGCAGAACAGTATGATAGTTCCTCAAAAAATTAAACATAGAATTACGTTATGATCCAGAAATTCTACTTCTGGGTAGAACTGAAACCTGGGGCCTCAAACAGGTATTTGTACACCGATGTTCATAACAGTTTTGTTCATGATAGCCAAAAGGTGGAAACAACCCGTGTGTCCATTAAGAAATGGATGGATAAACAAAATGTATTCTGTTCACACCATGGAATATTATTTAACCTTTAAAAAGGAATGAAATTCTGACACATACTACAACATGAATGAAACTTCAACGACATTAAACTAAGCAGAAGAAGCCAGACACAAAAAGACAAATACTGTATGATCTACTCCCAAGAAGCACCCAGAGTAGTCAGATTTGTATAGACAGAAAGTAGGATGGTGGTTGCCAGGGTTACTGACTTTTCCAGTCAGGCCCCAACAAGGGTCCCCCTACCTGTTGTCATTCAAGTCAAAAGAATGAGACAGAGTTTATTGTTGAAAGACAAAGTTTGCATGCATGCTCAGTCGAGTTCAACTCTTTGCAAACCCATGGACTAAACCTGCCAGGCTCCTCTGTCCATGGAATTTTCCAGGCAAGATTACTGGAGTGGGTTGCCATGTCCTACTCCAGGGGATTTTCCCGGCCCAGGGATCAAACCCACATCTCCTGCATCTCCTGCATTGGCAGCTGGATTATGTACCACTGCGCCACCTGGGAAAGCTTTATTTCTTTCATCAAAGAATAGACACGTGCAAGCTCAAGCTCTGCAGTCCAGGGTCTCCCGACAGGCCGCGGGCAGGGCTGCTTTATAGGGGCAGGGGCGGGGGGAGTGGGCGGGGTTTGGCACAGCGGCGCTGCTTCCGGCTTCAGACAGCAGTGCCGGGTGCAGCATCTCTGCACACGGCTCGCTGCTGCCATCTTGAATTGAGTGTCGTGTGCAGCACTTCTGCACACGGCCCACTGAGCTGAGGAGTCGCTGGCAGCCATTTTGCACTAGGAACTCTGGTCTGAAAAGCCGATACAAGGCCTCTGCATGCAGCCCCTGTGAGCAATGAAAACTAGACTAAGCACAGAGGAAAAGGGAAAAAAGGTTAGACTTTATTTCATCACCTGCATTCTATTTTAATTTACCGAGAATTGTTCCTGAGCTTTGCCAGTGACACCAGGGGCTTTGAGGAGAGGAAGCAATGGAAAGTCAGTGTGTAATGGGTACAGAGTTTCAGTTTGGGAAGATGAAAAAGCCCTGGAGATGGATGGTGGTGATGGCTTCCCAACAGTGTGACTGTCACTTAATGCCACTCAACTGCACTCTTAAAAATGGAAAATTTTATGTTAGGCATATTTTACCACAATAGAAAAAAAAATTTAAACAGATACCTAAATATAAGAGCTAAACATAAATCTTGGGACTTCCCTGGCAGTCCAGTGGTTGGGAATTCATCTTCCAATGTCAGCAATATGGGTGTGGTCAGGGAGTTGAGATTCCCACATGCTTTGCAGACAAAAAGCATAAAACAGAAGCAATATTGTTACAAGTTCAATAAAGACTTTAAGAATGGTCCATATAAAAAAAAAGTTGAACATAGAATTACTACCTGCAATTCCACTCTTAAAGGTACACCCAAGAGAGGTAAAAATATGTTTTCACAAAAATTTGTACAAAAAATGTTCATAGAGCATTATTCATAATATCCAAAAAGTGGAAATAACCCGGATGTCCATCAACTGATGAATGGGTAAGCAAAATGTGGTGTATTCATGCAAAAAAATTTTTATTTAGCTATGAAAAGAAATGACATTGATACCAACTACAATATGGATGAGCCTTGTATACATTATGCTAAGTTAATAAAGTGAGTCAAAAGATCACATACTATATGCTTCAATTAATATAAAATATACAGAATAGGAAAATCTATCAAGATAGAAAATAGATTAGTAGTTGCCAGAGGCAGGAGCAGGGATGCAGGAAATGGGGAGTTACTGCTAGAGGGTACAGTGGTTTTTGAGGTGGGGATAATGAACATATTCTGCAATTAGGGACTTGCCTGGTAGGCCAGTGGTTGAGAATCCCGCCTTCCAATGCAGGCAATGCGGGTCCTATCCCTGATGGGAGAACTAAGATTCCATGTTCCTCGGGGCGACTAAGCCCATGCCTTGAACACTACAGAGCCCATGTGCTCTGGCGGCCATGTGTCAAAACTAGAGAAAAGTCTGCCAGCTGCAAGAAGATCCTGCGTGTGCCGAAGCTGAGAACCCAACCCAACCAAACAGAAAATAAGTATTTGTAAACAATATTCTGCAATTAGACAGTGATTGTATAAGATTATACAACCTTGTGAATATACTAATTTTACACCTTAAGAATGGTGAACTTGTATGTGAATTCACATTTTAAGAAGGAGGTGAAACTGCCCAGAGGGGAAACAGAGAAAGTAGACCGTCCCAGGGTTCTACCCAGAATACCACTGGGACTGGGGCAAGGCGCCCCTTCCTACCTCCCTCTCCCACAGTTCCCCTTTCATCTCTCCTTTTTAGGCCATTCCACCTCACCCCACTATATTCCGAACCCCACCCTGGCTTCTTCCCCAGCAACATTCACCCCATGGTGAGGCTCCCTCACCCCCTGGGCCCCCTCTGTACTCACCCAACTGGTTCTGATACGATGGCATTTCGCATTTCCTAGTAACTAGCGTCTGGAAGGAGGGGTCTAGGGTGTGGAGCGGGTGGCCCTGTCTACCCCCTGCGATTGTTTGCTTGTGTCTTGGTTGTTGCCATGGGCCCCTGAGAGCTTGGCAAACTAGGACTTGGAGAAGACGGGTACTGTGGGTGGGGGTTCAGGGGGTTCTTTTTCACCAGGGTCTTTGTTTCGATGTAGGGAAACCTATTCTCCTGGGCTCAGAATACCCTGCAGCCCGAGGTGAGTGGACCCAGGTTTCCTAGCACACGATGATTATTCACTTTTATCGAATACCTCCTACATGCCGGGTACAACATTGAGCCCTTTGGGGGAAGGTGCGCCTGGGCAGTGGCTCCATTACAGGTTTCAGAGTCAGACGGGCTTGGGTTCAAATCCTGGCTTCCCGTTTCCGGGCTATGAGGCTTCAGAAAAGTTTCTTAACCTTAATCTTAATCTCTGGTCTTTCATATCCTTAACTGTAAAGTGAGGATACCCCTACCTGTTTCCAAGCGGTTTGATAAGGATGTAATGTTCTCAGCACAGAAATGGGAGACTGAGAGCTCCAGGCAGGCAGGGACCCGACCCATCGTGTTTACTGTAAACACCTGTTTACATGGTGTTTGCGTCCCCAGCTCTGCCCTCCCAAGACATCCCAGGTGTGCTTTTCACCCGCCCCGCTCCACAGCATGGCTCACGCGGTCCCTTCTACGGGGTCGGGGGGGAGTTGCCCTTTCCTCTACCCCAGTCTCCGCTAATTGACATCCTCCCTTTCTTCAAGGTCTGGCTCAATGCCACCTGTATCCCACTGGGGTGATTTCCGTGCCTGGATCTTCTCCCTGTTTGCGGTGGGGACTCCAGAGCTGAGGCTGAGGGGCGGCCTCCAGTGTGACAACAAAGTGATGAACTGCATGGGCTTCTCTCTGGATAAGATACTAACCTCCTCTCTGCCTCAGTTTGCTTGTCTGTAGGATGGACTTAATGATAGGAGCTACCCAGAAGGGGGCTCTGACGTTTAAATGAGGCGATGCACTTAGTTTGGGGCCTGGCACGTAAAAAGCCTTCAATAAACGCTGTAGATCTGTGCTAATATGGTAGCCATGTGGGGCAACCTATAATAAAATTAATCAAAAGGTAAGTTAATTAAAACTAACCACATGCTGGGAAAGATTGAGGGCAGGAGGAAGAGGAGGTGACAGAGGGTGACATGGTTGTATGGCATCACCAACTCAACGGACATGAGTCTGAGTAAACTCCGAGAGAGAGTGGAAGGACAGGGAAGCCTGGCATGCTGCAGTCCATGGGGTTGGGAAGAGTCAAACACGACTTAGTGATTGAACAGTGACAACAACCACATTTCACATGTGACAACTGGCTACCAGGGATGCCCACTAGGAACCACCCCCAGATACAGAACATTTGCGTTGCTAAAGAAAGTTCCATTGCATAGTGCTGTCAGGCATGATGATGATAATGTGAGTTTGCAGTCTGGGTCACGAAAAGCGCTTAAGGGTATCTCTCATACCCCTCAGCTCCTCATAGCTCCTGGGGGGACCCCCAACTCCTCCTCCTGGCCCTGCCTGCCCCGCCTCTGACGTCCCCAGGGGTAACCAGAGACCCTCCCATCAGGAGGATTAGGGCGAGAAAGGAGACTGGTGAGAACCAAGCAGGATTAGGGGCTAATGAGAGCGCAGTGGAGGAACCCAATCTCCACGTGCTGCCCGCCTGGCGGGAAGTAGGTGTGGGTGGCAGCAGAAAGAGCCTGGAATGTGAAGAGGGGAGGGGCTGGAGGGTGGAGAATTACCTAACTGCTCCAGAGTGTATGCAGCAGACGCCCTGGACGGAGGTAGATGGCCAAAGACGGCTCCCCTTCTCCTGCACCCGATTCTATCAGGGCCCAGAGCAGAGAGATTTCAGCACTCACCCCCCTCAGCTAAATCGGTCCTAAGATAGCCCAGGCAAGGGGACCCGGGGTGTTCTGAGGGTAAGAGAGCCCTGGGAAGAGGGCCTTGGGCTAGCCCAGCCGTTGGGTCCGAGGCTAGACCAGGGGAGAGTTTCAGCCCACGTGGACCCACCTCCCAAGGCCTGGAAGAGGTAGCTGCGTAGCTATACTGTGGTCTCCAGCAGATGCACTCCTGGTTTCCTTACAGACAGTCATGGACAATGTGGCCTCTGCCCTCGGAGCTTCCGACAGCTGGAGGATAAATCTCTTAGAGGTGCACAACCCTGGACAGTCTCCATGTCTCAGTCAAAGGACTGGGGAACCTTCTGGGTTTCCCTCATCACCTGGCAGAGTGGTGGGGCACCCCTCACTGATCAGATGTTTAAAATCCCAAGGAGCACCCATACTGCCTCACGGGCATCAGCGTCCCCCTTCTCCCCCTTGGGACCCAGGGGATGCGGGATCTTGGGCAAGGCCTCTTGTGTCCTCGTGACCTCAGCCATGAGAAGGGAGGTAGGCAGGGCTGGGGGCCCTCAGCCCTTCCCTGTATTGAAGGCACACCCGCCTCCTCTTGAATATGGACACTTGTTGCAAAAAAGCCATGAGCCTCCCACCCCAAAAAAGTGACTGACATATTTACTAGACTAAGTCCCTGACTGCCAGCCGGCAGGGCTGGGTAAGGGTGATCTTAGCAGGGCCGTAGGTGCAGGGTTTCTTCATTAGGGAGAGGGGGAGACCGAGGGCTGGAGAGGAGGGTGCCTGCAGGGAGCACACCCATTGTTTTGTTAGTATTTGCCGAGTATTAGTACTCGGATTAGTACTCTTTCCCCCTGAAGTCCCCCTGTCCCTGGAGAGGCCTGGGAGCACTGAAGGGGTTCTACAGGCACCCAGGCTGGACACCCACACCTTGGGAGGCCAGCCTCATTCCCTCCCAGCCTCCTCTCCCTGG
The DNA here is from genome assembly GCF_019320065.1 of Cervus canadensis. Classification (NCBI taxonomy): domain Eukaryota; kingdom Metazoa; phylum Chordata; class Mammalia; order Artiodactyla; family Cervidae; genus Cervus; species Cervus canadensis. The sequence goes on from NC_057386.1 coordinate 110,897,331, forward strand.
CAGGGGACCTCTGACACACCCTGCTTTCCCCACCTGCTCCCCACCCCACCCCCCAGAACTGTCCAGAGCCAAGCATGGGACCTCAGTTAATCCCAATTATGTAACGTGCAATCCAACGGTTGGCCAAGGAGGAGGCGCCCTGGAGCCACGCCCAGGAGTGGGGGCAAAAGACCTGGCTTGGTCAGGGCCGGAGAGCAGGCTCGGCCTCTGACTGGAGCGGCCCCCGCCCCTCCAGCCTCACCCAGCACCATGAGCGGCCGAGTGGGAGACCTGAGTCCCAAGCAGGCAGAGACCCTGGCCAAGGTGAGCTGAGGAAAGGGGCAAGGGCTGAGGGGCTGAGGGAGCATGGTGGCCGGAACCCTCCCCCTCTGCTGGGCTCAGCACGTCCTTGACACTCTCTGGGCCGTCATGTCACCCGGGGTCAGGTCCTACGGTGCCCGGGGACGTCCGCCCTGTCCAGGGCAGTGGTGGGGGGAACAGCACCGTTTGCAGACGGTGGGGCAGGTGCCAGACCTGGAGAACTTTATCTGACCTGCCACCTCCCCACCTCCCCGTGGGTGGGAGCCAAAGATGCTGAGGCTCTGCCCACAGACTCTGTTCCCATTCACTCCCCGGGACCCTGGGAGATGACCTGTCTGTAAGAGCTAAGAGTCGGGGCCGAGTGTGTATGTCATCCCCACGGTCATTGGGGAAGAGGATGCATAACTGCTAACCATGTTTTCACAGAAAATGGGATGGAAAAAAAGAAGCTTTGGGGGGCTAACGAATGAAAAGAGCAAAGAATACATTCACATCTCAACCCAGCGACCCACCAACCCACCCATCTAGCTTTTCCTTCATTCCTCCTCCCATCCCACCCCACCCAATGATCTATCTCTCCTCTGTCCATTCACGCCCGCATCTCTCCTGTCCATTCATTGGTTTCCTCTTCCTTTTTTCCCACCCATTGATTTATCCACCAATCCTTTCTTCTTTCCATTTACTCACCCATCTAGCCTTCCTTCCATTCACCTTCCCATCCCTCCATCCACCCATCTTCCATCACCGCAGGCCAGACTGCACTGGAGAGAAGGAAAGAAATTGAAAAAAAAAAAGAAATGTATCACCGAGTCTAAGCTCAAGGCTCTGTGTGAACACCTCTTCAACCAGCATCTCTCTTCCCAGTTCCGAGAAAATGTCCAGGACGTGTTGCCCGCCCTGCCCAACCCGGATGACTATTTCCTTCTGCGCTGGCTCCGAGGTGAGGGCAGATGTGGGGGAGGTCAGGGCGAGGGGCAGCAGGAGGGACCTGGTACCAACTGCTCCAGAAGGACCCATGGCTCGCAGGATCCGATCACATCATCTTGCTTCACGTTCAGGTCCTAGAGAGGGGAAGGGACAGGAAAGGAAGTCCCCTCTAAGGCCCCCGGTGCCCTCCATAGCCCCGCCACCTGCTCAGGGCCAGGACAAGATGACTGCAAGGCAGCCTCTTTCGCACCTCACCCCTTCCTTCCATCTTCCCACAGCTCGGAATTTTGACCTTCAGAAATCAGAGGCCATGCTCCGCAAGGTGAGACCTATCCTCCTCTGAAACTTTGGTGAGGGCCTTCGTCGGGGGCAGTTCCCGCCTCCAGGCTCTACCTCCATCCCCCTCCTCCTTCCCCTCCTTACCACTCATCTCCCTTTCAGTACATGGAGTTCCGGAAGACCATGGACATTGACCACATACTTGAATGGCAGCCCCCTGAGGTGAGCCAGCAGCACCCCCCTACGCTCCCAGTCTCTGACAGATGTACCATCCAGCTGCCTCGGCATCACTGGGGACCGTGAGTAGAGGGCAGCAAGCCTGAGAGGCCTGTGAACCCCCGGGAAACTGCAGCCAGATCTCCTGTAATAATTATGAATATCTGCTATTAAGATCCAAGCTTGAGTTAAGACTGTACCTGCATGAACTCATCTAATCCTCACAAATGCCTGAGGTGGATCCAGCTGTACCCATTGTACGCATGAGGACACTGAGGCTCAGCAGTGCTTACGCAGCCACCCGGAGTCCCACAGCCCCTAGGTGGAGCCGGGATTTGAGCTCAAGTCTCCAAACACAGGCTCTTCAGCAGCAGTTAGCTTGCGGCTCTGAGCCCTTACCCCCTGGAGCCTTGCTCAAAGCATCCTGTCTAGGTGGGAAAGAAACTTGGCCCACGGAGGAGTCAGGGAGAACACGCCCAGCGTGGTGCCTTAGTTAAACAACAGTCCTAGTTTCATTTGCGGAGCACAAGCTCTGAGTCAGGCAGGCTGCTATGCCAGTGTGATCTTGAGGACTTTCCCCAACAGAGGAGGGGGGGGAATGGGGCTCAGAGAGGTGGCGTCACTTGTTCAAGGGTGCACAGCAGGGAAGCAGCCGCATCTGTTTTTTGAACCAGGTCTGCTCACCTTTAGTATCCATGTTTTTCATCACTAAGCCCAACCCCTCTCCATGGAAAGGGGCATGGGAGACTTTGGGGGCAGAACTCAGGAGCCCAGAGGCCTCCGGCAGGCCTGGCTGAGTCCCGCCTTTGCCCTGTACCTGCCGTGAGCAAGGCCCTCCCCTGAAAGCCCCGCAGCTTTCTCGCCTAGACAGTAGGGCCGCCCTCCAGGGAAGGGAAGGTGCTTGGACCAGGGTGTGTGCAGGCTCAGACCGACCACGGCAGCCTGGCTTGGGTCTCTATGCTCAGTCGCTCACTTGTGTCTGTCTCTTTGCGACCCCGTGGACTGCAGCCCACCAGGCTCCTCTGTCCATGGGGTTCCCCAGGCAAGAATACTGGAGTGGTTTAGCCATGCCCTCCTCCAGGGGATCTTCCCAGTCCAGGGATCAAACCCGGGTCTCCTGTGTTGCAGGCAGATTCTTTTCCGTCTTTTCCACCAGGGAAGCCCAAGGCGGTCTCTGGGAGGTTGCACATTGCCCAGTTCCATGTGTCTGTCCTCACGCAGGTGATCCAGAAGTACATGCCTGGGGGCCTGTGCGGCTATGACCGAGACGGCTGCCCCGTGTGGTACGACATCATCGGGCCGCTGGACCCCAAGGGCCTGCTCTTCTCGGTCACCAAGCAGGACTTGCTCAAGACCAAGATGAGGGACTGTGAGCGCATCCTGCATGAGTGTGACCTCCAGACGGAGCGGGTGAGGCTGCCCGGGCCCGCGGTCCCAGGGACACACCTGCACCCTCAGCGCCACCGTCAGAGGGCTCTGGGCTCACACCCCAGCTCCGACACTTCCCAGCTGTGCCGCCTTGGAAAGTCACCTCACCCCTCTCTGAGCCTGTCTCCTCACCTCCAAAGCCGACACAATGATAATGGTTGCAGAGATGAAGTTAGATAATATGAGTATGTGGCCGGCACCTGGGGCCTCTCAGCAATGCTAGCCACTATGATCCCCTCTGAGTCTTTGCCCTTGCTCTTCCTTCTGTTGGGATAATCCAACCCCCAGCACACACACGTTCCCCCCCAAACCACCAATGGCTCTGTCCTATCCATCTTTCAAGACTCAGACAGTCACCTTCTCTCCCTCATCTGGGTTAACATGCATCCCCACACCTGTGCTGTCCAGTCGCGGCTCTCAGCTCAGGACCATGGTGACCCCGTTGCTGGTCAGTCTCCCCAACCAGACTGTGAACTCTTTAAGGATAGGAACACTGGATTATTGAGCTATATGACATACTCTCAGTGACTGGCTCAAAACAGGTGTTTAATAAATATTAGCTGGACAAACGGAGGGATGAATGGATAAATGAATGGCCGTATGAAAGGATAGATGGGTGAATTGGTGAGTAAGTGGGTCAATTAACGGATGAGTGGGCAGGCGGGTGGAGGGTGGATGGACGATGATGGGTGATGGACAGTGGATGGACGGGTGGTAAATGCAGTCACTGTTTTGTCCTCTCATTCCTCTGGGGGACAGAGCAGGGAGCTGGGAGAAGCCCTGGGGGTCACATGCTGAGGCACCATCCCCCAGGTTCTGAGCCTGCACCCTGATCCTTGCTCTTGTGCTTGCAGCTGGGGAGGAAGATTGAGACTATTGTGATGATATTCGACTGCGAGGGGCTGGGGCTGAAGCACTTCTGGAAACCCCTGGTAGAAGTGTACCAGGAGGTGAGCAAAAGGCCCCGGGCGCCCCTGCTTGCTTTAACCACCAGCTTGCCCAGCTGTGACCTGGCTGCTCACTCAGAGCCGGGATCTAGTAACAGGTGGCGGCCTTTCCTGGACCCCACCACTGCAGCCCGGGCCCCATCACTGTGTTTCCCGGAGACCACATACTGACCCCACAGGGGCCGGCTTCCAACAAACCCTCCCCTGCCCTGCCACCTCCGCTCTGTGACGCGGGCAAGTCACTCTATCCGTCCACGCTGCGTTGTCCTCACCTACAAAATGGGGGTACTGGTTGTCTGCCCTCCAAAGGGACCTAGCCACACTTCTGTGACTTGAAACATAAACGGCACACACCGCGCTTGGCAAACGTGCGTGTATTCTCACTCCGTCGTGACCGACTCCCTGTGACCCCATGGACTATAGCCCGCCAGGCTCCTCAGTTCTTGGGATTCTCTAGACAAGAATACTGGAATGGGTTGCCATTTCCTACTCCAGGGGACCTCCTCCACCCAGGGATCGAGCCTGCATCCCCTGCATCTGCTGCATAGGCAGACAAATTCTTTACCGCTGTACCTCCTGTGAAGCCCCAGTAGTGAACATTCAATGAACAGTAGCCATCATTATTACTGTACTACTGTTGCTATAAGGTTTGTTCTAAAGATGGTTAATATTATGTAATTATTATAAGAGTGTGCTCACAACGGTCTGTGGAAAGGTTTCCTCCAGGACCATGGAAGTGATGGAAAGAGGGGAAACCCTCCGCAGCCTTCTGAAGGCTGCAAAGGACGGGGGTAGGAGAAGAGGAGGTGTGGGCTCTGACGGGGTCTTTCTTGGTTCCGCAGTTCTTCGGCCTCCTTGAAGAGAATTACCCAGAGACCCTGAAGTTCATGCTCATCGTGAAAGGTGTGTGGCACGTGACTGCACCCTCTGTGCTCCAGCCCCTTATCTGAACTCTGAGGACAGTAATAGTGCCTTCTTTCCTGGAAGCAGACAGGCAGGTTGGTTGCTTGGCTGCATGCAAATCAGAGTGCCTGGAACAGAGTAAGTGCTCCATAAACAGCAAATTCTATGGTTGGTTTTCCTGCAAAAGGCAGCTCCAACCCCAGCTTGTCCAGGAATCCCCCCTCACCTCGCCTACCCACGTCTGTCTCTCCCTCCTCAAACTGCCTCTGCCATTGGCAGCCCGTGCAGCCCAGTCTGGCCTTTGCTGCCTACTGCCTTCTGAGCCTGCAGTTATCTTTATGTATTCATCCTGCTGTCCTTGAGTTGTCTACTCCTTGAAGGCAAAGCCTTTGATTCTTCACTTCTCTTGTATCCCTCACAGGCCTAGGGCCAGGTGGGAACTCAATAGTATTTGGGTACTTGTTGTTTGGGTGGGTGGATTGATGGAAAGATGGCTGTATGTTGATGGTTGACTGGTTGATTCTTTGCTTGGTTTGTTGTCTGTTTAACCAGCCAGTTGGTTAGCTGACTAGTTGACTGTCTGGTGGTTGATTGCATATCTGATTGGCTGATTGGATAGTTGTTAGTTTGGAAGATTGAGTGAGTGACTAGTTAGCATTTTGCTTGGCTATGAGGGTGAGTGTCTAGTTGGCAGACTGGTTAGTTGGTTTGACTGGATTGTGGATGGTGGACTGCTGGTTGGTTATTTGAATGGTTGACTGACTAGAAAAGGCAGTTGGTTGGGCAGTTAGCTGGTTGTTTAACTGACTGATTGGTTTTCTGCTTGACTGATATGTCAGTTGGTTTGGTAGGGTTTGGTTACTTGGTAGGGTGGCTAGTTGATTGGTAGGCTGGTTGATGGGTTGGTGAGTATTGGTTGGCTGTCTGTTGGCTGGTCTGCTGGCTGTTTGGTACACTGGATAATGGGATGGTTGGGTAGTTGGCTGCTTGTTGTCTTCGTTGGTTGGATGGTTTATCAGGTGCAGGGCATTGAGATTTGCCAAGGTAATTCATGATTCCTCCATGCTGTTGACTCTGACTGTTATGGAGAGAGTGGCCTGATGGAATTATTTTTTCCCCATTATACTTGCTTATGTCTCTCCAGCTACAAAACTGTTCCCTGTGGGATACAACCTCATGAAGCCCTTCTTGAGTGAGGACACTCGCAGGAAAATTGTAGTGTTGGGAAGTAAGTAGTTCCAGCTCCATCCCCTGAACTCTATTCATGAACTTCGGAGTAAGTTGGCCCCTCACCCCCATCCAGAGGTCCACACATCACCTAGAGTCAGAGGCTCCTCCCTCTCAAAGGTGTAGCGGGTCTTACACTATGGAGTCTGTCCAGTTACCTCTGTCTTACTCCCCGCCATACCTCTTTGATGACAAGGCCTCCACAGCTTCCTCCTTATCAGTTTCAGTTTGGTTGCTGGTCAACCTCTGGGCTACGGGCCGTTTCTTTATATTAACCTTCCATGGCCATGTAGGGGGGATAACTTGGATTGGTTATAGGAGTGGGGCCACGTGACACCTGAGAATCCAGAACACAGAGCTTTGCACAGGGCATGAAGAACAGTAATGGGCTTTATGATTGTGATGATGAAGCAGCAGAGAGGGGGAGGTCCTTTCAAAGACCCCGGGCTGCCCCTCTTCCACCCAGAGGTCTGACTTGGGTGGGCCATTTGCACATTGCAAGGCCCCCAACATCGTCCTTGACCTCATTGGGGTTTAAAGTCTCCTTAAGGCAATTAGACAACATTAATCTTGACTACTCATCACTGGGAGACCATCAAAAATGGGCAAACCAATCAGCCAGGGAAAACATGTTTCCATAGCAACACAACGCTGGAAGACTCTTCTACAACCCAAGGCCTGAAAGGCTGGGGGATCAGCCCTGGCAGCCCAGCTCCTGTAGGGCTTCCCCCACCCACCAAACTCAGGCCCTCCTGGTAGGAATAGGGGGTGCTGACAGGACCCCTCCATACTAAATAGTCACCCTTCAACCCCTCCGCCCACAGGCAACTGGAAGGAAGGATTGCTAAAACTCATTAGTCCTGAGCAACTGCCTGCCCAGTTTGGGGGGACCCTGACTGACCCAGATGGGAACCCCAAATGTTTAACCAAGGTATGAAGAGCCCCAGAACAGGGGAGGGTAGAGGAGTCAAGCTGGGTTCCTTTCTCATCTACTCATTCATTCCACCAGTGTCTACGGAGAGACACCTGTGAGCCAGTATTGAGTGAGTCCCAGCCCTGCCCTAACAGAGTTCTCGGCAGCTGTTCAGACAAATGAGAAATGGGAGAATTTTGACCCAGAGGGATGAGCTGGGAGAGGAATTTCCCGGAAGAGGCCCTGACTGAGGCTGGTGGGACACAGAAGTCTTCCTGAGGGGTGGAGAAGGACAAGATGAGCAGAATACTTCCAGAAGCTAGGGAAACGTCTTGGACAGGAGACGCAGCCTGAATGATGCAATGGCTGGGAGCGGGGAGCGAGCCCATCCTGCTCTGTGTCCACAGATCAACTACGGCGGGGAGATCCCCAAGTCCATGTACGTGCGGGACCAGGTGAAGACTCAGTACGAGCACTCGGCGCAGATCAGCCGCGGCTCCTCCCACCAGGTGGAATACGAGATCCTGTTCCCAGGCTGTGTCCTCAGGTGGGCCTCAGGCCACCGCCCACACCCCAGCTGGACCCTCGCCCCTCGGGCATCTCTCAGACTCGGCAGCAACCCGTGCTTCTTCCCCTCCCCCCAACACAGGTGGCAGTTCGTGTCAGATGGGGGTGACATCGGCTTTGGGGTTTTCCTGAAGACCAAGATGGGGGAGCGGCAGCGGGCCGCAGAGATGACAGAGGTGCTGGCCAGCCAGCGCTACAACGCCCACATGGTGCCCGAGGACGGGAGCCTCACCTGCCCGGAAGCCGGCGTCTGTAAGTCTGCCCTGGTCGGGCCCCAGCTCTGGAAGGATGGAGCCACCTGTGCCACGGTTTAGAGGAAGACACGGAGAGGCTGTGACCCCCTCTCCCAGGGACATGCAGCCTAGATCAGTGCCATTCATCCACAGAGTCATTCATTCCGTCCACACTCAAGCGCACCCTCGGTGTGCAGGGAGCCAGAGACAGACAGGCCTTGAAGGGGTTGAGAGCGTCGCAGGTCACAGGCAAGAGACAGTAGGGGAGATGACTTTCCCCAGGAGGAAACTGAGGCTCTGAGAAGTAAATCAACTTGTCCAGAGTCACACAGCTGAATGTGGCACCGAGTTGTAGCTCAGCCTGGTGGTAGCAGCATAATCCTGGGCAAAAGTCCTGAAAGTCTTACCAACCTGGAGCCTTGGTTTGCTCACCTGTGGAGCAGAGGTCACAACTCCTACCTCTCAGGGTGCTTGCAGGGAGGCAGGAGGCATGTGCAGGCCTAGCCCAGCACCCCACTTCATCCAAGGGGGCTGGTAGGCCTCTGACATTCCCAGCTGCCCCCCGAGGACACCCCATCATGTGACTGTCCACGTGTGGAGACAATGGGATGCAGTGGCCATTGTTCTTGTTGCCAGTTGGTGCAACTAAAGCCAGGCTGGGCACGTGCCAGGGGGAGGTCAGGGTCTGTTTACAGGCCCTGCTCAGGAGGGGCAGTTCCCATGGGGAAGAGAACAAGAGTGGGGGGAGCTTGGCCCCGCTTGGCAAACACAAGAGGTGGGAACACGACCTGTTCTCCCCCATGGCTGGGGCAGGGCGCGGGGAGGATGGAGTCGGGCCCAACTACCCATCTTTCAATCTGTCCCCCCAGACGTCCTGCGCTTTGACAACACCTATAGCTTTGTCCACGCCAAGAAGGTCAGCTTCACAGTGGAGGTGCTGCTCCCGGATGAGGGCATGCAGAAATACGACAAAGAGCTCACCCCTGTCTAGGCAGCTCCCTCACTTCCCAGAGACCCTGACCCTTTGCTTTCTGTCTCTATATCCTTCTCCCCACCTCCCTCCAAAAGTTGCTCAGTAGTCCTTTTGACTCTGACATTAGTCAGAAGAGAAAGGGCTGCCTTGGGGAAAACACATGTGCTGTGGTCAGATCAGGAAAAATATGGGAGGCACAACTTCAGAGGATGTTGAGGTTGCAGAAGAGGAAGAAGCAAGGGTAGAAACAAGAGGTGGATGTTCCTGCAACCCGAGAAATAGAAAAATGAATCTCCTAGCCTTTGTTCTCACTTCTGAGGCATTTGTGAGCTTGAATTTCTTCCCCACGGGTTATCAGCAACTTGGGTCAGAGATGTATCTAAATTCTTTTTACTTCTACCTCTTATATAAGTAAATGCTCAACTAATGTGAAGTTGAATGGAGGTAGGGAACAAATGGGTGTGCAAGATAAAAAGAAGTCTACAAGGGGAGATTTCAGCACCTCGGACAGGGGCTGTGGCGGGGGATGGTCTCTCCTGAGACTCACGTGACCCAGCCCCCAGATTTCTGGCAGTGGCTGCCCCCTGGGGTAGGTAGGAGCTGTCTATAGAAGGCTTTGTCTGGCTCAAGACACACAGCTTTCCCAACCCCTCACCTTGGAACCTTACCCTTACCACCTCCCCTTGGAACTCACAGCTTATGTTTCAAGAAATTAAAGGCACTTCCTTAAAAGCAAAGGAAGTCACATCTGGCTCTAGCTGCTGCCCGGCAACAATAAAAAAAAAATCACAGCCGTCATTCAGTGAGTTCTCTCGGTGTACCATAGACGGTGCCAAGTGCTTTATGAGTTTAGCTCATTTCACTCTCACGCCTGCCCTGGGGTTACATATCACAGTCACATATGCAGAAGGAAACTAAGGCTGAGAGGTGAAGTCACTCTTCCAACACTACACAGCATCCAGGACTCAGGTGTTTGTTTTTTTTAACTCCAAAGACATTGCTCTTAATTGCTGCATAATACCACCACCTAAGACTCTGCTTTTACAGAGAAGAAGGAATATCTTAGATTGTCCAGCGGAAACATCTTGGATGTCACCCTCTCCAATCCCAGTTTGTGGGCAGAAGAGGATTATGCCCGTTGAGCAGTTGGAACAATGGAGACCCCCAATGCTGATTAAGCAGGTCGTCCAAGGAAACTCACAGCAGAGCAGGCAGGGCTTGTGCTTCAAAGCCCAGCATCCAGTCCACTGCTCACACGGCCGCTGAGAAGTGGCCTCTTGCCCCCCACCATGACCCTGGGTGACGCGGGGAGACACCACGGCCCCAGGAGCTTCCTGCTCCGGAAGCCTCTGCCCCATGGAGCTTCCTGCTTGAGCCCCAGGTCCTGATACATGTCTTGACAGGAGGAGAGGAGTTCCACAGAGAACATGGGTGGGTGGGGACCGAAGGACTTGAGGTTCCTTGGGAATGAGCTAAGAGCCCAGCCTGCCGGGGCAAGCCCCGCCATGGGCAGAAGAGGCCTGAGTCCGAGACCATTCACGCTAAGCACAGCAGCAGCTAGTACTTTTCATCTGCACTTAGGGATGCATTTTATAGATCAGAAACAGCGCTGGCCTCATTTCCTTCAGCCCATGGGTGGCAGAAATAGGACTGGAGCCAAAGCCTCCCTCCTCCCACCTGCTGCCTCCCACCCTCCCACCACTAATTCCCGTTACTGCAGCAACTTGCCAGAATGGGACAAGACCGCCAACTCTCTGAACAGGGGGCTGGGGAGAGGGGTGGATAGGAAGGAGAAAGAGAAGAAAGGGTTGTCATATTTAGAAGAAGAAAAAAAGCAATACTTGGGACATGCTATTTATCTGAAACTAAAATTTAACTGGGTGTCCTATATTTTATCTGGCCACCCTACAAATAAGGGATGGAGAGGTGGGCGGAGAAGAGGTGGATGGATCCATGCTCGTGGAAGATGGTGGCAGCGCCTGCAGGTGGGGCAAGGATGTGGTGGGGGAGGATGGCTCAGCATCGGGTCTCACCCTTGCCCCCTGAGGGAAAGGTCCCACCCCTAGGCTGCAGCGGGGGTGCAGAGGAAGCAGGGGTGGACCGTTTCCACCCTTGGGGCTGAGGCTGCTGTGAGCTGTGCCGTTGGATTATCTGCATCTGTCCCAGCTCCTCGACTGCAGTCCACAGACCCCACTGTGGACAGAGGTGGGGACTTGCTACCAGGAGGCAGGAGCAGGGGTAGCACAGACAGCCTAGGCTAGGGCTGCAGCCAAGAGCCAAAAGGTGCCCCTTGGCATCGCCGATGCCCAGCCGTGGCCAACCCACAGCCACAGCTGACGAGCAGGACCCCTCCTGCACCCTGCCTCCAGGCGCCGAGTCTCGCTCAGGGCCAGGCGCTTTGTTCTGAGCGTCCAGGCGGTGACATGGGGAGGGAAAGAGACCCCACTTAGCCTTGGCCAGTGGGCCCCACAGTCTAGCAGTGGTCAGTGAGCAGCATAGCAGCAGGAAGGTGGAGGCCTGCAGGCTGCCCCCTGTGTGTGAAGGGGGAGACCCAGACTTTGCGGAGAAGCAAGACCTGAGCAACCCACAGAAGCCTCCTGGGGGCAGCCATAATGAGAAGAGACATTGCCCCCCTCCCCAGCCTCCTTACATTGGCCCAGAGGAGGCTGAGGAAGGAACGCGCCTCACCTGGAGCCCACACGGGACCCCAGGGCCCAGCCAAGCTGGGCCGGGCTGAGCGCGTCCACATTCCCCCACCCCAGGCGCCCCCATCCACCTGCCTGCAATGACTCCTGATTTTAGGAATGGCTCTGAAGCTTCTCACTCACGTGGGATTTAGTGAGAGTTAACTGCTGACGGAAGGCTCACCGCACGTGGACTTCAGCTTCTCATCTGTAGGATGATAACGGTAGCACCAGGTACCGAAAAGGCCGTGACAGAGTTTCCATAATAGCGCCTGGCATGCAGTAAGCGCTCCAGCCGTGTTCTCCGTGGGTGTCGTTTGATGATTCTTGTCCAAAGAGGGAGCTGCATGATGATGAGGGGGGGAAGGTAGCAGGGAGGGTTCAAGGAGCAGGTACCATTAAAGATGGACCCCGAAGGCTGAGAACAGAGGGATGTGGGGGTGGGGAGGGCATTCCCAGCAGGCGGCATGACCTGGGCAAAGCCTGAGACTGGAGGGGTCAGGGGGGAGGCAAGGTCAGAGGTGCAGGGTGTGTCACGGTGAGAGATGAGGCTGCCTCGGCAGGGAGGCTCTGAAATCTGGGCTGGGATGTTCAGACTGGGTCCCGGGGACTTCCAGGAGTCATAGAAGATATCAAGACACAGAAAGGATTTGAGGAGACTCAGTAACAAGCAGGGTCAGATCAGAAGAATGCTCCTTTACACACTGGGGCTTTAAGGAGTGCCCAAGACTTTTTCGTATGAAAATAAAACCATGGCGATCACCCTCAGATGCACATCTTCGAATCACCATCCAATTATTTCCTCTGGGTAAATTCTTAGGACTGGAGTCCCTGAACCGTATAATTGGCATACTTGCTCTCTAAATTACTCATCTGATGACACAGTCACCAATTGTTTGTCCTTGAAGTGCATGTGTCTTGCCCATTATAGTCATAATAGTGATTAAATAGCCCCCTCGGTGAGACCCACTCTGGCCGAATTTGCAAGCCATTTCTCCTGTAACCCTCTCAGCAGCTTCAGAGGGTCGTTACGGAGTATTGTACAGTGAGGGAACCAAGATTCAGGGGGGTTAGGTAACTTGCCTAAAGTCACACAGCCTGTGAGTCAGCTCTACGTCTGAGTCTGTAGAGAGCCACGGGCTGGAAGGCAGTAGGAAAGGGGGATGGGGGAGGTGGGAGGGTTTAAGGGACTCCAACTCCAGGAAACAGAGACCCAAACACAATGTGGATGTAAAGCAAATAAGCCACATCACAGGAAACACTTAGCTTGGAATCAGGCCTACTAGGAGTGATTGAATAACATGTATGCTTCTCAATAATCTTGAAAGTGGTTTGAACCAGCCAAGGTGGGCAGATTGGAAGGTGCTGCCTTCTCGTGGTGGTCCTGAGCATTGCATGAAGCGGCCACTGGGGGACCTAACTCCCAGCATGCCCCAGGTCAAAGGCCACCAGGCCCCCGGGGTGGGAAAAGACATCTCCCCCAACCCCACCAGGGGTCTGCCTTATCCTCTCAGGCCCCAGGAAAGCAATTTCCTGTTACACCCAGCATCTGCCACTTCCAGTCCAGTTGACCTCTCTGCCTGTTTCCCATCAAATGAGGTAACACAAGTTAGTCCAGTCACTAAGAACTGTCCCCTGTCCCCTGTCCAGGAAAGAGGCAGTTGGAGACAGTGTCTCCCACCTCTCGAGGGCTGGGGTGCTTGGGGGAGGTGTTCCAGCGGATGCCTGCCACCCCAGAGCAAAGTTGCTGATAAATACAGGATGCCTCGTTAAATTTGAATTTCAGATAAACAAGGAAGAATTTTTCAGTGCATATACATTCCATGCAATATTAGGGACATACTTGTACTAAAGTCTTATTTGTTGTTTAAGCCAAACAAAACTTAATGGCGCATCCTGTTACGTTGTTATATCCAGCAGCCCTACCCTGCAGCATTCAGAGCAGAACTGGGAGGGGCAACGGCCCATTCTGTGCCTGGTGCTCTGGACCTCCCAGGTCAGCTCGCACAAACTGCTAGGAGGAGTCTGCTAATCCTACCTCACCAAGGGGGGCTTCCCTGGTGGCTCATCTGGTAAAGAACCCATCTGCCAGTGCCGGAGACTCAGGAGACTCAGGCTCGATCCCCGAGTCAGGAAGATCCCCTGGAGAAGGAAATGGCAACCTGCTCCAGTATTCTGGACTGGAAAATCCCATAGACAGAGGAGCCTGGTGGGCTACAGCCCATGGGGTTCCAGAGTCGGACACAACTGAGCACGCATGCACGCGCACACACACTGAGGGGCCACTGAAACTCCCGCTGGCTCAAAGGCACAGAGCGGATGTGTGCGGGGGGACCTAGGGGAGCCCTGCGGCTGCAGCTTCCAGGACAGATGGAGGCCCTGGCCCTAGGGGCTCACATGGGGTGGGCTGGGGCTACTAGCACAGCAGTGGAGGGAGCCCGGAGGAGGCTCCAGAGACAGAGGCTATCTTGAGGGGGTGAACCGAGGGAAGACTGGGCTGAAGTCAGGTTCAGGTGGTATCTGCCCAACAGACTCCCCTCCTAGTGTGTATTTTAGGAGACTCGCAGAAAAAGGACAATGCCCATCCCAGAGGAGGCTGGCAGCACCAAGGTAGAATTCCAGGCATGTGCAGGGGACCACTGGTGGGCAGGGAGGTACCAGACAGGCCCAGTGCTGGCCACTGTGAGCAGTGCGTTCCCAGAGACACCAGCCTCCACCTCTGAGGCCCCCAGCCCTGCTCCCCCTCACCACGTCCCTGCTCATCCCCAACAGAAAAGGAGAAAACTCAACTTCTTGAGGATTTATTGGACTGAGAGCTGTCATGCCTTCCAGCCAGGCCCCAGCAGGCCTTGCACCAGGAAGGGGCAGAGAATCTGTCCTCAGGGTCCCCACAGGTGTACTCCCATGTTTCTCCGAGTGCCTTGCTGCTCCACCATCATGACCTGGCTGAGCCTTTGGGAGTCCTGGGTCCCCAGCTTGCTAAGTGATCTTGGCCGTGTTCCTTGCCTTGTCTGGGCCTCAGGTGCTTTACCCTCCATGGGAGGATGTTATTGTCCTGTCAAGGGACAGGGCTGGGCCCACTCAGAGTCCAGGCCGGCTCAGTATCACAGATTCCGTGGAAGCAGATGGGGTTCAAGTCCTGTCTGTGAGTCACTGCAGCTGCTGCACTGAGGTCTTTGTCTTTCGGGTTCCGACCAGTTTAAGCCCACTCAGGTGCCAGGGCTTCAGACCCCAGAGAGCGAGGCATCCGCATCCCCTGGCAGGAGGAGGGAGTGGGAACAGAGCAGGGAATGGGCCGGCCCGCAGGCCAGGATGGCGGGGCAGGTCAGGAGGAGCTGGGCTTCTCCACTGAGGGGTAGAGCTTGCGCAGACTGGAGTCCAGGAGGAAGTCCACCGACCTGTGGGGAAGTGCAGGTCATGACCCAAGCTGACCAAGGGACGCTCGTGGGGGAACGGGAGGCAGGAGACCAGGGCTAGGAAAGGGACCCCTGGACGCGGGACACAAGTGCCATTCAGGTGGCAGCCATCACCCTCTTGCTTATCCAGTTGGGAAAACTGAGGCCCAGAAGGTAAAAGATTCATGCAGGGCCTCCGGGTCATCTCTGTTCCCATGGAGAAAGACGCTTCCTCCCACTCCATGTTGGTCTGATTGGGCTGGTCCCATCTCTGGTTCTAAGGGCGGGCACATGACCCAAGCCTGGCCCATCAGAAAATGGAAAGTGGCTCAGGGGTGGGCACTCGGTCCGGGATGGACCAATGACAGCCTTCCCTGGGATTTTTGCTATCACTATTAAGATGCCTCCTATGGGCTTGCTAAGCTGGTGGGAGGGGAGCTAGGGGTTGCTAGGAGCCATCTTTACTCCTAGGAAGGGAAAGTGACTAGAGCCAACATGGGATACAGTGGGGAGAAGGCCAGCCGAGAGACCTACACACCTAAGAGCATCAGTTGGTTTCTTGGTCCCAAGTAGCTGAACTTTGCAGTTACACGAAACAATCAATTCCTATTTTACTTAACCCAAGTTTCAGCTGGGCTTCTGCCACCAAAACTTCTCAAAACCCATCCTTCCCAGGGTGCACCTGTTCCTGCCTACCTCTGGTTGTTTTCTAACACTGAGTTTTCTTTCTGGGAACTGACTTGTCCTCTGTCCCATACTCTCAAGGCACCTCCTACCTTTACTGCCGATGTACCTGCCAGATCATATGACGAGGCCCTAGACTGTCCTTTCCATCTCAGGAGCCCCAAGTGCAGCGCTGCCCCTGCCGCAGGTGTTCTGTGGAAAGTAGGTACACTCCACCCCTCTCAAAGCTCAGCTCTGCCGGTACAGTGGGTGATCCCTGGGGCTGAGGGGCACACCCACCTGTCGATGGGGTGGATGATGACGGGGATGGCGAGCAGCCCCAGTGCAGTGGTGGTCCACTTGCGGACAGCCAGAGGCCAGCGGGTGGCAGTGCTCAGGATGTACAGGGAGGCTGCACACAGGCGGTTGATAGTGAAGCCTGGGATGGCCACAGAGGCCAGCGCCTGCCACACAAAGGTGTCCATCACAGCCACCGTCACCCTGCTGCTGCGGCCTGCCTCAGGGCCTGGCACCTGGTAGGCACACGAGACACTTAATGCAGCAGGGGCAGAGGCGGAAACCTCTGTGGACAGGGGAGACTGGACCAGGGAGAGGGAAGGGAAGGCGGGGTGGGGACAGAGCCACCTAAGTGTTGGGTTCTGGACTCTACCAATTCAGGGCTGAGTGTGGACTCACATCCAGGACCAGGGTATAGACTATGTCACCCACAGGACTGGGGGTGGGGGTCACTACCCTACAAAGGAGAGGGTACAGAGTGTACCAGGCCAGAGTGTGGGGACTAGACTGTCCTACAAGGGACTTAACCATGTGCAAGGCTGTGGACTGACCACAAGGGGGCGTGGGCCAGGGCGAGGGGTTGAGGGGCAGGTTAACACTCACATCTCTGGCTTTCTTGCCCTTGTCAATGGCATCGGCCAGCACGTAGGAGCTGGACACGCCATAGCTCAGCCACACGACAGCTGAAGGCACCAGGGAGCGGAAGGCCTCCCCCACCTCATTGGCGTAGCCTGGTGGGGAGAGGATAGTCAGTTCCTGAGCCCTTGGGTTGTTCCACAAGGGGGCACTGGAGACAGCTGGTTCTTACCTCAGCCTGCTGAGGAACAGCTGGGTGAGTGTAGACAGGGAGCGTACCCCTCTGAGCCTCCGGGTCCCAGCCTATAAAACGGCACCCATGACGGCCACCCCAGCTGGCCTCTCGTGGGAGAGCTGAGCACAGACACCTTTCTCATCACTCACCTGCCTTCACAGCCTGGGTTCTAGAAGCATTTGGCTGGTGGGCAGAGGCAGTGAGAGAGGCTGACTGAGGGCAGCCCCACTGCCCAGGCACTCACCACATGCCCGGATTCTCTGTACCTGGTCTCATTCTACCCTTACAACTACCAGGCAGTGAGAGACACCCAGTGGGCATCCCTCTGCCCTGAGG
The DNA here is from genome assembly GCF_019320065.1 of Cervus canadensis. NCBI lineage: Eukaryota > Metazoa > Chordata > Mammalia > Artiodactyla > Cervidae > Cervus > Cervus canadensis. The sequence continues at coordinate 110,914,430 of NC_057386.1, forward strand.
GGGAAACAGGCTCAGATGCAGTCAGTGAGGAGCCAAGATGGGAGTCCTAATGCCCTGAGTCCGCAGCCCGCGGGGGGCATGCCAGAGAGGGGAGCCCGCTCACCCGGTCCTCCGAGCTGGACTGCAGCTATCACCTGGGAGACCGACCAGCAGAAACCCCAAGGGCAGGGCTGGGCGAGCCAGAGCTGTGTGACCCTGAGCTAGTTCAGAACGCTCTCTGTGCCGTCTCTGCCCCGGCTGAGAGAGAACCAAGATGCTCCCACCATCTCCAGGCCCCCACGGGCCTCTGGCAATTCCTGCTTCCCTAGCCACGTGCTGTGGGGTCGCTGTGCCCCTTGCCCGGAGCTCACCCAGGTACCGCACCCACGTGTCCCGGAAAAGGTCGCGCTCGGCCCCCCGCGAGGGCGGCTCGGACATGGCGCTTCCGCCAGGGTCTCAGCCGCAGCTGCAGGTCCTACCGCCTCGGCTTCCACCAGCACTCCCGTTCGCCGCGGCGGGACCAGCCCAAGGTCCCGGACTGAAGGACAGGTCGTGCCGTCCCGCCACCAGGGAGCGTCTGCAAATTCCCCCGCACACCGGAGCCCCTCTCCCTGGCTTGGGTTTTACAGATTAATTTTCTTCACGGTTTTCTCTAGAATTGAGAGATTGGCGCCATCCTCTTCTAGCACTGACTGTGGTGGTGCAGCCAAACAAAGGCGATTCAAATACGGGATGCTGCGCTGCACAGCTATGTGACCTCGGGCAAGAGCCTGTAACCTCTCTGAGCCTCACTTTATTCATTTGTTACAGGAGGAACAGGACAGGTTTACTCCTGGAACGATTTCCAGGATTAATTACATGTCATCGCTGATTGAGTTTACTACCGGCCAGACTGTTGGCTAAAGACTAGATGAATTGCTTCTTTTAAATCTTCCCACCAGCCCCCGCCCCATCCCACTCCATTTTACAGGTGAGGAATAGAGACAGAAAAAATAGATCACTTCCCTAGAACAAAAAACTGCTGAATAGTGAAGCTGGCATTTGATTCCAGGCAGCGTAGGTCCAGTTTCCATGCTCCTAAGGTGAGCTGAGCACCTAAGGCAGCGGGGGTGAAGGGTGAGAACCCCACTGAGGTGGATGTTTGGACATTTTTCCCCATCTGTACCGGGGAATGTGGGATCTTAGTTGCACAACCAGGAATGGGACCCACGCCCCTACACTGGAAGTGTGGCAGAGTTTTAACCACTGGACCCCCAGCGAAGTCGCTGCTTGAACTCTACTGGAGACCCTTCTCCCTAGGGGCCTGTGCTCTCAAGCACTGGGGTCTCACTAGACTGCCCTTCTTCCCAGCAGGACCTCGAATGAACAATAAAGGAATGAGGCCAGGGAAACAGACTTAGGGTACAACACTTAAGGGAAATGGGCAGAACAGAATGACAAGACATGGGGTTATTGATCACTAAAGAGGAAACTCTTAGCCACCTGGACTTCGGTTTACCCACGTGAGGAATAAATGCACTTCACTAAAGCTCTGTGAATCCCTGGGGGAGGGGGGTTGGGTATCAGCAAACAAAGGCATAGCCTTTAAACACAGGCAGTCCTGGGTTCAAATCTCAGTTGTGCCACCTGCTGTCAGCCAGGTCTGTAAGAAATGAAAAGTAGCCGACACTTACTGAGCGTACACTTGTACCAGGCTTTCTAAGAGCTCTGCATGTATTACTGTTTCCTTGAATCCTTGCAGTAACGCTAAGAGGTAAGCACCGGGCTGTTGCCTGGTGCCCAGGAAATGCTCATTAAAGAATTAGCCTTATTATCATCAAATAAAGATCACAGCCTGCCATCGAGAGCCCTGTTGTCAGCCCTGGGAGGCTTTATCATTGTAGGATCGTGTAGGGCAGCCAGGTCAGCGGGATCTTGCAGGAAGCTGGGTTCGGGACCCAAAGGCGATCCCCGACCCCGGAAACACTGGCAGTGCCTGCGCGGAATTAGGAGACGGTCCCTAATGCCACGTGATCGTCGCTTCTCCGCCACCCTCCCAATCCAGGCCCACCACAAGCTCTGCGCGCGCTCGCCGGACCCGCACTAGTTAGCTGCAGAAGCCGGGGCGGAGCGAGGCGGGGCCTCCGCCCTGACTGTGAAGGCAGTCAGGACCATTAGTGCCCTTAGCAAAGATGGCGGAAGACAGCCCACCGGTCGGGCCAATCTGGGGACGAGCTGGCCGTGAGGGGCGCTCACACGAGGTTAGCGGGTAGCTCCTGCGCATGCGCCCCGCTTATTGGCGGGTAGACGCTAGGGTGCTGAGGCGGAAGTTTGCCTGAGTGAGGAAGTGTGAGGAGCGAGACAGAGGGCGCAGAGTTCCACGCTCTGCGCGCTGAACGGTCTTTATTCATTGGTTACTTTTCCTAACAGAGCGTTGTAAACAAAGGTCGGGATGTCCTCCGGAAGGGTCTGGCTGGGGCCTGTGCGGCCTCGGGGCCTCCTGTCAGCGCCAGCCTCCCCCCTGCTCCTGCCCCTTCAGCTTGGCTAGACCACCCCCCAGGCTGGGCCAGGGCCTGGGTTTCTGAGGGGAAGGAATGCCCCAGGCAGCGAGGGCCGGGGCAGGGCGCCTTCCCCAGCTCTGTGCAGGGCCTGGTGTTTGTTTGGAAGACGTGGAGCTGGGTTAAGGGTCGTGAATGCCCGCGGGGTCTGTGACCTGCGGCCCCTGGTCGCCGACCCGCCACTCCTAACCGCTCCCCCGCCCCCCACCGTGGCCATCCCTGCTTGTCACCGCAGACGGAGGGGATGGGGGGCCTCCGAGGCTATCTGTGGCTGCCCTGAGCCCCTGCCGTGGAAGCCTCCCCAACAGGCACCAGGAACCCGCAGCACCCACCATGTGCCTCCCAGAGACGGGACTGCTAAGGCCTCGCTCAGGTCAGTCAGGAAGTGGGCTGTCGGGCACCCTGGGAGATTTAGCGCCCTCACTGCCTTGATCCCATCTGTCACTTTGGGGTGGGGTGCTCAAATGATGAGTTAATGAAAGGCTGGCAGCACTAAAAATACGGGTGGAAGCCCCAGAACTCGCACCCACCAGCCTCTCTGGCCCTTCCCAGAGCTGGGATCTCGGGAGGTAACTTCCCTGTGCTCTGTTTTCATTGGAGGACAGTGGCTGGGTACCAAAGCTCACCGTCCCAGGAAGCTCTGAGTCATTGACAATCATCAGTAATTAAAGAGGCAGCCAGCAGGACCCAGGGGTCACTGAATTCCTCGAGGTGAGGGAGAGGCCTGCCTCTCACCCTTAAAGGGGAAGATCTGTGCTGATTCAGGCCACTTTCCAAGACCTGAGAAAAGCCAAAAGATCCCAGCCTTGGAGACAAAGGGCAGAAGAGCCTCAGAACCCCCACCATAACTCTAGGAACTGGCTACCTTGTTATTCCTCATTATGATCTAGATTTACATGTTCATTTGGGAGCAAGTTCCCACCCCCAGCAGCTGGCTTCCCTGAAGTGTTAGGTCTCAATCTCTCCCCTTTTTCCAAATTTCTTCCCTTCCACCCCATGGTACCTGCCTTCCTGTCTCAGCCTACACTGGACAGGTGAAGTTGGCACAGTTTACAAGGCAGATACTATCTCAGTGCCCAACCCCTGGGGCTCCTTAGTAATGTGAGAGGCAAGGAGACCCACTCCAGCTACTCTCCCAGTCTTTCTTATTCTCAAATGAAGGCTCCCCAGATCCAGCCCCAAGGCCCTTCTCCTAGCCCAGTTTTTCTGGGTGTCTGAGTGCTGGGGAAATGACCATTATTACAAGGGGCAGAAACTGATGGGGAGACACTGAGGGAGCCAGGCCTGCTGTGGGGGGAGGCATTACTTTGGGGTGACTGCCCCCAACTGTTTCATCTTCTCTTCTGAGGCTTTGTCTGGAAGCAGGACCTCCACGGTGAAACTGACCTTCTTTGCATGAATGAAACTGTAGGTGTTGTCAAACCGCAGGACATCTGAGGGGAGGCAAAGAGACAGACATTCAGGCAGTCCCCACAGAGCTTAGAGACAGCAAGTTTTGTTGGCTAAGCAAGTCAGTGTGGGAGGTAATGAGGATGAAGGTGGCATAAGCAATGGTCCTTCACCTTCTGAAACCCAGTCTAAGTGGGTTACAAGATGTTCATGAAGAGGAAGAAAAAAGAACATGCCAAGTGCCAGATAAGTGGCAGAGACAAGTCACATCTGTTAACAGCTTGGAAGGAGGGGGCCCTATAGACTGAAATCATGAGCAAGGCTTTTTAAAGGAGTTAGAGCTTGAACTGGGTCTTGAAAGGGGGAAACAGAGTTAGTAGCAGCAGTACTTGTTAAAATAACGATAGTAATGGTAACAACGGCTATTCCTGCAACTCAGGAGAGGGTTGGCAATCTATATTATTCATGATAACTCTTGAGTTCAACATTAGTCTTGTTTTATAGAAAAAGGAAGTCACTGTGTCACACAGTGAAGAAGGGATGGAGCTGGAATTTCCCTCTGGCCTGCACTGCTGACTGACTTGGGCCCTGGAAAGCCCAATCCTGTTCAGTTTCTGAAAAAAGTAAAACAGGCAACCTTTTTTTTAGGCAAACTTTTTGAACCAGAAATTTATCCCACAGAAAGATAAATGGACAAAGATGCTCAATGCACCCCTATTTGTAATCATGAAAGATGAGGAAAACGAAAATGTTCAAAAGAGAACTACTTTAAAAGTTTTTATTGAAATATACTATACTGGATAAAAAGAAGGTGGTGAGCTTCATGAGAATTAACCAGGGAAACTGTTGACAATATATCCTTAGGCCAAAAAAGCAAACTGCAGAACAGTCTGTAGACTGTTTACAACATTTCTGTTAATATCAGTGAGTGCTTAGCTGCTTAGACATATCCAACTCTGTGACCCTATGGACTGTTGCCCACCAGGCTCCTCAGTCCATGGGATTCTCCAGGCAGGATTACTGGAGTGGGTTGCCATGCCCTCCTCCTGGGGATCTTCCCAACCCAGGGATTGAACCCACGTCTCCTGCATTGCAGGTGGATTTGTTACCGCTGAGCCACTGGGGAAGCCCCTTTTGTTAATATATGTTTAAAAAAAAAAAATTCTTTTTGGCTTTGTTACTCGGCCCACCTACACTGACAAGTTTTACAGTGTCAAAATTCCTTCAAATATACACTGAATGACAGATGCTAATTCCTATGAATGTGTATGTGTGGGTGGGCACATGTCCTGTATATTGTGGAGACATGTAATGCTCCTAAAGGGCTGGAAAATATTTAGGATAATTCACAAGACCTGTTAGTGATTTCCTAGGGAGAGAGAAAATGGGCATGCAGTTGGCAGAGAAGGCTTCCAAGCCTTGGCCAACAAACAGACTGCTTTTAATCTAACCCTTCTTTTTTTGAGTTGTTCCATTGCAGTCAAACACCCCTTCCAAAGAACAGGGTGGGAAAACAAAAACACTAGCTCTGCTCTTTCTGCATCCTTGTCTTCTAACTTTTCCCAGCCGAAAAATACCCTGTGTATTTAATCCTGAGATGTGATCTTCCCTTTTTCTGCCCCTGGATAAAATGCATAGTTTAGAGCAAGGGTAGACATACCACCCACCCTTTTCTTCATGGTATGGAGTGAGTAATAATAGCCATCAATTTTCTCTCTGTGCCAGAGTTCTTCAGGACCAATGGTGCCTCTGGAAAGAAGGAAACTTCCTCTCTGCCCTGGATGACACAGCCTTAGCAACCAGAGTCAGTCATGCTAGAGGAGAAGTCTTTGAGCTCCTTGGACCAAGCACCAGGGCTGAGATGACTCTGCCTAGCATGACATTCTGTCCTCAGAAACAAGGAAGGCGCTGTTCTTAGGCCCAGGCCTGAGGGAAGCGGAGGTCATGAATTGGAGTGGTTCATTTTGACACTAATCATGTACTCACGGACTCATAGAGGCCCCAGAGATTCTCCGGGCTAGGGCTTCTTCACTTTTGTAGGGGAACTGATCTCCTTGAGAATCTGACAGCATACAATTTCAGATCCCACAGAGCCCATCATGGACCCTCTGGGGTAGTGGTTCCCAGTAGGAAAGTTACCATTCTGAAGAGAGGTGCTGGGGGTAACTGTGCCCTCTCATTCGTGAAAGATTCTCAATTAGTGTCCATAAATTTCTCTTTTATATTCCAGATTAAAGTGAAAGTGTTAGTTGCTCAGTCATGTCCAATTCTATGCAACCCCATAGACTGTAGCCCACTAGGCTCCTCTGCCCATAGAATTCTCCAGGCAAGAATACTGGAGTGGGTAGCCATTCCCTTCTCCAGGAGATCTTTGCAACCCAGGGATTGAACCCAGGTCTACTGCATTGCAGACCATCTCTTTTTAACATCTGGGCCACCAGCAAAGCCCTATATTCCCAATAGAGTGTATTAAATTTTTAGTTATGTATGTAGGTGGGTTATAGTATGTATGAATTTCATTTCAGGATAGTAGAGAGGACATTAGACACTATTATAAAAGGGAGATGGTTGGTCTTTAAGATTTAAAAGCACTGCTCTGGGGAGCCACAGACCCCAGATTAAGATCTCCCGCTCTAGCCTACTCCCCTCATTTTAAGGAAAAAAAGAGCAAAATCTAATTATTTAGAGGCAGTTGCTCAAAACACTTGGGAGGGTTACTTGCAAAGCTGGACTCAGAAACCACGTCTCCTGGTGCCCAGCTGGGCTGTTTAACCTCCCTACATGTTTCAGCTCTCTGACCACACCACACACTCCCAGCAAACAGAGTTCAGATCTTTTTTTCCTGAATCTTTTTCTTTCCTAGACAAGTACTCTACAATCAGGGCCTGAGGATATATTAGTTGGGAGAAAACCAAAGTGGAATTAGTTCAAATTTTGAGTATGCTTGGGAAATGACCGGCACAGCCCAGGGAGGGTTCGTGGGCTCCTACCACTGGACTCAGAGCTGTAATTTCTCCACTGGGTGGTTACGCTCTACTTTTCAGAGTGTTGCCTGGTTCCCCCAAGGCATCAGCTCCCACAGGTGAGCTTGTAACCTAACACCGGGTTCTCACAGGCTCAGCTCTAACCTCGGCCATGACCCAGGCAACAGCCGACCCCACCTCGCTGTCTTTAAACCTGGGCTGGGGGCGTGGATGCTGGGGCTCTGTGCCTCCCGAGAACGGACAATAAAAAGCTCCCAGTCAAGGCCCCTGCAGGCAGGTAAACACTTCCTAGTATCCACGAGTAACTAAAATCTGGGATTTGCAAACCTAAGCCTGATTATGTTAAAGAGTTCATGGTCCTACGTGGTACTACAGAGAAGCAGTGGGCAGTGATGGAAAACGGGCTGGGCTCTGCTCCTGGGCTCGGGCTAATTACTTCCCGGGTCTGGGACCCCGCTCTCTCCTCTGTCACATGACCATCTCTAGGTTAGTCTGTGGTCACGAGATCCTGCCTCATTTCTTGCCCATATCTGTCTCTTGGTGTCTACGCATGCTACACTGTGGGAGAGTATACCTCTCTATACCTCAGCTTCCCTGTTCTTTAGAATAAAGAAACTCAGGCTTGCATGGACCAAGTGCTTTATGCTCTGAGGATGACAGTGTCTGGGTTGGTGCCACACCTGATGCCTGATGCAGCACAAAGTATACCGCCTTCTCCCTGAGGACCCAGCAGCTCGCTAACAAGCATAGCTTTCCTCCCCAGGGAGCCAGACCACAGAGCATCTGTGAGGAGGGGGCGGCAGAGACTGAGGTTGCCTGGGCTGCGGGGGAGGACACAGGATCTGAGGTTTGGGGCGGTGGTGTGGACAAGTACAGAGACAGAGACATCTGTGGGACTAGCGCAGAACTGGTGGTGTTGCCATGGAAACGGCACTGGGCTTGTCCCCTCTCCGGCACTATCTCCTCCGGGTCTTGCCCTAATAAATAATAACGGCGGCCACGGTGTGCTGAGTGCTGTAGGGCAGGCATGATGCTAAGTGCTGCACCGACCTGATCACATTTCATTATCAGGTGTCCCCAGGAGGTACAGAACTTCATCCCCGTTGTAGCAATCAGGGGACTGAAGCTCCGGGAGGCCAAGTCACTGGCCTACGGACCAGTCTGTGGTCAAGTCTATCACAGCTGGATGACAAAGCCCTTACTGATGTTCCATGCCTGGCCCCTCGGCTCAGACAGAGAGGTAACTGGAGATTTGAGGGGCATTTTCTGTGTGTGTATGTGTGATTTTTCTGCCTAGAAATATAGTACGTGTTCTTTGTAACATAAACTGTATTTGCAGAACCAGTATAGAAAAAACAAAAGCCCTCTGTAAGCTTCCTTAAGTTCCCAGAGATAACCACCACTAGCGTTAGTATAGAATCCCCAGAATTCTTTTGACTTCTTTTTTAGTCAACGTGAGGATATACCATATATGGTATGTCTCATGCCTTATTTTTTTTTAACATGTTAAGAGTCTGCCTGCAATGCAGGAGACCTGGGTTCGATCCCGAGGTCAGGAAGATCCCCTGGAGAAGGAAATGGCAACCCACTCTTGCCTGGAAAATCCCATGGACAGAGGAGCCTGGTGGGCCACAGGCTCCCATGGGGTCGCAAAGAGTCGGACACGACTGAGCAACTTCACTTTCAGTTTCAGATATCTTATATGTCACTTTATTCTCTTTAATGTGATATTGTATTCTACTGTATAGGCAGACCATAATTTGTTTAATAAAGCCATTTAACTTATTGTCAGTTTCCCAAACTGCTAAGAACATCTGTGCACCTAGATCTTTGTGTCCTTGTATAAATATCTCTGTAGGATAACTTTTCAGATGTAGAATTGCTGAGTCAAAGGGAATTTGATCGATATTGCAAAGCTAAGTGAGGTTAAGCACCTTTTCCAATGTCTATTTGCCATTTTTATTCCTCTTGAGTAAACTTCCTGTTCATGTTCTGTGGTCACTTTTTGATCAAGCTGGAGATGAGTGAAGCTCGGCAGAGTCAAAGCTGGGTTCTGCTCACCCTGTGATCCCTGCACCTGCCCAACCTGTTCTGCCTCTCTGATGTCTGGGGAAGGGGCATCCCCCGGAAACGTCTGATAGTGGCAGTCACAGCCCCAGGGCGACCCGGCACCAGAGCGCAGGCGTTCTGAACTCTTGGAGTCACCTAGCACTGTGACTCTCCTTTACCTGGGAGCATCAGGTCAGAGTCCTACCCCGCTGTTAACCAGCTGGGTCACCTGGGCCTGCCCTCTCACCCCTCCATCCTAGGCTTCCTCATCTATGCAAGACAGGGTGGAACTGATGGAGTTCTGCTTCTAGTGCTAACCGTCTGGGAGCTCAAATCCAGGGAGAAAGAGGGCCCTCACAGGCAGACAGCTAGAGCAGGGGCTTTGAGAGACTTACAGATGCCAGGGTCGCTGCAGGTGAGGGTCCCGTCCTCGGGCACCAGGTGAGCGTTGTACCTCTGGTTGGGCAGCACCTCCCTCATCTCCCCGGCCCGCTGCCGCTCCCCCATCTTGGTCTTCAGGAAAATCCCAAAACCGATGTCCGAACCATCCGACATGAACTGCCACCTGCAGGGGACAGCCACCCACTCAGACGTGACTCTGTCTGTACGTGCCCTCTCTAGAGTCCTGTCACCAAGGCTTCTCCCGCCTCAGCCCGCCGGCCGGCACCGAGGGCGGCAGGCCCCGGTCTCCTGGGAGGGCCCAGGACCCTACCTGAGGACGCAGCCCGGGAAGAGGATCTCATACTCCACTTGGTGGGAGGAGCCCCGGGAAATCTGCACACTGTGTTCGTACTGCTGCTTCACCTGGTCCCGCACGTAATACTTCTTGGGGATGTCACCCCCGTAGTTGATCTAGAAGCAGGGCACGGGATGAGCTGGAACAAGTACTGGGGCCAGGCGTTTCCCGGTCACCTTCAGCCCCCTGGGGAAGCCCGTACCTTGGATTTACATTTGGGGTTTCCATCAGGGTCAGTCATGGTGCCCCCATACTCCACAGGCAACTGGTCGGGGCTGATGTATTTCAGCAAAACCTCCTTCCAGTTTGCTGGCAGGAGAGGGAAGGAAGGAGGGAAAAAAAAAGGATCAGCACTAGGCAGGATTTCATCACAGCCCTGGCAGTCTACACACAAGAGGCAGAACAAAACCCGTCCGCCCCCGCATACCAAACACGGGCCTTGGGAGCACAGGATGTGCACACAGCTCTGCAGAGGGGTTCGAGAGGGGCCGTCACCCAGGGGACTGCCCAACGCTGTACCAGGAAACGAGAGCAGAGTCATGGCCCCATGGCCTCTGGCCAGCTGGTCAACCCGAGGCAAGCCACTCCGTTCTGAGCCTAGGTCCTCCTGCTGCCTTGCAAGATCATGGTGGGATGGAAGTGAACTAAGCACTCGAGAAGGTGTTTGTCCTAAACTGTAAAGTGCCCTATCCTTAGGAGAGTGTATTATCACTCCCAGGAAAGGGATACAGATGTCTCAAGTGCAAGCAGGAAGGAACAAAGGGAAAGGCATTCCATGCAGAGGGCACAGCACGTGCTTCAGGCAGGAGGGCCCGAGTCAACATGATCCGCCCTGGTTAGACCGACGTGAGGGCCCGACCGGGGGTCTCGTCCCCCATCACCCTCTGCTCAATCATGACTGAATGAATGCATCACTGTAGACTAACCTCTTAAGAGAGCTCCCTTGGCTTTGCCCCTGGCACACTTTCACTTCTGCTCTTGTTTAGGCTGTCTGGCAACCGGTGATTTTTCTTTTTTTTTTGGCTTATTTTAGTAATCATACCCTTTCCTGGCTAGGAGAGTTGGCCTCAGGTGCAACCAAGGCTGAGATCCACTCCTCTGCCATTTCAGACTCCTAACCGAGTGTCAGCCAAAGGACAGTATTGTGACCCTGGGAACCTCTCCGCGCTGACTGCAGACACGACAGAGGCAGCAGCCCCGAGTCACAGGGCACCGGCTGCATCCTGTGAGGCCGGTGCCGCCTGGAAACCCACGAGCACACTCTAGGGCTCCCAGCCCGCAGGCATCTAGAGACCTGCGACCAAGCAACCGCAGGGACACGTGCCCGGTCTCGGGGTGCTTCCATCCGTGCTGAGCTGCAGCCCAGGGTGAATTTCTGCCCCCTCTCTGTTGAAGATCTGTGCCTTCCCAGCCCAAGGCGGATTCGGTTGAAAGGGTTTCAGGTGTGGGTGGGAAACATACTGAACCTCCTCCGCGGCCTCGCTGCCAGGAAACCAAACTGGGCTCACGCACGTGGTGGGCGGCAGCCACAGAAAAGCCAAAACTCATCAAGAGCCTTTCGCTCAGACTTTTTTCTTCCCCCAGCTCAGCTGGAGGGTTGGAATCCAGCCAGGACGATTCTTCCCATCTTACAGACAGGAACTGAGGCAACAAGGACAGAACTCGTTGTGCCAGAGCCAGGACCAATAGCCAGAGGTCCTGTGCCCTCCAGACTGCTTCACGCCACACCCAGGCCTCAGCACACGTTTGCAAAACCTCTGCATTCAACGTGGTGCCTGAAGGCGAACATTCAGAAGCCTTCAGAACTCCCTGTTCTCCAAGTTCAGCACCGCAGGTGGCCTTAAGCCATCCATGAAGCCGATCCACTTGTCTAGGCTTTCCTCCCACCACTCCACGTCACACTCCAGCCAGACTCGCCCCCTGCTTGTCCCTGGCTGCCTTGATTCCCGAGCATCTTCCGTCTCGGCCCCTGACGTCCACCTGCTTCCCCGCCAACCACTTCTCCGCCTCCCTGGCGGGCTCCTCTTTCTCTGCCTGCCCTCGAGCCTGGATATCCCCCACGCTTCAGCCTCTGTTCCATGGGCAGTCTCATTTCCTTCTCAAGGTCTTAGCCACTGCCTGTTGTTGTTCCGTCGCTAAGTCGTGTCCGACTCTTTGCGACCCCATGGACTGCCCCACACCCAGCTTCCCTGTCCTCCACCATCTCCCAGAGTTTGCTCAGATTCATGTCCATTGAGTCGGTGATGCTATTTAACCATCTCATCATCTGTCACCACCCCACCCCCCTCTCCTTTTGACTTCAATCTTTCCCAGCATTAGGGTCTTTTCCAATGAGTCAGCTCTTCGGATCAGATGGCCACAGTACTGGAGCTTCAGCATCAGTCCTTCCAGTGAATATTCTGGGTTGATTTCCTTCAGGGTTGACCCTGTTTCTGAAAAGTCCCAGAACTCCGGACCAGAGTCTGCCCCCTAAGATTCAGGCCCAGGCCTCCCCAACATCTGTACATCTCACAGTCTCCTCGAATTCAACTTGGAGCTTTTCCTTCCGGTCGTATTATTTCCCAGTGGAAGTGACTGCAGTGCTCAGTCACTTGTGCCAGACCCCAGGGAGCCATTCTAGATTTATCTTCCTCCCTTCCTACTTCCAGGCAATTGAGTTCCACCTCCTACAGAAGTCTGAAATCCACCCTCTCCTCTCTGTCCCTACCGCCCCCGCCCCCACTCAGCCTTTCAGCTCCAGGCATGTGGACTGTGGCCGTGGTGTGCAAAAATGGTATCTCGCCCCTCACAATCAACAGAGAATCAGATCTTGGCAGCTACTCCGCCACCCAATCGGAGCTCCTCTCCAGTGCCCAGGAGCCTGCAGAGCCACACCCAGCTCCCCAGCACAGGCCCTGGGTTCTCTGCCACCCAGCTCCTGGCACCCGGCTCCCTCCTCGTGTCATCTCTTGCCACACCCTGCGGTGCACGCTACAGCCACCCTTGCCACAGTGTGCAAAGTCTTTGCTAAGTGCCCTTCTCTCTGCCCAACGGCTTGCTGCCTCGCTTTATCCAGCCGCCCGACTCACTCCACAGCTCGCAGCCGAGGGAGGCGCCGCCCCCTACCCAGGCTGGGTGGGCTAAGCGCCCCACTCAGTGTTCCTATGGACGCCTCCCTTTTACATGTAACATCACACACTGCTGTGGTTTTACCCAGGTGGCTCGGTGGTATAGAACCCACCTGCCAACACAGGAGATGTGGGTTCGATCCCTGGGCTGGGAAGATCCCCTGGACCAGAAGTGGCAACCCACTCCAGTGTTCTTGCCTGGAGAATCCCATGGACAGAGGAGCCTGGTGGGCTGTGGTCACGGGGTCTCAGAGTCGGATGCGACTGAGCACACATGCATGCTCACGCCGATACACCTGTTGGTGTCTCCCTTTCCGAGAGGCCACCAGCTCTTTAAGGGACTCTGTCCTCCCTCTGTGGCCTTGACACCTACCTAGTCCAGGGCTGGGCACACAGCAGGTGCCCGTTCAACGAAGCCAGCTGTGCTCCTGTGACCCCCCTGCTCAGTCGCGTCCAGGGCCTCTTCTAGCTTGTGTCCCAGCTTTCTCTTCAAGGGCCCTCTCCTGTTTCATTGCAAGCTCACCGAGAATGAGGGCTGGCATCTCATTCACCTTTGATTTTCCCCAGTGTTATAGGAAGAGTTCTCATGAAATCAGAGAGGAAGAAGCCCCTTGCTGGGGCCCAGCCTGCTCCCGGGGTCCCACTGCGCCCCAACCAAAAGAGGGAGCCTTGGCCCTGGTGGCTCAGGCCTTCCCTGTGACGCCATCCCCGGAGGAGTTGCTGCCACGCAGCCCTGGTTCAGAGACTCTAGGCTACTCACCTCCCAGAACCTGGATCTTCTTACGAGTGTCCTCACTCAGGAACGGTTTGACGAGGTTGTAGGCCACAGGGAACAGCTTGGGAGCTGCAACAGAGACCAGGCCACATGAGCCCCGGAGCAGAACTCACTGTGTCCCTAACCACGTCTATCACGGCCCCCGGCATCAGGCCACACACTCCCGGGGCTGTGGAGCCCACGTAGGCAGCCTGTGTGAGGTTCAGCTGTCCCATCTGTACAGAGGGGAATGCTCCAACTTCCTCACCAGGCTCGAAGGAGGTAAATACTAAAAGCCATGTGAATTATGACGCCGTCTGCGTAGTCACAAGTCAGTCTTCAGAATGTGTCCTAAAACCGCCACCCCAACCTCTGGCTCATTCTAATTTTATTCTCCCCCGAATCTGTCCCAGGAACATTTTCGGCCCCTCCTTCCTATTTGGCTTCATCACAGGTAGTTCCCAACTTACCTTTAACAATAAAAAGACGCTTCAGTGTTTCGGGATAATTTTCCTCAAACATGCAAAGAAACTGTGAAAAGAATTCAGCGGGCTCGGAACTCTGTGCCAAGGAGAGAGGCTCTGCTTCCTCCAGCCTCCCCTACCCCACAGGGCCTCCGAGCACCCCTATCTCTCACCCTCCCACTCCACCCCAGCCCTGGCCCTCACCTCTCCGTAGGCCTCCACGGCCGGCTTCCAGAGATGCTTGAGACCCAGGCCCTCGCAGTCATAGATCAGGGTGGTGGTCTCTATCTTCTTCCCCATCTGCAGGGGCACAAGAGCAGAAAGTCACATCATGCGGCTCCACCCCCATAAACACACACCAAAGGCCACCCTGGTTCAGGGGAAACACTGATTGTACTTTGTACCCATATGCAACCAGATCCGGGCAGGGCCAGACCCAGGGTTTTCCAAATCAAGATAATTACCCTCAGGCCGGAACTGTGGCCTAGACAAGTCCCCCTTCCCGTCTAGATCGCCCTCTTCTCGTTCAGTAAACAACTGGGTAGGCCGAGATGACATCTGAGGCCCCTTCTGTTCTGCAGTTTGACCTGGTGTCCGCCCCCTTTCCTCTGCGCTCCATGCGGCCACGTATCTCACAGGCACACATGCTCTCAGGCCAACAGGAGCCCTAAAGGGGCATCCCCGTCTAACGCTTCTCTCCACACGCAGCCCTGCAGGGCCTCGGCACACGCTAGGTGCTCAGCGACTGTGGATGACACTGTTAAAATGTCCCCAAACCTATCACATCGTTTCACTGCATGTTTACGACGGCTGAGGAGGAGGGAAGGAGAGAGGACCGTGGCGGCTCCAGCTTGCTCTTCAGTCTCTCTCCTGTAAGAGAGTCAGCTGTCCTTCTGTCTGTCTGACTTGAGTGAGACAAGCACAGAACCTGAGCTGACACCAGCAGCACCCAAATAACCGTCCAAGGATAGGGTGGGCCCGACAAAGGCTCCACTGGTGCCCAGGCAACAGGAGAAAAGGAACAATAACTTAGTATGTTTTTACGAAGCCAAACTTTACTCAATCTAAAGGACTGCCTCTTCTTTCAATGGCTGAGTCAAAGATCTCTCATGATGAAAGTCACACTGCACTTGAGAATATGTGGGTTATTTTGAAATCTCTTGATATTGATTTCTAACATAATTCCAGTGTTAAGAGAACAGACTCTGTATGATTTCAATACCTTGAGACCATGAACTACTTGCACCTTGTTTTATGTCCCTTTATATCTTCCAGTGTCTCCTGGTTTATAATCTATGGGAACTTGAACAGAATCCGTATCCTGCTGTTGTGTGAAAACTGTATAAATCTTAATTATGTTGAATTGATTCACAGTGCTTTTTAGGTCTACTATATCCTTCTACTTTTCTATTCATTCTATTAATTTTTGAAGAGTCTGTTACTGAAATTCCAACTAAAAATCTTAATTTATCTACTTAAAACAATAATTGTAATATATAGTGAAACTGTATGTAACCTTGTTTTGTACTTTCCAAGTCTCCTGTAAATGTATCATCATACTCTCATAATTTAAAAAATAAGAAAGAAAAAAAAAATAAAAGGACTGTCTCTTTTTTTTTTCCTGACTGCACCATGCTGAACTTCCCTGACCAGGGATCAAACCCCCACCCCCCTGCAGTGGAAGCAGGGAGTCTTAACCACTGGACTGCCAGGCAAATCCTGAAGTTCTACCCTTTGTTCTGAGATGACACTCTCCCTATAGTTTGGGGGTTAATTATGGCAATAATAGCTGGTAAGTGTTTTCTCAGTCCTTACTTAGAAGAAAAATGAAATCTGGCAACACAGGTCAGCCCCTAAAACTCTGTAATCTCACTGGTCAATGAAATCCACGCATCAGGGCCTGAGCCCTGAGGCTGCGCTTCAAGCCACATGTGACATCCACGCGCCGGCGTGACCAACTCCACCGGCCGTGCCGGCCCCCTCACCTTTTCGCTCTGGCGGACACATTCCTGCAGCAGCAGCTCGCAGTCCCGCATCTTGGTCTTGAGCAAGTCCTGCTTGCTGGCCGAGAGGAGCAGACCCTTGGCGTCCAGGGGACCAATGATGTCGTACCAGATGGGGGAGCCTTCCAAGTCGTAGCCGCACATGCCCCCTGACAGGTACTGCTGGACCACCTGGGCCAAGACAGAGGGGGGCGCCTGGTCAGCAGGCCCAGGGCAGCTACCCCTTTCCCCGTGTCCAGGGCCCTCCTCTGGGTTGATCCTCCCCCGGGTGCCAATGGATACTCATTCAGTGACTCGGCATCGTCAGACCTTCCCTGAAGGCCCCAGGCCCAGAGGCCCAGGACTGTGGCCCTAACAGACCTCACATGGGGTACTGTACTGTACTACTGCAGTCCCTCGGGCGTGTCCAACTCTGCGCGACCCCATGGACTGTAGCCCACCGGGGTCCTCTGTCCATGGCATTCTCCATGCAAGAATACTGGAGTGGGTGGCCATTTCCTCCTCCAGGGCATCTTCCCCACTCAGGGACAGAACCCGAGTCTCCTCTGTCGCCTGCATTGCAGGCAGATTCTTTACACGCTGAGCCATCGGCCAACTTTCGGCCTTGTCAGACCTTTCGTCTGAGGGTCCCAGTCCCGTGGACGCAGGATACAGGCTGTGGCTGTAACAGACCTCCTCACGTGGGATGGGGTGGGATAATCCGTCCTCACCTCTGGAGGCTGCCAGCTCGTGATGTTGTCAATGTCCTTTTGCTTCCGGAACTCCACATGCTGCAAACACATAATTGGGACTTTAAAAGAGCAGGGCAGGGGAGGGGGCCACCCTTAACAGGCATCTAGCAACGGGTGACAGCACAAACGGACCACTGACCACAGGTAAGTCACGAGAAAGCCACTGGCAGGAAGAGAAGAGAAGGCAGTGCCTGTTTCCAAGGTCTCAGCAGCACAGATTATAATTCTTGGTTGGCCCAGAACTGTGAAAGCTCTGTTTCCCGGGAAGGGAATGCACTCTGTTGCCCAGGATAAGGCAGTACAGGCTGTGATCAGGGTGGGAGGACTGGGCAGAAGTCCGGGCACGGTGTGATTCCCGTGGGCAGGAATGGAAGCAACCAATGGGTCTCACCTTCCGGAGCATGGCCTCGGATTTCTGCAGGTCGAAGTTTCTTGCTGTAACAGGGAAACACGGACAATAGTTAGGCCAGTAGCCTGGGCACTGAGGACTGAGAGCCTGTCCTGCTCCTGCGCTGGGGCCCTAGGGACTCTCAGATCACCCCTCATGCGGAGGTGGGGTGAGGACATTCACTGAGGGTTTGGGGAGCACCTCGACCCCTGGGCTTGCAGGGAGAGCAGGCCAAGGCTCAGGGCAGGTGGGAGCAGCCCTGCAAGTTCAGGGTCAAAAGAGTTCTCTCCTAGCAGATGCAATCAAGTCAAGGATCTTATCTCTTCTCAGGAAAAGCAAACCCTGGACTCCCTTATCATTTAGCCTTCTCCTTCCACAAAGCTAATCTCCTGCAGGGTCTAACACCCAGTGCTGAGAACTTGACCTTGGGTTCAAAGATGAACACAGCTGCCCCGTAATCTGGGGCAGGACTGGCAGTACATCCCAGTAGGATGGGGGTGGCGGTGATGAGCCTCCAGTCATCAAAGGACCCACGCATACCCAGGGGGACAGAGGGCCCTTCTCCTCCCAGGATTCCCAGGAAGTTTCAGAATCAGAGTTCCCCTGGGTCAACAGTTCAGCGCCAAAGAACTGATGCTTTTGAACTGTGGTGTTGGAGAAGACTCTTGAGAGTCCCTTGGACTGCAAGGAGATCAAACCAGTCCACCCTAAAGGCAATCAGTCCTGAATATTCATTGGAAGGACTGCTGCTGAAGCTGAAGCTCCAATACTTTGGCCACCTGATGAGAACTGACTCATTAGAAAAGACCCTGATGCTGGGAAAGATTGAGAGCAGGAGGAGCAGGGGATGACAGAGGATGAGATGGTTGGATGGCATCACTGACTCAATGGACATGAGCTTGAGCAAGCTCGGGGAGTTGGTGATGGACAGGGAAGCCTGGCGTGCTGCAGTCCATGGGGTCACAAAGAGTCGGACACGACTGAGAGACTTAGCAGCAGCAGCAGCAGCAGAGCAACTGAACTGAACTGGGTCAACTGAATCTCAAGCACAAACCTCGACACACTGTCCTGCTCAAAGTTCAAAACAAAGACCTCTCTGCCCACCAAGGCCACCTGCTTCCAGACAATCCAGGCAGCCATATGCACTTGGCCCTCACTGTTCTGAGCAGAGACCCTTCTGCAGAGACCCTCAGAGAGGAAGGGGTGCTTCCTCAGCCACGTGACAACCCCTCCAAGCAAACTCTGTGCTGCCACCCTGAGTCCCCGCCTGCCAACATGCTGCCCATCCGTCGATCCTTTAACCACCC
The DNA here is from genome assembly GCF_019320065.1 of Cervus canadensis. NCBI lineage: Eukaryota > Metazoa > Chordata > Mammalia > Artiodactyla > Cervidae > Cervus > Cervus canadensis. The sequence continues at coordinate 110,932,858 of NC_057386.1, forward strand.
TGCACAGCCTGGTGTCAAGTCCATCCACTTCCCTTTGGAGGTTTTCCAGTTTCCCAGCACCCCTCCTGAAGTGTGTGGGCCAGAGCACAGGTGTTATCTACCCTTCTCCAATTAAACCTAAGAACTTTCTTGGCCAGAGGCCAGGTCCTTAACTTGAGCAAAGCTTCCCAAACACTGAAACCCCCAAATCCTTTTCACCTGGGCTACTGAGAAGCCTCTATCCCATAGGCTGAGAGGCGGTTTTCTGGATCTCTCTCTATCAGATTTCATCTTGTTACAGTCAGCCACATTGCATTTCTTAAAGAGCTTCTGAGATCCACATTCTGAGCAATTTTGCCATGCAGCCTATGAACTGCCCCTCCCAGCCCGATGTCCCCTGTGGGTCACATCGACACTCAGATCTGCTGACAGCCCCGGGACCTGGGCCAGACAGGCTGCCCTCTGGACCGCCACCGGCCCCTTAATCGCGGCTCTCCGGGAGTGGCCGGGCACATTCCCTGACTCTGCTGCCCTGAAACGCAGTCCACTCTCCTGCACCCAAAGGATGCAACAAGAGATATGCCCAAAGCCACGCTCATCACTCGGGCCAGACACGTGCCTGCAGAAATGAAAAGGCTTGGCTCTGGGGAAGTCCCCTCTCGTGGTCCCCCTCCACGTGCCGTCATGGCAGTTAGGGGTGGGCAGCTATCAGAGGAATATAACCTGGGTTTGCATCTCAGCCCTTCCGCCTTCTTCCTGTTTGACCTTGGACAAGATATTGCAGCATCTCTGGCCGAATTGCCCAATGAGCTAAAAAACACTTGGAAGACACAAGGCACCATGCTGTCATGCCAGGGGAGCCCAGCCGGACCTGAAACTGGGAATCCTCCAGGCGAGGGAGGGAACCCCCAACTGTGACGTCATCCTCCTGGGGAACAGGAGTGGTGGCGAATCGTGAGCCCCTTATCTCAGTGAAGCTCTCCAGTGAACCCTTAGCGGTTCGGGCCCAATATTCAGGGTCTTCGTGGGCCCTCCCCAAGCTGCCATTGCCCCTGGCAGTACAGGCCTGAGGCCTCCCCGGGCCTGTTCGTTCAGGCCTCTCCAGGGCTTCTGCCCCCTGGTCAGGGGGCAGCTCGGGGCATGGCTTAGGGCACTGCCAGAGAGATGGGCCTGGGAGCCGGAGTCCTGGGTTCTTACTTCATCCCTTCCTAGTCCTGGGAAACGAGGAGGCTAAGTGTTGCCCTGCCGGGCTCACAGATTTCCTCCATCTCCTGGTTTTACCTTGCCATCTGACCCTCCTCCTCACTAGCGTGCCCAGAACTGGGGAGGGGAGAGGGGGGTGGTCGTGGGAAAGTGATGTGTGAGGGCCTGAGGGCCAGCAGAAAGCTGAGCCCATGTCGGGGAAGAGAGAACAGAGGAACCCAGAGCTCACTCACACCTAGGCTACAGAAAGCCACCTGGCTGGCGGGTGCCTTGCAAATGTTTTCTTTAGAATGAGAAGGAGAAAGAAAAAAAGGTTTCTTTTAAAAAGGTGGGTGGGAGGGGGGCGGAATTCCCTGGCAGTCCAGTGATTAGGACTCTGAGCTTCCACTGCCGAGGGCTTGGGTTCGATTCCCGGTCAGGGAACTAAGATCCTTGCATGCTACACAGCACAGCCAAAAAGGAAAAGAAAAGCAAGGGGACAAAAAACCTCAATTGAAATGCACAGTAGAGTCTGACCAGGCCTGAGCTCCTGCCCAGGAAAATGTGGGGCACAAATAAAGTGCAGAGGAGATACGTCCTCGGTTTGAAGAGACAGAGCCTGCCTTGGCAGAGAAGGGGGTGGACAGCTGTGGCTGACTCGAGAGGATGCTGGCCTGGGAACCAGGGGCCCGAGGTTTCTGCCCTGATTCCGTTTCGCATTTGCTGTGTGCCCTCAGGTAAGCGCCCTCCCCTCTCTGAGCCTCAATTTTCTCATGTGGCAAATGAGGATGACTGCACTCCTCTATTCCTGCAAAGAGAAGGACAGGAGCTGTCCTAGGACTGGGGGCTTGGGGTGCCTGGGAAACCAGCTGCCGGCTTCTCTTACGTAAAAGACAGCTGCGACGCTGTTCACCTCAACAGCTCTCTGAAACCACAATCCCCCCACCTCAAAGGAGCTGGGAGGTGTGTCTGATCCTCCGGCAGCTGGCCCTTCAGTAAAGGCTGTTGGCTCACTCTCCCCACCCGCCCCCTGCTAGCTGCAGCCCTTCAGTAAAGGCTGAGCCAGAATATCCTCCCACTCTGCACTGACTCCACCGCCGCCCCTCCTCGCTGCCCCCCACCCTTTCTGAGTGGGCAGAGGTAGGGGGCAGTTCACAGCTTTTTTTGGGGGGGGAGGACAAGTGGCACTTTCTGAGGCACACAGAGCCTCAGGGGGCTCTTGTGTCCTGGGGTGTGGGGAGGCCTGCTAGCAGCCTCTCCAGAGTGCCCCAGCTCTTCAGTTCCTGGGCTGAAACAGAAAAACGTGTCTCTCCACCTATCCCAAGACTCGTAGGAGACGCATGTGTGTATCTATATCTATAAACAACTAATCGGCCGGGCCTTAACTTTAATACTGGGGGCTACGACTCTGTATCTCCACTCCAGTATTCTTGTCCGGAGAATCCCATGGACAGAGGAGCCTGGCGGGTTGCAGTCCGTGGGGGTCACAAGAGTCGGACATGACTTAGTGACTAAACCACCACGATTCTGGGTCCCAATTTAATCTCTGCTAAAATAACAGAGAGAAATGTTCTCTATTATTTCTGTGTCTGGCGGTAAAGTTTCTACAAAGGAAGAAAAAGAAAAATATGTCACAAGAATTGAGAAAGAGGGTGGCACCTGACTTGAATCACAGAAGAAGAGAAGAAAGAAAAAAGATTTCAGGAGTTGCAGCGTGGGGTTGAGTTGGACCCCGATGCTAGCAGAAACGTGTACATTTCACCACCACGGGCATGGCACCGCTATGTCCCACCCTGCAGCATCCAGGACACCCTATCTCGTCCTGCTCTCCCACACAGGGGCCGAGGACAGAGGTTCACCTCTGGCCCAGGTACAGGCCAGGCAGAGCTGGAAGAGATCTCAGGGCTCTGGAGCCAGACGGTGGCTTGAGGGGAGCTGTGTAAACCTAGATTGGGCTGAATCCCACCCACGGTATTCCCCTACGCACTCTGCCCCTCCCTGAGGACACATGAACCTCTGGCAGCAGGCACCCTGCTGTTCCCACAGAAGGGGCCAGCCTCTCCCAGGGCCAAGACTCTGGTTCTGAACTTGGCTCTGCCTCCAACTTCCCACCAGCGTGGGGCCTTTCCCGGCATTTCCTCAACCTGCTTCCCCACATCCATCAGCAGAGTGTGTTCATCCAGTGGACGGACAGGGCACAGGGCTGTGGGCTCCGGTCCTCTGCCTGCAGCTCAATGATGTGCGCCTCGGGGCAAGTGACCTCTCTGAGCCTCAGTGTGACTGTCTACCCAATACTATCCAACGGAGAGATGAAATTATCTAAGAGCCAAGAACCCTTTTGGTTCTAAAGGTTGAATCCTCCAGATCCTGAGCGCGCCAGGGGCAGGGTTCCCAGAGGTTGCCATTTCTGTGACCCAGAGCAAGCCTCTAGCCCAGGCTCCCTCCTGCAGCCCCTCTCCCCTCACCTCGGAGCCAGCGCAGGAGAAAATAGTCATCTGGATTCGGCAGGGCGGGCAGCACATCCTGGACATTCTCCCGAAACTGCAGTGAGAGGCAGCTGGGTGAGCGGCAGGTCCCACCCTGACCGCCCTCTGCTCGCGGCTCTCCGTAGAGGCTTTCGCTGGACCCCTGCTCAGTGGGGGGCAACTCTGCAGACACAGGCTGAGCACCTGGGCGGCACGGGGCCCTGTGTGGGTCATGCAGGTGGGAGCTGGGTAGCGGAAGGAGATGGGCAGGAAGTACAACACCGCCCCGGCCTGGCTGCGGGCACTTACACACTCCTTCGTGGCCGATGGGCAGACATGTCCCTAGATAACTGTCACAGGAGACAACCTGGGGTGTGCCACTGTAAGGGCATCTGTTTACCAAGCATTTCTGGTGCGCCCAGCACTGAACTTGGCACTGATTCACTCTTCACTCAGAGTCCCTAGAGGTATGACTGCTCCCACTTTACAGATGAAGGAATCAGAGCTCAGAGAGGTGAAGTCACAGCCCCAGGGTCAACAATTAGTAATCAGCAGAGCTGGTAAGCAAACCTCGGTCTGTCCCAGGCCAGAGCAGGCACGCTTTCCACCATGGTCTCCCCCTTTAGTGACGGAATGCTGAGCAACGTGCTGGCGGGCAGAGGGAAGAGTTAGATTCTAACTGGGGCCAGGAAGAGGCGGGATCTTACGTGACTTCATATAATAATGGCATTTGAGCTTGAAGGACTCCAAAGGCAGCAATCCGGGTGGAGGGAACAGTTCCAGGCAGAAGCCACAGCGGGGGAAAGGGCGGCGAGTGCCAAACAAGAGCTGGACAGTGACCCCAAGGATGGCCACGCCCACATCCCACCGCTCTCAACCCTGGCTGTGAGCATGCCCCCACGTGCCGTGCTGTCCCCAAGCCTCCTGCTCCCAGTCACTGACCTATGGGGCAGCCACAGAGGGACCAATGAGGACCCACCACCTCTGCCCCTTGCTGGGGTCAGCCAGGGACTGAAACCATCCCAGCCCCCAGAGAGCTCCCAGAACCCCAGGGACTCTGGCGTGCCGCCACCCCTTACCAAGGACCCTCCCCAGCCCCCGATTCCTAGTTTAATCACCACCTAATCCCTTCTCTGCCTGATGTCCCCTGCAGGTCAGCAGTAATATCTGAAACCTCCCTACCCCCCAGCCTCCTGGGATGGGGAGGCCCGGCCTGGGGCGACAATTTCATGGGGCTGGTGCCACGGCCCCACTATTCCTGGCAGGAGGCACCTGCCAACCCTCCTCCCCCAGTTTCTCAGCAGTGGGAAAATGCCCGGTTGTGGAGCCTCCAGACCTTAAGGCTGGACCCAGTCGGTTCCAAGAATGGTCACTCTCTCCTCTCCCCAAGGGCAGCTGGTGGGAGAGGGTGGGGCTCGGAAACTGCTGTCCCCTTCCTCTGCCCAGGCACCAAGGCAAAGGCAGGCTTCCCTCCTTGCCTCCTGGAAAGCATCAGCCCGAGTCCCCAGCCAGGGAGGTTGGGGCGGGGGCGGCGGCTGGGTGGCAGGACAGGGGAGTTAGGGTGGAGGGTGAGGAGCTGGTATCAGCTCAAACTAAGCCCAACTCAGCCTGGCCCCGGTAGGATCCCAGGCTTTGCACCAGCAGGTGCTCCCCCTCCACCATCTCGTCCAAACTCCTCAATTTCTTCCCTCAAGGAGCGAGCGGAGAAGGACCGCTTGTGCCCAAGGTCGCAGACAGACTCGGGGCCAGAGCAGAAGCCATCCAAGTCTCCCAAGGAGCCCTCGGGAGGAGGCCCCTTCCATATGCCACTCACTGCCCCTCTGCCAGAGGAAAACCTCCCGGAAATGGGAGGGAACCTGGGGCCCTGCCCCTGCCCCCGGGGCCCGGCTGCCAGTGCCCGGGAACCAACGTTGCCTCTGTGCCCCCCCAGCTGGCTCCGTGGGCTCCCAAGCAGCCACTTCTTTCCCAGGTGGCAGCGCCAAGGACTCGCCCGAGGATGGGGCCGGGGCGGCCAAACTTCCCCGGGGTCCCCTCGGCCGGCGGAGGAGGCCAGGGCGTGTGGGGGGTCGGCGGCCGCGGGCAGCTCGGCGCGGCGGCCGCCGCTCCCTCCGCCGGCCGCCCGCGGACCCGCGCTCGCCCCCCGCCCAGCCCCTTCCCCGGCCCCCGCCGCCGCCGGAGGAGGAGCCGGCCATCGTCGCCGGGGCCGGGGCGAGGCTCACCTTGCCCAGCGCCTCCTTCTGCTTGGGGCTCAGGTCGCCGACCCTGCCGCTCATCGTGGCTCAGGCTCGGGGCGCGGCGGTTGCCGCAGCAGATGGAGCACCGACGCGTTCTCCGCCGCCGCCGGAGTCGAGTCCCAGCCTTTTGCCCGGGCCGCGGGTGGCGGCCAAGCCCCGCCTCTTAAAGAATCCCAAGGGGCGGAGTAGGGAGCGATGCGCCGGGCGCGGGAGCATCCGAGGCGGGTCCCCTCCGCCCTCCTGAAGCGGAGACCTGGGCGGGAGGGGCGCGCGCGAGTGCCCACCCGGGCCGAGGCCGGTGGACCGCAGTGGGGCAGGAAGTCTGGGTTGCAGTCCTAAATTTACCTTTAGCTCACGGTGTGACCTTGGAGGAGACACCTGAGCTCTCTGGGCCGTGTGACCCCATCTGGGTACTATCTAATGATTTCTTGTAAGATCAGGTCCCCAGGATGCCAGACTTCTCCCTCCAACCCGGGAGGGAGCTTGCCTGATGCCCCTGTAGCGGGGGGCCAGGTCCCCTAAAACTAGCCATCGCTTCCAGGACAGTGTCTTTTTCTCTCTGGGGTCCCTGCCTTCCTCCTGTCCTGCCATGGATTTGGGCCTCTGCTGCCAACCCAACTGGGGGCCTTGCAGGGGTTAACAGCCTTTCCCCTTCCTGCCGTGGGGCAGGCAGTCTGAGGGGTAGGGAAGCCCAGACCTAATCTCCCCACCTGGGGCCCTGTCCTCTGCTCCTGACCTTCTCAGCTCTCCAAGAGGCTCGCAAGGTGCTGGCACTCTCCGTTGGCATGGAGGAGTGCTTCCTCTCTGGGAATCAGAAGATCTTGGGTTTGAACCCTAAATCTTCCCCTTCGTTTTATGAGACTTTGGGGAGCAAGTTCACCTCTGAATCCAAGCCTCTTCGTCCACTAAATGGATTTGGATGATCTGGACCTTGGGTCAGCAGGAGAGGATAAAGCCAGCTAACGTACATAATGCTCTGAGCGCAGTGCTTGGCCCAGGGGTCCCCTCTGTGACCACTGCCTTCATCCTCTCTCTGCTCAGCCTGCCTTTGCAGCCTGCCTGGCCAGGCTTCAGCCTCGGGGTGGGGGTACAGGGTGGATGCGGAGGAAGCCACAGTGAAAGCCGATGGCCAGTGAAAGCTTATCTGCTTCCCCTGCCCACACCCAGAGGCCGGAGCTGTGGGTTCCCCGGGTAGTTGCAAGCCTGACTTGTGGGACAGAAGCCATCTGACCGTCCTGCCGTGTCCCCTCCCCATACACTGAAGCCATTTCCTACTTTCCACGCTCACCAGACTTCCCTCTCTGCCCGGGTTCCCCTCCCCCATGCTAATCCTACCACCAGGGTAGCAGCGGGTCACATGCCTTGGCCATTCTTTCCTCCTACTGCATGCCAGGCCCTGGGCGCTGTTCTGGGGATCCTGAAATGAGTAGGGTGCCATCCTGCACTCCCAAAAGAGACAGAGGCACCAAAGGCGGTAGTGGTAGAGAACCTGCCTGCCAATGCAGAAGATACCAGAGACCCAGGTTCGATCCCTGGGTCAGGAAGATTCCCTGGAGGAGGGCATGGCAACCCACTCCAGTATTCTTGCCTGGAGAATCCCTTAGACAGAAGAGCCTGGTGGGCTATGGTCCATAGGGTCACACAGAGTCTGACACGATTGAAGTGACTTAGCAAGCACGCACGCACGCCCTGATGTCTGGCACTTGGGCCTATTTTCTGGGCCACGGATCACTAATACTCAGGCTCCCTTAAGGAGCTAGAATACAAGGACGAGATAAATGTCGCAAAGAAAAGGCTTCATGGAGGGAGTACCATTGGACTGGGCCCTAAAAATCTGGGGTGGGGGACTTCCCTGGCTGCCCAGTGGTTGAGAATCTGCCTTGCAATGCAGGGGACTTGGGTTCGATCCCTGGTAGGGAAGCGAAGATCCCACATGCCATGCAAGCAAGTAAGCTTCTGAGCTCCAGAGCCCGTGCATCGCGATAGAGAGCCCACGTGCTGTGATGAAATCCCCATGTGCCGCGGCTGAGACCTGACACAACCAAATAAGTGAACTTTAGAAAGAAAATCTGGGGTGGAAGGAAATGCAGAGGAGAGTCATTCCATGCTGGCATGATGGCACAAACAAAGTTTTGGTGGTAGGTGGGAAGCATGGCTACAACCAGACACGAGAGGAGAGAAGGAATAAACTGGGAAGCCCAGCGGGACCTTGATGTGGCCTTGCTTAGGGGCATCTGTGCTGTTAGACCGTGAGATCTTGGGAACAGGACCCTGTTTTACTCACCCTGGAATCCCCACAGGCCCCTTCCCCCACACCGCGTATTGCACACAGGAGCTGCTCCATAAATGAATACTGAGTGAATGAATGAATGAGTGAATGCAGGAAACATTCTCATGGGCACTGAGCTGGGAGCCCGGGGACGGAGACTTAAACACAGATCATTCAAGGATCAAGCAACTAACTCACCTAACGTAACAGCTGTGGAAACTGAGGCCCGAAAAAGCTGTGGCCTGCCCACAAAGGTATCAGTGGCGTGACTGATGAGAAGAGCTTTGCCCACTGCCTGGCACATGGAAGGTGCAGAGTTGCACCCTCCCTTTGCTGGCTGGAATTCACGCAGAGAGAGGCCCAGAGCCAAGCCCCTGCCACCTCTGCGCTGGCTCCAGAAGAGTGGGAAGCACACAGCCCCCTGCTGTCTGGGTTAGAAGGCAGAGGCAGGCTGCAGCAGGCTTCTGAAAGACGCTTGGGAGGACTTCGCTCTGCGCCTGGCATGGCCTCCGCTGTGAGGTTTGCAGCCGGGCACAAGGTGAAGGTCTTGGGTCCACCCTGGTGGCCGAGAGGCCCCTATCCCCACCCCTGCAAGGCGTTTTCAGGCAGTCCTAGTGGGGCAGGAGGTAAATGGGCCTCTCCTCCCCCCCAGGGTAAAGAAGTTGGAGATTCATTTCCTATTGCCCGAAACTCCAAGACCAGAATAGCGGGACAATTAAAGCAAGGGGGCTGGACCCTGCCCAGACCACATATTTCTTGTTTTTGAAGTCAGGAGACTTCCCTGACCACACATGAGCAGAAAGGCTCCTGGGAGGCCAAAGGGGAGTTATGTCAAAGGATGTTTTACCCAGACCCCTTTTCGGTAGAATCCATCTTGGCTAAGAGATGCGTGTGCACGCATGGGAGGACCCTGAGATAAACCAAATACGAACTGTGAACCAGGCAAATCAAAATGACTGGCCAAAGGAAACCCGGAAGAAATGCCCCCATAAACGTAATTCAAAGTGCCACGAGGATGCAACTCAGGGACTCGCTCTCTGAGTCTGCTCATGTGTCTGTCTCTCCACATGTAATGTACTTTTTTTTTTTCCTCTTAATACTTCACTGTTTCACGACTTTCCGTCTTTGTGAGAATTCTTTTCTGCAAAGCCAGAGGGCCAGGGCTCTTGTCACTGACCACTGGCTTAGTGCCTAGGATCTGGTACTTCCACCGCAGTGACCCAGCTGGGAACCCAAGCTCCGCTCCATGTCATCGCAGGCCGAGGCCACCCGAGAGCTCCTGCCGTCCTGCCCTGGCTACAGACTCATCGGCTTTGGCTCCAGGCAGGGCACAGCACCCTGCCTTGCTGCATGCCTGGCTGAGATCTTTCTTTAAGACCCTTTCAGGCGCAAGGTGAACTTTTCAGTGAAGGGCCTACTCAAAGGAAACTGGAACAACCCCTCGTGTTGGTTCAGCACTCTGCAGACGACAAGGCGTTCTCAGAACTGGCTTGTCATTTAAGCCCATGATGACCCTCTAAGGCGGGTAGGTCAGGTGACTTCTTGAGGAACCCGAGGGAGAAATCTGGTCACATGAGAGTGTCTACAGTTGTGACTTGAACCCAAGTCCTCAGCTTCTGGGCCAAATGCTCCCAGGTGCCCATGGGCTAGAGTGTGGACTGGCCTGGGAGCTTCCTGGAGAGGCTGCCCAGGAGCAACAAGGAAAACATTTACCCAGCAGCAAACATGACTCAGGTGGTAAAGAATCTGCCCGCTACGTGGGAGGCCCGGGTTCAATCCTTGGGTCGGGAAGATCTCCAGGAGGAGGAAATGGCAACCCATTCCAGTGGTCTTGCCTTGAAAATTCGGTGACAGAGGAGCCTGGTGGGCTACAGTCCATGGAGTTGCAAAGAGTCGGACATGACTGAGCGACTAACATTTTTTACTTTTCAGCAGCAGTCTCCAGCCCCAACCAAGCCCCCTCTCCCAGGGTATCTGGAGTTACCTACTGTGAAGGCCTAGATGAAGTATCCTTCTCAAGCCTTGGGGCTGCCTGTTTCTCCACTGAAATTTACCTATCTCCAGTCCAGTGGAATGGCCAATCTGATCATATAAGTCCTGGAATCAAAATCTAGACTATATATTTATTTATTATATATTTTGTTGTTGTCTAGTCTCTCAGTCATGTCTGACCCTGTGACCCCATGGACTGCAGCACACCAGGCTTCCCTGTCCATCACCAACTCCCAGAGCTTGCTCAAGCTCATGTCCATCGAGTCAATGATGCCATCCAACCATCTAGTATTCTGTCACCCCCTTCTTCTCCTGCCCTCAATCTTTCCCAGCATCAGGGTGTTTTCCAGTGAGTCAGCTCTTTACATCAGGTGGCCAAAGTATTGGAGCTTCAGCTTCAGCATCAGTCCTTCCAATGAATATTCAGGACCGACTGCCTTTATGATTAACTGGTTTGATCTCCTTGCTGTCCAAGGGACTCTCAAGAGTCTTCAGCACCACAGTTCGAAAGCAACAATTCTTCGGTACTCAGCCTTCTTTACGGTCGAACTCTCACATCCATACATAACTACTGGAAAAACCATAGCTTTGACTATACATGCAGACCTTTGTCAGAAAAGTGATGTCTCTGCCTTTTATTATCTACAAAAATGAAACTTCTCCAGGCTGGTTACTTAGCGAGACTCCCTCCTCCACATCCCCACCTTTCTCCATCCCCCAGACTCCCTCCTCCACATCCCCACCTTTTCTCCATCCCCCAATCCCCATCTGAGTATGTGGCTCCCCTGCTCAAGAATCTGCAATGGCTCCCTAGTGCCGTCTGCAGGGATCAGCCCAAGCTCACTGACTTGCAGTCAAGGCCTTACGCCCAGCTCACTCCAGCATTCCCGTGGCCTCGACGGTCTCTCCTTCCCGCCGCACACTTTTGTCTCAGTCCGAGAAGCCCCCAGCTGCTCCTCAGATTTGCCCTCGTGCCTCTTCAGAGCTGCTTCCCTCTCCCGTTTCCTCCGGCCACGACCTCCCTGGCCTTCAGAGCCTGATCCAATCCTGTTTCCAGCAGCCTCGCCCTGGTCCTCCCGGCCCAGCATGACCTCCGCCAACCAGTAGCCCCCTCTCTGCTGGCCTTGACACTGACCGCTTTGTATTGGAGTGGTGACGATGAGGCACGGCCCAGCCCTACAGAAAGAGCCCAGCCTCGCGAGGCAGGCAGGCCCGAGGTGAGATCCAGGCCCTGCCTCTTGCCAGCTCTGTGATGGGTGTGCCGTTTCCAGCGAACCCCGCCGGCATGGGCGTGCAGACAGCTGCAAAGAAGGCTGCTGGGACCCAGAGCTGAGGAGGTGTGTGGGTAACAGTTTTAGTCTCAAGAGGTAATACCCGGAGCTGGAGATTCCTGCAGGAGGCAGTTCTGAACCCAGACAGGAGCCCTGGACTGGGAGTCCAGAGCCTGGGCTTTAGGCCGCTCTTTTTTGTTTGTCTGTTTTTATTTACGTATTTTTAGCCGTGCCGGGTCTTCACTGCTGCATGCGGGCTTTCTCTGGTGGCCGTGAGTGGGGGCTGCTCTTGGCTGTGGAGCACAGGCTCTAGGCACGCGGGCTTTGGTGGTCCACACTTCAGAGCCCATGCCTGCGGCGAGGGGTCTCAATCATTGTGGCTCAGGGGCTCTAGAGCACAGGCTCAGTATCTGTCCCTCAGCGTGTGGGATCTTACCGGACCCGGGATCAAACCCGAGTCTCCCGCACTCACAGGCGGGTTCTTAACCACTGGACCACCAGGGAAGTCGTGTTTCCTTGTTTTATTTTTAACTGAAGTGCAGTTGATTTACAGTGTTGTGCCAATCTCCACTGTTCAGCAGAGTGACTCAGTTATACACTTATGTGTATTCTTTGTTTATATTCCTCTTCATTTAGGATTGTGGAGTGAATGTGCCGCAGTGGCCATTTAGCAAGGGGCCTCCTTGGGGTCATCTGCCCTTGACCTCTGGGCCTCAGATGACCCTTCTCTGAAACAAGGGCCTTGACCAGGAGGTCAGAGGCCCCAGGGTGCCCTGCCCTCTGGCTCTGTGGTGCCAACAGGCAAGGGGTGGTGCGGAGATTGGCATGGTGATTCGAGAGTCGGAGAGAACAGTCCTTTAAACCCTTCAACAAATATTTGTGGAACGCTCTACTTGCAGGGGGCTGGGGCAGCTGGAACTCTCCGGAAAGCCCTTGTGCTTGTGGGAGGCCGTGCAGAAAGGCCCGGATTCTGAGCCTCTGCCGGCCCTGCCACGTGCTGCCTCAAGTCTTCTTCTGACACAAGTGGGGGAAGAATAAACAGATCTGCACTGCCAGGGACAGCGGAGGGGACAGCGGCAGGCTGAGGCCGCTGCGGTGAGGGACTCGCTCCACTACCTGCCTGCCCGCCCCATCCAGGCAGCCCAGGCTCCCGAGTGGAGCTCAGAGCTTGAGCCCCTGTCATACCTTGGCTCCACAAGCACATATGCAGCAGGAGTGGGGCCAGGCGGGGGACACGTCAGAGGTCCTGCCCCCCGGGGAGTTCCTGTTCCACAGGAGACGGCCAAGGCAACAGACCATTCAGTACAGAGCGGTCAGTGCTGCCTTAATGGGTGCAGACAGGAGGGTCCCTGTCCAGTCGGGGGGTAAGGAGCATCCTAGATTCCCCAGAGATGCCATGGCTGAGCAGGAGTCGGCCAGACAGGAGGGAGCAGGAGGCCTGGAGACCATTTATTCATTCATTCATTCATTCATTCACTCATGTGTGCATGCTCAGTCGTGTCTGACTCTTTTGTGACCCCATGAACTATAGCCCACCAGGCTCCTCTGTCCATGGGATTATCTTGGCAAGAATACTGGAGTGGGTTGCCACTTCCTTCTCCAGGGGATCTCCCGGATCCAGGGATCAAACCTGCATCTCCTGCATTGGCAGGCAGATTCTCTACCACTGTGACACCTGGGAAGCCCTGTTCATTCACACATCTGGTACATATTTAACTGAGCAGTGTGCTAATCGTGGAGTAAAAAGATGCCTTCAGGCAACTTACAGTGTTGGAGAGGGGCACGCCCAGACTGAGATCCACCTGTGGAGAAGTGTATAGGGGTGGGGGCCACATAAAGAGTCAGGGCTTGGCGGGGCATAAAGGTAGGAGGGCCAGCTGTCGGGAAGGACCCTTGAGCGGTGTTGTGGTTCAGTCTCCAAGTTGTGTCTGACTCTTATTGACCCCATGGACTACAGTACGCCAGGCTTCCCTGTCCCTCACCATCTCCTGGAGTTTGCCCAAGTTCATGTCCATTGCATCAGTGAGGCCATCCAACTATCTCATCCTCTGTTGCCCATCTCTGAGTGTTGGAGGTGGGGGTTGCTATTCTGAAATCCTTGAGCTGGATGGGGGTTGCTGGTCTTTATCCAGGTCAGACCTGGGGTATCCTGGAGGTTGGACAAGAGTGGAATATCCAACAGGGTGAGTTCAGACTATGGACAAGTGTGCCCTTGAAGGTCAGAGGGCTACATAAGGATTTCCCTTGGGGGGAGGGGTACGTATCAGGGAGAGGGTGGGCTAAGGAGCCCTCAGGGTCCAGCCACAGTCCTGCCTGGCTGCCCAGAATACAGGATGGCAACGTGTCAATTCCCTCACGGTTTGCTCTCTGCCGCCCCCTGCTTTCCCGGTGGACAGGCTCGCTGCCTCCCACCCCGCACTGATGCTGCAAGGGCAGAGGCAGCGGACCGGGAGCGGCAGCGAGGAGTCCGGGGGCCAAACCCAGCTCCTCCGGCAGCAAAGTCACCGGCCCTCTCGGCGCTGGTCACCTGGGGAGAAAGCTGATCCTCGCCCCGCTCCTGGGGCTGCTGTGAGAATTCCGGGCGAAATAATGGCTGGAAAAGCAGTGGGTGCACACAGCAGGGGCGGGGGGGAACCTGCTGAGTGCTCTGGTCTCTCCTGGATTATTCCTGAAGGCACACGGAACGTGAGAAACCCGGCCCGTCCTTCCCAGGACACCCGCTTCCTCCTCACTTCCTCAGTCCACCCGGGCTTTGCGAAGACACAAATCCTCTCCCCGCCCCACTTCCCACACCCGAGCCCCCTGATTAAGTCCCTTCCCTTCCCGGTATCGCTGTCTAATCCCTAAACCCTTTCTCACCGGTCTCCTGTTGTCTCCAGGAGTCAAATCCCTTTAGAATGAGGTGGCCCAGTTAGCTGTGAACCGAGAGGCTGGGGGCGGGGAGCAGGCATTTCAGGGCTTCCAGATGGGAGGGGTGAGGAGGGGAGGGCAGGAGGGGGTCCTGGAGACCCTGCCACGGCTCTGGTGCCAGCTGGTGCGAGCCTGGAGGCTTCTCTTGGGAGGAGCGGGCTGCCATTTCTACCCACACCCCTGCACCCAGATTCTGCTGCCAGGCTCATTCACTCCCTGCCAATGCCTTTGAGAAGCGGAGCAGCCCGTTCTGCAGCCAGACTACCTGGGTCAGGTAGGGTCCATCACTGACTGGGGTTACTTGACCTCGGTGCCTCAGTTTCCTTCTGTCAGATGGCAATGACAATCTTCCTACCTCATGTGGTGCTAATGAGCTTAGAGTGAATTCATGCAATTCTCTTGAACAGTGCCTGGTACATAGGAAATGTATCTCGGTTGTTTTACTTGAACTTCCTGCTTCTTCTCCCAGATATTTTTGCCATTTGGGTCTTTAAAAAAATTTTTTACACATTTATTTAGCTGCACCAGGTCTCAGTTGCAGCATGAGGGATCCTCGATCTTTCCTGTGGCATGCAAGACTTTTAGTTGCGGCATGTGGGACCTAGTTCCCTGACCAGGGACCAAACCTGGGCCCCCTGCATTGGGAAGGTGTAGTCTTAGCCACTGGATCCGCAGGGAAGCCCCTGACATTCAGGTCTTAACCCTCACCACCCCCCTGTTGGAGAGGCCTCTTTCCCTGGCACTTAAGCTGAAGCAGCCCCCAGCCCCGGTCACTCTCTAATGCCATTTTATCTCCTTCGTGTGGCACTTACCATGATCTGAAATAAGTGGTTATGTTTGACTATCTCTTCTCGAGAGCAGGAGCCATGGCTGGTCATGGTCACAGCTACACGCCCAGTGCCTAGAACCCCACTTGGGTGGCCATCCATCTGTGGGCATGACCCAACACTCTGTCCCCTGAGGACTGGACACTGATCTTGCTGACCACCCCCCTCCATGCTGTCTGTCCCCTGAGGACTGGACCCTGACCCGCCTGACCACCCCCCACACTGTCTGTCCCCTGGGGGCTGGACGCTGACCCCCCTGACCACCCCCCACACTGTCTGTCCCCTGGGGGCTGGAGCTGCCCCCGACCACCCCACACTGTCTGTCCCCTGAGGACTAAACGCTGACCCACCCCTGACCCCCCCCCCCCCCCGCCAAAGCTCCAGCCCCTCCCCTCGACACGTCACACTTACACGGCCACTCTTCACCTGCCCCGTGTGATCTCAGGTGAGTCATCACCCCTCACTGGGCATCTGGATGAGTGGAGGGAGGTGTTGAGGAAACCAGGCAACCTAGGGACAGCCTAAGATTTTGCTGAGACGATTTGTCTTGTGTTCTGGGGCTTGTGACTATAACGTGAAGAGACCTCAAGGACCTCTGAGTTCTGAAAATACAGCCCTCCCTGCCACCATCTAGCCTTCTCCTGTTGCAACTGGCTTTGAAGCCCCTGTCAACTGGCGGGGGTGGGGGTGGGGGGAAGCACAACCTAAAAGTTATGTTTTATTTGGTGGACAAATCTAAGGACTTAAGCCCAGAATACAGTATCTCAGATAATCCTGAGAAACTGTTCAAAGAGGAAGCAGTGAGGAGCCAAGAGGGATAGGAGCTTTTGTGACAAAGACCAGGTAGTCGGAACATCAGAAGATTACTGTTAACAAAAGAAACTGGATATCTCAGGTTAAGGAACTTAGCAGTTTTCTGTGTCTGGGAAGATGCAAGAGTCTGGGCTGACTGAAATAATTCCTTTGATATGCACCCCCAGCTATGTGGGGCCAGCAGCCTGTGTGTCCTCATCCCATGGGTGATGAGTTCCTGTGAGCAAGGCTCTGCCCTCCTGGAGGGCTCAGTCACTAGGTCGTGTCCAACTCATTTGCCATCCCCTAAACTGTGGCCCGACTGAGCGACTTCACTTTCACTTTTCACTTTCATGCACTGGAGAAGGAAATGGTAACCCGCTCCAGTGTTCTTGCCTGGAGAATCCCAGGGACGGGGGAGCCTGGTGGGCTGCTGTCTATGGGGTCGCACAGAGTCGGACACGACTGAAGTGACTTAGCAGCAGCAGCAGCAGCAGACTGTAGACAGCCAGACGCCGCTGTCCACAGGATTTCCCAGGCAAGAACACTGGAGTGGGTTGCTATTTCCTCCTCCAGGGGATCCTCCCGACCCAGGGATCGAACCTGCGTCTCCTGAATTGACAGGTGGATTCTTTACCCTGCATTGACAGATGGATTCTGCATTGACAGGTGAATTCTTTACCCTCCTGAAGGCCCCCTTTGTGAAAACTGCGAGACCAGCACCTGGCCCAGTGCGCCCCACCCCCCACCCCCAGGAGCACTCCCTGGGGACTAGCCTGCCACCTGGTGGCAGCTTCAGCACATTGCCGCGTCTCCGTCACGGGCCGAGTTTCGCGCTCACTGGTGCCCACCTGTATTCTGAATATGAATTTGCCCTCTCATATCCTACCAGCACTACCATCCGTGGACTCGCGGGATGCTCGCCCATTTTATGCACAGCCTGGAATCACACCGAAGAATTCATTTCACAGCAGAGGAAGAGCAGCCCCTGCCAGCCGCCCCACCCCCCCAGCCACATACCCCATTCCTGGTACCAAGTCTAAATCATTTCCCTGTCCCATCCCATTTGTGCATGGGGCAAAACACCCTACGCACCTCACACTTTTGTTAACAGCTTCATTTCTTCCTCGGTCCCCTTGCAACTTTAGCGGGGGTGAGGGATGAGGGACACGGGGGCCTCTTCCACACAGTTCACAGTCCAGCCCAGGGCCAGAAAACCTTGTACCCCAAGACACAAGCCATTTGGGATCACAGCACGCCTGATGAAAGGAGCTCCCCTACCCCCAACAACCGTTTAGTCCAACTCCCATTTGGGGACCCAGGGCAAGAAAGCTGACCTCGACTGCTCCCCCAACAGCCCCTAGCTCCACCCCACCCAGCAGCAGAAGGACCTGGACTGGCCTGGCCTGGTCTGGGCTTACTCTCCCACATTAAGACTGTATCCTCAGTCCTCTGTCTCTTCCAGGATCACCAGGCTTACCCGTGGGAGGACAGACCACAGGGTGACAGCTCACCGGGTTTACAGCAGCCCTCAGGCTCCCACAGATGGAAGGCGAGGATGTGGACATTCGTAGGGGAGCAGAGGTGTGTTCCAGGTGGGGGGCGGGTGTGAGCTAAGATCTGCCTCTGGGAGGTGTGTGTGTTCGGGGACCGCGAGGACCCCCTGCCTTGGGAAGCAGTGTGGGAATAGGGAGTCAGCGGTGGAATGGGGACACGGAGGCAGTGGAGACAACAGCCTGGCTGATTACAGGCTCTGCCCTTGCATCCTTGTCACTGGGGCTGACAGACAGGCTGCGACGTTCACAGAATCGGAGAAGCAAGACTCTCCATGGACCCCACAGGGCCTCCACAGTGCATTGCGCGACTTAGGAAGAACGATTCCTTACAAAAGAAGGTTAGTAACCTATGCGAAGAAGGATGATATAACGAACAATCAGGTGACTTAAAAAGCAGAATACTAAAAAAAAAAAAAAAAAAAGCAGAATACTGAGACTGCGGGGGCCCCAGGGTGCCCCTTCACAATAAAACTCCACACTGGTGATCTGAACTTCGTGTTTCTCATTCGCTTGATTAGAGTTTTGCTACTGTACAGCCAGGCCTGCATTATTTTTTTCATTGAAGTGAAATTCACACAACCTAAAATTAACCACTTGGAAGTGAAAAAAAATTCAGGGGTTTCCCTGGTGATCCAGTGGCTCAGACTTCGCATTCCCAATGCCAGGGGCCTGGGTTCGATCCCTGGTCAGGGAACTAAGATCCTGCATGCCCCACGGTGAGGCCAAAAATTAAAATAAGTAAGTAAATAAATAATATTGAAAAAAAGATGATTGGCAAAATAACTGAAATCTTTAAAAAATTCAAAAAAAGTAAAAAATTCAGTGGTATTGAGTATATTCATAATGGTGGGCAACCAGCTTCTCTATTCAGTTTCAAAACCTTTCTGTCACCCCAGAGGGAAGCCCTGAACCATGAAGCAGTCACATGTCATTTCCCCGTCCCCGAGGCCACTCATGTGCTTCCCATCTGATTTACCTATTCTGGACACGTTATACAATAATATTAATACATGGCCTCTTGTGTCTGGCTTCTCACTTAGCATAGTGTCTTCACAGGTCATTCATGTTGTCGCGGACGTCAGCACCTCATTCCTGCTCGTTCTGGGCTCAGTGGCTCATGACTGGCAGCTGTGTCCACCACTTTGTGACCCCACGGACTGTAGTCCACCAGGCTCCTGGGTCCATGGGATTTTCCAAGCAAGAATACTGGAGCGGGTTGTCATTTCCTACTTCAGGGGATTTTCCCATCCCAGGGATTTAACCCGAGCCTCTTGCGTCTCCTGCACTGGCAGGCGGATTCTTTACCACTGTGCCATCTGGGAAGCCCCATTCCTATTTGTGACTAAATAATATTCCATGATATGGATGTATCAAAAGTCAGTTTGGTTCAGTTGCTCAGTCATGTCCGACTCTTTGCGACCCCAGGGACTGCAGCACACCAGGCTTCCCTGTCCATCACCAAGTCCCAGAGTTTACTCAAACTGATGTCCATTGAGTCAGTGATGCTATCCAACCATCTCATCCTCTGTCATCCCCTTCTCCTCCTGCCCTCAATCTTTCCCAGCATCAGGGTCTTTTCAAATGAGTCAGTTCTTCGCATCAATGGCCAAAGTATTGGAGTTTCAGCTTTAGCATCAGTCTTTCCAATGAATATTCAGGACTGATTTCCCTTAGGATTGATTGGTTGGATCTCCTTGCTGTCCAAGGGACTCTCAAGAGTCTTCTCCAACACCACAGTTCAAAAGCATCAATTCTTCCGTGCTCAGCTTTCTTTATAGTCCAACTCCCACATTCTTACATGACCACTGGGAAAACCATAGCCTTGACTAGATGGACCTTTGTTGGCATAGTAATGTCTCTGCTTTTTAATATGCTGTCTAGGTTGGTCACAGCTTTTCTTCCAAGGAGCAAGTATCTTTTAATTTCATGGCAGCAGTCACCATCTGCAGTGATTTTGGAGCGCAAAAAAATAAAGTCTGTCACTGTTTCCACTGTTTCCCCATCTATTTTCCATGAATTGATGGGACCAGATGCCATGACCTTTGTTTTTCTGTATGTTGAGTTTTAAGCCAACTTTTTCACTCTCCTCTTTCACTTTCAAGAGGCTCTTTAGTGTCTCTTCACTTTCTGCCATAAGGGTGGTGTCATCTGCATATCTGAGGTTTACCCATTTATCCACTGATGGACATTCCAGTTGTGAAACTGAGGGTGATGAGTCAATCCATCTCACCAGCCTTCACTAACCAAGGTCATTTTAAGATGCATGTCCTCTAAGCAGCCCGTGGCATAAACAATAAGATGTTCACCCGAGTTGTTCTCTAGAACTGGAGTCAGCTGTGTTGAGTTTGAGCTGAGCCAATTAAGACTGGATAGGACCACTGACCCTCTACTTGGGCGCATGCTGGGTTTGTGCTTCGAAAACTTTTGATTTCAGAGAGCTGACAATTCTTCCCTCAGATTATGTGATGAACCTGCAGAGGCTTGTAGCTTAGTTACGCCTGTGCAGAATGAAGAATACTGCACTTTCCCCCAATCACCTTTGCTGCTTTTTTTCCACCCCATAAATACTCTTCAGGGAGGCAGACTCAAGACTTGTTCTATTTCCTCACTTGGCTGTCTTACAAATAAACGCTCTCTTTGCTGCAAACCTCAGTGTCTCAGCGTTTCGCCTCGTGCAACAAGCAAAACAAACCAGTTTCCATCTTTTGGCCATTGTGAATAATGCCCCTATGAATGCTGGTGTACCAACATCTGTTCGAGTTCTTGCTTTCAGTTCTTTTGGATATACCAAGAGGTGGGTCAGAGGGTAATTCTATGTTTGTTTGTTTTTGAGGAACCACCATCCTGATTTCCACAGCAGCTACACCATTTGCATTTCCACTGTTAGTCCATTTTGAGTTAATTTTTGTATGTGGTATGAGGTACGAGTCCCATTCTTTTGCATGTGATAGCCAGTTGTCCCACAACAGTGTGAGGTAGGAGTCCAACTTCACTCTTTTGCATGTGATAGCCAGCACCATTTGTTGAAGACAATGGTCTTGCCCTCACTGAATGGTCTTGGTGCCCTTGTTGAAAATCAATTGGTTGTGGATGTCTGGGTTTATTTCTGGACTCCCAATTCTATTCCATATATCTATATGTCTATCTTTCCCACGCTGTTTTTGATTACTGTGCCTTTGTTCTATGTTTTATTCTCTCCAACTAATTCTTCAGGAACATCTTGGTGGTTCAGTGTTGGTGGTCACACAGGTGGCCCCTGCAATATTCTTTCCGTTTTTCTGCATGCTTGAAATCTTTCATAATAAAATACTGGGGAAAAAAATGTCATGCCTCCTCAGGCCTTTGTTCTTTTATCACCATACAGTTTTTCAAAAGGCCCAGTTTTCAGACTGAGCCAGCTCCCAGCAGCAGCAACCCCTGGGAGTAAAGGACGAGTTTTGGGACCATTCGCATAATTCTCACATTGCTGAGGGCATCAAGAGATGACTTGTCGGGGGTGTGACGGTGCTGGTCTTCTACCGTGCCCGTTTCAAAGCCCAGGAAAGTGACCAGCCTTAAGACCCAGCCTCAGGACCCCTCTGAGGCACGGGCCCCTGGGGCCGGGAACGCCTGGCATCTCTCTCTGCCCCTCTAGGACTCTTGTCTCAATCTCCCCCCTCCCCATCACCCACCCGCCTGCCAGACCAGTCTCTGGTTCATCTCCTGGAGTTCAGTCTGGTAGAGAAGTGGAGAACCAGGCCGACCTTGTGACCGTCAGGCCAGGCCGCTCAAGAGCAAGGATCAGTGTCTAGACCCCCAGAAGTTCCTTGCTGCTGCCCGTCTGGGCCCCTCAGCGTGCCTCGGCCTCCCCGAGTCACCGACTATCTTTCACCTATCTCTGTCAGTGTCCTTTCCTCTGGTCTCTGCCATCACACAACCGAAAACTGCGAGCGCCGCCTCTCTGACTTTCCACCTCCGCGCGGCTGCCGTCGCTCCGCGTTCTCCGCGGCCACCAGGGGGCGCGCGAGGCCCGGCCTGGGTGCTGGCGGTGCCGAGGGCCCGCCCCGCCTCCCGGCGCCCCGCCCCGCCTCCCGGCGCCCCGCCCCTCAGCGAACCCGCCCCGTCCGGCTGCAGCCCCGCCCCGCCCCTCGGCGCCCCGCCCCGTCCGGCTGCAGCCCCGCCCCCCGCCCCTCAGCGCCCCGCCCCGTCCGGCTGCGCCCTCAGTCCCGCCGCTCCCCCTCGGCCCCCCCGCGCCCGGGATCCCCCCTCCGGCACCCCTGCGTCGTCTGTTCGCCGGGTCCTGCCATGGGCCCCGCCGCTAGCCCCGCGCTGAGGTCGCCGCCGCCGCCGCCGCCTCCTCCGCCGCCGTCGCCGCTGCTGCTGCTGCTGCCCCTACTGCCGCTCTGGCTGGGCCTGGCGGGGCCGGGGGCCGCGGCGGACGGCGGCGAGCCGGCGGCCGGGGCGGGGCGGGGCGGGGCCCGCGCCGTGCGGGTGGACGTGAGGTTGCCGCGGCAGGACGCGCTGGTGCTGCAGGGGGTGAGGATCGGCCCCGAGGCCGACCCGGCGCCCCCGCTGGGCGGCCGCTTGCTGCTGGTGAGCGCCGCTGAGCCGCCGTAGACCCTGCACCCACATCCGGTCTTCATCCTGGACCAAGCCCTGGCAGCCCAGCGCCCCCCTTCCCCCAGGCTGCCCAGGCTCCCAGCCCTCTGCCTTCCAGAACCTGAGATCGGGTGCCTTCTCCTGCGTACTCGTTCCCGAACCCTGGCCTTGCATCCGCTGTGCGTCCGATCCCCTTCCTCCCCGCCCTCCCTCTACCCACGGCCCCTCGCCCCACAGATGGACATCGTGGATGCTGAGCAGGACGCACCCGTAGAAGGCTGGATTGCGGTGGCATACGTGGGCAAAGAGCAGGAGGCCCAGATTCACCAGGAGAGTCAGGGCGGCGGCCCACAGGCCTATCCCAAGGCTCTGGTTCAGCAGGTGCGGGGTTGGGGGGTGGTGGCCGGGGTGGTGGTATATGGAAGAGGAGCTGGAGGAAGGGTTTTCAAGGCAATTGCTAGGACTGGACTACCCGATGGCCCCCTAAGGACCTTCCAGAGAAGCCCTGGTCCTGGGTGGGGCAAGGGACCCCCAGGTGTAGACTCAGATCAGGGTGTTTGGCAGCAGGGAGGTGGCAGAAGACCAGAGAGTGTCCGGAAGCTTGACCAGGCTCTGAGAGTATCCGATGGGGAGTTCCTGCTGGGGGCTGGTGGGCAGGCTTGCTCCACTTGGACCAGGGAAGGCACAGTGCTATTTGGGTGCCACAGGGCATCTGGAGGTGGGAGTGGGAGGAATAAGGGTTTCTGTCCTTGACCTCAAGTTGCTTACAGCTAGTCTGTCCAAGGGAAGTGCTCCCCAGGAGCCGAGAACAGCTGTGGCCGCAGGTGGGGGGCGGGCATGTGGGCAGGCTGTGTGCTGACCTTGGCTCTGCCCTGCAGATGCGGAGGGCACTCTTCCTGGGAGCCTCAGCCCTGCTGCTCCTGGTCCTGAACCACAACGTGGTCCGAGAGGTAAACCGAGTCAGGCTGGGGTGGGGTGGGGCTGGGGGGGACCGTGACCCGGGCAGACTGACCTCCCTGTCCCCCCTCCAGCTGGACATTTCCCAGCTTCTGCTCAGGCCAGTGATCGTCCTGCATTATTCCTCCAATGTCACCAAGCTGTTGGAGGCACTGCTGCAGTGAGTTGGGGCATGGGCTCCAAAGGACGGGGCTTGGGCGCTAGGGTCCCTCCCTGGCTTTGCCGTGAGGTCAGGGGGTCTTGGGACCAGGCCCTTCCATTTAATCTGAGCCTGTAGTCTCTTGGCCTGAGAAATCGGTGAAGAGACTGGAGGGAGGTGCCAGGGCGTGGAGCGAGGAGGCTGCTTTCTGGGTGGAGGGGATTGGGCTCCACACAGAGGAAGCCAGCTCCTGATGGGCTCTTCCCTGTGCTTGCGGGCCTCCTTGTCCGGCTGTTACGAGATATGGATAAACTAGTGGCTGGGAAAGGCCTGGGGCCAAAGCAGTATGGGGTGATACTCAGGGGATCCGCTTCCCAGAAGGCTGGGGCTGGTGGGTCTGAGCCTCTCCTCCCAAGAGCCCTTCTGTCTGGCGCCTCTGGCTTCCCCTCCCAGGAGGACCCAGGCCACGGCTGAGATCACCAGCGGAGAGTCCCTGTCGGCCAACATCGAGTGGAAGCTGACCCTGTGGACCACCTGTGGCCTCTCTAAGGATGGCTACGGAGGATGGCAGGACTTGGTGTGCCTGGGAGGCAGTCGGGCCCAGGAGCAGGTGGGTACTTGGGGGGCTGGGTACACACATGCCTTGCCTCAAGTCCTGTGGCCTCCTTCTGCCCGGACAGGGAGACCACCTCTTGCACCTCCCAGGGCTGCTCTGAGGGTTCAGGACTGGGTGGGTGCCCTGTGTGGGTGCCTGACCCGGGGTCACGCACAGTCAGAGTTAGCGGCTGCTGTTTCACGTCCATTTGCCTCTTGGAAGCCTTGATTCCCCTTCAGACTCCTTACCTGGGTTTCACGTTTCTCCTGTGAAAGCCAGGAAGGATAGAGGCTTCAGAAGATGAAGCCAGGCGCCTCCGGGGTCATGATTCCCATGGACCTCACCTGCCTGGTCCTTAGGGTGGATTCACTGGGGGATGAAGGGGGGGTGGGGTTGACGCCCGGCTCCCCTCCCCAGAAGCCGCTGCAGCAGCTGTGGAACGCCATCCTGCTGGTGGCCATGCTCCTGTGCACAGGCCTCGTGGTGCAGGCTCAGCGGCAGGCATCCCGGCAGAGCCAGCGGGAGCCTGGAGGCCAGGTGGGAGCCAGCCCTTGGGGGGGCCCGTGGGAGGGGGGCCTGTGTCTCCGGCACTAGGAACTGTACTGCCCTTCCCCCACCTCCCCCCAAGGTGGAGCTGCTCAAGCGCCGGGTGGTGCAGAGGCTGGCATCCCTCAAGACCCGGAGGTGCCGGCTGGGCCGGGCAGCGCAGAGCCCCCTGGAGCCTGGTGCTGAGACCTGCGCTGTGTGTCTGGACTATTTCTGCAACAAGCAGGTTAGTGCCCCGGGCAAAGGTCAGCTGGGGCTATGATGCCTGCCCCGCTTCCGACACACCTGGGAAGTGCCCCCACCGGCCTTCTTCCTGCCCCACCAGAGCTCTGGGAAGCAGAATGGGTTGGGCGGAGTGGGGCGCGGCGGGCCACAGGGGTTCCAGTTCCCAGCTCAGGTGAGGGCACGGGGCCTGGCCTCCAACACCGGAGGCCTTCCCTGTGGCCTGAGCCCACGCCGCCCACCCCTGCAGTGGCTCCGGGTGCTGCCCTGTAAGCATGAGTTCCATCGAGACTGCGTGGACCCCTGGCTAATGCTCCAGCAGACCTGCCCGCTATGCAAATTCAACGTCCTGGGTGAGCAACGAGGGGAGGGGCTCTTGGCCGGCTCCACCTGGTTCCCACCTGACGCCTCCCTCCCTGTTGTTTCTCCTCTCCTGCAGGGAACCGCTACTCCGATGATTAGCTGCCCCAGCGGGGTCTCTGCATGCAGGCAAGGGACCCTGCCTGCCTGTGCCCTGGGCGCCCGGAACAGGACAGCAGCGGGGGGCAGGACAGAAAGCCCTGTGATGGGAGGAGGGATGGGGCCTCCCCTGCTCAGGGGCAAGGCGCCCACCACACACATCCACACCAGGAGCGAGGGACCACCGTCCCCAGCCTGAGGATGCACGGCCCGGACCTGGCAGGAAGACAGGCGGCTTTGGGGCCCTTGTCTGCCATCCTGGGGTGTCTCCATCTGCCTCCTCACAGGCAGCACCCAGGACCCCGGGCAGGCATCTGGGGAAGAGGGTGTGGGCAGCGCCCCTGCTCCCAGAGCTCTGGCAGCTCCCTGGCCTGGCTGGCAGGGCGTCCCTGAGGGCTGCGGCTGCAGTGGCCTGGTTCTGTGCGTATTTATTGGGGGGTGGGGCGGGGGAGGCGCCATCTGGTCTTGGAGGCACCCTAGCCTGACCATCTTGTGGAGACACCGTGGTCAAGGCTATGATGTGGAACCTAGAGGCCCCCACTGCCTGCTGTCATTGGGCCTTCTGGCACTGGGGGCCGTGGGTCCCGTGGCCTGTCCAGCTGGGCTCCCATCTGGGGCCTGGCTGGGACCAGAGGCCTTAGAAACCATCTAGCCCTGTGCTTCTCCGTGGGGCTACAGGTTGCTGACCAGGATACTTGAAGCCACAGGGTAGATGTGGTACATTTTCCAGGGTCATCCATTTTTATTGAAAAAAAAATTGGGGTTTGAGGAGGTTTAGTATTAAAATAAACATGGATATATTTTAATATAAGATGTAAGATTTGTGGATGTTTTAAGATAAACAAGTCACCTTGGGGGTCTACTGCCTGTGGGAGGAGGACTCTAAAATGCCTCCTAAGGGGACTTCCCTGGTGGCCCAGTGGTTAAGAACCGCCTGCTAGTGCAGGGGACACGGGTTCAATCCCTGGTCCGGGAAGATTCCACATGCCTCGGGGCAATTAAGGTGGTGTGCCCTACAGCCCATGCTCTGCAACGAGAAGCCCCCAGTGAGAAGCCCTTGCATTGCAACTGGAGAGTAGCCCTTACTCGCCACAACTAGAGAAAGCCCACACACAGCAAGGAAGACCCAGTGCAGCCAAAAATTAAAACAGCCCCTGGGATGCCCCCAGCCCCCGTGAACACTTGTGTGATCCTGGAACTGAGACACCAATGGAGTCTACTCCTGTGATTAGGCTGTGTTGTGTGGCATGGTTGACCTTAATGTGTGGGAAGGTGTCCAGGGAGGCCTGACCTAACCAGGTGAGCCCATTAAAAGCAGAGCGTTTCCTCCAGCTGGTAGAGGAAGAGGAAGCCAGGAATTTGAAGCGTAGAGGGGATCGGAGCCCTGAGATATCCTCTGTTGCTGACTCGAAGATGGAGAAGCCACGTGGCGAGAAGTTGGACAGCCTCTCGGAGCCAAGAGTGGCCCTGATGGCAGCCAGCGGGGAAATGGACCTCCGTTCTGCAGCTGCAGGAGCTGGAACGCGGCCAGCAGTCAGAAGGAGCCTGGAACCTGCCCCAGTCCCTTGCACAAGGAATGCAGCCTGGCAGATGCTTTCATTTCGGCCTGGTTCCCAGGCCCTGAGCAGAGGACCCAGCCACACGGGGCCCAGACGTCTGACCTGCGGACCTGTGAACTGCTGAATGGACACAGAGCGGAGCCGGGCTGAAGGGTTCGCCCCCGGCTCTCGGGCCCCTGCCTCAGGGAGCCGCCCTGTGAAGGGCCTAGATCAGGGAGCCCCCCGGGCTCCACAGAAGCAGGACTTGGGCTCCCCCCAGCCACACCCTGACCACACATGCCCCGCCTTGACCTTTTTCTGTAAACTGAGGTGCTCTATTTGTTGGCTTCCTGACCAGGGAAAACTGTCCCAGAAAGCCAAGAGCACCCCCCACCCCCACCCCCAGAAGTCCTCAGCGAGGTCTGAACGCCTGCCCTTCACAGGTAAGGGGGCTCAGGGCAGGCCGGAGGCTTCGTGAGGAAAGCCGGACTACAGAGGGCTGGTGAGGCTGGAGGCTTCGGTGCTGGGGCCCTGGGATAGGCCTGGGACAGCCAGGCTGGCGGGGGTGTCCCCGCTCTGGCTAGGTAAAGCCTTGCCCTGCCTCCAGTGGCCTCGTGGGGATCCAACCTCCTGGGTTTAGAGAAAGCCTTTGTCGCTCGTGTTTCCTGAGGGTGAGGCATTCCTGAGTCACAGGAAGGCTGACTCTTGGGTCCTTAGTGTCCCATGCCCGGGTGCACAGCTGGCTGGCCCCTGCCTGCCTCTGACCCCTTCCTTGCCTCCGGGTCCCCACCGGGCCATCCCCCTTCGCCTGCACACCCCGACTCTGCCCCTGCTCTTTGTGGGCGGGGGTCAGTGTGTCTGCATTATCCTTTAGCCTTTGCTCTGGGCGGGGGGGGGGGGGGTGTCAAAAGGCTGCCTTTCAGGTGGCCCCGGTGCTGCAAGCTTCCTTCTGCCCTCAGCATGTCCTCATCCGCTGCTGCCCGACAGGAGGGAGGCGGGAGGTTCCCGTCCACTGAGGGCATGTGGTGTGCCAGGCCTCTGCCAGCCAGTGACTCTCAGGACCGGGGAGGAAGGACTCTTCCCCGCGGAGCCAGGGCAGTAAGGCCAAGGTTGCCAAGATGGCCTGGGCTTTATTACGCCTGGTGGGCTGCCAGCTGCCTGCCCTGTGGCCCGCCCCTCAACCTGCAGGTTACATGGGCCGCTTCTGGGGCTGGTGCGCCGGGCTGGCCTGGCCCCTGCCTGGTGACAGCCTCCTCCTCAGCCTGGCCAAGGCCCGAATGGGGTTCTGGGCGCAGTTGGTCAGGTAGGTCATGTCCTCCAGGGAGGACTTGCCAGGCCGGCTGTGGGGCTGCAGAGGCGGGGATGCCCGGGGCTGGCCTGGCAGGGTCCTGCCCGCACTGGCTGTCCTGCTGCCTGGTGGGTGCCGCCTACCCGGGGCCCTGTGGGAAGACCAGACGGCAAGACCTCCCGTGAGTGAGCGAGTGAGCGGGCTCCCCCGCGCCCCCAGCCACATGCCCCACCTCTGACAAAGCCTCACTCACCCCGGGGACGTCCTTGGGGCCTGGGCTGGGGGATCCGCTCCCTGAATTCCCTCGCCGGGAGGGGCCCAGAGCTGGTCCTCGGGGATCAGCTATGAAGAAAACTGAACTCAGCAAGGCCCAGGGCCCCTCTGCACCCAACAGAGAGGGCGCCATAGAGGGCGGGGTCCGGGAGGGCTTGAACCTGTGGCCCAGGCCTTCCTCTGAGAGGCAGGTTTGGGAAGCCTCCTGGGGCCTGTCAGCTGTTAAGTGTGGGAAGGTTTGCTTTTGGACGAGGCTCCTGGTGCACTTGAAATAAAGGTTCAAAGGGCTGGAAGGGGGCTTGGAGGGGGACGACACATAAACACCCTCATGCCTTACTGAATAGTGGGAGGCTTTGCAGCAGGCACAGCTAAAGTCACCTGCCGGAAGTGCCCTACATGCTGGGAGCAGGGCTGGCGGCAGGTTCCCCAGGGAAGCCCAAGACCTCCGCTGGGTCGGTGGCGGGGGAGGGCCTCTTCCGAGTCCCCAGGGGCCGGCCCCACTCGGGCGGGGGAGCCATACTGCCCACCTTGAGGCCCCCCTGCTGGGCCACCTCCCGGATCTTGGACAGCATGGACCGCAGCCGCCCGTTCTCCTCCTGCAGGACCCGGATGCGGATGTCGTTGGCCTGCACCTGCCTCTCCATGTCGTCCGTGAC
This sequence comes from Cervus canadensis, assembly GCF_019320065.1. Lineage (NCBI taxonomy): Eukaryota > Metazoa > Chordata > Mammalia > Artiodactyla > Cervidae > Cervus > Cervus canadensis. Next base: position 110,961,586 of record NC_057386.1, read on the forward strand.
GTTGCCAGAGCCTGTGGGGACGCATGCCTGGCACCACACCCCAGCAGGTCAGCCTCTTGCGCTCAACGGGACAGCACTTCCGGGGGCAGACACGCTGTGCCTTGGGCCGGTGGCCCCATGGGCACGGGGAGGTGGGCGGGGTCGGTGCTCTGGGCCTCCCGCATCTTCCTTCTCCTGAGGCCTTGCCCCCGCTCCGTACCCCCCTGCCTGCTGGGAGGTGACTGCAGCCTTGCAGAATTTGAGCGTTGGGGTGGGGGACAGGAACTGGACCTCACTGAAGATTTAGCAAATAGGTAACGAAGTGAAGCTCTTCCGAGGCTACCCGTTTTTGGAGGGCCCGAGAGACAGTGACTTGCCCAAAGTCATGGCCAGCTCCTGGGTTTGAGTGCCAGGAACTCAGTGAGGCTATTCGTTCCCGCTGCTGAGGGGATGGGTGCTTCCCCCCTCCACCCCGACTCTGTGAACCAGGCAAGCTGCTGCCGCTTGTTATCCATTTCCTGGTTCGTCACCTGCCTGTGGGGCGGTCAACAGGGCATCACGAGGCCCAGCACTCAGAATTGACAACCTACGTGACCAGCTAGATCGCACTGGGTTATCCTGCCAGCTCTGCACCGGATTCACCCAGAGCTCTAGGCACTGGAGGGGTTGGGACGAGGACCCAGGTGGCCTGGCAGCCAGTCTTCCACCGCGCTGGGTCCCTAGCACTCCCGTGCCATGGGGTCTCAGACACTGGACAGTTGGGGGTCACCGTGCCCTTGGAGGTTTGGGGAGATGCCGGGACGGGGGACACGGAAGCTGGGCCAGGACTGGCATGTGGTGTGGCACAGGGCACAGGCCACAGAGGCAGCCAGACCGGTGTCTGGACTTGGCTGCGTGACTCTGAGCGGTCACCTCACTGCTGGGCCTCTGTGTCCCTGTCCACACCAGGAGTGGACAACACAAGGCACCCCGTGTCACAGGGGCTCTGGAGGCCACAGTACTGCACCCCCCACCACCACCCTCGCTGCAGGCCCCAGTGTCGTGCCCAGACAAGCAGCAGCCGCCGGCCCGCCCCAGGCCCCGGCGTGTCCTCTGCACCAAGCCTGGGTCCCTACTTTGGATCTGGGCCTCCGCGGGCCGGTGCAGGTCCGGGAAGGCCACCAGCAGCCTCTCCCGCTGCCTCAGCTCCACGAGCTCCCGCTCCAGCTCCGAGATGGTCAGCCGCAGGTCCGTGGTCGCCTGCTCCAGGCCTTGCTTCTCCCGCTGCAGGCTCTGCAGCAGCTCCTGGGGGCGGGGCAGGCTCGGAGCTGAGGACCGGCTCGCAGCCCCGCCCCCCGGAGGAGCCGGCTCCGCCCCCCGGCCCGCCCCGCACCTGCTGGGCCCGGAGCTGGCACTGCCCCTGCTCCCTCTCGCCCTGCACGCACTGCAGCTGCTCCTCCACGTGGGCCCGCTGGGCCTCGGCCTCGTCCAGGCTGCCCCGCAGCTCCTCGCGCTCCTGGTCCAGGCTGTCCAGCTGCTGCAGCAGGGCTCGCTGTTTGGCCTGCAGGGACTGAGCCGGGGGTGGGCGGGAGGCCATGAGGGGCACAGGAGGCGACCGTCCCCAAGCCCACCCCCTGTGCTGCATCCCGTCTGTGCACCTCCAGGCAGGGGTAGGCGTGGAGGGGCGAAGGGAGCCGGGTCCCAGCCCTGGGCAAGGCCAGGGCCCTAGGCTTGCAGACCCCGCCCCCTGGAAAGCAGTTGGCCGACTCCCATCAGCCTGGCTCCCCCACTTCTTTCGGGTCACGTCTCCACTCAGGAATTCTCCGGAGGTCTCCAGCATGTCCCCCCTCGGTGGAGTTCCGTCTCCCCGCAGCCAGCCTTTGTCGCGGGAGCCCAGGCGCTGAGGAGGCCCCAGCCTCACCTCCTGGTGGCGGACCATGCTGTCCACGCGGGCCTTCTCCTTGTCCAGCTCCGTGCTGGCCCAGCGGATCTGCTGGCTGGCCCCGTCCAACCGCCCTGCCAGCAGCTCCACCTGCTGCTCCAGCTGCCGCACCTGCTGCTCGGCCTCCAACCGGTGCTCGGCCTCCGCCTGCAGCTGCTGGGCCTTGCTCTCTGCAGGACGGAGCACGTGTGGGAAGGGGCAGGGCCCGGGAGCACCGCGGACTCCCCACATGGCCTCTGACCCAGGATGGGACCTGGGAAGGGGGGTGCAGGGCTTGTCACAGCACGTCTCTGGGCCTCGGTGTTTGTCCTCAGCCACAGAGTGGGGCTCTGAGCCCCGCCCGAGGGTGGGTGCTGCAAACAGAAGGCCCTCTCTGGGTGGGAGGTGGCATCACCCAGCGGTGTGGCCAGTCAGTCCCAGCCTCCTCTGTGGTTCCCTTAGCTTTGCCCCCGAAGCCCGGGAGACAGAGACAGGGGGCTGGTGGTCCGGCCGCCGAGCGCAGGGCTCCCGGCGCCAGGCTCCACGGCGGGACTCCTCACCCATGGCCTGCGTGGACTCGCGCTGCTGCTTCAGCTCCCCCTCCAGGCTGGCGACCTTCATCTTGAGGTCACTTGTTTCTGTGGCAGCCACGCGAGAGAGGCCCTTCAGAGGCTCCTTCAGAGGCTCCCCAGGGCCTGGCGGGCGCTTCATGCCTAGTGCGGCCCGCACCATGGTGGGACACTTGGGAGGGGCTCTGGGGAGGTGCTGGCAGGCCTGGCCCCTCCACCGTGCTTTCTCTGGGCGGCTGCCCCGTGTCTGCACCTCTCTGGGCCTCCATGTCCTCCCGGGTGGCCACAGGGAGGCTCAGAAAAGGCGGCAGCTTGCCCCAGCTCCCTCAGGCTTCACGACCTCCATGGGGGCTGGCCCGCTTCGAGGCCCAAGGCCGTGTCTCTCTGCCTGACGGCTTCTGCGGAGGCCAGAGGGGTGCCTCTGCCGGCTGGGGGTACCAGGGTGGCATGAGCTCCCAGCAGTTCCCTTCTGTGACCCACAGGAGTGTATGAATCCCCCGGCTCCCTTGCCCCTCTGGTGGGACAACTCCTGTTCTCCACAGGCTCCTGCGTTCCCCAGCGGGATGGGGCTTAAGCTCCGGCAGGGTGGCCGGCCTGGCAAGCGCGCCCCTTTCGCTGCCTTCCGCCCCCTGCGTCTCCTGCCCACTCCCAGCCCAGGTTTCTTCCACACCCTTGATGCAGGGTCGGCTCCCTGGGGAGCCCGCACTCCAACGGCAGCACGCCCAGTGCTGGGGGGCTGACCTGCAAGCAGCTGCTGCCTCTCGCGCTCCCACTGGGCCCGGTGCTGCTCCGTCTCCTCGGCCTGCCGCTGCCGCGCCCCCTGCTCCTGCTGCAGGGCCTGCTCCAGCTCGGCCACCTGCATCCTCAGCCCGTCCTTCTGGCCCTCGGCCTCCTCCAGCTGGGCCCTCAGGGGCCCCACAAGCTTGCCGAGGCGCGCCAGGTCTTTGCTCTGCTCGGCCGCCCAGAGGCCCACGGTGGCAGCCGGCAGCGGCCTGTGCCCCATGCTGTCCCGCACCAGCTGCTGGAAGCGGCCCAGCGAAGAGGGCAGGTTCTGGCTCTGACACAGGTTGATGAGCACCTTGCCCACCTCCCGCAGGCTGCCCTGGACACTGGTGCACGCGTCACAGGGCACCAGGGCCGTCTCCACGGTCTGGGCGTGGACACTTCTCGTGTTCACAGCCGTCCTGCCTGGACGCTGTAGCGAGACGCTGACGGCGAGGCCATCCCGCTCTGGGCAGGCCTGGGGCAGACTTGGCACTGGGGAGGGTGGCTTGACGAGCTGGGCGGTCACCAGTTCCGGGCTCCCAGCTGGCTCGCCCTTGGCTGTGGGCTCGGAGGTGAGGGTCTCTCCTTGATTTGCCCTTTTCTGTGGTCGGGGAAAGAAAGGGGAAGCAGGTGAGGGAGACGGGCCTGGGCGGTGACCGGCTCCCTGGGGATCTCTGTGACAGCAGCCTCGCCCAATGCTCAGACGGTATCTGGTAGCAGCGTGAATGGGGGCGCGCCTTCTCCTGTCTGCGGCCTCCGTTACCAAGCCCAGGTCAATGTGGGTACATGCCTGGCACTGGGCGGGTGACGTGGTGACAGACACAGCTGCCGGGCGCTGGGCCCTTGCTGGGTGGATTCACCTGCTCGCGTGTCACTGAAGCCACTCTTGGTTTTGGTTTCCTTACCATTACGGTGACAGCGGTCCTGCCCACAGGTGCTTGTGAGGGTTATGGGGTGACCCAAGACAAATGGGGCTCATGTGAACCCCATCGGGGCTTCCCTGGGGGCTCGGATGGTAAAGAATCCACCTGCAATGCGGGAGATCTGGGTTCGATCCCTGGGTCTGGAAGATTCCCCTGGAGAAGGGAATGGCTACCCACTCCAGTATTCTTGCCTGGAGAATTCCCGTGGAGAGAGGAGCCTGGCGGGCTACAGTCTATGGGGTCGCAGAGGCGGACACGACTGAGCGACTAACACTTTCATAATCCCCATTACTCAGCCACACCCTGGGAGGGAAGAGCTGCCGTCACTCCCACTGCACAGATGAACAAACTGAGGTTCAGCGTGGGCAGCAGTTTCCCGAAGTCCCACAGTGTCAACTATAGAGCCAGGTGGCCTAAACGTGACCCTCAAGGCTTGCGTCGCTAACTTCCAGGCTGCGTAGGAGCCAGCGACGGGCGCGGTGCTTGCGTGGTGGGCAAGGCGGCTGAAGGGGCTGGCCTGAGGGTGACCGCAGTTGGGGAAGGAGAGTGATGGACCCACCTGGAGGGCTGCCTGCTGGCTGAGCATGCCCAGCCTCAGCAGACTGTTCCAGAAGCGTCGTACTGTGAGCCCCACGGACATGCAGGGCCCTGTGGCCCGGGCTGGGGGCACTATCTGCTCCAAGGTTAGGTTCTCCAGGTAGCTCGCGCAGCTCTGAAGCAGCAGCAGGAGCCTGCGGAGACGGTAGGGTCGACTGGGGCAGAGCCTGGTGCCAACGCACCCGGGCACCACACGACCAGTGGCCTCCGGCTCTGGAGACTGGCCTGGGTCTCAGGGGCTCGGAGCATCTCACAATATGCTCTGCCCAGCCCAAGAGCCACTTCCTCCAGGAAGCCCTCCCTGAGGCCAAGCTTGGGGCCTCTTCGGGGCCTCCTGGGTGGCAGCGCTTCTGCTTGGCTGCTCCCCACTGGACGGGAGACTCTGGGAGGTTGGAGGTGCTGGCTGAGCAGCTGCCTTACGTCACGGGGCTCAGGGCCTTTACCTCACAGAGGACACAGCTGAGGCTCCCACGGTGGGGGAGGCCACACACGCCTCAGGGTGAGGGTGCCGGGCAGTGGGCCCTGCAGTCTCCTGGTTCCAGCTGTGTGTGTGTGTTGGGGGGGCGCTTCTCCTGTGTGATGAGCTGCTTCTGTGACAGCAGAGGCTGGAGGGAGAGAGGTTGGTCCCTCTCCTACCCCGATGCAAGGGCTAATTTTAAGGTAAAGGGGTGCTGGGGAGAGACGTAGGCATTTGCATGGGAACCTGGCTGTTTTAAAAGAAGAGGAACTGTGTTTACAAGACAGACCGGGCAGAAAAGTGACTTTCAGTTGTTGCAGGTACAAGAGGGCTGTCCAAACCCCCTGGGGCGTTGGGCCAAGAGGGCCTGCGGGAGGGGGTGCTGGGCGCCTCCCCAGCCCTGCCCCTCTCTGGCAGAGGTGCCTCCTCTGTGAACCGTGACAATGAATGAGCAGCCTGGGGATGGGGTGGGGGGAGGGTGGCCTGGACAGAGCAGCCAGGCAAGGGCTGGGAAGACATCTCAGCACCAGCTTCCTAGAAGGCGATGGGTAGACTGGGCTGTGCCTGGCAGGTGGGGCTTGGCCGGCCCAGAAAGGAGTGGGCGGGGCCTTCCTGGGAGAGGGCGCAGCAAGGAAGGAAGGAGGGTGTGTTCTGGGCTCACACCCCCTCACAGGGTCCGAGAAGTGCTTTCACACCCCCAGTTCCTCTAGGCCTCTGAGTGGTTACCCCGGGCCTCTTTGTCCCCAGGCAGGTCTCCCCCAAGCCGCTGGGGTCCCTGCCTGTCGGCCTGTGACCTCGTTAGCATGCAAGGTTTGGAGCACAGGGAGCCTGGGGCTGCGGTCCCCAGGGAGTGGAGGGTATTGACCCTGCTAACATGAACGACACTGTAGAAGCGATGGCGCTGCAGGCGGGGAGTCCAGTGACCTCTTCCCAGCGGGGCCAGGATGCGGACAAGCGCACCCCGTGTCTGGTCCCGTGACACAGAGAAGGAACAGGGTAGAGCCTGCAATGGAGA